>NC_092333.1:460052500-462480000 GCF_046630445.1 Rutidosis leptorrhynchoides | reverse complement strand
TAATGTAGGCCACGAGATTTCAGTGCTTCAACCAGCAGTTTAAATCAGTAATTCAAATCAGTATGATAAAGTATATGCTTATCCGTGGGCACCCGGTACCTAACTTAACGTAATAATACCCCCTAAAGTACACTTGGAGAGTGCGTATGTTCACGGAGTATGAAACACCCGTTAAATGCTAGCGCGACTAGCCCGAGTGGGGATGTCAAACCCTATGGATCCATATCTAAGATTCGCGTTCATCGGTTCAAAAACCAATGACTAAACGTTACCGAGCTAAGGGGAAAGTTTATGCCGTTGTATAACCCACACATATATAAAGTTAAGTACTCGTGCCTAGTATGTAAAACGTAAAACGCGCATGTTATCTTAGTCCCAAAATAGTTAAAGTAAAAAGGGATGCTATAACTCACAGTGAAAAGTAGTTAAGTTGATTCGAGATAAGTAAGCAAGTAGTTGGTCCGAAAGGTCCTCAACCTAAGTCAAAAGTTACTAAGTCAGTAAATCGTCCCAAAGGTTTATAAGTACGTAAATTAGGTCTTAAGTATCATCATCATTCATCATCAAACAAAAAGTGTAAAGTAAGTTTCATTCAAGAATAGAGTTTGAAACAAAGGCTGACTTCGTTCAGTCGCCACGACCTCTATACAAACTGAAATGAGGTGAGACCAGTGGCCATGGCTCCGTATATGAGTCCCCTAGTTGCTGATCAATTTCCAGAACCAAACTCGTCTTCCTTTGACCGTGGTGAAGGTTTAAGTGCGAGTAGCTCAGATATTTCAGCACAACGTTAAGAGGGTGTAGTGACTTTCGGAAGGCCATAAATCCTAAACCGTAAATCGGATTAAGACGAGTCTTAAAAGAAAAGTCATCTACTCGAACCGAACAATCTGTAAATTAACTTTTCCAGTAGCCCAGGTGTAATGACCCGGAAATTTCCGATCAAATTTAAATTCTAATCTCTATATGTCTCCGACACGATAAGCAAAAACCTTAATGTTGAGTCTAGAAAGTTTGAAATCTATATTCGGATAACTAGTTACCTTTTGACCAAGCCTGACGATTCACGAACATTTATGTGTATATACGATATATATTTATTAATTGATAAACATTAATAAGGTATTAGATATGTAATATTAGGATTTGATATAAGATTATTATGTATTTTGGCGAGAATAAAAGATAATATAATTTTATAAATATCGGAAACTATCTTTGTCAAATTATTAACGAGTCATTTTAATAAAATAAAGGTTTTAACGTTATCTTAAAAGTTGTAAATTTTCTAGAAGCCTTTTGACAAATTTCAAAAGATAACGGTCCGTGATTTTAATAAAAATAAATATTTAAATAAAACGTGTACATTAAATATATATATTTATTCATTTTACAAAACGCTTAAATATAATACCAAACGCTTTCGATTTAAAAATATATTTTGGAAAATAACTAGATTTTGATTTATACAAGTAAATGACCACAATGTTCAAAAGGTTAAATTACATTTTTAGCGGGATTGTTTTTATAATTTAAAATCCATTATTTTGACAAAGGTACGAGTCACTAAACTTAAAAGGTTAATTTTCTCAGCGTACGAAACTTTCTTTGAAAAACCGGAACCGAGATTTTTGTCAAGTGACAACGTAAAAGTAATTTTTTGTAAAAACTATATTTTTACCCTTAACGTAAATATAATATAATATTTTATTAATTATATAAATTAAATAATTAAATATATAAATTTTAAAACCTTCTGTCGGCCAAATAAAACAAGTGTGTGTACTGGACCCGCAAACACCGCGATCGCAGCCAAAATGAACTATAACCCTCCGCGATCGCGGAGGGACTAATTTGGAAAATGTCTATAAATTTCCAACGAGTACTCTGGCTTTTTCATTACAAAAATCACACACGCACACATTACTAATACTCCGTAAATATTCATATTTAAATTATTATTATTATTATTATTAATAAAAATTAATTAATCTTATTATTATTATTAAGATAAGATTAAGATTAAGTTTAATAATATTAAACTTACGATTAGGAGTGTTATCAGTATAAAATATACATAAAATATTATGACGGGGTTCTGCCCAAGTGTTTCAAAACTGGTTTTATGAGTGAGATAGAATTAAGGAGATTATGGGTTATATCTATGGAGGTTATGTGTAATGTTCGGGGGTTTTGCTCGTGAGTCAAACTAGTGTTTATCTTATCCGTGGCGTTTATATACCTTTCCTGCAATATTGAATCTCAATATTGATACGTGAGCACTCAAAACTTGACTTTTATTTACTTTTAGTGTGTCCCTGACTAGTGCTCGAGAAATTAGGATCATGCATGCTTTTATAATTATTTTTGCCAAAATATATTTTAGGATAGAATCTGAATTAGTAACTCTTGCGATTAAGATAAGGTATATAATATATATGTTTTTGGAAAGGTGGCGAAAAACTATAAACTTTTCATTTAGATGTCGAATTGATTCGACGGACGGATTTGAAGTTATAGTCAATTGAATTTTTGTATTAAATATCAAAAATGATTATTTTTATTATTACGTCATCGTTAAAATTATCTTTATTTGATTATTATTATTATGACTATTATTATTATCATGATTTTTAATAAAAACTATTAAATTATTACTTTGATCATTAAAACTATTAATTTATTATCATTAACACTAAAATTATTATTTTTATTAAAAGTATTATTTTTATGAAAATATTATTATCATCATTATTATGATTATTATGATTGTTATTATTATTATTAATAATTAAAACAAATAATATTTTTATCAAATTATTATTTTGATTGTTATTAATATTAAAACTATCAATTTATTATTTTTATTATCATTAACATTGAAAATTAATATATTTACCAAAAGTATTATTTTAAATGAAAATATTATTGTTATTATAAAGATATCATTTTTATTATCACTTAGTATATTTATAAAGTTTTATTTGAATTATAATATCTTCTATTATAATAAATAATGCAAAAATACTTAAAAATATAAAATTTGATATGTTTAAATACATATAAACGACTATAATTATGTAAAGATCTCTGGAAGTTATTTTGGTCAAATTAAATTTTCGTTAATGTATGTATGGCTATCTCGAGCATTAGGATTGTGGTACACTATAAATTAACTTTAATTGTTAAACAGATATTGACCAATATATAAATATATATAATTAATTAGGTTCGTGAATCCGAGGCCAACCTTATTCGTGTTTAATGGTGTTATATGTATTTTTACTACAAAATACATTAGGTGAGTATATAGTCTCTTTTAAACTCTAAATATTTTGGGCTGAGAATACATGCGCTGTTTTTATAAATGTTTTATGTTATGGACACAAGTGATCAAAAATATATATTCGAGGATGGGTTGTGTTATTGGCATACTTCCCTGTAACTTGGTAACTATAATTACATGGGCCGGTGTAAACGCGAATCCTGTTGATAGATCTATCGGGCCTGACAACCCCAACCGGGCTGGACGACCAGTTTTTAACGGTTGCACAGTACTTCGTGGCGAATGACTACAACTTGTTTGATAACGGTGTAGTGAAATTTTATATAAGAGGGAATATGCGACGATGATTAATAGTTAAGTTTGGTTACCAAGTGCACAATCACTAAGAATATTTTTATTAACGCGCTTATGAAATATGAAATCTTGTGTTCCATTGTTATAATGCTGCTAGCATCAAACCTATATATCTCACCTACTTTATGTTGACGTTTTAAAGCCTGTTATTCTCAGGTATGAATTAAGTCTTCCGCTGTGCATTAGCTCATGTTAAGGATACTACTTGGGACCATTTAAGCCATGATTCAAAGACGTTGCATTCGAGTCATTGAAGTTCATTAGAGAATATTAATAAGTAAATTGCAGATTAGGTCATTTTAATATTATGAAATGTTAGGCGAACATGTCAATTTCTCATGTAACATTAGATTGTCTCTTAAGAAATAAATGCAACGTTTGTAAAATGTATCATATAGAGGTCAAGTACCTTGCGATGTTATCAACTATTGTAATTAGTTTATAATCAATATGGACTTCGTCCGGATGGATTACTTTGGGTTACTACACCAGGTTACTGATCAGACCTCAAAAACAGTAGGTAAGGTGCTCCGGTGGGTTCTTGGTGCTTGATGCTCATAACGGTTCTCATCCTTGATGCTTGTAGCTTCAAGTGTACAACTCGTTGATGTGTTTGCATCATCTTAACCAAGGTTTGACCATCATAACACTAGTGTATGTCTAAGATAAGTAGCACAACTCATTTAAGGGTTGTAAGTAGGTTTGATGAACCAAAGTTACATCAAGATCTTAGATCTGACACATACATGTGTTCTAATAGTAATATTAAGCTATAAACTTGAAAATAAACTAAATAAACAAGATCTTAAGTTGTAGAACTTAGATCTTAGTTAGATCTTAAAGATCCTAGACTAGAAAGTCTAGATCTAGTGTTCTTAAGTTAGATCCTAAGTTATAAGACTTGGATCGTTACTTTAATAAAACCATAAGTTATGAAACTTAGATTTTCATCTTGTAAAATGTATATAAGTTTATAAGCTCTTGCTTACAAAAAAATTGGAAGACCATAAGCTATTGAAACTTAGACCCAACATAAGTGTATGAAGTTATAACTAGAACGTTATACTTCCATGTTCTTGAACTTACAAAGTTTAACTTTAGTTTCAAGAAATATGAGATCAAGTTTAACTAGTAATACTTGACCAAATTAACAACATCACAACTTTAAAGTACTTACAAAAGAAAGGATTAAACTAAACTTACAAGTATTATGTTCATGTTTGTTTTATACTTGAGAAGATTCAAATCAAAGTTTGGATCTTAAAGAAATAAACTTCAAGTCTACAAAACATGAACACAAGTATGATTATAAAGCTTATGAACTTTAAGTCTTATAACATTTTAAGTGTAGAACCATAAACTATCAAGTTTAGATCCTTGTTCTTGACTTCATCAAACTAAGATGAAAGTTACAAGATTACATGAAGATACAAGTTAGAGAACTTGATCTTTAACAACAACAAATAACAAGTAACAAAACAAGTAAAGTTGATGATGAAGATTTCGGTTTTAAGGCGGAAAAAAGAAAGAAGAAATAAAATTGTTACTTACAAAGTAGAGAGAAAATGAAGTGTAGTATGTTATGTGTGTGTGTGAAATGAATAATACTTGCAAATAAGTAACAAAATAAATTGAAAATGGAACCTCACCCTCCCTTGTACAAACCGTCACTTTAGAGGGCTCAAAGGGGAAGTCAAAGTTTAGCTTTCATGCATGGGAGCTTGGTGTTTGCTAGAAAGGTGCATAAGGTTAAGTGCATGGGAGAAAGGTGCTAGCATGCTTGAATATTTTGTCTCCTACTTAGCTTAATTAAACCATGTTTAGTCTTAATGAAATACTAGCATAAAAGATAGGCTTACTAGTCCATTAAGTGTGTAGGGTGGGCTTCCAAGTCCATTAAAATAAAGCCCAAGTCCAAGTAACCAACAAATAAATAAAAGCCCAAGTAATTAACTACTTACATTAGTTAATTAAAAATGATTAATAAAAATTAATCATGAACGTAAATAATATTCGAAATATTATTCGTGAAAGGCGTGTGTCACAAAGACAAGTCGGGCCATGGAAAGTCAATTACGGTGTTAAGTCCATTAAAGTAACTAGTAAGCATTAATAAACACTAAGCTTAATTAAATAAGCCTTTAAGCCAAGTAATTGTTATAATAAATAACAGTCAAGTTTACGCAGTCATAATATTCCAATTACGACAAAAGTTTAACGTGTACCAAGTACGTATCTCGTTTAAAACGATAAGTGACACCAACGGTCGTAAAAGCATTCGGGGATCAAGTTAAGTGATTACACACTTAATATCACGTTGTAAGATATTAACGAGAGTAATTAATCATGATTAAAGATCCCAGAGCATAAGCTAGCTCAGTACGCATAAATACGCAGTTTCGTGAAAGCACAAAGCACAAAAGCAAGTCGAAAAAGACGGGTTGTTACATTACCCACCCGTTAAAGAAAATTTCGTCCCGAAATTTTGAGGAGTGACCAACAATGGAACCGTATTTGAATAAGAAGGAGCGTATCAAAGTTCCGTGAGACTCGTGGGCTCAGAAGGGAGTTATTTACCTTGAAAGGTACTTCGGCGTATGAAAGTAAGAATAGGTATATGCCATTAATTAAGTCTCTTGTCCTAAGAAATCAACAAATTGGTTTCGTTTCTGATTAACATGAGTATGTCATCTGAATATATCTCCACAAAAGGAAAGGTGGTGTTTTTAGCCTTACAGGCATCTTCAGTATGCTGGATGCAGGAAATGCATCATGAATGTTACCAACCCCTTAATTTCGGAAGGAGGACATAGGCATAAAGAACCCGATATTTAAGAACGTGTCATTTGAATAAATGAATTGAAATTTTAGCTGAAAGTGACCAATCGGACTTGCAAGCCATAATTATTTATAGTGTCTTCAGGACGGTCTGAACAAAAAATGAAGGATATCACCCCGTTTACCATACTGTAGATGAACTTATCCTTGGATGAAATGAAAGCACAGTCCCGTAATGTAACTTCATCCTTTCGGTTACATGTTGAAGTTAGGGTTAACATTAACTAGGACAACAGATAGTTGCCACCAACGAAGGAAGAAATATATAGAGTATCCACATCAGTGTCGTAAATGTTTTAAGCAGTCCTCTCCCAAAGGGATAACAAGGTTCAGAGGTTCTCAAAGTATCTTATATTACATTTCCGAAAGAAAGTCGCACGAAAGGTGTGATCTTGGAACGAGAGTGAACTCTTCGAGTGGTTCGTTCTGAATTTATCCGTGTACTTAAGGGGATGCGCGGATGAGAAGATACGTGAACCCTTGGTCATAAAGAATGGTTTACTCTAAGTGAAAAGAATCTTAAAAATGATTTCTTGTATCTCTACATACAAATTCATAGAGATGAGGTTTACGAGGGTGTTGCGATTTTTCGGGAAGTATTGAGAGTAGAAACCCACCTAGTGCCTTTCATACAATAGGGTGACCACTGGGTGTACCTCAGAAAGCTGATTTATTGGTCCGCGTTTTTGTCATGTCTAACCTTAAAAGCAACATTTTATAGGTGCAAAGATTTTCTAACATATTTTATAAAACTCACATCCAAAGTGGCTCAAGAGTTTTTAACAAAGATCTTAATAGTAAGCTTCATCTCTAACGGAGGGCGAGAAGAAGTGTGTTCCACACATGGTGTAGTCTAATACGACAACCTTTAATAAATTCAACCAAGGAAGTTTTGAAAAACCTTTAAACGATTGGGGTGATAACATAAACGGAACAAAGTTCCTAGTAAATTTAGAAGTAGGTACAACGTGTACCATTTTGCACAAAACTATTTGACTTAAGTTAAATAACTAGATAAAGGAGCAATTTTTAATTAATTTGAAGGTATAACTTAGTATGTATTAACCAAAATAAGTAAAGGTAATTTCATTAACTTAATTATATACATACATATATGATTTTATAAATTGCATAAGTGACAGAAAAATTCTATTACTTTCATTTGTCCATAGTTCTCGTGAGGACCGTACGAATAATCAACTTGTAAAAATCAACGTGTAAAATTTTTGATAAACCTAGCTTTTCGTATTTCAGAGGTTGCGATTTGAAAAAGATTGAGTGGGAAAATCTTTGAATCATCGGTGACATGTTACTAGGTAATGAGTACTAATGAATTAAATGTAGTTTTTGATAATTATCAGGACACAAGTCTTTGGGCCAAAAATGTTTACGTGTGAAGCCGTTGCTAAAAAGTGAGGTATGAAGGATAGAGCATGAGGACAAGAAGTTACTCGCTTCTTGTGTAACAACCCAACCCGATATACAATCGATCACGCGAAAAAATCAAGTAAAAAAAAAAATTTGTTTGATCAGCTCCTTGCGCGGCGCGCAAAAGTGCCTGGACAGGCTGCTGTCCCGAAATGTCTTAAACGCGAAAATGTTTGGCCGTTTCTCGACATAATTAGACAAAACGCTTTCAACCACGATTTCATGTATGTAAAACTAGCACGTTTCATTGATAAAATTAGTTTTACGAACCGGGGCCCACATTGACCCAAATTACCCTTTAAGTACAAAATGCACGTTTTCAACCACAAGACTTTTAATACAAAAATAAAGCCGAGTATGGCGATTGGGGATACGCTACCCAATCCTAATAAATCCAAAAGCAAGCCTTCTAAAGCAACTACGCAAGTCCACTAGTCCCCGCTTACCCGAGCCACCGCATCCATGCAAATCTATAAAAAAAGTCAACAACGAGAGGGTAAGCTAACGCTTAGTGAGTGATAACATACTACATACATATATATGTATAAAATGGACACGCCACACAAATATCAAATACCGCATACCGTAGCATCCAAGTATAAGGCAACTACACTAAGCATACCGTTCGATCTCTAAGCACAAGCTAAAGATACATCAACAAATATAAGTTCACCAACGACGATACGAACAACGCCAATAACCTACACCCGGAGGGTTAGCTACAACACAACGATACATTAATATATATAACAATATATAAACGAATAAGGTTAACCCCTTAACCCATTACCGAAATACCAAACACCACAATGAAGATTGGCCGAACTACACGAGCCTTAGTAATCCGAAACCACACGAGATTACTATCTTCACAACATCGAGGTTGGCCAAACTAAACGAGCCTTAGTAATCCGAAACCACACGAGATTACTACCTCAATAAGATGACCGAACTACACGAGTCACCATGAATCCGAACTACACGAGATTCATTTTCGACAAGATGACCGAACTACGCGCGTCATCGTGAATCCGAACTACACGCGATTCACTTCTCCAACTCAAACCCACGGTCACGGGATTATAAAATCCTTTACATCGGGGTTATCCACAACACAACAATATCAACCCTTCGCCATTGGGGTTATAACATCCAAATCACAACCACGTGTGAATACGTACACACAAACGTGTACCTCGCCAAAGGTGGTCAATCAAAATGCACAACCGTTCCAATTGGACTCATACAAAAGTCCATCCAAATCCACCTATATGTGAAGTGAGCTCTATAGTCGAGAATCACTTCACCCGACCCGCACCCATCCTACACATACATATGCACATAGGATATTAACACTCACCTTGTCGTCTTGATGAATGCTTCCAAATAATCCGTAACTCGCCGATGGAATGTACCTAATCCATTATCATAAATACCACAACACAATTAGGATGGATTTACAAACCAACCCAATTCGACACTTAGTGCAATTTCGACCCAAATGCACTTCCAAGCACAAACCGCGCCCAAACTAACCAATAATCACTAACACAAGTGATAATGGTCCTAATATGCCAATTAAACCCGAACACAAGTGTTAAACACTTATCGTTTTCAAAATCACCCATAAACCCTAATTTTGACCCATAAAGTCAAAATCTCACCATTTACAACTTTTGACACCAAAACATATTTAACTCGGTTTTATACTTCAACTTAATCCATTTTAAGTTTATGAACCTCATCGAATCGACATTCGGGTTATACTCATCAACAAACCCTAATTTCGACTCTAGTCAAAATTAGTCAACCACCAGAACTCTAAAAGTCTCCAAAATATCAATAATCACTAATACTAGTGATTATACACCATTCTCAATTCTTAAACATGGTTAAATCATTAATCAACCTAAAACCCGCCTTTAACACTTACAAACCCGAATCTTGGTGTTAATCTCTAATTAACAACTAATGGGTTCCATCTGTGAATCATACAATCAAAAGCCCCAAATTTGAATGATGAACACAAAAATGAAATTCGGAGTTAGAGCTTACCACTAGTATCACCGTGTAGCTAAGAACGAGGAGAACAAACTTGTCCACTACGCCTAAGATCAAAACCCGCTTCTTCCCTTCCAAAAATCCCTTTGAATCAAATGGGGTGTTTGAGTTTTTGAGAGAAAATGGAAAGAAAAGGAAAAAGAAATAGGGAAATAAAATGGGTGGATGAGGTTAAGTCCTCAAATCTGGCTCAGATGTGAAAAGACCAAAATGCCCTTTTAAAACTCTTAAAATAACAAGGGAGTCTACTAGCGACATATGGCGCGGCGCGCGGCCAGGTGGCGCGGCGCGCGACTTGCTAGAATCAGAATCCATGTCTTACATCTTGACTTTGAAAAATGCCAAATCGGTTATGACTAATATTAAAGTCGGAATACTGATGGTGTTAATAACGCTGGATGAGAATCTCTTGGAATAAGTCAGGACTTCGAGTTTTGTATGAAAGAGCATCTTTCCAACGGGTGTGACAAATAGTATCCTTGGGGTAACGCAATAATTCTGAATGGTTTAAGTGTTAGTGGGTGCTTGAAGGCCTTGCATGACGTGGTAGTAAGTGCCTTCATCACATACACATGAATCTCTCGATTTCGACGGTTGTAAGGTCTTCATGATGACTTGAATACGGACAAGCAACGAAAAAAATTTTATAGAAGTCGTTTGAGGTGACAATGTAAGAAAAGAAACGAAGTTCTTAGTAAATATAGGCTACTCCAAGTAAAATGTCTTTTGATTAAAAGAATTGATTTGTAAGAGTGAAAGTAAAATTTCACATGTACTAGTCAAAATTAAGTAATCATTTACTTTATTATATATAACATATACGGCTTCTAAAATTTGTACGAATGACAAATAAAATAAATTTATTTTTATAAAACCCTGAGAGGATCGCATGGTAAAATAGTGTGTGTAAAATTTTGGCAAACAAAATTTTCATATTTCGAAGGTTACAAGTTGGAAAAAGATTGATGAGGATCGAGTAAAATATTTTTGAAAATTTCGGATGATATTTGAGTAACAATGTCACGAGGTAATGAAAACTGTCGAATTTAAATGTGGTTGATGACTATAAGTAGGGCATAAGTCCTTCGACCAAAAATGCCTAAGTGTGAAGCTGTTGCTTATAAGTGAGATACGAATGGGAGAGTATGAGGATGGGAATCAACTACCCATTGATTTTGGAAATTTCGAACTGTTATGACTAATATCGAAGTAAGAAGGATGATGTTGTGATTATCATCGAATAAGTAATTTCTCGTAATAAGTAGGATTTAGAGTCGCGTAAGGATGAGTATCAAATAAGATTCTTGGGTAATCTTTAATATGGAATTTGAATCGCTGGAGTGACGGGATACAATTCCCTTTATGTATCGTTACGCAAGTTTGTCCATTGTATCGGTTTCTCCATGGCTAGAAAGTGAGCAGATTTGGTGAGATGGTCAATAATAACCCAGATAATGTTCTAACCGCCTACCGTTTTCGGTAGCTTCGTGATGAAATCCATTGTTATTCCTTCCCATTTCCATTATGGGATTCCAGGTTGTTGTCATACAACTAATAAGGTTCAGCTTCTAGCTACTTCTCTCCTCGTAAACTATTAATGGCTCACCATTTTCGCGAGGTATACGAATAACCTTCCTACTATAAATAACTTTCGCTTTCATCCTTGAAAGCCAGTCCATTCCAACTATGTCATCAAGGCTTCCCAACTTGATGGGTGTTAGGTAATTCTTAAGGTTCGTTTCAACCAAATCTTATTATACTACTGCGAAAAATTCTGTCAATCTTATTAAATAACGTCTGCTTGTGCGTAGGTAACTAATCCTTTCCAACTACTACTTCAAAATTTCTAAGTTTTGTTGTCATGAGGTCATCTCCAGATGACCCACATGTTAATTTTAAGGTACTACCTTAAATTATTCCTCTATCTCCGCCAGCTTACCATTTGCTTGTCCTATAGAATACTTAACTCTCATGGTTGTTAATGGCTTATTAGTCATAACACTAAGGTTCTTAGATATAAGGTTTCTATCGTTCTAGTATTAAACAACTTCGAGACAATAAAACATTGTGACGAAATATACCCTAACCAAAAATCAGGATTCATGCAAGTCTCCATAACGATTGCTTTACCGCAAGTAAGTTTAAAGTTTTTCCTATATGATAACTTTTTCCTTAAATGTCCAGGGTGTCAATATTTATAACATATTTTCGGGTTATCAATTCTGCAATCAAGGTCCTTCTTGTACAGTATCTGGGCTACGTGGTTATTCCTTCCCTACCTTTAACAGACTATAATGTGTATGCTCAAGTGATCCCTGCCAAAATTTTCCCTGGATCACCTCATATTCCTCATGTAGTAACATTGAAACTTCTGCATGATTTACCTCAATATAATCGCGCTGGCCTGGCGTCATTATATTGTACTAAATCGTGCGTTCATTCCAATATCATTCCATATGGTCAATGTAACGTGATCACTTCCAGTTCTACTCAATTTCATATAACTGTACTTTATCTATGCTATCTCAAAACAGAATCTACATAATTAATCTCACGGTTTCTTGGTGCGGGCGCGTAGGTTCTGTAGGTCATGCATCAATGCCTAAATATCCCAAAATTTATTAAAAATGTTCGGGTTCATGTGACGTCTTTAGGTTCCTTTCTAGAAATTCAACCTGGGTCTCGTGTCGAGTTGTACGTGTAACAAGTAGTAATACGATATGTCTTGAGGCGACTCCTGTAGTGACCCGAACTTTTCCGAACTCTTCAATGAATATATATTTACATGAAAACTATATTTGCATGATTAAATGTTTCTAACATGTTAAGCAATCAAACTTTTTAAGACTTGGTTAATTGAAATGGAAAATATGTATATGTCTGATCACCCAGTTTGACCGATGATTCACGAACGCTATATGTGGTATATGACATGATGATACATATATGAATAACTATATATATGTTTAACATGATAAAATGATAAGTAAATATATCATTAGGTGTGTCAACAATGAACTACATAAGTAAAAACAAGACTACTAACTTAAGAATTTCGAAACGAGACATATACGTAACGATTATCGTTGTAACGATATTTTAATGTATATATATCATATTAAGATGTATTCATATATCATGTTAACATGATAGTATAATAATTTAACATCTCATTGGATATAATAAACAATGATTTAACAAGATTAAATGAGATCGTTAACTTAAGGACTTCAAAACAAATCAAAACATGTAACGACTAACGATGACTTAACGACTCATTTAAAATGTATATACATATAATGTTTTTAAATGTATTTGAACACTTTTTAAAGACTTCAAGACATAGATCAAAGTACTTCCAGTTAACAAAAATACTTACAATTACATCCTCGTTCATTTTCATCAACAATTCTACACGTACGTACCCGTACATGTACTCGTAGAATACGCAGCTTCTAGATGTATGTACTATTGGTATATACACTTCAATCATCAACTCCTTAGCAGCCCATGTGAGTAATTAAACATGTGGGAACCATCATTTGGCAACTAGCATGAAATATCTTATAAAACTACAAAAATTTGGTAAATCATTCATGACTTTTTACAAGTAAACAAAATTACATATCCTTTATATCTAATCCATATACCAACAACCAAAAACACCTACAAACACTTTCATTCTTCAGTTTTCTTCATCTAATGAATCTCTCTCAAGTTCCATCTTCAAGTTCTAAGTGTTCTTCATAAATTTCAAAAGTTCTAGTTTCATAAAATCAAGAATACTTCCAAGATTGCAAGTTTACTTCCAAGTTTTCTAAATCCATTCCAAGTGATCATCCAACCTCAAGAAATCTTTGTTTCTTACAGTAGGTTATCTTTCTAATTCAAGGTAATAATCATATTAAAACTTTGGTTCAATTTCTATAACTATAACAATCTTATTTCGAGTGAAAATCTTACTTGAACTTGTTTTCGTGTCATGATTCTGCTTCAAGAATTCTCAAGCCATCCAAGGATCCTTTGAAGCTAGATCCATTTTTCTCATTTCCAGTAGGTTTATCCAAGGATCTTGAGGTAGTAATGATGTTCGTAACATCATTCGATTCTTGCATAAAAAGCTGTCTTATTTTACGATGCAAACTTGTAATCACTAGAAAATAGTTTAGTTAATTCTAAACTTGTTCGCAAATAAAGTTAATCCTTCTAACTAGACTTTTAAAATCAACTAAACACATGTTCTATATCTATATGATATACTAACTTAATGATTTGAAACTTGGAAACACGATAAACACCATAAAATCGGATATACGCCGTCGTAGCTACAACCGGGGGCTGTTTTGGTTGGGATAATTAAAAGCTATGAAGAACTTTGAATTAAAAGCTAGATTTCTGGAAAAATGATTTTTCTTATGAATATGAAGCCATATCCAAAAATCATGGTTATACTCAAAGTGAAAGTATGTTTTTCAAAACAGTCATCAAGATGTCGTTTTTTCGACGGAAATGACTACACTTTCAAAAATGACTTGTAATTTGTATTTTCGACTATAAACTCATACTTTTTCTGTTTAGTTTCAAAAAGATAAGTTCAATATGAAACCGAGGCCACTTGAATCACTCAAAACGGATTAGAAACGAAGAAATGGAGAGTAATACAAGATTGGTAAAAACTACACAATTTAGCTACGTGAAACTTTGTAACAAATCTATTCCAACCATAACTTAATCAACTTATATTGTATATTATGTAATCTTGAGATACCATAGACACGTATACGATGTTTCAACCTATCATATCGACCCATCTATATATATACATATTTCGGAACAACCATAGACACTCTATATGTGAAGGTGGGAGTGGCTATACAGGGTTGAGGTTGATTCCAAAATATATATATACTTTGAGTTGTGATCAATACTGAGATACGTATACACTGGGTCGTGGATTGATTCAAGATATATATTAAGTTATTCATGTACGACAAATTATGGAACTTCTAACTTCGGACCGCTAACTGGACAACTAAAAATCATCAACACGTAATAAAGAAAATATTGTGAATATATTGTGAATATATTGTGAATATACTTCGATCATATTTTGATTTATGTATATATTGTTATAGGTTCGTGAATCAACCAGTGGCCAAGTCTATTTCCAATGAAGTAATATTTGGTGAAAGTGAGTTATAGTCCCACTTTTAAAAAATCTAATATTTTGGGATGAGAATACATGCAGTTTTATAAATGCTTTACGAAATAGACACAAGTAATCGAAACTACATTCTATGTTGAATTTATAGAACTGAATATTCCCCTTTTTAATTTGGTAACCCATGAATTGGTGTTCTGACACCAATTGACGCGAATCCTAAAGATAGATCTATTTGGCCCAACAAGCCTCACTCGTAAGGGGGTGCTTTAGTACTTCGAATTATCCTACCGATGAGAGTTCCGGAAAGGATGGGGATATTCTATATGCATCTTGTTAAGGTCGGTTACCAGGTGTTCGACATATGAATGATTTTTTATCTCTGCCGTTTGTGAAATGCCGGATTTTGAGATAGTTATTATAAAAAATGAAATCTTGTGGTCTATTATTATTATGATTTGATATAGGTAGAAATTAAACCTATAACTCACCAACATTTTTGTTGACATTTAAAGCATGTTTATTCTCAGGTGATTATTAAGAGCTTCCGCTGTCGCATACTAAAATAAGGACAAGATTTGGAGTCCATGTTTGTATGATTGTGTAAAAACTGCATTCAAGAAACGTCTTTCGATGTAATATATTTGTATTGTAAACCATTATGTAATGGTCGTGTGTAAACAAGATATTCTAGATTATCATTATTTGATAATCTACGTAAAGCTTTTAAGCCTTTATTGATGAAGTAAAGGTTATGGTTTGTTTTAAAAATGAATGCAGTCTTTGAAAAACGTCTCATATAGAGGTCAAAACCTCGCAACGAAATCAATTAATATGGAACGTTTTTAATCAATAAGAACGGGAGATTTCAGTTGGTATCCGAGCGTTGGTCTTAGAGAACCAGAAATTTGCATTAGTGTGTGTCTAACCGAGTTTGTTAGGATGCATTAGTGTGTCTGGACTTCGACCGTGTCTACTTGAAAAATGATTGCTTAACAAATTCCGTTGGAAACTATATATTTTTTTTCATGTGAATATTATGCGGAGTATTAATTTCTTAACATGTTTACTATTGTGTGATAGATGTCTACCTCTAGTAAAAATCCCATCGACTCACCCAATAATAATGAAGAGTCAAATATATATTGGGAAGATTCTCAAGTTCCCGAAGAATCGGAACCGGAAGAAGAATCGGAACCGGAAGAAGAATCGGAACCGGAAGAAGAATCGGAACCGGAAGAGGAGGAACCCGTGGAGGAAGAACCGGAAGAAGAAGTAGAACCGGTGGGGGAAATAATGAAATGGGTAAATAAAAGAAACTCCTCAACCAACGGACCAAAGTTAATAATGGTCGATGGTGTTTCCGCCAAGGAAGCAAAGTATTGGGAGGATTACCAATTCTCCGATGAATCGGATCCCGACGAGGATTCCGATGATGTTATAGAAATTACCCCAACACAATTTAAAGAGCCAATAGAGAATAATAAAGGAAAGGGCATAAAAATAGAGAAACCTGTTTCCAAACCCGATGAACTTTATATGTTTCGACAACACCCGTATTTCTTAAGTTGTGACAATAACCCGGGAACCTCTAAACCACCAGGTTTTTCTAGACCAATGTGGAAAACGACGGCTCGTATTAGGGGAACATCATATATCCCTAGAAACTTAGCAAAACGTACCAAAACCGAAGAAGAAGAAACGAGCGAGTCAGAATAAGATAATTGCATTCATGCGTTGTAATATATGTAATATAGTGTGCTTATGTTTTACAATATATGTAAAAATTGCTTGTATTAATATGTATCTTTTATAAATCTAACTCTTGTCTATTTTACAGTATAAAAACACAAAATGGTTAGACAACCCAAAATTTTAGAAGACTTACCCGGAGACATGATTGATGAAATATTGTCTAGAGTCGGTCAGAACTCCGCGGCACAACTATTTTCGGTGAAATCAGTTTGTAAGACATTCGAAGAACGTTCCAAGAATGCCTTGGTTTATAAAAGGCTTTCGTTCGAAAGATGGGGTAGGTCCCATTGGGGAAACCATAAGTTACGCCGTGTTTTCTCTCAAGCATATAATGCGGGGAACCCGAATGTAATGTTACGCTACGGGTTAAGAACTTATTTTGACTCGACATATCCAAACATAGGACTTCATACCTTAGAAAGAGCTGCTAACATGCAAAATAAAGAAGCATGTTATGTTTACGGGTTAGTGATGTTCGCTTCTCACCAAAGTAAGAAAAAGAACATAGGATTACAACTACTGAACGAAACTTTCCCACAAGTGACGGATTCGGTAATTGGGGTGAGAAATGAAGTTTTTAGGTTGTTACGAGGTTGTTGGTCATTACGTAACCTTCGTCCTTTTGGCGACGTTACAACAAGCTGTCTTGCTAACGGTCATAACGGTTACGTTCCGCAATACCAAGGTTGGGAAGTAGTCTTAATAGAACCAGAGTGCATGACTTGTTTCTGGACGTATGAATTACGTATGTTTATTGCCTTTGCTGAACGTCTTGCGCGTAACTAGAATTATCTTTGCAACTACTTTGTATCAAAGTTTTTATGTGCTATATTTTATGTTATATGTAAAATAGCGGTATTGTAAGTTTGCAAGTTATTGTATAAAAGTTTGAATATGTTATATGTATTTTTTTTCTACGATTAGTTTTTCATATAGCATTGTAGTAGTTGAAATGGTATGTTAGCTACCAAGTATGAACTTAACGGGTAGGTACTACCCGAATTAAATATTATAAAACGCTAATATGAAGAAAGAGCATTTATAAATAAGTTCATATTATGCTACGAAATACTATTGGCTACTCTTGATATTCTATATGATTAACTCGTTTCTTTTGGCTATTTTTGAAGGAAATGGCACCAACCACTCGACATACCATGAATATGACCGAAGAAGATTTCCGTACCTTTCTTGCTGCGAACATAGCCGCAGTGCAAGCCGTGATGCATAATAACAACAATAACTCTGAAACTAGCAACGGAACAAATGCCACACGAACTCGTGTCGGATGTTCCTACAAAGAGTTCACTGCCTGCAAACCGCTGGAATTCGATGGAACCGAGGGTCCAATCGGATTAAAACGATGGACTGAAAAGGTCGAATCGGTATTTGCTATAAGTAAGTGTGCTGAAGATGACAAGGTGAAATACGCTACGCACACCTTCATAGGTGCAGCGTTGACATGGTGGAACACCTATCTAGAGCAGGTGGGACAAGATGCTGCTTACACACTACCGTGGTCTGCATTCAAGCACTTAGTAAACGAGAAATACCGTCCCAGGAACGAGGTCAATAAACTTAAGGCGGAGCTTAGGGGGTTACAAACGCAAGGTTTCGACATTACCACGTATGAACGGAGATTCACAGAATTATGCCTATTGTGTCCAAGAGCGTTCGAAGATGAAGAAGAGAAGATCGACGCGTTTGTGAAAGGGTTACCGGAAAGGATCCAGGAAGATGTGAGTTCAAACGACCCTGCCTCCATACAAAATGCAAGTCGAATGGCTCACAAGCTCATAAACCAGATCCAAGGGAGAATGAATAATCAAGCGACCGAAGAGGTCAACACGAAACCACTCAAGAGAAAGTGGGAAGAAACCAGTGACAAGGGTCACGAATACAACAACAGTAATTATCATATCAATAACCGACCCCAAACTCACAAACAAAAACGCACCTTTTTTCGTAACAACAGCCGCAACAAAAACTATCCCAACAACAACAACAACTACAACAATCGTCCCAACAACAATATCAACCGCAACAACAACAATCCCAACCATAATCAAAATCAGAAAGTTCTATGCCATAGGTGTGAAAGATATCATCCGAGTAAGTACTGCGACGTAGTATGCACCAAGTGTAATAAGAAGGGTCATATCGCGAAGAACTGTAAAAGTTTTGGACCAGCACCTATAGGAATCGATATTGCCGACATTACTTGTTTCGGATGATGGAAGAAGGGCCACTACAAAACAACGTGCCCAAATCGGGAAAATAATGGGCAAAACCGTGGTAGAGTTTTCAACATCAACGCGGCAGAAGCGCAGGAAGACCCGGAGCTTGTTACGGGTACGTTTCTTATTGACGATAAATCTTCTTATGTTTTATTTGATTCGGGTGCGGATAAGAGCTATATGAGTAGAGAATTTTGTGCCAAATTAGGTGGTCCATTAACACCTTTGGATAATAAATTTTTACTCGAATTAGCAAACGGAAAATTAATGTCAGCAGATAAAATATGTCAGAATCGTGAAATTAAACTGGTGGGTGAAACGTTTAAAATAAATTTGATACCAGTAGTATTAGGGAGTTTTGATGTGATAATCGGCATGGATTGGATGAAAAAGGAGAGAGCAGAGGTCGTGTGTTACGAAAATGGGATTCGCATTGTACGAGAAGAAGGAAAACCTTTAATGGTGTACGGAGAAAAGAGCAACGCGAAGTTAAATCTTATTAGTAACCTGAAGGCGCAAAAACTAATAAGAAAAGGTTGCTATGCCATTCTAGCACATGTAGAGAAGGTGCAAACCGAAGAAAAGAACATCAATGATGTTCCCGTCGCAAAAGAATTTCCCGACGTATTTCCGAAAGAATTACCGGGACTACCTCCACATCGATCCGTTGAATTTCAAATAGATCTTGTACCAGGAGCTACACCAATAGCTCGTGCTCCATACAGACTCGCACCCAGCGAAATGAAGGAACTCCAAAGCCAACTACAAGAACTTTTGGAATGTGGTTTCATTCGACCAAGCACATCACCATGGGGAGCAGCAGTATTGTTTGTCAAGAATAAGGATGGTTAGTTCAGATTGTGTATTGACTACAGAGAGTTGAACAAACTCACCATCAAGAACCGTTATCCACTACCGAGAATCGACGACTTATTTGATCAACTACAAGGCTCGTCGGTTTATTCGAAGATTGATTTACGTTCCGGGTATCATCAAATGCAGGTGAAGGAAGACGACATTCCGAAGACTGCTTTCAGAACACGTTACGGTCATTACGAGTTCATGGTTATGCCGTTTTGGTTGACTAACGCACCAGCTGTGTTCATGGACCTTATGAACCGAGTGTGTGGACCATACCTTGACAAGTTTGTTATTGTTTTCATCGATGACATACTTATTTACTCAAAGAATGATCAAGAGCACGAAGAACATTTAAGAAAGGTGTTAGAAGTATTGAGCAAGGAAGAATTGTACGCTAAGTTTTCAAAGTGTGCATTTTGGTTGGAAGAAGTTCAATTCCTCGGTCACATAGTGAACAAAGAAGGTATTAAGGTGGATCCAGCAAAGATTGAAACTGTTGAGAAGTGGGAAACCCCGAAAACTCCGAAGCATATACGCCAATTTTTAAGATTGGCTGGTTACTACAGAAGATTCATCCAAGATTTTTCCAAAATAGCAAAACCCTTGACTGCATTAACGCATAAAGGGAAGAAATTTGAATGGAAGGATGAACAAGAGAAAGCGTTTCAATTGTTGAAGAAAAAGCTAACTACGGCACCTATATTGTCATTGCCAGAAGGGAATGATGATTTTGTAGTTTATTGTGACGCTTCGAAGCAAGGTCTTGGTTGTGTATTGATGCAACGAACGAAAGTAATTGCTTACGCGTCTAGACAATTGAAGATTCACGAGCAAAATTATACGACTCACGATTTGGAATTAGGCGCAGTTGTTTTTGCATTAAAGACTTGGAGGCATTACTTATATGGGGTCCAAAGTATTATATATACCGACCATAAAAGTCTCAAACACATATTTAATCAGAAGCAACTGAATATGAGACAACGCAGGTGGATTGAATTGTTGAATGATTACGATTTTGAGCTTCGATATCACCCGGGGAAGGCGAATGTGGTAGCCGACGCTTTGAGTAGAAAGGACAGAGAACCTATACGAGTAAAAGCTATGAATATAATTATTCGTACTAACCTTACTACTCAAATAAAAGAAGCGCAACAGGGAGTTGTAAAGGAAGGGAATTTGAAAAGTGAAATACCCAAAGCATCAGAGAAACATCTTAATATTCGGGAAGATGGAACCCGATATAGGGCTGAAAGAATTTGGGTACCAAAGTTTGGAGATGTGAGAGAAATGGTACTTAAGGAGGCACATAAAACCAGATATTCAATACATCCCGGAACGGGAAAGATGTACACGGATCTTAAGAAACATTTCTGGTGGCCGGGTATGAAAGCCGATATTGCAAGATATGTAGGAGAATGTTTGACATGTTCTAAAGTCAAAGCTGAACATCAGAAACCATCAGGTCTACTTCAACAACCTGAAATCCCGGAATGGAAATGGGAAAACATTACCATGGACTTCATTACTAAATTGCCAAGGACTGCAAGTGGTTATGATACTATTTGGGTAATAGTCGATCGTCTCACCAAATCAGCACATTTCCTGCCAATGAGAGAAGATGATAAAATGGAGAAGCTGGCGCGATTATACTTAAAAGAAGTTGTTTCCAGACATGGAATACCTGTCTCTATTATCTCTGATAGAGATGGCAGATTTGTTTCAAGGTTCTGGCAAACGTTACAACAAGCATTAGGGACTCGTCTAGACATGAGTACTGCCTATCATCCACAAACTGATGGGCAAAGCGAAGGACGATACAAACCTTGGAAGACATGCTACGAGCATATGTTATTGATTTTGGAAACGGTTGGGATCGACATCTACCGTTAGCAGAATTTTCCTACAACAACAGTTACCATTCGAGTATAGAGATGGCGCCATTTGAGGCACTTTATGGTAGAAAGTGCAGGTCTCCGATTTGTTGGAATGAAGTGGGGGGTAGACAAATTACGGGTCCAGAAATTATTCAAGAAACTACTGATAAAATCATCCAAATTCAACAACGAATGAAAACCGCCCAAAATCGACAAAAGAGTTACGCGGATCTTAAAAGAAAAGATATAGAATTTGAAATTGGAGAAATGGTCATGTTTAAAGTTGCACCTTAGAAAGGCGTTGTTCGATTTGGTAAACGGGGGAAACTAAATCCAAGGTACATTGGGCCATTCAAGATTATTGATCGTGTCGGACCGGTAGCTTACCGACTTGAACTACCTCAACAACTCGCAGCTGTACATAACACTTTTCATGTCTCAAATTTGAAGAAATGTTTTGCTAAAGAAGATATCACTATTCCATTAGACGAAATCAAAATCAATGAAAAACTTCAGTTCATTGAAGAACCCGTCGAAATAATGGATAGTTAGGTTAAAAGACTCAAGCAAAATAAATATAAAATCGTTAAGGTTCGATGGAATGCTCGTAGAGGACCCGAGTTCACCTGGGAACGTGAAGATCAGATGAAGAAGAAATACCCGCACTTATTTCCAGAAGATGAGCCAACACCTTCAATCGCTTAAAATTTCGGGACGAAATTTATTTAACGGGTAGGTACTGTAGTGACCCGAACTTTTCCGAACTCTTCAATGAATATATATTTACATGAAAACTATATTTGCATGATTAAATGTTTCTAACATGTTAAGCAATCAAACTTTTTAAGACTTGGTTAATTGAAATGGAAAATATGTATATGTCTGATCACCCAGTTTGACCGATGATTCACGAACGCTATATGTGGTATATGACATGATGATACATATATGAATAACTATATATATGTTTAACATGATAAAATGATAAGTAAATATATCATTAGGTGTGTCAACAATGAACTACATAAGTAAAAACAAGACTACCAACTTAAGAATTTCGAAACGAGACATATACGTAACGATTATCGTTGTAACGATATTTTAATGTATATATATCATATTAAGATATATTCATATATCATGTTAACATGATAGTATAATAATTTAACATCTCATTTGATATAATAAACAATGATTTAACAAGATTAAATGAGATCGTTAACTTAAGGACTTCAAAACAAATCAAAACATGTTACGACTAACGATGACTTAACGACTCATTTAAAATGTATATACATATAATGTTTTTAAATGTATTTGAACACTTTTGAAAGACTTCAAGACATAGATCAAAGTACTTCCAGTTAACAAAAATACTTACAATTACATCCTCGTTCATTTTCATCAATAATTCTACACGTACGTACCCGTACATGTACTCGTAGAATACGCATCAACTCCTTAACAGCCCATGTGAGTAATTAAACATATGGGAATCATCATTTGGCAACTAGCATGAAATATCTCATAAAACTACAAAAATTTGGTAAATCATTCATGACTTTTTACAAGTAAACAAAATTACATATCCTTTATATCTAATCCATATACCAACGACCAAAAACACCTACAAACACTTTCATTCTTCAGTTTTCTTCATCTAATGAATCTCTCTCAAGTTATATCTTCAAGTTCTAAGTGTTCTTCATAAATTTCAAAAGTTCTAGTTTCATAAAATCAAGAATACTTCCAAGATTGCAAGTTTACTTCCAAGTTTTCTAAATCCATTCCAAGTGATCATCCAACCTCAAGAAATCTTTGTTTCTTACAGTAGGTCATCTTTCTAATTCAAGGTAATAATCATATTAAAACTTTGGTTCAATTTCTATAACTATAACAATCTTATTTCGAGTGAAAATCTTACTTGAACTTGTTTTCGTGTCATGATTCTGCTTCAAGAATTTTCAAGCCATCCAAGGATCCTTTGAAGCTAGATCCATTTTTCTCATTTCCAGTAGGTTTATCCAAGGATCTTGAGGTAGTAATGATGTTCGTAACATCATTCGATTCTTGCATAAAAAGCTGTCTTATTTTACGATGCAAACTTGTAATCACTAGAACATAGTTTAGTTAATTCTAAACTTGTTCGCAAATAAAGTTAATCCTTCTAACTAGACTTTTAAAATCAACTAAACACATGTTCTATATCTATATGATATACTAACTTAATGATTTGAAACTTGGAAACACGATAAACACCATAAAATCGGATATACGCCGTCGTAGCTACAACCGGGGGCTGTTTTGGTTGGGATAATTAAAAGCTATGAAGAACTTTGAATTAAAAGCTAGATTTCTGGAAAAATGATTTTTCTTATGAATATGAAACCATATCCAAAAATCATGGTTATACTCAAAGTGAAAGTATGTTTTTCAAAACAGTCATCAAGATGTCGTTTTTTCGACAGAAATGACTACTCTTTCAAAAATGACTTGTAATTTGTATTTCCGACTATAAACTCATACTTTTTCTGTTTATTTTCAAAAAGATAAGTTCAATACGAAACCGTGGCCGCTTGAATCACTCAAAACGGATTAGAAACGAAGAAATGGAGAGTAATACAAGATTGGTAAAAACTACACAATTTAGCTACGTGAAACTTTGTAACAAATCTATTCCAACCATAACTTAATCAACTTATATTGTATATTATGTAATCTTGAGATACCATAGACACGTATACGATGTTTCGACCTATCATATCGACCCATCTATATATATATTTTGGAACAACCATAGACACTCTATATGTGAAGGTGGGAGTGGCTATACAGGGTTGAGGTTGATTCCAAAATATATATATACTTTGAGTTGTGATCAATACTGAGATACGTATACACTGGGTCGTGGATTGATTCAAGATATATATTAAGTTATTCATGTACGACAAATTATGGAACTTCTAACTTCGGACCGCTAACTGGACAACTAAAAATCATCAACACGTAATAAAGAAAATATTGTGAATATATTGTGAATATACTTCGATCATATTTTGATTTATGTATATATTGTTATAGGTTCGTGAATCAACCAGTGGCCAAGTCTATTTCCGACGAAGTAATATTTGGTGAAAGTGAGTTATAGTCCCACTTTTAAAAAATCTAATATTTTGGGATGAGAATACATGCAGTTTTATAAATGCTTTACGAAATAGACACAAGTAATCGAAACTACATTTTATGTTGAATTTATCGAACCGAATATTCCCCTTTTTAATTTGGTAACCCATGAATTGGTGTTCTGACACCAATTGACGCGAATCCTAAAGATAGATCTATTTGGCCCAACAAGCCTCACTCGTAAGGGGGTGCTTTAGTACTTTGAATTATCCTACCGATGAGAGTTCCGGAAAGGATGGGGATATTCTATATGCATCTTGTTAAGGTCGGTTACCAGGTGTTCGACATATGAATGATTTTTTATCTCTGCCGTTTGCGAAATGCCGGATTTTGAGATAGTTATTATAAAAAATGAAATCTTGTGGTCTATTATTATTATGATTTGATATAGGTAGAAATTAAACCTATAACTCACCAACATTTTTGTTGACATTTAAAGCATGTTTATTCTCAGGTGATTATTAAGAGCTTCCGCTGTCGCATACTAAAATAAGGACAAGATTTGGAGTCCATGTTTGTATGATTGTGTAAAAACTGCATTCAAGAAACGTCTTTCGATGTAATATATTTGTATTGTAAACCATTATGTAATGGTCGTGTGTAAACAAGATATTCTAGATTATCATTATTTGATAATCTACGTAAAGCTTTTAAGCCTTTATTGATGAAGTAAAGGTTATGGTTTGTTTTAAAAATGAATGCAGTCTTTGAAAAACGTCTCATATAGAGGTCAAAACCTCGCAACGAAATCAATTAATATGGAACGTTTTTAATCAATAAGAACGGGACATTTCAACTCCCAAGTCTTTGGGTATGGCTGAGCATCAACAGAAGACACTATGAGCTTGTGAAAGGAGATGCCTTCTCGACTTCTCCAATGTCTAAGAGGGTTAGGGACCTAAGTCCAGAAGTATCGTTAGATCATCGAGTAGTGGTGAAGAATGAAAGAGATAAGTGACGGTCATGAAAACCTACGGGATACAATTCAACTTGCGGAAACTGAATATCCTTCTAGTGTTCATACGTTGTACGTGGCTAATTAGGGTGAGCTCGGGGTACGGTTATTCCGACAAGTCCTCACATATCTCCTCCTCCGAGGATCAACTTTAGTAAGCGTGTAATCCGAGGGGTACTCCTCCCTGGTTGCGTGAAGTAATGTTTCGATCTTTGGAAAGGTGGAACAGTAGTAACAGGTGGATTACACTACTAGTTCTTAGGGTTAGACGAGCGGGAAAAATATCTGAACTGGGAAGGATAAGTTCTCCAAGTCGGTACAGCGAATAGTAGACATGTAGCAAGAGCGTAATTAGGCATAACAACTACAGCAGCCTAGATCGTTTACAGCAGCACGTAGCATGGAAATAGTAACAGTATCATACCGAAGTAACATACTAAAACCAGATAGTAGTACGCAGTAGCGAGAATAAGCAAAAGCATGCAGCGAGTTTACATAGCAGTAATAGGAAACGGTAGCATGCAACAAGTTCATACAGCAGTAGAAGTAAGTAGTGGCATGCAGTAGTAGTAAGCAGTAACATGCAGTAATATTACACAGTATCATTGAAATGTCCCGTTCTTATTGATTAAAAACGTTCCATATTAATTGATTTCGTTGCGAGGTTTTGACCTCTATATGAGACGTTTTTCAAAGACTGCATTCATTTTTAAACAAACCATAACCTTTATTTCATCAATAAAGGTTTAAAAAGCTTTACGTAGATTATCAAATAATGATAATCTAAAATATCCTGTTTACACACGACCATTACATAATGGTTTACAATACAAATATGTTACAACAAAATAAGTTTCTTGAATGCAGTTTTTACACAATATCATACAAGCATGGACTCCAAATCTTGTCCTTATTTAAGTATGCGACAGCGGAAGCTCTTAATAATCACCTGAGAATAAACATGCTTAAAACGTCAACAAAAATGTTGGTGAGTTATAGGTTTAACCTATATATATATCAAATCGTAACAATAGACCACAAGATTTCATATTTCAATACACATCCCATACATAGAGATAAAAATCATTCATATGGTGAACACCTGGTAACCGACAATAACAAGATACATATATAAGAATATCCCCATCATTCCGGGACACCCTTCGGATATGATATAAATTTCGAAGTACTAAAGCATCCGGTACTTTGGATGGGGTTTGTTAGGCCCAATAGATCTATCTTTAGGATTCGCGTCAATTAGGGTGTCTGTTCCCTAATTCTTAGATTACCAGACTTAATAAAAAGGGGCATATTCGATTTCGATAATTCAACCATAGAATGTAGTTTCACGTACTTGTGTCTATTTTGTAAATCATTTATAAAACCTGCATGTATTCTCATCCCAAAAATATTAGATTTTAAAAGTGGGACTATAACTCACTTTCACAGATTTTTACTTCGTCGGGAAGTAAGACTTGACCACTGGTTGATTCACGAACCTATAACAATATATACATATATATCAAAGTATGTTCAAAATATATTTACAACACTTTTAATATATTTTGATGTTTTAAGTTTATTAAGTCAGCTGTCCTCGTTAGTAACCTACAACTAGTTGTCCACAGTTAGATGTACAGAAATAAATCGATAAATATTATCTTGAATCAATCCACGACCCAGTGTATACGTATCTCAGTATTGATCACAACTCAAACTATATATATTTTGGAATCAACCTCAACCCTGTATAGCTAACTCCAACATTCACATATAGAGTGTCTATGGTTGTTCCGAAATATATATAGATGTGTCGACATGATAGGTCGAAACATTGTATACGTGTCTATGGTATCTCAAGATTACATAATATATAATACAAGTTGATTAAGTTATGGTTGGAATAGATTTGTTACCAATTTTCACGTAGCTAAAATGAGAAAAATTATCCAATCTTGTTTTACCCATAACTTCTTCATTTTAAATCCGTTTTGAGTGAATCAAATTGCTATGGTTTCATATTGAACTCTATTTTATGAATCTAAACAAAAAAAGTATAGGTTTCTAGTCGGAAAAATAAGTTACAAGTCGTTTTTGTAAAGGTAGTCATTTCAGTCGAAAGAACGACGTCTAGATGACCATTTTAGAAAACATACTTCCACTTTGAGTTTAACCATAATTTTTGGATATAGTTTCATGTTCATAATAAAAATCATTTTCTCAGAATAAAAACTTTTAAATCAAAGTTTATCATAGTTTTTAATTAACTAACCCAAAACAGCCCGCGGTGTTACTACGACGGCGTAAATCCGGTTTTACGTTGTTTTTCGTGTTTCCAGGTTTTAAATCATTAAGTTAGCATATCATATAGATATAGAACATGTGTTTAGTTGATTTTAAAAGTCAAGTTAGAAGGATTAACTTTTGTTTGCGAACAAGTTTAGAATTAACTAAACTATGTTCTAGTGATTACAAGTTTAAACCTTCGAATAAGATAGCTTTATATGTATGAATCGAATGATGTTATGAACATCATTACTACCTTAAGTTCCTTGGATGAACCTACTGGAAAAGAGAAAAATGGATCTAGCTTCAATGGATCCTTGGATGGCTCAAAGTTCTTGAAGCAAAATCATGACACGAAAACAAGTTCAAGTAAGATCATCACTTGAAATAAGATTGTTATAGTTATAGAAATTGAACCAAAGTTTGAATATGATTATTACCTTGTATTAGAATGATAACCTACTGTAAGAAACAAAGATTTCTTGAGGTTGGATGATCACCTTACAAGATTGGAAGTGAGCTAGCAAACTTGAAAGTATTCTTGATTTTATGAAACTAGAACTTTTGGAATTTATGAAGAACACTTAGAACTTGAAGATAGAACTTGAGAGAGTTCAATTAGATGAAGAAAATTGAAGAATGAAAGTGTTTGTAGGTGTTTTTGGTCGTTGGTGTATGGATTAGATATAAAGGATATGTAATTTTGTTTTCATGTAAATAAGTCATGAATGATTACTCATATTTTTGTAATCTTATGAGATATTTCATGCTAGTTGCCAAATGATGGTTCCCACATGTGTTAGGTGACTCACATGGGCTGCTAAGAGCTGATCATTGGAGTGTATATACCAATAGTACATACATCTAAAAGCTGTGTATTGTACGAGTACGAATACGGGTGCATACGAGTAGAATTGTTGATGAAACTGAACGAGAATGTAATTGTAAGCATTTTTGTTAAGTAGAAGTATTTTGATAAGTGTATTGAAGTCTTTCAAAAGTGTATAAATACATATTAAAACACTACATGTATATACATTTTAACTGAGTCGTTAAGTCATCGTTAGTCGTTACATGTAAGTGTTGTTTTGAAACCTTTAGGTTAACGATCTTGTTAAATGTTGTTAACCCAATGTTTATAATAACAAAAGAGATTTTAAATTATTATATTATCATGATATTATGATGTACGAATATCTCTTAATATGATATATATACATTAAATGTCGTTACAACGATAAACGTTACATATATGTCTCGTTTCAAAATCATTAAGTTAGTAGTCTTGTTTTTACATATGTAGTTCATTGTTAATATAATTAATGATATGTTTACTTATCATAATATCATGTTAACTATATATATAACCATATATATGTCATCATATAGTTTTTTTACAAGTTTTAACGTTCGTGAATCACCGGTCAACTTGGGTGGTCAATTGTCTATATGAAACCTATTTCAATTAATCAAGTCTTAACCAGTTTGATTGCTTAACATGTTGGAAACATTTAATCATGTAAATATCAATCTCAATTAATATATATAAACATGGAAAAGTTCGGGTCACTACAGTACCTACCCGTTAAATAAATTTCGTCCCGAAATTTTAAGCTGTTGAAGGTGTTGACGAATCTTCTGGAAATAGATGCGGGTATTTCTTCTTCATCTGATCTTCACGCTCCCAGGTGAACTCGGGTCCTCTACGAGCATTCCATCGAACCTTAACAATTGGTATCTTGTTTTGCTTAAGTCTTTTAACCTCACGATCCATTATTTCGACGGGTTCTTCGATGAATTGGAGTTTTTCGTTGATTTGGATTTCATCTAACGGAATAGTGAGATCTTCTTTAGCAAAACATTTCTTCAAATTCGAGACGTGGAAAGTGTTATGTACAGCCGCGAGTTGTTGAGGTAACTCAAGTCGGTAAGCTACTGGTCCGACACGATCAATAATCTTGAATGGTCCAATATACCTTGGATTTAATTTCCCTCGTTTACCAAATCGAACAACGCCTTTCCAAGGTGAAACTTTAAGCATGACCATCTCTCCAATTTCAAATTCTATATCTTTTCTTTTAATGTCAGCGTAGCTCTTTTGTCGACTTTGGGCGGTTTTCAACCGTTGTTGAATTTGGATGATCTTCTCGGTAGTTTCTTGTATAATCTCCGGACCCGTAATCTGTCTATCCCCCACCTCACTCCAACAAATCGGAGACCTGCACTTTCTACCATAAAGTGCTTCAAACGGCGCCATCTCAATGCTTGAATGGTAGCTGTTGTTGTAGGAAAATTCTGCTAACGGTAGATGTCGATCCCAACTGTTTCCGAAATCAATAACACATGCTCGTAGCATGTCTTCAAGCGTTTGTATCGTCCTTTCGCTCTGCCCATCAGTTTGTGGATGATAGGCAGTACTCATGTCTAGACGAGTTCCTAATGCTTGCTGTAATGTCTGCCAGAATCTTGAAATAAATCTGCCATCCCTATCAGAGATAATAGAGATTGGTATTCCATGTCTGGAGACGACTTTCTTCAAATACAGTCGTGCTAACTTCTCCATCTTGTCATCTTCTCTTATTGGTAGGAAGTGTGCTGATTTGGTGAGACGATCAACTATTACCCAAATAGTATCAAAACCACTTGCAGTCCTTGGCAATTTAGTGATGAAATCCATGGTAATGTTTTCCCATTTCCATTCCGGGATTTCGGGTTGTTGAAGTAGACCTGATGGTTTCTGATGCTCAGCTTTGACCTTAGAACACGTCAAACATTCTCCTACGTATTTAGCAACATCGGCTTTCATACCCGGCCACCAAAAATGTTTCTTGAGATCCTTGTGCATCTTCCCCGTTCCAGGATATATTGAGTATCTGGTTTTATGAGCTTCTCTAAGTACCATTTCTCTCATATCTCCAAATTTTGGTACCCAAATCCTTTCAGCCCTATACCGGGTTCCGTCTTCCCGAATATTAAGATGCTTCTCCGATCCTTTGGGTATTTCATCCTTTAAATTTCCCTCTTTTAAAACTCCTTGTTGCGCCTCCTTTATTTGAGTAGTAATGTTATTATGAATCATTATATTCATAGATTTTACTCGAATGGGTTCTCTATCCTTCCTACTCAAGGCATCGGCTACCACATTTGCCTTCCCCGGGTGGTAACGAATCTCAAAATCGTAATCATTCAATAATTCAATCCACCTACGCTGCCTCATATTCAGTTGTTTCTGATTAAATATGTGTTGAAGACTTTTGTGGTCGGTATATATAATACTTTTGACCCCATATAAGTAGTGCCTCCAAGTCTTTAATGCAAAAACAACCGCGCCTAATTCCAAATCATGTGTCGTATAATTTTGTTCGTGAATCTTCAATTGTCTAGACGCATAAGCAATCACCTTCGTTCGTTGCATTAATACACAACCGAGACCTTGCTTTGATGCGTCACAATAAATCACAAAATCATCATTCCCTTCAGGCAATGACAATATAGGTGCCGTAGTTAGCTTTTTCTTCAATAACTGAAACGCTTTCTCTTGTTCATCATTCCATTCAAATTTCTTCCCTTTATGCGTTAATGCAGTCAAGGGTTTTGCTATTCTGGAAAAGTCTTGGATGAACCTTCTGTAGTAACCAGCTAGTCCTAAAAACTGGCGTATGTGTTTCGGAGTTTTCGGGGTTTCCCACTTTTCAACAGTTTCTATCTTTGCCGGATCCACCTTAATACCTTCTTTGTTCACTATGTGACCGAGGAATTGAACTTCTTCCAACCAAAATGCACACTTTGAAAACTTAGCGTACAATTCTTCCTTCCTCAATACTTCTAACACCTTTCTCAAATGTTCACCGTGTTCTTGGTCATTCTTTGAGTAAATAAGTATGTCATCAATGAAAACAATGACAAACTTGTCAAGGTATGGTCCACACACTCGGTTCATAAGGTCCATGAACACAGCTGGTGCATTAGTTAAACCAAACGGCATGACCATAAACTCGTAATGACCGTAACGTGTTCTGAAAGCAGTCTTTGGAATATCATCTTCTTTCACCCGCATTTGATGATACCCGGAACGTAAGTCAATCTTTGAATAAACAGACGAGCCTTGTAGTTGATCAAATAAGTCGTCGATTCTCGGTAGTGGGTAGCGGTTCTTGATGGTAAGTTTGTTCAACTCTCGGTAGTCGATACACAACCTGAATGTACCATCTTTCTTCTTGACAAACAAAACAGGAGCTCCCCACGGTGATGTGCTTGGTCGAATGAAACCACGCTCTAAAAGTTCTTGTAATTGGCTTTGTAGTTCTTTCATCTCGCTGGGTGCGAGTCTGTAAGGAGCACGAGCTATTGGTGCAGCTCCTGGTACAAGATCTATTTGAAATTCAACGGATCGATGTGGGGGTAATCCCGGTAATTCTTTCGGAAATACATCAGGAAATTCTTTTGCGATGGGAACATCATTGATGCTCTTTTCTTCAGTTTGTACTTTCTCGACGTGTGCTAGAACAGCATAGCAACCTTTTCTTATTAGTTTTTGTGCCTTCAAATTACTAATAAGATGTAGCTTCGTGTTTCCCTTTTCTCCGTACACCATTAAGGGTTTTCCTTTTTCTCGTATAATGCGAATTGCATTTTTGTAACAAACGATCTCCGCTTTCACTTCTTTCAACCAGTCCATACCGATTATCACATCAAAACTCCCTAACTCTACTGGTATCAAATCAATCTTAAATGTTTCGCTAACCAGTTTAATTTCTCGATTCCGACATATATTATCTGCTGAAATTAATTTACCATTTGCTAATTCGAGTAAAAATTTACTATCCAAAGGCGTCAATGGACAACTTAATTTAGCACAAAAATCTCTACTCATATAGCTTCTATCCGCACCCGAATCAAATAAAACGTAAGCAGATTTATTGTCAATAAGAAACGTACCCGTAACAAGCTCCGGGTCTTCCTGTGCCTCTACCGCATTAATATTGAAAACTCTTCCACGGCCTTGTCCATTCGTGTTCTCCTGGTTCGGGCAATTTCTAATAATGTGGCCTGGTTTTCCACATTTATAACAAACTACATTGGCATAACTTGCTCCGACACTACTTGCTCCGCCATTACTCGTTCCGACACCATTTGTTCCTTTCGTTCTATTAACCCCTGGTCCGTAGACCTCACACTTTGCCGCGCTATGACCATTTCTTTTACACTTGTTGCAAAATTTGGTGCAGAACCCCGAGTGATTCTTTTCACACCTTTGGCATAGTTGCTTCTGATTGTTGTTGTTGTTGCGGTTATTATTGTTGTTGGGATGATTGTTGTAGTTGCTGTTGTTGTTGTTGTTGTTGTTGTTGTTGGGCCGTTTGTTGTAGTTGCGATTGATGTTGCGATTGTTGGGATAATTGTTGCGATTATTGTTGTAATTGCTGTTGTTGTTGTATTGGTGATTCTTATCACCGTTTTCCTCCCACTTTCTTTTGACTTGCTTCACATTGGCCTCTTCAGCAGTCTGTTCTTTAATTCTTTCTTCAATCTGGTTCACTAGTTTGTGAGCCATTCTACATGCCTGTTGTATGGAGGCGGGCTCGTGTGAACTTATATCTTCTTGGATTCTTTCCGGTAATCCTTTCACAAACGCGTCGATCTTCTCTTCCTCATCTTCGAATGCTCCCGGACACAATAGGCACAATTCTGTGAATCTTCTTTCGTACGTGGTAATATCAAATCCTTGGGTTCGTAACCCTCTAAGTTCTGTCTTGAGCTTATTGACCTCAGTTCTGGGACGGTACTTCTCGTTCATCAAGTGCTTGAATGCTGACCACGGTAGTGCGTACGCATCATCTTGTCCCACTTGCTCTAGATAGGTATTCCACCATGTTAACGCAGAACCTGTGAAGGTATGCGTAGCGTACTTCACTTTGTCCTCTTCAGTACACTTACTTATGGCAAACACCGATTCAACCTTCTCGGTCCACCGTTTCAATCCGATCGGTCCTTCGGTTCCATCAAATTCCAAAGGTTTGCAGGCAGTGAATTCTTTGTAGGTGCATCCTACACGATTTCCTGTACTGCTAGATCCAAGGTTATTGTTGGTATGTAGCGCAGCCTGTACTGCGGCTATGTTTGAAGCTAGAAAAGTACGGAATTCCTCTTCATTCATATTCACGGTGTGTCGAGTAGTCGGTGCCATTTCCTTCAAAATAGTTAAATGGAACAAGTTAATCATACAGAATATTAAGAGTAGTTAATAGTATTTCGTATCATAATATGAACTCATTTATAAAAGCTTTTTCTTCATATTAGCGTTTTATAAGTTTAAATTCGGGTAGTACCTACCCGTTAAGTTCATACTTAGTAGCTAATATACAATTCAACTACTACAATTCTATATGAAAAACTGATTATAATAATATTTCGCGTTCAAACTTTTATACAATATTTTACAAACTTACAATACCGCTTATTTTACATAAAGCATGAAATATAGCACACAATAACTTTGATACAAGATAGTTGTGAAGACAATTCTAGCTAGTACACAAGTCGTTCAGCAAAGGCAATAAAGACATGTAATTCATACGTCCAGAAACAAGTCATGCATTCTGGTTTTACTAGGACTACTTCCCATCCTTGGTCTTGTGCAACATAACCGTTATGGCCGTTGATAAGACAGCGTGTTGTAACGTCGTCAAAGGGACGAGGGTTACGTAATGTCCAACAGTCCCGTAACAATCTAAAAACCTCATTTCTTACCCCAATTACCGACTCCGTCACTTGTGGGAACGTTTTGTTTAATAGTTGTAGCCCGATGTTCTTGTTCTCACTTTGGTGAGAAGCGAACATTACTAATCCGTAAGCATAACATGCTTCTTTATGTTGCATGTTAGCCGCTTTTTCTAAATCACGAAGTCCAATATTCGGATATATTGAGTCAAAATAATTTCTTAACCCGTTGCGTAAAATAGCATTTGGGTTCCCCGCAATATATGCGTCAAAGTAAACACATCGTAACTTATGGGTTTCCCAATGTGATATCCCCCATCTTTCAAACGAAAGTCTCTTATAAACCAAGACATTCTTGGAACGTTCTTCGAATGTCTTACAAACTGATCTTGCCTTAAATAGTTGTGCCGAAGAATTCTGGCCGACTCTAGACAAGATTTCATCAATCATGTCTCCGGGTAGGTCTCTTAAAATATTGGGTTGTCTATCCATTTTGTGTTTTTAAACTGTAAAATAGACAAGAGTTAGATTCATAAAAAAAAATACTTATTAATACAAGCAATTTTTACATATATCATAAAGCATAAGAACACTATATTCCATATATTACACCACACGAATACAACTATCTTATTCCGACTCGCTCGTTTCTTCTTCTTCGGTTTTGGTTCGTTTTGCCAAGTTTCTAGGGATATATGATGTTCCCCTAATACGAGCCGTCGTTGTCCACATTGGTTTAGAAAAACCTGGTGGTTTAGAGGTTCCCGGGTCATTGTTACAACTTAAGGACTTCGGGGGTTGACGATACATATAAAGTTCATCGGGGTTGGAATTAGATTTCTCTATTTTTATGCCCTTTCCCTTATTATTTTCTTTTGCCTTTTTAAATTCAGTTGGGGTAATTTCTATAACATCATCTGAATTCTCGTCGGAATCCGATTCATCGGAGAATTGGTAATCCTCCCAATATTTTGCTTCCTTGGCGGAAACACCATTGACCATAATTAACTTTGGTCGGTTGGTTGAGGATTTTCTTTTACTTAACCGTTTTATTATTTCCCCCGCCGGTTCTATTTCTTCATCCGGTTCCGATTCTTCTTCCGGTTCCGATTCTTCTTCCGGTTCCGACTCTTCTTCCGGTTCCTCTTCGGGAACTTGTGAATCAGTCCACAAATCATTCCAATTTACATTTGACTCTTCATTATTATTAGGTGAGTCAATGGGACTTGTTCTAGAGGTAGACATCTATCACATAATATCAAACACGTTAAGAGATTAATATATCACATAATATTCATATGTTAAAAATATATAGTTTCCAACAAAAATGTTAAGCAATCATTTTTAAAGAAAACACGGTCGAAGTCCAGACTCACTAATGCATCCTAACAAACTAGATAAGACACACTAATGCAAATTTTCTGGTTCTCTAAGACCAACGCTCTGATACCAACTGAAATGTCCCGTTCTTATTGATTAAAAACGTTCCATATTAATTGATTTCGTTGCGAGGTTTTGACCTCTATATGAGACGTTTTTCAAAGACTGCATTCATTTTTAAACAAACCATAACCTTTATTTCATCAATAAAGGTTTAAAAAGCTTTACGTAGATTATCAAATAATGATAATCTAAAATATCCTGTTTACACACGACCATTACATAATGGTTTACAATACAAATATGTTACAACAAAATAAGTTTCTTGAATGCAGTTTTTACACAATATCATACAAGCATGGACTCCAAATCTTGTCCTTATTTAAGTATGCGACAGCGGAAGCTCTTAATAATCACCTGAGAATAAACATGCTTAAAACGTCAACAAAAATGTTGGTGAGTTATAGGTTTAACCTATATATATATCAAATCGTAACAATAGACCACAAGATTTCATATTTCAATACACATCCCATACATAGAGATAAAAATCATTCATATGGTGAACACCTGGTAACCGACAATAACAAGATGCATATATAAGAATATCCCCATCATTCCGGGACACCCTTCGGATATGATATAAATTTCGAAGTACTAAAGCATCCGGTACTTTGGATGGGGTTTGTTAGGCCCAATAGATCTATCTTTAGGATTCGCGTCAATTAGGGTGTCTGTTCCCTAATTCTTAGATTACCAGACTTAATAAAAAGGGGCATATTCGATTTCGATAATTCAACCATAGAATGTAGTTTCACGTACTTGTGTCTATTTTGTAAATCATTTATAAAACCTGCATGTATTCTCATCCCAAAAATATTAGATTTTAAAAGTGGGACTATAACTCACTTTCACAGATTTTTACTTCGTCAGGAAGTAAGACTTGACCACTGGTTGATTCACGAACCTATAACAATATATACATATATATCAAAGTATGTTCAAAATATATTTACAACACTTTTAATATATTTTGATGTTTTAAGTTTATTAAGTCAGCTGTCCTCGTTAGTAACCTACAACTAGTTGTCCACAGTTAGATGTACAGAAATAAATCGATAAATATTATCTTGAATCAATCCACGACCCAGTGTATACGTATCTCAGTATTGATCACAACTCAAACTATATATATTTTGGAATCAACCTCAACCCTGTATAGCTAACTCCAACATTCACATATAGAGTGTCTATGGTTGTTCCGAAATATATATAGATGTGTCGACATGATAGGTCGAAACATTGTATACGTGTCTATGGTATCTCAAGATTACATAATATATAATACAAGTTGATTAAGTTATGGTTGGAATAGATTTGTTACCAATTTTCACGTAGCTAAAATGAGAAAAATTATCCAATCTTGTTTTACCCATAACTTCTTCATTTTAAATCCGTTTTGAGTGAATCAAATTGCTATGGTTTCATATTGAACTCTATTTTATGAATCTAAACAAAAAAAGTATAGGTTTCTAGTCGGAAAAATAAGTTACAAGTCGTTTTTGTAAAGGTAGTCATTTCAGTCGAAAGAACGACGTCTAGATGACCATTTTAGAAAACATACTTCCACTTTGAGTTTAACCATAATTTTTGGATATAGTTTCATGTTCATAATAAAAATCATTTTCTCAGAATAAAAACTTTTAAATCAAAGTTTATCATAGTTTTTAATTAACTAACCCAAAACAGCCCGCGGTGTTACTACGACGGCGTAAATCCGGTTTTACGTTGTTTTTCGTGTTTCCAGGTTTTAAATCATTAAGTTAGCATATCATATAGATATAGAACATGTGTTTAGTTGATTTTAAAAGTCAAGTTAGAAGGATTAACTTTTGTTTGCGAACAAGTTTAGAATTAACTAAACTATGTTCTAGTGATTACAAGTTTAAACCTTCGAATAAGATAGCTTTATATGTATGAATCGAATGATGTTATGAACATCATTACTACCTTAAGTTCCTTGGATGAACCTACTGGAAAAGAGAAAAATGGATCTAGCTTCAATGGATCCTTGGATGGCTCAAAGTTCTTGAAGCAAAATCATGACACGAAAACAAGTTCAAGTAAGATCATCACTTGAAATAAGATTGTTATAGTTATAGAAATTGAACCAAAGTTTGAATATGATTATTACCTTGTATTAGAATGATAACCTACTGTAAGAAACAAAGATTTCTTGAGGTTGGATGATCACCTTACAAGATTGGAAGTGAGCTAGCAAACTTGAAAGTATTCTTGATTTTATGAAACTAGAACTTTTGGAATTTATGAAGAACACTTAGAACTTGAAGATAGAACTTGAGAGAGTTCAATTAGATGAAGAAAATTGAAGAATGAAAGTGTTTGTAGGTGTTTTTGGTCGTTGGTGTATGGATTAGATATAAAGGATATGTAATTTTGTTTTCATGTAAATAAGTCATGAATGATTACTCATATTTTTGTAATCTTATGAGATATTTCATGCTAGTTGCCAAATGATGGTTCCCACATGTGTTAGGTGACTCACATGGGCTGCTAAGAGCTGATCATTGGAGTGTATATACCAATAGTACATACATCTAAAAGCTGTGTATTGTACGAGTACGAATACGGGTGCATACGAGTAGAATTGTTGATGAAACTGAACGAGAATGTAATTGTAAGCATTTTTGTTAAGTAGAAGTATTTTGATAAGTGTATTGAAGTCTTTCAAAAGTGTATAAATACATATTAAAACACTACATGTATATACATTTTAACTGAGTCGTTAAGTCATCGTTAGTCGTTACATGTAAGTGTTGTTTTGAAACCTTTAGGTTAACGATCTTGTTAAATGTTGTTAACCCAATGTTTATAATAACAAAAGAGATTTTAAATTATTATATTATCATGATATTATGATGTACGAATATCTCTTAATATGATATATATACATTAAATGTCGTTACAACGATAAACGTTACATATATGTCTCGTTTCAAAATCATTAAGTTAGTAGTCTTGTTTTTACATATGTAGTTCATTGTTAATATAATTAATGATATGTTTACTTATCATAATATCATGTTAACTATATATATAACCATATATATGTCATCATATAGTTTTTTTACAAGTTTTAACGTTCGTGAATCACCGGTCAACTTGGGTGGTCAATTGTCTATATGAAATCTATTTCAATTAATCAAGTCTTAACCAGTTTGATTGCTTAACATGTTGGAAACATTTAATCATGTAAATATCAATCTCAATTAATATATATAAACATGGAAAAGTTCGGGTCACTACAATCATGCAGCAGGTTCCGCAGAAACAAGTAAACTAGCAAGTTGTAGATTAGTCCTATCAGTGAATCCTACTCGGTCCGGTATAGACTCACTAATGCAACCTAATTCCCTACAACCAATGCTCTGATACCAAATGTGATGCCCCGTACAAAACCATCGTGTGCGGATCATCAACAACATGATCATTACAAGGTCAAACACTATATGCTGTTTGAAAACCAGTTTATCATTCGTGAAAATATAGCGTTTTACAAAAGGTAACGTGCTTCCTGTGAATAGAAGCATAAACATAAGTATGTGACCCAAAGGTCGTTGCAAAACCATTGTTTGAAAATAACGTAAATTACGAATGCAAAATAAAAGTTCCATAATTGAGACATCTCTAAGTAGGGCAGCGGAAGTCTAACACATCAAGTCTATAACACCAAGACATCAAGTCTAACAGCGGAAGCAACAACGTTTAAGCACCTGAGAAATACATGCTTAAAAAGTCAACACGAATGTTGGTGAGCTATAGTTTATTCGCAATCAGTAATGTAATGTAGGCCACGAGATTTCAGTGCTTCAACCAGCAGTTTAAATCAGTAATTCAAATCAGTATGATAAAGTATATGTGTGACACCACTAAATTTTTTTATATAAATACGTGGCGGAAGCATATTATTAATTAAATACTATATCAACATTAACTATTGTTAATACAACCAGTGTCACGTGTCATTACAAAATACTTGTTTATACGGAGAAGTCATATTTACAATCAGTTTACAAAAGATTATTGTTTACATAAAACAAGACATCATCAGAGTTGACTCCTGTCAAACATAACATCACCATGCCCGTCTTCTCCCCAAAATGCTACTCTTACAAAAGCTAATAACCTGCAGGGAGGAGATGGAGGGGAATTAGCACGAAGCTAAGTGAGTACGACTAACTACAGGCCATAGCATACACAAGTGTTATACTAATCATGTCACATAGTCTAACACACAAACATCACCCAAGTGCCGTCTACAGAGACTCTGGCGGCTCGGCCAAACCATTAACCACCAGCTGATCGGACTAGGGCTTACCAGAAGTTCCTCCACCACCATATGTATATACATAATCCACAAGTGACGGACGCGTCATTCACATATATATACACCACGGCTGTCTAGGCTACCACAGAGGAACCCAACCCGCAGGTTGATCTCTCCTACCGAGGCTACCACACAATAGGGACGCACTGGGCACCAGCAGACAAGCATCAACTAACATGCAGTCATCACAAGTACTAACTAATCACAACAATAAGTATATCTAACAAGCATGGCAATCATAATATAACATGCTTCTATATACTATATTCTCCAGTTAGTCCCACTCACCGATTACCAGCAAACGAGAAGGTATTCAGCTATCTAATCACTGAACCTTCTCTTTCTCCTTTTCTCCTGAGAAAAACATATACACAAGTTAGTTTCTGTCCATTAACATCAAATAACACAATATATAAATTTTTGTCGGAAAAAGCGTCCGCTAAAAATTTTTGCTTAACACTTATGCACTTTCAAAATTTACATTATAATCATCAAAATACAAACGGGCAGCATAACGGCTAAATTCAACACTTAGTAAAATTTTCACTGCCCAAGACCATCGGTCAATCGTCAGAGACGGTCTGCCGATCGTCACTACACCATCGGCCGGTGGACTACACTATCGGTCGATCGTTAAAATTACATCCGTTGGTCGAAGGACTTTCACCGTCGGTCGATGGTCTAGTCCATCAACCGGTCGTCACACACCATCGGTCGGTGGTCAGAGACCATCGGCCGAGGGTAGTTCATCTGCAGCAGCAGCTACCAAAGTGACGGGTTTCACACCAAACTCACCAATTCTCGATCTAGAGCTCGTTTTTAACCTCAAAACTTACCAAATCTGATACACTGATCATTTTAAAACATAAACCCATAAAGTTTTGACACTAACAACACTAAATCAACTCATTTTGACTCAAAATACACACTTTAATAAAACTAACACAAAAACTCCATTTTCTCAAAGATTAATTCACGAAATGCTACAAATCTTACCTTGAAAGAATCAGTGAATCACAAGGAACACAAAGATGTAATTGATTCGAGCTCAAGATCAAGGATTCAAGATTAGGGTTTTTGGTAGTTGGAGAAGATGAAGTACGGGTGTGTATTTGTGTGTGTGAAAATTCTAGAAACCAAAAGAAGAAAATGGAAGCACTAGTCACTTAAATTGGGTTAAATCCTACACTGTGCAACACACGGGTATTTATCAGTTATCTGATATCTTTCGTACATCATTTGGCAACCCAAACAAAGTCCAAATTAAATAAACAAACCTGTTCTGTGACCCTTGTCACAAACTGGTCCTAACCACATCATTATTTAGTAGTAAATATTAAATAAAAATAAAAACATATATAAACACAACACTAACTTAAGGGCACTATAGTAATCTTACATCTAGGCCCGATTGAGGATGTTACAAATCTACCCCCTTAAGAAGATTTTGTCCTCAGAATCTGTTCAAGGTCAAACAACTGGGGATAGCGCGCCCTCATTAACTCCTCGGTTTCCCACGTCATGTTAGAACCTAAACTGTGCTGCCACTCTATTAATACCATTGGAATCTGCTTCTTTCTCAGCCTTGTGACTTTCTTGTCCACTACTCTAATCGGTTCTTCGATTAACTTCTTACTTAAATCCACTTTGGATTTCATCATCTACTTTGCACTTTCTCAAATAGCACACATTGAACGTGTTGTAAATTCCTGTTAACTCTGAAGGGAGATCCAAAACAATGGTTTGATCATTTAAAATCTCTGTGATCGGGAATGGCCCAATAAATCTCGGCGCTAACTTACCACGTTTACCAAATCTGATCACTCCCTTCCACGACGAAACTTTCAAATACACTCGATCCCCTACATTAAATGTCACCGGACGTCTACGCGGATCAGCATACATCTTTTGTCGATCTCTAGCTGCTTTTCACTTCTCACGTGCAATTTCAACCTTTTCTACGGTTATCTGAACAATTTCGGGACCTGCAAATTGTTTCTCACCTGCTTCTAACCAACACGTAGGAGTTCTGCATTTTCGACCATACAACATTTCGTACGTCGGCATTCCAATACTCGAATGATATGAATTGTTGTAAGCAAACTCTATCAATGGAAGATGTGAATCCCAAGAACCACCATATTCTAAGACACACGCTCTCAACATGTCTTCTAATGTTTGAATCGTTTGTTCACTCTGACCGTCCGTTTGTGGATGATAAGCTGTACTTAAATTCACACACGTACCCAAATTCTGTTGTAAACTGTTCTAGAAGTTCGATACAAGCCTAGTATCTCGATCGGAAACTATAGATAACTGTACACCATGTCGGCTAACTATCTCTTTTAAGTACAACTCTGCCAAATCACTTAACGAAGCGATTTCACGAGTAGCTAAGAAGTGAGCACTTTTTGTCAGACGATCCACTATCACCCAGATCATGTCATGTCCTTTCTGGGTTCGGGGTAACTTGGTTAAAAAATCCATCGTTATGTGATCCCATTTCCACTGAGGAATTTCTAACTGTCGTAGAGACCCATATGGTTTCTGATGTTCTGCTTTAACTTGCGCACAAATATGACATTTCTTAACGAAACCTGCAACATCTGTCTTCATTGTCGGCCACCAATACAACGTTTTCAAGTCTCTATACATCTTTGTACTACCGGGATGCACCGTTAATCTAGATTTATGTGCTTCTGTAAGGATTAAATCCCTCAAATCTCCAAGCTTAGGCACCCAAATTCGGTCTTTATAGGTCTTTAATCCTCTAGAATCATTGCATAGGTCAAATTTTCTTTTGGTAATTTGCTCAGTCTTTAGGTTTTCATCATTCAAAGCTACTAACTGAATGGTTTTCAATCGATCAATCAAGTCTGAAACTATCTCAATTCTCATAAATCTAACATTTTCAACGGTTTTCTTGCGACTCAGAGCATCTGCGACCACATTTGCTTTACCAGGATGGTACTTAATCTCACAATCGTAGTCTTTAATCAATTCTAAACATCGGCGTTGACGCATATTTAATTCTTTCTGCGAAAAGATATATTGAAGACTCTGATGATCTGTATAGATTTCACAATGTGTACCATACAAATAGTGTCTCCAAAGCTTCAAAGCAGACACAACTGCAGTTAACTCTAAATCATGAGTAGGGTAGTTGCGTTCATGATTCTTCAACTATCGTGAAGCATACACTATAACTTTATTTCTTTGCATCAAAACACAGCCCAAACCTGCACGTGACGCATCGCAATAAACCACAAAATCTTCTATTCCCTCTGGTAAAGCTAAAACCGGCGCTTGACATAACAACTGTTTGAGAGTCTGGAAAGCCTTTTCTTGTTCATCAGTCCATCGAAAGGCTACATCTTTTCTGGTTAACTTATTTAATGGGCCTGCTATTTTGGAAAAGTCTTTGATAAACCAGCGGTAATAACCTGCTAAACCCAGAAAACTTTTGATTTATGTCGGTGTTTTCGGTGAGTTCCAATTCATTACAGCCTCTATCTTAGACTGATCTACTTTAATACCCTGTTCACAAATAACATGACCCAGAAACTGTACTTCCCGCAGCCAAAACTCACACTTAGAAAACTTAGCGTACAACTGTTCCTGTTTCAGAAGCTCTAACACCAACCTCAGATGCGTAGCATGATCTTTCTCGGTTTTCGAATATATCAAGATATCATCTATGAAGACAAATACAAACTTGTCGAGATACTGACGACACACCCTGTTCATTAAATCCATAAATACTGCTGGCGCGTTTGTTAACCCGAATGACATAACTAAAAATTCATAATGACCATATCTAGTTCTAAACGCTATTTTCGGTATGTTGGTCTCTGCAACACGTACCTGATGATACCCCGAACGTAAATCAATCTTTGAAAAGTAGGAAGCACCCTGTAACTGATCAAATAAATCATCTATTCTTGGTATCGGATACTTATTCTTTATTGTTCTCGTATTTAAATCACGATAATCTATGCACATTCTAAGAGACCCATCTTTCTTTTTCACAAATAACACATGAGCACCCCACGGTGAAGAACTTGGTCAGATAAACCCTTTATCTAACACTTCCTGAATCTGAGACATCATTTCTCGGATTTCTGACGGAGCTAATCTGTAAGGAGCTTTTGCGACTGGCGTAGCACCTGGAACCAAATCAATTTTATATTCTACTTCACGTACTGGAGGTAACCCTGGTAGATCATCTGGAAACACTTCAAGAAATTCTGACACAACAGGTATGCCGGTTACCTGCTTCTTTTCTTTCTTAACATCAATCACATAAGCTAAGAACGAATCACACCCTTTCGATATCGCATTCCGAGCTTTCGTGAGGGAAACCATAGGGAAGTTAAATCCACTGCGCTCTCCCCTAGCTATCACTCGGGATCCATCGGCCAAACGGAAAGAAATCATCTTCTTATCACACTTAATATTAGCCCTATTAGCTCTTAACCAATTCATGCCTATGACTACATCAAAGCTTGGTATAGGCATCAACAAACAGGTTAAAGGGAAAGAATGGCCGTCAATTTCGATGGTAATTCCAGACAGATGATGTGCACATAACCATTTTACCATCAGCTACTTCTATTCCCAAAGGCTCATCTAATCTCCTAACAGGCAACTTCAACTTATCATAGAAGCTTAAGGACATAAAAGAACAATTCGCTCCTGAATCAAACAACACACGAGTTGGCAAGGAGTTAACCAAGAACATACCAGTAATGACGTCATCGGTAGCGGTTGCAGCGTCTACCATCATCTGAAACGCCCTTGCCTCTACTGTTGGAGGATTCTTTCTCTTCTGCCCGGCAGTAGAAGCAGAAGATCCCCCAGAAGTAGCCTACCTCGCTCCTGACCCTGCCCCAGAACCGGATATTGACGCAATGGACAATTTGCTGACCTATGTCCTTCTTGATGGCAACTCCAACAAACATTAGACTTAAAAGAACAAGCTGTTGATTCATGACCTAACACTCCACATTTCAAATACCTTCTGGTCACTGGAGAACACGGGCCAGTATGGGTTGACTTACAAACATTGCACCAACCAGACTGACTAGAACCCGACCCACTCATACCAGACTTACTTTTCTGTTTAAACCCACCTGACTTCTTACCACGAAAACCAGATTTCTTACTCGACTGCTGAGTCGACTGTCCAACTGATTGACTTTCTGATTTCCCCCCCAAAAGATCCACCCATTTAACTTTCTCTTTTTGCCGCCATTATATCACCTTCGGTAACTTTAGCCATCTCATGAGCATGTGCCAAGGTTGTTGCAAATCTCGCAACTGTTCTATATTCCGGCTTAATCACTCGCATAAAATGCTGAATCTTATCTTTCTCAGTCGGTACCCATTGCTAAACAAACCTTAAATTAGACATAAAATCTCTGAAAACTTCATCAATCGTCATACTTTCTGTCATCTTCATACTCAGAAACTCAGTTTTCAATCTTTCCATCTCATACTTAGAACAATACTGCTCACGAACCTTAGCAGCAAATTGTTCCCAGGTAATCTGACTGATCTGTTCCCTAGGCAAATACGTTGTAATAGAATCCCACCACTCCATCGCTTCACCCTTGAGAAGCCTGCTAGCAAACATTACCATAGATTCAGGCTCACAAAAACATGCTTCTAACGCCCTCTCCACTTCTCTTAGCCAATTAAGGGTCATTGTAGGGTTTGTGTGACCATGATATTCTGGAGGCTTGCAATCAAGAAACTGTTTATATGTACACTTCTTTTTCGTCTCGGGAATTTGAAAAAGGTATATCATTTGATTTGGAAGTGCCTGGTTAAACGGAAAAGGCATTGCGAAGTTTTGATAAGTGGTTTGAGGAAACTGTGAGTGAGAACTGCCACCGGCTTGAGTATAAAAGTTAGGAGGAAAGGTTGTGTTTAACGCAGTTGTATTAGGGTTCCATTGCGCCCGTTCTTGCTCTAGTTCCTTAATTTTCTCCTGAGCTTCTAATAATCGGCTTTGAAGGTTTATAACTTCTTGAGAGGTTTCTTCCTCTGATGACACGTGTCCATCTTCATCGGGAGCTCTGAAGACTCCAGTTCCAGGGGCGGCATGGCCAGTAGGATTAGCTTCATTATCTGCCATTACTGCACTACCACAACACTCACACCAAGGCTTAGTATAAACTCTGTTAGTACTAACAACTAACACATAACTTGTCCTAATACTCACTTAACCCATCCCCAGCATGTTATGTTTGACATGACTCTACTAAGTTTGGGAACATGACATTTAGATCACAATGCACATGCTGCCAAACTATCTGATACCAACTTGTGACACCGCTAAATTTTATTTTTATATAAATACGTGGCGGAAGCATATTATTAATTAAATACTATATCAACATTAACTATTGTTAATACAACCAGTGTCACGTGTCATTACAAAATACTTGTTTATACGGAGAAGACGTATTTACAATCAGTTTACAAAAGATTATTGTTTACATAAAACAAGACATCATCAGAGTTGACTCCTGTCAAACATAACATCACCATGCCCATCTTCTCCCCAAAATGCTACTCTTACAAAAGCTAATAACCTGCAGGGAGGAGATGGAGGGGAATTAGCACGAAGCTAAGTGAGTACGACTAACTACAGGCCATAGCATACACAAGTGTTATACTAATTATGTCACATAGTCTAACACACAAACATCACCCAAGTGCCGTCTACATAGACTCTGGCGGCTCGGCCAAACCATTAACCACCAGCTGATCGGACTAGGGCTTACCAGAAGTTCCTCCACCACCGTATGTATATACATAATCCATAAGCGACGGGCGCATCATTCACATATATATACACCACGGCTGTCTAGGCTACCACAGAGGAACCCAACCCGCAGGTTGATCTCTCCTACCGAGGCTACCACACAATAGGGACGCACTGGGCACCAGCAGACAAGCATCAACTAACATGCAGTCATCATAAGTACTAACTAACCACAACAATAAGTATATCTAACAAGCATGGCAATCATAATATAACATGCTTCTATATATGATGTCGTACGAGGTGTATATAAAATAGTTATTAATTTTAGCAGAAAACACTATTAAATACGATACAATTTTACACAAGATATTTATTTATTTATAGAATGGGATATACTTAAACCTTGCTACAACACTTATAGGCAGTGTACCTAATCGTACAGTAGTGTAGTTTTTAGTAAGTCCGGTTCGTTCCACAGGGAAATCTTTGAACAAAGCTCAACGCTATATTAGTTTACTTTTATAAAAATACAAATATATATATATAAGTAATATTATTATTATAAAAGGGGGGTTTTTACCGTTTAATGACCGGTTTGTCGATTTTAAGACTTTAGTCGCAGTTAAAACCTAATGTAAAATATAAAATAAATACAAGACTTAAATTAAAGCGTAAAGTAAATAACGATAATGAAATTGCGAATAATAAAAGTGCGATAAAATAAACTTACGATAATTAAAAAGTACGATAATTAAAAGTGCGATTAAATAACAATAAATAAAAGTGCGATAATTAGAAGTGCAATTAAATATAAAATAAAGGAAATTAAATATGAAATAAAAGAATTATGCTTATTTAAACTTCCGTAATCATGATGTTTGACGTGTTGATTTTAGTTTTATGCCCATGGGTTAATTGTCCTTTGTCCTGGATTATTCAATATGTCCGTCTGGTTTTTGTCCATAACAGTCCATCAGTCATAAATATAAAGTGCGAGTGTCCTCGTCAAATTATTCTTATACCCGAAGTTAAATATTCCAACTAATTGGGGATTCGAATTGTAACAAGGTTTTAATACTTTGTTTAATGAATACACCAGGTTATCGACTGCGTGTAAACCAAGGTTTTACTACTTTGTTAACAATTACACCAATTACCCTTGAATGTAATTTCACCCCTGTTTTAATTATTCTAGTGGCTATTAATCCATTCCCGTGTCCGGTCAAATGAACGATTATTCGTACATATAAATACCCCGCCCATCGTGTCCGATCGAGTGTATATGGTAATTTATAGGGACGCCCAATTGTAAATCTTTATATTAACATTAACAAACTTTCATTTAGTTAAACAAATATAAAGCCCATTAATAGCCCATGGTCTAATTTCCACAAGTGTCGTTCTTTTATCCAAACCCCAATTATGGTACAAAGCTCAATTACCCAATTTTAGTAATTAGCCCAACATCATGATTACTTCGTTTTAAATAAGCATAATAATAACTTAGCTACGAGACATTAATGTAAAAAGGTTGAACATAACTTACAATGATTAAAAATAGCGTAGCGTTACACGGACAGAATTTCGACTTACACCCTTACAACATTCGCTAACATACCCTTATTATTAGAATTAAAATTAAAATTAAAATATAAATTATATATATATATATATATAAGTTTTACGTATGATAAGAGAAGAAAAAGATGATAATTTTGATCAGAATTCGGTTGGCTTTATAGCCAGAGTTGATTTTTGGGGCTCCGCGACTCGCGGCAAAATGCTCTTCAAACTCCGCGAGTCGCGGAGGTTAATTTTACAGCTCAGTCCTTGGAGTTTTCTCTGCCGACGGTTTTTAATATATATATATATATAATATATATATAATTAATATAATTAATTATATATTATATTATATTTATATACATAGTTAACTTGTAATTTTTAGTCCGTTGCGTCGAGCGTTAAGAGTTGACTCTGGTCCCGGTTCCGGATTTTCGAACGTCCTCGCGTACAATTTAATATCTTGTACTTTACGTTTTGAATCTTGTACTTTTGTAATTTCGAGACGTTTCTTATTAATAATTGGAACCTTTTTGATTGTCTTTTGTACTTTTGAGCTTTTTGGTCGTTTGCGTCTTCAATTCGTCGAATCTGTCTTTTGTCTTCACCTTTTATTATACAAACGAATATCACTTGTAAATAGAACAATTGCAACTAAAAGCTTGTCTTTCTTGAGGAATAATGCTATGAAATATATGTTCGTTTTTAGCATTATCAAATATTCCCACACTTGAGCGTTGCTTGTCCTCAAGCAATATTGTCTTGAAATACTAGAATCACTTCTTTATTCTTCACACTTTGTACATCAGTGATTTCTATACGGCGGTATAAACAATGGTAGTAACGATATGGTTTACAGTCCCACATAACTATAAAAATTTAGATCCATTAAGGAAATTGGATCTTTATGAAAACATTTGATCTTTTGAAAATTAAATCTAGTTTTTACCCTAGATAAGTTTTCCGGAATAACCCTTTACCGGTGTTTGCAAAATATTTTTGTGGGTTTGGTGGGTTTCAGATTTGAAAATTTTAGCTCAAACTTGCGGTTTTGTGTCACCCACTTGCTAACCTTGTATTTGGAAAGCAACACGTCCAGTTTACTTGTCCCGTATATTACCTTTCGGTAAACTACCGTCCGGTTGTAAAGGAAAGCGTTGAACAAGCAACTGTTAAGGCAATGTCCCCTGACATGCTTTTAATTATGGTCTATAACGTGTCGGACGCAATTACTATCCTTGGTAGGAGCAATAGTAAAGCTCACCCTTATAATTTTTCGGTCTGGCACAAGGTCCTGTCTTTGACCACTATGCAACCACCGTTCTTACGGTTGACACCCGATTTAGTTCAGGTGACCTAATGAATTCCAGGTGAATTCCTAGGATTTTACGTTCAATGGTAATGAACGCATTGAAAATAGGGTTTTCAGAAAACAAATCGGTTTATAATTTTGATCAAAATATTTTCTCGTTTAAGCTCGAGTTTAGATATCATTGAATTCCATGAGTTTGTAATTCTCAATCTTTAAGGTCAATCTCTAGGATTGAGTAATATCAGTCTTAAAAGCTGATTTTTAATCTTTAAGGAGATTATCCTTTCTGGGGATCTGATTCATTAGTCTTATCCAGCTAATTTGCATGGTGCCCCCCCATTGTACGAGATAAATCCTTCTCATGGTTAGGATAAATCTGACCACATGGCGACCCTGTTTAATGCTGAGGTCCGTGGATTTCCTGCTGATTTTAGTGATGACTTTTCTAGATTTTTCGTCAACCTACAGCTGGTATGAACGACAACTTCATGACCTAAATCAAGAAGCGCGTTTCTTTTTCGGAAGACTTTACTTCCTTTTAATGATGGAATTGATTCATCATGTAGATCCATCTCTTCTTTTCTTTCATCGGGTAAAACAGTTTAGTTTAGTCCAAAGCAAAAGTATTTTCAGTTATTTGTTACAGATATATGTGACATATGTTTAAAATAATTTGGTAAATTTTCCCACACTTGGCTTTTATTTTCCTTTTTATCGTCCTCTATTCCATTTTAAATGAATTTTGACATTTTAGTTTGTTTCTTAATTTATGTTCTTTCTGAGATAACAATAATTTCGGTGTTAAAACCTAGTTTTATCGTTCATAAATATGTATAAACATGATTTGAATTCATTTAATTGAAAAATTTTACTAGAATTGGGTAGTCAGTATATAAGACTAGGGCTGTTCTTTTTTATCAGAGAGCACTAGATTCTAATACAACTACTGCTTTACTAGTATTTTTAATGGTAACCAAGTGTATAAAGTAAAAAATTTTAAAATCCGAAAGAATTTAACCCCTTCCCACACTTAAGATCTTGCAATGCCCTCATTTGCAAGAAATCAGTAACAATTTAAATTATTGAGGGTGATTTGTGTGAAAATGATTAAATTTTACCAAAGTTTCCAAATATATTGGCGTTTGTTTGCTGAATGATAAATGGTGCACATCATTTGTTCATTCCGTCTTGTTGTTATTTCACATATATTTTGCATCTTGTCGTCAAAATTAGTTGCTTTTGCTGAACTTAATGCCAGTCTTTGAAAATGCGTTGTTTTACCCTGTTGTGTACATAAGATAAACTGCAACATATATACATATTTTTGAAGTTTGGTATATTACCCCACATTCAAAAATTATTAAAGTCTAAGAATAAAAGTTAGATAATTATAAAAATGATTACAATATTAACAAAAATATTAAATGTATCAATAATTACAAATTACAAAATAAAAAAAATAATAAGTAAACTAAGGATGATATTGGTACCAATAGGGGTTCCAGGCATAACCATAAGTGCTATAGAATGCTTCGGCAGGGTCATACGTAGGATATGGTGGCTGCATCTCTATCGACCAAGGAGGGAAGACGGGTTTCGGTGTAGGAATATAGTTTCTACCTATATGTTGGCAATGAGCTATGATCTGGTTCTGATGAACTTGCCAATCTTCAAATGCTCTCTGTCTAGCATTTTCGTATTCCTGAGAAGCTATAAACCTATGCATTTCTTGCATCTCATTCCCCCCTCCTACATTACCTTGCTGCTGGTTTCTCTCCACCTGTGGATGTCTACCATGGTATCGTACTGCGGCGTTATTTCGCCGCTTCAAAACTTTCGCACCATGGTATACATTTAAACCTATAGTATCGCGGGGTTCCGGCTCTTCTAGTAATAATCCCCCCCGACTTATATCCACACCGAGATATTCACCAATCAAAGTAATAAAAATACCACCTCCTATTATGCTATGTGGTCGCATCCCCCGAACCATAGCTGATAAATAATAACCCACACAATATGGTATACTTACAGAGCTTTGAAACGGTGATGGCTTGTCATTTGACACCACACACCGTGTGTATCAAAATTCTCATCTATCTTTCTACCGTTTAGTATCAATCCTCTACAATCGGCAGACGCTAACTCCTCAGGCGTATATATACGTAAAGCCTGAGCCATGTCCAGTAAAGACATGTGGCGCATCGAACCGCCTAACAAAAATCTAATAAAAGAACGATCGGTTAAACTAGCTACCCGATCATTCAACTCTATACTACATAACAACTCTTCACACCATACTTTATATACAGGTCTGCGTATGGTGAATAAACATATCCAGTCATTAAAAGAAGAATTACCATACCTCTGTACAAGTAATTCCCTAATTGGCCCGGCCAATTCTACAGCTTCTAAGGGTCCCCATTCTATGACCCTTGGTACCTCAACAACCTTAGAGTGAAGAGTATGCAAACCCCGTTGATATTTTGGATAATCTATCCAAAGTCTGTCAAATCTCAGGTTCGGGTGCAGCTCTTCCAAGTGCATATCGGAAAAGGTCATGACTGGATGAGGTACATCCTGCTTGTAGTAGTTATCCACCTCCTGTTGTTCCAAATTCTCAGCAGGAGCATTGCGGGCTTGGGATGAAGATTCACCCCTTTCATTCTGCAAAACACATCAAACACAAATTTTGTGCATCCAAATATGCATTAGTGTCAGCAAAATCATCAATCAAAATAATTAAAATGACATTATCAATTTATATCAAACTTAAGCTTATTTTCACATTTTTATCAAATCTACACTTTTTCAAATAAGCATATACGAAAATTTTCGCCAAGTTCATAAGCATTCAACTCAAATAACATGTCAAAATAATCATTACTAACTATCAAACAAGTCTCAAATGTCATTATCTTTCAAAAATCAAGTTCATGAATTTTAGACTTGAAAAAGTCCACTTTAATTCTCAAAATCATGTTTAGGCTCAAAGTTTGGATCATTTAACTACCTAGACATGTTACACTACTCAATTTAGCAACAATTCATGACAAAAATAGGCCATAACTTGTTTATATCAAAAAGCCCCAAATTTGCTCAAGAACACAAACCCTAGATTATTCAAAATTTGAAGTTTAAGGCTTCTAATCATGTTAAACAGCATCAATCTAGGTTATACAAGCATAATACATAAACAATTTAAGCTTAATTACACTAAAAAGCATCAAAATCAAATTGGGAAAAAAATAGCTCAAGAACACCAAATTTCGAATTAAATGGTGTTTAGGTGTAGAAATTTACCGTTTTTCTTGAGTAATTCTTAGATAGCATCCTTCTCAACATGATTTTAGCAAAAAATTTGGTGATTAACGGTTAAAAATTGTGATTTTGGGGGTTTTTTTCGTGTTTTTGCGGAGTGTTTCGAGCTGTATTTCGCAGTGTTTTTGTGTTGTTGAGTGTACTGATCGTTCAGCTCTTTTTATTTTTTTTCTGGGTTTTGGTCCCTCCGCGAGTCGCGGAGATTTCCCTTTCAAACTCCGCGAGTCGCGGAGTTTGCTCTTTTTTTTTTTTTTTTTATATCTTTAACTTATAAAACAATTAAGTATTTAATTTTAAAATTTTGTTTCCCTTGTTATTTAGGACGAGGTCGTTTCGGATCGATGTCCTAGTCCGTCCTTCGACAAAATTTTAAAATTTGTCTTTTTGTAGCGATTGTTTTAAAAGCTTAGATTTTTGGATTTTTTAATTTTTTTGGCATACTTTAAATCAATAAGATTAAAAATAATGATAATAAAAGTTCTCGTCCCTCCCTCGGGTAAAGCAATTTCGGTTCAAAGACCTAGTCTTCAACTTACGACGAATTTTAAAAATCATATTCTTAACTTAATGAGATAAAGTAAATTTTTGTTTTTAAATTCACACAACTTAAAAATTCAAAATTAAAAATTAAAAATTAACAATTCACACCAAACTTAAAATTTGAAATGCATAAAATTAAAAATTCATATTTTAAAAATTAAAAATTCACACCAACTTTAATTTAAAAATTCATATTATAAATTCATACCAAACTTATATTAATTTTTCAAATATTTACAATTTTAAATATATTGTTTTTACAAAGTTTTCAACATTAATTTAAGATTTAAATATTAATTTTAAAAATATGGTAAAAATAAAATTAAAAATCTTTTTGTCTTTTTATCCTACTTTAATCAATCAAATATTATCAAAAATATGCGCCCCTCTTTTCGATAAAGTAATTTCGGTTCCAAGACCTAATTTAACTCATGACGAATTTTTGAAATATTTTGGGTTGATTGATTAAAGATATTTATACCTTAAGAATAAACGTTAAATTTCGCAGTGATGTAATAAATTTTTGAATGATATCAATAATTTCGGTCGCCAAACCTAATTTTATTCAATACCAATTTAATACTTTTTAGCGAACAAATTAGCGTTTATTATCAAAAGGTTAAAAATAAAAATAAAAATAAAAACTGTACAGACATAACTGTGAAATAGATTTCTTAGTTATATGATCTATTCCATTCATAAGATAGTCGGTTTAATTGGTTTTCCATGGCTGCATAGGCGTAACCTCGAGCATTCAGTGTCTTTTCTTCTAAACATATGAACGGTCCGTCTCTGCATAAAGTAACAAATTCGGTATTTGAATAGGTTTGATTATTTGAAAATTTACCTCCATGTGACCATTTTCCGCATTTGTGACATCGTTCTAGGTGTCGTGCTCTTCTTTTCGCTGCGGATTTTGATTTTCCTTTACCAAATTGTAACTTATTATCTTCGCATCTGGATTCTTTTCTAACTCCGTCCATTCTTTCTCTGATTACTGATACTAATTCACTCGGTAGTATGTCATTATTACGTTTAGTGATCAAAGCGTGTAGCATTAGACCATGGTTTAGTTCACAGGCAGTCTTCATTTTGTAAAAACCTAAAAAAAATAAAAATTCAGAATGGGGGGAGAAGACTAGTTCTTTAGGGTCTGCTAGGGAAAGACCATACGTGTTCCATTTTCGAGAACTACACGAAAACAGACAATCTAACTCTAACAGAAATACATATTATCCTTTAAAGACTTGATTCTCCCCACACTTAGTTAGCTGTGGTGTCGAAATTGTGATTAACTTCGTTGTCGACTTCCATCGGACCATGTATGTAATGTTTAACTCTGTGACCATTAACTTTAAATTCAATCCCATTTGAATTTATTAATTCTATCGTTCCGTATGGGAAAACTCTTTTGATTATGAATGGTCCAGACCATCTTGATTTCAATTTTCCAGGAAATAGCTTGAATCGTGAATTGAAAAGAAGAACTCTGTCTCCTTCTTTAAATTCTTTTGAACTTCTGATTCTTTTATCATGCCATTTCTTCGTTCTTTCTTTATAGATTAACGAATTTTCGTATGCTTCATGTCTTAATTCTTCTAATTCGTTTAGTTGACTTAATCGTAGACGTCCGGCTTCATGTAAATCAAGATTACATGTTTTCAAAGCCCAAAATGCTTTGTGTTCAATTTCTACTGGAAGATGACATGCTTTTCCATAAACAAGTCTAAAAGGTGTGGTTCCAATTGGAGTTTTGTAGGCTGTTCTAAAAGCCCAGAGTGCATCCTCCAATTTAATGGACCATTCCTTTGGATTTGATCCTACGGTTTTCTCTAGAATACGTTTTAAAGCTCGGTTGGTATTTTCAACTTGTCCACTTGTTTGTGGATGATATGCGGTGGAGATTTTATGAGTTACTCCATATCTTTTAAGAATTTTCTCAAGTTGATTATTACAGAAATGAGTACCCCGATCACTTATTAAAGCTTTCGGTGTTCCAAACCTTGCAAAAAGATGTTTTAAAAAGTTGACTACAACTCTTGCATCGTTAGTTGGGAGAGCTTGTGCTTCCGTCCATTTAGATACATAATCAATGGCTACGAGTATATATAGATTATTATGAGATTTTGGAAATGGACCCATAAAGTCAATACCCCAAATGTCAAATACTTCACATACTTGGATGACATTTTGTGGCATTTCATCACGTTGACTTATTTTTCCGGCCCTTTGACATGCATCACAGGATTTGCAAAGAAGGTGTGCGTCTTTGTAAATTGTAGGCCAATAGAATCCAGCTTCATAAACTTTTCTTGCTGTTAGTTGAGGCCCATAATGCCCTCCTGTTGGTCCTGTGTGACAATGGTTTATTATTTTACTAGCTTCATCTCCAAATACACATCGGCGTATTATTCCATCGGGACAACTTTTAAACAAATGTGGATCTTCCCAGAAATAGTGTTTTATATCACTGAAGAATTTCTTTCGTCTTTGGTACGATAATCCTTTTTCAAGGAATCCACAAACTAAGTAGTTTGCATAGTCTGCAAACCATGGGATTTCTTTATAATCTATCTTCAATAGATATTCATCAGGAAAGTTGTCTTGTATGGCCGATTCATTCAGAACTTTTAATTCGGGATTTTCAAGACGAGAAAGATGATCAGCGGCGAGATTTTCTGCTCCTCTTTTATCTCGGATTTCAATATCAAACTCTTGTAAGAGTAAGATCCAACGGATTAATCTTGGTTTAGCATCTTGTTTTGAAAATAGGTATCTAAGAGCATAATGGTCGGTATAGACCACCGTTTTTGCTAGAACGAGATATGATCGAAATTTGTCAAAAGCAAAGACAATAGCAAGGAGTTCTTTTTCAGTAGTTGTATAGTTCGTTTGTGCTCCTTGTAATGTCTTACTAGCATAATATATAGGTTGAAATCGTTTTTCAATCCTTTGTCCTAAAACGGCTCCCATTGCAAAATCACTTGCATCGCACATTAGTTCAAATGGTAGATTCCAATTTGGTGTTATCATGATCGGTGCATTAGTGAGTTTTTCTTTAAGAATATTAAAAGATTTGATACACTCATCTGAAAAGATGAAGGGCGCATCCTTTTCTAGGAGTTTATTCATAGGAGTGGCAATTTTCGAAAAATCTTTTATGAAACGTCGGTAAAAACCGGCATGCCCTAGAAAACTCCTAACTCCTCTAACATTTGTGGGATGTGGAAGTTTAGCATTTACATCTACTTTAGCTCTATCCACTTTAATTCCTTCTTTTGAAATTTTATGTCCAAGAACGATGCCTTCTTTAACCATGAAATGGCATTTCTCCCAATTAAGTACTAGATTTGATTTTTCGCATCTAATTAGCATTCGTTCCAGATTAACTAGACATGATTTAAATGTATCACCGAAGACTGAAAAGTCATCCATGAAAACTTCCATGCATTCTTCTATCATGTCGTGAAAAATCGCCATCATACACCTTTGAAAGGTTGCAGGGGCGTTGCAAAGTCCAAATGGCATGCGTTTGTAAGCAAAAGTACCATAAGGACACGTGAATGTGGTCTTCTCTTGGTCCTCGGGTGCTATTGGAATTTGAAAATATCCGGAAAATCCATCTAGAAAACAATAGTAACTATTTTCGGCTAATCTTTCCAACATTTGATCTATGAAAGGTAAGGGAAAGTGATCTTTTCTGGTGGCGTCATTTAATTTTCTATAATCAATACATACACGCCATCCTGTTACAGTCCTAGTAGGAATAAGCTCATTTTTCTCATTTGTAATGACAGTCATGCCACCCTTCTTAGGTACGCATTGAACTGGGCTTACCCATGGACTATCAGAGATCGGATATATCAAACCTGCATCTAGCAGTTTAATAATCTCTTTCTTAACTACATCTTGCATATTAGGATTTAGTCTTCGTTGGCGTTGCACATACGTTTTATGACCTTCTTCCATAAGGATTTTATGTGTGCAATACGAAGGACTTATTCCTTTAATATCATGAATCTTCCATGCAATGGCTGGTTTATGAGCTTTCAACACAGAAATGAGTTGTGATTTCTCATTTTCAGTAAGAGAAGACAATATTATTACAGGTAATTCAGATTCACCATGTAAATAAGCATATTCCAAATGGTTTGGAAGTGGCTTTAACTCTAATTTCGGAGGTTCTTCTATCGATGATTTATATCGATATCTGTCTTCTTCTTTTAGCATTTGAATTTCTTCTGTTGTTGGTTCATATCCATTAGCTATAAGTGTAGCTAACATTTCAGCTTCATCAATTGGTTCATTACCTTCTCCTAAAGAACATTCTCCTGTTCCTTGTAATTCTGGAAATTCTTCTAATAATTCTGCATGTGCATCTATAGTTTGAATATAATAACATGTATCATCTGCAGATTGTGGCTGTTGCATTGCTCTATCAACTGAAAAGGTAACACTCTCATCCTCTATACTTAGGGTCAGTTTCTTACCGAACACGTCTATCATTGCTTTAGCCGTGTTTAAGAATGGTCTTCCTAATATGAGAGGAACTTGAGAATCTTCTTCCATGTCCAAAACAACAAAATCTACTGGAAATACTAAAGTACCAACTTTAACTAGCATGTTCTCCATTATCCCTCTAGGATATTTTATTGATCTATCGGCTAGTTGTATGCTTATTCTGGTTGGTTTTAATTCTCCAAGGTCTAGTTTAGCGTATAGTGAATACGGCATTAGATTTATACTAGCACCTAAGTCTGCCAATGCTTCTATTGAACTAAGACTACCCAGAAAACATGGAATTGTGAAACTTCCTGGATCAGATAGTTTTTCTGGTATCTTATTCAACAGCACTGCTGAACAATTAGCATTCATAGTAACAGCCGAGAGTTCTTCCATTTTCTTTCTATTTGAGATTAGATCTTTCAAGAATTTAGCATATCTTGGCATTCCTGAAATCACATCAATGAAAGGAAGATTTACATTTATCTGTTTAAACATATCCAAAAATTTGGATTGCTCGGCTTCAAGTTTCTCTTTCTTCATTTTACTCGGATAAGGAAGTGGTGGTTGGTATGGTTTAACATAAGGTTTATCCTTAACTGTGTTATTTTCATTAACCTTTTCAACTACCGGTTCTTTTTCCTTATCTTCATCAGGTTGTGGTTCTTGTGGAGTAGGAATAGTTTCATCAGAAGTTACAGGTATTTCAGGTGGTTTAAGTGTTGTACCACTTCTTGTGGTAATAGCTTTAGCTGTTTCATTCCGGGGGTTAGCATTTGTATCACTAGATAAACTTCCCGGTTTTCTTTCACCTATTAACCTTGCTAGGTTACTTACTTCTTGTTCCAGATTTTGAATAGAAGCTTGTTGATTTCTAAATGCTTGAGCATTTTGTTCATTGGTTTGTTTTTGAGATGTGAAAAACTGCGTTTGAGTTTCAACTAGCTTCGTCATCATATCTTCTAAATTCGGTTTTTTATCATCGGTTTGTTGTGGTGGTTTGTTTTGAAAATTAGGTCTTTGCTGATTATAAGTATTATTGGATACTTGTTGATTGCTAGGACCTTGTTGGTTGTTGTATGGAATATTTCGGTTATAATTCTGGTTTTGATTGTAAATCGGTCTTGGCGGTTGATAATTATTCTGATAATTATTTCCAGGCCTTTGGTTTATGTATGAAATATTCTCTCTTTGTTCCATTGTTAATTCAATACTGAGACAATCTTTTGTCAAATGTGGTCCTCCACACTGCTCACAACTAATTCGTATTGAGTGAATATCTTTAGTCATCTTTTCCATTCGTCTCTCCACAGCATCTATCTTTGCGGAAATGGAATCTAAGTCATGGCTAGAATCGGCTCTAGCTGCTTTAGATGATCTAATGATATCTTTTTCTTGGTGCCACTCATGTGAGTGGGAAGCAGTGTTATCAATAATTTTGTAAGCATCAGTTTCGGTTTTCTTCATAATAGAACCACCAGCTGCTATATCTATGTCTTTTCTTGTAGTGATGTCGCATCCTTGGTAGAATATTTGTACTATTTGACAGGTGTCTAAACCATGTTGCGGACATCCTCTTAATAACTTTCCATATCTAGTCCACGCCTCATATAGAGTTTCATTTGGCTTCTGTGTGAACGTAACAATTTCTGCTTGAAGTCTTACGGCTTTAGATGCAGGAAAGAATTGTTTAAGAAATTTGTCAATTAAAACATCCCATGTATCAATCGCCCCTTCAGGTAACGATTCCAACCAATCTTTGGCTTCTCCCTTTAAAGTCCAGGGAAATAACATGAGATATATCTGTTCATCCTCCACTTCTCGGATTTTAAATAGTGTGCAGATCCTATTAAAGGTACGTAGATGTTCATTTGGATCTTCCTTCGGCGCACCACTAAATTGGCATTGATTAGTCACCATGTGTAGAATTTGTCCTTTGATTTCATAATCTGGCGCATTAATGTCTGGATGAGTAATTGCGTGACCTTGGCCAGTGCGTTTAGCTCTCATTCGGTCTTCCATACTTAAAGGTTCCAGATTCTCCATAATTGAATTTGTTGAATCGGTATCACTGGATGATTCTGATTTAATAGTTCGTTCCTCAACAATCTCTGTTTGAATGATTGGTGGTTCCGGAGGAAAGTTTAATGGTTCAGGATCTACGAACCGTTCCTGAATATTCTCCGGATTCTCAATTGTGAGGTTGGGTTCAAAAAATGGATTATCGGAAATTTGAACTGAAGTACTTGGTCGACTGGATGACGATTCTAAAGAAAAATCAACGGCGGTTATATTTGCTAAATGTCTTGATCTAGTTACAGGTGGTGAACGTACAAAAGGTGATGAACGTCTTGCTCGGTGCATTCACTGAATATCCTATTAGTTTTAAAAAGGAAAGAAAAATTATAATAAGTTATCCAATCAATAGACTTTTCTGATTTTGCCCACGTTTCGAATAGCCAAAAGATGCAGCAGAGGGGCAGGATTCGTTTGGTCTCAATATAATTGAGGACTGTTTGGCTCCAATAACCCGGTCCACGTACAAATCCAACTATTACTACGAACCAGAAAATTTTGATGTCTATCAATTTAACCACTCAAAATAAATTTTCGAAATTTTAAGAAATTTAGATAAGAAGTAGAAAAAATTCTATGTCCTAAAAACTAGAATGGCCAGAAATAAGAGAGAAAAAGAGTTCGTCGCAAAAGGTCGAAAAAGAAAAAAAATGGTTGAAAAATAAAAAGTGACGGAAAAATAAAAGAAACTTATAAAAACTTAAAAATACTTAACTAACCTAACCTTATTACTACAACTAACTTAAAATTATAATCGCAAATTGAAATTACTAATTGGAATGACAATTGGTACATAGTAAAAGTTGTCTAAAAATATTAAAGCTTACAAGGAAAAACTAAATCCCAAATGGAAATAACTTAAAAAGAAACTAAAACTTAAAAAGGCGTCGCAAAATTCTAAAGCACCTAAATCTTAGTCTAAAGAAAAAGCACTTAAGGAATTCTACGGCAAAGCCTAAAAATCTAGGAGTAAAAATAACTATGGCAAAAACTAAGTTTAAAATTAAATATGAGCTAAAAATACAAATATTACGCTACAATGATTAAAAAGGGACAAAATATAAAAATATACAAAAAGTTGTAAAAAGTACAATTTTTATAAAAATATTATTTTTATATTATTTATTTTATAAAACTATTAATTTTACAATTTAATAAAACTAATTTAACTAAAATATATAAATAAAAAGTAAAAGTAAAAATAAAACTAATAATAATAATAATAATAATTAGGTTTAAATATTAATAATAATTAATTAAAAACCGTAATTAACGCAGGATTAGGGTTCCTGTGCGCGTGTCAGAAAGGCTCCGCGAGTTGCGGTATTTAGTGCTTCAAACCCCGCGAGTCGCGAGGTTCAGAATTTCAGCTGACAGGTTTGAGTTTTTACGCGTTTTTATTTATTTATTTATTTATTTTTTATTTTCTGTTTTCTGTTTTTATATAAATAAAAGATGTTTAATAAAATTTATATTATTATAAACTAAAATAAAGATAAAGAAACTTATAAAACTTAAATATTTAACAAAATCTTAAAAATGCTTATATTTTTGTTTTTCTTTTTATATTTTTGAATAATTAAAACGTATTTTTACAAAAACGACTTTTAATAAAAGTAAACTAAAAAATCTTTTTTTTTTTTTTATTAGCGTTGCGCTTCCGGCTTTTAAGATAGTTCCCCGGCAGCGGCGCCAAAAATACTTGATGTCGTACGAGGTGTATATAAAATAGTTATTAATTTTAGCAGAAAACACTATTAAATACGATACAATTTTACACAAGATATTTATTTATTTATAGAATGGGATATACTTAAACCTTGCTACAACACTTATAGGCAGTGTACCTAATCGTACAGTAGTGTAGTTTTTAGTAAGTCCGGTTCGTTCCACAGGGAAATCTTTGAACAAAGCTCAACGCTATATTAGTTTACTTTTATAAAAATACAAATATATATATAAGTAATATTATTATTATAAAAGGGGGGTTTTTACCGTTTAATGACCGGTTTGTCAATTTTAAGACTTTAGTCGCAGTTAAAACCTAATGTAAAATATAAAATAAATACAAGACTTAAATTAAAGCGTAAAGTAAATAACGATAATGAAATTGCGAATAATAAAAGTGCGATAAAATAAACTTACGATAATTAAAAAGTACGATAATTAAAAGTGCGATTAAATAACAATAAATAAAAGTGCGATAATTAGAAGTGCAATTAAATATAAAATAAAGGAAATTAAATATGAAATAAAAGAATTATGCTTATTTAAACTTCCGTAATCATGATGTTTGACGTGTTGATTTTAGTTTTATGCCCATGGGTTAATTGTCCTTTGTCCTGGATTATTCAATATGTCCGTCTGGTTTTTGTCCATAACAGTCCATCAGTCATAAATATAAAGTGCGAGTGTCCTCGTCAAATTATTCTTATACCCGAAGTTAAATATTCCAACTAATTGGGGATTCGAATTGTAACAAGGTTTTAATACTTTGTTTAATGAATACACCAGGTTATCGACTGCGTGTAAACCAAGGTTTTACTACTTTGTTAACAATTACACCAATTACCCTTGAATGTAATTTCACCCCTGTTTTAATTATTCTAGTGGCTATTAATCCATTCCCGTGTCCGGTCAAATGAACGATTATTCGTACATATAAATACCCCGCCCATCGTGTCCGATCGAGTGTATATGGTAATTTATAGGGACGCCCAATTGTAAATCTTTATATTAACATTAACAAACTTTCATTTAGTTAAACAAATATAAAGCCCATTAATAGCCCATGGTCTAATTTCCACAAGTGTCGTTCTTTTATCCAAACCCCAATTATGGTACAAAGCCCAATTACCCAATTTTAGTAATTAGCCCAACATCATGATTACTTCGTTTTAAATAAGCATAATAATAACTTAGCTACGAGACATTAATGTAAAAAGGTTGAACATAACTTACAATGATTAAAAATAGCGTAGCGTTACACGGACAGAATTTCGACTTACACCCTTACAACATTCGCTAACATACCCTTATTATTAGAATTAAAATTAAAATTAAAATATAAATTATATATATATATAAGTTTTACGTATGATAAGAGAAGAAAAAGATGATAATTTTGATCAGAATTCGGTTGGCTTTATAGCCAGAGTTGATTTTTGGGGCTCCGCGACTCGCGGCAAAATGCTCTTCAAACTCCGCGAGTCGCGGAGGTTAATTTTACAGCTCAGTCCTTGGAGTTTTCTCTGCCGACGGTTTTTAATATATATATATAATATATATATAATTAATATAATTAATTATATATTATATTATATTTATATACATAGTTAACTTGTAATTTTTAGTCCGTTGCGTCGAGCGTTAAGAGTTGACTCTGGTCCCGGTTCCGGATTTTCGAACGTCCTCGCGTACAATTTAATATCTTGTACTTTGCGTTTTGAGTCTTGTACTTTTGTAATTTCGAGACGTTTCTTATTAATAATTGGAACCTTTTTGATTGTCTTTTGTACTTTTGAGCTTTTTGGTCGTTTGCGTCTTCAATTCGTCGAATCTGTCTTTTGTCTTCACCTTTTATTATACAAACGAATATCACTTGTAAATAGAACAATTGCAACTAAAAGCTTGTCTTTCTTGAGGAATAATGCTATGAAATATATGTTCGTTTTTAGCATTATCAATATACTATATTCTCCAGTTAGTCCCACTCACCGATTACCAGCAAACGAGAAGGTATTCAGCTATCTAATCACTGAACCTTCTCTTTCTCCTTTTCTCCTGAGAAAAACATATACACAAGTTAGTTTCTGTCCATTAACACCAAATAACACAATATATAATTTTTTTTTCGGAAAAAGCGTGTCATAACCCGTCCTTAACCATAAGAACGAGTTAGATAACGTATGATTTCATTGCGAGGTATTGACCTCTATATGCGACATTTTTAAAAGAACAACTGCATTTATTTTACATTACAAACCATAACTCTTATTTTAATACAAGCTTTAGACAATATAAAGATGATTATCGTTTAGCGATAATCTTAGACTTACAAATTTTACATATGATGATAACAATACGATTTCTAGCATATTTTACAATACAACTCCTCGGATATGCAGTTTTGTTTTTGACACAAATATGCGTACACAAGATCTTGCTTAAATTCAACATGTTGCAGCGGAAGCTTTTAGTTATCACCTGAGAACAGACATGTTTAAAACGTCAACATAAAGTTGGTGAGATATAGGTTTAATGCCGGCAGCGATATAAATATAGACCACAAGATTTCATATGTAAACATTTTAATAAAAATATTCTAAGTGGTTGAGCACTTGGTAACCATACTTAACATTTAATCACGTCACATATTCCCTTTATTATGAAATCTTACTACACCGTACCAAGTGTAGTCACGAAACGAAGTACTGTGCAACCGTTGAATACTGGTCGTCCAGTCCGGTTGGGGTTGTCAGGCCCGATAGATCTATCAACAGGATTCGCGTTTACAATACCGCTGTAAATAATAGTTACCAAGCTACAGGGAAGTATGCCAGTGGTACAACTCAACGTAGAATATATTTTTCAGTTACTTGTGTCCATAACGTAAAACATAAAATACATGTATTCTCATCCCGAAATACTTAGAGTTTAAAAGTGGGACTATATACTCACTTTTGCCTTGAAGATACATATATTTTGACTTGGTCTCCGGTTGATATCACGAACCTATCCATATATAATTTATCAATATATTTTCATTTTAAACAATCGTCACATATATATACTTATAATACTTTTAATGTCTTCTTAGTCCGTAGTTAGCAATTCAATTTTAATGGTTCATATTTAGGTGTTTAATAAATAAATAAAACCCCCATCGAAATAAATAAAACTCCCATCGTATTCGTATTGTTCGGGATTAATCTTGACCCACGGTACCGTGTTGTCAAATGACGTGTTGCGTACATAAAGTACCGGTGTTGTCAAATGACGTGTTGCGTACGTACATGAGGTCTTATGATTAATCTTCTCGTGTTGTTTACGGGTGATCCTGAAATATATAAAATTAAATTATGAGTAAATATATATAAAATATCATGTTATTTTAGAAAGATGTGATTTATTTAATTTTTCTCCAATTATTTTCGTGGCTAAACTAGTTTTGGATATCCGATCTTGTTTTGGTCATAGTTTCTTCGTTACAACTCCGTTTTCGTTGGTTCCACTTGCCACTTCCTTGGATCGAGTCCTTCTTTAAGAATATGAACTGTAAATACCTTAGTTTGTATTCGAAATCACAGGTCATAGGTCAAACTTTGGTGAAACTTATGAAGTTAATCATTTTCCCTTATGCAAACAACATTAAATGATTATTTTTCTAAAAATACTTATACTTTGAGTTAAATCATGAAATTTTTATGTGTTATCATATTCATAGTTAATATCATTTTTCCAGAAAATAAACCTCCAATTCAAGGTTCAAAATAGTTTTTAATTATCCAACCCAAAACAACCCCCGGTTGCACTCCGACGTCGTAAATTCAGTTTTTAAGGTGTTCTTTGAAAAACCAAGTTATACCTTGTTAAATTAGCATATATTTATGATATATTACAGGTCTTGAAGTATTTTAAAAGTTAAGTTAGAAGGATCTATTTAGTTTGCAAACAAGTTTGAAATCATTCAAACTATGTTCTTGTTGTTAAAATTGTATACCATAAAATAAGATAGCTATATATATATGAATCGAATAAGGTTATGAACAAAGTTACTACCTCAAGTTACTTGGACAAGATTGCTGTAAAAGAAGAGTAAAAACCTAGAACCAAAAGAGTGGTGGAGTTGGATGAAAGATTGGAAGTAAACTTGTGTTCTTGGAAGGATTCTTGAAGTGTTTTTGTAAGGGTTTTATTATGGTGATTAAGTGATGTTTTTGAAACTAGATCTTCATGGTTGTGAGCTGAGATGGATAAGGGGTTTAAGGCTTCTAAGTATGTGTGTGTTTTGGCTAGAAAATTGAAGTAAAAATGAATCAAGAATGGAGTACTCCTAGCCCATTAAAAACGTGAATGGGGGGGGGGGGGAGGAGACAAAGACAAGTTTCAAGCTTGTAATCTTGTTAATTAGTCATACAATCATACAAAAGTAATTACCTTATACATAAGGCATGAACAAGGGCTGGTTGGTGGTGATTTGATGTGTATATACCAATAGTAAATACGTATAGAAGCTAGGTATGATACAGGTACTTATACCCTAGATATACGTATAGAAATCTTGTGAAAACGGAATGAGGATTCAAATATAGCTATCTTTTGTGAATATACTTATATTGTTTTATGTATTTAAATCCTTAAAAAGTGATTAAATACATTACTTATACGATATATGTATAAACATTATAGGTCATAAGTATTTATGTCAAATAACGTTACGTATGGTTATCGTTTTGAAAACTTAAATTAGTAGTTTCAAAATATACTTATAACTTATTGTTATTAATACAAAATGAGGTATTACAACATTCTTAGATCATGTTAAATATGTATATATACATATATATACACAAACGTATAATTATCATATGTTATATAGTTCGTGATATCATCGGTCAACTAGACGGTCAAACGTTGTGTAAAACTCTTTTCAAAAACATAAGTCTCAACAATTTGGATTGCTTATCATGTTGGTAAGGTTTAATTTATGTAAATATTAATCTTATAAGTATAAATTGATCGAAAAAGTCCGGGTCATTACAGTACCTACCCGTTAAATAAATTTCGTCCCGAAATTTTAAAATTGTACCTATTATGCGTCATCGGAAAAAAACAGATGTGGGTACTTTTGTTTCATTTGATCCTCTCATTCCCAAGTAAACTCGGGACCTCTTCGAGCATTCCAACGAACCTTAACGATCGGTATATTGCTCTGTTTGAGCCGTTTAATTTCACGATCCATGATTTCGATTGGTTCTTCGATGAATTGTAGTTTCTCGTCGACATGGATTTCTTCAAGAGGAATGGTGAGGTCTTCCTTTGCAAGACACTTCTTAAGGTTCGAGACGTGAAATGTATTATGTACTCCGGCGAGTTGTTGCGGTAACTCGAGTCGATAAGCTACCGGTCCAATGCGTTCGATGATCTTAAACGGGCCTACATATCTTGGGTTCAGTTTACCCCTTTTTCCGAAGCGTATTACACCTTTCCACGGTGACACTTTTAACATAACCATGTCCCCGATCTGAAACTCTAATGGTTTCCTTCGGACATCGGCGTAGCTCTTTTGGCGACTACGGGCTGTTTTCAATCTCTCCTTGATTTGTACTATCTTCTTAGTCGTTTCGTGTATGATCTCGGGACCAGTTAATTGTCGATCTCCTACTTCATTCCAACAAATAGGAGATCTACACTTCCTTCCGTACAATGCTTCGAATGGCGCAGCTTTAATGCTCGCATGATAACTATTATTATACGAGAATTCTGCTAATGGTAGATATTTATCCCATCCGTTTCCAAAATCGATCACACATGCCCTGAGCATGTCTTCAAGAGTCTGAATTGTTCTTTCACTCTGCCCGTCGATTTGCGGATGATATGCGGTACTCATATCCAAACGAGTTCCTAGTGCCTCCTGTAGTGATTGCCAGAACTTTGAGGTAAATCTACTATCACGATCAGATATAATGGAAATAGGTATTCCATGCCTTGAAACTATTTCCTTTATATATAATCGTAATAATTTCTCCATTCTATCCGTTTCCTTTATAGGCAAGAAATGTGCAGATTTGGTAAGACGATCAACAATTACCCAAATGGTGTCGTATCCCCAGGCAGTCTTTGGTAACTTCGTGATGAAATCCATGGTAATACCATCCCATTTCCATTCTGGGATTTCTAGTTGTTGAAGTAACCCTGACGGCTTTTGGTGTTCTGCTTTGACTTTGGAACAAGTTAAACACTCCCCAACATATGTTGCAACGTCTGTCTTTAAATTAGGCCACCAATAATGTGTCTTAAGATCTTGGTACATCTTTCCAACTCCAGGATGTATCGAGTATCTTGTCTTATGTGCCTCATTCAATATCAACTTCCTTAATCCACCCAACTTCGGTACCCAAATACGATTTGCAAAATATCGAATTCCATCTTCCCGTATAACGAGTTACTTCTCATACTTCTTCATTATTTCATTTCCTATATTTTCTTTAGTAAGTGCTTCTCGTTGAACTTCTTTGATTTGTGAGTTGAGATTCATGCGAATTTTTATGTTCATCGCTCGTACTCGAATTGCTTCTCATTCCTTTCTGCTTAGTGCGTCAGCCACCACATTCGCTTTCCCGGAATGATAACGAATTTCACAATCATAGTCGTTTATTAACTCGACCCACCTACGTTGCCTCATGTTCAGCTGTTTCTGATCAAAAATATGTTGAAGGCTTTTATGATCAGTAAACACAGTGCATTTAACCCCATACAAGTAGTGTCTCCATATCTTTAATGCAAACACGACTGCTCCCAGTTCTAGATCATGCGTCGTATAATTCCGCTCGTGAATCTTCAATTGTCGGGATGCGTATGCAATAACTTTCTTCCGTTGCATAAGAACGCAACCAAAACCTTGTCGCGAAGCGTCACAATATATTTCAAAATCATCGTTCCCTTCTGGTAACGATAAAATAGGCGCCGTAGTTAACTTCTTCTTTAGTAATTGAAATGCACTCTCCTGCTCAGAGGTCCATTCATATTTCTTCCCTTTTTGCGTTAACGCTGTCAACGGCTTAGCTATTCGGGAAAAATCTTGAATAAACCTTCTATAATAACCGGCTAAACCCAAAAATTGGCGTATCTGCGTTGGTGTCTTAGGAGTCTCCCATTTTTCAATGGCTTCAATTTTTGCTGGATCAACCTGAATTCCTTTGCTACTAACAACGTGGCCAAGAAATTGCACTTCTTTCAACCAGAAAGCACATTTAGAAAATTTAGAATATAGCTGTTCTTTTCTCAACAACTCTAATATCAACCTTAAATGCTGCTCATGCTCTTGCTCACTCTTGGAATAGATAAGAATATCATCAATGAAAACGATAACAAACTTATCTAAATACGGACTACAAACTCGATTCATGAGGTCCATGAATACAGCTGGCGCATTTGTCAACCCAAACGGCATGACCAAAAATTCGTAATGACCATAACGTGTCCGAAAAGCAGTTTTCGGAATGTCCTCTTCTTTGACACGTAATTGATGATAACCCAATCTTAGGTCGATTTTCGAATAAACACATGATCCTTGCAGTTGATCAAATAAGTCATCAATTCTCGGTAGTGGATACCGATTCTTGATAGTTAACTTATTTAATTCACGATAATCTATACACATCCTAAAAGATCCATCTTTCTTCTTAACAAACAAAATTGGAGCTCCCCACGGTGAAGTGCTTGGTCGTATGAATCCACGGTCCAGTAATTCTTTTAACTGATCTTGAAGTTCTTTTAATTCGGACGGTGCAAGTCTATATGGAGCACGAGCCACTGGTTCAGCTCCTGGTACTAAATCTATTTGAAATTCTACAGATCTAAATGGAGGTAATCCCGGCAACTCTTCCGGAAAAACTTCAGGAAAATCTCTTACCACAGGCACATCGTTGATGCAATTCTCTTTTTCTTTCTTTTCGACTTTATTAACATGTGCTAGAATAGCATAACATCCCTTTTCTAAACACTTCTTGGCTTTCAAACAGCTAATGAGTTTTAGCTTTGAATTACCCTTCTCTCCATAAATCATCACCGGCATTTTATCCTTACCAGGAATGCGAATTGCCTTCTTGGCGCACACAACTTCAGCTCCTACTTTGGACATCCAGTCCATGCCAACTATTACATCAAAACTTCCTAATTCTACGGGTATCAAGTCAATTTTAAATGTTTCTCCGGCTAAATTTATTTCACAATCACGACAAATTTTATCGGCTTTAATTAGTTTACCATTAGCTAACTCAATCATGTACTTAGCATCTAGAGGTAATGATGAACAATTCAATTTAGTGTAAAAATTTCTACACACGTAACTTCTATCGGCACCAGTATCAAATATAATAGATGCTGATAAGTTATTAATGGTAAACGTACCCGTAACAAGCTCCGGGTCTTCACGTGCCTCTCTAGCATTAATAATAAATGCTCTCCCACGTGCAGGTCCGATATTCTTCTTTGGATTCGGGCACTGGCTCTTATAATGACCCTGTTTCCCACACCCATAACAAGTAACGGTAGCCAAGGCAGTTCTATTTGCATTGGTGGCAGGAGTCTTGGTACCATTTGTATTTGTAACGAGATCCCTACAATCTTCAGCAAGATGACCCTTTCGATTACATTTGTTGCATACCACATTACAGTAACCAGAGTGATGTTTGTGGCATCGGTTGCATAAAGGATTTTGTCCTTTGTAACCAAATCTTAAACCACCACCCGCACCTTGCGTGATTTCTTGTTTCTTAAAAGATTGTTGTTGGTTACCTCGACCATAATTTCCATTCCACTTTCTTTTGTTACCTGATACCTTCACATCAGTATTGGATATTTTCTTATCCATGATGACCTGATCCATTAGCTCGTTTGCCATGGTTATAGCTTCATGAATTGTCTTAGGTTTCGATGCTGTAACATTTGCCTTGACCTTTTTGGGCAAACCATCTTTGTACATTTCAATCTTCCGTTCTTCGGTTGGAACCAATTCAGGACATAGCAAAACTAATTCCATGAATCGCTGATTGTAGTTGGTGATTTCAGTACCAACAACCTTCAGGCTTCGTAATTCATCTTCCAACTTCCTAACCTCGTTCCTTGGACAATACTCGTTGATTAACATTATTTTGAATTCTTCCCATGGAGTATCATAAGCTACATCTCCTCCTACAGCCTTCACATAATTTTTCCACCACGTGAGTACACTATCTTGTAAAGTGCACGATGCATACTTGGTCATGTCCTTTTCAACACAACCACTGATTTTAAACACAGTCTCCATCTTTTCTATCCACCGGGTTAAACCGATCGGTCCTTCTGTTCCACTGAATGATGAGGGCTTGCAAGCTTAAAAAGTTTTGTAGGTGCATCCTACACGAGGATTTGGGTTAACTGCAGCAGCTCTTGCAGCCTCGACCCATAACATTCTGTCGTTCACTCGCTGGTTGATGAATTCCTCGACTTCTTGTTCCGTCATTCGATTCAATCGCGCCATATTCTTCTATAAGAATGAAAAGAAAATAATTATTCACATGGAATATTATAGATGTAGTGTATATTTACAGTACATTATAGCTTATTAATAATATGAACCAGGTATTATTATAAAAGCCTTTTCTTCTTATTAGCGTTTTATAATTATATCTAGGGTAGTACCTACCCGTTAATGTCCATACTTAATAGCTTAGTACAGAACCAATTACTACCATCTAAATAATACTTAACCATGGAAAATTATTGCATTTCATACTTCACTATTTTACATATGCTTATCTTACATCGAATATTAAGCAAACCACACTAGTAATATTATACAAAACATTATGTGATCCCATGGTTTAATACGGCAGCGCATCGTTTGGTCTATTTTCTAGGACGTTTAGGTTCAAAGAATCGCTTAACGCTTATCCTGGCTGTCTGCCTATATTTTGGCTGTGGGGCTGAAGAACTGGATGCCGGGATAGAACGAATAGGAATAGCGGGAATAGGGGTGGTAGTGTCTAGTGGAGTTGGTGCCACATCATCCTCACTAAACTCGGGATTTGAATTTTCTAATTCATTAGCCTTTCGTTTCTTTCCTAGTTCGAACTTGTCTTTCGTAATTTCCTGTATTTCTTCCTCGGGTTCACTTTCCTCCTCGGGTTCACTTTCCGGGGTCTCTATAGTTGGTTCATCCGGAATTTGTGAGTCTTCCCCAAAGATATCATTTTCATCATCGGATAGGTTAATGACTGGAACACCATCTGAAGATTCTGGTTCGGAGTCGCTGAATGTGATAACAAGTTTTGAGCCCGACATCTATCACACAACAACTAACCCATTAGTACTACATAATATTTACATATAAATTTTAACCAATAATGATAAGCAATGGTTTTTAAATCAAACCCGGTCAAAGTCCAGACTTACTAATGTATCCTAACGACTTATCAGTTAGACACACTAATGCAAACCTGGTTCGCTAAGACCACCGCTCTGATACCACATGTCATAACCCGTCCTTAACCATAAGAACGAGTTAGATAACGTATGATTTCATTGCGAGGTATTGACCTCTATATGCGACATTTTTAAAAGAACAACTGCATTTATTTTACATTACAAACCATAACTCTTATTTTAATACAAGATTTAGACAATATAAAGATGATTATCATTTAGCGATAATCTTAGACTTACAAATTTTACATATGATGATAACAATACGATTTCTAGCATATTTTACAATACAACTCCTCGGATATGCAGTTTTGTTTTTGACACGAATATTCGTACACAAGATCTTGCTTAAATTCAACATGTTGCAGCGGAAGCTTTTAGTTATCACCTGAGAATAGACATGTTTAAAACGTCAACATAAAGTTGGTGAGATATAAGTTTAATGCCGGCAGCGATATAAATATAGACCACAAGATTTCATATGTAAACATTTTAATAAAAATATTCTAAGTGGTTGAGCACTTGGTAACCATACTTAACATTTAATCACGTCGCATATTCCCTTTATTATGAAATCTTACTACACCGTACCAAGTGTAGTCATGAAACGAAGTACTGTGCAACCGTTGAATACTGGTCGTCCAGTCCGGTTGGGGTTGTCAGGCCCGATAGATCTATCAACAGGATTCGCGTTTACAATACCGCTGTAAATAATAGTTACCAAGCTACAGGGAAGTATGCCAGTGGTACAACTCAACGTAGAATATATTTTTCAGTTACTTGTGTCCATAACGTAAAACATAAAATACATGTATTCTCATCCCGAAATACTTAGAGTTTAAAAGTGGGACTATATACTCACTTTTGCCTTGAAGATATGTATATTTTGACTTGTTCTCCGGTTGATATCACGAACCTATCCATATATAATTTATCAATATATTTTCATTTTAAACAATCGTCACATATATATACTTATAATACTTTTAATGTCTTCTTAGTTCGTAGTTAGCAATTCAATTTTAATGGTTCATATTTAGGTGTTTAATAAATAAATAAAACCCCCATCGAAATAAATAAAACCCCCATCGTATTTGTATTGGTCGGGATTAATCTTCACCCACGGTACCGTGTTGTCAAATGACGTGTTGCGTACATAAAGTACCGGTGTTGTCAAATGACGTGTTGCGTACGTACATGAGGTCTTATGATTAATTTTCTCGTGTTGTTTACGGGTGATCCTGAAATATATAAAATTAAATTATGAGTACATATATATAAAATATCATGTTATTTTAGAAAGATGTGATTTATTTAATTTTTCTCCAATTATTTTCGTGGCTAAACTAGTTTTGGATATCCGATCTTGTTTTAGTCATAGTTTCTTCGTTACAACTCCGTTTTCGTTGGTTCAACTTGCCACTTCCTTGGATCGAGTCCTTCTTTAAGAATATGAACTGTAAATACCTTAGTTTGTATTCGAAATCACAGGTCAAAGGTCAAACTTTGGTGAAACTTATGAAGTTAATCATTTTCCCTTATGCAAACAACATTAAATGATTATTTTTCTAAAAATACTTATACTTTGAGTTAAATCATGAAATTTTTATGTGTTATCATATTCATAGTAAATATCATTTTTCCAGAAAATAAACCTCCAATTCAAGGTTCAAAATAGTTTTTAATTATCCAACCCAAAACAGCCCCCGGTTGCACTCCGACGTCGTAAATTCAGTTTTTAAGGTGTTCTTTGAAAAACAAAGTTATACCTTGTTAAATTAGCATATATTTATGATATATTACAGGTCTTGAAGTATTTTAAAAGTTAAGTTAGAAGGATCTATTTAGTTTGCAAACAAGTTTGAAATCATTCAAACTATGTTCTTGTTGTTAAAATTGTATACCATAAAATAAGATAGCTATATATATATGAATCGAATAAGGTTATGAACAAAGTTACTACCTCAAGTTACTTGGACAAGATTGCTGTAAAAGAGGAGTAAAAACCTAGAACCAAAAGAGTGGTGGAGTTGGATGAAAGATTGGAAGTAAACTTGTGTTCTTGGAAGGATTCTTGAAGTGTTTTTGTAAGGGTTTTCTTATGGTGATTAAGTGATGTTTTTGAAACTAGATCTTCATGGTTGTGAGCTGAGATGGTTAAGGGGTTTAAGGCTTCTAAGTATGTGTGTGTTTTGGCTAGAAAATTGAAGTAAAAATGAATCAAGAATGGAGTACTCCTAGCCCATTAAAAACGTGAATGGGGGGGGAGACAAAGACAAGTTTCAAGCTTGTAATCTTGTTAATTAGTCATACAATCATACAAAAGTAATTACCTTATACATAAGGCATGAACAAGGGCTGGTTGGTGGTGATTTGATGTGTATATACCAATAGTAAATACGTATAGAAGCTAGGTATGATACAGGTACTTATACCCTAGATATACGTATAGAAATCTTATGAAAACGGAACGAGGATTCAAATATAGCTATCTTTTGTGAATATACTTATATTGTTTTATGTATTTAAATCCTTAAAAAGTGATTAAATACATTACTTATACGATATATGTATAAACATTATAGGTCATAAGTATTTATGTCAAATAACGTTACGTATGGTTATCGTTTTGAAAACTTAAATTAGTAGTTTCAAAATATACTTATAACTTATTGTTATTAATACAAAATGAGGTATTACAACATTCTTAGATCATGTTAAATATGTATATATACATATATATACACAAACGTATAATTATCATATGTTATATAGTTTGTGATATCATCGGTCAACTAGACGGTCAAACGTTGTGTAAAACTCTTTTCAAAAACATAAGTCTCAACAATTTGGATTGCTTATCATGTTGGTAAGGTTTAATTTATGTAAATATTAATCTTATAAGTATAAATTGATCGAAAAAGTTCGGGTCATTACAAAGCGTCCGCAAAAAATTTTTGCTTAACACTTATGCACTTTCAAAATTACATTATAATCATCAAAATACAAACTGACAGCATAACGGCTAAATTCAACACTTAGTAAAATTTTCACTTCCCAAGACCATCGGTCAATCGTCAGAGACGGTTGGCCGATCGTCACTACACCATCGGCCGGTGGACTACACTATCGGTCGATCGTTAAAATTACATCCGTTGGTCGAAGGACTTTCACCGTCGGTCGATGGTCTAGTCCATCGACCGATCGTCACACACCATCGGTCGGTGGTCAGAGACCATCGGTCGAGGGTAGTTCATCTGCAGCAGCAGCTACCAAAGTGACGGGTTTCACGCCAAACTCACCAATTCTCGATCTAGAGCTACCTCAAAACTTACCAAATCTGATACACTGATCATTTTAAAACATAAACCCACAAAGTTTTGACACTAACAACACTAAATCAACTCATGTTGACTCAAAACACACACTTTAATAAAACTAACACAAAAACTCCATTTTCTCAAAGATTAATTCACGAAATGCTACAAATCTTACCTTGAAAGAATCAGTGAATCACAAGGAGCACAAAGATGTAATTGATTCGAGCTCAAGATCAAGGATTCAAGATTAGGGTTTTTGGTAGTTGGAGAAGATGAAGTACGAGTGTGTATTTGTGTGTGTGAAAATTCTAGAAACCAAAAGAAGAAAATGGAAGCACTAGTCACTTAAAGTGGGTTAAATCCTACACTGTGCAACACACGGGTATTTATCAGTTATCTGATATCTTTCGTACATCATTTGGCAACCCAAACGAAGTCCAAATTAAATAAACAACCCTGTTCTGTGACCCTTGTCACAAACTGGTCCTAATCACATCATTATTTAATAGTAAATATTAAAAAAATATAAAAACATATATAAACACAACACTAACTTAAGGGCACTATAGTAATCTTACATCTAGGCCCGATTGAGGATGCTACAATATGCTTATCCGTGGGCACCCGGTAACTAACTTAACGTAATAATACCCCCTAAAGTACACTAGACGAGTGCGTATGTTCACGAAGTATTAAACACCCGTTAAATGCTAGCGCGACTAGCCCGAGTGGGGATGTCAAACCCTATGGATCCATATCTAAGATTCGCGTTCACCGATTCAAAAACCAATGACTAAACGTTACCGAGCTAAGAGGAAAGTTTATGCCGTTGTATAACCCACACATATATAAAGTTTAAGTACTCGTGCCTAGTATGTAAAACATAAAACGCACATGTAATCTCAGTCCCAAAATAGTAAAAGTAAAAAGGGATGCTATAACTCACAGTGAAAAGTAGTTAAGTTGATTCGAGATAAGTAAGCAAGTAGTTGGTCCGAAAGGTCCTCAATCTAAGTCAAAAGTTACTAAGTCAGTAAATTGTCCCAAAGGTTTATAAGTATGTAGATTAGGTCTTAAGTATCATCATCATTCATCATCAAACAAAAAGTGTAAAGTAAGTTTCATTCAAGAATAGAGTTTGAAACAAATGCTGACTTCGTTTAGTCGCCACGACCTCTATGCAAACTGAAATGAGGTGAGACCAGTGGCCATGGATCCGTATATGAGTCCCCTAGTTGCTGACCAATTTCCAGAACCAAACTCGTCTTCCTTTGACCGTGGTGACGGTTTAAGTGCGAGTAGGTCAGAAATTTCAGCACAACGTTAAAAGGGTGTAGTGACTTTCGGAAGGCCATAAATCCTAAAACGTAAATTGAATTATGATGAGTCTTAAACGAAAATTCATCTACTCGAACCGAACAATCTGGAAATTAAATTTTCCTGTAGCCCAGGTTACTGTTTAGACCTCAAAAACAGTAGGTAAGGTGCTCCGGTGGGTTCTTGGTGCTTGATGCTCATCACGGTTCTCATCCTTGATGCTTGTAGCTTCAAGTGTACAACTCGTTGATGTGTTTGCATCATATTAACCAAGGTTTGACCATCATAACACTAGTATGTCTAAGATAAGTAGCACAACTCATTTAAGGGTCGTAAGTAGGTTTGATGAATCAAAGTTACATCAAGATCTTAGATCTGACACATACAAGTGTTCTAATAGTAATATTAAGCTATAAACTTGAAAGTAAACTAAATAAACAAGATCTTAAGTTGTAGAACTTAGATCTTAGTTAGATCTTAAAGATCCTAGACTAGAAAGTCTAGATCTAGTGTTCTTAAGTTAGATCCTAAGTTATAAGACTTAGATCTTTACTTTAATAAAACCATAAGTTATGAAACTTAGATTTTTATCTTGTAAAATGTATATAAGTTTATAAGCTCTTGCTTACAACAAAATTGGAAGACCATAAGCTATAGAAACTTAGACCCAACATAAGTGTATGAAGTTATAACTAGAAAGTTATACTTCCATGTTCTTGAACTTACAAAGTTTAACTTTAGTTTCAAGAAATATGAGATCAAGTTTAACTAGTAATACTTGACCAAATTAACAACATCACAACTTTAAAGTACTTACAAAAGAAAGGATTAAACTAAAGTTACAAGTATTATGTTCATGTGTGTTTCATACTTGAGAAGATTCAAATCAAAGTTTGGATCTTAAGGAAATAAACTTCAAATCTACAAAACATGAACACAAGTATGATTATAAAGCTTATGAACTTTAATTCTTATAACATTTTAAGTGTGGAACAATAAACTATCAAGTTTAGATCCTTGTTCTTGACTTCATCAAAATAAGATGAAAGTATCAAGATTACACGAAGATACAAGTTAGAGAACTTGATCTTTAACAACAACAAACAACAAGTAACAAAACAAGTAAAATTGATGATGAAGATTTTGGTTTTAAGGAGGAAAAAAGAAAGAAGAAATAAAATTGTTACTTACAAAGTAGAGAGAAAATGTTGAGAGAAAATGAAGTGTAGTATGTTGTGTGTGTGTGAAATGAATAATACTTGCAAATAAGTAACAAAATAAGTTGAAAATGGAACCTCACCCTCCCTTGTATAAACCGTCACTTTAGAGGGCTCAAAGGGGAAGTCAAAGTTTAGCTTTCATGCATGGGAGCTTGGTGTTTGCTAGAAAGGTGCATAAGGTTAAGTGCATGGGAGAAAGGTGCTAGCATGCTTGAATATTTTGTCTCCTACTTAGCTTAATTAAACCATGTTTAGTCTTAATGAAATACTAGCATAAAAGATGGGCTTACTAGTCCATTAAGTGTGTAGGGTGGGCTTCCAAGTCCATTAAAATAAAGCCCAAGTCCAAGTAACCAACAAATAAATAAAAGCCCAAGTAATTAACTACTTACATTAGTTAATTAAAAATGATTAATAAAAATTAATCATGAACGTAAATAATATTCGAAATATTATTCGTGAAAGGCGTGTGTCACAAAGACAAGTTGGGCCATGGAAAGTCAATTACGATGTTAAGTCCATTAAGGTAATTAGTAAGCATTAATAAACACTAAGCTTAATTAAATAAGCCCTTAAGCCAAGTAATTGTTATAATAAATAACAGTCAAGTTTACGCAGTCATAATATTCCAATTACGACAAAAGTTTAACGTGTACCAAGTACGTATCTCGTTTAAAACGATAAGTGACACCAACGGTCGTAAAAGCATTCGGGGATCAAGTTAAGTGATTACACACTTAATATCACGTTGTAAGATATTAACGAGAGTAATTAATCATGATTAAAGATCCTAGAGCATAAGCTAGCTCAGTACGCATAAATACGCAGTTTCGTGAAAGCACAAAGCACAAAAGCAAGTCGAAAAAGACGGGTCGTTACAAAGTGGGGTCCGAATATAAATTTCCCAAGTTGGCGCTTTGCTTGCTCTGGGTGTCAACTGGTGTAGCAACCGGGTTACATGAAGTCATACCTGCACGTTGAATAATATCGCGAGCATAGGCACTTTGATTAAGAAATAAACCATTAGCACTACGATGAACAAAAATGCCCAAAAAAGAACTCAAAGGACCTAAGTATTTCATAGAAAACTCGCAATCCAATTTGGCCATAAGCTGATCACGAAGATCATCCGAGGATGTAGCTAGAATGATGTTATCAACATAAAGTAACAAGTACGCAATATCCTTGCCGTTATGGTATATAAATAACGAGTGATCACATTTGCTATGTATGAAACCAATAGTATAAGCAAAATTAGCAAATCATTGGTACCATGCACGCGGTGCTTGTTTTAGACCGTAAAGTGAGCGTTTGAGCAAACACACATGATTGGGGCGAGTACGATCTTTGAAACCTGTAGGCTGATACATATAAACAGTTTCATTTAAATTACCATGTAAAAAAGCATTTTTAACGTCCAACTGGTGTATAGGCCAAGATTTAGAAACCGCAATACTAAGAACTGTCCGGATGGTGAAAGGTTTAACTACCGGACTAAAGGTCTCATGGCAATCAATACCGAGCTGTTGTGCTCGTCCATCACCTACAATTCGAGCTTTGTAGCGCTCAAAAGTACCATCGGATTTTTTCTTATGACAAAAAAATCTACATAGATCGAATAATATGCATATGAGAGTGGCGGGGTACAAGTTCCCACGTCTTATTATCCAACAAAGCCTGGTATTCATCGGTCATGGCATGGCACCAATTAGGGTCGGCTAAAGCTATTTTTGGATTAGAGGGTATAGGAGAAATAAATGTTGATGCTGAGAGATTAAAGGGTGCTTTTGGTTTGAAAATTCCGGACATGGAACGAGTTGTCATAGATCAAGTAGGAGGAAGAGTATAATTAGTAGTTGAAGGTTGAGATATAGTAGAGGGTGATGTGTAAGTATTATTAGTAATCGTAGGTCCAGGGTTAGAAGTTTGAGTAGATTCAGAGGGTGTCGATATATGCAAAGAGTTTTAGAAGGTGGGCTTACATCATTGTTGGGCGCATGATTAAAAGGTGGGCCAGTAGAATTAGGAGATGAGATGATGGGATTGTGTGTAGATGGACTATTGGGTATTATATTTTGTGAGGTATTTGAGCCTGAGCGAAGTGGGCTGGTCAAACTGAATTTCATTTAGAAATAATGGATGGATGCTTTCAAGAAAAAACTTATAATCGTGAACCGTAGGGGATAAAGAGGATGAAAATGGGAATTGTTGTTCATTAAAGATTACGTGTCGAGAGATAACAAAATTTTTAGTTTTCATGTCATAGCATTTATAACCGCGATGATTTTTTGGATATCCTAAAAAGACACACGGTGTTGAATGAGGTTGAAGTTTATTGATTGTAGTAGATGGAATTAAAGGATAACACAAACAACCGAAAACTCGTAGATGTTGATATTCTGGTGTACGATTATATAAAAGTTGGGTTGGAGAGAAATTATTTATAATTTTGCTTGGAAGTATATTAAGTAGATAAATGGCCACTTCAAGTGCGTGTGGCCAAAAAGAAGGGGGAACAGATGAGTGAGTCATAAGTGTGCGCATAATATTATTGATGGTGCGGATTTTTCATTCCGCTTTACCATTTTGTGAGGATGTGTAAGCTCAAGAAAATCGAAATACCATGCCATTTTAGGTACAAAAATTATGAAAAACGGAATTGTTATATTCGGTGCCATTATCACATTGAAAAGCTTTGATTTGTCGTCCAAATTGTGTTTTAATTAATGTTTGAAGAGTAAGGAAAATGGTGAAGACTTGTGATTTATTACTTAATGGCACAGTCCATAGAAAATTTGTGAAGTCATCAAGAAAAAGAATATAATAACGATGTCCGTTAGTACTAACGACGGGTGATGTCCAAAGATCGCTATTTATAATATCAAATGGATTAAATGTAGCAGTTGTAGAATCATAAAACGGTAAACGCGCTTGTTTTCCAAACACACAAGATTGACAAAAGGAAATTTTATTAGAATTGCATGAAACATAGTTTTTATTACTAAGATGTTTAATAACATTAACGCCTGGATGACCAAGGCGTTGATGCCACAAATCATTTGAAGAAACATAAAAGGCTAAAGGTGGTTGAAGTTGTTCAAACTTGGAAGGATGAAGAGGATATAAATCACCGGTGCTATTACACCGCATTAGGTTGGTTCCCGTCGAAAATTCCTTCATAGTGAAGCCAAACGGGTCAAATTCAATCGAAATATTGTTATCAATAGAAAGACGACGAACAGAAATAATATGTTTAATTAATTGTGGAGCATGCAATATGTTTGATAATATGAGGGGTTGGTTGGGGTTAACAGGAAAAGATGTGTGTTCATAACCACTAATAGGGATGCCGTGACCATTACCAACAATAATACGCTTATTAACATTTAAAGGATAATAAGTCATAAAGTTACCTTGAGATCCTGCCATGTGTGATGTTGCTCCCGTGTCGAGATACCAATTGTTATTGGGGGGTTGAGACATTAAAGAAGTCTGATTGGATCCACTGTCATGTAACTAACCAAGATGGTGAAACCCACTTTGAAGAGATGCAACTCTTTGTTGTCCACGTCCATTGTAAGAATTCCCGGCTTGATAATTGTTAATAGGTCTGTTGTAATTTTGTGCTTCGGTAACATTTAAAAGATGGGCATGTGAATTGCTATAGTAAGTTTCATTTGAAAACCCATGATGCCACATGCTTAATGTTTGACGAAAACCTTGCATATGAATAAAGAAAATAGTGGGCTAGTGGCAGATGTATAAATAAAATATTAAAAATGGCTTGAGGATAATAGCAATATGGTAGTATTTTTTTGAAGTAATAATAGAATAATAGAAAGACGTCAAAGAAAATATTGAAATTGAAATCAATCTTATAATCTAATATTGAAAGAAAAGAAAAAAGATGCTTGATGATGATGAGTACACGTGCCTGCCTTCAAGAAGAGACCTTTTTTTTATTATTATTTGTACAAAGAATCACCACAAAGAATATTATTCGATTGGGCTACTTGTATTGCAAAGCCTAGCATATGTGAAGGAGGAGACAATCGGTGAATAAGACTTAAAAATTGTGTCTTATTTTTTTTAGAGGATAAATAATACGGAGTATATTAAAGATGAAATAGTGAAATAGAAAATGGTAGCAATAGTGTTTGTAGGTTCAAAAGGAAGATAAAAAAGAGACTAGTATTTTGAGAGAAGAGATTTGCAATGACTGGTGAGATAATTTTGTGTGAAGAAGAAGATGGAATTTAGGGTTAGTTTTTGGTTGACATCTGATAATTTCTGGTGTGAAAGAAGAAGAGATTTGCTCTGATACCATAAAAGATTTGATAATTTCTCTATATTTCTCATTGCAAAATGATGTGGTAAATATACAGAGATAGCCTAGGCTATGTATGGTAACAGTAACAATAATCCCACAATTTTAGGGGAAGATATTCATTACATAAATACAAAGATGCTAGTCAAATATTATACGTGTATTGCTATTAATATAGATTATATATATATATATATATATATATATACACACACATATATACACACACACACATATATATATACACACACACACATATATATATATAATTATGCATGTTTAGTAATAGTATACAAGATTAAATTTAATTTGTAGATTTTTTTGGATTCTAATAGGCCGGTCAACCTTACATATGATCTTATACATTTCAGTAATTGAATTACATTTTGTTTTAGCAAGTATAAAAATCAAACGATAATTTAAAAAAAATAGTGAAATTAAAATACAATTTTACCATTTTACATATGTTATATGTTGGTGGTTTATTTGGATTTAAATTTATTTTTTTTGTCAATGTTGGATGATGTTTTTGAAATTCAGTCAACAATTTATTAGTACCATATTCATTCGATATTATTACACGTATATTTTTTATTATTACACGTATATTTTTTCGTTCATTAATAGTCGTACAACGCACGAGCTCAAAATTTGATATTTAAATTTTCAATAACGTAACTTTATAACTTTCGTTGCTGATGTGATAACTTTTTATTCATCCATGCTTACATGTAATTAGTACAATTAATCTCATTTTATTAACAATTATCAATTTAATTTATTACGTAGTATATAATTTATATATAACAATAAGATATTGATAGTAAAAAATAAGAAAAATTTGTTGACGTTAAGTTACTAACACTACCCAAAACAACTTTTAATATTTGTCAACACCACGAGCTCTTAAACTCAAAAGAACTTTTAAAATTTTTCAACACCACGAGCTCTAAAACTCAAAAAAAAAAAAAATTTGAAAGAATCAATTAATTTTGAATGATTATTTTATCCACCAGTGCAACGCACGCGCTCTAACGTTTTATTTACTTTCGTTTTTTATGTACTTAAATGATATAATGTGTTACAGTGTTTGCACGGCGTTTTACACACCCGTGCAACGCAAGGGCTTTAAAACCTACTATATATATATATATATATATATATATATATATATATATATATATATATATATATATATATATATATATATATATATATATATATATATATAATTTAATAGTTTTTATTCATTTAAATGCAACAAATTACATGCAAATGTTAACTAATGCACATATCATTAACAAACATATATTCATTAGCTCAAATTACATGTTAAATTAATAATTATATGAAACTGTTCACATGTTCGAAAACAAATATGCACATGTGAACGAGAAACTATATATTTAATTATATAGGTAAGATATAAGTGTTTTTCAACTATTTTATGTTCATTCATACTTTTCATCAAGGTTTATGTGTGATTCAATCTAGTTACATGTGAAAATCTTTATAAATCAAAAGTTCTCGCAGTTCTCGCAATTTTTATGGTTCTCGTTTGAACTTTTGGCTATATATATATTGTAACAACCCAACCCAAAGTACAATCAAACACGCGGAATATGTAACGACCCGAAAAATTTCGACTAATTTTAAACGAAACTCTCGATACGATTTAATATTCTTGACATGATAAGAGAAATCTGTTAGGTTGAGTCTCAAAAATTTTGAAGTGTTTCATATATTCATTTGACCATCGACCATTCTCGACGATTCACGAACCACTATTTGTAAATAGGTACATAGATATCTAAATATATGAATATATAATAATATTATGAGATATGATTTGAAATATTATATGATTTAATTATTAGAATTTGTTATGTAAAATAAAATAATATATAATAGTTATTAGTTAAAACACACACACACACACACACACACACACACACATATATATATATATATATATATATATATATATATATATATATATATATATATATATATATATATATATATATATATATATATATATATAAAGTATATTGAATAAATTTATATAGTTTTGAATTCATTTAGTAAATGATAGAAGCACTCCATATCATTCAGTGATTATTTAAACAAGTTAAATCCCAACTTACGTAATTTCGAAATAAACGGTGATCCGAAAATAAGTTATACGAATTATAGCTTTGTTAAAAATATAATTAGAATCTATTTGATTAATTTTAACATTTAGTATTTTTACTTGGGGTTGGGAGCTCATAATTCATTTAATTTTTATTTAAATAATTGTATATAATTAATGACCAATCTTACACTCTAAAAGACTGAAATAAATAAAGTTATTTAATTTAAAATTTTAGGACTTTTCTGAGAACTTTTATCCGCCACTGTTTAGCAACGGACCATGATTTAGTATTCGCCTGTCGATAGGATAAAGTTCAAATGACAGCTAATCCATTTCTAATCCACGTTTTTTTTTTTCTCTTTTCTTCTATCAACTTGATAAATTCCTTATATTTAATTACTAACTACTACTATATCTATATATACATAAACTAGGTACATGCACCAACTCAAAAACAAACACATCTCACTATTACTGATTGATTTCCTTTCAATCTTGTTATTTGCATAGAGTCACCATCTTCACCTCTCTTCACTCTCTCTCACTTGTTTTATATTTTTCTTCGTTTCTAGATAATGAACTAAACCACCACTCCACCGTCACCCTAAACCGGCGACTACCACCCTCACAATCATCCCCACTCGCTCTCTCTCTCTCTCTCCTCCCTCTCTCATCATAAAACCGTCACCTTCTATTCACCACTCTTAATCTTTTTACTTACCGGAGCCACCGCCACCTCACCACTTTGGATTGAACCCATCAACACCATCGAGACCCAAAACTATTAATGAACCTTGCTACTCCCTTCTTTGATTTTTTTTCTGTTTTAAAACCTGCTGTAGAGCAACGAGGCTTTAACCATCATTGAGGATTCGATATTTTATGTTGCCATTGCCATTGCCATCGTGTACTCTAATACAAAACACAATAGCTATTTTGTTATTTCCTTCGACTGATTCCTCTTACTATGATATCGAATAAAAAAAAAAGAGTTGTTGGATGCTTTTTCCTAAATGGCCGACAAGCATATATTACTTAAATTTTGTATTGTGAATTAACTTTAAAAAGTGGAGCAACCATGGGGCTACTATGGTTTATCTCCCTTTCTTACGTTTTTTATTTTTTTATTTTCTTTATTTTTTTTTAAACCGAGCACCTTGTGATTTATATTACGGAAAAAGAAGTGGATCAAGGAAATTTAATTATATGGACTTTATATCATGGACTGTTGTTTGGGCCTATTGGGTCGAGATAAACATGACTTGTGGATTGTTAATGGTACCGAGAATAGAGATCATCACATAAAATGTTGATACATAAAATAATAAGAAGAATGAGAATGAGTACGGGTAATATAGTGAGGATGGATTAAGGTGAGGTAAGTTTGAAGATGATGATGATGATACTATTATAATAGAGGTGGAGTAATGATCATAATGATGAAAGGATTAAGATTATGATTTTTATTATGATTAAGGTTATAATATAGATGATGAAATTCGATTAGTTTAGGTAGAAGAAGAAAAATTGAAACAGATAACGGGATAACTACCTTATTGATACTAACAAGATCAGAAAAATAGAAATGACTCAATGATTGAGGTGGTTGCCGGGTTAGCGGGACGTCGCGGGTTCAAACCCGGACTTTGAAAATTTTTAAGGAATACTTCATTGAGGTAGTTTACTTATTATTATTATTATTACTATTATTAATATTATTATCATTATTATTATTATTATTTACACTATCTTAGCATTATTATAAAATTATTATTTTAACAAACCAACAGTTATTTTTATAATATATATATATATATATATATATATATATATATATATATATATATATATATATATACATAATATATGAAATGATAAATACATTACTATAAGTAATATGAAATATAAGTATAAAAAAAAAAATAGTTTGAATACTATTATATGCTCATTATATTTCTTAACATATATAATCGATATAGGTTCGTGAATCCGAGGCCAACCCTAAAATTGTTCAATGTTGTTATATGTATTTTTACTACAAAATACATTAGGTGAGTTTCATTTGATTCCCTTTTACTCTTTACCTTTTTGGGCTGAGAATACATGCAATGTTTTATAAATGTTTTACGAAATAGGCACAAGTACTAAAACTAATTCTAAGTGGGTTAGAATCAAAAATCCCCTAGCTTGGTAACTTTAACTATTGGTTTATGAACTGGTAGGCGCGAATCCTAAAGATAGATCTATCGGGTTTTACACCCCCACCCAGATGTTGTTCTAGTCACTACTAAACTAGAAGAACGGGTGTTTAGTACTTCGAGGTTAACGGAACGCACTTGATTCGGTGCACATATTATTATAACTCAGGGGTACACACTCTTGTTAAGGCTAGTTACCGGGTGCCCACTACTTAGAATGCTTTACATACACTTGCGAGTGTATTATGTTTATGATTATGAAATCTTGTGGTCTATTAACATATTGAAATGATTGTTATGATAAACGTATGAACTCACCAACCTTTTGGTTGACACTTTTAAGCATGTTTATTCTCAGGTACAAATTAAGTCTTCCGCTGTGCATTTGCTCATTTTAAGGACATTACTTGGAGTCGATCAACGCAATGGGACCAGATGTTGATGATTTCGTCCAAGAGGATAAGGACGGGTCGTCACATGTGGTATCAGAGCGTTGGTCTTAGCGAACCAGGTCTTGCATTAGTGTGTCTAACTGTTAATTGTTTAGATGCATTAGTGGGTCTGGACTTTGACCGTGTCTGCATGTCAAAAGTTTTGCTTATCATTTCTAGTCGGAAATCACCTGCTTATCACCCTTAGAAAATTACCTGCTTATCATTCTTAAGTCTAGAAACGTTTTACTACATTTAGTGCATCGATAGTGTATAGACAAAATTCATATCTTAGCGTATCTAATAATTCATATCTTAGCGTATCTAATAATTCATATCTTAGCGTATCTGTAGACTTGCCTGACATATGCCGTAGGTTTCTCTGTAGTCTACGAAATCTATAGTATTATATATATAGATATTCTATATAGCTAGAATATTATCCGATATCTGAAAATCATTTCACATCGAAGATCCCTTCCATCCACCAAATTGCTCACCTGGCGATGAACCTGAAGCACTTACCGGTGAACCTGTTCGAGAAACCATTTTCTCTTTCATCTCTAGAGTATCTCGTCACGATTATATACTATCCCATATCTCAAATCTTATTCATCCGCTCGCTCCAACCGCCAATCATCCCGGTATACTAGCAGAAGTTAACGAACTTCACGCTCGCGTGACGGCTTTGGAGAACATGATGCGAAGGATGCAAACACTAGCAGCAGCACCAACGGCATAAACCGTACCACCATCATCAACGCCAACTGTACCCTTATCACCCTCAACCACAACCGCGTCATAAACCTCAACATCATAATCTATGCCTCGGATATCAACATCACACGCCTCAATATCACTATCTGTATTTCGAGTATGATCTTCGTTCTACATATTGTTCTACATCGATTATCTTCGCTTTACGTATCATTCTACCTCATTTATCTTCGCTCGACATGGCGATTATGTAATCTCTAATGTTTTAGAGATTATGTAATCTAATATTAACGATAAATCAAATGAGTTTAATATCTTATTGACTCATTAAATCCATGATTACATCTGAAGAAAATATATATGTAAGTATATTTTCATAAAGATTGTAATTAAAATTCTTTTGTACAAACTATTAATGATGAAAATATTTTAACAGGTAGGTAGTACCCGAGGAATATTTAGATTTCACATTAATAAGTTACACTGTACATCCTTCGAATCTGATTCAACGATCATTTACTATCCTACTTACAATCACTGATATACGTATCCGTTCACCACAAAATAACCATTTCCATTCAAATTTCATAACTGGATTTTGACCTATCAGAATCCAACAAGTGGCATAATGAAGAAAACATTGGACATGATAAAAATTTGTTAGAAACAAACAAATTAATTATGAAAAAAAAATTCTATTAGGAATCCACGCTAACTGTTCCTAGCTAACTGTTCCCAGCTAACTGATTACATTTTATTTATCGCAATTTATATTATCACAATTTACATTCTCGCAATTTTATTTATCGTCATTTAATTTCTGTCATTTACTTTTACGCACTTTAAATCGGGACACATGTACACAATACGTCGGATTAATTCTGAGACAATACGTTGTACACGGGTCATGATATATATTTATTTATTTTACGCATCATAAATAACGGGACACGTATACAAGGTTTCGATCTATCATATCGACCCATCTATATATGTATTTCAGAACAACCGTAGACACTCTATATGTGAATGTAGGAGTTGGCTATACAGGGTTGGAGTTGATTCCAAAATATATATGGTTTGAGTTGTGATCAATACTGAGACCGGTACACGGGTCACGATACGTATTAATTAATTCGAATATTATATATCTAATTTATATATGAACTTATTGGACCATTGGACAATCGGACTACTGGACTGCTAACTTTGGACAATTAAAATGAATTAAAATATCGATTATAACATATGAAGCTAAATACTTCTTCAAGCTTGCCACTTGATTTCATCTTAAACATCCTTTGTAACTTGATTTTCATCTTAAACCACATTTGTATCTTGACGATTCCAATTTGCGTTCAAACCTTTCATAATTCTTGAAAACACCTCAGTCGAGAAGATGAACCAACCGCACTTCATCTACGGAAGGAAAGATTATGCATATAGTTATGCACCGGAAAACACTCGGAACCTGAGTAAACGATTAACACGTATTTGTGCTAGCTTCTTTAGCGTTGTTATTACTGAAAATAACTTTGCAATCCCTTTTCAAAGTAGCCAATTTTGTCACAGCTCCAGCAAATCAACTTCGACTTTTCATCCGAACAAATCATATTATAACTTTGATATATAAGTTTCCCTTCATCATCATTACCGGAGGACCTTTTATATTCCATCATATTGCCAGCAGACGTAGCAGCAACCTCGTTGTTCCTTGACTTAAACCTCTCCGACAAATCACTATATTTATCTATTGAAATCTTATCATGTGCTCATCGACATCTTGTAGCGATAGTTGCCATACTAAATACAGGGAGGCATTAATCATTAATTCTCGAATTTCGCAATGTTCTTACGTCAACAGTTATATATCTATATATAACTTATATCTTCTGGATCCGATGAAACTTTCAACGAATATCTTGCTCCTTACTCATGTTAAAATCTTGCAGAAAATCTTTTTCATCAACCTTCGATCTTGAAATTTCAAAATATCGTCATAAATATCTTCGATATTTCTGAAGATATATTTATAAATATTCTTGTCCGAAATTATCTATCTCTTCGTGCTATCTGTGTTACATCCTGAAAGAAACTGTTTTACTTTCTATATTCTTTAAAATTCAAGTTAAATTATGAATGATTTCCTAGAGAAATGTTGAGACTTGAAGCATGAGTTAGTATAATATAATGACGTCAGGCCAACGTGGTTATATTACAGTAAGTCATGCTAAATTTCTAATGGAACGTGATGATGATTTACAGATCATACCCTCATCATGTGCCATGTTACACGGCTCTTTCATAATACTTAATCTCTAAGCATATCACAGAAATATTTCCTTGATATTTCTGTTTTTCCGTAATTCTGAAAATCTACTAATAAATCGTGCGATTACATTTTCTTCCTGATTAGAAGATTTCTTTAAATTCCTTGAATTTCAGAAATCAACCGTGACTACGTCAAAGTTAAATCTCTATCTTTTGTGACAGCTTCACTCGTACGCTTCACATGATCAAATTGTTTTATCTATATTAATCAATAATGATAAAACTCTATTTATCAACTCATATTCGTCATAAAAATAATTTTATTGTTAGCCATGACGACCTCACTCAAATTTCGGGGACGAAATTTCTTTAACGGGTGGGTACTGTAACGACCCGGAAAATTTCGACTAATTTTAAACGAAACTCTCGATACGATTTAATATTCTTGACATGACAAGAGAAATCTGTTAGGTTGAGTCTCAAAAATTTTGAAGTGTTTCATATATTCATTTGACCATCGACCATTCTCGACGATTCACGAACCACTATTTGTAAATAGGTACATATATATCTAAATATATGAATATATAATAATATTATGAGATATGATTTGAAATATTATATGATTTAATTATTAGAATTTGTTATGTAAAATAAAATAATATATAATAGTTATTAGTTAAAACACACACACACACACACACACATATATATATATATATATATATATATATATATATATATATATATATATATATATATATATATATATATATATATATATAAAGTATATTGAATAAATTTATATAGTTTTGAATTCATTTAGTAAATGATAGAAGCACTCCATATCATTCAGTGATTATTTAAACAAGTTAAATCCCAACTTACGTAATTTCGAAATAAACGGTGATCCGAAAATAAGTTATACGAATTATAGCTTTGTTAAAAATATAATTAGAATCTATTTGATTAATTTTAACATTTAGTATTTTTACTTGGGGTTGGGAGCTCATAATTCATTTAATTTTTATTTAAATAATTGTATATAATTAATGACCAATCTTACACTCTAAAAGACTGAAATAAATAAAGTTATTTAATTTAAAATTTTAGGACTTTTCTGAGAACTTTTATCCGCTACTGTTTAGCAACGGACCCTGATTTAGTATTCGCCTGTCGATAGGATAAAGTTCAAATGACAGCTAATCCATTTCTAATCCACGTTTTTTTTTTCTCTTTTCTTCTATCAACTTGATAACTTCCTTATATTTAATTACTAACTACTACTATATCTATATATACATAAACTAGGTACATGCACCAACTCAAAAACAAACACATCTCACTATTACTGATTGATTTCCTTTCAATCTTGTTATTTGCATAGAGTCACTGTGACAACCCGGAAATTTCTAACCAAATTTAAACTTTATCTTTATATTATTCCGACACGATAAGCAAAGTTTGTTAAGTTAAATCTCAAAAATTTTAAATTGTGTTCATACATTCATTATAACCTCGACCAAATTCTGACGATTCACGAACCGTTATATATAAATAAATATGTATATATATGTATATATATATTATAACTTGAGAATATTAATAAAGTATTAAACGTATAATACTTTACATGAACGTATTTGTTTCAATATGTTTATCGATGGAATTAGAAGATAATATCAAATGATTGATTTATCAGATACATTATGATATTATTACGGGTCTATGTTATGAGGTCCACTGTGATTTAAGAAATCTATTCTTTTTGACAACATTCGGAAAATGGTAAAGTGATTTATAAGTAAGAACGTGAAGTGTAAATAACTTAGATGTTGGATATCGACAAGTTAAGTAACTCGACATTTTTCATTAAGATGATTTCATACGTTTATTTAACCTTTGAACTTTATCCCATGCTTCACCAACAAACTGTAATTTAAAAACTTGAAACCTATTATGAATATATATGATTCTATTTTTCTAAAACATTTTATGATATAACGATTTCCATTATTTTAACCTTTAAACAAAATGATTCTTAAAAATATATTTGGTTTTGGAAAACAAAATTATTATATTTATTTGATTTAGTTTCAAACGTACAAAAACGTTTTCAGTTTAAAAAGAACTTTATTATTAAAACGTATATAACTTTTATAAATATCTAGAACCACTTTTGACAACTCATTACTTAACCAGTATGATAAAGATAACGATATTTATATTTTATTTTATTAAATATATATAACGATTTAAATTAATATTATATATATTCATACGCGTATTATACGTACATAGTTTTATACTTTTACTATACTTAAACTTTACCTTTACTTTATTTTTACTTTACTTTAACTTTAATAATTCATACTTTAATAATTCACTTTAATAATTCATACTTTAATAATTCATACTTTAATAATTCACTTTAATAATTCATACTTTAATAATTCACTTTAATAATTCAAAAATCTATTATAAATAGAATTCAATAGGTTTCATTATTTCATAGAAACTTGAAAATATTTTTCTCTAAACTCTCTCAATCGATTTACATATATATATTTACTCCGTATTATTTCAAGATATTATTAGTATACATAAAATATTACGTCAGAGTGCTGTCCGAGTGATTTTGAAATTGTTTTTCTAGTGGGATTGGATTAAGGAAATTATGGGTTATAGCTATGGAGGTGATTGGGTATGGTTCATGGGTATGCTCGTGAGGTCAATATAGTGTTTCTCATCTCCGTTGCGTCTACGTACCTTTCCTGCAATATTGAATCTCAATATTGATACGTGAGTACTCATAATTTAACTTTTACATACTAATAGTGTATCCTTGACTAGTGTAACATCCCGCCCTTTTCCATTCACTTTTCCGTTCAACTATTTAAGTTCCGTTATATGTTTATAACACATCTCGTTAATACGCGTTTGAATTATCTCGTTTAGGTAATTCCTGTACCCGTTTCCTAAGTTGAGGGACTAAAGTTGCCAAATGGAGAAAGAGATGACTAGGTCAACTAGTCAACTCTTTCCTCTCCATTCATTTTATCACCTCCCAAATAATACTTCACCTTTTTCTCTCAAAACCCTCAAACCTTCAATCATCATCCAAATTCGTTCAAGAAGGATTCGATCAAAACAAATTGCATATTTGAACTCCTCGTGATCTCCTCTTCGTTTCCATACCGATTTCATCAATTTTGGGTAACTTTCTAAATCACTAATCTTTGTGTTCTTGAGATTTTTAAGTTATAAGTTTGTTAATTAGTATCTATGGCTCAAGTCTAGTTTGTTTATGTGTTTGTATGCTCGTTTTTGATATTTTGGAGTAACTAGTTCATATGGAAAGTTAACATGCTTAATCTTGAGTTTTAAGTGTTCATGTGTTGTTAGATGCTAAGACTTCATGTTTTAATCTTGTTCCTAGTGTTACTAGCTTCATTATGATGTAAAGATTGATCAAAGAAACCTCTTAAACTTGATTATGAAATTTGGTGATTTTTGGTTAGGGTTTCATGAACTAAGAATGAATTTTTGATGCATTAAATGACATGAAATGTTAATGGTAAGTGTTAGGTTGTGTTGTATGCTTAATTACCTTCGAAACGGCATATTGTTCATGTAATTTGGTTGCCGAATCATTAAATGGCATTTATGACTTGTGTGTATTGAATGAGGGTCACTAAATGCGGTTTTTGGTTGTTGTATGTGAAAGTTTAATTGATAATAAGTGCATAGTTATGTTCCTTGTCAAAATACCTTTCCGGTGATATAAAATACATGCCTTGAATGTTTGCGGTTTGTAAATTGTGTGGGTTTGAGTTTTGATTCGTGTACTTAGGAGTTCAGCAAGCAGGGCCTGAAATCATGCCTAGACGCCGTCCCAGGAATCAGGACGCCGTCCTGCCCTTAAAACCTAGACGCCGTCTAGGCTACAAAGACGCCGTCTTTCTCTTTAAAATGGGACGCCGTCTAGCCTAATTGGGACGCCGTCCCATTACACTAAAGTGGGCTGTTTGCGAGGCCTTTTGACATAAAATGTTTAGGACGTTCTAGACCTCCAATTTACGTGTAACTTGTTTTAACATGCTTATATATGATTAAAAACTTCAGAAAATTTGTCCGAGACCCGACCCGAACGCGTTGACTTTTTCGTTGACTTTGACCCGACCAAGTTTGACTTTTAATCAAACTTGACCAATTACTTATGTAATCTTTCTAACTTGTTTCTATACGTGTACCTTGCATGAAACTTGACAATTTGATTTCACATGCTAAATAATCGAGTCGTAACGAGCCATAGGACTAATTGAACATCTTTGACCTATCGTGTTTACCGTTATTGATACGACCTATTTGTTTAGGTCAAGACTAGCACTATCCTTCGCACACGTTATTTTGTGAAGTACTTTACTACTCGTGCACTCAAGGTGAGATCATAGTCCCACTTTTACTCTTTTTGAACTTACATTTGGGATGAGAAAACATAAACATTTCTTCTACTAAGTGAACACAAGTACAGGAAAACAAACATTCTACATACGAGTTTAGAACAAAATCCTCAATTCGATTATCATTAGTTACACTTGCCGGGTGTAAGCGAGAACTTATGTTGTATGGATCCATATGGGTTTGACAAACCCTCATTCAAACGGTTCGCTACCGTTTACGAATGAAATATATTTTCGAGAAACAGTGTATGTTCTAGCACTAAGTGATGGGGTTCAATGGAAGGAAATGTTAAGCATTGATAATTGGGTGCTCGTGAAACAAACTTTTGGAATGTATTACTATTATTTCATTGATGCAAATCTTGTGGTTCACTTGTACTTACTTACTTAAACCTATGATTTCACCAACGTTTTCGTTGACAGATTTCTATGTTTTTCTCAGGTCCTTGAACGATACATGATACATGCTTCCGCTCATTATTTGATACTTGCATTGGATGTCGAGTATATGTGCATTTCATGGAGCGTCTTTTGACTTTACTTTAAACCGTGTCGCCTAGATTTCATTCGTATTATAACGTTGTAACTTAACTATTGGTTGAACAATTCTTGTAAACTTTGGGAAAAATCTTTATTTTGAAATGAAGGCGACATATTTTGGTCAAACTTTGTCTTAAAGACTTATGACCACGTAACGGGACCTAAGTAGACGGCGCCGTCAAACATGATTTGGTCGGGTCGCTACAGATGGTATCAGAGCGTTGGTTGTAGGGATTTAGAGTTCATTGGTGTCGACCCCGAGTCATAGGGTACATTGGTGAGTCTAGACTACAACCGGCATATAGACTTGAAGTAGGAATTACTTGACTACTTGTACATTTATACTCGAACGCTTCTACTCATATCTACTCTTAGTTCATCTTAATCTCACGTTGTTTAATTTGATTGACACGCCACCTTGACTATATGAAATGATGTCGAATGCACATATGAATCAGGGTAATATAATTTCCGGGATTATATTACGGTGACTCATATGAACGTTCCGACATTATGACATAAAGAATTTAAGGCGAGTCGAGGAAAAACTTCTCTTTATCTTTATTCTATATCACGGTTAGTATTATTGAGAATACTAATCAATGATATTCTTGTGTCTTGAAGGAACAATGGCTCCTCGTCGTGTACGCCGCAATGAAACTCCCGAACAAGCTCTCGAACGGATGATAGCAACCGCCGTAGATGCGGCCATGGCCGGTCACTCATCCAACAACAATAATAATAACAACCACAACAACAACAACAACAATAACAACAACAATGGAGCCGGAAACTCAAACGAGGGATGCTCCTATAAAGCTTTCATGGGGTGCAAACCTCACACTTTTGATGGAACCGGGGGACCGGTCGTGCTCACCCGATGGTTTGAGCAAACGGAAGCCGTCTTTAGCATAAGCGGTTGTCGGGACCAAGACAAGGTCAAATACTCCACTCACACTTTCTCCGGAATTGCTCTAACATGGTGGAACACCTATGTTCAATCGGTGGGTACCGATGAAGCTCATGCCCTCTCTTGGGCCGATCTAAAGGAAAAGATGATTGTTGAATATTTTCCGCGCGAAGAAACCCGAAAGCTTGAGGAAGAACTAAGAGCTTTGAAAGCGGTCGGAAACGATCTTAAAGCTTATAATCAACGCTTCGCCGAACTATCCTTGATGTGTCCTAATCTCGTTAACCCCGAATCTCAAAGGATTGAGCTCTACATGCTCGGTCTTCCAAAAAGCATCAAACAAGGGGTGATGTCATCCAAACCCACCACTCATCAAGCCGCTATGAACATGGCTCGCCAACTAATTGAAACGGTTGACGAAATCGTAGTCCCGGCACCTAAGGCCGAGGATAAATCGGGCGGCAACAAAAGAAAGTGGGAACCCTCCCAATCAAGCAACAACAACTTTGCCAAGAAATCTTTCACTTCCGACGGCAAGAAGGGTTATGCCGGGAATCTACCTCTTTGCAACAAATGCAACAAACATCACTTTGGTGAATGTGGCAAGTTAATTTGCCACCGGTGCCAAGGAGTTGGTCATAAGGCCAACGAATGTAAAAGTGCCACTCCCGTTGCTCGAAAGTGGCCCAATGCACCAAAGACGGGCACTTGTTACGAATGTGGTCAAACGGGTCATTATAGAAATGCATGCCCGAAAAGGAAAGATAACACCAATACGCGCGGCCGAGCTTTCAACATCAACACCGAGGAAGCCCGGGATGACACTGAACTAGTCACGGGTACGTTTCTTCTCAACAATTCTTATGTCTCCTGTTTATTCGATTCGGGTGCCGATAAATGCTTTATATCCAAGACTTTGACTCATTCTTTTAGCACTCCACCTCTTCCATTAGATACCACTTATACCATTGAAGTGGCTAACGGGAAACTATTAAGTGCCAACACATATTACCGGGGGTGTACGTTAAACATTTTGGGTAAGGAATTTGAAATTGACTTGATACCCATGGAACTAGGAAGCTTTGATGTAATAATCGGTATGAATTGGTTAGTCAAAACGAAATCTCACATTCTTTGTGATCTTAACGCAATCCGAATTCCTATCGAGAATGGTGAACCTTTGATCGTCTATGGCGATAAGAGTTGCACCGGACTCAACCTCGTTTCGTGTATTAAAGTTAGAAAACTACTCCGTAAGGGTTGTTTTGCGATCCTTGCTCACGTTAAGAAAGTCGAGTCCGATGAGAAGCACATCGATGATGTGCCAATTGTTAGTGACTATTCCGATGTATTTCCCGACGAATTGCCGGGTCTTCCGCCTCATCGACCGGTTGAATTCCAAATCGATCTTATTCCGGGAGCCGCACCCGTAGCACGTGCACCATATAGACTCGCTCCATCTGAAATGCAAGAATTGCAAAGTCAAATCCAAGAACTACTTGACCGTGGTTTTATCCAACCTAGCCATTCACCTTGGGGCGCTCCGATTTTGTTTGTTAAAAAGAAAGACGGATCCCTACGAATGTGCATTGATTATCGTGAACTAAATAAATTGACGGTTAAGAACCGATATCCTCTTCCTCGCATCGATGACCTCTTTGATCAACTACAAGGGTCTTGTGTATATTCGAAAATCGATCTTCGCTCGGGTTATCATCAATTGAGGGTTAAGGGGGAAGATGTCTCCAAAACCGCTTTCCGAACTCGTTATGGTAGTTATGAATTCCTTGTCATGCCATTTGGTCTCACTAACGCACCGGCGGTGTTCATGGATCTTATGAACCGCGTGTGCAAACCGTATCTCGATAAATTCGTTATTGTGTTCATCGATGACATATTGATCTATTCTAAAAATGAAGAAGAGCACGAACAACATCTCCGACTTGTGCTTGAACTTTTAAGACAAGAACAACTCTATGCCAAATTCTCCAAGTGTGAATTTTGGTTAAAGGAAGTTCAATTTCTTGGTCATGTTGTAAGTGATCAAGGTATTAAAGTCGATCCCACGAAAATCGAAGCCATTAGTAAATGGGAGACTCCTACTACTCCTACTCACATTCGTCAATTTTTGGGTCTCGCCGGGTACTATCGTAGATTCATCGAAAATTTCTCTTTGGTTGCACGTCCTCTAACCGCATTAACTCACAAAGGAAAGAAATTCATTTGGGCGACCGAGCAAGAATCCGCGTTTCAAATCTTGAAAACGAAGCTAACCACCGCTCCTATCTTGTCACTTCCCGAAGGCAATGATGATTTTGTTGTATATTGCGATGCCTCAAAACATGGTTTTGGGTGTGTATTGATGCAACGAACGAAAGTCATTGCTTATGCTTCTCGACAACTCAAAATTCATGAACGAAACTATACGACACATGATCTCGAACTCGGAGCCGTTGTCTTTGCACTTAAAATGTGGAGACACTATCTTTATGGAACCAAGAGTACTATCTTCACCGATCACAAAAGCCTTCAACACATTTTCGATCAAAAGCAACTAAACATGAGACAACGAAGGTGGATTGAAACCTTAAACGATTACGATTGCGAGCTTCGTTACCATCCCGGGAAGGCAAATGTGGTAGCCGATGCCTTAAGTCGAAAAGAAAGAGCGGTGCCTCTCCGTGTCCGAGCTTTAAACATCACCATTCACACCAACCTTAATAGCCAAATTCGGGTAGCCCAAGATGAGGCTCTCAAGGATGAAAACATCTCTCTCGAACACTTGAACGTCCTCACCTCTCGATTCGAAGTTAAAGAAACCGGACTCCGATATTTCGCCGGAAGAATTTGGGTGCCTAGTTATGGGGATCTACGAAGCCTTATTTTAGATGAAGCCCATAAGTCACGATACTCGATTCACCCCGGTGCCAATAAGATGTACCACGACCTTAAACAGCTATATTGGTGGCCGAACATCAAAAGGGACGTAGCTACTTATGTTTCCAAGTGTTTGACATGTTCCAAAGTCAAAGCCGAACACCAAAGACCGTCCGGACTACTTCGACAACCCGAGATCCCGCAATGGAAGTGGGAAAGGATAACGATGGATTTTATCACCAAGCTACCAAAAACGACGGGCGGTTATGATACCATTTGGGTTATTGTTGACCGTCTCACCAAATCCGCACACTTCCTTGCCATGAAAGAAACGGACAAAATGGAGAAACTTGCACAACTTTACATTAAGGAGATCGTAGCCCGACACGGTGTACCTTTATCGATTATCTCCGACCGAGATGGCCGTTTCGTTTCTAGATTTTGGCGTACATTGCAAGAAGCGTTGGGAACGCGTTTAGACATGAGCACCGCATATCATCCTCAAACCGATGGACAAAGCGAACGTACAATTCAAACCTTAGAGGACATGTTACGAGCTTGCGTGGTTGATTTCGGAAAAGCTTGGGACAAGCACTTACCTCTCGCCGAGTTCTCTTACAATAATAGTTATCACGCGAGTATAAAGGCCGCACCTTTTGAAGCGCTATATGGCCGCAAATGTCGTTCACCTCTTTGTTGGGCCGAGGTAGGCGACGTGCAAATCACCGGACCCGAACTCATTCACGAAACTACCGAGAAAATCGTTCAAATCCGAGATAGGCTTAGGACGGCCAGAAGTCGTCAAAAGAGCTATACCGACAAACGACGCAACGATCTTGAATTTCAAGTCGGTGACCGAGTAATGTTAAAAGTCGCACCTTGGAAGGGTGTAATCCGTTTTGGGAAACGCGGGAAGCTAAATCCGCGGTATATTGGTCCTTTCGAAATCTTGGAGCGTATTGGAACCGTTGCTTATCGTTTAGATCTTCCGCCTCAATTGAACCCCGTTCATCCTACCTTCCATGTATCTAACTTGAAAAAGTGTCTTGCCGAACCCGATATCGTCATCCCTCTCGAAGAACTTACTATTGATGACAAACTTCATTTTGTGGAGGAACCGGTTGAAATTGTGGACACCTCCGTCAAGACTTTGAAACAAAGCCGAATCCCGATTGTTAAAGTCCGTTGGAACGCCAAAAGGGGACCCGAGTTTACTTGGGAAAGACAAGATCAAATGCAAAGGAAGTATCCTCATCTATTCGTGAATTCGGAAACGCAAGATCTCGAGGAAGAAACAACGACTACTGCGCCTACTTAAATTTCGGGACGAAATTTCTTTTAAGGTGTAGGTAATGTAACATCCCGCCCTTTTCCATTCACTTTTCCGTTCAACTATTTAAGTTCCGTTATATGTTTATAACACATCTCGTTAATACGCGTTTGAATTATCTCGTTTAGGTAATTCCTGTACCCGTTTCCTAAGTTGAGGGACTAAAGTTGCCAAATGGAGAAAGAGATGACTAGGTCAACTAGTCAACTCTTTCCTCTCCATTCATTTTATCACCTCCCAAATAATACTTCACCTTTTTCTCTCAAAACCCTCAAACCTTCAATCATCATCCAAATTCATTCAAGAAGGATTCGATCAAAACAAATTGCATATTTGAACTCCTCGTGATCTCCTCTTCGTTTCCATACCGATTTCATCAATTTTGGGTAACTTTCTAAATCACTAATCTTTGTGTTCTTGAGATTTTTAAGTTATAAGTTTGTTAATTAGTATCTATGGCTCAAGTCTAGTTTGTTTATGTGTTTGTATGCTCGTTTTTGATATTTTGGAGTAACTAGTTCATATGGAAAGTTAACATGCTTAATCTTGAGTTTTAAGTGTTCATGTGTTGTTAGATGCTAAGACTTCATGTTTTAATCTTGTTCCTAGTGTTACTAGCTTCATTATGATGTAAAGATTGATCAAAGAAACCTCTTAAACTTGATTATGAAATTTGGTGATTTTTGGTTAGGGTTTCATGAACTAAGAATGAATTTTTGATGCATTAAATGACATGAAATGTTAATGGTAAGTGTTAGGTTGTGTTGTATGCTTAATTACCTTCGAAACGGCATATTGTTCATGTAATTTGGTTGCCGAATCATTAAATGGCATTTATGACTTGTGTGTATTGAATGAGGGTCACTAAATGCAGTTTTTGGTTGTTGTATGTGAAAGTTTAATTGATAATAAGTGCATAGTTATGTTCCTTGTCAAAATACCTTTCCGGTGATATAAAATACATGCCTTGAATGTTTGCGGTTTGTAAATTGTGTGGGTTTGAGTTTTGATTCGTGTACTTAGGAGTTCAGCAAGCAGGGCCTGAAATCATGCCTAGACGCCGTCCCAGGAATCAGGACGCCGTCCTGCCCTTAAAACCTAGACGCCGTCTAGGCTACAAAGACGCCGTCTTTCTCTTTAAAATGGGACGCCGTCTAGCCTAATTGGGACGCCGTCCCATTACACTAAAGTGGGCTGTTTGCGAGGCCTTTTGACATAAAATGTTTAGGACGTTCTAGACCTCCAATTTACGTGTAACTTGTTTTAACATGCTTATATATGATTAAAAACTTCAGAAAATTTGTCCGAGACCCGACCCGAACGCGTTGACTTTTTCGTTGACTTTGACCCGACCAAGTTTGACTTTTAATCAAACTTGACCAATTACTTATGTAATCTTTCTAACTTGTTTCTATACGTGTACCTTGCATGAAACTTGACAATTTGATTTCACATGCTAAATAATCGAGTCGTAACGAGCCATAGGACTAATTGAACATCTTTGACCTATCGTGTTTACCGTTATTGATACGACCTATTTGTTTAGGTCAAGACTAGCACTATCCTTCGCACACGTTATTTTGTGAAGTACTTTACTACTCGTGCACTCAAGGTGAGATCATAGTCCCACTTTTACTCTTTTTGAACTTACATTTGGGATGAGAAAACATAAACATTTCTTCTACTAAGTGAACACAAGTACAGGAAAACAAACATTCTACATACGAGTTTAGAACAAAATCCTCAATTCGATTATCATTAGTTACACTTGCCGGGTGTAAGCGAGAACTTATGTTGTATGGATCCATATGGGTTTGACAAACCCTCATTCAAACGGTTCGCTACCGTTTACGAATGAAATATATTTTCGAGAAACAGTGTATGTTCTAGCACTAAGTGATGGGGTTCAATGGAAGGAAATGTTAAGCATTGATAATTGGGTGCTCGTGAAACAAACTTTTGGAATGTATTACTATTATTTCATTGATGCAAATCTTGTGGTTCACTTGTACTTACTTACTTAAACCTATGATTTCACCAACGTTTTCGTTGACATATTTCTATGTTTTTCTCAGGTCCTTGAACGATACATGATACATGCTTCCGCTCATTATTTGATACTTGCATTGGATGTCGAGTATATGTGCATTTCATGGAGCGTCTTTTGACTTTACTTTAAACCGTGTCGCCTAGATTTCATTCGTATTATAACGTTGTAACTTAACTATTGGTTGAACAATTCTTGTAAACTTTGGGAAAAATCTTTATTTTGAAATGAAGGCGACATATTTTGGTCAAACTTTGTCTTAAAGACTTATGACCACGTAACGGGACCTAAGTAGACGGCGCCGTCAAACATGATTTGGTCGGGTCGCTACAACTAGTGCTCGAGTATATAGGATTATGCATATTTGTACTTTTGATATTGCCTTTAGTTAGGTTATGTTGAATCCTGAATTAGTTATATATGCGACTGAGATAAGGTATAAGATATGCATGTCGTTGGAAAGCTAACGAAAAATTAAGAACTTTTCATTTAGATATCGAATGATTTCGATGAACGGATTTGAAGTTATAGTCCATCGAATTTTTGTATTATTATTAAAAAATGATTATTATTATCGTCGTTATTATCGTCGTTCTAGTTTTATCTTATTATTATTATTATTATTATCTTTATCAATAAAAGGATTTATCATTAAAAAAATTGTTATTTTTTATTATTATTACTATCGTTATTATCGTTAAAGTTACAATTAGTATTATTATTATTATCCAATTATTATTATTATTATTATTATCATTATTAATATATATATCATTATTTAAAAATGGTTATTGTTATTGTTAATATTATTATTACTATATTATCATTAAGATAATTATTAGTATTATCGCTAATAATGTTATAGTAACTATCATTATTAATATTAGTGTAATTAAAACAAATATTTGTAACACCTAATTATTTTGATTACTATTATTATCATTATTACGAACACGGTATAAAAGACGATTAAAAGTAATTAAACGAAACGATTAGGAAATAATGGGTAAGAGTATCATGATGAAATTAAAATATTATAAGATATTGATTTAGATAAAATTATCGTTCTTATTATTTTTATCATTACTATTATTATTAAAATTATTGTTAGTATTAAAACTATCATTTTAACAAAAATTATCATTTTAATAGAAATGTCATTGTTACTATAAAATATCATTATTATTATTATTTTAAATAGAATTATTATTTTAAAGATAATATTAAAAATTATCGTAAATATTAAAGTTATCATAATTAGAATTATCGTTTATCATAATGTCATCTTAGTAATTATAAATATTGATATTTTTATAATAATAATTATTATTACAAAATAATACAACTTTTACTTACTATCATTATAGATATTATTTTATCAAATAAATATTTGATACAAACATATTTTACTACGTGTAATAACTTACTTTAATAATACCTATCATATTATCTTTATAATATTAAATGAACCCTATAAATTTTATTACTTAATATATATAAAAGTATATTTTATTATATAAATATAATATAAAATTTTATTTATTAATAAATAAATTATATTATTTACTCTAATAAATCTTTTAAAAATATTTAAAAATATAAAACGACGATATTTAAACTATATATTAATCATGTATAGATTTTTGGAAATTATTTTGAGTCAAATTTACTTTTGTTGACTTTTGCATATTAGTCTCGAGCATTAGGATTGTGGTACACTATGACTTGATCTAATTTGTTAGACAAATATTGACCAACACATAAATATATATAATTAATTTAGGTTCGTGAATCCGAGGCCAACCTTGCACTTGTTCAATGACGTTATATGTATTTTTACTACGAAATACAGTATGGTGAGTTTCATTTATCCCTTTTTACTCTTTACATTTTTGGGACTGAGAATACATGCAAATGCTTTAGTAACTGTTTTACAATAATTATATGCGTGAGTTTCATTTGCCTTTTTACCCTTTATATTTTTGGGACTGAGAATACATGCGCTTTTATAAATGTTTGACGAAATAGACACAAGTAATTGAAACTACATTCTATGGTTGAATTATCGAAATCGAATATGCCCCTTTTTATTAAGTCTGGTAATCTAAGAATTAGGGAACAGACACCCTAATTGACGCGAATCCTAAAGATAGATCTATTGGGCCTAACAAACCTCATCCAAAGTACCGGATGCTTTAGTACTTCGAAATTATATCATGTCCGAAGGAGGATCCCGGAATGATAGGGGATATTCTTATATGTATCTAGTTAATGTCGGTTACCAGGTGTTCACCATATGAATGATTATTTTTTGTCTCTATGCATGGGACGTATATTTATGAGAACTGGAAATGAAATTCTTGTGGTCTATTAAAATGATGGAAATAAATGATTATGATAAACTAATGAACTCACCAACCTTTTGGTTGACACTTTAAAGCATGTTTATTCTCAGGTGTTAAAGAAATCTTCCGCTGTGCATTTGCTCATTTTAAAGATATTACTTGGAGTCTTTCATAGCATATTTCGAAGAACGTTGCATTCGAGTCATTGAGTTCATCAAAGATTATTATTAAATCAATTTATAGTTGGATAGTGAATATTATGAAATGGTATGCATGCCTGTCAATTTTTGATGTAAAGAAAGATTGTCTTTTAAAAACGAATGCAATGTTTGTAAAATGTATCATATAGAGGTCAAATACCTCGCAATGTAATCAACTATTGTGAATCGTTTATAATGTATATGAACGGGTTCTTTCAGTTGGTATCAAAGCGGTGGTCTTAGCGAACCAGGTATGCATTAGTGTGTCTAACTGATAAGTCGTTAGGATGCATTAGTGAGTCTGGACTTCGACCGTGTCTGCATGTCAAAAGTTTTGCTTATCATTTCTAGTCGGAAATCATCTGCTTATCATCCATAGGAAATTACCTGCTTATCATTATTAGTCTAGACACATCTTGCTACATTAATTGCATGAGTAGTGTATAGATAAAAATTCATATCTTAGCGTATCTGCTAAATCATATCTTATCGTATCTGTTACTTTAAACTTTGCCTGACATATCCCGCAAATTCCTCCGTAATCTATGAAATCTTTTGATATCTATATATAGATATCCTATGTAAATAGAATACCACCCGATAGCCGAAAAATCATTTTATATCGAAAATCCTTTATCCAATCGTACGAAATGGAATTTGTCATCAGTTCAAGTCACTCGGATTCTGAAATGGAATCTCACTCAAGCTCTGAAAGCAGTGTGACCGGAATGGATCAACCAATCAGTCATCACCTATTCTGGATGAATTGGGGATGGGTTCGTAGCCTCTTCAATCATTGGAAACAAGAAGAAGGCGATCCTCTCCATCCACCACATTGCCCTCTTGGCCAAGAACCTGAAGCACTTACCGGCGAACCTGTTCGAGACACCATTTTCTCTCTCATTTCCAGGGTATCTCGTCACGATTATATACTACATCAAATTCTAGATTTTATTTATCCGCTCGTTCCTACCGACAATCATCCTGGAATAATAGAAGAAGCCAATGAACTTCGCGCTCGGGTAGTGGCTTTGGAGAATATGGTGCAGAGATTACAAACACCAGCAGCAGCTCCAGCAAGACAACTTCAATTTTTCATTCGGAGTAGCCTTATCATAATTTTGATATATGTGATTACCCTTTTGTTACCGGAGAACCTTTCATATTCCACCACATTAGCAATAAACTTACCAACAACTTCACTGATCTTGGGCATTCCGAAGAATCTTTATATTTATCGAAACCTCATCATTTAATCATCTGCCTCTTGTAACGAGAATTACCATACGAATCATTGGGAATTAGCAATCAGTATTTTGAAATCTCACGGCATGTTGACGCCAACAGTTATACATAACGTCTATTTCCAAGGCTTACATACTTCGAATGTGAAGTTTCTGAAAAACACTCTGAACCGCGAACTAGTTCTCGAAATGCTGATGAAGCAACAAAAACTGTAAACGACCTTAGCAGTAAAAAGTTTGATGATAAAGATTAGTGTATTAACAAAGCTCAGAAATAGAGAAGTTTTGGAACTGAAAAACGGATTGAGCAAAGTATGAAGGAGGCTGTGGACAAATCACAAAGACTGAACCTGCCTTCAAAGAATCCAAATGATTCAGTGTCTGCTGAAGTCATTAACAAATACCTTGCTCCTGACACTAAACCCTTACAGATAATATTCTTTATAATCCTCTGATATTAGAAATTCTAAGATATCATCGTATCTTTCATTATAAATATCCTCCATATTTCTGAAGATATTTCCATAACTATTCTTATCTGGAATCATTTATCTCTTTGCGCTATCTGTATTACATCAAAAAGAAAACTGTTTAGTTCCTATACTCTGTAAACCTTTGAGTTTAAAATATGAATGTTTTTGAAGTAGTGTTGGAAACTGAAGCATGAGTTAGTATAATATAATGACACTCGATCAACGTGATTATATTACAGTAATTCATGCTGAGTTTCTAAATAGAACGTGATGATTCACAGATCATAACATCATCATGTGCCATGTTATACGACTCTTGTATTCTATTTAACCTCTAAAATATCAAGAAAATATTTCTTGATGATTCGGCCTTTTCCAAGGTATTCAAGTAATTTGACAAGTCAAGATCGTGCCATCACAATTTCCTTCCTAGAACATTAACAATGTTTATTCCGAAATTCATATCTGTGAATTCTGGACCATTACAAGCGGTGCTTAATCGCAAGAAGAAGAAACGAAAGGACAAAACTCCGAAATAGAAATTGGGGTATAAATTGCAGCAAATAAAAGAGAGCATTAACTGTGGATGACAATGATTATAGAAGATAGAAACAGAGACTTTGAAATATAAGGGAAGATATAAAGCCCAACGACAAACCAAAAATTATAAACCATATATATCGATGCATATAGCAATATACAGACACGGGAGAACTAGAAACACTATAAACCCAAGAGTATAGTAGAAGTAAATAGATTCTTCCGGCGGTAGATGAAAAAGAAGAATGACCGATATGAAAGTTATAAATATATCGAGAATCAGAACTGGATGGAGCATATTGATGAACACTTTAAAATATGAGTTGAGGGGGAAAGAATAGAAGGTGATGAAACATGACTAGGAACTTAGAAATCAACAGATTTAACGCACACAATGACAGAATAAGTGAATCAAACCCTCTAGTAAATAGGTTAAGCTTTTTGGAATTAATTTAGTCATACCATAACTAAATCAAGTGTGATTAGATCAACACCTAGAGCTATTATTCACCACCTGGGTGATTTGGGTTGAGAGAGAATCGGAGGAGCTCACCAGATCTGAGTGTGTGTAACAAATGAGAGGCTTAACCTAAAATGATGAACATAAGACTTTATATACCCCTGCTATTGACTCACCCGTACGATTCATCCATCACACATACGAGTTGGCTTCATCAGCCGTACGGGTGATCACTCACTCGTGTCTTCTCATTTAGGTTGTAATTGTGACTTAGCTCAGTATCAACCGTGCGTATGAGCCTATCAGCCATACGAGTGAGGCTTCACTTGGACGTCTGACTAAGTGTAACATAGTCAAACATCTAAATCTCGTTCCTGCAGTTGCTGTAACCACATACAAACACGGATAGGATAATAACGAACGATCATGGTGGCCTGTAAACTGTTGTACCTGCAATAGACGTGGGTAGATGTCTAGGGACTTGCATAAAATGCATCAACAGAAGGTGTGAGTTGTAAGAAAACGAAGGAGGTGAATTTATAAGAAAATCTCCGACAAAACAATTAAAATGGACTATCGCATTTAAAGCGGATCCAAATTCCTTTTGTTACCGGAGAATCAAATCTTATTACAAAGATTTTCTTCAAATCCCTTGAAATCTGGAAATCAATCATATCTACGTCAAATGATAAGATGAATCTACACTTACTCATTTCACTCTTCTATGTTAGCTTCATTCGTACTCTTCATATAAATGGATTGTTTATCCAAATTATTCGCTGATGATAAAACTCTAATTTTCAGCCTGTATGCATCATGAAAACATACTTATTATCATTCACGACCTTTCTACTCAAATTTCGGGACGAAATTTCTTTAACGGGTAGGTACTGTGACAACCCGGAAATTTCTAACCAAATTTAAACTTTATCTTTATATTATTCCGACACGATAAGCAAAGTTTGTTAAGTTAAATCTCAAAAATTTTAAATTGTGTTCATACATTCATTATAACCTCGACCAAATTCTGACGATTCACGAACCGTTATATATAAATAAATATGTATATATATGTATATATATATTATAACTTGAGAATATTAATAAAGTATTAAACGTATAATACTTTACATGAACGTATTTGTTTCAATATGTTTATCGATGGAATTAGAAGATAATATCAAATGATTGATTTATCAGATACATTATGATATTATTACGGGTCTATGTTATGAGGTCCACTGTGATTTAAGAAATCTATTCTTTTTGACAACATTCGGAAAATGGTAAAGTGATTTATAAGTAAGAACGTGAAGTGTAAATAACTTAGATGTTGGATATCGACAAGTTAAGTAACTCGACATTTTTCATTAAGATGATTTCATACGTTTATTTAACCTTTGAACTTTATCCCATGCTTCACCAACAAACTGTAATTTAAAAACTTGAAACCTATTATGAATATATATGATTCTATTTTTCTAAAACATTTTATGATATAACGATTTCCATTATTTTAACCTTTAAACAAAATGATTCTTAAAAATATATTTGGTTTTGGAAAACAAAATTATTATATTTATTTGATTTAGTTTCAAACGTACAAAAACGTTTTCAGTTTAAAAAGAACTTTATTATTAAAACGTATATAACTTTTATAAATATCTAGAACCACTTTTGACAACTCATTACTTAACCAGTATGATAAAGATAACGATATTTATATTTTATTTTATTAAATATATATAACGATTTAAATTAATATTATATATATTCATACGCGTATTATACGTACATAGTTTTATACTTTTACTATACTTAAACTTTACCTTTACTTTATTTTTACTTTACTTTAACTTTAATAATTCATACTTTAATAATTTACTTTAATAATTCATACTTTAATAATTCATACTTTAATAATTCACTTTAATAATTCATACTTTAATAATTCACTTTAATAATTCAAAAATCTATTATAAATAGAATTCAATAGGTTTCATTATTTCATAGAAACTTGAAAATATTTTTCTCTAAACTCTCTCAATCGATTTACATATATATATTTACTCCGTATTATTTCAAGATATTATTAGTATACATAAAATATTACGTCAGAGTGCTGTCCGAGTGATTTTGAAATTGTTTTTCTAGTGGGATTGGATTAAGGAAATTATGGGTTATAGCTATGGAGGTGATTGGGTATGGTTCATGGGTATGCTCGTGAGGTCAATATAGTGTTTCTCATCTCCGTTGCGTCTACGTACCTTTCCTGCAATATTGAATCTCAATATTGATACGTGAGTACTCATAATTTAACTTTTACATACTAATAGTGTATCCTTGACTAGTGCTCGAGTATATAGGATTATGCATATTTGTACTTTTGATATTGCCTTTAGTTAGGTTATGTTGAATCCTGAATTAGTTATATATGCGACTGAGATAAGGTATAAGATATGCATGTCGTTGGAAAGCTAACGAAAAATTAAGAACTTTTCATTTAGATATCGAATGATTTCGATGAACGGATTTGAAGTTATAGTCCATCGAATTTTTGTATTATTATTAAAAAATGATTATTATTATCGTCGTTATTATCGTCGTTCTAGTTTTATCTTATTATTATTATTATTATTATCTTTATCAATAAAAGGATTTATCATTAAAAAAATTGTTATTTTTTATTATTATTACTATCGTTATTATCGTTAAAGTTACAATTAGTATTATTATTATTATCCAATTATTATTATTATTATTATTATCATTATTAATATATATATCATTATTTAAAAATGGTTATTGTTATTGTTAATATTATTATTACTATATTATCATTAAGATAATTATTAGTATTATCGCTAATAATGTTATAGTAACTATCATTATTAATATTAGTGTAATTAAAACAAATATTTGTAACACCTAATTATTTTGATTACTATTATTATCATTATTACGAACACGATATAAAAGACGATTAAAAGTAATTAAACGAAACGATTAGGAAATAATGGGTAAGAGTATCATGATGAAATTAAAATATTATAAGATATTGATTTAGATAAAATTATCGTTCTCATTATTTTTATCATTACTATTATTATTAAAATTATCGTTAGTATTAAAACTATCATTTTAACAAAAATTATCATTTTAATAGAAATGTCATTGTTACTATAAAATATCATTATTATTATTATTTTAAATAGAATTATTATTTTAAAGATAATATTAAAAATTATCGTAAATATTAAAGTTATCATAATTAGAATTATCGTTTATCATAATGTCATCTTAGTAATTATAAATATTGATATTTTTATAATAATAATTATTATTACAAAATAATACAACTTTTACTTACTATCATTATAGATATTATTTTATCAAATAAATATTTGATACAAACATATTTTACTACGTGTAATAACTTACTTTAATAATACCTATCATATTATCTTTATAATATTAAATGAACCCTATAAATTTTATTACTTAATATATATAAAAGTATATTTTATTATATAAATATAATATAAAATTTTATTTATTAATAAATAAATTATATTATTTACTCTAATAAATCTTTTAAAAATATTTAAAAATATAAAACGACGATATTTAAACTATATATTAATCATGTATAGATTTTTGGAAATTATTTTGAGTCAAATTTACTTTTGTTGACTTTTGCATATTAGTCTCGAGCATTAGGATTGTGGTACACTATGACTTGATCTAATTTGTTAGACAAATATTGACCAACACATAAATATATATAATTAATTTAGGTTCGTGAATCCGAGGCCAACCTTGCACTTGTTCAATGACGTTATATGTATTTTTACTACGAAATACAGTATGGTGAGTTTCATTTATCCCTTTTTACTCTTTACATTTTTGGGGCTGAGAATACATGCAAATGCTTTAGTAACTGTTTTACAATAATTATATGCGTGAGTTTCATTTGCCTTTTTACCCTTTATATTTTTGGGACTGAGAATACATGCGCTTTTATAAATGTTTGACGAAATAGACACAAGTAATTGAAACTACATTCTATGGTTGAATTATCGAAATCGAATATGCCCCTTTTTATTAAGTCTGGTAATCTAAGAATTAGGGAACAGACACCCTAATTGACGCGAATCCTAAAGATAGATCTATTGGGCCTAACAAACCCCATCCAAAGTACCGGATGCTTTAGTACTTCGAAATTATATCATGTCCGAAGGAGGATCCCGGAATGATAGGGGATATTCTTATATGTATCTAGTTAATGTCGGTTACCAGGTGTTCACCATATGAATGATTATTTTTTGTCTCTATGCATGGGACGTATATTTATGAGAACTGGAAATGAAATTCTTGTGGTCTATTAAAATGATGGAAATAAATGATTATGATAAACTAATGAACTCACCAACCTTTTGGTTGACACTTTAAAGCATGTTTATTCTCAGGTGTTAAAGAAATCTTCCGCTGTGCATTTGCTCATTTTAAAGATATTACTTGGAGTCTTTCATAGCATATTTCGAAGAATGTTGCATTCGAGTCATTGAGTTCATCAAAGATTATTATTAAATCAATTTATAGTTGGATAGTGAATATTATGAAATGGTATGCATGCCTGTCAATTTTTGATGTAAAGAAAGATTGTCTTTTAAAAACGAATGCAATGTTTGTAAAATGTATCATATAGAGGTCAAATACCTCGCAATGTAATCAACTATTGTGAATCGTTTATAATGTATATGAACGGGTTCTTTCAGTCACCATCTTCACCTCTCTTCACTCTCTCTCACTTGTTTTATATTTTTCTTCGTTTCTAGATAATGAACTAAACCACCACTCCACCGTCACCCTAAACCGGCGACTACCACCCTCACAATCATCCCCACTCGCTCTCTCTCTCTCTCCTCCCTCTCTCATCATAAAACCGTCACCTTCTATTCACCACTCTTAATCTTTTTACTTACCGGAGCCACCGCCACCTCACCACTTTGGATTGAACCCATCAACACCATCGAGACCCAAAACTATTAATGAACCTTGCTACTCCCTTCTTTGATTTTTTTTCTGTTTTAAAACCTGCTGTAGAGCAACGAGGCTTTAACCATCATTGAGGATTCGATATTTTATGTTGCCATTGCCATTGCCATCGTGTACTCTAATACAAAACACAATAGCTATTTTGTTATTTCCTTCGACTGATTCCTCTTACTATGATATCGAATAAAAAAAAAAGAGTTGTTGGATGCTTTTTCCTAAATGGCCGACAAGCATATATTACTTAAATTTTGTATTGTGAATTAACTTTAAAAAGTGGAGCAACCATGGGGCTACTATGGTTTATCTCCCTTTCTTACGTTTTTTATTTTTTTATTTTCTTTATTTTTTTTTAAACCGAGCACCTTGTGATTTATATTACGGAAAAAGAAGTGGATCAAGGAAATTTAATTATATGGACTTTATATCATGGACTGTTGTTTGGGCCTATTGGGTCGAGATAAACATGACTTGTGGATTGTTAATGGTACCGAGAATAGAGATCATCACATAAAATGTTGATACATAAAATAATAAGAAGAATGAGAATGAGTACGGGTAATATAGTGAGGATGGATTAAGGTGAGGTAAGTTTGAAGATGATGATGATGATACTATTATAATAGAGGTGGAGTAATGATCATAATGATGAAAGGATTAAGATTATGATTTTTATTATGATTAAGGTTATAATATAGATGATGAAATTCGATTAGTTTAGGTAGAAGAAGAAAAATTGAAACAGATAACGGGATAACTACCTTATTGATACTAACAAGATCAGAAAAATAGAAATGACTCAATGATTGAGGTGGTTGCCGGGTTAGCGGGACGTCGCGGGTTCAAACCCGGACTTTGAAAATTTTTAAGGAATACTTCATTGAGGTAGTTTACTTATTATTATTATTATTACTATTATTAATATTATTATCATTATTATTATTATTATTTACACTATCTTAGCATTATTATAAAATTATTATTTTAACAAACCAACAGTTATTTTTATAAATATATATATATATATATATATATATATATATATATATATATATATATATATATATATATATATATATATATATATATATATATATATATATATATATATATAATATCTGAAATGATAAATACATTACTATAAGTAATATGAAATATAAGTATAAAAAAAAAATAGTTTGAATACTATTATATGCTCATTATATTTCTTAACATATATAATCGATATAGGTTCGTGAATCCGAGGCCAACCCTAAAATCGTTCAATGTTGTTATATGTATTTTTACTACAAAATACATTAGGTGAGTTTCATTTGATTCCCTTTTACTCTTTACCTTTTTGGGCTGAGAATACATGCAACGTTTTATAAATGTTTTACGAAATAGGCACAAGTACTAAAACTAATTCTAAGTGGGTTAGAATCAAAAATCCCCTAGCTTGGTAACTTTAACTATTGGTTTATGAACTGGTAGGCGTGAATCCTAAAGATAGATCTATCGGGTTTTACACCCCCACCCAGATGTTGTTCTAGTCACCACTAAACTAGAAGAACGGGTGTTTAGTACTTCGAGGTTAACGGAACGCACTTGATTCAGTGCACATATTATTATAACTCAGGGGTACACACGGGTGCCCACTACTTAGAATGCTTTACATACACTTGCGAGTGTATTATGTTTATGATTATGAAATCTTGTGGTCTATTAACATATTGAAATGATTGTTATGATAAACCTATGAACTCACCAACCTTTTGGTTGACACTTTTAAGCATGTTTATTCTCAGGTACAAATTAAGTCTTCCGCTGTGCATTTGCTCATTTTAAGGACATTACTTGGAGTCGATCAACGCAATGGGACCAGATGTTGATGATTTCGTCCAAGAGGATAAGGACGGGTCGTCACAGAATATTACATAAAATTTTTTTTTTGTTCAGCCATGCGTGGCGCGCCAGCCCCTTGCATGGCGCGCAAAAGGGGCCTGGCAGCCCGCTGTCCAAAAATCCAATTTATGCGAAAAAGATCGCCCACTTCCCGACGTATGTAGACAAAACGCTTTTCACAACATATTCATATATGAAAAACTAACACATTCATAAAATAAGTTTTACGAACCCGGGCCCACATATGCCCAATTTACGAGTTTCGTACAAAGTTATAAGTTTCAACCAAATTAGTTTAAATTCCAAACGACACTATGAGCATGGTGTTTGGGGTTAAACTACCCAAGTCTTGGTCAAACTTCAAAAGCTAGTACATCCAAAAGCGTCCCCTAATTAAACAAAGCGGGATCTCTACTCCAAACAAATGCCCTTACCCTTGTCCACGCCTGAGCCTATAAAAAGGTAAACAACGAGAGGGTAAGCAAAGCTTAATGAGTGCAACAATTATACATACACATATATAACTCATTTATTTGCAATCACATCCACCAAATACCTCATACGAACTTGTAACTCAAATAGCATATCATCATACCCGTAATACTAACAAGTCGTACGTTATCACAAAACCGCATTAGCATATATATACTCAACACAATATCGATATATACAATATGATAAACAATCAATAATCTCAATATGGTTAACCATAAACGCTATGGTGCTACCGGCTCGTAGTTCACACCATACGCATTTGAGTCATACTCTTTTATAGTGCTACCGGCTCGTGGTTCACACTTTGTTTTATAGTGCTACCGGCTCGTGGTTCACACTCAATGCTACCGGATCGTGGTTCACATCTTATTTTATAGTGCTACCGGCTCGTGGTTCACACTCGATGCTACCGGCTCGTGGTTCACATCTTATCGCACACATGTTATGGCACTACCGGCTCGATGGTTCATACCATAACATTCAAAAATAAACACGCCATATACACATACGTATAATTACTCCACTCACCTTAAACGCCTTTAGTGAAAAGATAACCGAGCTTGCAACCTTCAATGTAACGTACCTATTACATTATACATATTATTAATCACAAACTCAAGTTGGTCAACCAACTCAATCTCCATTCTAGTGTCATTTTGACCCATGGTGCAATTTCGACCCATTTGTACCCTTAACCCTAATACTTGGGCCAACATCACCAAAACCCTAACACTAGTCTAATATGGTCTTAAAGACTTTTCAACACAAAGTTAAGCATCTTTCACATACATTAATCAACTTAGGTCCATTATTACCCATTTGACCATTTAAAGTCAACACACCCATTTTGGGTCATACACTAACCCACACAACACCCATTTACTTATATATAGGTGTCTAGTAATTAACTAACCAATTTAAGCTCATAAACATCAATTAACACTTTGAAACCCTAGGTTAGTTGGTATTGAGTCTCCATGACTCAATCTTACCCAAGATCACCCAAAATCACCAAATTTAGGTTTTATGTTCATCACTAACCCAAACCCTAACCCTTAAACAAATTAAATTAGGGAAAACAAAGTTAGAACATACCACCACAACTAAAACGTAGCTAGTGACTAGATGAACAACTTTAAAACACGCACTTAGGCCCGATTCAACCTTCTTCTTCCTTTATTGGAGCTCTCTCACTCTAGAACTTCCTCTCTCTCTCTCTAGAATTTAAGTGGATGACGATAAAGTAGATGAAAATGGTGTTATGAGGCTCACCAAACTGATCTAGAGCCTTAAAGTTGGCCTTAAGTGATTTTACCAAAAAGCCCCTCAAAAATATCTAATTTAAAGGAGAAGTGAGCTGTCACTGCGCGTTTGCGCGGCGCGCCATTGACCTGTGCGGCGCGCAGAATGGCCTGGGCAGATTCTGCTTCTTTTTAAAATATACAACGAAAACCCACACTTCAAGTACCTTATTTACACATATGTACACTATAAATATTTGGGTCTTACAACTCTCCCCCACTTGAATCGGGGCTCGTCCTCGCGATCCAAGCCGCATGACAAGTTGGAAGATAAACCAACACAAATTCTTAGGGTTCCCATGTAAACTCAGAACCTTTACTACGACGCCATTGGACCTTAAAGGTCCTCACCTCTTTGTTATGCAACATTTTCATCTTCTCATCAAGTATAGCAATCGGCTCTTCAACATATTCTAACTTGTTGTTTAGCTCAATTTCGTCTAATGGCATCCATGAAGAATCATCCGCAAGACACTTACGGAGATGGGAAACATGAAATGTGTTATGTATCCCCGCAAGCTCTTCGGGTAATTCCAACCGATACGCAACCTCACCAACACGAGCTAAAACCTTAAATGGCCCAATAAACCGAAGAGCTAACTTTCCCCGCTTTCAAAATCGAATAACACCCTTCCATGGCGAAACTTTAAGCATCACCTTGTCGCCCTCTTGGAACTCAATCAATCGTCTACATTTATCGGCATACGACTTTTGTCTATCTTGGGCCGCCTTCAAATGAGTCCGAATCATCTCAATCTTGCTATTTGTCTCTAAAACCAAATCGGTACTCCCGATTTCTCTTTGACCCACTTCACCCCAACAAATTGGAGTTCGACACCTTCGCTCATATAGCATCTCGTAAGGTGGCATCCCGATACTAGTATGATAACTATTATTGTACGAGAATTCCACCAAAGGTAAGTGCTCATCCCAAATACCACCGAAATCAATGATACACGCCCGTAACATATCCTCCAATGTTTCATTCGTACGTTTGGTTTGACCGTCCGTTTGAGGATGGTACGCCGTGCTCAATTTCAATTGTGTACCCATATCTTCATGAAACTTTTCCCAAAACTGAGATGTAAAACGAGTATCTCGATCCGAAATAATAGATATAGGAACCCCATGTCGAGAGATCACCTCCTTGATAAACAACTTAGCCAAGGTTTCCAACGATATCGCTTCCCGAATGGGAAGAAACAAAGCACTTTTCGTCAATGGTCAACTATTACCCAAATCATATCAAATTGGGTTCTCGCCGTCTTAGGTAACTTTGTAATGAAATCCATGGTAATGTGCTCCCATTTCCATTTCGGGATTTCTAACGGTTGCAACTTTTCATACAGCTTTTGGTGTTCGGCTTTAACTTGCAAACATGTAACACATTGTTCTACGTACTTTACAACATCATGTTTCATGCTCGGCCACCAATAATCCTTCTTCAAGTCAAGATACATTTTCGTCGCGCCCGAATGAATGGAATACTTTGACTTATGCGCTTCATCAAGTAGCATCCGCCGGTAATCACCCATCTTAGGCACCCACACTCTTCCTTGAAAAGACAACAAACCACGCGGGCCCATAGTAATGAACTCCGATTGCCCCACGATTCGTTCCGCATGCTTGTTGTGAGCGTAAGCCTCTATTTGAATCTCACCAACCTTCACAAGAAAATCGTTAGTAATAATCAAACGTAACGATCCTACTCGTATCGCCGGATGTTGACTCTTTCGACTCAATGCATCCGCGACAACGTTCGCCTTACCCAGATGATAAAGTATCTCACAATCATAGTCCTTCACCACATCCATCCATCTACGTTGACGATAATTCAAATCTCGTTGACTAAAAAGATGTTTCAAATTCTTGTGATCCGAATAAATCGTACACTTGACACCATACAAGTAGTGGCGCCAAATTTTCAACGCATGCACAACCGCCGCCAACTTAAGATCATGAGTCGGATATCTCGTTTCATGTTCCTTCAATTTTCGAGAGGCATAAGCGATGACTTTGCCCCTTTGCATTAGAACACACCCGAGCCCATTTAAAGAAGCATCACAATAAACCGTCATGTCTTCTACACCTTCCGGCAATACTAATACCGGAGCTTGACACAACTTCTCTTTTAACAATTGAAAAGCATTTTCTTGCTCATTTTCCCAATTAAATCTAGCATTCTTTCTCGTCAATTTCGTTAATGGAGAATCTATCTTAGAAAAGTCTTGGATAAACCGACGATAATAACCGGCCAATCTGAGAAAACTTCGGATTTTCGTGGGTGTAGTCGGTCGTCCCCAACTCTTCACCGTCTCGATCTTCCTCGGATCTACTTGAATACCATCTTTGTTCACAATATGACCAAGGAATTGAACTTCCCTTAGCCAAAATTCACATTTGGAGAATTTAGCATACAACTTCTCCTTCCGCAACGTCTTCAACACACCCCGCAAATGGTGTTCATGTTCCTTCATACTCCTCGAATAGACAAGTATGTCGTCAATGAACACTATTACCGACTTGTCCAACATAGGTTGGCACACTCTGTTCATAAGATTCATGAATGCCACCGGTGCATTCGTAAGACCAAAAGGCATAACTACAAACTCAAAATGCCCATAACGCGTTTGAAAAGCCGTTTTCTCAATATCTTCCTCACGGACCCGCATTTGGTGATAATCGGACCGTAGGTCGATTTTAGAGAAATACGTCGCACCTTGGAGTTGGTCAAACAAATCATCAATCTGAGGCAATGGATAACGATTCTTGATCGTCACTTTGTTTAACTCCCGATAATCCATGCACATCCGCATACTACCATCCTTCTTCTTTATAAATAAAACCGGAGCGCCCCATGGCGAAGCACTCGGTCGAATAAAACCCTTCTAAAGCAACTCTTGGGTTTGGTTTAACAATTCTTGCATTTCCGTCGGCGCTAAGCGATAAGGAGTTTTAGCAATGGGGGTAAGCCCCCAGAACCAACTCAATGCGAAATTCAACTTGTCTTTCCGCCGGAATACCCGGTAACTCATCCGGAAAAACGTCTTCAAATTCATTAACCACCGGAATTTCATGAATGGGTGGTGGCTCATCACGAGCATCAACAACATGGGCAAGAAAATCCATGCCACCGCTAACGAGGAAACGACGTGCCCGTTCAAAAGTGCATATCGACACAAGTCTTCTTTGCTTATCGCCATGAATAATTAACTCTCCCCCACTTGGGGTCTTTACCCGAATAAACTTATCATGGCATGCAATATCGGCTCTATTACGATCGAGCCAATCCATACCAACGACAATATCAAAATCACCCAAAGTCATCGGAATGAGATCGATTTTAAAACTTTCGGCACCAAATACAACATTACAATTTTTACACACATCAACCACTAGCGCCGTCTTGCCATCCGCTATTTCAACTTCTACCAGACGACTTAACTTAACTAGCGGTTTATTTAACTTAGGCACAAATCTTGGAGACACAAACGACAAATTAGCACCACTATCAAAAAGTATCCGTGCCAGATTAGAGTTAACCATGAAAGTACCTGAGACGACTTCATTGGATTGCTTGGCATCATCATTCGTCATCAAATAGTTGTGGCCCCTAGTCGTACCCGCTGCTTTCTCCAACATCTTAACATGATCATTATTCAAATCGGGACATTCCGGCCTCTTGTGCCCTTCTTTACCACAATTATAACAAGTAAGCTTGGTCGACGCCTTGGTGCAATCACGGGCCATGTGCCCTCTTTGATTACAATTATAACACGTGGGTCCGAAACCCCCGGAAGCACCCTTCTTCACACTATTAACACTTTCGGAACCCTTCTTTGACTTCTTGTTTGAAAAATTCGAATGACTTGAACCTTCAAACTTTCTTTTAGAAAATGAGAAATCACTTCTCTTTGGAACCTCCGGTTCAAAACCCCAAGCCAATTCAAATAACTCTTCAAAAAACTTAGCCATTCCCCGACTAATCTTCCCCTTCAACTCATCGCTTAAAGTACGGTAGAAGTCCTTCATCAACTTGTGATCATCACCAACATATTCCGGACAAAAACGAGTATTTGCCAAGAAGGTAGACTTAAGAGTAACCAAGTCCATTGAACCTTGTCGCAAATTGTGCAACTCGTCCCAGATTCTATCAAGGTCGGAAGAAGTTCGGTATTCTTTGAAGAATTCCTTCTTAAACTCTTCCCACGTCAAGCTCATACATTGCTCCTCACCGTACAATTGAATCTTATCATCCCACCACAATTTAGCTTCTTCCCGCAACATACTAGAACCATACCTTGTTTTCTTCTCGGGAGGACATTCCGCGATACGGAAGGCCCCCTCGATATCGGAAATCCAATAAGTACTTTTCAAAGGATCCCTCACCCCATTAAACATAGGCGGTTGAGCATCCTTGAAGTTTTTGTAATGGAAGTCAGGCGGTTGCTCATCAACTGATTCTTGGAAAACTTTCTTAACGCTAACGAGAAAATCCTCCTTGTAGTTCTTCAAGATGGCCTCAACCTTGGCCGTGAATTCGGAGTCCTCACTCGTACCCCCGTTATCGGTATCGTGTCCGTTTCTCATCTTCATTCTATAAAACGGAAGTTGTTAAACAATGGAACGAAAAGAAACGACACATATATACACACATACAGCTTACCGCCCCATCTTGCTCAACAACCGTCGTACATTGCTTGTTTGACACGATTTGCACCCGTAATAATGGTAGCTAGTCATTACTACGCGAGCACATCACATTAACTCGCTAGTACAACGTGTATCTCGCTTGATGATTGCAAATACCCCACAAAACAAATAGCGCAAGGTTAGTTCACATAAACCTATGCATTAATCAAAACCCGATCCGACCCAAAGTCCTACAAGTCCCGCATACAACGCATTACACAATAAAGTCCAAGTCTAGGCACATATCTCAAGTCGCCTAAATCCCTTAGACCATGCTCTGATACCACTTGTAACAACCCAACCCAAAGTACAATCAAATACGCGGAATATTACATAAAAAAAAAAATTCAACCATGCGCGGCGCGCCAGCCCCTTGCGCGGCGCGCAAAAGGGGTCTGACAGCCCGCTGTCCAAAAATCCAATTTATGCGAAAAAGATCGCCCACTTCCCGACGTATTTAGACAAAACGTTTTTCACAACATATTCATATATGAAAAACTAACACATTCCATTCATAAAATAAGTTTTACGAACCCGGGCCCACATATGCCCAATTTACGAGTTTCGTGCAAAGTTATAAGTTTCAACCAAATTAGTTTAAATTCCAAACGACACTATGAGCATGGTGTTTGGGGTTAAACTACCCAAGTCTTGGTCAAACTTCAAAAGCTAGTACATCCAAAAGTGTCCCCTAATTAAACAAAGCGGGATCTCTACTCCAAACAAACGCCCTTACCCTTGTCCACGCCCGAGCCTATAAAAAGGTAAACAACGAGAGGGTAAGCAAAGCTTAGTGAGTGCAACAATTATACATACACATATCTAACCCATTTATTTGCAATCACATCCACCAAATACCTCATACGAACTTGTAACTCAAATAGCATATCATCATACCCGTAATACTAACAAGTCGTACGTTATCACAAAACCGCATTAGCATATATACTCAACACAATATCGATATATACAATATGCTAAACAATCAATAATCTCAATATGGTTAACCATAAACGCTATGGTGCTACCGGCTCGTGGTTCACACCATACGCATTTGAGTCATACTCTTTTATAGTACTACCGGCTCGTGGTTCACACTTTGTTTTATAGTGCTACCGGCTCGTGGTTCACACTCGATGCTACCGGATCGTGGTTCACATCTTATTTTATAGTTCTACCGGCTCGTGGTTCACACTCGATGCTACCGGCTCGTGGTTCACATCTTATCGCACACATGTTATGGCACTACCGGCTCGATGGTTCATACCATAACATTCAAAAATAAACACGCCATATACACATATGTATAATTACTCCACTCACCTTAAACGCCTTTAGTGAAAAGATAACCGAGCTTGCAACCTTCAATGTAACGTACCTATTACATTATACATATTATTAATCACAAACTCAAGTTGGTCAACCAACTCAATCTCCATTCTAGTGTCATTTTGACCCATGGTGCAATTCCGACCCATTTGCACCCTTAACCCTAATACTTGGGTCAACATCACCAAAACCCTAACACTAGTCCAATATGGTCTTAAAGACCTTTCAACACAAACTTAAGCACCTTTCACATACATTAATTAACTTAGGTCCATTATTACCCATTTGATCATTTAAAGTCAACACACCCATTTTGGGTCATACACTAACCCACACAACACCCATTTACTTATATATAGGTGTGCTAGTAATTAACTAATCAATTTAAGCTCATAAGCATCAATTAACACTTTAAAACCCTAGGTTAGTTGCTATTGAGTCTCCATGACTCAATCTTACCCAAGATCACCCAAAATCACCAAATATAGGTTTTATGTTCATCACTAACCTAAACCCTAACCCTTAAACAAATTAAATTAGGGAAAACAAAGTTAGAACATACCACCACAACCAAAACGTAGCTAGTGACTAGATGAACAACTTTAAAACACGCACTTAGGCCCGATTCAACCTTCTTCTTCCTTTATTGGAGCTCTCTCACTCTAGAACTTCCTCTCTCTCTCTCTCTAGAATTTAAGTGGATGAGGATAAAGTAGATGAAAATGGTGTTATGAGGCTCACCAAATTGTTCTAGAGCCTTAAAGTCGGCCTTAAGTGATTTTACCAAAAAGCCCCTCAAAAATATCTAATTTAAAGGAGAAGTGAGCTGTCACTGCGCGTTTGCGTGGCGCGCCATTGACCTGCGCGGCGCACAGAATGGCCTGGGCAGATTCTGCTTCCTTTTAAAATATACAATGAAAACCCACACTTCAAGTACCTTATTTATACATATGTACACTACAAATATTTGGGTCTTACATATATATAGGGACAGGTTCAAACGAGAACCACAAAAAAGGTGAGAACTGCGAGAACCTTTTAATGTCATGGTTTTTATGCATTTAAATGCAACAAATTACATGCAAATGTTAATTAATGCTATATTATTAACAAACATATGTTCATTTCCACAAATTACATGTTAAATTATTAATTATATGAAATGTTCACATGTTACACAAAGAAATATGCACTTGTCAACGGGAAACTATATATTTGATTACATAGGTAAAACTTAAGTTTTTCGGACTATTATATGTTCATTCTTACTCTCCATCAACAATTATGGGTGATTCAATCTTCTCACATGTGAAAATCTTTGTAAATTAAAAGTTCTCGCAGTTCTCGCAATTTTTAGAGTTCTCGTTTGAACTTTTGGCTATATATATATATATATATATATATATATATATATATATATATATATATATATATATATATATATATATATATAAAATAGAAACTAGATATTTACATATTTTTGGGAGGGCTTAAGGTTAGCCACCACCCACACAAACACAAACAATACACATACAATTACATACAAATACACTGATGACTTAAACCTTAAATACGAGAATGACCCAAACTACAAATTCAACCTGAATCCTGATTATTAACATGAGGAAAATTCAAGGAGCTTGGGTGACGAAGCCATTGATGCCAATCAAGCAATTTGTATCTCGAACGATTAGTAATCCACTCAAAAGTTTTTACTTGAATCTCACATATAACTTTCGAAGATGCCCAACTATCATTACGGAATACTTTTTGGTTTCTATTTTTTCATATAAGATATCCCGTCACCCACTCAGTCGCTTGCCATATTTTCTTTTGAGCCCCCAGTATCACATTGTTACCATTACCAATGAACAAGATTTCAATACTTGCACTCGCTGGAAAGGTTATACCCCACCATTTGTAGACACCCAACCGAATTTCCCTTGCAAATTTACACGAAATTAAGGCATGACTCCTGATTCCACAATATCATTACACATAGGACAAAGTAACGAGTCAAGATCGATCCCCCTTTTATCTAACTCAACCCTGACCAAAATATGCTTCTCAAGACTCTGAATATACCAATTTTCTGTTGGTGATTTTAGCATGATCCAACATGCATTTTAGTGATTGGATTACTAACTTGAAAGTGTTTTCGAACCATTGATACGTTACACGAATTCGGAGAGTGTGGAGTCCACGTTCGTAAAACGTGAGGTGGTTTGAGGTTTCCTTTGGGCTTGGAAATGTTATTTGGAACTTAAGAAATGCAAGACGAGACTTGAAGAGGCCATACGAGTGAAATAGCTTGAGTTCGAAAAGTGAAGTGCAGGCAAGGCTTAGGCCGCGGCGCGGCCTAGCCACCCGCGGCGCGGCTTAAAGGGTAAAACCAATGTCGAGACTTTTGATTAATTTCAAGCTTTTTCCTTTGTTAGCCCGCGGCGCGGCTCTATGGCCCGCGGCGCGGCTTAATGAAGGGATGCTGAAGAGGTGTGTTTTTCACCCAAAAGGTGCATTTCGAACCCCAAACGTTTTGGGGTTGTTCCAGGATATTTTAAAGACGTTTTTCCATGTTTTTAGACTATTTTAAGTCTAAATACATGAAAGATAACATCCAAGCAACTAGTGGGCATGAATCAAAGGTTGTGACTCTTCATCACACCTTTTGACCCATTATAAATACACATTTGGTGTATTGAGAAAAGGTTCCAGATTTTTTAATCTTTCACACACACTTTCATCTCATACAATTAGAAGATAATCTCTGCAATAATTTTGATTGTTTTCTTTTAGCCAAGACAACAATCTAGTCTTTGTCTTATCCCAATCGAAACTTCGTGTAACCCGTGGCTAATTGGGTCGAAATATTCGATTAGGAAAGTGTACACACGATTCAAAGATCAATCCGGAGTCGGTTCCGTTTCAGGCACGAAGTTTATTTACAATCCAACTTCATAACATTCTAATCGAATACTTGATCATCATGTCCGGTGAAACGGTAAAGGAAATGACTTCAAGGTTTGCAAAATTGGAAAGGTTTGAAGGGGCAGATTTTAGGAGATGGCAAAAGAAGATGAAGTTTCTTTTGACTTCATTGAAGTTGGTGTATGTTTTGTCCACTCCAAGGCCCGTTGAATCGGATGAAGAGACCATGGAGAATGCCCGGTTAAGGAGCAAATGGGATAATGATGACTTGCTGTGTCGTGGCCACATTCTAAATGGTATGTCCGATGTTTTATTTGATGTTTACAATTCGGTTGAATCGGCCAAGGAACTTTGGGATAAATTGGAGGCCAAGTATATGGCCGAGGATGCGTCTAGCAAGAAATTCCTTGTTAGCAATTTCAATAATTATAAGATTGTTGACACTAGGCCCATCATGGAACAATTCCATGAGATCCTTAGGATCTTGGGGCAATTTACCCAACATAACATAAGTGTGGATGAAACTTTCACGGTTTCATCCATCATTGACAAATTGCCACCTTCATGGCAAGAATTCAAACACACACTCAAACACAATAAGGAAGAGATGAATTTGAATGAGTTGGGAAGTCACTTGAGAATTGAGGAATCAATTCCGGAATTAGATAGTGGCAAGGGAAAGGGTAAAGAAGTGGGATCTTCTTCAATCAACATGATTGAAGATAAATCTCATGGAAATAAATACAACAAGAAATCAAACAACAAGAAGCGAAAGTCTGAAAACAACAAGAATGCGTCCAATAAGAAGGACAAGAAGTCTTGTTGGAGATGTGGCAAACCCGGTCACTATAAGCGGGATTGCAAAGTAAAGATGGTAGAAGGAGCAAGCACATCGGGTGCGGGCCAAGGATCAAAGGATCCTACTCCTAATCAAGGTCAAAATTCTGACTTTGTGACTATTCCAATTAAGAATTATGTTTCGCATATTTCTGATGCATTCTATGTACAGGATGATACAATTGGATGGTGGGTAGATTCGGGTGCAACTTGTCATGCTTGCAAGGATCGTGAATGGTTCAAAACTTTTGTACCGGATAATGATGTTTTGCACATGGGCAACGAATCTAATGCTAGTGTTGTTGGTTATGGGAATGTTGTATTGGAGTTTAGCTCCGGAAAATCTATTACTCTTTATAATGTATTGTATGTACCTAACTTACGTAAGAATCTTGTATCTAGTCCCATGTTGAATAAATGTGGGTATAAACAAGTGTTTGAAAGTGACAAATATATATTGTCTAAGTGTGGTGTGTTTGTTGGTTTTGGGTACTATAACAATGGAATGTTCATGCTTAATCTCAAAAATGTTCCTAGGGCCATTGATTCTACTTGCATGATTAGTTCTAGTACTTGTGATTCCGGTTTATGGCATGCTCGTTTAGGTCATGTACATTACAAACGAATGTATGAAATGTCTAAGGATGACTTAATACCAAGTTTTGATAAACATTTAGATAAATGTAAAACTTGTATGCTAACAAAGATCACTAGACAACCTTTTAGAGAAATAAACCGGAAGTCATCATTATTAGAACTAATTCATAGTGATCTATGTGATCTTCATGCTACTCCTTCAATGGGTAACAAGAAGTACATGATTACTTTTATAGATGATTCGTCTAGGTATTGCTATGTGTATCTTTTACATTCTAAAGATGAAGCTTTAGACAAATTTAAAATCTATAAAACTGAAGTAGAATTGCAACTTGATTGTTCAATTAAAACATTGCGTACCGATCGAGGTGGCGAATACTATGACCCGGAATATTTTCAATCGATAGGAGTTATTCACCAAACCACGGCTCCTTATACGCCACAACAAAATGGTATAGCCGAAAGGAAGAATAGGACACTTAAAGAGATGGTTAACTCCATGTTGTCTTATTCCGGTTTGAGTGAAGGATTTTGGGGGGGAAGCCATGTTAACGGCTTGTTACATCTTGAATAGGGTTCCCAATAAGAATGGGAAGAAAACTCCATATGAACTTTGGTTTAACAAACATCCTAATTTGCATTACTTGCGAGTTTGGGGATGTAGGGCGGTCGTAAGACTTCCGAAACCCAAAAGGAAAACTTTGGGTGAAAAGGGTATTGATTGCATCTTTATTGGATATGCCGAGCATTCCAAGGCGTATAGATTCTTTGTCATTGAGCCAAATGACGCCATTTCGGTTAATACCGTGATTGAATCTAGAGATGCAATATTTGATGAGTCTAGGTTCTCATCAATACCTAAACCAAAGGATATGGCACCTATTGCAAGTACCTCCCAAGGTGCTCAATTGGAAGAAATTCCAAATGAAACTCATGAGCCACGTAGAGGGAGTAGGAAAAGGACTCCTAAATCATATGGTGAGGATTTTCAACTATTCTTAGTTGAAGGAACTAGAGATGATGTCATATCTCAACTTCATTATTGTTACAATATTGAAGAGGATCCGAGGACATATGATGAGGCTATGAGGTCTCGTGACGTTGCCTTTTGGAAAGAGGCAATTCGTGATGAGATAGACTCTATCATGGAAAATAATACGTGGGTTCTAGTTGATTTGCCTCCCGGTTGTAAACCTTTGGGCAACAAGTGGATCTTCAAAAGAAAGATGAAAGTTGATGGATCGGTTGACAAGTTTAAAGCACGTTTGGTCATACAAGGCTTTAGACAAAAGGAGGGTATTGATTACTTTGATACCTATGCTCCAGTTGCGCGTATCACCACCATTAGATTGTTGATATCGCTTGCGTCGATTCACAATCTTGTGATTCACCAAATGGATGTAAAAACCGCTTTTCTTAACGGTGATTTGGAGGAAGAGGTGTACATGAAACAACCGGAAGGTTTTGTCATGTCGGGACAAGAGACGAAGGTGTGCAAGTTGATTAAGTCCTTGTATGGACTTAAACAAGCACCAAAGCAATGGCATCAAAAGTTTGATGATGTCATTTTGTCTCATGGCTTTATGATCAACCAATCGGATAAGTGTGTGTATAGCAAATTTGATCACAAGGGGAATGGTGTGATTATTTGCTTGTATGTGGATGACATGTTGATATTTGGTACTAGCCAAGATCAAGTTGATAAGACCAAACAATTCTTGTCATCTAAGTTTTCGATGAAGGATATGGGGGTTGCGGATGTGATTCTTGGGATAAGGATCGTCCGTGGTGATAATGGCATCACAATAGCTCAATCTCATTATATTGAGAAGATCCTCAAGAAGTTTAATCTTGAGGATACCTCCCCGGTAAGTACTCCCATTGATCCTACTCTTAAGCTCTTACCCAATACGGGTTCGGCGGTGTATCAACTTAAATACGCGAGTGCTATAGGGTGTCTAATGTATGCAATGACTTGCACTAGACCGGATATTGCCTATGCGGTGGGGAAATTGAGTAGATTCACAAGTAACCCAGGTTCTCACCATTGGCAAGCTGTAAATAGAGTATTTAAGTATTTGAAGCGAACCAAGGACTTTGGTATCACGTATACCGGCTTCCCTTCTATCTTAGAAGGTTATTCGGATGCAAGTTGGATAACCAATGTGGAAGATCATTCTTCAAATACTGGTTGGATATTCCTACTTGGTGGAGGGGCAATTTCATGGGCTTCCAAGAAGCAAACATGTATCACAAATTCTACAATGGAGTCGGAATTTGTTGCATTGGCTGCGGCGGGTAATGAAGCCGAATGGTTAAGGAATTTGGTTTATGAGATTCCTTTATGGCCAAAGCCCATTCCTCCTATTGGTATACATTGCGATAGTGCTTCAACGGTGGCTAAGGCTTATAGTCACATGTATAATGGTAAGTCTAGACACTTGGGTGTTAGACATTCCATGGTACGTGATTTAATCACAAATGGATTGATCTCCATTGATTTTGTGAGATCGGAACAAAATCTAGCGGATCACTTGACCAAGGGACTAGCCAGGGACTCGGTGCACAAGTCGGCTATTGGTGTGGGATTGAAGTCCATCTAAATCTTTCAAAGTGGGATACCCAATTCCCTTCTAGTACAACGCTAGAAGCTTGAATTCAATGAGGAAAGCTTATTTTGAGAAGATTGGAACACATGTTTATCATATAATACCAAAGGTATGTGTTCGGACCTACAAGATAAGGTAAGGTTGAAGTTTGTAACTTCTTAATAGTTCTCTTGATAAATTGCATTGTAGGAGCAAGATTGAAGAGAGCTACCTAAGTGGACATGAAGTTGAGCCGCTTCAAGAAAGCTTTGGACTTAGTTTTCTATATGTTCATGATTGGATTGGGACACATGGCTCCTAATAGTGTCAAGGTTGTATTGTTATAGATTATGGAACTAGTGTGTATATTATCGACAGGTTTTCAAATGAATTGAAGGGTTCAAACTATTAGAGCACCCTGATTTTCGAATTCTTGCACGTGTAATATACTATGTGTAAATTCAATCCATGTGACATTTATATTTATGCATTAGTTTCTAATTGTTGGTATTTTAGTAATCAAGGATCATACTAAAATGGGGGGGATTTGTTGGTGATTTTAGCATGATCCAACATGCATTTTAGTGATTAGATTACTAACTTGAAAGTGTTTTCGAACCATTGATACGTTACACGAATTAGGAGAGTGTGGAGTGCACGTTCGTAAAACGTGAGGTGGTTTGAGGTTTCCTTTGGGCTTAGAAATGTTATTTGGAACTTAAGAAATGCAAGACGAGACTTGAAAAGGCCATACGAGTGAAATAGCTTGAGTTTGAAAAGTGAAGTGCAGGCAAGGCTTAGGCCGCGGCGCGGCCTAGCCACCCGTGGCGCGGCTTAAAGGGTAAAACCAATGTCGAGACTTTTGATTAATTTCAAGCTTTTTCCTTTGTTAGCCCGCGGCGCGGCTCTATGGCCCGCGGCGCGGCTTAATGAAGGGACGCTGAAGAGGTGTGTTTTTCACCCAAAAGGTGCATTTCGAACCCCAAACGTTTTGGGGTTGTTCCAGGATATTTTAAAGACGTTTTTCCATGTTTTTAGACTATTTTAAGTCTAAATACATGAAAGATAACATCCAAGCAACTAGTGGGCATGAATCAAAGGTTGTGACTCTTCATCACACCTTTTGACCCATTATAAATACACATTTGGTGTATTGAGAAAAGGTTCCAGATTTTTTAATCTTTCACACACACTTTCATCTCATACAATTAGAAGATAATCTCTGCAATAATTTTGATTGTTTTCTTTTAGCCAAGACAACAATCTAGTCTTTGTCTTATCCCAATCGAAACTTCGTGTAACCCGTGGCTAATTGGGTCGAAATATTCGATTAGGAAAGTATACACACGATTCAAAGATCAATCCGGAGTCGGTTCCGTTTCAGGCACGAAGTTTATTTACAATCCAACGTCATAACATTTTCCGCAGTATTAGATTATTCCTAAGTGTTTCGAAACCAGAATGAGTACCTGAAAGAATTTGCTCGTCAATTTTTCTAGCAAATTTTGGAGTTGTAGTCTTCTTACCAGTAAGTTTGTAGCACCACGAACTAGGACCTTCACTGATTTTTGTGTTGTTCTTGTTTCTTGAAATTAGAAGTGATAATTCACCTAGCAATCTGCCTGATAATGGTCTTGACCAGTGCCATGAATATGACTACCGTCCGTTCAAGAACTCAACCATGTCTTTGATTGAAGCGCCTGTCTCGTTGTCGAGTATGAATAACCTTGGAAATGCCTCCTTTGGTCGTGATTCCTCAACCTATAGATCCTCCCAAAAAATCATATCTCGTCTGTCGCCAATCTTTCTCTCAAAAAGTGATTTCATATTTATGCCAATCTTGAGTAGATCATTACCAATCTTCACTATATTACTCCAAAATGAAGAATGCTTTAGTGAAGAATTATTAGAACCAACAATCCCCAACCACCACCACCCCCCCCCCCCCCACATCACTCTCGTAAATACTTCTAATAACATTGGTCCAAAGAGAATTATTTTTGACCCTAAAATGTCACCACAATTTAGTTAAAAGTGCCAAGTTTTTAGACTTTAACAACCCAATATTTAACCCTCCCTCCCCATAAATGTGTAATATAGAATCCTATTTGACTCACGAAAGTTTTTATCACCCGACCCGCCCCAAAAGAATTTTACAGCGCATACTCTCGAGAATGTTGATGACGATGGAGGGCGCACGAAACAACGAAAAGAAGTATAGGGGTAAAATACTAAGCACCGACTTAATGAGGGTTAATCGTCCACCGAATGACATCGTTCTAGCTTTCCAATCCGATAACCTTTTACTAAACTTATCAATGACCAACTCACATGCTTCTTTTTGTGCATTTTTTGTCCGATAGGCATGCCAAGGTACATGAATGACAATTTACCCGCACTACACCCGAATTTTCTTGCTAAGCTTTCAACATCAGAGAAGGATACACCAATGCCGAATTAGGAACTTTTGGACATATTAATTTTCAGACCAGAAACTTTTTCGAAACAAGTTAAGGTTTTAAGAATGTTGCTAATGTTTGACTTTCCCCAATCCCCGAAAAAAATGGTGTCGTTCGCGAATTGCAAATGAGAGATATTATTTTATTATTACCAATCTCAACCCCCTTAACAACCAATCTCTAATAGCAATCTTCGTTAAAACGTTTAATCCTTCACTAGCAATAATAAATAGGTACAGTGACCGTAAATATTTTTATTTGTGCTATATAATATATGATGAAAATTATATGAGTGAATTGAGTTTTAAATATGTTTTCATTCATATAATTTTCATAAAAAAAATTATATAACACAAATAAAAATATTTACGGGTAAAGTTGATAAAGAAACACTTTGAAAAGTCAACAATGGATACTTAAGATGGGACGGGAGGAATAACTCTTTTAGCTAGCACAAATTTTCTTTTTTTTTCTTATCTTCATTTCATTTTCAAGGGCAAATGACTTGAAGAGATAATCTAAGTTACTCAATTTGATAATCAAGGTAACTCTCCATTTGCCTAACTCTAAAAAGAATTTCAATTTTTAATTTGTTCAAGAAAATAATTACATGTTCAAAAATTTTGAAATTGGGGTAATCTTCGTCAAATTCATTAACGACCGTTAGTCAAAAATACACATTTGGTCCCTAAGTTTCTTTAAAATTTTCACCCATAATCTTTTTCATCATCTTCATCACCATCTTCAACTTCACCGCCACCATCTGCATCATCACCGACACCATCTTCATCATCATCGTCGAAAACTACCACCACCACATATCGAAGAACATTAGCAGGAGCTTTCACGTAGATGAAGATGAACTTGAAACATTGAATTTGAGATTTAGAGCTTGTAAGCTAATGATTCCTTCATGAAAAGTGCTTCAAATCATCCTCCTAACATTCTTTAAACTTCATCTTAACCAGAAACATCAAACTGAATTCGAATTTAAACGACGGAAATTCAGTTGACTTTTTATCACAAACTTTTGACTCCGAAATTCGAACTCGATATTGAGAGTTAAGATCTGCGATTTTGCAGAGAGTTTCATGATGAGATTATGAACACTTTTACATTTTTTTCTCGTTTTCATTCCATAGCATTTCGAAAAAACAAGTCTGAAATCGAAGTATTTTTTGAAATTTGTCGTGTTTCTGTAAAATGCGAAAATGGGTTTATGTTTAGATTGATCAAACGCAGATACCTGCATCATTTGGTGGATTTTTGTTGTAATTTGTGGTGTTTCTCTTGAAGACCACCGTGAACCACCTCCTGACGCCACTGTTCTTCGCTAGATTCTGCACAAAATGAAGAACAATCAGCTGAGATGGATTATGTTCCTTGGTGGCGGTGATGATGTATGGTGGCAGTGAAGATGAAGATGGTGATAAAGAGGATGAGTGGTGTAATTTTCTAACAAACTTTAGGGACCAATCGTTTATCTTTGACTAAAGATCATTAATGAATTTGACGAAGATTACCCCAATTTTAAAAATTTTAAACACGTAATTTTTTTTCTTAAACAGATTAAAAATTGAAATCCTATTTGGAGTTAGGCAAATTGATGGTTACCTTGATTGTCAATTTAGGTAACTTAGATTACCTTTTCGGGCCATCAGAATAACTAGCCCAATCCCAATAATCCGGTAGAGGCAAACTATTCTAAAATTTCTAAACTATATTCTAAGTCGATGCATATGACGAACATTATCATCAATAACTAGTAAGATCAAAATTGAAAAAGGAGAATATAATGATATCAAACTCACCATAGTGGTCCAGTGGTTCACCCATTTACACTTGTGTATTGGGATGGGGGTGGGTGTAACAACCCAAACCAAACCACGACAAAACCCCGTTAATTTTCACAACATAAAAAAAATTTTGCTGATCAGTTCATTCGCGCGGCGCTCCAGGTGGGTGCGCGGCGCGCCAAACCACCTGGACAGCCCGCTGTCCCCGGAAGTCAATTTAACGAAAATGTTTGACTAGTTCCCGACGTTTTTAGCCAAAACGCTTTTAACCATAAATTCATATATATAAAACTAGCACGTTTAACTAATAAAATTAAGTTTACGGAGTGGGTCCCACATCGACCCATATTACCACCTTAAGTACCAAAATACAATTTTCGACTTTAAGATTTTAATACAAAACAAAGCCGAGCATGGCGATCGGGAATACACTACCCAATCCTAAACAATCCAAGAGCAAGTCACTAAAGCAACTATGCAAGCCTTCTAGTCCTCGCGCTTACCCGAGCCACCATCCGCATGCAATCTATAAAAAGAGTCAACAACGAGAGGGTAAGCTAATGCTTAGTGAATGATAATATACTACATACATATATATGTATAAAATGAATACGCCACACAAACAAATACCGCATACCGTAGCATCCAAATATAAAGCAACTACACTAAGCATACCGTAAAATCTCTAAGCATCAAGCTAAAGGTACAACAACAAATTGTAAGTCCACCAACGACCAAGTGAACAACGCCAAATAGCTACACCCGGAGGGTTAGCTACAACACAACGACACATTAATATCAATAATATAAACGAACAAGGTTAACACCTTAACCCTTTACCGAGAACCCAAAGATACCACCATGAAGATTGGCCGAACTACACGAGCCTTAGTAATCCGAAACCACACGAGATTACTATCTTCACAACATCGAGGTTGGCCGAACTACACGAGCCTTAGTAATCCGAAACCACACGAGATTACTACCTCAATAAGATGACCGAACTACACGAGTCACCACGAATCCGAACCACACGGGATTCATTTGATAAGATGACCGAAACCACACGCGTCATCGTGAATCCGAAACCACACGCGATTCACTTCTCCAACTCAAACCCACGGTCACGGGATTATAAAATCCACCACATCGGGGCCACAACATCCAAATCACAACCATGTGTGATAACGTACACACGAACGAATACTTTGCCAAAGATGGTCAACCAAAACGCACAACCGTGCCAATTGGACTCATACAAAAGTCCATCAAGTCCACCTACATGTGAAGTGAGCTCTATAGCCGAGATTCACTTCACCCGACCCGCACCCATCCTACACATACATATGTACATAGGATAATATCACTCACCTTGAAGTCTTGAAGAAAGCTTCCAAGTGATCCGCAACTCGCCAATGGAAAATACCTATTCCATTAACACAATTACAACAATACAATTAGGATGGATTTACAAACCAACCCAATTCGCCACTTAGTGCAATTTCGACCCAAATGCACTTCCGAGCACAAACCGTGCCCAAACTAACCAATAATCACTAACGCAAGTGAGAATGGTCATAATATGCCAATTAAACCCGAACTCAAGTGTTAAACACGTGTCATACCCATTTTGACACTTAAACCCTAATTTTGACCCATAAAGGTCAAAACCTCATTCTTTACAAATTTTGACACCAAAACACATTTAACTCGGTTTCATACTTTAACTTAATCCATTTTAAGTTTATCAACCTCATTAAATCGCCAATCGGGTCATAATCACCACCAAACCCTAATTTGACCCAAAGTCAAACTTAGTCAACCAAATAACCGTAAATGAGTTTCAATACTTCCATAATCACTAACTTAAGTGATTAAACCCAATTTCAAGTTCTAAACATAACCAATTTGTTCACCAACCCGAAATCCACCAACAATAACAATAAACCCGATTACTAGCATCACTAAACCCACTTCATGAGTCTAAATGGGTTTATCAACAAATCAAGTTCAAACCCTAACTTTGAATAGCAAAATCAACAATGAAATTCGGAGTTAGAACTTACCAATACCGCCAAAATGATGCCGTTGACGAGTGGAACAACTTTAATACCCGAGGTTTGACCCGAAACACCCTTCTTCTTCTCCAATTGGAGCTCTCTCTCTCTCTAAAACTCTCCTCTCACTCTAGGGTTTGAAGATGAGAGTGTTTGATGAGTGAAATATGATCCAAACTGATCAAAGGATCAGTTTTGATGACCCTAAACCGACCCCAAGTGAAAAGACCAAAGTACCCTTCATTTAAAGCCTTTAAAAAGGCTGAAAATTGCTTCAGCAGTGATCGGCGCACCGCGCCACAAGGTGGGGCGCCGCTCCAACTGACAGTTCAGTTTTCAGAAACTTGTTTTGGCCATAACTTTTTGACCGTAGCTCCGTTTTCGATGAATCAAATATCGTTGGAAACGTAATAAGATTTCCTTTCCAATGGTAAGGCTTTGAAACATTAACACCAACTTTATTTGTGGTTGAAAAGATACGTACACTCCTTGTCACTTCAGACAACGTCCAGTTTCCTTCGACGTTCTAGCAAGCAACACGTACATGCTTCGTACACTTCATACATGCATAGTACTCCATAAATACATTATGTACAATAAATATTTGGGTCTTACAACTCTCCCCCATTTAAACTCAATCACGTCCTCGTGATCTTCTCCACTTAAACAATCCGGACCTACTCAACGATCCTCACTCAAGTCCCAATACGAACTTTCCTAGACAATTCTTCCCAACGAATCGCCTTCATCAACTAAATCGTCACCCGCGATTTATCCAAATCACCATCCGAGCACTAAAACCATGCTCCTTCCCTAACATCGGGAAAACTCAACCAATCTCGTACCGAGATATCAAACCCTTATCGCGCACTTACCGAGTACAACGCTAAAAACAACCAAGTCTCAACTTAAGGTCAACAACCACGTACCAAAATAAAGTCAACCATCAAACCGATGAAGAACGAGTCAAACGAATCCTTACGGATAGCACCAATCACAATACATCCTTTGTAGTGCGCAATACGACCAATACGCAACTACCGTAACATATAATCCAACGGCTAGAACCGATAGCGCCCAACCGACTATGGCAACGCTAAACCCAAAGGTGTACAAAATCGACTCTCGTCACACCCGTAACAACATGTGAGCGAAACACGGCTATCGCATCACTAATCACACAACATGGTCCTCTCGACCCCACCATCGGTGTATCAAACAACCGATAGATCAAACAACACGGTCCTCACGACCCCACCATTGGTGTATAAAACAACCAATAGATCAAACATCCCGGTCCTTACGACCCCACCATCGGTGTATAAAACAACCGATGGATCACACAACATACGAAGGCTGGCCGAAAACACACGCGCCTTAGTGAATCCGAACTACACGCGACTCACTACCTTCACCACATCAACAATCGGGAATGGCCGAACTACACGCGCCATAGTGAATCCGAACTACACGAGAGTCACTATCCCGGAGGAATGACCGAACTACACGAGTCATTTGTGAATCCGAACTACACGAGACTCACCCCTCAATACAATGACCGAAACCACACGAGTCATTGGTGAATCCGAACTACACGAGATTCACTTCCACAACATCGATGTTGGCCGAACTACACGAGCCTTAGTAATCCGAAACCACACGAGATTACTACCTCAATAAGATGACCGAACTACACGAGTCACCATGAATCCGAACTACACGAGATTCATTCGATAAGATGACCGAAACTACACGCGTCATCGTGAATCCGAAACCACACGCGATTCACAACCATGATGAAGTCAGCGGACCCGAAGATCATGCTTCACCAATCTCAACACCGGATGAAGTCAGCGGAACCGAAGATCATGCTTCACCGATCTCAACACCACGCTCATGATGAAGTCAGCGGACCCTAAAGATCATGCTCCACCAATCACGTACTCCCATGATGAAGTCAGCGGACCCTAAAGATCATGCTCCATCAATCAACCATACAATAATGAAGTCAACAGACCCTAAAGATCATGCTTCATTAATCAACAATCTCTTGATGAAGTCAGCGGACTCCGAAAGTCATGCTTCATCAATCATCAATACCACGATGAAGTCAGCGGACCCCGAAGGTCATGCTTCATCAATCACATACCATAATCGAGCAAGAACCACCTATATCAAACATAGGTACCGAACAAGAATTCTCCAAAAGAGAACCCGACACACACCTTCCTTAACCGAAGGATTTCACTTTGCTCACCAAACACTTCCATTATCTCTCAACGAGATTTACCACATTACCACCTCGGTGATAATTCAAATCCAAACCATAAGTACAATTTATCCGAAATTGTACTCTACCACAAACCGACCAAAACCAGGTCTCGACAACATTTTCCGGATCTACCAAAAGCATCATCCGAAATCTCGCACTACAACTTCCTCGGGCGGAAGTGTAACTCCCCCACTTGGAACTACGTTCCATAACGGCAACTCGTACAACCGTACAATGCTACTAAAGGTAGACTTTACCAACAATTGGGCTCACACGACCCATCACCACGTCTTGCTCTAATCTTGAGCACACGAAGGATTTTAAACAAATCCTTAAACACCTTGAACGAAAAGTGTACCACGATTTCACAAACTACACCCTCGCAATCATCCAATTACTATAGTTTGTCAATTTCACCGAGTCACTCATGTACTTAAGGGTTTCTCCCGGTACCCTAAGTACAATGTAACCACAACACAATCGGAGTCGACACCACGCTAGTAGGTATAAAAGAGGCACCTAATGTCGCGTCGTAAAGACTCCATTACCAACATACATCGAGATTTTAAACACTCGATCACAAAGGTTCCAATCACCCGACGAACCTCATGGTTCATCACTTTAACACAAAAGCGAACACGCACTTAACAATCGAACACCAAAACCATTTCCGTGGCTTGGTAGAAACATTTCCCAAATACCAAGGAATGCTTGGTTGCACCAAGTCTTACGCCCTTCGCCCGTCAATCAGACATCAACATAGGGTACTTTCATTAGGAACGTCACCCGTAACAATAACACGCACAACAAAAGGCATACAATTCAAACTCCAACGGCACTTAATAAATAATCAAAAGACATATTTATTAAAATGAAACGTACCTTAACGTCTCCTCGCCGCTGTAACATCCCGCCTTTTTCCATTTACTTTTCCGTTATACTAATATAAAGTCCGTTATATGTTTATAACATCTCCCGTTGATACGCGTTTTAAATTATCTCGTTTAGGTAATTCCCGCACCCGAACGAAAGTTGAGGGACTAAACTTGACAAGGGATCAAACCCTTGACTAGGTCAAAGGGTCAACCCCTTTCACCCATTCATTTCCACCTCCATCTCTCTCTCTTTCTCTCTAGCAAGAACACACACCCAAAACCAAATTCATTCAATCATCATCTAAATCCGATCTAGGAGGCTTACAACAAAATAAATTACATATTCGTGATCCTCTCTTCATCCTCTTCATTTTGGTACCAACTTCATCTCGTTTGGGTAACATTTCTAAAACTCTAGATTTCTCTAAATTCGTGTTTTTGACTTGAAATGGTGTTAGTTAGTGTCTATGGCTCATTGTGATGTCGTGTATGTAATTTGTATGCTCGATCTCGTTGTTTTAGTGTAACTAGCATGAACTTGAATTTTGGTGTGTTGTTCTTGAATTTTGGATGATCATATGTTGTTAGATGTTAAAAGTTGATGTTTTAATTGTGTTACTAGCATCACTAGCTTCAATTTGATGTGTAGGTTGCCTTAGAAAACTTCATGAACTTGATTAGTGATTTTGGTGAATTTGGGTTAGGGTTTGATGAACTTGAAATGGACTTGTGATGCATTGAATGCCATGGATTATTATTGGTAAGTGTTTAGTTGGATTGTATGCTTGATTACCTTCGAAACGGCATATCATTCATGTAAATTGGTTGCCCGAATCATTGAATTGCATTTATGAACTTGTATGCGGTTAATGTTAAGCATTAGATGCGGTTTTGGTTGTTGTAATAGGTAGATTGATTGATGAAATGTGTTTAGTTGTTTTCCTTGTCAAATTACCTTTCCGACGATATATAGTATGCATTTTGGATGTTTTCGGTTCATAAAATAGGTTAATTTGAGTTTTGGTTCGTGACTTGGTCTTTTTCTGCAAACTGCATGTTTCCCAGGTATTGCGCGCCGCGCATATACCCGCGCGCCGCGCAAAATTAGAAATCCCAGATGTTTGCCTTCGTGGTTAAGTTCTGACCAGGATTTACACTTGGGTGCGCGCCGCGCATATGCCCAGCTCATTTTAGTTTTTATTTTTCCTTTCACAAAATGTTTCCCGCTTAACCGTAACTCCGATTAACATGAAACTTGGCCATTCTGCTCATAAACGATTTCTCATCATGAGAAAATTTTCGGACACCCGATCCGACCCCGTTGACTTTGACTTTGACCAAGTTTGACTTTTAGTCAAACTTAACCAAACAATTATACGATCGTTCTAACATGCTTAGTTACTTGTATCGTGCATGAAACTTGACTAGTTGATTCACATGCTACATAATCGAGTCGTAACGAGCCATAGGACTAATTGAACATCTTTGACCTATCGTGTTTACCGTTATTGATACAAACCTATTGTTTAGGTCAAGACTAGCATTGTTCTTTGCACACGTTTACTTGTCGAAGTACTTTACTACTCGTGCATTCAAGGTGAGATCATAGTCCCACTTTTACTCTTTTTGAACTTACATTTGGGATGAGAAAACATAAACATTTCTTTACTAAGTGAACACAAGTACAGGAAAAACAAACATTCTACATACGAGTTTAGAACAAAATCCTCAATTCGATTATCATTAGTTACACTTGCCGGGTGTAAGCGAGAACTTATGTTGTATGGATCCATATGGGTTTGACAAACCCTCATTCAAACGGTTCGCTACCGTTTACGAATGAAATATATTTTCGAGAAACAGTGTATGTTCTAGCACTAAGTGATGGGGTTCAATGGAAGGAAATGTTAAGCATTGATAATTGGGTGCTCGTGAAACAAACTTTTGGAATGTATTACTATTATTTCATTGATGCAAATCTTGTGGTTCACTTGTACTTACTTACTTAAACCTATGATTTCACCAACGTTTTCGTTGACAGATTTCTATGTTTTTCTCAGGTCCTTGAACGATACATGATACATGCTTCCGCTCATTATTTTGATACTTGCATTGGATGTCGAGTATACATGCATACATGGAGCGTCTTTTGGATACTTTTAAATTGTGTCGCATAAGTTTCATTTGTACTTAAAACTTGGTATCGTAACTTGTGGTGGAACTATTCTTGTAAAACTTGAACAACCTTTACATTTGAAATGAATGCGACATATCTTTTGGTCAAACGTTGTTTTAAAGACTTATGACCACGTAACGGGACCTAAGTAGACGGCGCCGTCAATGACGATTTGGTCGGGTCGCTACAGATGGTATCAGAGCGTTGGTTGTAGGGATTTAGAGTTCATTAGTGTCAACCCCGAGTCATAGGGTACATTGGTGAGTCTAGACTACAACCGGCATATAGACTTGAAGTAGGAATTACTTGACTACTTGTGCATTTATACTCGAACGCTTCTACTCATATCTACTCTTAGTTCATCTTAATCTCACGTTGTTTAATTTGATTGACGCGCCACCTTGACTATATGAAATGATGTCGAATGCACATATGAATCAGGGTAATATAATTTCCGGGATTATATTACGGTGACTCATATGAACGTTCCGACATTATGACATAAAGAATTTAAGGCGAGTCGAGGAAAAACTTCTCTTTATCTTTATTCTATATCACGGTTAGTATTATTGAGAATACTAATCAATGATATTCTTGTGTCTTGAAGGAACAATGGCTCCTCGTCGTGTACGCCGCAATGAAACTCCCGAACAAGCTCTCGAACAGATGATAGCTACCGCCGTAGATGCGGCCATGGCCGGTCACTCATCCAACAACAATAATAATAACAACCACAACAACCACAACAACAACAACAACAATGGAGCCGGAAACTCAAACGAGGGATGCTCCTATAAAGCTTTCATGGGGTGCAAACCTCACACTTTTGATGGAACCGGGGGACCGGTCGTGCTCACCCGATGGTTTGAGCAAACGGAAGCCGTCTTTAGCATAAGCGGTTGTCGAGACCAAGACAAGGTCAAATACTCCACTCACACTTTCTCCGGAATTGCTCTAACATGGTGGAACACCTATGTTCAATCGGTGGGTACCGATGAAGCTCATGCCCTCTCTTGGGCCGATCTAAAGGAAAAGATGATTGTTGAATATTTTCCGCGCGAAGAAACCCGAAAGCTTGAGGAAGAACTAAGAGCTTTGAAAGCGGTCGGAAACGATCTTAAAGCTTATAATCAACGCTTCGCCGAACTATCCTTGATGTGTCCTAATCTTGTTAACCCCGAATCTCAAAGGATTGAGCTCTACATGCTCGGTCTTCCAAAAAGCATCAAACAAGGGGTGATGTCATCCAAACCCACTACTCATCAAGCCGCTATGAACATGGCTCGCCAACTAATTGAAACGGTTGACGAAATCGTAGTTCCGGCACCTAAGGCCGAGGATAAATCGGGCGGCAACAAAAGAAAGTGGGAACCCTCCCAATCAAGCAACAACAACTTTCCTAAGAAGCCTTACACCTCCGACGGCAAGAGGGGTTATGCCGGGAACCTGCCTCTTTGCAACAAATGCAACAAACATCACTTTGGCGAATGTAGTAAGATAATTTGCCACCGGTGCCAAGGAGTTGGTCATAAGGCCAACGATTGTAAAAGTGCCACTCCCGTCGCTCGAAAGTGGCCCAATGCACCAAAGACGGGCACTTGTTATGAATGTGGCCAAACGGGCCATTATAGAAATGCATGCCCGAAGAAGAAAGATAACCCCAACACGCGCGGCCGAGCTTTCAACATAAACACCGAGGAAGCCCGGGATGACACTGAACTAGTCACGGGTACGTTTCTTCTCAACAATTCTTATGTCTCTTGCTTATTCGATTCAGGTGCCGATAAATGCTTTGTATCCAAGACTTTGACTCATTCTTTTAGCACTCCACCTCTTCCATTAGATACCCCTTATACCATTGAAGTGGCTAACGGGAAACTATTAAGTGCCGACACATATTACCGGGGGTGTACGTTAAACATTTTGGGTAAGGAATTTGAAATTGACTTGATACCCATGGAACTAGGAAGCTTTGATGTAATAATCGGTATGAATTGGTTAGTCAAAACGAAATCTCACATTCTTTGTGATCTTAACGCAATCCGAATTCCTATCGAGAATGGTGAACCTTTGATTGTCTATGGCGATAAGAGTTGCACCAGACTCAACCTCGTTTCGTGCCTTAAAGTTAGAAAACTACTCCGTAAGGGTTGTTTTGCGATCCTTGCTCACGTTAAGAAAGTCGAGTCCGATGAGAAGCACATCGATGATGTGCCAATTGTTAGTGACTATTCCGATGTATTTCCCGACGAATTGCCGGGTCTTCCGCCTCATCGACCGGTTGAATTCCAAATCGATCTTATTCCGGGAGCCGCACCCGTAGCACGTGCACCATATAGACTCGCTCCATCTGAAATGCAAGAATTGCAAAGTCAAATCCAAGAACTACTTGATCGAGGTTTTATCCAACCTAGCCATTCACCTTGGGGCGCTCCGATTTTGTTTGTTAAAAAGAAAGACGGATCCCTACGAATGTGCATTGATTATCGTGAACTAAATAAATTGACGGTTAAGAACCGATATCCTCTTCCTCGCATCGATGACCTCTTTGATCAACTACAAGGGTCTTGTGTATATTCGAAAATCGATCTCCGCTCGGGTTATCATCAATTGAGGGTTAAGGGGGAAGATGTCTCCAAAACCGCTTTCCTAACTCGTTATGGTAGTTATGAATTCCTTGTCATGCCATTTGGTCTCACTAACGCACCGGCGGTGTTCATGGATCTTATGAACCGCGTGTGCAAACCGTATCTCGATAAATTCGTTATTGTGTTCATCGATGACATATTGATCTATTCTAAAAATGAAGAAGAGCACGAACAACATCTCCGACTTGTGCTTGAACTTTTAAGACAAGAACAACTCTATGCCAAATTCTCCAAGTGTGAATTTTGGTTAAAGGAAGTTCAATTTCTTGGTCATGTTGTAAGTGACCAAGGTATTAAAGTCGATCCAACGAAAATCGAAGCCATTAGCAAATGGGAGACTCCTACTACTCCTACTCACATTCGTCAATTTTTGGGTCTCGCCGGGTACTATCGTAGATTCATCGAAAATTTCTCTTTGGTTGCACGTCCTCTAACCGCATTGACTCACAAGGGAAAGAAATTCATTTGGGCGACCGAACATGAATCCGCATTCCAAATCTTGAAAACGAAGCTAACCACCGCTCCTATCTTGTCACTTCCCGAAGGCAATGATGACTTTGTTGTATATTGCGACGCCTCGAAACATGGTTTTGGGTGTGTATTGATGCAACGAACGAAAGTCATTGCTTATGCTTCTCGACAACTCAAAATTCATGAACGAAACTATACGACACATGATCTCGAACTCGGAGCCGTCGTCTTTGCACTTAAAATGTGGAGACACTATCTTTATGGAACCAAGAGTACTATCTTTACCGACCACAAAAGTCTCCAACACATTTTCGATCAAAAGCAACTAAACATGAGACAACGACGGTGGATTGAAACTTTGAACGATTACGATTGCGAGCTTCGTTACCATCCCGGGAAGGCAAACGTAGTAGCCGATGCCTTAAGGCGAAAAGAAAGAGCGGTGCCTCTTCGTGTCCGAGCCTTAAACATCACCATTCACACCAACCTTAATAGCCAAATTCGGGTAGCCCAAGATGAGGCTCTCAAGGATGAAAACATCTCTCTCGAACACTTGAACGTCCTCACCTCTCGATTCGAAGTTAAAGAAACCGGACTCCGATATTTCGCCGGAAGAATTTGGGTGCCTAGTTATGGGGATCTACGAAGCCTTATTTTAGATGAAGTCCATAAGTCACGATACTCGATTCACCCCGGTGCCAATAAGATGTACCACGACCTTAAACAAATATATTGGTGGCCGAACATCAAAAGGGACGTAGCTACTTATGTTTCCAAGTGTTTGACATGTTCCAAAGTCAAAGCCGAACACCAAAGACCGTCCGGACTACTTCAACAACCCAAGATCCCGCAATGGAAGTGGGAAAGGATAACGATGGATTTTATCACCAAGCTACCAAAAACGACGGGCGGTTATGATACCATTTGGGTTATTGTTGACCGTCTCACCAAATCCGCACACTTCCTTGCCATGAAAGAAACGGACAAAATGGAGAAACTTGCACAACTTTACATTAAGGAGATCGTAGCCCGACACGGTGTACCTTTATCGATTATCTCCGACCGAGATGGCCGTTTCGTTTCTAGATTTTGGCGTACATTGCAAGAAGCGTTGGGAACGCGTTTAGACATGAGCACCGCATATCATCCTCAAACCGATGGACAAAGCGAACGTACAATTCAAACCTTAGAGGACATGTTACGAGCTTGCGTGGTTGATTTCGGAAAAGCTTGGGACAAGCACTTACCTCTCGCCGAGTTCTCTTACAACAATAGTTATCACGCGAGTATTAAAGCCGCACCTTTTGAAGCGCTATATGGCCGCAAATGTCGTTCACCTCTTTGTTGGGCCGAGGTAGGCGACGTGCAAATCACCGGACCCGAACTCATTCACGAAACCACCGAGAAAATCGTTCAAATCCGAGATAGGCTTAGGACGGCCCGAAGTCGTCAAAAGAGCTATACCGACAAACGACGCAACGATCTTGAATTTCAAGTCGGTGACCGAGTAATGTTAAAAGTCGCACCTTGGAAGGGTGTAATCCGTTTTGGGAAACGCGGGAAGCTAAATCCGCGGTATATTGGTCCTTTCGAAATCTTGGAGCGTATTGGAACCGTTGCTTATCGTTTAGATCTTCCGCCTCAATTGAACTCCGTTCATCCTACCTTCCATGTATCTAACTTGAAAAAGTGTCTTGCCGAACCCGATATCGTCATCCCTCTCGAAGAACTTACTATTGATGACAAACTTCATTTTGTGGAGGAACCGGTTGAAATTGTGGACACCTCCGTCAAGACATTGAAACAAAGCCGAATCCCGATTGTCAAGGTTCGTTGGAATGCCAAAAGAGGACCCGAGTTTACTTGGGAAAGACAAGATCAAATGCAAAGGAAGTATCCTCATCTATTCGTGAATTCGGAAACGCAAGATCTCGAGGAAGAAACAACGACTACTACGCCTACTTAAATTTCGGGACGAAATTTCTTTTAAGGAGTAGGTAATGTAACATCCCGCTTTTTTCCATTTACTTTTCCGTTATACTAATATAAAGTCCGTTATATGTTTATAACATCTCCCGTTGATACGCGTTTTAAATTATCTCGTTTAGGTAATTCCCGCACCCGAACGAAAGTTGAGGGACTAAACTTGACAAGGGATCAAACCCTTGACTAGGTCAAAGGGTCAACCCCTTTCACCCATTCATTTCCACCTCCATCTCTCTCTCTTTCTCTCTAGCAAGAACACACACCCAAAACCAAATTCATTCAATCATCATCTAAATCCGATCTAGGAGGCTTACAACAAAATAAATTACATATTCGTGATCCTCTCTTCATCCTCTTCATTTTGGTACCAACTTCATCTCGTTTGGGTAACATTTCTAAAACTCTAGATTTCTCTAAATTCGTGTTTTTGACTTGAAATGGTGTTAGTTAGTGTCTATGGCTCATTGTGATGTCGTGTATGTAATTTGTATGCTCGATCTCGTTGTTTTAGTGTAACTAGCATGAACTTGAATTTTGGTGTGTTGTTCTTGAATTTTGGATGATCATATGTTGTTAGATGTTAAAAGTTGATGTTTTAATTGTGTTACTAGCATCACTAGCTTCAATTTGATGTGTAGGTTGCCTTAGAAAACTTCATGAACTTGATTAGTGATTTTGGTGAATTTGGGTTAGGGTTTGATGAACTTGAAATGGACTTGTGATGCATTGAATGCCATGGATTATTATTGGTAAGTGTTTAGTTGGATTGTATGCTTGATTACCTTCGAAACGGCATATCATTCATGTAAATTGGTTGCCCGAATCATTGAATTGCATTTATGAACTTGTATGCGGTTAATGTTAAGCATTAGATGCGGTTTTGGTTGTTGTAATAGGTAGATTGATTGATGAAATGTGTTTAGTTGTTTTCCTTGTCAAATTACCTTTCCGACGATATATAGTATGCATTTTGGATGTTTTCGGTTCATAAAATAGGTTAATTTGAGTTTTGGTTCGTGACTTGGTCTTTTTCTGCAAACTGCATGTTTCCCAGGTATTGCGCGCCGCGCATATACCCGCGCGCCGCGCAAAATTAGAAATCCCAGATGTTTGCCTTCGTGGTTAAGTTCTGACCAGGATTTACACTTGGGTGCGCGCCGCGCAACCCTTTGCGCGCCGCGCATATGCCCAGCTCATTTTAGTTTTTATTTTTCCTTTCACAAAATGTTTCCCGCTTAACCGTAACTCCGATTAACATGAAACTTGGCCATTCTGCTCATAAATGATTTCTCATCATGAGAAAATTGTCGGACACCCGATCCGACCCCGTTGACTTTGACTTTGACCAAGTTTGACTTTTAGTCAAACTTAACCAAACAATTATACGATCGTTCTAACATGCTTAGTTACTTGTATCGTGCATGAAACTTGACTAGTTGATTCACATGCTACATAATCGAGTCGTAACGAGCCATAGGACTAATTGAACATCTTTGACCTATCGTGTTTACCGTTATTGATACAAACCTATTGTTTAGGTCAAGACTAGCATTGTTCTTTGCACACGTTTACTTGTCGAAGTACTTTACTACTCGTGCATTCAAGGTGAGATCATAGTCCCACTTTTACTCTTTTTGAACTTACATTTGGGATGAGAAAACATAAACATTTCTTTACTAAGTGAACACAAGTACAGGAAAAACAAACATTCTACATACGAGTTTAGAACAAAATCCTCAATTCGATTATCATTAGTTACACTTGCCGGGTGTAAGCGAGAACTTATGTTGTATGGATCCATATGGGTTTGACAAACCCTCATTCAAACGGTTCGCTACCGTTTACGAATGAAATATATTTTCGAGAAACAGTGTATGTTCTAGCACTAAGTGATGGGGTTCAATGGAAGGAAATGTTAAGCATTGATAATTGGGTGCTCGTGAAACAAACTTTTGGAATGTATTACTATTATTTCATTGATGCAAATCTTGTGGTTCACTTGTACTTACTTACTTAAACCTATGATTTCACCAACGTTTTCGTTGACAGATTTCTATGTTTTTCTCAGGTCCTTGAACGATACATGATACATGCTTCCGCTCATTATTTTGATACTTGCATTGGATGTCGAGTATACATGCATACATGGAGCGTCTTTTGGATACTTTTAAATTGTGTCGCATAAGTTTCATTTGTACTTAAAACTTGGTATCGTAACTTGTGGTGGAACTATTCTTGTAAAACTTGAACAACCTTTACATTTGAAATGAATGCGACATATCTTTTGGTCAAACGTTGTTTTAAAGACTTATGACCACGTAACGGGACCTAAGTAGACGGCGCCGTCAATGTCGATTTGGTCGGGTCGCTACAGCCGCACCCGTCCCCGCTAACTTGGGACATTCCGACTTACGATGTCCTTCCTTTTGGCAATTGAAGCACACCATACTACCACCCTTTGGTACCGAACATTCCCAAGACTTGTGACCCCTCACGCCACAATTGTAACATCTAGCCGCACTAGAATCCGATATACCCGTTCGCGTACCACCCGTGCTCACACTCGGACCCTTAGCCCTCTTACTCGGAGCACCATAAGAAACAACCCTTCTCTCACTTGAAGATTCACCCCTCTTCGATCGTGAATACGACTCGAAACCTCTAGCCAAGTCGAATAATTCCGAAAATGATTTCGCTTGACCCCGACTAATCTTACCCTTCAAGTCATCATTCAAGGTCCGATAGAAATCCCCCATTAACAAACGATCATTCCCCAAATACTCCGGACAAAAACGAGCCTTCGCCATAAAGGTCGTCTTAAGAGTACTCAAATCCATAGATCCTTGTCGCAAATTTCGCAACTCATTACGCAATTCCCACAAATCGGCCGAAGTCCGGAACTCCTCAAAGAATTCCTCCTTAAACTCATCCCACGATAAGGCCATAAACGTCTCACCACCGACAAGATCAATCTTACCATCCAACCAATCCCTTGCCCTACCCCGCAACAAACTCGTAGCGAGTCTCATCATCCTCTCGGGAGGGCAATCAATAGTACGAAAACACCCTTCGACATCCGAAATCCAAGTGGTGCTTACCAAAGGATCCGGTTTTCCGTCGTACATCGGGGGTTTAGTCCTCATGAAGCTTTTGAGATAACGCTCCATTTCACTACTACATTGAAGTTCGGAATACTTCCTTTCCATTCTTTCTTCCAACCCACGCATTTGCTCCGCAACGGCGGCCGCAACTCTAGCGTTAAACTCCGCGTCGTTCGTATCGATCCCACTTCCCGTCGCCATTCTAAGGAATGCAAAACGATTAGATCACGAACGTATAAGTAAACACGCACAACACCGACCCATCTTGCTAAACACTCGTCGTACATCACTTGTTAGACACGATTTGCACCCGTAATAAGGTCTGCAAGTTCTTATTACGCACGCACGCCGCATCGACTCGTTAGTACAACGACCGCCTCGCTCGATGATATAAACAAGCACAACCAAAATTCTACGCGATACAAACATACGCGAGAATCATTACCACAACACAAAAGCATATTAATAATATCCGCATTACTAATATAAACTTTAGTCAACCTATAAACGAGGCACTAACTAGACCCGTTCCTGACCCGTAATCCTACAAGTCCCGCAACAAATTACGCACACACAAAAGTCTAAGTCTAGGCACCTATCTCAAGTCACCTAAATCCCTTAGACCATGCTCTGATACCACTTGTAACAACCCAAACCAAACCACGACAAAACCCCGTTAATTTTCACAACATAAAAAAAATTTTGCTGATCAGTTCATTCGCGCGGCGCGCCAGGTGGGTGCGCGGCGCGCCAAACCACCTGGACAGCCCGCTGTCCCCGGAAGTCAATTTAACGAAAATGTTTGACTAGTTCCCGACGTTTTTAGCCAAAACGCTTTTAACCATAAATTCATATATATAAAACTAGCACGTTTAACTAATAAAATTAAGTTTACGAAGTGGGTCCCACATCGACCCATATTACCACCTTAAGTACCAAAATACAATTTTTGACTTTAAGATTTTAATACAAAATAAAGCCAAGCATGGCGATCGGGAATACACTACCCAATCCTAAACAATCCAAGAGCAAGTCACTAAAGCAACTATGCAAGCCTTCTAGTCCTCGCGCTTACCCGAGCCACCATCCGCATGCAATCTATAAAAAGAGTCAACAACGAGAGGGTAAGCTAATGCTTAGTGAATGATAATATACTACATACATATATATGTATAAAATGAATACGCCACACAAACAAATACCGCATACCGTAGCATCCAAATATAAAGCAACTACACTAAGCATACCGTAAAATCTCTAAGCATCAAGCTAAAGGTACAACAACAAATTGTAAGTCCACCAACGACCAAGTGAACAACGCCAAATAGCTACACCCGGAGGGTTAGCTACAACACAACGACACATTAATATCAATAATATAAACGAACAAGGTTAACACCTTAACCCTTTACCGAGAACCCAAAGATACCACCATGAAGATTGGCCGAACTACACGAGCCTTAGTAATCCGAAATCACACGAGATTACTATCTTCACAACATCGAGGTTGGCCGAACTACACGAGCCTTAGTAATCCGAAACCACACGAGATTACTACCTCAATAAGATGACCGAACTACACGAGTCACCACGAATCCGAACCACACGGGATTCATTTGATAAGATGACCGAAACCACACGCGTCATCGTGAATCCGAAACCACACGCGATTCACTTCTCCAACTCAAACCCACGGTCACGGGATTATAAAATCCACCACATCGGGGCCACAACATCCAAATCACAACCATGTGTGATAACGTACACACGAACGAATACTTTGCCAAAGATGGTCAACCAAAACGCACAACCGTGCCAATTGGACTCATACAAAAGTCCATCAAGTCCACCTACATGTGAAGTGAGCTCTATAGCCGAGATTCACTTCACCCGACCCGCACCCATCCTACACATACATATGTACATAGGATAATATCACTCACCTTGAAGTCTTGAAGAAAGCTTCCAAGTGATCCGCAACTCGCCAATGGAAAATACCTATTCCATTAACACAATTACAACAATACAATTAGGATGGATTTACAAACCAACCCAATTCGCCACTTAGTGCAATTTCGACCCAAATGCACTTCCGAGCACAAACCGTGCCCAAACTAACCAATAATCACTAACGCAAGTGAGAATGGTCATAATATGCCAATTAAACCCGAACTCAAGTGTTAAACACGTGTCATACCCATTTTGACACTTAAACCCTAATTTTGACCCATAAAGGTCAAAACCTCATTCTTTACAAATTTTGACACCAAAACACATTTAACTCGGTTTCATACTTTAACTTAATACATTTTAAGTTTATCAACCTCATTAAATCGCCAATCGGGTCATAATCACCACCAAACTCTAATTTGACCCAAAGTCAAACTTAGTCAACCAAATAACCGTAAATGAGTTTCAATACTTCCATAATCACTAACTTAAGTGATTAAACCCAATTTCAAGTTCTAAACATAACCAATTTGTTCACCAACCCGAAATCCACCAACAATAACAATAAACCCGATTACTAGCATCACTAAACCCACTTCATGAGTCTAAATTGGTTTATCAACAAATCAAGTTCAAACCCTAACTTTGAATAGCAAAATCAACAATGAAATTCGGAGTTAGAACTTACCAATACCGCCAAAATGATGCCGTTGACGAGTGGAACAACTTTAATACCTGAGGTTTGACCCGAAACACCCTTCTTCTTCTCCAATTGGAGCTCTCTCTCTCTAAAACTCTCCTCTCACTCTAGGGTTTGAAGATGAGAGTGTTTGATGAGTGAAATATGATCCAAACTGATCAAAGGATCAGTTTTGATGACCCTAAACCGACCCCAAGTGAAAAGACCAAAGTACCCTTCATTTAAAGCCTTTAAAAAGGCTGAAAATTGCTTCAGCAGTGATCGGCGCGGCGCGCCACGCCACAAGGTGGGGCGCCGCTCCAACTGACAGTAGCTCCGTTTTCGATGAATCAAATATCGTTGGAAACGTAATTTGGCCATAACTTTTTGACCGTAGCTCCGTTTTCGATGAATCAAATATCGTTGGAAACGTAATAAGATTTCCTTTCCAATGGTAAGGCTTTGAAACATTAACACCAACTTTATTTGGGGTTGAAAAGATACGTACACTCCTTGTCACTTCAGACAACGTCCAGTTTCCTTCGACGTTCTAGCAAGCAACACGTACATGCTTCGTACACTTCATACATGCATAGTACACCATAAATACATTATGTACAATAAATATTTGGGTCTTACAGTGGGCGAGTCTCAAGTTCGAATCCCTCTCCTTAAAATATCCGTGAATTTATTTCTTGAAAGCCGGATTGCCTCGGGGAGGTTTTACCGACCCGTAATCAGGACCCGGGCCCGACCCGCCTGCCCCTGGGGATGGTTTAAGGTTCGGATCTCTGTAATGCGGTTCGGGTTTTTGCCCGAAAGTGCATGTGTGGCAGGCAAATGAGAGTATTTGACGCCAACAACTTGTGTTTCAAAGAAAAAAGAATATAATGATATGGGAGGATTATTATAAAAGAATAACATTAAAGCCAAAACTCAAAACCATCTTAGCAAGACACTACTACAGGGTCATCATCAAGAGGCCAACATAAAATTTGTATAAAACCTCATTTAAGGGTATTATAGAAAATTGATGTTGATCGATCAAAATCATGGTTGGATATATTATTTCCTATAAAAAAAATAATAAAAAAATAAAATAAAAAAAAAATCCCAGATACATCGAGGGCAATTGATCTAGAAACTATGACCTAAATAAAAAAAAAAAGTAAAACTGAGAACGTAAATTTTGTGGAATCAAAATTTATAGTTATATTACCCGTGATATATATTCGGTGGCAATATTAATCGTAATTGTAGATGATTTAAGTCACTTTATTGAACATACAATATTAATTTAGTTCATACATAATTTTAGTTGAAAATGGCCAGAAGATACTAGAAGACATGTAATTTGATAATCATAAATTGTGCGAGTGTTCACTATATTTGCAATATCTCTTCTATGCGATTTTTGATTTAGTTGATTCAAAAGTATACATGTTTGAACCATGAACTTGAGGTTTTGTATTGTGTTACATAGACACCAAGTTCAAAACTCAAATCGAAACTACATATGTAAGCTATATAAATACTATCATGCATGTTGAAGATTGACCGATCAGATGGAAATACAAACGAAGTTACATATTTACTCAATAAAACTAATATAAAAGTGACCGACCATGTCTAGTAACACAGCAGGTCCTGATATTTGCAAGAAAACAAACAAATATCGGAGATTTATCGACAAATTACTGAACAAAGCATATTTGTTCATGATTCTAGTACTAGTTTTTTCTTAGGTAAGTTGGTAAACTAGGACTTGAAGAAGTTTCACCAAATGCTTCCCTTTTTACAAACCTCCCTTTCATTCTTGGCCTTTTCTCTGCATTTAGTTTCCTTACTTCATACCTTATCTTCTTCGAAAACAATCGAGTTCTTCGCTTCTCTCTATACCTCGACACTCTCGCTTCTCTTCCTCCATCACTTCCTCCTATGCCTCCATATGAAGAATTGTTATTCCCGGTCCAATGCAAACCCTAAATGAAAGATTTCTTCTTTATTAGAGAAAGATACGATTATAAACAAATGAATTTGAATAAATCAAAATAAAACAATCAAAGAATATTTGACCTAGCATATTGAGGTAACTTATCAGTCTTAAAGTTGTGAGCTCGAGTCATGTTGCTGACTATTCGTAACTAGATGTGTTTTTGCCATTCAAAAAAAAAAAAATTAACAAACAAGTAGATAGAGAGCAAACCATGAAATCGGGCCAGCAACTATCAGAATTAAGTTGTGGTCGGGATCCGCTAGTCCATGGAGAACCCTGATCAGCCCAAGAAGTGATCACATCGTCATAATTAAGTCTTAAGTTTATGCTTAATTTTTCGACCTTCTCGTTAAATTCATCATTTGTAGCCATCATTGTATGCTCTTCTTCTACAAGTATCGCTTTCTTATCCTCCTCTTTAATCGCCATCTCGGAATCATAACCGAAGTCCCAATCTAGTGTTTCCCTAGTTTCATCCATATCAAACCCTAAAATTGCTTCTTCAACTTTCACCCTATTTTCATTAAAGCAAAATCCTATATTGTTAGTGTGATCATCTTCTTTATAATGACTAGTTAACCCCAGATCGTCAATCCTACATGAACTATCATCAAAACCTGTCCCTAATAAGTTCTCAACATCGGCTGCAAACTCCAAAAGTTCGATATCATCAGTTGGGAGATCAAAACCGTGAAGACCATCCAAATTACTTGTTTCTTCTAGCTTGTTTTCCACTATAAAACTTAAGTTTGTGCTTATTTCGTTCTCAACATTACAAATTTCAGTTTCAAAAGGATCAAATATCGGAACACGATATAAAAGTTGTTCCTCTTCTTCCTCGTCATCAAACAACGATGCTTCTAAAGCTCCCAATTCGGGAACTAAAGGAGCGGAGGAGTTTACCACATCTTTCTTTCCTTGTAACTTGAAAGAATGTGATTTAGACCGTAGACGTGGAGTACGCGCTCGACGCGTGAGCCCCTGGTGCCACGTTGGTTCAAGCGAATTGACGCCTGAACCAAAGAGCTTAGAGGGTGCGCTCTCGAGAAGCACCCTCTCATGTCGACTAGCCAACTGGTTAGCCGAATGAACCGAGCCATCACAACTTTGACAAAGAAAAGCGTCATCAGCAGCACAATACCATCGAGCCCGCTTTCGTACACAACTATCACAAGCCCTAGCAGTCTTACCACCAACAGCATTAGCTGTTTTCTTGGTGGTTAACATGATTTTTTTTTTTTAACACCAACTAAAAGCTGGATACTAGCTTTATTGTTTTAGCTATTTGTATAATAAAATGTCAATGTGTAGTTCAAGGGCTCGTGACATATATTGCATGGTGTATATATGGAAATAATGTAGCTTAGCTAAAATTTATTGCTGGTCCCCAAAACTCATGAAATGTCATTTGGAGGTTCAAGTGGTCATGTGTAGTATTGGTGGGCCCAGTGGGGCTCACAGTTAAGAAAGATATATGGAGATTTGGGTATATGGCCCAATGAATTGGTCTTATGAGGGTGCTGATTGGTCGAGTTATTTAGGGTAATCTTCGAGTCTGGTTTCTGATTGGTAAACTGCTCTTTCATGGATTCTTTTGTGGGTCCATATTCACGTGGGTTAGCATCGTCTCTCCAATAACAAATTATCTTACTTATCTCGACGTAAATGTGCCGTTGCATATTTTTTCGATTAAACGAAGAGGTAATATTATGATATTAGTTAAGCGTATTAAATGCAGGGTGTATAATGTGACATCGCGTTGATCTTCCAAAATTTGGAGGAGGATATTAACGAGTGCATCATTTATTTATGTACTAGCTTAGTGCCCGCGAATTTGCGGGGCTATTTTATGGGACTAAGTAAGTATTAATTAGAAAGTTCTTAATGTGAAACATTATATTATTTGGGTGGTTTTCAGTAACGGAGAACGATAAAATAATATTGCTATATAGTTATTGAGAAAATCATAACAAACAAACCCATAAACTGATTTCATATAACCACAAATCCATTTCGTTACTTGCGATATGGTTTGCCTAGCAAGTGGTTTGAGATGTTTTGGTCGTTTGAAAAAGCCTCTGCCATACTCGAAATAGATTTGGTTATGTCCCACCATTTCTTGATAAGATTCCAAATGTTGGTACTTGGATCACAATAGATCAGAATATGTTATGCGGTTTCAACATGAGCATTACATAGTGGGCGCAAAGGGTGGTGTCAAGATCTATCTCACGTTTATCAATTTCGGACCGAGTTGGAATTCTACTCATTTTAACTTTCCAAATGAAAATGTCGATTTTGTGTGGTGTTGCAATGTTGCGAGTTGGAATTCTACTCATTTACCCGTCTGTGTGTCAATTTAAATATACACGTGAGTAGATTTGTTTTCAGGAATCGTGTTCACGTATGTGTGATGTGAATGTTTTAATTATTTAAATAAATATGTAAGTGGTGTTCAGCTAATTTTTACAATTGTGTGTGTTTCTTGAAAAGGTGCATCTTTATAGAGTTGTATCAAAAAATAATAAGCAACTTACCCTTTAAATGATTAAGATCGTCGACAACATATACTTCTGGGCTTTGTAAGCTTTTTAAACGATGTTTTGACTTCGGTCTCAGCATTTAGTGATATCATGTATGTTGTGTTAGGGTAACCACTTTCGTCAACACTGGAAGTCCTGGAATTACATCAGAAAACCCTAACGCCGCAGACTTGACCCGTTAGAGTTGAAAGATTTTGGGAAACTTACAACCCACTTGAATCGTTACACTTTTACAAAGAAAACTACAATGAAGAAACATAAATAGAAAGTACATGAAACTTACAAACGATCTTTGACGGGTCAAGCCATCAGTTGGCCAACTATATTACTTTTGTTCCCATTGGCGAGCAATCTCCTGTCCCAAGTACCTCCCAATAACTAACACTAAACCTTACAACATAATAAGAAAAGAAAATACTTGTTACTTCATTTTTGTTAAATTCTAAAAACATTAAATGAATACAGAGTATATGGTTTCAAGGAAAGTCCAATAACATAGGTTATGGGTCAGAATTACTACATAAGATTTTCACAAGGGTTAATAATTCTTGGAAACAAATTGTTAGTAGATACGGGTATTCAAAATCATTTTAATATAGTATTCATAATAGTAATGTTATATACCGAATTTGTTATCATAATTTATACTCCATAGTATATAGTAGTCGTATATATTATTATTATCTTCTCATAAGAGATTGTAAAATTATACACAAAAGTGTTTGCAGGTCAGCTCTAGCCTCTAGGTGCATTTGGTTTATTATTACAAAATGACACCTTACTAACCATGTTTCAATTTTGACCCATTACTAACCCACTTGACCTGTCCATCTTCACTACTACAACTCCACCTCATTTGTCCATCTTTACTTTTATAAAAAGGAAAGAACTTACCAGATTTGCAATCACGACACCAGGATCATGTTCAAATAAGATGGCCTCGATTGGAGCAAGTCTATTGCAGTGGCCACACCATGTTGCTTAAATCTTTAGTAGTACTGAATGGAAAATAATTAGATCAACTTAATATGAATGCTCACCTTGCGATTTTATGCTCTTGGTAACGTCCACCTTCACGAGCTCATCATTAATTTATAGGTGGATTTAGCAATTTCGTTCTGAATTATTGGAACTAACACTCAATCCTGTCCCAATCCACACTCAAGAACACAAAGAAAGTAAAGATAATGAGAAAACAACAATTTAAAAAAAAAATGCACCATATCATTGTTTGCCCCAAAAAACTACAGTATTTATACGACATAATCATTTCCTCTTTCAACGTTTCATAGTTCTTAAAATGATTAACATTATACAATGATCACTATGTTAGTTACATAATCAACTCCAAAGAAAGAGTATAACAAAATCATAGAAGCGCAAACTTTATTACCATGTTTTTAACACGGTAGTAAAAAATACAATTGGTGATGTTATCTATCTCTCGTTAATTCTATTAAGTTCACAATTTGAGATGTTATTTTACTTTTTTTTTTCATTATGCAATCAATCAATTAACTTGATTTTCTCTAAATTATATCTTCTTTTTCATAATTGAGTCTCTCCTACATTGGTTCACCTTTTGAGTCACGTTATGTTCTCGCAAAAAAGACAATATCAACTAAAAAAACATGATTCAATAGTCTAGTCCATAGCAAATAATGATTAGTTTAGATTAGATAGATTAGGTTTAAAAAGTTTTCAATGAGTACCTGCTTGAGATTAAGGAGATAACTCCTAGTCAAATACGCTTGTACAATTGCACGAGCACTTAGAAACAATAGTTGATATCCATTTTCCTGCACATTAGTAGCGTAAATAACTTAATATGCCAAGTGTACAAAACGTATGTAATAAGCACATATAGATAAATATAAATATAAGAATTTTCGAGTGGTCATAATAAATACCTTTACAGCAGAGAAGAGTGTAGCTACCCAGATTGACTCCAATCCTTCCCAACTAACGGCATGAATTGACCAAGAACATCAGACCTACAACCGTATATATGAAAAATGTAACACAAAAAACTTAATATCTGATTTTTTAAACATTAACAAAAAAACATCTAAAACGCCCTTAAAATTGATCTTACTTTGTGATCGTCCCATCAACATCCGAAATCACAATTCTCGCATTCCATTTCCACAAGTAATATGAGCATCCACCTACATGTAACATTGTTCACATAAAATAATTAGGAAGCCACAGTAGAACATAACAATAACAAATCAATCATAAAGTCGAGCATCGATCCAGAATCGAGAAAAATGTCTTCGCTCGAAAGGTTACTTGAATTATGGTCAAGTGTATTGACCCATCTAAAAGGCCATAATCTCTATCCGCATGATGGAGTTGAAGGGAGCCCAGTATCGTTAATGGGCCCACTACACTCCACGGGAATCGCATCACGGGTCTCAACGGGCAATTCTAAACCATATGCAGCTGATCCAAGGACAATATGAGCAGCCTTTTCCTACGTAAAGTATTTATCTTCCATTCTGACTATTAAGTTGTCATTTTTGATGATTGATGATGCAGCGTTTTGAAATTCTTCCTCGTGTATGCGGTGTGCGTTGAACGTGTCAGCAGCTGTTCTTAATACCATGTCTGGTCGAAGTAAGTTGCCACAAAGAGATAACTCGAAACCTGAAATATCGATTACATTAGAGTAACTATAAATAACTACCATTATGAATTATCACCATTGACATTATAGATTCAAGTGACATTGTAAAGTTTTTTATTTGGTGTTATCCCAATAAGATGCAATAATTTCTTATGCTAGAGAAGTAGAGATGACAAGTGGATTGTGCAGCGTGCAATTTTAGAATGCACATAACCTTATAAATCAATTTTTTTATGTTTTACTTCAACAAAATGAATCTAAATTTAACATTATGATAATATAATTCATATAGTAACATATTATTCATAGAAAAAAAAATCAAAGATGCACAAAAAATCATTTTCTAGTTAACCCAACCGACAAGACCCATTTTGACCCATACAATATATTAACAGTGTTGGGTCAACCCCTGTTATGACCTTTTAGTCAACACCTATACACAAGTCCATTTATCACAGTGTCTTACCTCTTCGTCTTGGCCCATCAAAATGTTCATTACCAGTTTCTGGCCCATTTGAACTATTTTCGACTCATTCAGATTCTTCATGGTCTTCATCTTTAACAATTTCAGTATCAGAAAGTTTAATTTCCATATCTGGTGAATTCACCCCTCCAGACTCAGTTTTAACCTCTAAATATGAAGATTTTGCATTTACAACCCCTTCATCAATATGGAAAAAAAAACATAAACATGAACATCAAATGGTATATGCCCTTCTTAAAAAAGTAATAATCCTTAGAAAACTTAACTATAAATAGATTAGCCGATTACCAAGGGTCAATATGGGCAGGAGTATGTCGTCCACCGCCTTCAAAACCTTAGTTAAAAATATCACAATTAGTTTATGTAAAATGATGATACTCTGTATTAAGAAATAGTTAACTAATAAATGAAAAAGTTCTAAATATAGTTATATATTCAATTTTCATTTGCAGTTTTCATATGACGTCAAAAACAATTATTAGAATTACCTTTGTTGCTTACTAACTCTCCCCACAAACTGCCTGCACCAGCATGGTTTATATCCTATAGAAAAAAGCCATTAAATTTTCATACTTCCACATACAGATGCAAACATATAAGTTATGTCATAAAAAAATGGACGTTGCATCTGATTAACAAATAAATTATAAGAAACTAACAATACATGTTATAAAAGCTTGTTTCAACTAATAAATGAAGTTTTAGTGGAGGTAGCAATTTCAACCCACTTACATACTAATGGGAAAAATATGACTTGGACGATATCAGAAAATATGATACCTCAACTAAAGTATCTTTGTAAGTGCTTGAATCTGAACATAACCAATTCTCAAGATAAGTAAGTTCTTACACTCAATGATGCAGATTATTTTGGTCATTAAGAAGCAAGTAGACTCATGTTATATAAAGACTAAAAGGAGTTCCTCATTTAAAAACAATGGAATGTTAAGAAAAATGACCCTCTAGATTATGAAGTAATTGTAAATTTGATTGAGTTGAAGTAATTGTATAATGAATAACGAATGCGAATTATGAATACGTGATTCGACGGACTTCCTTACACCATATTTTTCTTTGATTGTGTTAACCTGATGATGTTAATGACTCTGCCCACAACATCTAAGAAATATGAAAACATAAATCATAATAGATAATTCTTTAACTAAGAATATTAAAAGTATATTCAAATACATGTGGGATAAGATATTCACTTACCAAAAACTTCATCTGGAGCTACCATCATCTGATTCATATCATCATAATCAACTATTCGATAATGACATCATTATCGACAGTAAATTCAGGGCACTTTTGCACTTTAGTAGATTTGTAGATCATGATCTTGTGATCATGCACTATGAAAGGAACCTTATCATATGCATCACACACCTTGAACTTAGTAAGCAAGAAAAAACGACCTTCTTTAAATGTTGCATCATAGTAAGGGATTACATCCCTTTCCATTGTGGCTCGCTTTTGTTACCCTGTTCAAGCAATAAAAAAAGTATATTTTTAAATTTTATTTAAAAATAAAGAAAAGTTATTGTAATAAAAAAAATCATATGGAACTGAAAAAATAAAATACTATTACATAGAAATGAATATTGTATCATTAAAATATGAGTCAATACATACCTCCTGGTCCAACACAATCTTTACCATAAATATGAAATTGTAGTTGACCTCTATATTTGTGGAATGAATTCTGGGATTAATTCATATTGAATATAACGAATCACAATCTTTACCATAAATATGAAATTGTAGTTGACTTTGTCTTATGAATCAAAACTATGAAACAATCACGCGTTTTGTGATTGGGAAAATCGTTGACCATACTCTAATTACTCCATATTAGTATCCATTCCTGAAATAAACTAAATCAATTAAATTCCACAAACATACAGGATATGTAAGATGAACATATTCAAAAATAAGACTGAACATATAAGAAAAGTTATTGTAATAAAAAAAAATCATATGGAACTGAAAAAATAAAATACATATACATAGAAATGAATATTGTATCATTAAAATATGAGTCAATACATACCTCCTGGTCCAACACAATCTTTACCATAAATATGAAATTGTAGTTGACCTCTATATTTGTGGAATGAATTATGGGATTAATTCATATTGAATATAACGAATCACAATCTTTACCATAAATATGAAATTGTAGTTGACTTTGTGTTATGGATCAAAACTATGAAACAATCACGCGTTTTGTGATTGGGAAAATCGATGACCATACTCTAATTACTCCATATTAGTATCCATTCCTGAAATAAACTAAATCAATTAAATTCCACAAACATACATGATATGTAAGATGAACATATTCAAAAATAAGACTGAACATATATAACATGAACATATTCAAATATACAGTAGCTATCAATAACATGTGGATGAATGTCTAGTTTTCAATTGCGGTAATAAGTGTAATTAATTATTATTCATCTTAATAACATGTACAAAAAATATGAAACCTTACTGAACGATTAAAGAGATATAGATATTCTGAGATTGAGTATTAGTAAAGCATACCAGAAACATGTTCAAACATAACTGAGAATAAATAAATATTCAGATCGAGTATTATATATTTGAATTTAAAATTTGTATATGAACAAACCTTTGTAAGAATCATAATCTGACATTTGCACGGAAAAGTCTGAATTGATATTAGGTCTGAAACATTATTTCGGTAGAGATAAATGTACAGTAACCAATAACTGATAATTGGTTATCGATATAGTACAGTATATGAATATGCGTATGAATCATGTAGAAACAATATTGAAGCCTATAGATCCTTATTAGAAAATTTGATATACTTAGATTGATTATTGTGAAAGCATAACAGTAACATGTTAGTCGCAAAACTAATGTTTAATTCTTATTCATATTCATATCCACAATCATATAAATTTAAAAATGTGTAATGACAAACCCTTTCATGAATCATATTCATATTGTGTCATAAACAAAAACATATATCTGCTCATATTGTGACCTTCGCATCACGATTGATAATTGATATTAGGTCAGCAACCTTATTCCGATTGATATACATTATACGATACCCACAACATTATAAAATATACCATACCTTCGAGCCATCAAGTTAGGCTTTCAAGCATAAATCGAATAAAATTAGGAAGATTCTAAAACGCTGAAGAAATGATATATGTAAAACCGATTGATAGAAGCCCCTAAATTAGAAATACTCACCCTCGGTTAATGAAATTTGATTCCTGCAACCCTAATTCTTAGTTTGTGTATTTCGACTGAATGATTTTTTTAGGGTTCTAATCTTGAAGAAATTAGGGTTGTATGTTCTTGAAGAGAGAACTCAGACTGGAAATTAGGGTTGTTGAGAATGGGTTGAAGTGCGTAAATGGCGTTTGAAGAAGATGCAATTCTTTCTAACGATGATAAAGTTAGAAAGAGATTAAACAAATGGGGTTTCCAAAATTGAGTTAATAAATGTCTTTTTAATAAGCCCGTGTAATTAATAGAGGGGTACTATTGTCATTTTGTGAGATTGAGAAGAGGTTATAAGGTGATAACTAAATGGATGGTTGAGATTTGGGGCAAGAAGATGTCATTTAGTTAATCCAATGGTTAAAATTTAATTAATTTAAATCAAGTACCTAAATTATGACTTTCTTTTAATGTATATAACGGATGGCAAAAATAGCTGGTAGCTGCTAGCTTTAGCTAGTAGCTTTTAGCTATTAGCTTTTTATATGTATTAAATCGTTTGGAGTAACTGAAACTATTAAATTAAAAAGTAAAATAACAAAAAAAAAGTAGAATAACAAAAGACTAGAGGTTAAAAGCTTAACACTGTTTCTAGTAACTTTTAGCTTTTTTTCTCCTTCAAAAAAGTTTAAGCTCTTGTAGCCAAACGGAGCTTTTTATTTGATAGGAGCTTTTTCATAAAAGCTAAAAACTACAAGCTAAAAGCTCCAAAAAACTTGTTGTCAAATGGGCTTAGTGAACTATTCGTCTAGCTCGTTCGAAGTCACTCATCTAGAATTCGAGCATTTTAATTTGAACTTGAGTCGAATTTGAAAATATTAATATTCGGCTTGACTCAACCAAAAACTCCTATAATTTCTCAAGCCAACCAAATAGTGGCGATTCCAGGATTAAAACGCAATGAGTCCCGAAATGTTTTTCACTAGTAAATATATTTGAATACTATTTCAGTGGTAGTTTACTTTCAAAATCTACAAACTCCAAATATATGTGGTGTTCGAGTAGTTAAATTTATTAGTGTCCTAAACAATTTTTAAAGAAAAACTATAAATTTAAAAACTATATGGGTCTTGTGGTTAAATTTAGTGGTATTATATACAATTTGAAGAGTATTTTATAGTAAAAATTTTCAAACTAGTGATTTCTCGTAACTCTACGAGTATAGTATTAGAGTCGGCATGCACGGCAAGCAAACAAACCTAACAAAGCAAGTAAATCAGGTCGAATGAGCTAAATCTCTAGTAATATTTAATTTTATAACTTAAATAAACATTTAGTAGAAAAATTTAAGCTTTTATACTACAAACCTAACAAACAAAAAATAAAACTACTGTGATTATGAAATAGTGTACTTAATTTAAAGTTTATAAATTTAAATACAACTTCTAATTATAATTATAATTATAATATAATACTCACACTCTCTTGTCTTTGTTTCTCACCTTGTTTGTTTGTGAGACAAAACATCATTTACCTTTTAAAACTCAAATTGGCTAGGGAATATTGTTTGAAAATGTATTGAACATTCACCAAATTCTTATTGTATGTATTCAACTTTTAAATTTTCTATTGTATGCATTTAACTTTCTAAATTGTTATATTGTATGTAGTTAACCTATTATAACAGGTAACTTTCCAGATCACCTCAACTTCATTTTCAAATATTTACATTATTGATCCCTCATGTTTGTAATCCTTATTTAACCGGTTCCTCTATTAAACAAAGTATTTTCATCTTCATCCATTCATCATCATAGATTCATCATCTTCATCCCACCTTGATTAGGATAAAAACAAACCCATCAAAAAAGCCGGAAACTTTACCAACTATAATCTTTAAAATCAACTTGAATGATTAACTAAATTTCCATGAACCCCAAATTAAAACTCAACTTTTTTCCAGAAACACCAAATTAAAACTCAATAAAAATTAAAACCTAAAAATTTAGAAAATAAAACCTAAAAATCAAAAACCAAAAATTTAGAAAACAAAAAAAATTCATAAACATAAACACTTCACTTGCGTGTACCACCACCAACTGAAATTACACTTTAAATTTCTATACCAAGTTCTATACTACAAAAGTCTGCAAAATCAGACTGAAGAACCACCCAACGCAAACATTTTCTCCCTCTCTATAATCTTTATATATGTACTGCACAAAGTTAGAAGATTTATGTGGGAATATTTCTAGTTATAATAAATAATTGACCTAATTTGAGTACAACTCATCACAATATCATATTCAATTGACGGAAATCTCAACGGAATGTGTTTCGGCACCCCAATTAACAGTGATGGTTGTGATTTCAAATCTGAAAAATGGTTACATGCGGCGGCGATGGTTAAAGGGTTTCCTTGGTCGGAAAAAGCCGGTGGTAGTGGTTAAAGGGTTTCCTTGGTTTGTTGATTAATAAGTTTGTGATTACATGTATTGTAACAAGAAGTATTTTTTATTTTGGTAGACAGAGATTCATGATTTGATAATATTAAGGTACTTCTTTTGAATTTGATGTTATAAGATTGTGGGAGGGGCTTTTTTGAAAGTTCTGTGTTTATTCCAAGGATGAAGATCAATCAATGATGAAGATGATTAATAGATGATGATGAATGGATTAAAATGAAAATGTTTTGTCTAACATAACACATGGACTAATGAAATTAGAATTTATAAACGTGAGGGACTAATAATGTAAATATTTAAAAATTAAGTTGAGGTGACCTGGAAGGTTACTTGTTATAATAGGTTAAGTACATGAAATAATTTAAATAGTTGAATGCATACAATAGGAGATTTGGAAGTTGAATACATAAAATAGGAATTTGGTGAAAGTTTAATGAATTTTCAAACAATTTTCCCAATTGGCTATGGTAAAAAACTAAAATATCATTTGGCTATGTTATCATGATCTTGGTCAGAATTATTTAATCATGAGCATTCAATTCAACTTACATATGACCCTGTTGTGTACACTCTATAAATACAATACTCTAAAGTTTTTACTTACATACTTGTGTATATATGAAGATTTAACTTGTGACGTTTAATTTACATTTAACATTTTCAGTTATTAATGATTGAAAGTCTTTTAGAGACTCTAAAAATTCTTACTTCGTATATGTTTTCTAATGGGCTTATTTTGAACTAATAAACGAGAATATAGTTCAAGCTTCCAAACAAGCATTTTGATCTCAAAAGTTAGTGTCAAAATAAAATTTTAAAGATCATCAAATTCGAGCACAAACTCAAACTCAATTTATAAATCGAATTCAAGTCGAGTTTAAGCCGTAAAAATGTAAACTCGAACCCAAATTTCTCGATATTCAATTGTATAGAATTGGTTAACAACCCTAACGTCGAGCGGCAGGGGCGGTTTTATTAAGGGACAGGCGGGGGCAACCGCGCCCAGTAGATTTGCAATTTTTAGTGTAAAATTTTTAGATTTTTCGACTTTGCCTCCAGTGGATTTTTTTTTGCCCCAAAACCTTTAAATTTTGCCCAAAAATCTCCAAATTTTACCCCAAAACCATCAAATTTTGTCCACAAACGTTAAAATTTTGCCCCAAAACCTTCACAATTCGCCTAAAAACCCTCCATTTTTTGCCCCAAAATCTCTATATTTTGTCCAAACAATTGCCACGGTTTTAAATTTTTTTTACTCCCGGTGAAAAAAAATCCTGGTACCGCCACTCGACGTCTATGATGTACAAGTCAAATAGTTCATAGGAAATAGTACTTAATTAATCAGACGCAGTTGTGTTTATCTTTTATTTAATTCCTGTTATTCGATTAAAAAAAAAAATCAAAACTCACTATGCATGTATAGCTTCCACATCCATGGACAAATAAGGGCTTACCAACAAGGGGAGGGCAGTAATTATAATTAGATGTCAGTGAGATCATTTATGGCTCAATTAATCGAGTCAACAACAAGCGTCGATTATTTTGTAACTTGACTTTCGCTTAGAGGTTAAATTGAACTTCATTCAGGTTTAAAACTCATTAAAATTTAATTATACTACTTTCATGAGGTCTCACACATTTTAATTTTTTTAACCTACTATTTTTTTTGAACATCGAGATTTTATTAAGCAACCACCTCTCTAGTGAGAAACTACAGAGGGGCACAAAAAAAAACAACCATCACAATTGATTAATTAGCCAATCGGTCCAAGAAATACAATCTTTGCCTCTATCCTTACACCAATTAAAAGATTACAATCGAATTAAATCAAAAAAGCTCTTATTTCTTCATCTTGCCCGAGTAAAAAAGAACTGCGTTTCGAAACCTCCATAAATTCTAAGAGAGGGCCACCACTATAACATAGATCCTCAACTACTGGTTTGGAGAAACATACCGCCCTTGATGCCATGCTAACCAATCTAACCACCCATTAAAAGACGGGATTTGAACGTCAACCCAAATCCTTATTTTTCTCCAAATATCCGAACGATCTCACATGAAAAAAGAACATGAGACACTTAAAACCCTAAACACTAAACTTTAAATCGGGCTAAATTTAACAAAAAAAAAAAAAAAAACTTCACATAAGATAAAAAAAAACGCTTGAAGAGTAACATTCATCATGATGAATGTTATCAAGAATAACATTTATCGATGAATGTTATTTCTTCGAGCGTTTTCTAATCAAAATAATAGCATTTATCACAAAGTATCTTTCTTAAATGTTCATATAGTCACGTAATCTTAATGTTTGTGGAAAAAAAATTTTAAAACGGAAAAAAATTAAAATTACTTCCCTTCCGCTTGATCTCTCCCCTATAATAAATATTGATACCATGGAGCTGTAGAAATAAAGATATAAAAATCACAAAAGGTACCCCTTAGAGCCGGATCTTTACCCTATATATATATATATATATATATATATATATATATATATATATATATATATATATATATATATATATATATATATATATATATATATATATATATATATATATATATATATATATGGGAGAGATCAAAGGAAAAATCGAAGCTGTAAAACTAAAGATATAAAAATTACAAAATCACTTATCCCATTATCTCCAAAGGTACTCATTAGCACTGGATCTTTACCATATATGTGTAGATTCAGAAAAAAAAAATCAACTGGATCGTTAACATACATCTGATGTATGTTAACAGCTGTTCATACACCAAATGTATGATAACACAAAAAAAGGAGAAAAAATGACTTTTGATTAATGAAAAACATTGTTTATAGTTTAGTAATTAAGGTTTAATAATTAGAGTTTAGAAATTAGGGTTTAGGGTTTACATTTATATATAGTAAAGATCTAACGCTAAGTGAGTGTTTGTGGGATAAGAGGATAAGTGATTTTGTGATTTTTATATCTTTAGCTCTACAGCTCCGATTAAAAAAAAATTGTTGGTATCTATTTTAATTGTGTAAATTTAAAAATAATAATTTTTTTTAACTGGATCGTTAATATGCATCTGACGCATGTTAGTTGATGTTTGATGCATGTTAACTGCTTTTCATGCATCATATGTATGTTAACAAAAAAAAATGACTTTTGATTAATGAAAAACAGTGCTTAGGGTTTAGTAATTGGGGTTTAGAAATTAGGGTTTAGGGTTTAAAAAGTAGGGTTTAGAATGAGTTTATAATACGAACGGTTTAGGGTTTTGGGTTTTCGGAGTAAACCCTAAACTCTAAATCTGGCTAAATTCTAAAAAACCTCAAAACACGATAACATACATCACATGCATTTTAAGCTCCTGTTGAAGAAAAAAAAACTTGTGAATCTAGACAATGTCAGTTAATTACAGATTTTTTTTTTTAAATCAGAGCTCTAATGTAAAAGATTTAAAAATCAAATTTTACTTATCCTGTTATCCCAAAAATACCACTTATCCCTTGATCTCTCCTCTCTCTCTCTCTCATATATATATATATATATATATATATATATATATATATATATATATATATATATATATATATATATATATATATATATATATATATATATATATATAGGAATCAAATGAGAACCATTTTTAAAGTGAGAACTCTGAGAACTAGGTATTCGAGCAAAAAAAATGACGCGACCGAACAAAAAATAGGCATAGTCGAACAATTTTTATTTTTGGTCTTTTAGATGCATTGTTAGCTTGTTCTACATTTTATGTAGAACATGATGTAGAACATGCTGTTCTACACTTGTTCTGCATCAATTTTCATCAAATTAAGTTAGAGTTTAGATTTAGGGTTTTAGGGTTTAGATTTTAGGGTTTAGGGTTTAGATTTAGCGTTTGGAATGAGTTTTTTACACGAACGGTTTAGAGTTTAGGGTTTAGGGTTTAGGGTTTAGGGTTGAGGGTTTACGGAGTAAACCCGAAAACCCTAAACCCTAAACTCTAAATCGGGCTAAATCAAAAAAAAAAAGTTGATTTTCAACATAACAGGAGTAATTCGAACAAAAAAGGAGTAATTCGAACCAACTTTCGTTCTACAATTTTGTAGAACCGAATCAAAAGATTGTACAACCGAACAAAAATTCAGGCGGGCGAACAAAATTGCCCCAATTCGAACGAATTATCGTTCTACAATTTTGTAGAACCAAACACAAAAGGTAGAACATGTGATTAAATGCATCTTAATTTTTGTCCGACCTAATTTTTTTTGTTCGGCCGCCAAAATTTTTGTTCGAATTTCTATGTTTTTGTTCGTCCGCCAATTCTCAGAGTTCTCACAGTACAAGAGTTCTCAGTGGATCCCTCCCCTATATATATATATATATATATATATATATATATATATATATATATATATATATATATATATATATATATATATATATATATATATATATATACATATGTATGTACATACACATATGTATATGTACATACACATATGTATATGTACATACACATATGTATATGTACATACACATATATATATATACATACACATATATATATACATATATATATATATACATATATATATATACATATATATATATATATATATATATATATATATATATATATATATATATATATATATATATATATATATATATATATATATATATAGTGGTAGGATCAAGGGGGAAGTAACCAATCGGGAGGAAGCGGGAGGAAGCAAAATTTTTTTTCTTTTTTTGAAAAAATTTGTTCACGAACATTATAGATTGGATGAAAATATGAACATTTAATAAAGACACTTTGTGATAAATGTTTTTATTTTGGCGGAAAAATGCTCGAAAAAATAATATATAACAATTATCATGTTTTTCGAGCGTATGTTGAGGTTTTAGATAATAGGGTTTAGAAATTTAGGATTTAGGGTTAAGATTTAGGGTTCATATTTATAATTTAGATTGAGTTTTTAACACGAACGGTTTATAGTTTTAGGTTTAGGGTTTAGGTTTTAGTGTTTTGGGTCACCAAACCCTAAACACTAAACTCAAAACTCTAAATCGGGCTAAATTTTACTTCACAAAACATGGAAAAAAAAATTCACATTCTTCACAAACAATATTATCTTGAATGTTATTTTTGTCGATCGTTTTCCCGCCTAAATAATAACATTCATCACGAAGTGTCTTTTCTAAATGTTCATATTTTCGTGTGATCTTAATGCCGAGAAAAAAAATTCCAAAAAAAACGAAAACAAAAAAAAAATTGCTTTCCCCCGCTTCCCCCTGATTGGTTACTTCCTCATTGATCATGCCCATATATATATATATATATATATATATATATATATATATATATATATATATATATATATATATATATATATATATATATATATATATATATATATATATAGTGGTAGGATCAAGAGGAAAGTAACCAATCGGGGGGAAGCAGGGGGAAGCAAAAACTTTTTTTTTCGTTTTTTGAAAAAACTTCGTTCACGAACATTATAGATGAGATGAAAATATGAACTTCGTTTTTTGAAAAAACTTTGATAAATGTTTTTATTTTGGCGGGAAAACGCTCGAAGAAGTAATATATAACAATTATCGTGTTTTTCGAGCGTATTTTGAGGTTTTAGCTATTGGGGTTTAGATATTAGGGTTTAGATATTAGGGTTTATAGGGTTTAGATATTAGGGTTTAGAAATTTAGGGTTTAGGGTTTAGATTTAAGGTTTAGATTTAGGATTTAGATTGAGTTTTTAACACGAACAGTTTAGAGTTTAGGGTTTAGGGTTTGGTGTTTTGGGTTTATGGAATAAACCCAAAACACCAAACCCTAAACCCTAAACTCTAAATCGGGCTAAATTTTACTTCACAAAACATGAAAAAAAAACATTCATATTCTTAACGAACAATATTATCTTGAATGTTATTTTTGTCGATCGTTTTCCCGCCTAAATAATAACATTCATCACGAAGTGTATCTTCTAAATGTTCATATTTTCGTGTGATCTTGATGCCGGAAAAAAAATAAAAAAAAAAAAAAGCGAAATTTTTTTTTTTTTTTGCTTCCCCCGTTTCCCCCCAAATGGTTACTTCCCCATTGATCCTGCCAATATATATATATATATATATATATATATATATATATATATATATATATATATATATATATATATATATCTCATTTTGTATACACACAGATTTTGTCCACCCTTAACCATCAATGGCCATCTTATGTTATTTTCAACAACATTAGTGGTTTGTCCAATCGTTCATCCATCTCCACTTGATGTAGTGGTGGACACCAAATCATGTAACCACATAGCCTCAAAACGAGACTACCGGACCCACTTGAATACGGCCTACACAAGTTTTTTCCACGTACATACAAACACACAAAAACAATAACTAGTCCAGAAACAAAACTACACTTTCACAAGGTACCAATTATTCTAATATGTATGTATTCTGGAACATTGTTATCTTGGGCCAAGTATGGACCACTATACGGCCCAACAACGGATGATACGGATAGATTTGTAGTATCCACTCCTGTGTTCATACCAGACATTGTAAGGCGTTTATTATCCAAATAACCAGTCCATACAAAATTATTATAGAGCACATGAAATATTGCAAGATAGCTATTTAATGATACGAACGAGATAAATTAATCTACTAAAAGTTATAGTATACATGAAGTCTTGCAACATAGCCTTTTTAATAGCATGGCATAACACAAACAATAAGATGGGTGAATAAACGAAGGAACTAGACATATATACGTACTTCACTTGCCACATTTGAAGCCGCCACAAACAGAGAGAACTATGATGAGTATCAGGGCAATAATGATTCCAAGTACTATCAGTTTTATCTTCATATTTTGCAGCCACATTTTCCTCCTCATTTGTGTACCTTGTGTCCGAAAATCTTGTGCCTACAAGATACAGTCACACCCACCCTCAGACATCATATCATCTAAACCATTAAGATTCGGGATATGCTTTATTATCTAGCAGTGTTGTAAAACTCAGAATGGTTCAATGATTACTCAGTTTTTGGACAAGCCAGAACCGATTAATCTATTACCATAAATTGGGGATTAATGGTCAAAATTGGTCAAAGTCAAACTTGTTCAACATCTGTTTAATCTCCAATTACTTCCTCCTAGGTCCTGACCGATTACTCCCTGATTAGCGTTTTTCGCAACCTTGTTATCTAGTAGAATAAAAATAATGAATAGGAAAAAATGAATGTGACAAATACTCAAATAGGTCAAATGATGAATAAAAATAATGAATAGGAAAAAATGAATGTGACAAATAGGTCAAATGATCACTCAAAGTGTATATTGTAAGCAGTAAGCATCAAACTTCTTTAATTATTTTATTAGAACAATTAGTTTTAGATTATTTTATTCCAACAAACTGACACGATAACAACTTTGCCAATAAAACCCAAAAATAAATATAAATATAAAAAGAAAATGTTTCAGGTCAACTCAACTTGAAATATAAAACCTATTCATAACTATAATCAAATGGTGGTAAAGAAACAAAGGGAACATATGAAACCCAATTGTGAATGACAATTCCCGCATCTGGAATATATCAAAGATGCAAATAAGAGTGTCATCTTAAAACAGTTGATATATGGATTAATGGATTATTAAACGGTATATTAATTGACTCCCTCCATCTCAAAATGATTGTTCGAAAACTAGCCAAATAAATATCTTAACTAGACAAAATAAATATCTTAACTAGCCAAATAAATATCTGAACTGCCATTCACACATAACAAACTAACAGAAATTCAAGAAATAATACATAATAATGCTATTAGTATTTCATAACCATTGGTTGACCACTACTAGAAGAATAGGTTGTGCATTGAATTGAATCTCTGAAAAGGTAAAAGGTTTCTTGGTTCATTTTTGACATCTTAAGAAAGGAATTATGGTTAAATTTTATTTTTTAAGGCCCCAGAACAAAAAATATGCCTTGTAACAGTTAAATCACATGTTACATACTCTTTAACATATTCTTTTAACTTTTATAACACAAGTTATATCAGATACAAGTCCACTTATTCAAACGGGACTACCCAATACTGTTTTTTTTATAACTACTTGTACAGTGTTGTACCATACAAACTCAGATTTTTCAACAACTGCATGGTACTTGTCCTCAAAGTATAGTACAAACTTCTATTGTACATCATAAAACTTTGTAATACTACTTATATACCATAGATACTAATATTATAAAATGCAAGTAAATGCTTTTTGAACAGTTGACATGTTCATAAATTCACGAACAAAGTTTGGATCATAAAAGTAAATAGTGACTAGGTTGCCTTTCACAAATAAATGATTTTATGCGTATATAATTACTATCCGGCTTTGGTGGTGGTGTACGACAGGGGAAATGAAGATAAGTGTGATTGTGCGTGTGTGTGTGTCACTGTGTGTATGTGTTTATGGTGTGTAGTGGGTGTTTTTTGATGCGTGTTTGGTTATACAGTAAGAGAAAGAAGTGACGGTTTTGGTTATATTTGTTGAGATTATAAGAGGTTGACTAAATTATCTGAGATCAACCAAATTGTTTTATAATGTACTACTCCATGTAAGTTATTAATTTTTCCTAATATCCATATTTAATATAATATAGATTGTTAACAATACTTTATAATTTTGTATCTTTTCATTTTAAAAAACATATCAACACCATTATACTCAAGACAATTCTAATAAAATATGTAATTAAGCATAATTGGGCACATAATTAGCATTTGAATGATATGTAAATGTGCATATTTGTTGTCATTTAAATTATATAATGGCAAAGTTTATTTCAAATAGAGATTGATCGATCCAAAATTTATTATATACTATAAAGCCTGGGAGATGAAAGAAAAGATAATTAATTAATTCAAGTATGGATTTCCCTATACGGGTTGATATATACGAAATAATTGCAGGGGAAGACTTTTCTGTTATATTGGTTCAAGTAAATATCAATTTGAATTAACTGACCTGAGAGCGAAGATTGTCTGTTTTATCAACCAGAAACTCTATCTTCTCACCACGGTCCAAAACCTATATTACAATGACAAAATCAGAAAAAAAAAAAAAAAAAAAAAAAAAAAAAAAAAAAAAAAAAAAAACCATATGTAGTTGCCCTGTAAGTAATAGTATCAACGCATGTGATTATTTAGAATAACATCCCAAAAAGAACTACCTTCTCAATGTTCTCCATCATTACACCTTTGACTTCTGAAACCCGGGCCTTGACCTTTGAAAGCTTGCTAATTTCTTCCGGATGGTCCACACAATACTGCATCTGCTCTTTCAGCTTAGGCCTATTGAGACATTAAGCTCTATCATTATTTAAAGCTCTGAAGGATTTACAAAAGACAGCACTTTCTACCTATTTACCTATAAACGGATTTATTTGGGTTATAGTCTATCTCTAACGGGAATAAAAACAGATTAGCTCAAGCACTAGTGTGAGAAATGGGTTGAACTGGACAGAATCCATTGCAAGTACATTCAAACGCTTACAACGTGCTAACACATTGTAGTTAAACAATTGTATATTAGTTTAATTACATCTTTTTAACCATATTAATTAATCATATGAAATGTATAAAGTTGGTATAGTATAAAAATGGATAAAAACATTATTCATTGGGTCAACCAGACCCGTTTTGAGTTTTAACCCACACTAAAATGTACCCAACCATACTCAATCCAGATCCACATGAGGCCTGGTTTGACTTTTTCCACCCCATTTATGCAGATGTTGTAACTAAAATGAGAGCCAAGTTACCCAAATTCTTTGTTTAGACTATTGGCAGAAGCTGTATTAGCTTTCCCACCACTGTATTTCTTGCTAAATTCATCCTTGGTTCGCTCGAGAAACGCCATCGGAACTTGTCGTCCAGCAGATTCAGCAGCCACCACACAATAGGCTTCATGGTTCAAAAGCACAAATATAAAGAACAAATTAACATAAATAGTTAGCAACCAATTGTTGATAATTCACGCAGTCATTTTCTCATAATGCATTTATCTCTATTATAACATACATATATGAACTGAATAATTGTTTCCACTGCGCCTAAACCATAAGATGGATTGTTAGTTTGTTACTCATCCTTTATTTAATTATCACTAACTCATTAAGCCATGCAACACAAAAGAATATACTTTTAATTATAATTAGATTATTATAAAGTTACAACATAATTATTCATTTAACTAGACCTTCTATTTTAAGGTAAACAAATAATCAATTGAGTTTGTAACATAAGTTAACTAAGCATTTAACAGTTCAGATTCAAGGGCTTATTGCTTAAAACGGTCATAGCAAATGTTTTGAACCCATATAAACTGCATGACTAAGAACATTTCAATAAAATAAAATCCATTCATTAAAATATGTAATATTTAATAAGTATATGCCTATAGTAAACTAATTGCATGTGGTGACAAGTAAGCTCTAATAAAAAACGATAAAATTACACAACAGTAGAGATAAAATGACACAATAGAGCATAGATCACCATTTACATACACTGATACACATTCAATTATATCACTCATTCCATCCATTTATAGATCATTAAATGCATCAAATGAGTGTGCATTAACAATTAACAATGAATAATTAAATAAAACCCTGTAATCACATCTAAAGCAATATTAGAAGGAATAAAAAGAATGAAAAGAATACTTACTAAATCCATCTTCAACAAGGTAATTAAACGTATGTCCGTCGCAATTGTACGTAAACTTATTGTTAGTTGCCGGAAGCTTCTGGAGACACTGAGAAGCAATAGATGTGAAATTACCGGTGAACTCTGTGTATTCGGCGAGAATCACGGTACCTCTTGCTACAAAACTGTAGATCAAAGACTGTTTCCCCATTTGATTTGATTTTGATTCTAGAACAAAATACGATCTGTAAATAAAAACCCTAGATTTATTTAGAAGAGTAAAGGATAAAAGGGGATTCTGGGTTTTTGAATATCGTATGCAGGTTAAAAGGGTTTTGCACTTTATACAGCAGGTAGATTGACGGCATCCTTTCCCAATTTTTATAATTTTAAGTTTATTTTATTTATATTCAATCAAAAAATTTACAGTAATTAATACGGAGTAAAGCAATATGTATTGTTGACGCCTACGAGAGCTACTACTAGTATGTAAGGCTCGTACATTTTACGATTTCTGCCCCGTTTCAATAAAATATGATTCTCGTTTTTTTTTATTCGGGAGGTGTAAACTCTTAATAATCCATTCATTCCATTGATAGAATTTTCTATCAATAGGCCAACATATGTAACATATGTAGACCACCAACATACACCAACTTGTTTTACCATTTATCTTCTTAAAATCTGGTGGTGCTCTAGTGAACGATAAACTTAAGTGTTTTTGTTTACCTCTTAATGGAATGTTTCAACACTGAATGCTAAATCATTCAACATTCAGTGCGTTTGTTTTTGACATTGAATGACATATGGTGCTGAATGGTTCAGCATTCAGTGCTGAACCATTCAGAGTTAAAACACTTTCTTAACCATAAAGAGCCTAAATTTTATATAATACTCTTATTAAATTGTATTCGGAACACTTATCAAATAAGTACATTGAAGTTTTCATTAATGTTAAATGAAATAAGTCGATTTATTTGTTCATATTGTGTTATCCAAAATGATTATGAAACACCTTATTGTCATTCATAACTAAATTCTTTTAGAACCTCTAAATCATTCAGATTATGAACCATTCAGTGTTTAATCATTCAGATTTATCAAACGCACCCCTAGTATGAAAGGACGTGAAACTGGAAAGCATAATACGATGTCGTGCAAACTTCATATTAGAGAACAGAACAAGACTTTGTATATCAAAACATATATGATTAACAATATCAATAATGTCAATCTCCGTAAAATATTAATCTAACAACTTATATAAATGATACCAATTGATAAAATAATAAAATATCTCCATAAAACATAGTAGACTGCTCACAAAGTCACAATGTTGTTTGATGTAAACACAACTATTTTAATTGGTAGAAATGAAATTCATTTGGCCGATAACTATCTTAAAACATCGAATTGCAAAATTAAAAACACTAAATCAAAAATAGAAAGCTAAAGTCCTGTGAAAAAACAAAATAAAGAAAAAAGGGGGAAAAAAAGATGAGAAAATGACTACACTAAAATCCTTGGTGTTCAAAGAAATTTAGGGTGAAAGAAATATTTAGGGATATGAAAATGAAGATTTGTTCTAGAAAGATGTTTAAATGTACATGTGATATATTCTGTAACTGTTGAAATTTATAGTTATATGTTATATGTACTTATGTTTACTGTGACTGTAAGTAACTAGAGGGGGTGAATAGTTACTTAATTGATTTTTACAAAGTTTTTCGATTTAGAACTTGAGATGATTATAATGAGATTTGAATTGTTTGTTCACAAGTAATGTAAATATAAAAATAAGGGATAAGGGAACAAATACAAAGATTTATAGTGGTTTGGAAAGATATTCACTAATCATCCTTAATTTACTCCTCAATTCTCACGAATTGAGAGTTTGTTTCACTACGATACTCCAAACTCGGTGGAGTGTCTGGATACAACACTAGCTCATCGATAAGCCGCAACTTATGAACCCTTACGTCCTTTTGAAGAATTCACAATCACCAAATGCTCTTACCACAAGATCCTAATGCTCCAAATTAGTGAAACCTTAACTATCTTCTAGATCCCTATAAGAAGATAGTTTACAAGTAAACTCACAACTAAGTTTACAAACATTCTTGCTAGATTTACTCTAAATAGTTTACAATAATATTTGAATGATATCAGTAAATATATGAAAATGTAAGTGCAAGAGATGAATCTTCAATTGCTCCACTGCTTGGCTTTTATAGGTAAGAGAAAATCAGTCCAAGCCCTGTGCGGCTCACCTCACGGTCGACCGTGGGTCCACCGTACAGGTTCTGACCTCTGAATTTGTAGCCGTTTGAGACCTTTAATTTTGTCGCTTTTGAGACGACCCGACCCAATCCATAGGGACGAATACAATAACATATGATTACATCGCGAGGTACTTGACCTCTAAATGATACATTTTACAAACGTTGCAATTGTTTTTAAAAGACAACTTTTCATTACATCAAAAGTTGACAGGTATGTATACCATTTCAGAATATCCAAACTATAAATGACCTAATCCGTCAATTACTTAATAATAATCTTTAATGAACTTCAACGACTCGAATGCAACGTCTTTTGAAATATGTCATGAATGACTCCAAGTAATATCCTTAAAATGAGCTAATGCACAGCGGAAGATTTCTTTCAAACCTGAGAATAAACATGTTTTAAAGTGTCAACCAAAAGGTTGGTGAGTTCATTAGTTTATAGTAATCATTTCATTTTCATCATTTTAATAGACCACAAGATTTTCATTTTTCATTTCCATAAATAACATTCTCATAGCAGGCATTTCGCATCGTACTAGAGATAAAAATCATTCATATGGTGAACACCTGGTAACCGACCTTAACAAGATGCATATAGAATATCCCCAATCATTCCGGAACTACCTCGGACCTGATTAAAATCGAAGTACTAAAACATCCGGTACTTTGGATGGGGCTCGTTGGGCCCGATAGATCTATCTTTAGGATTCGCGTGAATTAGGGTGTACGTTCCCTAATTCTTAGGCTACCAAGCTAAAAGGGGTGATATCCAAATTCGATCATTAAACCATAGAAAGTAGTTTCGATTACTTGTGTCTATTTCGTAAAACATTTATAAAAGTTGCGCATGTATTCTCAGCCCAAAAATGTAAAGGGTAAAAAGGCAAATGAAACTCACCATACTGTATTTTGTAGTAAAAATACATATAACATCATTGAACAAGTGTAGGGTTGGCCTCGGATTCACGAACCTATATATATTTATGTATTTGTTAATATTTGTCTAATACATTAAGTTAAGTCATAGTGTACCACAATCCTAATGCTCGAGTCTAATATGCAAAGGTCGACAAAAATTAGTTTGACTCAAAATGATTTCCAAAATTTTTAAAAAAAATGATTATTATATAATTTTAAATATCGTCGTTTTATATTTTTTTAAAACTTTTAAAAAGGTTTAATAGAGTAAATAATATATTTCATTTATTAATAAATGCAATTTTATATTAAAGTATACTTTTATATATCTTAAGTAATAAAATTTATAAAGTTCATTTAATATTATAAAAATATTGTAATAGATTCTATTGAGGTAATTATAATATTCGTATTACATTTTATTTGATTAAATAGCATTGATAATAATAATAATTAAAAGTCATATTATTTTATAATAGTAATAATGATATTTCTATTAAAATGATAGTTTTTGATAAAATGATAGTTTTAACGATATTTTTAATAATACTAGTAATGTTAAAAATAATAAGAACGATAATTTTATGTAAATCATTATCTCACAATATTTAAATTTCATCATCATACTCAAACTCATTATTTCCTAATTAATTTGTTAAAGGTTCTTAAATCGTCTTTTATATCGCGTTCATTTTGATGATAATAATAATAATAGTTAAATGTTTCTAATATTAATTTTAATTATAATAATACTAATAATAATAAATATTATGATAATGAATATACTAATAACTATTTTATGTGATAATAATAATAATACTAATTATAACTTTAACGATAATAACTATAAAAATAACAATTCTTAATAATAATACTTTTATTGATAATAATAATAATAACAATAATAATAATAAAAATAATAATAATGATAATAATAATAATAATAATAATAATAATAATAATAATAATAATAATAATAATAATAATAATAATAATAATATTAACAATTGGATAAAAAATTAGAACAACGATATTAACGACGATAAAAATAATCATTTTTACGAAATTTCAATTGGCCATAATTTCTAATCCGTCCATCAGATCCTTTGGGCATCTAAAGGAAAAGTTATTAATTTTTCACTAGCTTTCCAATGACATGCATATCTTATACCTTATTTCATCCCTAGTATAACAACCTTTAAGATTCAACATAACTTATCTAAGGGCAATATCAAATATACAAGCATGCACAATCCTATGTTCTCGAGCACTAGTCAGGGATACACTATTAGTAAATAAAAGTTAAGTTGTGAGTACTCACGTATCAATATTGAGATTCAATATTGCAGGAAAGGTACGTAAACGTAACGGAGATGATAAACACTAATTTGACCTCATGAGCATACCCCCGAACATTACCCATAACCTCCATAGCTATAACTCATAATTTCCTTAGCTTCATCCCGCTCATAAAATCCGTTTTGAAAATAATGCACTCATGACCTCGTCGTAGTATTTTATGTATAATACTAATAATAGTAATAATACTAATACTACTAATAATAATATTAAGATTAATAATAATATTAATCTTAATAATAATTATAATAATAGTTTAAATAAAATAAATGATATGCGTAGTACCATAGAGAGATTGATAGATTTGAAAATGAATTCAACAACAGATCTTTCGAGCTTTTTATAGGGAAATTTTACGGAAGTTTTGTCATAAATTAGTCCGCAAATTAAGGAGTACTCAAATCACACGCATATAACATGGGTTGCTTAACATTTACTTATATTTTATATATATATATATTATATTTTATTTATATAATTAATTAAATATTATATTATATTTACGTGCATAGTAAAAATATAATTTTTACAAAAATGACACGGTCGTGGTCTCACGACTCATGTACCACTTTCGGTTTTTAGGGCGCACTTTCGTACGTTTAGAAAACTAGCCTTTTACGTTACGTGACGTGTACCTTTTACAAAAAATAGACTTACTCAACAATAAATTACCTTTATAAAAATATAACTTATAAAATTGAGTGTTGTGGTCATTTCCTTCTATAAATTAAAGTCTCGTTGTTTGTCAAAATATTTTATTTTAAATTAAACATTTTGTGACACGTACCTTTATTAATAACCAGACTTAAATTAAATAAAAACTAACCCACTCAAAGTGTAACTTAATCTTTTGAGTGTTTTGGTCATTTACTTTTATAATTCATAATCTTGTTATTTATCAAAGCCTATTTATTAATATTAGATTAATATCAAAACGTTTTATGACTAATTTAAATTAAAATTTATAATCTTATACATATTTTTGAAATATTTATCTAATAACATACTAGTAATCCTTTCAAAACTAATTATATAATTTAAGATCCTTTACAAAATCGAAAATCCTATAACGTTTATGCTTTAAAACTTAATTTGATTTCATTCTTTTATGCGTAAATGTTTAGTTTAATTTCCTTAACTTTCTAAATAATATAACTTAATATAACATATCAAATGGGTTTATCTAGTCAACGAATCTTATCCCAATTATTCCTTCTATATGATAAATCGAGTATTATGAAATTCGATTCTCCACTAACTTTTGTCTAACTCCCAATAAGTGATACTTTGTTCTTACTTGTAAATCACTTTACCATTTATTCCGAATACCGTTAAAAAAGTAAGGGTTTCCTAATTCAAAGTGGACCTTATAACAGAGACTCATAATCATAGTTCAATGTATCCGATAATTCAATCATTTGATATTATCTTTTAATCTCGTCGATAAACTTACATCGAACAAATACGTTCGTATAAAGTATTATTCAATCAATACCTTGATAACATTTCCAACCTCATCAAATAGATCTCATAGCTTATATTCATATTAACTAATCCGTTCAATGTTTCATTAATATATTTCAATTTCATAATCACACCTATGAATATGTATATATCTTTATTTACACATAATTGTTCGTGAATCGTCGGGCATGGTCAAAGAGTATTTGATTACATGAATATAGTTTCAAAACTTTCGAGACTCAACATTACACATTTTTGCTTATCGTGTCGGATACATATAAAGATTAAAGTTTAAATTTGATCGGAAATTTCCGGGTCATCACATTACCTACCCGTTAAAAGAAATTTCGTCCCGAAATTTGATCGAGGTCGTCATGGCTAACTAATAAAATGTTTTCATGACGAATATGAATCGATAATAGAGTTTTATCATAATTGAGTGATATAGATAAAACGATTTGTTTTTGTGAAGAGCACGAATGAAGCTATCACCTAAGAGTGAAAATGAATAAATGCAGGTTTGACCTAACAGGTGGCGTAGTCAAGATTGATTTCCGAAATTTAAGGAATTTAGAAGAAGATCTCCATAATAAGATTTGATTCTTCGGTAATTGAGGAGATTCAGATCTTCTTTGGTTAAACGCGATAATTTGCTTCGATTGCTCTGTCGAATATTTTCCTATAAATCCACCCTCTCCATTACTTTACAACTCACATCTTTTATTCTTTCTTTCTCAATTCATACTTTTAAAGTATTCGTTAATATGCTCCATCCCATCCTGATCCTTGATATCCTCTTAACTTTCATATCTGTCGTTCTTCTTTTTAATCTGCCACCAGAAGAATCTATTTACTTTTACTATACTCTTGGGTTTATAGTGTTTCTAGTTCTTCCGTGTCTTTATATCGCTATATGCATTGACATATACGGTTTATAGTTTCCGGGTGGTTGTTGGGTTTTATATCTTCCCTTATATTTCGAAGCTCTTTGCCTTTTTATTCTCCTCCCGATCTCCAGTCAAGCGAGTAACGCTCCAGAATTTGTAGGTATGGATTTCAGAATGAACATAGTAATTGTTCTAAGAAGGAAATGGTAATGGTAAAATCTTGATTTGTTAAATTACCAGAATACCCTGGAAAGGACCGAATCATCAAGAAATATTTTCTTGATATGTTTAGAGATTAGATAGAATGTAAGAGTCGTGTAAATGGTACATGATGACGGTATGTTCTGTGAATCATCACGTCCATTAGAAACTCAGCATGAATTACTGTAATATAATGACGTTGATCAAGTGTCATTATATTATACTAACCCATGCATCAGTTCCCAACACTACTTTAAAAACATTCATATTCGAATTTTTTAGAATTTAGAAACTAACACAGTTTCTTTTATGTTGCAGATATCACGGAGAGATAAATGATCTCTGTTAAGAATAGTTGTGATAATATCTTCAGAAATATGGAGAATATGTATAATGGGAGATACGAAGATATCTTATAATATTTAAGATAAGATGATGATGAAGAATATCTGTCTGTGAAGGTTTAGAATAAGATGTAACGTGTTTGCTAACGATTTTAACAGACACCGAATCATTTGGATCCTTTGAAGACAGATTCAGTCTCTGTGATTTGTCCACGGCTTCCTTCATACTTTGCTCAATCCGTTTTTTTCAGTACCAAATCCTTTCTTTTTCTGAGCTTTACCAACTCACTATCTTTAATCATCAAACTTTTGGCCGTTTAAACCATTTACCATTTTTATGTTTCCTCTGCATTTAATGCTATAATATCTGAATCATTGGTTATCAATCCGAGGTGGGTTCAGAAGAATTTTGTTTTAGATGATTAAACGCTGGTGGTAATATGGTGGAATATGAAAGGTTCCCCAGTAACAATGACGAATGGGCAACGTATCTATCGAGGTTATAATAAGACTGGTCCGACTGAAAGTCGAAGTTGACTTGCTGAAGCTGTGACAAAATTGGCTACTTTGAAAAGGAATCGAAGTGTTGTTTTTGCTAATAAATGCTAAAGAATTCGACGCGGGTACGTGTTAGATTATAACTTTGGTTTCGAGAGTTTTTCAGGTACAAAACTTCGGGTAACGTGTGGTTGGATCATCATCTCAATTGTTTACTATTTGAAGTGTCTTCTAGAATTTCGAAGGGTTTTAATTGCAGATTGTCATAGTCAATATCCAAATGATGAAATCGTCCTAAATCCCGAATGATTTTTCATATCCATCTTGTGTGTTACGATTAAAAGTGATGTGCTATCACATTTTTGAAGTCAAAGTATAGCTTTGAAAAATGTAAAGATCTAAGAGGGATGATTTTGGTTGTATCTCGAGTTGAATTCTGAAATTCCCAAAATCAGAATATGTAATTAGATTCGAATGAGTATGGTTGTTTTGATTTCTATAGAAGAATGTATATTGGTTTAGTTGATGATTAATTGTGATTTTATATATCTCTCGGGTATTACCTACCCGTTAAAAAAAAATTCACAAATAATATTTTGAACAAGAATTGTCATTACAATCTTTATGAAAATATATGTGGGTATATTTTCTTCAGATGTAGTACAGATTCAATGAGTTAATATCATACTAAGCTCATTTGATTTTCAGATTGAATTAGAAATGAATTTTTCTCTAAAACATTAGAGATTACATAATCTTTGCGGAGTATTTCACTAATGTAATCAATACTTTAATATTTATTTTTATTGATATTCCTCAGTGAATGATGTTGACGCTGGGATAATTCTTGCGAACTTTGCAATGTACGATTGATGTTTTCTAGGAAGTTTCGAGTGCATCGAAGATGAAAGTGTAAAATCAAACATGTTATTGAATGATACACTTGATTTATTATGAAATAAAATTCATTGAGCTGAAGCAGAGATTGTGGTTAACAATGATTAAATTGTTAACGAAGAATGTACATCATAGCATATTAGTAATATGAATTAACCGGATAGTTAAGTTCCATACATAATAGCTTAGTACGAAAAGATTTCTTATGGTAAAAAAATTTTTATATATGTATATATAGGATATACATATAAATTCTTCGGAGGAACTGAGGTAATACTTCATGACTCGTTGATACAATATCCTCGTTATTAATTCGTAATGGTTTCCACAGTGATTCTTGAACTGACGGAATATGTGATGTCATAAGTGTTGTTGATTCTGACGATGCTGACGTTACTGACTATACCGGTGATGCTAACGGTACTGTTGCTGCTGATGATACTTCCGGTAACTGCTAGCGATGCTTGTATAACAAGTCTAATTTGTAAATCGCGCACCATCCTTGTTAGGGTTTTGATTCTTCCTTGAATCATTTTGGTTCACTCATCTGATTTAGGGTTAGGGTGGAAATAGATAATCTCTAAGACTTTAGAGATTACATAATCGCCGTAGAATGTTCTTCCGATGAAGTTATGAATCAATACTTCATCGTTTGTTGTTGTTAGTACTCCTTGGTATCTATGGTGCTTGTGATGTTGATATCCGAGATACAGATTATGATGTTGAGGCGTGTGATGCTGCTGATGTTTAGGGTATCGAGGTTTGCGATGTTGATGCTACTGGTGGTACTGATTATGCTGCTGGTGCTGCTGATGGTGTTTGTAATCCTTGCACCATAAGCTCTAAAGCTGTCATGCGAGCACGAAGTTCGTTAACTTCTGCTAGTATACCGGGATGATTGTCGGTTAGGACAAGCGGGTAAATAAAATTTAGAATTTGATGTAATATATAATCGTGACGAGATACTCTGGAAATGAGAGAGAAAATGGTTTCACGAACAGGTTCACCGGTAAGTGCTTCAGGTTCATCGCCAATAGGGCAATTTGGTGGATGGAAAGGATCACCTTCTTCTTGTCTCCAATAATTGAGGAGGCTACGAACCCATCCCCATTTCATCCAGAATAGATGATGACTGATTGGTTGATCCATTCCGGTCACACTATTTTCGGAACTCGAATGGAAATCCATATCGACATAGCTGTCGAAATCTGAGGAGTTCGAACTAGATGCGGAATCCATCTCGTATGATCAGAGAAAGAATTTTGGTATAAAATAGATTGTAGAATTTAGATTTGGTATTCTTCAATACATAATTTACATATGTATATATAATACCAAAATCCCATAAATTACGAAGGAATCTTTGAAAAATGTCAGTCAAAGTTCACAGTAACAGATATGCCAGGATAAGATTTCGTCTATACACTATTATGCAATAAATGCAATAAAACGCGTTTAGACTAAAGAGTAATAATCAGGTAATTTCTTAAGGATGGTAAGTAGATGATTTTTGACACAAAATGATAAGCAAAACTTTTGACATGCGAACACGGTCGAAGTCCAGACTCACTAATGCATCCTAACGACTTATCAGTTAGACACACTAATGCAGACCTGGTTCGCTAAGACCACCGCTCTGATACCACATGAGACGACCCGACCCAATCCATAGGGACGAATACAATAACATATGATTACATCGCGAGGTACTTGACCTCTAAATGATACATTTTACAAACGTTGCAATTGTTTTTAAAAGACAACTTTTCATTACATCAAAAGTTGACAGGTATGTATACCATTTCAGAATATCCAAACTATAAATGACCTAATCCGTCAATTACTTAATAATAATCTTTAATGAACTTCAACGACTCGAATGCAACGTCTTTTGAAATATGTCATGAATGACTCCAAGTAATATCCTTAAAATGAGCTAATGCACAGCGGAAGATTTCTTTCAAACCTGAGAATAAACATGTTTTAAAGTGTCAACCAAAAGGTTGGTGAGTTCATTAGTTTATAGTAATCATTTCATTTTCATCATTTTAATAGACCACAAGATTTTCATTTTTCATTTCCATAAATAACATTCTCATAGCAGGCATTTCGCATCGTACTAGAGATAAAAATCATTCATATGGTGAACACCTGGTAACCGACCTTAACAAGATGCATATAGAATATCCCCAATCATTCCGGAACTACCTCGGACCTGATTAAAATCGAAGTACTAAAACATCCGGTACTTTGGATGGGGCTCGTTGGGCCCGATAGATCTATCTTTAGGATTCGCGTGAATTAGGGTGTACGTTCCCTAATTCTTAGGCTACCAAGCTAAAAGGGGTGATATCCAAATTCGATCATTAAACCATAGAAAGTAGTTTCGATTACTTGTGTCTATTTCGTAAAACATTTATAAAAGTTGCGCATGTATTCTCAGCCCAAAAATGTAAAGGGTAAAAAGGCAAATGAAACTCACCATACTGTATTTTGTAGTAAAAATACATATAACATCATTGAACAAGTGTAGGGTTGGCCTCGGATTCACGAACCTATATATATTTATGTATTTGTTAATATTTGTCTAATACATTAAGTTAAGTCATAGTGTACCACAATCCTAATGCTCGAGTCTAATATGCAAAGGTCGACAAAAATTAGTTTGACTCAAAATGATTTCCAAAATTTAAAAAAAAATGATTATTATATAATTTTAAATATCGTCGTTTTATATTTTTTTAAAACTTTTAAAAAGGTTTAATAGAGTAAATAATATATTTCATTTATTAATAAATGCAATTTTATATTAAAGTATACTTTTATATATCTTAAGTAATAAAATTTATAAAGTTCATTTAATATTATAAAAATATTGTAATAGATTCTATTGAGGTAATTATAATATTCGTATTACATTTTATTTGATTAAATAGCATTGATAATAATAATAATTAAAAGTCATATTATTTTATAATAGTAATAATGATATTTCTATTAAAATGATAGTTTTTGATAAAATGATAGTTTTAACGATATTTTTAATAATACTAGTAATGTTAAAAATAATAAGAACGATAATTTTATGTAAATCATTATCTCACAATATTTAAATTTCATCATCATACTCAAACTCATTATTTCCTAATTAATTTGTTAAAGGTTCTTAAATCGTCTTTTATATCGCGTTCATTTTGATGATAATAATAATAATAGTTAAATGTTTCTAATATTAATTTTAATTATAATAATACTAATAATAATAAATATTATGATAATGAATATACTAATAACTATTTTATGTGATAATAATAATAATACTAATTATAACTTTAACGATAATAACTATAAAAATAACAATTCTTAATAATAATACTTTTATTGATAATAATAATAATAACAATAATAATAATAAAAATAATAATAATGATAATAATAATAATAATAATAATAATAATAATAATAATAATAATAATAATAATAATAATAATAATAATAATAATAATATTAACAATTCGATAAAAAATTAGAGCAACGATATTAACGACGATAAAAATAATCATTTTTACGAAATTTCAATTGGCCATAATTTCTAATCCGTCCATCAGATCCTTTGGGCATCTAAAGGAAAAGTTATTAATTTTTCACTAGCTTTCCAATGACATGCATATCTTATACCTTATTTCATCCCTAGTATAACAACCTTTAAGATTCAACATAACTTATCTAAGGGCAATATCAAATATACAAGCATGCACAATCCTATGTTCTCGAGCACTAGTCAGGAATACACTATTAGTAAATAAAAGTTAAGTTGTGAGTACTCACGTATCAATATTGAGATTCAATATTGCAGGAAAGGTACGTAAACGTAACGGAGATGATAAACACTAATTTGACCTCATGAGCATACCCCCGAACATTACCCATAACCTCCATAGCTATAACTCATAATTTCCTTAGCTTCATCCCGCTCATAAAATCCGTTTTGAAAATAATGCACTCATGACCTCGTCGTAGTATTTTATGTATAATACTAATAATAGTAATAATACTAATACTACTAATAATAATATTAAGATTAATAATAATATTAATCTTAATAATAATTATAATAATAGTTTAAATAAAATAAATGATATGCGTAGTACCATAGAGAGATTGATAGATTTGAAAATGAATTCAACAACAGATCTTTCGAGCTTTTTATAGGGAAATTTTACGAAAGTTTTGTCATAAATTAGTCCGCAAATTAAGGAGTACTCAAATCACACGCATATAACATGGGTTGCTTAACATTTACTTATATTTTATATATATATATATATATTATATTTTATATATATATATATTATATTTTATTTATATAATTAATTAAATATTATATTATATTTACGTGCATAGTAAAAATATAATTTTTACAAAAATGACACGGTCGTGGTCTCACGACTCATGTACCACTTTCGGTTTTTAGGGCGCACTTTCGTACGTTTAGAAAACTAGCCTTTTACGTTACGTGACGTGTACCTTTTACAAAAAATAGACTTACTCAACAATAAATTACCTTTATAAAAATATAACTTATAAAATTGAGTGTTGTGGTCATTTCCTTCTATAAATTAAAGTCTCGTTGTTTGTCAAAATATTTTATTTTAAATTAAACATTTTGTGACACGTACCTTTATTAATAACCAGACTTAAATTAAATAAAAACTAACCCACTCAAAGTGTAACTTAATCTTTTGAGTGTTTTGGTCATTTACTTTTATAATTCATAATCTTGTTATTTATCAAAGCCTATTTATTAATATTAGTTTAATATCAAAACGTTTTATGACTAATTTAAATTAAAATTTATAATCTTATACATATTTTTGAAATATTTATCTAATAACATGCTAGTAATCCTTTCAAAACTAATTATATAATTTAAGATCCTTTACAAAATCGAAAATCCTATAACGTTTATGCTTTAAAACTTAATTTGATTTCATTCTTTTATGCGTAAATGTTTAGTTTAATTTCCTTAACTTTCTAAATAATATAACTTAATATAACATATCAAATGGGTTTATCTAGTCAACGAATCTTATCCCAATTATTCCTTCTATATGATAAATCGAGTATTATGAAATTCGATTCTCCACTAACTTTTGTCTAACTCCCAATAAGTGATACTTTGTTCTTACTTGTAAATCACTTTACCATTTATTCCGAATACCGTTAAAAAAGTAAGGGTTTCCTAATTCAAAGTGGACCTTATAACAGAGACTCATAATCATAGTTCAATGTATCCGATAATTCAATCATTTGATATTATCTTTTAATCTCGTCGATAAACTTACATTGAACAAATACGTTCGTATAAAGTATTATTCAATCAATACCTTGATAACATTTCCAACCTCATCAAATAGATCTCATAGCTTATATTCATATTAACTAATCCGTTCAATGTTTCATTAATATATTTCAATTTCATAATCACACCTATGAATATGTATATATCTTTATTTACACATAATTGTTCGTGAATCGTCGGGCATGGTCAAAGAGTATTTGATTACATGAATATAGTTTCAAAACTTTCGAGACTCAACATTACACATTTTTGCTTATCGTGTCGGATACATATAAAGATTAAAGTTTAAATTTGATCGGAAATTTCCGGGTCATCACAGCTTTCCCTTATTAGATGGCTGTGTAAGTAACTAAAGGGGGTGAATAGTTACTTAGTGGTTTCTTAAAACTTTTTCGAAATCTTTAACAATCAAAACATAAGTTTTAAGTGTAAAAGCGTTTGTGTTTGTTAATGCAATTATGTAAAGAATGTAAGTGCACAAACACAATGATTTATAGTGGTTTGGGAAGATATTAACTAATCCTCCTTAATTCACTCCTGATATGGCCAAAACGGACGGTTTTATTTTCGCGGTTTCGTTAGGCCGCGGTACGTCGAAATCAGCTATCACAGGGGTGAGTAGTGGTTGTTTTTTATTTATATTTAGCTGTGGTTCCAAGCTATAGTTGTAATGACCCGGAAATTTCCAACCAAATTTAAACCTTAATCTTTACATGTTTCCGACACGATAAGCAAAACCTGTAAAGTTGAGTCTAGAAAGTTTGAAATCTATATTTGGATAATTAGATACCCTTTGACCAAGCCTGACGATTCACGAACATTTAAGTGTATATACGGTATATACCATTAACTGATAACATTAACAAAGTATTAGATATATTTTTGTATTTTACAAAATGATTAAACATAATATTTAACTAAATATAAAACGTTTTGAATTTAAATGTATTTAGTTAAGCAATGAGACTTTGATTTATAAAAGTAAATGACCACAACGCTCAAAAGATTAAGTACATTTTGAGTGGGTCAGTTTTTCATAAATTTAAGTCTATATTTTAATAAATGTATGAGACACATAACATAAAGTGTTAGTTTTCTTAGCGTACGAAACTTTGTTTGGAAAACCGGAACCGGGACATTAGTCGAGTGACAACGTAAAAGTAATTTTTATAAAAACTATATTTTTACCATTAACGTAAATATAATATAATATTTAATTAATTATATAAATTAAATAATTAAATATATATATATATTTAAAATCATTTGTTGGCAAGATAAGTTAAAAGGTGAGCTTGAAAGTCAGGCTCCGCGATCGCGGGATAAGATGCAAGGAAACCTCTGCAAGTCGCGGAGGTTGTGGGGACCGTTTGAGTGCTATAAATCTCGAATTCTTGCAGCGAGTTCATCCCTTCATTTTATAACAAGTACTCCGTAATATTACTTAATAAATATTATTATTATTATTATTATTATTAAAATTAATATTAATATTATTATTATTATTAAAATTAAAGATTAAGATTAATATTATTATTAATCTTAGATTAGGAGTGTCGTTAGTATTAAAAATACCTAAAATACTATGATGGGGTTCTGCCCAAGTGTTCCAAAACTGGGTTCATGTGTGGAATAGAATTAAGGAGATTATGAGTTATAGCTATGGAGGTTATGGGTAATGTTCGGGGGTTCTGCTCGTGAGTCAAACTAGTGTTTATCATCTACGTTGCGTCTATGTACCTTCCTGCAATATTGAATCTCAATATTGATACGTGAGCACTCAAAACTTGACTTTTGATTATTATTAGTGTATCCCTGACTAGTGCTCGAGAAATTATGATCATGCATGCTTTTATATTTATTTTTGTCAAAATATATTTTAGGACAGATTCTGAATTAGTTACTCATGCGGTTAAGATAAGGTATATGATATATATGTTTTTGGAAAGGTGGCGAAAAACTATAAACTTTTCATTTAGAAATCGAATGGATTCGACGGACGGATTAGAAGTTATAGTCAATTGAACTTTTGTATTAATTATTAAAAAGATTATATTTATTATTACGACTTCGTTAAAATTATCATTATTAATATTTGATTGTTATTATTATTGTTATTATTGTTATTATTATTATTATTATTATTATTATTATTATTATTATTATTGTTATTATTATCAAAATATTATTATTATGATTACTATTATTAATAATTAAAAATAATTAATATTTTTATCAAAAACTATTAAATTATTATTTTGATCAATATTATTATTAAAATTATCAATTTATTATTCTTATTATCAGTAACCCTAATATTATCATTTTTATTAAAAGTATTATTTTTGATGGAAATATTATTATTATAAAATATTAACTTATTATTTCAGTATATTTTTATATAAAATTTTATTTATTAATAACTGAACTATATTATTTACTCTAATGAATTTTGTAAAAATATTTAAAAATATAAAATGACGATATTTAATTATGTATAAATTTTTGGAAATCATTCTGAGTCAAATGAAATTTTATTAACTTTTGCATATTAGTCTCGAGCATTAGGATTGTGGTACACAATGACTTGATTTTAATTGTTAAATAGATATTAACCAATATATAAATATATATAATTAATTTAGGTTCGTGAATCCGAGGCCAACCTTATAATTGATCAATGGTGTTATATGTATTTTTACTACAAAATACAGTATGGTGAGTATATAGTCCCTTTTAAACTTTAAATATTTTGGGCTGAGAATACATGCGCTGTTTTTATAAATGACTTACGTTATGGACACAAGTGATCAAAAATAAATCCTACATTGAGTTGTACCATGGCATATTTCTTTATACTTGGTAGCTAATATTTACATGAGGAATGTAAACGCGAATCCTGTTGATAGATCTATCGGGCCTGACAACCCCAACCGGGCTGGACGACCAGTTTTAAACGGTTGCACAGTACTTCGTTTCTGTATGCTACACTTGGTACGGTGTAGTGATTATTTAAGAATATGCTGCTGTGATTTAAATGTTAAGTATGGTTACCAAGTGCTCAACGACTTTTCCATACACTTGCGAGTGTATTATGTATGAATATGAAATCTTGTGGTCCATAGTTATAACGCTGCTAGCATCAAACCTATATATCTCACCAACTTTATGTTGACGTTTTAAAGCATGTTATTCTCAGGAATTAAAGAAATCTTCCGCTGTGCATTAACTCATATTAAGGATAATACTTGGAGTCATTCATGCCATATTTCAAAAGACGTTGCATTCGAGTCATTGAAGTTCATTAGAGATTATTATTAAGTAAATGGCAGATTAGGTCATTTGAATGTTATGAAATGTTAGGCGAACATGACAACTCTTGATGTAATGATAGATTGCTTTTTAAGAATAAATGCAACGTTTGTAAAATGTATCATATAGAGGTCAAGTACCTCGCGATGTTATCAACTATTGTAATTCGTTTGTAATCGATATGGACTTCGTCCGGATGGATTAGTTCGGGTTAATAGAGTTGGTATCAGAGCGGTGGTCTTAGTGAACCAGGTCTGCATTAGTGTGTCTAACTGATAAGTCGTTAGGATACATTAGTGAGTCTGGACTTCGACTGTGTCTGCATGTCAAAAGTTTTGCTTATCATTTCTAGTCGGAAATCATCTGCTTATCATCCTTAGGAAATTACCTGCTTATCATCCTTAAGTTTAAACACGTCTTACTGCATTTAGTGCATCGATAGTGTATAGACAAAATTCATATCTTAGCGTATCTGATAATCTATATCTTAGCGCATCCGTAGACTTGCCTGACATATACCGTAAATTCCTCTGTAGTATACGAAATCTTTAGGATTATATATATATAGATATTCTATATAGATAGAATATCATCCGATATCCGAAAATCATTTCACATCGAAGATCCCTTTCATCCACCAAATTGCCCTCTTGGTGATGAACCTGAAGCGCTTACCGACGAACCTATTCGAAACACCATTCTCTCTCTCATTTCTAGAGTATCTCGTCACGATTACATAATATACCATATCACGAATCTTGTTCATCCGCTCGCTCCGACCGCCAATCATCCCGGTGTACTAGCATAAGTTAACGAACTTCGCGCTTGCGTGACGGCTTTGGAGAACATGGTGCGAAGGTTACAAACACCAGCAACAGCACCAGCAGCATAATCCGTACCACCATCATCAACGCCGACGGTACCCTTATCACCTCAACCACAACCGCGTCATAAATTTCAACATCACAATCTGTACCTCGGATATCAACAACACACACCTCAATAACCCCATATGTACTTTGAGTATAATCTTCGTTCTACATATCGTTCTACATCGATTATTTTCGTTTTAGGTAACATTCTACCTCATTTATCTTCGTTTGACATGGCGATTATGTAATCTCTAATGTTTTAGAGATCATGTAATCTAGTAATGACGATAAATCAAATGAGTTTAATATCCTATTGACTCATCAAATTCATAATTACATCCGAAGAAAATATATATGCAAGTATATTTTTCCTAAAGATTGTAATTAAAAATTTCTTTCGTACAAACTGTTAATGATGAAAATATTTTAACGGGTAGGTAGTACCTGAGGAATATTTAGATTTCACATTAATAAGTTACGATGTACATTCTTCGAATCTGATCCAACGGTCATTTACTATCCTACTTACAACCACCGATATACGTATCCGTTCACCACAAAATAACCATTTCCATTCAAATTTCATAATTGGATTTTGACCTATCAGAATCTAACAAGTGGCATAATGAAGAAAAACATTGGACAAATAAAATTTGTTAGAAACAAATGAACTAATTAATTGAAATATTGTTAAGATTCCACGCTAACTGTTCCTAGCTAACGTCTCCCAGCTAACTGTTAATTCTGTATTACATTTATCGCAATTTAATTTATTGTTATTTAATTTCTGTTATTTACTTTTATGCACTTTAAATCGGGACACATTGAAGCGACCCGTCCCAATCCATAGGAACAAATACAACAACATATGATTACATCGCGAGGTACTTGACCTCTAAATGATACATTTTACAAACATTGCATTCGTTTTAAAAGCCAAACTTTCATTTACATCGAAAGTTGATAGGTATGCATACCATTTCATAATATCCAAACTATAAATGACCTAATCTGTCATTTACTTAATAATAATCTCTAATGAACTTCAACGACTCGAATGCAACGTCTTTTGAAATATGTCATGAATGACTCCAAGTAATATCCTTAAAATGAGCTAATGCACAGCGGAAGATTTCTTTCAAACCTGAGAATAAACATGCTTTAAAGTGTCAACCAAAAGGTTGGTGAGTTCATTAGTTTATAGTAATCATTTCATTTTCACCATTTTAATAGACCACAAGATTTCATTTTTCATAATAACTATCTCAAAATCCGGCATTCGCAAACGGCAGAGATAAAAATCATTCATATGTTGAACACCTGGTAACCGACCTTAACAAGATGCATATAGAATATCCCCAATCATTCCGGAACAACCTCGGACCTGATTAAAATCGAAGTACTAAAACATCCGGTACTTTGGATGGGGCTTGTTGGGCCCGATAGATCTATCTTTAGGATTCGCGTCAATTAGGGTGTACGTTCCCTAATTCTTAGGCTACCAAGCTAAACGGGGTATATCCAAATTCGATCATTCAACCATAGAAAGTAGTTTCGATTACTTGTGTCTATTTCGTAAAATAGTTATAAAAGTTGCGCATGTATTCTCAGCCCAAAAATATAAAGGGTAAAAAGGCAAATGAAACTCACCATGCTGTACTTTGTAGTAAAAATACATATAACATCATTGAACAAGTGTAAGGTTGACCTTGGATTCACGAACCTAAATTATTTATACATATTTATATATTGGTCAATATTTGTCCAACAAATTAAGTCAAGTCATAGTGTACCACAATCCTAATGCTCGAGACTAATATGCAAAAGTCAACAAAAGTCAATTTGACTCAAAATGATTTCCAAAATTTATGCATGATTATTATATAGTTTAAATATCGTCGTTTTATATTTTTAAATATTTTTAAAAGATTTATCAGAGTAAAAATATAATTCATTTATTAATAAATAAAACTTTATATAAGAATATACTTTTATATATCTTAGCTAATAAAATTTATAACGTTCATTGAATATCATAAAAATATTATGATAGGTTTTATTAAGGTACTTATATTATTTGTATTACATTTTTATCTGATAAAGTAACATTGATAATAATAATAAGTAAATTTTGTATTATTTTGTAATAATAAATATTATTATTCTATTAATAAAAAATATCAATATTTATTTTTACTAAGGATGATATTATAATAAAATGATAATTATAGTTATGATAACTTTAATATTTACGATACTTTAAAATAACCATTTTATTTAAAATGATACTAATAATGATATTTTATAGTAACAATGACATTTCTATTAAAATGATAATTTTTGTTAAAATGATAGTTTTAATACTAACGATACTTTTATTAATGATAATAATGAATAAAATAATAAGAACGATAATTTTTATCTAAATCAATATCTTACAATATTTTAATTTTATCATGATACTCATACTCCTTATTTCCTAATCAATATGTTAATAGTTTTTAAATCGTCTTTTATATTGTTTTAGTGTTAATGATAATAATAGTTATAATAGCTAGGTGTTACTAATATTAGTTCTAATTATAATAATACTAAAAATAATAAAGATTATAATAATATTAATTCTAATAACTATGTAATGATAATAATAATATAACTTTAATGATAGTAATAATAATAAAATAACAATTTTTAATGATACTGCTTCTTATAGATAATGATAATAATAATAATAATAATTAGAATAAAGTTATAACGACGATAATAATATATTTTTAATAATAATACAAAAATTCATTTGACGATAACTTCTAATCCATCCGTCAAAACCATTCGGTATCTAAAGGAAAAGTTCTTAATTTTTCGCTAGCTTTCCAAGGACATGCATATCTTATATCTTATCTCAACCGCAGTTGTAACTAATTCAAGATTCAACATAACCTATCTAAGGGCAATATCAAAAGTGCAAGCATGCATAATCCTATTTTCTCGAGCACTAGTCATGGATACACTATTAATATGTAAAAATTAATTTACGAGTGCTCACGTATCAATATTGAGATTCAATATTGCAGGAAAGGTACGTAGACGCAACGGAGATGACAAACACTAGATTGACCTCACGAGCATACCCATGATCCATACCCATAATTTCCTTAGCTCTATCTCACTCTTAAAACTCGTTTTGAAATAACTCGCCCATGACCTCGTCGTAGTATTTTATGTATAATAATACTAATAATAATAATATTAACCTTGATAATAATAATAATAATAATAGTAATAATAATAATAATAATATATATATATATATATATATATATATATATATATATATATATATATATATATATATATATATATATATATATATATATATATATATATATATATATATATATATATATAAAGAGATTTGAGAGACGGAAGGATAGAATGAAGTGAATTCGAGACAAACAAGCGAGCTTTATACAGGTGCCACCTACTTTCATCCCATGCGATCGCATGGGGTATCTACTACATATATATGCGATCGCATGCAAGCATTCTCCAGCTCACATGCATTATCCAAACGTTGCCGACATCCCTTTTACAACATATGTTATAAGTATATAATATTTAATATATAATATATTAAATCTTTAGAATTAATTAAATATTATATTATATTTACGCTCATGGTAAAAATATAATTTTTACAAAAATGACACGGACGTGGTCTCACGACTCATGTACCACTTTCGGTTTTTCGATCGCACTTTCGTACGTTTAGAAAACTAGCTTTTTACGTTTCATGACGTGTACCTTTAATAATATTTTGACTTATTTATCAAAGATTTACTTTATGAAAAATGTAACTTATAAAATTGAGCGTTGTGGTCATTTCCTTCTATAAATCAAAGTCTCGTTGTTTGTCAAAATATTTTATTTTAAATTAAACGTTTTGTGACATGTACATTTATTAATAACTAGACTTAAATTAATTAAAAACTAAACCACTCAAAGTGTAACTTAATCTTTTGAGTGTTTTGATCATTTCCTTTTATAATTCACAATCTTGTTATTTATCAAAGCCTATTTATTAATATTAGTTTAAAATCAAAACATTTTATGACTAGTTTAAATTAAAATTTATAATCTTATACACATTTTTGAAATATTTATCTAATAACATACTAGTTATCCTTTCAAAACTAATTATATAATTTAAGATCATTTACATAATCGAAAATCCTATAATGTTTATGCTTTAAAACTTAATTTGATTTCATTCTTTTATGCGTAAATGTTTAGTTTAATTTCCTTAACTTTCTAAATAATATATCTTAATATAACATATCAAATGGGTTTATCTAGTCAACGAATCTTATCCCAATTATTCCTTCTATATGATAAATCGAGTATTATGAAATTCAATTCTCCACTATCTTTTGTCTAACTCCCAATAAGTGATACTTTGTTCTTACTTGCAAACCACATTACCATTTATTCTGAATACCGTTAAAAGTAAGAGTTTTCTAATTCAAAGTGGACCTCATAACAGAGACTCAAAATCATAATTCAATGTATCTGATAATTTAATTATTTGATATTATCTTTTAATCTCGTCGATAAACTTACATCGAACAAATACGTTTATGTAACGTATTATTCATTCAATACCTTGATATCATTTCCAAGTTCATAAAATAGATCCCATAGCTTATATTTGTAACGACCCTGGTTTTTCCAACGTTATTTATTAATAATTATTATTATTAATACGTGTGATTAAACGAATGTATATAATTACATTTACATGTTTCCATGATTGCCCATACTTGACTTTTAAGAGCCCGAAACGTCTTTGCGACACACGAAACTTCACGAATAATATTTTTAGAATATTATTTGCATTCATGATTATTTATTATTAATCATTTTAATTAATCAAGGTTAGTGATTAATTACTTGGGCTTTATTTATTTAAATGGCATCTTTATTTAAACTTGGGCCTTTAATTAATAGACTTGGGCTAAGTAAGCCCACCCTACTCTTTTATGGACTTGCAAGCCCACTTGTTAAGCTAGTTTTATGTTAAGGTTAATCAAGGTTAATTAAACTAATGAAGAGACAAAGTTGTCTCAAGCATGCAAGGCTTATTTTAACTTGTTACCCAATTAAGCTTACACCATTAACCAACACATGAAAGGCAAGCATTTGACCTCCCTTGTATTACCCAAAACCGTTGGCCTAGTTCAAGAAAGGGGAGACTTGTTTGTTTTTTTTTCCTTATCACTTGTTACTTGCATTCATTTCCTCATTTCACACTCACAAACTCTCTCACAATTCTCTCATCTTTTCTCACTTTTCTTGTAAGTAAAATGTTTAAATCTTCTTTCTTTTTCTCTTCCAAAACCGTGACCCTATCTCAATCTTCATGTCATAACCCGTCCTTAACCATAAGAACGAGTTAGATAACGTATGATTTCATTGCGAGGTATTGACCTCTATATGCGACATTTTTAAAAGAACAACTGCATTTATTTTACATTACAAACCATAACTCTTATTTTAATACAAGCTTTAGACAATATAAAGATGATTATCGTTTAGCGATAATCTTAGACTTACAAACTTTACATATGATGATAACAATACGATTTCTAGCATATTTTACAATACAACTCCTCGGATATGCAGTTTTGTTTTTGACACAAATATGAGTACGCAAGATCTTGCTTAAATTCAACATGTTGCAGCGGAAGCTTTTAGTTATCACCTGAGAATAGACATGTTTAAAATGTCAACATAAAGTTGGTGAGATATAGGTTTAATGCCGGCAGCGATATAAATATAGACCACAAGATTTCATATGTAAACATTTTAATAAAAATATTCTAAGTGGTTGAGCACTTGGTAACCATACTTAACATTTAATCACGTCGCATATTCCCTTTATTATGAAATCTTACTACACCGTACCAAGTGTAGTTACGAAACGAAGTACTGTGCAACCGTTGAATACTGGTCGTCCAGTCCGGTTGGGGTTGTCTGGCCCGATAGATCTATCAACAGGATTCGCGTTTACAATACCGCTGTAAATAATAGTTACCAAGCTACAGGGAAGTATGCCAGTGGTACAACTCAACGTAGAATATATTTTTCAGTTACTTGTGTCCATAACGTAAAACATAAAATACATGTATTCTCATCCCGAAATACTTAGAGTTTAAAAGTGGGACTATATATTCACTTTTGTCTTGAAGATATATATATTTTTGCTTGGTCTCCGGTTGATATCACGAACCTATCCATATATAATATATCAATATATTTTCATTTTAAACAATCGTCACATATATATACTTATAATACTTTTAATGTCTTCTTAGTCCGTAGTTAGCAATTCAATTTTAATAGTTCATATTTAGGTGTTTAATAATTAAATAAAACCCCCATCGAAATAAATAAAACCCCATCGTATTCATTTTGGTCGGGATTAATCTTGACCCACGGTACCGGTGTTGTCAAATGACGTGTTGCGTACATAAAGTACCGGTGTTGTCAAATGACGTGTTGCGTACAATCATGGGATCTTATGATTAATCTTCTCGTGTTGTTTATGGGTGATCCTGAAATATATAAAATTAAATTATGAGTACATATATATAAAATATCATGTTATTTTAGAAAGATGTGATTCATTAAATTTTTCTCCAATTATTTTCGTGGCTAAACTAGTTTTGGATATCCGATTTTGTTTTGGTCATAGTTTCTTCGTTACAACTTCGTTTTCGTTGGTTCAACTTGCCACTTCCTTGGATCGAGTCCCTCTTTAAGAATATGAACTTTAAATACCTTAGTTTGTATTCTAAATCACAGGTCATAGGTCAAACTTTGGTGAAACTTATGAAGTTAATCATTTTCCTTTATGTAAACAACATTAAATGATTATTTTTCTAAAAATACTTATACTTTGAGTTAAATTATGAAATTTTTATGTGTTATCATATTCATAGTAAATATCATTTTTCTAGAAAATAAACCTCCAATTCAAGGTTCAAAATAGTTTTTAATTATCCAACCCAAAACAGCCCCCGGTTGCACTCCGACGTCGTAAAATCAGTTTTTAAGGTGTTCTTTGAAAAACCAAGTTATACCTTGTTAAATTAGCATATATTTATGATATATTACAGGTCTTGAAGTATTTTAAAAGTTAATTTAGAAGGATCTATTTAGTTTGCAAACAAGTTTGAAAACATTCAAACTATGTTCTTGTTGTTAAAATTTTATACCATAAAATAAGATAGCTATATATATATGAATCGAATAAGGTTATGAACAAAGTTACTACCTCAAGTTACTTGGACAAGATTGCTGTAAAAGAGGAGTAAAAACTTAGAACCAAAAGAGTGGTGGAGTTGGATGAAAGATTGGAAGTAAACTTGTGTTCTTGGAAGGATTTTTGAAGTGTTTTTGGAAAGGTTTTCTTATGGTGTTTAAGTAATGTTCTTGAAGCTAGATTTTCATGGTGATGGGCTGAGATGGTTAATGTGTTTAAGGGTTATGAAAGGGTGTTCCTAACTAGCAAAATGATGTAGCAAAGTTGAAGATGGATGGAGTACTTAAGGTGGTGGTGGTGGCGTGAATGATGAGGAACAAAGACATGATCTTTGTTGTATTTTTGTGTAATAATTCATGCATGCATCCAAACTCTAATTATCTCTCATCTAAGGCAGTAATAATGGCTAGTTAGGTGGTGATTTGATGTGTATATACTAATAGTAAATACGTATAGAAGCTAGGTATGTTACGGTACATATACCGTAGATATACGTATAGAAATCTTGTGAAAATGGAATGAGAATTCAAATATAGCTATCTTTTGTGAATATACTTATATTGTTTTATGTATTTAAATCCTTAAAAAGTGATTAAATACATTACTTATACAATATATGTATAAACATTATAGGGCATAAGTATTTATGTCAAATAACGTTACGTATGGTTATCGTTTTGAAAACTTAAGTTAGTAGTTTCAAAATATACTTATAACTTATTGTTATTAATACAAAATGAGATATTAAAACATCCTTAGATCATGTTAAATATGTATATATACATATATATACACAAACGTATAATTATCATATGTTATATAGTTCGTGATATCATTGGTCAACTAGACAGTCAAACGTTGTGTAAAACTCTTTTCAAAAACATAAATCTCAACAATTTGGATTGCTTATCATGTTGGTAAGGTTTAATTTATGTAAATATTAATCTTATAAGTATAGAACGATCAAAAAAGTGCGGGTCATTACAGTACCTACCCGTTAAATAAATTTCGTCCCGAAATTTTAAAATTGTACCTATTTTGCGTCATCGGAAAACAAATGTGGATATTTTTGTTTCATCTGATCCTCCCGTTCCCACGTAAACTCGGGACCTCTTCGAGCATTCCAACGAACCTTAACGATCGGTATGTTGCTCTGCTTGAGCTGTTTAATTTCACGATCCATGATTTCGATTGGTTCTTCGATGAATTGTAGTTTCTCGTCGACATGGATTTCTTCAAGAGGAATGGTGAGGTCTTCCTTTGCAAGACACTTCTTAAGGTTTGAGACGTGAAAGGTATTATGTACTCCGGCGAGTTGTTGCGGTAACTCGAGTCGATAAGCTACCGGTCCAATGCGTTCGATGATCTTGAACGGGCCTACATATCTTGGGTTCAGTTTACCCCTTTTTCCGAAGCGTATTACACCTCTCCAAGGTGACACCTTTAGCATAACCATGTCACCGATCTGAAACTCTAATGGTTTCCTTCGGACATCGGCGTAGCTCTTTTGGCGACTACGGGCTGTTTTCAATCTCTCCTTAATTTGTACTATCTTCTCAGTAGTTTCATGTATGATCTCGGGACCAGTTAATTGTCGATCTCCTACTTCATTCCAACAGATAGGAGATCTACACTTCCTTCCATACAATGCTTCGAATGGTGCAGCTTTAATGCTCGCATGATAACTATTATTATACGAGAATTCTGCTAATGGTAGATATTTATCCCATCCGTTTCCAAAATCGATCACACATGCCCTGAGCATGTCTTCAAGAGTCTGAATTGTTCTTTCACTCTGCCCGTCGGTTTGCGGATGATATGCGGTACTCATATCCAAACGAGTTCCTAGTGCCTCCTGTAGTGATTGCCAGAACTTTGAGGTAAATCTACTATCACGATCAGATATAATGGAAATAGGTATTCCATGCCTTGAAACTATTTCCTTTATATATAATCGTAATAATTTCTCCATTCTATCCGTTTCCTTTATAGGCAAGAAATGTGCAGATTTGGTAAGACGATCAACAATTACCCAAATGGTGTCGTATCCCCAGGCAGTCTTTGGTAACTTCGTGATGAAATCCATGGTAATACCATCCCATTTCCATTCTGGGATTTTTGGTTGTTGAAGTAACCCTGACGGCTTCTGGTGTTCTGCTTTGACTTTGGAACAAGTTAAACACTCCCCAACATATGTTGCAACGTCTGTCTTTAAATTAGGCCACCAATAATGTGTCTTAAGATCTTGGTACATCTTTCCAACTCCAGGATGTATCGAGTATCTTGTCTTATGTGCCTCATTCAATATCAACTTCCTTAATCCACCCAACTTCGGTACCCAAATATGATTTGCAAAATATCGAATTCCATCTTCCCGTATAACGAGTTGCTTCTCATACTTCTTCATTATTTCATTTCCTATATTTTCTTTAGTAAGTGCTTCTCGTTGAGCCTCTTTGATTTGTGAGTTGAGATTCATGCGAATTTTTATGTTCATCGCTCGAACTCGAATTGGTTCTCTTTCCTTTCTACTTAAAGCATCGGCCACCACGTTCGCTTTCCCGGGATGATAACGAATTTCACAATCATAGTCATTTATTAACTCGACCCACCTACGTTGCCTCATGTTCAACTGTTTCTGATCAAAAATATGTTGAAGGCTTTTATGATCAGTAAACACAGTGCATTTAACCCCATACAAGTAGTGTCTCCATATCTTCAATGCAAACACGACTGCTCCCAGTTCTAGATCATGCGTCGTATAATTCCGCTCGTGAATCTTCAATTGTCGGGATGCGTATGCAATAACTTTCTTCCGTTGCATAAGAACGCAACCAAAACCTTGTCGCGAAGCGTCACAATATATTTCAAAATCATCGTTCCCTTCTGGTAACGATAAAATAGGCGCCGTAGTTAACTTCTTCTTTAGTAATTGAAATGCACTCTCCTGCTCAGAGGTCCATTCATATTTCTTCCCTTTTTGCGTTAACGCTGTCAACGGCTTAGCTATTCGGGAAAAATCTTGAATAAACCTTCTATAATAACCGGCTAAACCCAAAAATTGGCGTATCTGCGTTGGTGTCTTAGGAGTCTCCCATTTTTCAATGGCTTCAATTTTTGCTGGATCAACCTGAATTCCTTTGCTACTAACAACGTGGCCAAGAAATTGCACTTCTTTCAACCAGAAAGCACACTTGGAAAATTTAGCGTATAGCTGTTCTTTTCTCAACAACTCTAATATCAACCTTAAATGCTGCTCATGCTCTTGCTCACTCTTGGAATAGATAAGAATATCATCAATTAAAACGATAACAAACTTATCTAAATACGGACTACAAACTCGATTCATGAGGTCCATGAATACAGCTGGCGCATTTGTCAATCCAAACGGCATGACCAAAAATTCGTAATGACCGTAGCGTGTCCGAAAAGCAGTTTTCGGTATATCTTCTTCTTTGACACGTAATTGATGATAACCCGATCTTAGGTCAATTTTCGAATAAACACATGATCCTTGCAGTTGATCAAATAAGTCATCAATTCTCGGTAGTGGATACCGATTCTTGATAGTTAACTTATTTAATTCACGATAATCTATACACATCCTAAAAGATCCATCTTTCTTCTTAACAAACAAAATTGGAGCTCCCCACGGTGAAGTGCTTGGTCGTATGAATCCACGGTCCAGTAATTCTTTTAACTGATCTTGAAGTTCTTTTAATTCAGACGGTGCAAGTCTATATGGAGCACGAGCCACTGGTGCAGCTCCTGGTACTAAATCTATTTGAAATTCTACAGATCTAAATGGAGGTAATCCCGGCAACTCTTCCGGAAAAACTTCAGGAAAATCTCTTGCCACAGGCACATCGTTGATGCACTTCTCTTTTTCTTTCTTTTCGACTTTATTAACATGTGCTAGAATAGCATAACATCCCTTTTCTAAACACTTCTTGGCTTTCAAACAGCTAATGAGTTTTAGCTTTGAATTACCCTTCTCTCCATAAATCATCACCGGCATTTTATCCTTACCAGGAATGCGAATTGCCTTCTTGGCACACACAACTTCAGCTCCTACTTTGGACATCCAGTCCATGCCGACTATTACATCAAAACTTCCTAATTCTACGGGTATTAAGTCAATTTTAAACGTTTCTCCAGCTAAATTTATTTCACAATCACGACAAATTTTATCGGCTTTAATTAGTTTACCATTAGCTAACTCAATCATGTACTTAGCATCTAGAGGTAATGATGAACAATTCAATTTAGTGTAAAAATTTCTACACACGTAACTTCTATCGGCACCAGTATCAAATATAATAGATGCTGATAAGTTATTAATGGTAAACGTACCCGTAACAAGCTCCGGGTCTTCACGTGCCTCTCTAGCATTAATAATAAATGCTCTCCCACGTGCAGGTCCGACATTCTTCTCTGGATTCGGGCACTGGCTCTTATAGTGACCTTGTTTTCCACACCCAAAACAAGTAACGGTAGCCAAAGCAGTTCTATTTGCATTGGTGGCAGGAGTCTTGGTACCATTTGTATTTGTAACGAGAGCCCTACAATCTTCAGCAAGATGACCCTTTCGATTACATTTGTTGCATACCACATTACAGTAACCAAAGTGATGTTTGTGGCTGTAACACCGGCCATTTTTTTTTTTTTTTTGAAATACACAGCGGAAGACTTCATTTACATAAATACCCTTATACGATAAAACATGATTACTACAAATCATTAGTTAATTACTTTTATTACAAACCACAGGTGTTACGTTATTACAAAACATTATTTAAACAAAAGTCCACATCAGAGTTGGTTGTCAAACATGTCATCTGCAAAAGTACCCTTCCCGACTAGCAGTACCTAAACCTGCAAGGGGGAAACATGTGGGGGATTAGCGCACCGCTAAGTGAGTGAAATCTATCCAACAGATATAGCTTAAGCCACACACAAGCTATATACTAACAACAGCACTTGCTAAGAGCCAACTAGCACATAATAAGACAATATGAGGATCGGCGGCTTGTACGAGCACACGACTCCCAGCTGATCGGGCCTGAGTCTACCGATAGTCCCCGCTACTCAATCACAGTATAGATATCCAGATGCAGGGGGAGCATCGTTCACACTATACTCACAATCAGTAGCCTATGGACCCAACCTCACCTAAGCACGGTTGACCTCATACGAACTCGGACCTCACCTAAGCACAGTCACGAGTTCCCAGCCTCCCCTAAGCACAGCTGGTGTCAATCACACAGTGTACACATAATCACATTCAACAACAGGCACAATATATAATCTAACATGGCAACTTTTACACTAAGCATGGTATAAGAGTAAAACACAGTAGCATGATATGCTACTTAAACTCTATCCGAAGATAGACCCACTCACCGAAAACCAGCAACAGAAGGCACTCAGAGTTCTAATCTTACTGAGCCTTCTCTTCGTCTTTATCACCTGAGAATAGACATCACACAGTCAGTAATCGTGTCTTGATAATAATCTGACAACAAGACATTAACACCACAACACCACAAACACAACAATAATATATACAAAACACCAAACTATAAACGGGCAGCATAACGGCTAGAAAATGGCACTTTGGTAAAACAATCTGCCCTGGTCACACAGTCGGTCGATTGTCACAGACAGTCGGTCGACTGTCTCTCTCAATCGGTCGACTGTCCATTCAGTCGGCCGGTTCACTTGGTAAAACCACAATCGGTCGAAGGTCATCTCAATCGGTCGGTTCACTCCCACACTCGGCCGATTGTCTCGCCAGTCGGTCGACTGTCGACCGACAGTCGGCCGACTGTGTTCATCTTCTTCAGAATCTGAACAAAAGCTACGGACTTCACGAGGAAATCCCCAAATCTCGATCTAGAGCTCAATTTAAACACCAAAATCGACCACAACTGATTCACTACTTGTTATAGACTCAAAACCCATAACATTTTGATCATAACAACACTTAAATCACCCATTTTGACACAAATTCAAGCTTTTAACAAAACCTACACAAAACCTTGAATTTAACAATGGATTTAACATAAAAACACAGATTTCTTACCTTGATGGATTCAGTAAACAACAACAAACACGAATTTAACACTAATTTGAGCTCAAGATCAACACTTGAAGATTAGGGTTTGGGAATGGGAGAGATGAGGGTACGGTTTGTTTAGGAGTTTTCTAGAAAAGGAAAGAAAATGACACTGCACTAGTCATTAAGGTGTGTTAAAACCCACACTGCCCAACACACGGGTAATTATCAGTTATCTGATATCTTTCGTACTTCGTTAGGCGGTCCTAACGGAGCCCAAATTTAATAAAAAAACCTGTTCTGTGACCCTTGTCACAAACTGGTCTCAACCAACTAATAAAATAACACTAATAAAACAAATAAAATAAAAGCACTAAAAGACTAAGCACAAACCCTACGGGCAAAATAGGCAACTTACAACTAGCCCGGGTTTCAGTCTGTTACAAATCCACCTCCCTTAAGAAGATTCCGTCCTCGGAATCTGATCTTGGTCAAACAAACGAGGGTAGCGAGTTTTCATCAACTTTTCTGTCTCCCACGTAAGGTTCGAACCCAAACTATGCTTCCACTCAATCAGTACCATCGGAATCTCTTTCTTTCTTCTCAACTTGGTCACCTTTCGGTCAACTACACGGACCGGCTCTTCCACCAATTTCTTATTCAAGTCGATCCTTACATCTTCTAAAGGAAGAATTTGCGTTTCGTCGTCGACCTTACACTTACGAAGATAACACACGTTAAATGTATTATGAATACCGGCTAACTCTGGCGGAAGATCTAACACCACTGTCTGATCATTCAACACTTCTTTGATCGGAAACGGACCTATAAATCTCGGTGCTAATTTACCACGTTTACCAAATCTGATAACCCCTTTCCACGGCGAAACTTTCAGATACACTCGTTCACCCACACTAAAGGTTACCGGACGTCTACGCGGATCAGCATACATTTTCTGCCTATCTCTAGCGGCTTTCAACTTTTCTCGCGCAATTGCAACTTTCTCGGCTGTCATTTGAACAATTTCGGGACCTGCAAACTGTTTCTCCCCGGCTTCTAACCAACAAGTCGGAGTTCTGCATCGACGACCGTACAACATTTCATATGGCGGCATCCCTATACTCGAATGATACGAATTATTATACGCGAATTCGACTAACAGCAGATGTGTATCCCACGAACCACCGTATTCTAATACACAAGCTCTTAACATATCCTCTAAAGTCTATATCGTTCTTTCACTTTGACCGTCTGTTTGAGGATGATAAGCTGTATTTAGATTCACACGCGTACCTAAATTCTGTTGAAGACTGTTCCAAAAATTCGACACAAATCTGGAATCTCTGTCTGAAACAATCGATAACGGCACACCATGTCGACTAACTATCTCTTTCACATACAATTCAGCTAATTCACTTAATGAAGCTGTTTCACGGGTAGCGAGAAAATGAGCACTTTTAGTTAAACGATCCACTATTACCCAAATCATATCATGTCTTTTCTGAGTTCTCGGTAATTTGGTCACAAAATCCATCGTTATATGTTCCCACTTCCACTCTGGAATCTGTAACTGACGTAACGAACCATAGGGTTTCTGATGTTCTGCCTTCACTTGAGCACAAATATGACACTTTTCAACATAACGAGCGATATCTGTTTTCATTGTCGGCCACCAATACACTGTTTTCAAATCATGATACATCTTATTACTACCAGGATGTACTGTTAATCTGGATTTGTGAGCTTCTGTTATGATTAAATCCCTCAAGTCTTCAAGCTTAGGCACCCAAACACGATTGTTTAAAGTCTTTAGTCCACGTGAGTCATCAATTAATTCTACTTTTCGTTTGATCATTTGTTCAGATTTTAAATGTTCATCCTCCAAAGCACAGGCCTGAACGGTTCTTAAACTATCAATCAGATCTGAAGTTATATTCAAACGAAGGAATTTCACATTTTCACCCGATCTTTTTCGACTTAGTGCGTCTGCGACCACATTTGCCTTACCCGGATGGTATTTGATTTCACAATCATAATCTTTGATCAACTCTTGCCATCGTCTCTGTCTCATATTCATTTCTTTCTGCGAGAAGATATACTGCAAACTCTTGTGATCTGTACAAATAACACAATGGGTTCCATACAAGTAATGTCTCCACAGTTTCAAAGCAAACACTACTGCAGCCATTTCAAGATCATGCACAGGATAATTCTTCTCATGAACTTTCAACTGTCGAGAGGCGTAGGCGATCACTTTATCTCTTTGCATTAATACACAACTCAACCCAGTGTATGACGCATCACAGTATACCACGAAGTCGTCTGAGCCTTCTGGTAAAGCTAACACTGGCGCCTGACACAGTAGCTGTTTCAAAATCTGAAAAGCCTTTTCCTGTTCATCAGTCCATCGAAAGGCTACATCTTTACTGGTCAACTTAGTCAACGGACCTGCTATTTTTGAGAAATCCTTGATAAATCTGCGATAATAACCGGCTAAACCCAGAAAACTCTTTATCTCAGTCGGAGTCTTCGGAGAATTCCAATTCATTACCGCTTCTATCTTTATCGGATCAACTTTTATACCCTCGGCACAAATCACATGACCCAAAAATTGCACTTCACGTAACCAAAACTCACACTTGGAAAATTTTGCAAATAGTTGCTCACGTTTCAACAATTTCAAAACCTGCCTCAGATGTTCAGCATGTTCACTTTCTGTCTTTGAATATACTAGTATATCGTCTATAAACACAATCACGAACTTATCTAAGAACGGATGACACACTCTATTCATTAGATCCATGAAAACTGCTGGCGCATTCGTCAACCCAAACGGCATGACAAGAAATTCATAATGACCATACCTTGTCCTGAACGCTGTTTTCGGTATATCTGATTCAGCAACACGAACCTGATGATACCCGGATCGTAAATCTATCTTAGAAAAGAATGAAGCACCCTGTAACTGATCGCACAAATCGTCTATTCGAGGTAACGGATACTTATTCTTCACTGTCCTTTTGTTTAATTCACGATAATCAATACACATTCGCATTGACCCATCTTTCTTTTTAACAAATAACACTGGAGCACCCCACGGCGAAGAACTAGGTCGGATAAACCCACGATCTAATAACTCTTGAATTTGTGACATTATTTCACGGATTTCTGACGGCGCTAATCGATACGGAGCTTTTGCAACTGGAGTTTTTCCAGGAACCAACTCTATCTTATACTCGACTTCCCTTACCGGCGATAGACCTGGTAACTCATCTGGGAACACTTCAGGGAATTCTGATACTACCGGAATATCGCCCACTGTTTTCTTTTCTTTCTTAGTATCGATCGCATACGCAAGAAAAGTTTCACAACCCTTAGCCATCGACTTTTTCGCTTTCATCATGGTTATCAACGGAAAATTATACCCGCCCCGTTCCCCTCGGGCCACAACACGGGTTCCATCGGTCGTACGAAAGGTAATCATTTTCCTATCACACTTAATATTAACTCTAAGTGAGCTCAACCAATCCATTCCTAATACTACATCAAAGCTAGGAATAGGTAACACTAAGCAAGTCACCGGGAAAGACTTCCCTTCAATCTCTATACAAACCCCAGACACATATGTTGTGACGGGTGTGATCTTACCATCTGCTACTTCTACACTAACCGGCTTGGGTAACACAGTAGCTGGTAAATTCAACTTAGCACAGAAGTTTAAGGACATAAAACACCTATTGGCACCACAATCAAACAATACACGAGTAGGTATTGAGTTGATTAGAAACATACCGGTGATCACTTCGTCGGTTGCCACAGCATTCTCAACCGACATCTGAAAAGCTCTGGCTTCTGCTGTTGGAGGGTTCTTCCTCTTCTGCCCACTTGAGGCAGTTGACCCTACAGCTGATGCTGAACGCGCTCCTGACCCTGCCCCGAAACTACCACTCTTGGACGGACAACTGACTGCACGATGCCCTGTTTTGTGACAACTCCAACACACACTATTCGGGTACTGACATGCTGAAGACTCATGTCCAACAACACCACACTTTAAACATCTTCTGGTAGCCTCAGAACACTGACCACTGTGAGAAGCTCGACACGAGTGACACCAATTCCCTTTACCTGTTCCAGACCCAAAGCTACTCTGGCCACTTTTACTCTTCGATTTAAACCCACTAGACTTCTTGGATTTAGATCCTGATTGACCAGATACCTGCCCACCTTGTTGTTGCACATTACCAAACATTCGGTTTCTGGTAGCTTGAACATCACTTTCTACCATCTTAGCCATCACAACAGCTTGAGACAACGATGTAGCTGTTCTAACAAAAGTTCGGTACTCTGGCAGAATGACATTAACAAAATGTTGGATACGAGACGCTTCGTCAGGAACCCACTGTTGCACAAACCTCAATTTATCCATATACTTCTCTACCACTTCATCGATAGTCATTTGAGGCGTCATTTTCATTTCAATAAACTCAGTCTTGATTCGATTCATATCAAACTGATTACAGTACTGCTCACACACCTTCCCATAAAACTGCTCCCACGTGATCATACTCACCTGCTCCTTTGGTATAGTGGAAATCAAAGAATCCCACCAAATCATAGCCCTACCTTTCAACATTCGACTAGCATACGTCACTTTCAGCTCAGGTTCACACTGACACGCTTCAAATACCCTTTCAATTTCCCGCAACCAATTTAGAGTTACAGTCAGATCAGTACTTCCAGAAAACTCAGAGGGTTTGCAATCACGGAAGTTCTTATAGGTACATCTTTTAGGTGGTTGCATGTAAGGTTGTTGGAGCATTTGCATCTGGTATGGGTTCAGCATCATGGGATTTTGGTAATTAAAAGCGTTTTGCGGTGGCATAAAGTATTGGTTAGGTATCTGATTCTGAAACTGGTTCTGGTGCATATTAGGTATCGTTTGGGATTGAGCGGTTGGGAATCCAGGTGGTGTATCATCATTGCCGGAATGCCTCGCCAATTCTAGCTCATTAATCTTGTCTTTAGCCTCCTTTAGTTTGCTTTCTAACTCAAGGATATAATTACTCTGATCATCTTCAGACTCAACAACCCCATCAGGTGCTCTGTACGTTCCGGGGTGGGATGGGCCAGTTGCGTTTCCATCAGCCATACCTGTGCTACAAAACAGCTCACACAAAAGCTTAGTGGATAACAGTTAGTTCATTCACAACTAACACACGTATATCCTATATTCACTTAGCCCCCCACTCCCACTGACATGTTTGACTTGCCTCAAGGTTTGGGAACAAAATACGCGCACGTACTTGCTGCCAAACCACGCTCTGATACCAACTTGTAACACCGGCCATTTTTTTTTTTTGAAATACACAGCGGAAGACTTCATTTACATAAATACCCTTATACGATAAAACATGATTACTACAAATCATTAGTTAATTACTTTTATTACAAACCACAGGTGTTACGTTATTACAAAACATTATTTAAACAAAAGTCCACATCAGAGTTGGTTGTCAAACATGTCATCTGCAAAAGCACCCTTCCCGACTAGCAGTACCTAAACCTGCAAGGGGGAAACATGTGGGGGATTAGCGCACCGCTAAGTGAGTGAAATCTATCCAACAGATATAGCTTAAGCCACACACAAGCTATATACTAACAACAACACTTGCTAAGAGCCAACTAGCACATAATAAGACAATATGAGGATCGGCGGCTTGTACGAGCACACGACTCCCAGCTGATCGGGCCTGAGTCTACCGATAGTCCCCGCTACTCAATCACAGTATAGATATCCAGATGTAGGGGGTGCATCGTTCACACTATACTCACAATCAGTAGCCTATGGACCCAACCTCACCTAAGCACGGTTGACCTCATACGAACTCGGACCTCACCTGAGCACAGTCACGAGTTCCCAGCCTCCCCTAAGCACAGCTGGTGTCAATCACACAGTGTACACATAATCACATTCAACAACAGGCACAATATATAATCTAACATGGCAACTTTTACACTAAGCATGGTATAAGAGTAAAACACAGTAGCATGATATGCTACTTAAACTCTATCCGTAGATAGACCCACTCACCGAAAACCAGCAACAGAAGGCACTCAGAGTTCTAATCTTACTGAGCCTTCTCTTCGTCTTTATCACCTGAGAATAGACATCACACAGTCAGTAATCGTGTCTTGATAATAATCTGACAACAAGACATTAACACCACAACACCACAAACACAACAATAATATATACAAAACACCAAACTATAAACGGGTAGCATAACGGCTAGAAAATGGCACTTTGGTAAAACAATCTGCCCTGGTCACACAGTCGGTCGATTGTCACAGACAGTCGGTCGACTGTCTCTCTCAATCGGTCGACTATCCATTCAGTCGGCCGGTTCACTTGGTAAAACCACAATCGGTCGAAGGTCATCTTAATCGGTCGGTTCACTCCCACACTCGGCCGATTGTCTCGCCAGTCGGTCGACTGTCGACCGACAGTCGGCCGACTGTGTTCATCTTCTTCAGAATCTGAACAAAAGCTACGGACTTCACGAGGAAATCCCCAAATCTCGATCTAGAGCTCAATTTAAACACCAAAATCGACCACAACTGATTCACTACTTGTTATAGACTCAAAACCCATAACATTTTGATCATAACAACACTTAAATCACCCATTTTGACACAAATTCAAGCTTTTAACAAAACCTACACAAAACCTTGAATTTAACAATGGATTTAACATAAAAACACAGATTTCTTACCTTGATGGATTCAGTAAACAACAACAAACACGAATTTAACACTAATTTGAGCTCAAGATCAACACTTGAAGATTAGGGTTTGGGAATGGGAGAGATGAGGGTACGGTTTGTTTAGGAGTTTTCTAGAAAAGGAAAGAAAATGACACTGCACTAGTCATTAAGGTGTGTTAAAACCCACACTGCCCAACACACGGGTAATTATCAGTTATCTGATATCTTTCGTACTTCGTTAAGCGGTCCTAACGGAGCCCAAATTTAATAAAAAAACCTGTTCTGTGACCCTTGTCACAAACTGGTCTCAACCAACTAATAAAATAACACTAATAAAACAAATAAAATAAAAGCACTAAAAGACTAAGCACAAACCCTAAGGGCAAAATAGCAACTTACAACTAGCCCGGGTTTCAGTCTGTTACAGTGGCATCGGTTGCATAAAGGATTTTGTCCTTTGTAACCAAAGCCTGAACCACTACCCGCACCTTGCGTGGTTTCTTGTTTCTTAATGGATTGTTGTTGATTACCTCGATCATAATTTCCATTCCACTTTCTTTTGTTACCTGATACCTTCACATCAGTATTGGATGCTTTCTTATCCAAGATGACCTGATCCATTAGCTCATTTGCCATGGTTATAGCTTCATGAATTGTCTTAGGTTTCGATGCTGTAACGTTTGCCTTGACCTTTTTGGGCAAACCATCTTTGTACATTTCAATCTTCCGTTCTTCGGTTGGAACCAATTCAGGACATAGTAAAACTAATTCCATGAATCGCTGATTGTAGTTGGTGATTTCAGTACCAATAACCTTCAGGCTTCGTAATTCATCTTCCAACTTCCTAACCTCGTTCCTTGGACAATATTCGTTGATTAACATTGTTTTGAATTCTTCCCATGGAGTATCATAAGCTACATCTCCTCCTACAGCCTTCACATAATTTTTCCACCACGTGAGTGCACTATCTTGTAAAGTGCACGATGCATACTTGGTCATGTCCTTTTCAACACAACCACTGATTTTAAACACAGTCTCCATCTTTTCTATCCACCGGGTTAAACCGATCGGTCCTTCCGTTCCACTGAATGATGAGGGCTTGCAAGCTTGAAAAGTCTTGTAGGTGCATCCTACACGAGGATTTGGGTTAACTGCAGCAGCTCTTGCAGCCTCGACCCATAACATTCTGTCGTTCACTCGCTGGTTGATGAATTCCTCGACTTCTTGTTCCGTCATTCGATTCAATCGCGCCATTTCCTAATGAAAGAAAATAATTATTCACATGGAATATTATAGATGTAGTGTGTATTTATAGTACATTATAGCTTGTTAATAATATGAACCAGGTATTATTATAAAAGCCTTTTCTTCTTATTAGCATTTTATAATTATATCTAGGGTAGTACCTACCCGTTAATGTTCATACTTAATAGCTTAGTACAGAACCAATTACTACAATCTAAATAATACTTAACCATGGAAAATTATTGCATTTCATACTTCACTATTTTACATATGCTTATCTTACATCGAACATTAAACAAACCACACTAATAATATTATACAAAACATTATATGATCCCATGGTTTAATATGGCAGCGCATCGTTTGGTCTATTTTCTAGGACGTTTAGGTTCAAGGAATCGCTTAACGCTTATCCTAGCTGTCTGCCTATATTTTGGCTGTGGGGCTGAAGAACTGGATGCCGGGATAGAACGAATAGGAATAGCGGAAATAGGGGTGGTAGTGTCTAGTGGAGTTGGTGCCACATCATCCTCACTAAACTCGGGATTTGAATTTTCTAATTCATTAGCCTTTCGTTTCTTTCCTAGTTCGAACTTGTCTTTCGTAATTTCCTTTATTTCTTCCTCGGGTTCACTTTCTGTCACACCCCGTCCAAAATCTTCTTGAACGAATACAATAACATTTGGTACCATTACGATGAACTGACTTCTATATGCCATAAACGACTCCATGTAATATCTTTAACAACGAGCTAATGCACAGTGGAAGATTTCTTTCAAACCTGAGAATAAACATGCTTTAAAGTGTCAACCAAAAGGTTGGTGAGTTCATTAGTTTATAGTAATCATTTCATTTTCATCATTTTAATAGACCACAAGATTTTAAGTATAATAAATCGTGCAGAAGTAAAAATCATTTATCTTAAACATAATCTCAAATCCGGCATTTCGCAAACGGCAGAGATAAAAGTCATTCATACGAACTACAACATCTAGTAAAACAAGATGCATATAGAATAACCCCAATCATTCCGGAATTACCTCGGACCTGATTAAATACCAAGATGCATATAGAATAACCTCAATCATTCCGGAATTACCTCGGACCTGATTAAATAACTCATTCGTAGAATGTTTTTAAGTACTTGTGTCTATTTCGTCAAACATTTATAAAAGAAATTCGTGCATTCGCAGTTCAAAATATATTGCAAAGCATTTAATAAAGCAGTTGTAAAAACAGCGCATGTATTCTCAGTCCCAAAATGTAAAGAGTAAAAGGGGAGCAAATGAAACTCACCGTATTGTATTTTGTACTAAAAATACATATAACGACATTGAACAACTAAACAATGCAAGGTTGGCCTCGGATTCACGAACCTATAACATTTATATATATATATATATATATATATATATATTAACACATATAAAAACAATTAACAAGTTTATATTTTAATATTTTTTAGTATACTTCTTATATTAAGAATTTGTATGTTATATTAATAAATAAATTAATTATACCTATTTTATATATTTTAGATGATTAGAATTATATAACAGATTCTTATTAAAGTATTTTAATTAGGATATAATATATTTTATTTATTATAAATATTATATATTAATGCTTGAAAATATTAAATAATGTATTAGAACTCATATTTATATATGTATGCTTTAATTTAAAATATATTTATATATTATTTTTAACTTAAATGTAATAACATTTTACTAAACAAAATAGTATCTAATATTAATATAGATGTAAAATATACATAAATGTCATTTATTTATTAAAATAATATTTATAATACTAAAATAGTGATAATAATAATAATAATAATAATAATAATGATAATAATAATGATAATGGTAATAAGATAACAATAATAATAATAATGAATAGATAAATAACTACCTCAAGGAAGTAGTCCTTAAAAAGTTTCCCAAGTTCGGGTTTGAACCCGCGACGTCCCGCTAACCCGATAATATCCTTAATCATACCATCACCATTTCATTTATGTTTTAACCACTACCCTAAATCATAGTTCCCATAAAATCATCATCATTTTATGCTCATAATATTATCATCGTTGTGACTAATATTATTATAATCGATCATGAATCGTTATCATCTTCTTTTCCTATCCTACATAAAAATCACGATCCTAATCATCATCTACGTTCATTATTCATCCTCAATCTCAATAATCATTATCAACTATCGTCGTCTTCATCCTTCGAAAACACGTTACCGTGTTCATTATTGTTTTCATTCCAAAGAAATGGGTCTCGGTCCCTTCATAATATAAAAACTAATTCTTGGCCCAACAATTAAATTAAGTCTCGACCCATATTCCCTAATCTATCTTCTCGGCCCAACATAGTTTGTATAAGCCCACGTAAAAAAATGTATACAAGTAATCGGCCCAATAATGCAATCAACCATAAGTCCACTAATTAAATTCCTAAATCTAATTAAAATCCGCTAGCAAAATTGGTTTCTCATCTGATCGAATACATGTCCAGTTTAAAGCTCGAATGGCACGATAGTAATTTAGTGGAACTTTAAATCAGCAAGTCACAAGTGGTTTAATAACTTTAATTCTTGTCGGCCATATTGTAATCAAGTAAAACAAATTCAATAGCAAAAGTATCTTTTGATTAGTTAACATGTGGGTGAAGTGGGTTTAGGTACAACTGGTTCAATCATAAGATAGTTGTCCAAATAATCGACCCAAAATTCACATTCATTAGTAGCTATTGATCAATGATGAGGGTTTGGTGTTAAACTAAACAACAAGAAGTGATCGTTAAATAACGGTTTCTAAAAGGCTGCAGCAACCGTAATAGCGTAACTGCAGTAATTGTTAACATGGATCTTCGTTGTGGTGGTGTGACGGTTTATGAAGAAAACAGAATCCAGCGGCCAGCAGGCTGCAGGAGGGTTGTTTGATTTGTGGTTCCACTACGGTAAACAGATATGGTGAGCAGAAAAACAGATGTATTCATGGGTTCTTATCGGGTTTTCGAAATGGAATCAAAGGAGAGGAAGAGAAGAGAAAGAAGTGGTCATGATGGTGTTGGTGTTTGACGATTCAAAAGAAACAGAAAACGTCGAGTAGCAGCTGCAGCGAGGCTGCTGTGCACGCAGAACAGAAAAATTCTCGTAGCAATTAACGGTAGTCGTGATTGGTGTTGAGTTAAAGGTAAACCAAAAACTAATCAGTTTATATAGGTTTGTTCTAAAAAGGTGATGGGTTATATGTAAGTTTAGTTCGATATGGAAATAGGAAATAATAAATAAAAAAAAATATATATATATACCCGATAGTATATAGGTGGTGGTGCAGGTGATAATGGTTGTTCCTAGTTGTAGATGTTTAAGAGGTGACCTTTCGTGGCGAGGATCGTTGGTGATGTTATTGATGGCGGTTTGGGTTTCATGAAGAAGGAGCAATAAGAAGGGTTCGATGGTGAGGTTGTTCGAAAGGAAGTATTTACAAATATCGTGATTCATGGTGGTTGTGATAGAGGTGGCAGGTTCACTTTGATGGTGGTTATTTGGACAGAATTATAATAAAAGACGAGTAGCAGTGTAGCAACAACATGATGGAGATGATAATAAGGTGGTGGTGTTTATGGCCGATGGTGGTTGATGATTCAAGTTTATGGTTTGTATTGGTGATCAAGTTTAATATCAAAGTGATGATACATTGAATGAGTTCGATAGAGGTTTAGGATGATGGTCGACATGAATTTTGGATGGGTGGTAGAGGGTAGCAAGCAAAGGTGATAAGAGTTTGCTTCTTGCCTTCCTATGTGTATGTATCAATGAGAGATGGATATCAATTATTTAACAAATGAGTGCACTAATAATTAAAACATGTAAAGAGAAAAGAATGGAATAGCAAGTGGATGTTGGGACCTTCAATTCGACAGAAAACAGAATACATATGTAGCTATAGTAATTACATACAAATTTAGACTAAAGAGTTAAAAACACAATCAATCATAATTTCAAAATATCTCTGAAATCGATAGATTAGAATAAAAATAATAATATAATAATAATTATAATATAATTTGAAATATAAACGTGTAAATTCTTAGCCGTCCTCTACTATTTGATTCACGGGCTAAAATTCGTGCTCCGTTGATAAATTAGTGGCGGACTAAAAGTCCTTGGAAAAATTCCAAATTCTTAATTTAAAATCCTTTATTTATTTCGGTCATTATGGTATAAAATTTGATGATTAATTTATTAAATAAAAATTACATCAACAGTCTCGCTCGAATCTTGGAAAAATATAAAAAGTGTTAAAATTAAACAATTAGATCCTAATTATACTATTAATAAGCCTATAACTTATATAACTCATTTTTGGATCACCGTTTAATTTAAAATTACATATCTTTAAATTTATCTTTCTTAATATCAATCGGAACATCAAACGAGTATTACAATCATTTAATATTTATTCTTAATATACTTTATCTGTATATAGTTATGTTTTAAATAATAATTATTATTTTTACATAATTAATTTCTAACAATACATCATAAATTATATATATATTTATTTAAATATATATACACATCTATTTATAAATAGTTGTTCGTGAATCGTCGGTAATAGTCAAAGGGTAATTTGAATATATGAACATTGTTCCAAAATTTTAAGACTCAACTTTACATACTTTGCTTATCATGTCGAAATCATATAAAGATTAAAGTTTAAATTTGATCGGAAATTTCCTGGTCACTACAGTACCTACCCGTTAAAAGAAATTTCGTCCCGAAATTTGAGTGAGGTTGTCATGGCTAACAATAAAATGTTTTCATGACGAATATGAGTTGATAAATAAAGTTTTATCATCAATTTGATTACGCGAAGAGTATAAGTGAAGCTAGCACAAGAGAGTGGAATGAGTAAATATTATTTCGTCATATCCTTTGATGTAGATAGGATTGATTTTCGAAGTTCAAGGAATTTAGAGAAAATCTTCGTAATAAGATTTGATTCTTCGGTATTTAAGGAGATTAGGATCCGCTTTGATTAAATGCGATGATCTGTTTCGATTGCTTTGTCTGATATTTCACTATAAATCCACCCTCTTTGTTTCCTTATATTTTGGAGTTCCATATTTTTGTTTTCTCTTCCGATTTTAAGTCAAGCGAATAATGGTCCAAAATTTGTAGATATGAAGTTTGGAATGAACATAATTAATGTTCTTAGAAAGAAATCGTAATAGAACGATCTTGATTTTTCAAATTACCAGAATATCCGGAAAGATAGAACTATCAAGAAGATATGTTCTTAATATGTTTAGAGATTGAGTAGAATGCAAGAGTCGTGTAAATGGCACATGATGATGGTACGGTGAATCATCACGTTTCATTAGAAACTCAGCATGAACTACTGTAATATAATGACGTTGATCAAGTGTCATTATATTATACTAACTCATGCATCAGTTTCCAACACTACTTCAAAAACATTCATATTTTAAATTCAAAGGTTCGCAGAATATATAAACTAAAACAGTTTCCTTTTATGATATAATACGAATAGCGCAGAGAGATAATTAATATCGAACGAGAATATTTATGAAGATATCTTCAGAAATATTCAGGATATTAATAAAGAAAGGTACGATGATATCTTAGGATTTCAGAATCAAATTATGATGATGAAATTCATTCACGATGATTTAGAGTGGTTAAGGAGTAAGGTATTCGCTAAAGATTTCATCAGAAACAGAATCATCAGGATTCTTTATGTACAAGTTTAGTCCTTGTAATTCGTTCAGAGTCTCCTTCATGGTTGCTCGATTCATTTTTCAGAACTCAAAGATCTGATTCGTAAGCTAGAGTGCTTTTCAGAATTTCAGAATGAAAGTTCATAATTCTATGAGGTAGATGTTATATATATACATATAACTGTTGATGTAGAAACGCTGCGAGATTCAAAATACTGATTGCTAATTTTCGGTAATTGGTATGACAACTCTCGTTATAAGATGCGGATAAGTATATGATAGGGTTTTAATGAACAAATATAATGATTCTTCGGAGAGAATTAAGTCAATGAGTAGTGAAGTTACTGGTAAGTTTAATGCTAATGTGGTGGAATATAAACGGTTCCCCGGTAACGATGATGAATGGGTAATCTTTATAATAGGGTTTATTCGAATGGAAAACTTGTAGTTGATTTGTTGGAGCTGTCATAAAATTGGCTAATTTGAAAACAAATTGCATTATTATTTTCGGAAATAACAATGTCAAAGAAGCTAGCACAGATACGTGTTAAATATTTATACAGGTTCCGAAAATTTTTCAGGTGCATAACTATATGCGTAAATCTTTTCTTCCGTAGATGAAATGCGGTTGATTCATCCTCTCGATTGAGGTATTTCCAAGAATCATGAAAGGTTCGAACGCAGATTGTAATCGTCAAGATACAAATAAGGTTTAAGATGAAATCAAGTGGCAAACTTGAAGAATTATTTAGTTTCATATATTATAATCAATATTTTAATTCATTTTAATTTGTCCAATGTTGGTAACCTCAGTTGATTAGTCCACAGTTAGCTAGGAACAGTTAGCCAGGATTTTGTTAGCGTGGATTCTTAACAAAATTTCTCATAGTTAATTTGTTTGTTTCTAACAAATTTTATTTCGTCAAATGTTTTCTTCATTATGCCACTTGTCAAATCTTGACTTGGATTCTGATCGGTCAAAATCCGAATATGAAATTGAACTTGAAAATAGTTGTTCTTTGATGAACGGATACGTATATGTGTGGATGTAAGTAGGATAGGAAATGATTGTTGAATCATATTTGAAGAATGTACAGTGTAACTCATTAATGTGAAATCTGAAATATTCCTCGGGTATTACCTACCCATTAAAATATTTTCATCATTAACAGTTTGTACGAAAGGATTTTTTTTTTTTTTTTTTTTTTTTTACAATCTTTATGATAATATATATACATATATATTTTCTTCGGATGTAATTATGGATTTAATGAGTCAATATAATATTAGACTCATTTATTTTTCGATTTGAGCTAGAATAAGTAATCTATAAAACTATTAGGATCCACATATTCTTCGCAGAATATTAATGAAGTTATGGTTCAATACTTCATCGTTCATTACTGTTGGTACTCCTTGGCATCTATGGTGCGTATGATGTTGATGTTCGTGGGTTAGATTGTGACGTTGAGGTGTGGGATGCGGATGTTGTTGGTGGTGGTACTGGTGCTGTCAGTACTATTGTTGGTGGTATCGTTGGTGCTGGTGATGTTGCTGATGCTGGTAAGTTTTTCACCATATTCTCCAAAGCTACTACTCGTGCACGAAGTTCGTTGACTTCTTCTACTAACCCTGGCTGGTTATCAGTGTGAGGTGGGGGTTGGATATCTTCTCTAGTTCCGTTAATGGTAGCCTCAAGAAGAAAAATTCTCGCAAAGAGGGTATAAACAGTGTTGCGAACAGGTTCGCCGGTAAGCGGATCGAGTATTCCGACGTTAGGTGGTAAATTTGGCTCGTGATATGGAGTACCTTCTTCATTTCTCCATTTGGTAAGTATTTCGCGAACCCATCCCCACTTTCTAAAGAAATCACGGTAGTTGATCGGTTGATGTGCTCCCGTCACGCTGTCTTCGGAACTGGAGGAACTTGGTCTATTCGAAGAGGCCATCTTACGCGATCACGGAAAGTTATGAAATGATTCTTGATATGAATTGAGGGCTGAATATTGGATGATATCTCCATCTTCTCGAATACATATATATAGTGAAAAGATTCCGTAATTTACGGAGAAAATTTTTGGAAAGTGCAAAATAATATCCATGGTAATAGATATGATAGGATATGATATTCGTCTATACATCGTGTATGCAATAAATGCAAAAACACGTGTCAAGACTAAGAATGATAAGCAGATAATTTTTGACAAAATGATAAGCAAAACTTTTGACATGCAGACACGGTCGAAGTCCAGACTTACTAATGCATCTTAACGACTATCTGTTAGACACACTAATGCAAGACCTGGTTCGCTAAGACCACCGCTCTGATACCATATGTCACACCCCGTCCAAAATCTTCTTGAACGAATACAATAACATCTGGTACCATTACGATGAACTGACTTCTATATGCCATAAACGACTCCATGTAATATCTTTAACAACGAGCTAATGCACAGTGGAAGATTTCTTTCAAACCTGAGAATAAACATGCTTTAAAGTGTCAACCAAAAGGTTGGTGAGTTCATTAGTTTATAGTAATCATTTCATTTTCATCATTTTAATAGACCACAAGATTTTAAGTATAATAAATCGTGCAGAAGTAAAAATCATTTATCTTAAACATAATCTCAAATCCGGCATTTCACAAACGGCAGAGATAAAAGTCATTCATACGAACTACAACATAAACAAGATGCATATAGAATAACCCCAATCATTCCGGAATTACCTCGGACCTGATTAAATACCAAGATGCATATAGAATAACCTCAATCATTCCGGAATTACCTCGGACCTGATTAAATAACTCATTCGTAGAATGTTTTTAAGTACTTGTGTCTATTTCGTCAAACATTTATAAAAGAAATTCGTGCATTCGCAGTTCAAAATATATTGCAAAGCATTTAATAAAGCAGTTGTAAAAACAGCGCATGTATTCTCAGTCCCAAAATGTAAAGAGTAAAAGGGGAGCAAATGAAACTCACCGTATTGTATTTTGTACTAAAAATACATATAACGACATTGAACAACTAAACAATGCAAGGTTGGCCTCGGATTCACGAACCTATAACATTTATATATATATATATATATATATATATATATATATATATATATATATATATATATATATATATATATATATATATATATATATATATATATATATATATATATATATATATATATATATTAACACATATAAAAACAATTAACAAGTTTATATTTTAATATTTTTTAGTATACTTCTTATATTAAGAATTTGTATGTTATATTAATAAATAAATTAATTATACCTATTTTATATATTTTAGATGATTAGAATTATATAACAGATTCTTATTAAAGTATTTTAATTAGGATATAATATATTTTATTTATTATAAATATTATATATTAATGCTTAAAAATATTAAATAATGTATTAGAACTCATATTTATATATGTATGCTTTAATTTAAAATATATTTATATATTATTTTTAACTTAAATGTAATAACATTTTACTAAACAAAATAGTATCTAATATTAATATAGATGTAAAATATACATAAATGTCATTTATTTATTAAAATAATATTTATAATACTAAAATAGTGATAATAATAATAATAATAATAATAATGATAATAATAATGATAATGGTAATAAGATAACAATAATAATAATAATGAATAGATAAATAACTACCTCAAGGAAGTAGTCCTTAAAAAGTTTCCCAAGTTCGGGTTTGAACCCGCGACGTCCCGCTAACCCGATAATATCCTTAATCATACCATCACCATTTCATTTATGTTTTAACCACTACCCTAAATCATAGTTCCCATAAAATCATCATCATTTTATGCTCATAATATTATCATCGTTGTGACTAATATTATTATAATCGATCATGAATCGTTATCATCTTCTTTTCCTATCCTACATAAAAATCACGATCCTAATCATCATCTACGTTCATTATTCATCCTCAATCTCAATAATCATTATCAACTATCGTCGTCTTCATCCTTCGAAAACACGTTACCGTGTTCATTATTGTTTTCATTCCAAAGAAATGGGTCTCGGTCCCTTCATAATATAAAAACTAATTCTTGGCCCAACAATTAAATTAAGTCTCGACCCATATTCCCTAATCTATCTTCTCGGCCCAACATAGTTTGTATAAGCCCACGTAAAAAAATGTATACAAGTAATCGGCCCAATAATGCAATCAACCATAAGTCCACTAATTAAATTCCTAAATCTAATTAAAATCCGCTAGCAAAATTGGTTTCTCATCTGATCGAATACATGTCCAGTTTAAAGCTCGAATGGCACGATAGTAATTTAGTGGAACTTTAAATCAGCAAGTCACAAGTGGTTTAATAACTTTAATTCTTGTCGGCCATATTGTAATCAAGTAAAACAAATTCAATAGCAAAAGTATCTTTTGATTAGTTAACATGTGGGTGAAGTGGGTTTAGGTACAACTGGTTCAATCATAAGATAGTTGTCCAAATAATCGACCCAAAATTCACATTCATTAGTAGCTATTGATCAATGATGAGGGTTTGGTGTTAAACTAAACAACAAGCAGTGATCGTTAAATAACGGTTTCTAAAAGGCTGCAGCAACCGTAATAGCGTAACTGCAGTAATTGTTAACATGGATCTTCGTTGTGGTGGTGTGATGGTTTATGAAGAAAACAGAATCCAGCGGCCAGCAGGCTGCAGGAGGGTTGTTTGATTTGTGGTTCCACTACGGTAAACAGATATGGTGAGCAGAAAAACAGATGTATTCATGGGTTCTTATCGGGTTTTCGAAATGGAATCAAAGGAGAGGAAGAGAAGAGAAAGAAGTGGTCATGATGGTGTTGGTGTTTGACGATTCAAAAGAAACAGAAAACGTCGAGTAGCAGCTGCAGCGAGGCTGCTGTGCACGCAGAACAGAAAAATTCTCGTAGCAATTAACGGTAGTCGTGATTGGTGTTGAGTTAAAGGTAAACCGAAAACTAATCAGTTTATATAGGTTTGTTCTAAAAAGGTGATGGGTTATATGTAAGTTTAGTTCGATATGGAAATAGGAAACAATAAATAAAAAAAATATATATATATATACCCGATAGTATATAGGTGGTGGTGCAGGTGATAATGGTTGTTCCTAGTTGTAGATGTTTAAGAGGTGACCTTTCGTGGCGAGGATCGTTGGTGATGTTATTGATGGTGGTTTGGGTTTCATGAAGAAGGAGCAATAAGAAGGGTTCGATGGTGAGGTTGTTCGAAAGGAAGTATTTACAAATATCGTGATTCATGGTGGTTGTGATGGAGGTGGCAGGTTCACTTTGATGGTGGTTATTTGGACAGAATTATAATAAAAGACGAGTAGCAGTGTAGCAACAACATGATGGAGATGATAATAAGGTGGTGGTGTTTATGGCCGATGGTGGTTGATGATTCAAGTTTATGGTTTGTATTGGTGATCAAGTTTAATATCAAAGTGATGATACATTGAATGAGTTCGATAGAGGTTTAGGATGATGGTCGACATGAATTTTGGATGGGTGGTAGAGGGTAGCAAGCAAAGGTGATAAGAGTTTGCTTCTTGCCTTCCTATGTGTATGTATCAATGAGAGATGGATATCAATTATTTAACAAATGAGTGCACTAATAATTAAAACATGTAAAGAGAAAAGAATGGAATAGCAAGTGGATGTTGGGACCTTCAATTCGACAGAAAACAGAATACATATGTAGCTATAGTAATTACATACAAATTTAGACTAAAGAGTTAAAAACACAATCAATCATAATTTCAAAATATCTCTGAAATCGATAGATTAGAATAAAAATAATAATATAATAATAATTATAATATAATTTGAAATATAAACGTGTAAATTCTTAGCCGTCCTCTACTATTTGATTCACGGGCTAAAATTCGTGCTCCGTTGATAAATTAGTGGCGGACTAAAAGTCCTTGGAAAAATTCCAAATTCTTAATTTAAAATCCTTTATTTATTTCGGTCATTATGGTATAAAATTTGATGATTAATTTATTAAATAAAAATTACATCAACAGTCTCGCTCGAATCTTGGAAAAATATAAAAAGTGTTAAAATTAAACAATTAGATCCTAATTATACTATTAATAAGCCTATAACTTATATAACTCATTTTTGGATCACCGTTTAATTTAAAATTACATATCTTTAAATTTATCTTTCTTAATATCAATCGGAACATCAAACGAGTATTACAATCATTTAATATTTATTCTTAATATACTTTATCTGTATATAGTTATGTTTTAAATAATAATTATTATTTTTACATAATTAATTTCTAACAATACATCATAAATTATATATATATTTATTTAAATATATATACACATCTATTTATAAATAGTTGTTCGTGAATCGTCGGTAATAGTCAAAGGGTAATTTGAATATATGAACATTGTTCCAAAATTTTAAGACTCAACTTTACATACTTTGCTTATCATGTCGAAATCATATAAAGATTAAAGTTTAAATTTGATCGGAAATTTCCGGGTCACTACACTTTCCTCCTCGGGTTCACTTTCCTCCTCGGGTTCACTTTCCTCCTCGGGTTCACTTTCCGGGTTCCCTATAGTTGGTTCATCCGGAATTTGTGAGTCTTCCCCAAAGATATTATTCTCGTCATCGGATAGGTTAATGACTGGAACACCATCTGAAGATTCTGGTTCGGAGTTGCTGAATGTGATAACAAGTTTTGAGCCCGACATCTATCACACAACAACTAACCCATTAGTACTACATAATATTTACATATAAATTTTAACCAACAATGATAAGCAATGGTTTTTAAATCAGACCCGGTCAAAGTCCAGACTTACTAATGTATCCTAACGACTTATCAGTTAGACACACTAATGCAAACCTGGTTCGCTAAGACCACCGCTCTGATACCACATGTCATAACCCGTCCTTAACCATAAGAACGAGTTAGATAACGTATGATTTCATTGCGAGGTATTGACCTCTATATGCGACATTTTTAAAAGAACAACTGCATTTATTTTACATTACAAACCATAACTCTTATTTTAATACAAGCTTTAGACAATATAAAGATGATTATCGTTTAGCGATAATCTTAGACTTACAAACTTTACATATGATGATAACAATACGATTTCTAGCATATTTTACAATACAACTCCTCGGATATGCAGTTTTGTTTTTGACACAAATATGAGTACGCAAGATCTTGCTTAAATTCAACATGTTGCAGCAGAAGCTTTTAGTTATCACCTGAGAATAGACATGTTTAAAACGTCAACATAAAGTTGGTGAGATATAGGTTTAATGCCGGCAGCGATATAAATATAGACCACAAGATTTCATATGTAAACATTTTAATAAAAATATTCTAAGTGGTTGAGCACTTGGTAACCATACTTAACATTTAATCACGTCGCATATTCCCTTTATTATGAAATCTTACTACACCGTACCAAGTGTAGTTACGAAACGAAGTACTGTACAACCGTTGAATACTGGTCGTCCAGTCCGGTTGGGGTTGTCAGGCCCGCTAGATCTATCAACAGGATTCGCGTTTACAATACCGCTGTAAATAATAGTTACCAAGCTACAGGGAAGTATGCCAGTGGTACAACTCAACGTAGAATATATTTTTCAGTTACTTGTGTCCATAACGTAAAACATAAAATACATGTATTCTCATCCCGAAATACTTAGAGTTTAAAAGTGGGACTATATACTCACTTTTGTCTTGAAGATATATATATTTTGACTTGGTCTCCGGTTGATATCACGAACCTATCCATATATAATATATCAATATATTTTCATTTTAAACAATCGTCACATATATATACTTATAATACTTTTAATGTCTTCTTAGTCCGTAGTTAGCAATTCAATTTTAATAGTTCATATTTAGGTGTTTAATAATTAAATAAAACCCCCATCGAAATAAATAAAACCCCATTGTATTCATTTTGGTCGGGATTAATCTTGACCCACGGTACCGGTGTTGTCAAATGACGTGTTGCGTACATAAAGTACCGGTGTTGTCAAATGACGTGTTGCGTACAATCATGGGATCTTATGATTAATCTTCTCGTGTTGTTTATGGGTGATCCTGAAATATATAAAATTAAATTATGAGTACATATATATAAAATATCATGTTATTTTAGAAAGATGTGATTCATTAAATTTTTCTCCAATTATTTTCGTGGCTAAACTAGTTTTGGATATCCGATTTTGTTTTGGTCATAGTTTCTTCGTTACAACTCCGTTTTCGTTGGTTCAACTTGCCACTTCCTTGGATCGAGTCCCTCTTTAAGAATATGAACTTTAAATACCTTAGGTTGTATTCGAAATCACAGGTCATAGGTCAAACTTTGGTGAAACTTATGAAGTTAATCATTTTCCTTTATGTAAACAACATTAAATGATTATTTTTCTAAAAATACTTATACTTTGAGTTAAATCATGAAATTTTTATGTGTTATCATATTCATAGTAAATATCATTTTTCCAGAAAATAAACCTCCAATTCAAGGTTCAAAATAGTTTTTAATTATCCAACCCAAAACAGCCCCCGGTTGCACTCCGACGTCGTAAAATCAGTTTTTAAGGTGTTCTTTGAAAAACCAAGTTATACCTTGTTAAATTAGCATATATTTATGATATATTACAGGTCTTGAAGTATTTTAAAAGTTAAGTTAGAAGGATCTATTTAGTTTGCAAACAAGTTTGAAAACATTCAAACTATGTTCTTGTTGTTAAAATTTTATACCATAAAATAAGATAGCTATATATATATGAATCGAATAAGGTTATGAACAAAGTTACTACCTCAAGTTACTTGGACAAGATTGCTGTAAAAGAGGAGTAAAAACTTAGAACCAAAAGAGTGGTGGAGTTGGATGAAAGATTGGAAGTAAACTTGTGTTCTTGGAAGGATTTTTGAAGTGTTTTTGGAAAGGTTTTCTTATGGTGTTTAAGTGATGCTCTTGAAGCTAGATTTTCATGGTGATGGGCTGAGATGGTTAAGGTGTTTAAGGGTTATGAAAGGGTGTTCCTAACTAGCAAAATGATGTAGCAAAGTTGAAGATGGATGGAGTACTTAAGGTGGTGGTGGTGGCGTGAATGATGAGGAACAAAGACATGATCTTTGTTGTATTTTTGTGTAATAATTCATGCATGCATCCAAACTCTAATTATCTCTCATCTAGGGCAGTAATAATGGCTAGTTAGGTGGTGATTTTATGTGTATATACTAATAGTAAATACGTATAGAAGCTAGGTATGTTACGGTACATATACCGTAGATATACGTATAGAAATCTTGTGAAAATGGAATGAGAATTCAAATATAGCTATCTTTTGTGAATATACTTATATTGTTTTATGTATTTAAATCCTTAAAAAGTGATTAAATACATTACTTATACGATATATGTATAAACATTATAGGTCATAAGTATTTATGTCAAATAACGTTACGTATGGTTATCGTTTTGAAAACTTAAGTTAGTAGTTTCAAAATATACTTATAACTTATTGTTATTAATACAAAATGAGATATTAAAACATCCTTAGATCATGTTAAATATGTATATATACATATATATACACAAACGTATAATTATCATATGTTATATAGTTCGTGATATCATTGGTCAACGACAGTCAAACGTTGTGTAAAACTCTTTTCAAAAACATAAATCTCAATAATTTGGATTGCTTATCATGTTGGTAAGGTTTAATTTATGTAAATATTAATCTTATAAGTATAGAACGATCGAAAAAGTGCGGGTCATTACACTTCATCATCATTCTTGTTTAATTACTTGCTTGTTTATTACTTGTTTGTTGTAAAGATCAAGTCTCTTTAGCTTGAATCTTCTTAGATCTTGGTTTCTTCTTTTGATTTTGAAGAACCAAGAACAAGAACTCAAACTCACTAGTTTGTAGTTCCATAATTATGTAATTTCATGTTTCAAGTTCATAAACCTTAAGATCTTTCTTTGTTATCATGATTTGTAGACTTGAACTCTTAAGATTCAAAACTTAGTTGAATCTTCTCAAGCATGATACAAACATGAATAAATACTTAAAGATCTAGTTACTTACTTTATTTATGTTCACTTAAATTTCATGTTTTCAAGATTCATAAGTTTCAAAACTTTCTTATTGTTTATATTGTTGACTTGAACTATTAAGATCTACACTTTGGTTGATCTTCTCAAGTATGAAACAAATGTAAACATGTTACTTGTAGATCTAGTTATTTGTTTCACTTTTACTTAGTTAAATTTGTGATTTATGTTCATGGTCAAGTATTTACTAGTTAAAGACTTGATTATTATTCTTGAAATTTTGTAAGTTCAAGACATAGAAGTGTAACTTGCTAGTTACAACTTCACATACTTGTGTTGATTTAACTTAAGTACTAGATCTAGACTTTTGATACTAGGATCTTCAAGATCTACTAAGAACTAAGTTCTACAACCTAAGATCTTGTGTACTTAAGTTTATTTTCAAGTTTGTAGCTTATGACTAGTTTTAAAGTTGATGTATGTGTTAGATCTAAGACCTTGATGAAACTTTGGTTCATCAAACATCATACAACTCTTAAGTGAGTTGATCTACATGTCTTAGACTCACACTTGTGTTGCTAGTGTCAAAACTTAGTTAGTATTACTTTCATAGTTCATGTGTGTGTAGATCTAAGACTTGATGTAACTTTGGTTCATCAAATTAATGGCTTAGACTTGCACTAGGGTTATGATGGTCAAGACTTGGTTAATATGATGTAGACACATCCGTGAGTTGTACACTTGAAGCTATATGCATCAAGGATGAGAGCCATGATGAACATCAAGCACCAAGACCACCGGAACTCTCCAAACTTTCTGTTTTTCTGTCCAAACTGAACTGGTCGGCTGTTTCTGGACCAGACCAGTAGGTCTGGGCTGATCCCATCTTGATTTTTGGATAGAACTTTTCGAGTAGATAATTTTTCATTTAGGACTCGTCTTCATCCGAGTTACGGTTTAGGATTTATGGCCCTCCGTTCGTCACTATGTCCTTTAACGTTGTGCAGAAAATTTCAGACCTACTCGCACATATACCGTTGCCACGGTCAAACGAAGACGAGTTAGCTTCTGTAATTTTAACCACACTTAAACGACTCATATACGGAGCCATAGCCACTGGCCTCACCTCTGTTCGGTTTGTGTAGAGGCCGTGGTGACTGATCCAAGTCAGCCTTTGTTTTAAACTACTTTCATAAACGAACCTTACTTGTTACCTTTTGTTTAATGATGATTGATGATGACCCTTATGACCTTAATTACATACTTATAAACCTTTAGAGATGACTTACTGACTTAGTACTATTTGACTTAGGTTTAGGACACTCGGACCGTTACTTGCACACCTTTCCCGACTACTACATTACCGCTACTACTATCATTGTGAGTTATAGCATTCCCTTTTTACTTTAACTTATTTTGGGAACTGAGAATGCATGCGGACTTTATGTTTTACATACTAGGCACGAGTACTTAAACTTTATATGTGTGGGTTATATAACGGCAGAAACATTCCCTTTAGCTCGGTAACGTTTAATCATTGGTTTTTGAACCGTGAACGCGAATCTTAGATATGGATCCATAGGGTTTGACATCCCCACTCGGGCTAGTCGCGCTAGCATTTAATGAGTGTTTAATACTTCGAGGTTATACGCACTTGCCAAGTGCACTTTAAGGGGGTACATAAACGTTAAGTTAGTTACCAAGTGCCCACGGTTAAGCATATACTTTTACATACTTTTGAACGCTCGTTGTAGCACTGAAATCTCGTGGCCTACTTACATTACTGTTATACTTAAACTATAGCTCACCAACCTTTGTGTTGACCTTTTTAAGCATGTATTTCTCAGGTGCTTGAAGTCGCTTCCGCTATCTTACTAGTCGTGCTGTAGAACCCGCTGCCTAGAGTTGCTATCGCATGACTACTTATTTGCATTCAAACTTATTTACTTTTGAAACTATGTTATGTAACGACCTTGGTGGTCACGTACACTTATTTAATGCTTCTACTTAGTGGAGCATACTTTTGGATTGTAAAACTTTCGACGTTTGTTATGACGTCACTTTTATTAATGAATGCAAACTCTGTTTTGAAAACGCATATAGTACTTAACCTTGTAATGATCCTGTTGATGATGGTCCGTACATGATGATTTAGTACGGGGCGTCACATTTGGTATCAGAGCGTTGGTTGTAGGGAATTAGGATGCATTAGTGAGTCTAAGACCGACCCGAGTAGGATTCACTAATAGGACTAATCTACAACTTGCTAGTTTACTTGTTTCCGCTGTGTTTACTGCATGCTGCTGCTTACTTTTACTGCTATATGCCGTATGCTACTATATGATATCACTACTGCATGATGCTACTTGCTTCCGATTGCATGCTACTTTCATACGATTTGCCGATATTGCCATGCTACTTACTGTTATACATGATTTAAACTGTTGGCCTATTATTTGCGTGCTTACTGACATGGAAAATTTACTTTTCCTTGTTCAGATGTCGGACGTTCCACCTGCTGACATTCCGGGCAGTACAGGCTCAGACCCCGTTGTTCCACCTACTGCTACACGTGTTGCTGCTGCTGCCGACATTCCGGCCCCGACACCCACTGGCGATCCCGGCGCTTCTACTTCCGGAGCTAGCTCTAGTGCACCTGCCCCAGTGGCCACATCAGATGGACATATGGACCCTCTGGAGATTCCAGCTCCCATTGCCCCGGTACCTCAGGAGCTACAGCCCCACCTCGGTGTGGCTGTGATCCCTGCGTATCTTGGGGAAGGTCCGGTTCGTAACGAACGTAACCACTGGTGCCGACGCACTCCCGATGGACGTCTTGTGCCGATTGGACCCGCCAGATACCAGCAGATGATGGCCGCTCAAGGAGGACCACCTGTAGTGTCACTTCCACCCAGTTCAGAAGACTCATCTGACGACTCATCCACAGACGACTCCAGCGATGAGGAGGATCCCGCTGACAGACCGATTCAGGCACCTTCTACCCCGCCGAAGAAGCGGTATCGCTTCGCTGGAATTATTCCGGGTCGTACTATCACTGACGCTTTTGGTCGGCGTCAGAGGATCACTGCTTGTAAACGGCTGGTGCCGTACCCTGCCGACCCACTGATATTACCGTCTACATCCAGAGCCGAACCATCTACTTCAGCACCACCAGCACCACCTGCACCGCCAGCACCACCTGCCCCACCATCTTCCTCTAATGAGGAACTGAGGCAGGAGATTGAGATTCTCCAGGCTCGAGTTACTGAGCTCGAGGAGCAGTTGGCTCAGGTTTTGGACATCTTGCACCCACCATCACCGTAGGACTTTGTATTAGATTTGGTATTGTAATCTCTTTTGTAATTTCATATTTCACTTATGTGTTGCACGAACTTATTGTAATGTATGGAACTTATTATCATTAATGAATGGGAATTTGTGTTGTTTACTTTTTGCATAAGCGTTCTTTTTACGTTACCGTATCATGGTTTTGTGGTACATTTATCTGCTTGCGTTACTTAATCAACATGTATTGTACTGTTTTCATGTTGGTTGTTATATACTATATTATTATTTGTTGCATATTGGATTTTGACTTGAGTCAAAATGTTTGTATAGAACATCATGGCTAATGGAACCGCAAGACCTACTGCTGCACAGATTGAGGAAATGATTAACGAACGTGTTGCTGCTGCTCTAGCAGAAAGGAACCCTCCAATTGTACCACCGCCTGTCGTTCCACTCGTCCGAGATGGGTGTACTTACAAGGAATTTCAAAGCTGTAAGCCGCACTACTTCAGTGGCACTGAGGGACCAGTCGGTCTCACAAGATGGTTCGAAAAGTTGGAATCGGTATTCAGGGTTAGCAATTGTTCGAAAGCTAACAAAACAAAATTTGCATCTTGCACGCTGTCTGATGGCGCGCTTACATGGTGGAATACCATGGCCCAAGCGCAAGGAATTGATGAGGCGTATGCTACGCCTTGGGAGGAGTTTAAATGTGCTATGATCGAGGAATACTGTCCGAGGACCGAAATCCAAAATATGGAAATTGAATTTATGCAATTGAAGGCCGTAGGGAACGACCTTAACAGTTACAATCGTAGGTTCTTGGAGTTGGCTCTTATGTGTCCGACCATGGTCACCCCCGAATTTAAGCGCTTGGAAAAATACTTCTCGGGACTTCCTAAGTCCATCAAGGGTAATGTTACCTCATCCAAGCCACCAAGTGTTCCCGAAGCAATGAGCATTACGCATACTCTCTTGAATCAAATCATCCTTGACGAGCCGGAGAAGGCTAAGTTTGAAACTGGTAGTGGCGAGAAGAGGAAATGGGACAACAACCACAACAACAACAGGGGTAAGAACTATGATCAAAACCCGGTGAAGCGACATGAAGGGTTCAGGCAAAACAACAACAACACCAACCCCAACAACAACAACAGCTCCAACCCGAACTACAAAGGAACTTTACCACAATGCAAGAGGTGTTATAAGCACCACACTGGGTATTGCAATGTTGTCTGTGAGAAATGCCAACGGACTGGGCATGTTGGCAAAGATTGTAAGATTACTACTTTGAATGTGAAGCCGAACCACAACAACAATGGGCCTAAGAAGTGTTATGAATGTGGAAAGACGGGCCATTTCAGAAACAAGTGCCCAAACAAGCGTAAAGATGGCGGACCACCACGTGCTAGAGCCTTCAATGTTAATGCAAGGGATGCACGCGACAACCCCGACTTGGTGACAGGTATATTCAAAATCAACAATCTTTTAGCTTCTGTCCTATTTGATACTGGTGCCGATAGGAGCTATGTGTGTAGACATTTTTGTGATAAGTTAGATTGGTCGTTAGTTCCTTTAAAGGAAAGTATGCTTGTCGAGGTAGCCAATGGAAAACTTGAAAAAGTGGACCAAATTGGCCGAGGGGCTATTATCAACATAGCCGGTGTAGACTTTGAGATAGACTTGATACCCATTAAGTTGGGAAGTTTTGATGTTATTGTTGGCATGGACTGGTTGACTAAGATAAGGGCCGAGATTATTTGTGGAGACAAAGCACTCCGCATACCGCAAGGAGATGGCGAGCCATTGATCATTTATGGGGAGAGATGTAGCTCTCAACTGAACCTCATTTGTTGCGTGAAGGCACAAAAGATCATGAAGAAGGTACGCCTTGCTGTCCTAGCTCATGTGAAAACCGTAGGAACCGAGGAGAAGAAAGTGGAAGATGTACGTATTGTGAACGAGTTCTCCGATGTCTTTCCCGAAGAATTGCCTGGATTACCGCCACCAAGGGCAGTAGAATTTCAGATTGACTTAGTGCCAGGAGCTGCACCTGTAGCTCGCGCACCCTATAGACTTGCACCTTCCGAGATGCAAGAATTGCAAAGCCAACTACAAGAATTACTTGATCGAGGGTTTATTCAACCGAGTTCTTCACCGTGGGGCGCGCCTGTGTTGTTTGTGAGGAAGAAGGATGGATCCTTCCGAATGTGTATCGACTACCGTGAGCTTAACAAATTAACCATCAAGAATCGGTATCCTCTTCCACGAATTGACGATCTTTTTGACCAACTGCAAGGATCGTGTGTTTACTCAAAGATCGATTTGCGATCGGGCTATCACTAGTTGAGGGTGAAGGAAAGTGACGTGATGAAAACTGCATTTAGAACCCGCTATGGTCATTATGAGTTTCTTGTAATGCAGTTCGGTCTGACCAATGCGCCTGCTGTATTTATGGACCTTATGAATCGCGTTTGCAAGCCGTACTTGGATAAATTTGTTATAGTCTTCATAGATGATATCCTCATCTACTCTAAGAGCGAGGAAGAACACGAACATCATCTCCATTTGGTACTTGAGCTCTTGAGACGTGAGCAACTTTACGCAAAGTTTTCCAAGTGTGAATTCTGGTTAAAGGAAGTTCAGTTTCTCGGTCATGTTGTGAGTGACCAGGGCATCAAAGTTGATCCCGCCAAGATAGAAGCGATCAGCAAGTGGGAGACCCCCACTACTCCGACTCACATTCGCCAATTTTTGGGACTTTCCGGCTATTACCGAAGGTTTATCGAAGGTTTCTCTCTGATTTCACGCCCGTTAACCGCGCTCACTCACAAGGGACAGAAATTTATTTGGGGAGACGAACAAGAGAAGGCATTTCAATTCTTGAAACAGAAGTTAACCACCGCGCCTATCTTATCACTTCCTGAGGGTAATGACGATTTTGTTGTTTACTGCGACGCCTCGAAAACCGGTTATGGTTGTGTACTGATGCAACGCACGAAGGTCATTGCTTATGCTTCTCGTCAGCTTAAGATCTACGAACGGAACTATACTACACACGATCTTGAACTTGGAGCCGTTGTCTTGGCGCTCAAATTGTGGAGGCACTACCTTTATGAAACTAAATGCACTATCTTCACCGATCACAAGAGTCTCCAGCATATATTCGATCAGAAACACTTGAATATGAGACAACGAAGGTGGATTGAGACACTAAATGATTACAAGTGTGAACTTCGCTACCACCCGGGTAAAGCCAACGTTGTTGCTGACGCCTTAAGCCGAAAGGAGAGATCGGCACCTCTTCGCGTTCGAGCATTGAACATCACGATTCATTCCAATCTCCAGAACCAAATCCGAGCAGCCCAAGAACAGGCTCTCATAGAGAAGCACTTACGATATGAATACTTGAACATCCTCGTCTCTAAATTCGAAGTTAGAGAATCTGGACTCCGATGTTATGCCGGAAGAATTTGGGTACCACGTTATGGAGACCTACGGAGCCTCATACTGGATGAAGCTCACAAGTCAAGATATTCGATTCATCCCGGAGCGGGCAAGATGTACCATGATATTAAAGAACAATATTGGTGGCCGAATCTCAAGAAAGACGTTGCATCTTATGTTAGTAAGTGTTTGACTTGCTCAAAGGTTAAAGCCGAGCATCAAAAACCTTCTGGATTACTTCAACAGCCGAAGATCCCACAATGGAAGTGGGAGATGATAACTATGGACTTTGTCACCAAGCTGCCAAAGACGGTGGGCGGATACGATACCATTTGGGTTATTGTTGACCGTCTTACCAAGACTGCACATTTCTTAGCAATGAAAGAGACCGATACAATGGAGAGGCTTGCTCAACTCTACATTAAAGAGGTTGTATCACGACACGGTATACCCTTATCGATCATCTCCGATTGCGATCCCCGATTTGCTTCTAGGTTTTGGCGTTCTTTACAAGAAGCCATGGGAACTCGTCTCGACATGAGCACTGCATATCACCCTCAGACTGATGGGCAAAGTGAGCGAACAATTCAAAACTTGGAGGACATGCTACGTGCATGTGTTATTGATTTTGGAAAGGCCTGTGAAAGGCATTTGCCACTCGCCAAATTCTCGTACAACAACAGTTATCACTCGAGCATTAAAGCTGCACCATTTGAAGCGTTGTATGGCCGCAAGTGCCGTTCTCCTCTTTGTTGGGCCGAGCTAGGTGAAGTGCAACTCACCGGGCCCGAGATAGTCCACGAAACTTCAGAGAAGATTGCTCAGATTCAAAACAGACTCAAGGTAGCTCGTGATCGCCAAAAGAGTTACGCTGATAGTAAACGTAAAGACTTCGAATTCAACATCGGTGATTGTGTTATGTTGAAGGTTGCACCCTGGAAGGGTGTGATTCGTTTTGGGAAGCGCGGAAAGTTAAACCCGCGGTACATTGGTCCTTTTGAAATTTTGGAGCGTGTTGGACCCGTTGCTTATCGTCTTGAACTTCCAGAACAATTGAGTTCAGTTCATCCTACCTTCCACGTGTCAAACTTGAAGAAGTGTCTTGCGCCACCTGAACTTATTATACCATTGGAGGAACTTACTATTGATGACAAACTCCACTTTGTGGAAGAGCCTGTTGAAATCATGGAAAAAGAAGTCAAGGAGTTGAAACACAATAGGATTCCGATCGTCCGAGTTCGATGGAATTCCAAACGAGGACCTGAGTTTACTTGGGAACGAGAGGACCGCATGAGACAGAAGTATCCTCACCTTTTCCCACCTCCTCCATCACCTTCAGATTCAGCTTCAAATTTCGGGACGAAATTTTCTTTAACAGGTGGGTAATGTAACGACCCTGGTTTTTCCAACGTTATTTATTAATAATTATTATTGTTAATACGTGTGATTAAACGAATGTATATAATTACATTTACATGTTTCCATGATTGCCCGTACTTGACTTTTAAGAGCCCGAAACGTCTTTGCGACACACGAAACTTCACGAATAATATTTTTAGAATACTATTTGCATTCATGATTATTTATTATTAATCATTTTAATTAATCAAGGTTAGTGATTAATTACTTGGGCTTTATTTATTTAAATGGCATCTTTATTTAAACTTGGGCCTTTAATTATTAGACTTGGGCTAAGTAAGCCCACCCTACTCTTTTATGGACTTGCAAGCCCACTTGTTAAGTTAGTTTTATGTTAAGGTTAATCAAGGTTAATTAAACTAATGAAGAGACAAAGTTGTCTCAAGCATGCAAGGCTTATTTTAACTTGTTACCCAATTAAGCTTACACCATTAACCAACACATGAAAGGCAAGCATTTGACCTCCCTTGTATTACCCAAAACCGTCGGCCTAGTTCAAGAAAGGGGAGACTTGTTTGTTTTTTTTTCCTTATCACTTGTTACTTGCATTCATTTCCTCATTTCACACACACAAACTCTCTCACAATTCTCTCATCTTTTCTCACTTTTCTTGTAAGTAAAATGTTTAAATCTTCTTTCTTTTTCTCTTCCAAAACCGTGACCCTATCTCAATCTTCATCATCATTCTTGTTTAATTACTTGCTTGTTTATTACTTGTTTGTTGTAAAGATCAAGTCTCTTTAGCTTGAATCTTCTTAGATCTTGGTTTCTTCTTTTGATTTTGAAGAACCAAGAACAAGAACTCAAACTCACTTGTCATAACCCGTCCTTAACCATAAGAACGAGTTAGATAACGTATGATTTCATTGCGAGGTATTGACCTCTATATGCGACATTTTTGAAAGAACAACTGCATTTATTTTACATTACAAACCATAACTCTTATTTTTAATACAAGCTTTAGACAATATAAAGATGATTATCGTTTAGCGATAATCTTAGACTTACAAACTTTACATATGATGATAACAATACGATTTCTAGCATATTTTACAATACAACTCCTCGGATATGCAGTTTTGTTTTTGACACAAATATGCGTACACAAGATCTTGCTTAAATTCAACATGTTGCAGCGGAAGCTTTTAGTTATCACCTGAGAATAGACATGTTTAAAACGTCAACATAAAGTTGGTGAGATATAGGTTTAATGCCGGCAGCGATATAAATATAGACCACAAGATTTCATATGTAAACATTTTAATAAAAATATTCTAAGTGGTTGAGCAGTTGGTAACCATACTTAACATTTATTCACGTCGCATATTCCCTTTATTATGAAATCTTACTACACCGTACCAAGTGTAGTTACGAAACGAAGTACTGTGCAACCGTTGAATACTGGTCGTCCAGTCCGGTTGGGGTTGTCAGGCCCGATAGATCTATCAACAGGATTCGCGTTTACAATACCGCTGTAAATAATAGTTACCAAGCTACAGGGAAGTATGCCAGTGGTACAACTCAACGTAGAATATATTTTTCAGTTACTTGTGTCCATAACGTAAAACATAAAATACATGTATTCTCATCCCGAAATACTTAGAGTTTAAAAGTGGGACTATATACTCACTTTTGCCTTGACGATATATATATTTTGACTTGGTCTCCGGTTGATATCACGAACCTATCCATATATAATATATCAATATATTTTCATTTTAAACAATCGTCACATATATATACTTATAATACTTTTAATGTCTTCTTAGTCCGTAGTTAGCAATTCAATTTTAATGGTTCATATTTAGGTGTTTAATAAATAAATAAAACCCCCATCGAAATAAATAAAACCCCCATCTTATTCGTATTGGTCGGGATTAATCTTGACCCACGGTACCGGTGTTGTCAAATGACGTGTTGCGTACATAAAGTACCGGTGTTGTCAAATGACGTGTTGCATACGTACATGAGGTCTTATGATTAATCTTCTCGTGTTGTTTACGGGTGATCCTGAAATATATAAAATTAAATTATGAGTACATATATATAAAATATCATGTTATTTTAGAAAGATGTGATTTATTTAATTTTTCTCCAATTATTTTCGTGGCTAAACTAGTTTTGGATATCCGATTTTGTTTTGGTCATAGTTTCTTCGTTACAACTCCGTTTTCGTTGGTTCAACTTCCCACTTCCTTGGATCGAGTCCCTCTTTAAGAATATGAACTGTAAATACCTTAGTTTGTATTCGAAATCACAGGTCATAGGTCAAACTTTGGTGAAACTTATGAAGTTAATCATTTTCCCTTATGCAAACAACATTAAATGATTATTTTTCTAAAAATACTTATACTTTGAGTTAAATCATGAAATTTTTATGTGTTATCATATTCATAGTAAATATCATTTTTACAGAAAATAAACCTCCAATTCAAGGTTCAAAATAGTTTTTAATTATCCAACCCAAAACAGCCCCCGGTTGCACTCCGACGTCGTAAATTCAGTTTTTAAGGTGTTCTTTGAAAAACCAAGTTATACCTTGTTAAATTAGCATATATTTATGATATATTACAGGTCTTGAAGTATTTTAAAAGTTAAGTTAGAAGGATCTATTTAGTTTGCAAACAAGTTTGAAAATATTCAAACTATGTTCTTGTTGTTAAAATTTTATACCATAAAATAAGATAGCTATATATATATGAATCGAATAAGGTTATGAACAAAGTTACTACCTCAAGTTACTTGGACAAGATTGCTGTAAAAGAGGAGTAAAAACCTAGAACCAAAAGAGTGATGGAATTAGATGAAAGATTGGAAGCAACTTAAGACATAAACTTGAATTGAAAGTTGTATTTTTGTAGTGTTTTTGTTTGATCTTGTTATGGTGGTGTTTAAGGTGATTCTTGAGAGGATTTTTGCTGGAGTTCTTAGAGAGACATGAGGCTAGTAAGTGTGTGTGTTTAGCTAGAGAAATGATGATAGAAGTTGAACTAAAAATGAGGTGAGAATACCCCATTAAAAACGTGAATGGGGGGGGGGGGAGACATGGAATGAGAATTCAAATATAGCTATCTTTTGTGAATATACTTATATGGTTTTATGTATTTAAGTCCTTAAAAGTGATTAAATACATTACTTATACGATATATGTATAAACATTATAGGTCATAAGTATTTATGTCAAATAACATTACGTATGGTTATCGTTTTGAAAACTTAAGTTAGTAGTTTCAAAATATACTTATAACTTATTGTTATTAATACAAAATGAGATATTAAAACATCCATAAATCATGTTAAATATGTATATATACATATATATACACAAACGTATAATTATCATATATTATATAGTTCGTGATATCATCGGTCAAACTAGACGGTCAAACGTTGTGTAAAACTCTTTCCGAAAACATAAGTTTCAACAATTTGGATTGCTTATCATGTTGGTAAGGTTTAATTTATGTAAATATTAATCTTATAAGTATAAATTGATCGAAAAAGTCCGGGTCATTAAAGTACCTACCCGTTAAATAAATTTCGTCCCGAAATTTTAAAATTGTACCTATTTTGCGTCATCGGGAAACAAATGTGGATATTTTTGTTTCATCTGATCCTCCCGTTCCCATGTAAACTCGGGACCCCTTCGAGCATTCCAACGAACCTTAACGATCGGTATATTGCTCTGCTTGAGCCGTTTAATTTCACGATCCATGATTTCGATTGGTTCTTCGATGAATTGTAGTTTCTCGTCGACATGGATTTCTTCAAGAGGAATGGTGAGGTCTTCCTTTTGCAAGACACTTTTTAAGGTTTGAGACGTGAAAGGTATTATGTACTCCGGCGAGTTGTTGCGGTAACTCGAGTCGATAAGCTACCAGTCCAATGCGTTCGATGATCTTGAACGGGCCTACATATCTTGGGTTCAGTTTACCTCTTTTACCGAAACGTATTACACCTTTCCAAGGTGACACCTTTAGCATAACCATGTCACCGATCTGAAACTCTAATGGTTTCCTTCGGACATTGGCGTAGCTCTTTTGGTGACTACGGGCTGTTTTCAATCTCTCCTTGATTTGTACTATCTTCTCAGTCGTTTCGTGTATGATCTCGGGACCAGTTAATTGTCGATCTCCTACTTCATTCCAACAAATAGGAGATCTACACTTCCTTCCGTACAATGCTTCGAATGGAACAGCTTTAATGCTCGCATGATAACTATTATTATACGAGAATTCTGCTAATGGTAGATATTTATCCCATCCGTTTCCAAAATCGATCACACATGCCCTGAGCATGTCTTCAAGAGTCTGAATTATTCTTTCACTCTGCCCGTCGGTTTGCGGATGATATGCGGTACTCATATCCAAACGAGTTCCTAGTGCCTCCTGTAGTGATTGCCAGAACTTTGAGGTAAATCTACTATCACGATCAGATATAATGGAAATAGGTATTCCATGCCTTGAAACTATTTCCTTTATATATAATCGTAATAATTTCTCCATTCTATCCGTTTCCTTTATAGGCAAGAAATGTGCAGATTTGGTAAGACGATCAACAATTACCCAAATGGTGTCGTATCCCCAGGCAGTCTTTGGTAACTTCGTGATGAAATCCATGGTAATACCATCCCATTTCCATTCTGGGATTTCTGGTTGTTGAAGTAACCCTGACGGCTTTTGGTGTTCTGCTTTGACTTTGGAACAAGTTAGACACTCCCCAACATATGTTGCAACGTCTGTCTTTAAATTAGGCCACCAATAATGTGTCTTAAGATCTTGGTACATCTTTCCAACTCCAGGATGTATCGAGTATCTTGTCTTATGTGCCTCATTCAATATCAACTTCCTTAATCCACCCAACTTCGGTACCCAAATACGATTTGCAAAATATCGAATTCCATCTTCCCGTATAACGAGTTGCTTCTCATACTTCTTCATTATTTCATTTCCTATATTTTCTTTAGTAAGTGCTTCTCGTTGAGCCTCTTTGATTTGTGAGTTGAGATTCATGCGAATTTTTATGTTCATCGCTCGAACTCGAATTGGTTCTCGTTCCTTTCTGCTTAAAGCATCGGCCACCACGTTCGTTTTCCCGGGATGATAACGAATTTCACAATCATAGTCATTTATTAACTCGACCCACCTACGTTGCCTCATGTTCAGCTGTTTCTGATCAAAAATATGTTGAAGGCTTTTATGATCAGTAAACACAGTGCATTTAACCCCATACAAGTAGTGTCTCCATATCTTCAATGCAAACACGACTGCTCCCAGTTCTAGATCATGCGTCGTATAATTCCGCTCGTGAATCTTCAATTGTCGGGATGCGTATGCAATAACTTTCTTCCGTTGCATAAGAACGCAACCAAAACCTTGTCGCGAAGCGTCACAATATATTTCAAAATCATCGTTCCCTTCTGGTAACGATAAAATAGGCGCCGTAGTTAACTTCTTCTTTAGTAATTGAAATGCACTCTCCTGCTCAGAGGTCCATTCATATTTCTTCCCTTTTTGCGTTAACGCTGTCAACGGCTTAGCTATTCGGGAAAAATCTTGAATAAACCTTCTTTAATAACCGGCTAAACCCAAAAATTGGCGTATCTGCGTTGGTGTCTTAGGAGTCTCCCATTTTTCAATGGCTTCAATTTTTGCTGGATCAACCTGAATTCCTTTGTTACTAACAACGTGGCCAAGAAATTGCACTTCTTTCAACCAGAAAGCACATTTAGAAAATTTAGCATATAGCTGTTCTTTTCTCAACAACTCTAATATCAACCTTAAATGCTGCTCATGCTCTTGCTCACTCTTGGAATAGATAAGAATATCATCAATGAAAACGATAACAAACTTATCTAAATACGGACTACAAACTCGATTCATGAGGTCCATGAATACAGCTGGCGCATTTGTCAACCCAAACGGCATGACCAGAAATTCGTAATGACCATAACGTGTCCGAAAAGCAGTTTTCGGAATATCCTCTTCTTTGACACGTAATTGATGATAACCCGATCTTAGGTCGATTTTCGAATAAACACATGATCCTTGCAGTTGATCAAATAAGTCATCAATTCTCAGTAGTGGATACCGATTCTTGATAGTTAACTTATTTAATTCACAATAATCTATACACATCCTAAAAAATCCATCTTTCTTCTTAACAAACAAAATTGGAGCTCCCCACGGGGAAGTGCTTGGTCGTATGAATCCACGGTCCAGTAATTCTTTTAACTGATCTTGAAGTTCTTTTAATTCGGACGGTGCAAGTCTATATGGAGCACGAGCCACTGGTGCAGCTCCTGGTACTAAATCTATTTGAAATTCTACAGATCTAAATGGAGGTAATCCCGGCAACTCTTCCGGAAAAACTTCAGGAAAATCTCTTGCCACAGGCACGTCGTTGATGCACTTCTCTTTTTCTTTCTTTTCGACTTTATTAACATATGCTAGAATAGCATAACATCCCTTTTCTAAACACTTCTTGGCTTTCAAACAGCTAATGAGTTTTAGCTTTGAATTACCCTTCTCTCCATAAATCATCACCGGCATTTTATCCTTACCAGGAATGCGAATTGCCTTCTTGGCACACACAACTTCAGCTCCTACTTTGGACATCCAGTCCATGCCGACTATTACATCAAAACTTCCTAATTCTACGGGTATTAAGTCAATTTTAAACGTTTCTCCAGCTAAATTTATTTCACAATCACGACAAATTTTATCGTCTTTAATTAGTTTACCATTAGCTAACTCAATCATGTACTTAGCATCTAGAGGTAATGATGAACAATTCAATTTAGTGTAAAAATTTCTACACACGTAACTTCTATCGGCACCAGTATCAAATATAATAGATGCTGATAAGTTATTAATGGTAAACGTACCCGTAACAAGCTCCGGGTCTTCACGTGCCTCTCTAGCATTAATAATAAATGCTCTCCCACGTGCAGGTCCGATATTCTTCTCTGGATTCGGGCACTGGTTCTTATAATGACCCTGTTTTCCACACCCAAAACAAGTAACGGTAGCCAAAGCAGTTCTATTTGCATTGGTGGCAGGAGTCTTGGTACCATTTGTATTTGTAGCGAGAGCCCTACAATCTTCAGCAAGATGACCCTTTCGATTACATTTGTTGCATACCACATTACAGTAACCAGAGTGATGTTTGTGGCATCAGTTGCATAAAGGATTTTGTCCTTTGTAACCAAAGCTTAAACCACTACCCGCACCTTGCGTGGTTTCTTGTTTCTTAAAAGATTGTTGTTGGTTACCTCGATCATAATTTCCATTCCACTTTCTTTTGTTACCTGATACCTTCACATCAGTATTGGATACTTTCTTATCCATGATGACCTGATCCATTAGCTCGTTTGCCATGGTTATAGCTTCATGAATTGTCTTAGGTTTCGATGCTGTAACATTTGCCTTGACCTTTTTGGGCAAATCATCTTTGTACATTTCAATCTTCCGTTCTTCAGTTGGAACCAATTCAGGACATAGCAAAACTAATTTCATGAATCTCTGATTATAGTTGGTGATTTCAGTACCAACAACCTTCAGGCTTCGTAATTCATCTTCCAACTTACTAACCTCGTTCCTTGGACAATACTCGTTGATTAACATTATTTTGAATTCTTCCCATGGAGTATCATAAGCTACATCTCCTCCTACAGCCTTCACATAATTTTTCCACCACGTGAGTGCACTATCTTGTAAAGTGCACGATGCATACTTGGTCATGTCCTTTTCAACACAACCACTGATTTTAAACACAGTCTCCATCTTTTCTATCCACCGGGTTAAACCGATCGGTCCTTATGTTCCACTGAATGATGAGGGCTTGCAAGCTTGAAAAGTTTTGTAGGTGCATCCTACACGAGGATTTGGGTTAACTGCAGCAGCTCTTGCAGCCTCAACCCATAACATTATGTCGTTCACTCGCTGGTTGATGAATTCCTCGACTTCTTGTTCCGTCATTCGATTCAATCGCGCCATATTCTTCTATAAGAATGAAAAGAAAATAATTATTCACATGGAATATTATAGATGTAGTGTATATTTACAGTACATTATAGCTTATTAATAATATGAACCAGGTATTATTATAAAAGCCTTTTCTTCTTATTAGCGTTTTATAATTATATCTAGGGTAGTACCTACCCGTTAATGTTCATACTTAATAGCTTAGTACAGAACCAATTACTACTATCTAAATAATATTTAACCATGGAAAATTATTGCATTTCATACTTCACTATTTTACATATGCTTATCTTACATCGAACATTAAGCAAACCACACTAATAATATTATACAAAACATTATATGATCCCATGGTTTAATACGGCAGCGCATCGTTTGATCTATTTTCTAGGACGTTTAGGTTCAAGGAATCGCTTAACGCTTATCCTGGCTGTCTGCCTATATTTAGGCTGTGGGGCTGAAGAACTGGATGCCGGGATAGAACGAATAGGAATAGCGGGAATAAGGGTGGTAGTGTTTAGTGGAGTTGGTGCCACATCATCCTCTTCGGGATTTGAATTTTCTAATTCATTAGCCTTTCGTTTCTTTCCTAGTTCGAACTTGTCTTTCGTAATTTCCTGTATTTCTTCCTCGGGTTCACTTTCCTCCTCGGGTTCACTTTCCTCCTCGGGTTCACTTTCCTCTTCGGGTTCACTTTCCGGGTTCTCTATAGTTGGTTCATCTGGAATTTGTGAGTCTTCCCCAACGATATCATTTTCGTTATCGGATAGATTAATGACTGGAACACCATCTGAAGATTCTGGTTCGGAGTCGCTGAATGTGATAACAAGTTTTGAGCCCGACATCTATCACACAACAACTAACCCATTAGTACTACATAATATTTACATATAAATTTTAACCAACAATGATAAGCAATGGTTTTTAAATCAGACCCGGTCAAAGTCCAGACTTACTAATGTATCCTAACGACTTATCGGTTAGACACACTAATGCAAACCTGGTTCGCTAAGACCACCGCTCTGATACCACATGTCATAACCCGTCCTTAACCATAAGAACGAGTTAGATAACGTATGATTTCATTGCGAGGTATTGACCTCTATATGCGACATTTTTAAAAGAACAACTGCATTTATTTTACATTACAAACCATAACTCTTATTTTTAATACAAGCTTTAGACAATATAAAGATGATTATCGTTTAGCGATAATCTTAGACTTACAAACTTTACATATGATGATAACAATACGATTTCTAGCATATTTTACAATACAACTCCTCGGATATGCAGTTTTGTTTTTGACACAAATATGCGTACACAAGATCTTGCTTAAATTCAACATGTTGCAGCGGAAGCTTTTAGTTATCACCTAAGAATAGACATGTTTAAAACGTCAACATAAAGTTGGTGAGATATAGGTTTAATGCCGGCAGCGATATAAATATAGACCACAAGATTTCATATGTAAACTTTTTAATAAAAATATTCTAAGTGGTTGAGCACTTGGTAACCATACTTAACATTTAATCACGTCGCATATTCCCTTTATTATGAAATCTTACTACACCGTACCAAGTGTAGTTACGAAACGAAGTACTGTGCAATCGTTGAATACTGGTCGTCCAGTCCGGTTGGGGTTGTCAGGCCCGATAGATCTATCAACAGGATTCACGTTTACAATACCGCTGTAAATAATAGTTACCAAGCTACAGGGAAGTATGCCAGTGGTACAACTCAACGTAGAATATATTTTTCAGTTACTTGTGTCCATAACGTAAAACATAAAATACATGTATTCTCATCCCGAAATACTTAGAGTTTAAAAGTGGGACTATATACTCACTTTTGCCTTGAAGATATATATATTTTGACTTGGTCTCCGGTTGATATCACGAACCTATCCATATATAATATATCAATATATTTTCATTTTAAACAATCGTCACATATATATACTTATAATACTTTTAATGTCTTCTTAGTCCGTAGTTAGCAATTCAATTTTAATGGTTCATATTTAGGTGTTTAATAATTAAATAAAACCCCCATCGAAATAAATAAAACCCCCATCGTATTCGTATTGGTCGGGATTAATCTTGACCCACGGTACCGGTGTTGTCAAATGACGTGTTGCGTACATAAAGTACCGGTGTTGTCAAATGACGTGTTGCGTACGTACATGAGGTCTTATGATTAATCTTCTCGTGTTGTTTACGGGTGATCCTGAAATATATAAAATTAAATTATGAGTACATATATATAAAATATCATGTTATTTTAGAAAGATGTGATTTATTTAATTTTTCTCCAATTATTTTCGTGGCTAAACTAGTTTTGGATATCCGATTTTGTTTTGGTCATAGTTTCTTCGTTACAACTCCGTTTTCATTGGTTCAACTTGCCACTTCCTTGGATCGAGTCCCTCTTTAAGAATATGAACTGTAAATACCTTAGTTTTTATTCGAAATCACAGGTCATAGGTCAAACTTTGGTGAAACTTATGAAGTTAATCATTTTCCCTTATGCAAACAACATTAAATGATTATTTTTCTAAAAATACTTATACATTGAGTTAAATCATGAAATTTTTATTTGTTATCATATTCATAGTAAATATCATTTTTCCAGAAAATAAACCTCCAATTCAAGGTTCAAAATAGTTTTTAATTATCCAACCCAAAACAGCCCCCGGTTGCACTCCGACGTCGTAAATTCAGTTTTTAAGGTGTTCTTTGAAAAACCAAGTTATACCTTGTTAAATTAGCATATATTTATGATATATTACAGGTCTTGAAGTATTTTAAAAGTTAAGTTAGAAGGATCTATTTAGTTTGCAAACAAGTTTGAAAATATTCAAACTATGTTCTTGTTGTTAAAATTTTATACCATAAAATAAGATAGCTATATATATATATGAATCGAATAAGGTTATGAACAAAGTTACTACCTCAAGTTACTTGGACAAGATTGCTGTAAAAGAGGAGTAAAAACCTAGAACCAAAAGAGTGATGGAATTGGATGAAAGATTGGAAGCAACTTAAGACATAAACTTGAATTGAAAGTTGTATTTTTGTAGTGTTTTTGTTTGATCTTGTTATGGTGGTGTTTAAGGTGATTCTTGAGAGGATTTTTGCTGGAGTTCTTAGAGAGACATGAGGCTAGTAAGTGTGTGTATTTAGCTAGAGAAATGATGATAGAAGTTGAACTAAAAATGAGGTGAGAATACCCCATTAAAAACGTGAATGGGGGGGGGGGGGAGACATGGACAAATTTCCAAGCTTGTAATCTTGTGTAATTAGTCGTACAATCATACAAAGTAATTACCTTATACATAAGGCATGAACAAGGCTGGTTGGTGGTGATTTGATGTGTATATACCAATAGTAAATACATATAGAAGCTAGGTATGATACAGGTACATATACTCTAGATATACGTATAGAAATCTTGTGAAAATGGAATGAGAATTCAAATATAGCTATCTTTTGTGAATATACTTATATGGTTTTATGTATTTAAGTCCTTAAAAGTGATTAAATACATTACTTATACGATATATGTATAAACATTATAGGTCATAAGTATTTATGTCAAATAACGTTACGTATGGTTATCGTTTTGAAAACTTAAGTTAGTAGTTTCAAAATATACTTATAACTTATTGTTATTAATACAAAATGAGATATTAAAACATCCATAAATCATGTTAAATGTGTATATATACATATATATACACAAACGTATAATTATCATATATTATATAGTTCGTGATATCATAGACCAAACTAGACGGTCAAACGTTGTGTAAAACTCTTTTCGAAAACATAAGTTTCAACAATTTGGATTACTTATCATGTTGATAAGGTTTAATTTATGTAAATATTAATCTTATAAGTATAAATTGATCGAAAAAGTCTGGGTCATTACATCACTAGTTTGTAGTTCCATAATTATGTAATTTCATGTTTCAAGTTCATAAACCTTAAGATCTTTCTTTGTTATCATGATTTGTAGACTTGAACTCTTAAGATTCAAAACTTAGTTGAATCTTCTCAAGCATGATACAAACATGAACAAATACTTAAAGATCTAGTTACTTACTTTATTTATGTTCACTTAAATTTCATGTTTTCAAGATTCATAAGTTTCAAAACTTTCTTATTGTTTATATTGTTGACTTGAACTATTAAGATTGATATTGCTCTAAACATACATATTATTCAACGCAATATCAGTTATATTTCATCAGCTTTTATCATTTACGAAGACATTCAACGTATAATATTCAAGAAAAACGACAAAAGTGGACAAGAGTTGCTATTTGAAGATTCGACGATAAAACGATAGTTGTAACCAAATTTTATATCAAGAAACGTTTATCCGAATGAAAGTACAAGATAAAAGAAGAAAAGAGTTCAAATGAGAAGTGCCAAATCAGTACACGTCAACACGGGATCAACAAAGAACGAACGAAAAAGAAAAATAAAGAAAAATTGCCAGTTACTCTTACACGAATCGTGTAGAGCTACACGAAACGTGTAGAATATTGGTCATACGCGAATCGTGTAGTTCTACACGAAACGCGTAATGTTAGGACAGAACAGTTTCCAGAACGTGAAAATGGGGCGGCTGCTTTATAAATTTTAAAATAATTCTTTTGTTCAATGGAGATACAGCAAGAATTCAACAAAACTTCACCAACTATTTGATTGAAGATTATAAATACGGAGTACTATCAACAGCAGAGAACAGAAGAGAATACAACACAAGTTTACATATCAATTACTATAGTTAAATATATTGTCAATTTTATTACGCTGTAAAAATTAGTTTCAATTATTAAGGGGTATTGTTCGTGATAAAGGGTGTTATTGTACGCGTGAAAGGGGTGTTATTATTGTAATTTTTCTACCATTTGAAGTTAATGCGAGTGAAGATATTTTAGTAAGTTTACTCTGTTAAAATTAGCGTTGTTATTATGTTTGCATATCTATATTTTTATGTCTACCTTAGTGTAATGGATAGCTAAATTTCCCTAGTGTTTGCTTAAATGTAGAGCCCCTAGTGAAATGGATTGTTACCATTTGTAAAAGTTAAAATGTAACTTTAGTATTTTTAATATTGAGCCTAGTTAAAAGAACCATTTTTATGTAATTAGGTATTTAACCCTTGCCACTTAATTTATTAAATTTAAATAACGAAAGTCGTTTTTATTTACATAAATTAAGCTTCAACATTAAAAATGATCTAGCCGAATTTATGGATAAATTATTAACACCAATTTAGAAATAAACTTCGGAGGTTTGGGTGATATCAATAAATTATATGACAGTGAAATTATTGAAGGTATTTCATATGCCCGAGAGACATAATTAATTAATGTGGCCAATTTGTTATGATCCAAGTCAGGTCATACCCAATAACAAACCGTCAACACTTTATGTATTTATTTTAAATGAGTGGATCTTTAAAATAAATACTAGACACTTAGACTTTAGAAATGGGTTTTCTAAATATAAAATGCAAGAAATAATTATTTGGATAATTATAAGTGCAAGTTTAATTATTAGTATGATTAAACTTATATGTGTGTGTTATAACTTTATAAAGTGGTTTATAAAATTATAATTAAATGTGTAAGTAACATATACATATATCTTTATAATTGGTTTATAAAGATATGTATATATATGTGCATGTAATTATAAATAAAGAGTGTATGGATATTGATATTAAAAGAAAGCAAAAAAAAAAGGGGGTAATATAGGGGACGGTTTTGGGGACTCCAAGGAAGGCCTCCCCATGCTTGCTTTTAATTAATATACACTCTACCTTTATGCATGTTTGCACATCTTCTCACACACACTTGAATACTTGCATTTTCAAATTTCTCTAGCATTTTCTCTCCATTCTTTGTGGGTGCCGAATTTTGGGTTGAAGAAGAGGGTTCTTTAAGCTCAATTTTGCTAGATTAAAGTGTCTCAAAATCCTAACCAAAGAAGGGTGTTGATTCAAGGTTTGTGGGTATCAAAGGCTTGAGGTTTCAAGTGAGAAACTAGCATCTACATCATCTTCATCTTCTTGTTTCTTCAACCTCCATTTTAGGAGAAGGTATAAACCCTAACTAGCTCTATTTACATTTTAGTATATTTTCAAGACTAGATCTATGAAATGGAATACATTTTAAAGGGTTTAAATACACATGCAAATTGAAACAATATGCTTCCGCTTGGTCCTCTTTTGGCCGATTTTACACACACATATAAGGTTTATGTGACTTGTTTTACATGTGGTATTCCATCAATGGTATCTAGAGCCAAAGTCTTGTTAATATGCTTCTTGTTTTTGGCTAGAAAACTCATTTATTTTACAATCTACTAACATGCATGAATGTAGAATGTAAAAATCTTGAGTTTTGGTGGGTTGGTTGTCTTGGCCGAATTATTTGGGTTCCAAAAGTGGGTTTGGACTTCAAGTTTGGCCAAGATTATTGTTATGTTGTTGTTCACAATCGAGCCTAGACTGTGTGGTTGAATGTTTGGATGATTTGGTTATTATTCATGGTTGTAATATTCATTCATATGGTTTGTAATATTTTGTAATTTTGGTTTGTAATATGTTGTTATTAATCTTGTAATTTGTTGTTGTAATTTATTCTATTTGGTTTGTAAAATAGAATAGGTTGTTATTTCATTTTCTAGAAAAATTGTATTAGGATATAATTTTGTAAAATGAAGATTCAAGATGAAGATTACAAGATGGAGCATTTCAAGATTACAAGATTAAGTGGGAGATTTTGTTTAAAAATCTCTTACTTTGGTTTACCCTCTTAGGTGACATTTGTTTTTTGGCTAAACAAATGTCCACCAAATGGCTCTTGATTGTGAACACTTTGTTATGCATGTTTGTGTATGTTTGTATGATTGGTTGCTACAAGATTATCACATGTTAACACTTGCATAATACATTATAAATGGTTATAATAAAACATAACAAAATGACACTAATAATTGGTTATTAGACTTAAATAAAATGGTTTATTTAAAAGGAAATGAAATGGATTATAACTAGTAATTGGTTTACTAAAAGGACATGAGAATGGGTTTTTCATAAATATACTACACACCAAATGCATGTTGGTGTATAGCACTTTGTTTTCTAAACTAGAATGTAGAAAACTTAAAATCCCTTTAACTAATACAAGGTAAACAAGTTAAACGCCATCCTTTTGTGGAAACACTTAGACATATTAGGAATCTCTTGATGGGATAAAGGTCACCTAACCGTCATGAGTGAACTAATATTAATAAGGTACACTTCGCATACATGTGGGATAAAGGTCACCTAACCACTTGTATGTTAAGTCTACATGTTTACACAAGTAGGACGACTTGATTTGGGAATCATGAACTTAGGGTCACCGAAGCATGAGGAACAAATAGGCGTTGATGGGATTAATATGCCATGCAAAAGGATTGCATGATCCCATAACTTAGAAGTTGCAAAAGGATTGCAATTGTCATTATGACTACCTAGCTAAATCAAATGACGGGATAAAGGTCACCTAACCGAAATTTGATTTACCGTTGGATTCTAATATTTAATAAAACAAATTAAAAGGGTGTTGTTTATTAAATCTAAAATCGATACTTAAAATGAACTTTGTTGAATTTTGTAGATGGCCGCTAATAACAACAACAACTTGAACAACGCACCACTTAACTTTAACAACCTATCATTAAGGTCTCTCTTAGAGAAAGACAAACTCAACCATACAAACTTTATGGATTGGTTCCGCAATCTTCGGAATGTCCTCAAACAAGAGGATAAAATGTATGTGCTTGAGGACCCCATTCTCGATCAACCGGATGAGTATGATGTGGAGGCAATGGCCTCTTACGATAAGTATTGCCGTGACTCCCTTCAAGTCTCATGCTTAATGCTTGGGACTATGATACCCGAACTCCAAAAGGATTTCGAGCACCATAGTGCATACGACATGATAACGCAATTGAAGGAGATGCTCCTTCAACAAGCGCGTGTCGAGCGCTTCGAAACGGTTCGGGCGCTACATGCTTGTCGTATGGACGATACCCAATCGGTCTCATCTTATGTACTTAAGATGAAAAGCCTTATCGATCGTGCTAACCGTCTTAACCTAAACATATCCAATGAGTTAGCCACCGATCTTATCCTTAACTCCCTATCGAAAAGGTTTGATCAATTTGTAATTAATTACAATATGAATGGGATGGATAAGAGCATAGGTGAGCTTCACGGTATGCTTAGAACGGCCGAAACTAGCATGGGTAAAAGGGCTTTACCCGTGTTGGCAATCGATCAAGGTGGGTCCAAAGGTATCACCTCTAAGCCAAAGGTGGCTAAGAGAAAAGGACCCGCCCATCAAGGCAAAGGGAAGGGGAAGATGGTTACCCCAACCATCAACAAGGCGAAGAAGCAAAAGGTAGCCGAGAAGGCAAACCCCAAGGAAGACCCATGTTTCGGTTGCGGTGAGATGGGTCATTGGAAACGAAACTGTCCGGTCTATCTTAAGGAGTTGAAGGCAAAGAGGGATGCAGGGCAAACCTCAGGTAATATATATATGGTATATATAGAGCTTAGTATTACTTCTTCTAATACATGGGTATTAGACACGGGATGTGGAACTCATATATGCAATTCTTTGCAGGGGTTCAAAAGAAGTGATCATAAAGCGGGAACATCAAGTCTCTATATGGGCAATGGTGCAAAGGTGCATGTTAAAGCTCAAGGAGATTTTGTTTTGAAGCTTCCAAGCGGATTGGAACTTATTTTAGAAAATGTTTTGTATGCCCCGGATTTATGTCGAAACATTATTTCTATTTCTCGCTTAAAACAATGTGGTTACGTTGTTAATTTTATTGATGATGATATTCATGTTTCTAAAGATAATGTATTCTATTTCAAGGCCTCGCCTTTAAATGGAATTTATGAATTGGTTCATGATGACGCATCATCGAGCTCTATATACCATACTAGCACCAAGAAACTCAAAAGGGATTTGAGTGATTCCTATTTATGGCATTGTCGCCTTGGTCACATAAACAAGAACCGAATGCATACACTTCAAAAGAATGGACTTTTGAAATCAAATGAAATGGATTCGTTTGATGTATGTGAATCTTGTTTACAAGGCAAGATGACTAAAGCACCTTTCAAAGGGACTTATGAAAGGGCTAAAGATTTATTGGGATTAATACATTCGGATGTATGTTGTCTCTTTAAACCCATGACTAGGAATGGTGAAAGATACTTTGTTACTTTCATTGATGACTTTAGTCGTTTCGGATATGTCTACTTATTAAGACATAAGGACGAAACGTTTGAAGCATTCAAAGAATATCAAAACGAAGTACAAAATCAACTCAATAGGACAATTAAGGTACTTCGTACCGATAGAGGAGGTGAATACCTAAGCGAAGCCTTCCAAGGTCATCTTAGGAGTTGTGGGATTATCTCACAACTTACTCCACCCGGAACACCCCAACTTAATGGAGTTTCCGAAAGGAGGAACCGAACCCTAATGGATATGGTTCGATCTATGATGGCAAGAAGCTCGTTACCTCTATCATTTTGGGGTTATTGTCTAAGCTTCGCGGCTCGTATTTTAAATATGGCCCCAACCAAGAAAGTGGAACGAACTCCTCATGAGATGTGGTTTGGAAAACCTCCTTCTCTTTCATACTTGAAAGTATGGGGATGTGAAGCTTATCCTAAGCGTTATGTAGCAAATAAGCTACATGCTCGATCCACAAAGTGTATCTTCATAGGATATCCCAAAGATGACATGGGATATTACTTCTATGATCCATCCGAGCAAACGGTATTTGTTGCTCGAAAGGCGGAATTCCTTGAAACCAAGTTCCTTATGGAAGGTGATGGTGAAAGGAAGATAGATCTTGTAGAGGTACAAGATCAAGCCGATGATACACAATTGGTTGGCACTAGTACTCAACATGAGGATGTTGAAAATGATCAAGTGGATGATCAAAATACACAAGACGTTCGAAGATCTAGTAGGATTAGTAATCCTCCCGAGAGATATGGGTTTCTCGTGGATGGTTGCTATACGGTTGATTTGAATGAACCGACAAACTACAAAGATGCCTTATCAAGGATTGATAAAGACAAATGGCAGGAAGCCATGAACGCCGAGATGCAATCCATGTATGAAAACCAAGTTTGGGAACTTGTTGAGCAACCTCCTAGCTCTAAGCTAGTTGATTGCAAATGGCTTTTCAAGAAGAAAACCGACATACATGGAAACTTGGATACATACAAAGCTAGACTTGTAGCAAAGGGTATCACTCAAACTCAAGGGGTGGACTATGATGAAACCTTTTCGCCTGTGGCAATGCTAAAGTCTATTAGGATATTATTTGCCATCGCTGCTCATTATGATTACGAAATTTGGCAAATGGATGTCAAAACCGCTTTCCTAAATGGATATCTTGAGGAAGATGTCTATATGGTACAGCCCGAAGGTTTTGTTGATCCGAAAAATCCTAAAAAGGTATGCAAGTTAAAGAAATCAATCTACGGATTGAAACAAGCATCTAGAATGTGGAATCATCGTTTTAATGAAGAGGCAAAGAGATTTGGCTTCATTAAAAATGGTGATGAAGCTTGTGTATACAAGAAGGCTAGTGGGAGCTCTATAATGTTCCTTGTGCTATATGTGGATGATATATTATTATTTGGGAATGATATAACCACAATGCAAGAAGTCAAAACTTGGCTAAAGAGTTGCTTCTCCATTAAGGATCTTGGAGAAGCACAATACATATTGGGGATTGGAATCTATAGGAATAGATCCAAGAGATTGATAGGTTTAAGTCAAAGTGCATACATTGATAAAATCTTGAAAAGGTTCAAGATGGAAAACTCTAAGAAAGGTTTGGTACCTATTCAAAAGGGAACCGTTCTCAGTTCATCTCAGTGTCCCACCACGGAAGATGAACAAGAGAGAATGAAGAAAGTCCCATACGCGTCTGCTATTGGGTCTATCATGTATGCAATGATATGTACTAGACCGGATGTGTCATGCGCTCTAAGCTTGACAAGTAGATACCAGAATAACCCAGGAAATAGTCATTGAACTGCGGTTAAATGTATATTATCATAACCCGTCCTTAACCATAAGAACGTGTTAGATAACGTATGATTTCATTGCGAGGTATTGACCTCTATATGCGACATTTTTAAAAGAAAAACTGCATATATTATACATTACAAACCATAACCATTATTTTTGTTACAAGCTTTAGACAATAAAAAGATGATTATCGTTTAGCGATAATCTTCGACTTACAAACTTTACAAATAATGATAACAACACGATTTCGAGCATATTTTACAACACAAATCCTTGGGTATGCAGTTTTATTTTTGACACAAATATGCGTACGCAAGATCCTGCTCAAATTCAACATAATGCAGCGGAAGCTTCTAATTATCACCTGAGAATAAACATGTTTAAAACGTCAACATAAAGTTGGTGAGATATAGGTTTAATGCCGGCAGCAATATATATATAGACCACAAGATTTCGTATATAAACAGTTTAATAAAAATATTCTAAGTGGTTGAGCACTTGGTAACCATACTTAACAATTAATCACGTCGCATATTCCCTTTAATATGAAATCTTACTACACCGTACCAAGTGTAGTCACAAAACGAAGTACTGTGCAACCGTTGAATACTGGTCGTCCAGTCCGGTTGGGGTTGTCAGGCCCGATAGATCTATCAACAGGATTCGCGTTTACAATACCGCTGTAAATATTAGTTACCAAGCTACAGGGAAGTATGCCAGTGGTACAACTCAACGTAGAATATATTTTTCAGTTACTTGTGTCCATATCGTAAAACATAAAATACATGTATTCTCATCCCGAAATATTTAGAGTTTAAAAGTGGGACTATATACTCACTTTCGTCTTGAAGATATATATAATTTGACTTGGTCTCCGGTTGATATCACGAACCTATCCATATATAATATATCAATACCTTTTCTTTTTAAACAAACGTCACATATATATACTTGTTATACTTTTAATACTTTGAATAATTCCTTAGTCCGTAGTTAGCAGCTCGTTGTTAGTAATTCAATTTTAATGGTTCATTTTTAGATGTTTAATATACCCGCAATGAAATAAATAAAAACCCCCAACGAAATAAATAGAACCCCATCGTATATGTATTGGTCGAGATTAATCTTGACCCACGGTACCGGTGTTGTCAAATGACGTGTTGCGTACATAAAGTACCGGTGTTGTCAAATGACGTGTTGCGTACAATCATGGGATCTTATGATTAATCTTCTCGTGTTGTTTACGGGTGATCCTGAACCATATAAAATTGAATTATAAGTACATATATATAAAATATCATGTTATCTTAGAAAGATGTGATTTTATTTAATTTTTCCCAATCAATCCCGAAGTTAAACAAGTCTTGGATAACCAATTTTGTTTCGGTCATAGTTTCTTCGTTACAAATCCGTTTTCGTTGATTCAACTTGCCATCTCCTTGGATCGAGTCCCTCTTTAAGACTATGAACTGAAAATACCTTGGTTTGTATTCAAGATCACACGGCATAGGTGAAACTTTAGTGAAACTTATGAAGTTAAACATTTTTGTTACAAAAATATCATTTAATGACCATTTTTCTAAAAATACTTATACTTTGAATTAAATCATGAAATTTTTATGTGTTATCATATTCATATTAAAAATCATTTTTCCAGAAGATAAACTTCCAATTCAAAGTTTAAGATGGTTTTTAATTATCCAACCCAAAACAGTCCCCGGTTGCACTCCGACGTCGTAAAAACAGTTTTTAAGGTATTCTTTGAAAAACCAAGTTAAACCTTGTTAAATTAGCATATATTTAAGTTATATTACAGGTCTTGAAGTATTTTAAAAGTTAAGTTAGAAGGATCTATTTAGTTTGCAAACAAGTTTGAAAACTTTCAAACTATGTTCTTGTTGTTAAACTTTTATACCACAAAATAAGATAGCTATATATATATGAATCGAATAAGGTTATGAATATAGATTCTACCTCAAGTTCCTTGGACAAGGTTGCTGTAAAAGAGGAGTAAAAAGCTAGAACCAAAAGGGTGATGGAAGTGGATGAAAGATTGGAAGTAAGTTTGTGTTCTTGGAAGGTTTTCTTGAAGTGTTTTTGTATGGTTTTTTTTTTATGGTGATTAAGTAAGGTTTTTGAAGCTAGATCTTCTTGGTAAGTTACTGAATTGTTATGGAGTTCAAAGGGTAAGAAAGAGTGTGTGTTTAGCTTAAGAAATTTGAAGTTGAAATGAATCAAAATGAGGATCCATTAACCCTCTTAAAAACGTGATATGGGGTGTATCAAGACAAAGTTTTTAGTTTGTAGTTTTATGTAATTAGTCATGCATTCTTCCAAAATGTAATTACCTTATACCTAGGGCATGTACAAAGTAGTTACCTTATACATAAGGCAAGAACAAGGGCTGGTTAGGTGGTGATTTGATGTGTATATACCAATAGTAAATACGTATAGAAGCTAGGTATGATACGAGTACTTATACTCTAGATATACGTATAGAAATTTTGTGAAAAATGGAATGAGGATTCAAATATAGCTATCTTTTGTGAATACACTTATATGATTTTATGTATTTAAGTTCTTAAAAGTGATTAAATATATTACTTATACGATATATGTATAAACATTATAAGTCTTAAGTATTTATGTCAAATAACGTTACGTATGGTTATCGTTTTGAAAACTTAAGTTAGTAGTTTCAAAATATACTTATAACTTATTGTTATTAATACAAAATGAGATATTAAAACATTCATTAATCATGTTAAATATGTATATATACATATATATATACAAACGTATAATTATCATATATTGTATAGTTCGTGATATCATCGGTCAAACTAGACGGTCAAATGTTGTGTAAAACTCTTTTCGAAAACATAAGTCTCAACAATTTGGATTGCTTATCATGTTGGTAAGGTTTGATTTATGTAAATATTAATCTTATAAGTATAGAATGATCGAAAAAGTGCGGGTTGTTACATTACCTCCCCGTTAAATAAATTTCGTCCCGAAATTTTAAAATTGTACCTATTTTGCGTCATCGAGAAACAAGTGTGGATACTTTTGTTTCATCTGATCCTCCCGTTCCCACGTAAACTCGGGACCTCTTCGAGCATTCCAACGAACCTTAACAATCGGTATGTTGCTCTGCTTGAGCTGTTTAACTTCACGATCCATGATTTCGATTGGTTCTTCGATAAATTGTAGTTTCTCGTCGACATGGATTTCTTCAAGAGGAATGGTAAGGTCTTCCTTTGCAAGACACTTTTTAAGGTTCGAGACGTGAAAAGTATTGTGTACTCCGGCGAGTTGTTGCGGTAACTCGAGTCGATACGCTACCGGTCCAATGCGTTCGATGAACTTGAACGGGCCTACATATCTTGGGTTCAGTTTACCCCTTTTTCCAAAACGCATTACACCTTTCCAAGGTGACACCTTTAGCATAACCATGTCACCGATCTGAAACTCTAATGGTTTCCTTCGGACATAGGCGTAGCTCTTTTGGCGACTACGGGCTGTTTTCAATCTCTCCTTAATTTGTACTATCTTCTCAGTCGTTTCGTGTATGATCTCAGGACCAGTTAATTGTCGATCTCCTACTTCATTCCAACAAATAGGAGATCTACACTTCCTTCCGTACAATGCTTCGAATGGCGCAGCTCCAATGCTCGCATGATAACTATTATTATACGAGAATTCTGCTAACGGTAAATACTTATCCCATCCATTTCCAAAATCGATCACACATGCTCTGAGCATGTCTTCGAGAGTCTGAATCGTTCTTTCACTCTGCCCGTCGGTTTGTGGATGATATGCGGTACTCATATCCAACCGAGTTCCTAGTGCCTCCTGTAGTGATTGCCAGAATTTTGAGGTAAATCTACTATCACGATCGGATATAATGGAAATAGGTATTCCATGCCTTGAAACAACTTCCTTTATATACAATCGTAATAGTTTCTCCATTCTATCCGTTTCCTTTATAGGCAAGAAATGTGCAGATTTGGTGAGACGATCAACAATCACCCAAATTGTGTCGTATCCCCAGGCAGTCTTTGGTAACTTCGTGATGAAATCCATGGTAATACCATCCCATTTCCATTCTGGGATTTCTGGTTGTTGAAGTAACCCTAACGGCTTTTGGTGTTCTGCTTTGACTTTGGAACAAGTCAAACATTCCCCAATATATGTTGCAACGTCGGTCTTTAAGTTAGGCCACCAATAATGTGTCTTAAGATCTTGATACATCTTTCCAACTCCAGGATGTATCGAATATCTTGTCTTATGTGCCTCGTTCAATATCAACTTCCTTAATCCACCCAACTTTGGTACCCAAATACGATTTGCAAAATATCGAATTCCGTCTTCCCGTATAACGAGTTGCTTCTCATACTTCTTCATTATTTCCTTTCTTATGTTTTCTTTACTAAGTGCTTCTTGTTGAACTTCTTTGATTTGTGAGTTGAGATTCATGCGAATTTTTATGTTCATCGCTCGAACTCGGATTGGTTCTCGTTCCTTTCTGCTTAGAGCATCAGCCACCACGTTCGCTTTCCCGGGATGATAGCGAATTTCACAATCATAATCGTTTATTAACTCGACCCACCTACGTTGCCTCATGTTCAATTGTTTCTGATCAAAAATATGTTGAAGGCTTTTATGATCAGTAAACACAGTGAATTTAACCCCATACAAGTAGTGTCTCCACATCTTCAATGCAAACACGACTGCTCCCAATTCTAGATCATGCATCGTATAATTCCGCTCGTGAATCTTCAATTGTCGAGATGCGTATGCAATCACTTTCTTCCGTTGCATAAGAACACAACCAAAACCTTGTCGCGAAGCGTCACAATATATTTCAAAATCATCGTTCCCTTCTGGTAACGATAAAATAGGCGCCGTAGTTAACTTCTTCTTCAGTATTTGAAATGCGTTCTCCTGCTCAGAGGTCCATTCATATTTCTTCCCTTTTTGCGTTAACGCTGTCAACGGCTTAGCTATTCGGGAAAAATCTTGAATAAACCTTCTATAATAACCGGCTAAACCCAAAAATTGGCGTATCTGTGTTGGTGTCTTAGGAGTCTCCCATTTTTCAATGGCTTCAGTTTTTGCTGGATCAACCTGAATTCCTTTGCTACTAACAACGTGGCCAAGAAATTGCACTTCTTTCAACCAGAAAGCACACTTAGAAAATTTAGCATATAGTTGTTCTTTTCTCAACAACTCTAATATCAACCTTAAATGCTCTTCATGCTCTTGCTCACTCTTGGAATAGATAAGAATATCATCAATGAAAACGATAACAAACTTATCTAAATACGGACTACAAACTCGATTCATGAGGTCCATGAATACAGCCGGCGCATTCGTCAATCCAAACGGCATGACCAAAAATTCGTAATGACCGTAGCGTGTCCGAAAAGCAGTTTTCGGAATATCTTCTTCTTTGACGCGTAGTTGATGATAACCTGATCTTAGGTCGATTTTCGAATAAACACATGATCCTTGCAACTGATCAAATAAGTCGTCAATTCTCGGTAGTGGATACCGATTCTTGATAGTTAACTTATTTAATTCACGATAATCTATACACATCCTAAAAGATCCATCTTTCTTCTTAACAAACAAAATTGGCGCTCCCCACGGTGAAGTGCTTGGTCGTATAAATCCACGGTCCAGTAATTCTTTTAACTGACTTTGAAGTTCTTTTAGTTCGGACGGTGCAAGTCTATATGGCGCACGAGCCACTGGTGCAGCTCCTGGTACTAAATCTATTTGAAATTCTACAGATCTAAATGGAGGTAATCCCGGCAATTCTTCCGGAAAAACTTCAGGAAAATCTCTTGCCACAGGCACATCGTTGATGCACTTCTCTTTCTTTTCGACTTTATTAACATGTGCTAGAATAGCATAACATCCCTTTTCTAAACACTTCTTGGCTTTCAAACAGCTAATGAGTTTTAGCTTTGAATCACCCTTCTCTTCATAAATCATCATCGGCATTTTATCCTTACAAGGAATGCGAATTGCCTTCTCGGCACACACAACTTCAACTCCTACTTTGGACATCCAGTCCATGCCGACTATTACATCAAAACTTCCTAATTCTACGGGTATCAAGTCAATTTTAAACGTTTCTTCGGCTAAATTTATTTCACAATCACGACAAATTTTATCGGCTTTAATTAGTTTACCATTGGCTAACTCAATCATGTACTTAGCATCTAGAGGTAATGATGAACAATTCAATTTAGTGTAAAAATTTCTACACACATAACTTCTATCGGCACCAGTATCAAATATAATAGATGCTGATAAGTTATTAATGGTAAACGTACCCGTAACAAGCTCCGGATCCTCATATGCCTCTCTAGCATTAATAACAAATGCTCTCCCACGTGCAGGTCCATTATTCTTCTCTGGATTCGGGCACTGGCTCTTATAGTGACCTTGTTTTCCACACCCAAAACAAGTAACGGTAGCCAAAGCAGTTCTATTTGCGTTGGTGGCAGGAGTCTTGTTACCATTTGTAACGAGAGCCTTACAATCTTCAGCAAGATGACCCTGTCGATTACATTTGGTGCATAACACACTACAGTAACCAAAGTGATGTTTGTGGCATCGGTTGCATAAAGGACTTTGTCCTTTGTAACCAAAGCCTGAACCACTACCCGCACCTTTCGGGGTTTCTGGTTTCTTAAAAGATTGTTGTTGGTTACCTCGATCATAATTTCCGTTCCACTTTCTTTTGTTACTTGATACCTTCACATCAGTAGTGAAAGCTTTCTTATCCAAGATGACCTGATCCATTAGCTCGTTTGCCATGGTTATAGCTTCATGAATTGTCCTAGGTTTTGATGCTGTAACGTTTGCCTTAACCTTTGAGGGCAAACCATCTTTGTACATTTCAATCTTTCGTGCTTCGGTTGGAACCAATTCAGGACATAGCAAAACTAATTCCATGAATCGCTGATTGTAGTTGGTGATTTCAGTTCCAACCACCTTCAAACTTCGTAACTCATCTTCTAACTTCCTAACCTCATTCCTTGGACAATACTCGTTGATTAACATCGTTTTGAATTCTTCCCATGGAGTATTATAAGCTACATCTCCTCCTACAGCCTTCACGTAATTTTTCCACCACGTGAGTGCACTATCTTGTAAAGTGCACGATGCATACTTGGTCATGTCTTTTTCATCACAACCACTGATTTTGAACACAGTCTCCATCTTTTCTATCCACCGGGTTAAACCGATCGGCCCTTCCGTTCCACTGAATGATGAGGGCTTGCAAGCTTGAAACGTCTTGTAGGTGCATCCTACACGAGGAGTTGGGTTAACTGCAGCAGCTCTTGCAGCTTCGACCCATAACATTCTGTCGTTCACTCGCTGGTTGATGAAGTCCTCGACTTCTTGTTCCATCATTCGATTCAATCGCGCCATTTCCTAATGAAAGAAAATAATTATTCACATGGATTATTATAGATGTAGTGTGTATTTATAGTACATTATAGCTTGTTAATAATATGAACCAGGTATTATTATAAAAGCCTTTTCTTCTTATTAGCGTTTTATAATTATATCTAGGGTAGTACCTACCCGTTAATGTTCATACTTAATAGCTTAGTACAGAACCAATTACTACAATCTAAATAATACTTAACCATGGAAAATTATTGCATTTCATACTTCACTATTTTACATATGCTTATCTTACATCAAACATTAAGCAAACCACACTAATAATATTATACAAAACATTATATGATCCCATGGTTTAATACGGCAGCGCATCGTTTGGTCTATTTTCTAGGACGTTTAGTTCCAATGAATGGCCTAACACTTATCCTAGCTGTCTGCCTATATTTTGGCGGTGGGGCTGAAGAACTGGATGCGGGGACAGTACGAATAGGAATAGCGGGAATAGGGGTGGTAGTGTTTAGTGGAGTTGGTGCCACATCATTCTCACTAAACTCGGGATTTGAATTTTCTAATTCATTAGCTTTTCGTTTCTTTCCTTGATCGAACTTTTCTTTCGTAATTTCTAGTATTTCTTCCTCGGGTTCACTTTCTTCCTCGGGTTCACTTTCCGATTTTTCTATAGTTGGTTCATCCGGAATTTGTGAGTCTTCCCCAAAGATACTACTTTCGTCATCGGATAGGTTAATGACTGGAACACCATATGAAGATTCTGATTCGGAGTCGCTGAATGTGATAATAAGTTTCGAGCCCGACATCTATCACACAACAACTAACCCATTAGTACTACATAATATTTACATATAAATTTTAACCAACAATGATAAGCAATGGTTTTTAAAATCAGACCCGGTCAAAGTCTAGACTTACTAATGTATCCTAACAACTTCTCGGTTAGACACACTAATGCAAACCTGGTTCGCTAAGACCACCGCTCTGATACCACATGTCATAACCCGTCCTTAACCATAAGAACGTGTTAGATAACGTATGATTTCATTGCGAGGTATTGACCTCTATATGCGACATTTTTAAAAGAAAAACTGCATATATTATACATTACAAACCATAACCATTATTTTTGTTACAAGCTTTAGACAATAAAAAGATGATTATCGTTTAGCGATAATCTTCGACTTACAAACTTTACAAATAATGATAACAACACGATTTCGAGCATATTTTACAACACAAATCCTTAGGTATGCAGTTTTATTTTTGACACAAATATGCGTACGCAAGATCCTGCTCAAATTTAACATAATGCAGCGGAAGCTTCTAATTATCACCTGAGAATAAACATGTTTAAAACGTCAACATAAAGTTGGTGAGATATAGGTTTAATGCCGGCAGCAATATATATATATATAGACCACAAGATTTCGTATATAAACAGTTTAATAAAAATATTCTAAGTGGTTGAGCACTTGGTAACCATACTTAACAATTAATCACGTCGCATATTCCCTTTAATATGAAATCTTACTACACCGTACCAAGTGTAGTCACAAAACGAAGTACTGTGCAACCGTTGAATACTGGTCGTCCAGTCCGGTTGGGGTTGTCAGGCCCGATAGATATATCAACAGGATTCGCGTTTACAATACCGCTGTAAATATTAGTTACCAAGCTACAGGGAAGTATGCCAGTGGTACAACTCAACGTAGAATATATTTTTCAGTTACTTGTGTCCATATCGTAAAACATAAAATACATGTATTCTCATCCCGAAATATTTAGAGTTTAAAAGTGGGACTATATACTCACTTTCGTCTTGAAGATATATATAATTTGACTTGGTCTCCGGTTGATATCACGAACCTATCCATATATAATATATCAATACCTTTTCTTTTTAAACAAACGTCACATATATATACTTGTTATACTTTTAATACTTTGAATAATTCCTTAGTCCGTAGTTAGCAGCTCGTTGTTAGTAATTCAATTTTAATGGTTCATTTTTAGATGTTTAATATACCCGCAATGAAATAAATAAAAACCCCCAATGAAATAAATAGAACCCCATCGTATATGTATTGGTCGAGATTAATCTTGACCCACGGTACCGGTGTTGTCAAATGACGTGTTGCGTACATAAAGTACCGGTGTTGTCAAATGACGTGTTGCGTACAATCATGGGATCTTATGATTAATCTTCTCGTGTTGTTTACGGGTGATCCTGAACCATATAAAATTGAATTATAAGTACATATATATAAAATATCATGTTATCTTAGAAAGATGTGATTTTATTTAATTTTTCCCAATCAATCCCGAAGTTAAACAAGTCTTGGATAACCAATTTTGTTTCGGTCATAGTTTCTTCGTTACAAATCCGTTTTCGTTGATTCAACTTGCCATCTCCTTGGATCGAGTCCCTCTTTAAGACTATGAACTGAAAATACCTTGGTTTGTATTCAAGATCACACGGCATAGGTGAAACTTTAGTGAAACTTATGAAGTTAAACATTTTTGTTACAAAAATATCATTTAATGACCATTTTTCTAAAAATACTTATACTTTGAATTAAATCATGAAATTTTTATGTGTTATCATATTCATATTAAAAATCATTTTTCCAGAAGATAAACTTCCAATTCAAAGTTTAAGATGGTTTTTAATTATCCAACCCAAAACAGTCCCCGGTTGCACTCCGACGTCGTAAAAACAGTTTTTAAGGTATTCTTTGAAAAACCAAGTTAAACCTTGTTAAATTATCATATATTCAAGTTATATTACAGGTCTTGAAGTATTTTAAAAGTTAAGTTAGAAGGATCTATTTAGTTTGCAAACAAGTTTGAAAACTTTCAAACTATGTTCTTGTTGTTAAACTTTTATACCACAAAATAAGATAGCTATATATATATGAATCGAATAAGGTTATGAACATAGATTCTACCTCAAGTTCCTTGGACAAGGTTGCTGTAAAAGAGGAGTAAAAAGCTAGAACCAAAAGGGTGATGGAAGTGGATGAAAGATTGGAAGTAAGTTTGTGTTCTTGGAAGGTTTTCTTGAAGTGTTTTTGTATGGTTTTTTTTTTATGGTGATTAAGTAAGGTTTTTGAAGCTAGATCTTCTTGGTAAGTTACTGAATTGTTATGGAGTTCAAAGGGTAAGAAAGAGTGTGTGTTTAGCTTAAGAAATTTGAAGTTGAAATGAATCAAAATGAGGATCCATTAACCCTCTTAAAAACGTGATATGGGGTGTATCAAGACAAAGTTTTTAGTTTGTAGTTTTATGTAATTAGTCATGCATTCTTCCAAAATGTAATTACCTTATACCTAGGGTATGTACAAAGTAGTTACCTTATACATAAGGCATGAACAAGGGCTGGTTAGGTGGTGATTTGATGTGTATATACCAATAGTAAATACGTATAGAAGCTAGGTATGATACGAGTACTTATACTCTAGATATACGTATAGAAATTTTGTGAAAAATGGAATGAGGATTCAAATATAGCTATCTTTTGTGAATACACTTATATGATTTTATGTATTTAAGTTCTTAAAAGTGATTAAATACATTACTTATACGATATATGTATAAACATTATAAGTCTTAAGTATTTATGTCAAATAACGTTACGTATGATTATCGTTTTGAAAACTTAAGTTAGTAGTTTCAAAATATACTTATAACTTATTGTTATTAATACAAAATGAGATATTAAAACATTCATTAATCATGTTAAATATGTATATATACATATATATATACAAACGTATAATTATCATATATTGTATAGTTCGTGATATCATCGGTCAAACTAGACGGTCAAACGTTGTGTAAAACTCTTTTCGAAAACATAAGTCTCAACAATTTGGATTGCTTATCATGTTGGTAAGGTTTGATTTATGTAAATATTAATCTTATAAGTATAGAATGATCGAAAAAGTGCGGGTCGTTACATATATTGAAATACCTTAGAAGGACTAAGGATATGTTTCTAATATATGGGTCTGGTGAGGAGGAACTCGCTGTAAAAGGTTACGTGGACGCGAGTTTCCAAACTGATCGAGATGACTCTCGATCACAATCCGGTTATGTCTTCATGTTGAATGGTGGTGCGGTCTCTTGGAAGAGCTCAAAACAGGAAGTTGTTGCGTTATCCACTACAGAGTCGGAGTACATTGCCGCCTCATTGGCAGCTCAGGAAGCTGCATGGATGAAGAAATTCATCGACGACTTAGGAGTGGTCCCTTCCATTCAGGACCCTCTTGAGATCTTTTGTGACAACGAGGGTGCGATTGCTCAAATCAAGGAACCTCGTGCTCACCAAAAGACTCGTCACATTGAGCGGAGATTCAACTACATTAGGGATGAGGTTGAAAAGGGAAAGATATGTATTCACAAAGTTCACACAGATCAAAATGTTGAGGATCCACTCACGAAGCTTTTACATGGGCCAAAACATGAGGGACATGTTTGTGCGTTAGGGCTTCGATATTCTAGTGATTGGAATTGATCTATTTTATGTATTGTAACGGAACGAATTAGTTCAAACTCATTAATATAATTATGGTATTAATTTAATTATGAGTCATGTTCCAATTTAGCATATTTTATCCGTGAATAAACTATTATTCTAAATTCCGTAGTTGATCACATTTGTGGGAACAAGTGTGAGGTCTAGACTATTATGAACTTGGATTGGTTAACATTCAAATGGTGAATGTGGGGCAAGGTTGCAACCAAGGTTCATAGATATTTGTGGGACACAAATATTGGAAGACCCGCTCTCAAGATTTACTATATGGAGCCTTTGTGGTTGATCACGTGTAATCTTGAGTAAAGGAGAATATCATTATATCCTCTGACCTGAGACACATATTGGGTTCAGACATTCACCGAATATTGTGCCTTGATTCTTTCCTTCGCTATTCTGAAACATGGTAGTACATAAGGGAGGCTTCAGGTATGGTACCAAGTGTAGTGTCTAGGACGTATGTAGTCAAGATGGAATTTGTCCCTCTTATTCGTTGAGAGTCAGATGTCTAAGGCCTGATAAAGTTAGATCTATAAGAGAGTGATCATTCTATGTCTCTTGGATCTAACATGACATCTAGGACGAAAGGATATATTGAAAGATTCACCTAAATCATATTCGAGATGGGAACTCGAAAGGGATGATGTTATTGAATGGCACTAAGTCATAACACATTGGGGGTGATGGACGGTCGTTAGGTGGTATCCGTCACTTGTATTAATTCCTTATGTTTCTCGTGCAAGTGGGAGATTGAAGGTATTTCATATGCCCGAGAGACATAATTAATTAATGTGGCCAATTTGTTATGATCCAAGTCGGGTCATACCCAATAACAAACCGTCAACACTTTATGTATTTATTTTAAATGCGTGGATCTTTAAAATAAATACTAGACACTTAGACTTTAGAAATGGGTTTTCTAAATATAAAATGCAAGAAATAATTATTTGGATAATTATAAGTGCAAGTTTAATTATTAGTATGATTAAACTTATATGTGTGTGTTATAACTTTATAAAGTGGTTTATAAAATTATAATTAAACGTGTAAGTAACATATACATATATCTTTATAATTGGTTTATAAAGATATGTATATATATGTGCATGTAATTATAAATAAAGAGTGCATGGATATTGATATTAAAAGAAAGCAAAAAAAAAAGGGGGTAATATAGGGGACGGTTTTGGGGACTCCAAGGAGGGCCTCCCCATGCTTGCTTTTAATTAATATACACTCTACCTTTATGCATGTTTGCACATCTTCTCACACACACTTGAATACTTGCATTTTCAAATTTCTCTAGCATTTTCTCTCCATTCTTTGTGGGTGCCGAATTTTGGGTTGAAGAAGAGGGTTCTTTAAGCTCAATTTTGCTAGATTAAAGTGTCTCAAAATCCTAACCAAAGAAGGGTGTTGATTCAAGGTTTGTGGGTATCAAAGGCTTGAGGTTTCAAGTGAGAAACTAGCATCTACATCATCTTCATCTTCTTGTTTCTTCAACCTCCATTTTAGGAGAAGGTATAAACCCTAACTAGCTCTATTTACATTTTAGTATATTTTCAAGACTAGATCTATGAAATGGAATACATTTTAAAGGGTTTAAATACACATGCAAATTGAAACAATATGCTTCCGCTTGGTCCTCTTTTGGCCGATTTTACACACACATATAAGGTTTATGTGACTTGTTTTACATGTGGTATTCCATCAATTATAAAAAGGGAAACCGTTATAATTTGAGTATTGGCGAAGGTCAAAACTAGGCTAGGTCTCAATTTAAATACTTAGGGAATAGTAGCTTTCTAAAAAGAATCCGATGAAAATTAGATTTTATTTAGTTAAGTTGTAACCTTATATTTATTCGAAAGAAAAATGTAAAGTTTGATACTAGAACATTTTAAATAGGGCATAAACTTAAAACAATCCATGGACTTAGGGGTGACACAATTAAGTAAACACTCCCATTTATCTTATTTATATTTCTTATAAAAGTATTATTATTATTATTTACGAATTACTATTTTAAAATATAAGAAAAATACATAAAAATACTATTTTTCGTAACAGTTATTTTGTCACATCGATTTAGCCATACACGAATCGCGTATGCCTACACGAAACGCGTAAGGCTTTGACGCGGCTACAGTACCAGTAGGGTTAAATTTAGGGTTTTAATTATTTAATTATTTATATTTAGGTTATTAGTTATTTTAATTAAGTTAATTAGTTTTAGTTATTTAAAATACTTAAATACATGTTTTAATCCTAAACTTAGTATTAATTATTATAAGTTTATAAATTGTAACTAGTTTATAATTAGTTAATTAATTAATTTCCTTTTAATTTGTATTAGTTTTATTAAAAATGTCATTTAGTTAATTTAATTAAGTTTATATAATAATTGCTTAAAACAAAATTCTAAACATATAGTTTTATTAAAAATTACTATTTTACTAATTACCATCTAGTAATATAATTGTCACATCATAATTAGTATAATTTCATTTAGGTTCCTTTTTAAGTTAATTAGTGTAATCTTGTAATTTTATTTTGTAAATTAGTTTAAGTTATTTTCTTTTACTGTTATACTATAAATTCCTAATCTAAAACCCCCTTTAATTAAGTTTGACATCAAAGACTATTAAAAACCATTAAACACTCCATCTCCTTGTGGAACGAATCGAATTTACCAACAAACTAAACTACACGGATAGGACTAGTTGCCTATATGTGTGTGGAAATCAAACTAAAATCAATAAAATACCACATATACAATAAATCAATTCGTGTAATAAAACAACTCAAATCCGTTCATAAATAAAGGTTACATTTCACCACATCAACTTTTTGGCACCGCTGCCGGGGAGTTGGCAGTTAAATAAATAGATAATTTTTCTGGTTCGTAGTAATAGTTGGATTTGTACGTGGACCGGGTTGTTGGATCACCAATTTTATTGGTCTTTGAAGGATCCTGCCCCTCTACTGCATCTTTTGGCTATTCAAAACGTGGGCAAAATCAGAAGGATAATCTGTTTGTTTAAAGGTTTTTATCATTGTTTTTATGTTATTCGATCCTCTCGAGGAAATTCATTTCCAAGAAAGTTCAAAGTTTTTGAATAAATCCTTTAGTTCTTTGTACAATTTCCCAAATTGTATGATCCATTCAATCCTAAACTCGTTAAACTTAATCCGGAATCTCAAAGAATTAATAAAGGACAAAAACAACAAAAAGAAATAGGAAGTACTAGTAATTTTAAAACACCGAAAAACATTTAAAAAAAAAAAGAGAAACAAATAGGTAACCCTAGATAAACCTTTAGTGTTGTGATTTCATAATAGAAATTAATGTATGAACTTACGTTCATCCAACGCTGAATTAACACCTTCACATCCTGAACCCGAAAGAAAATTTCACGAACGCTTAAGAGCTCAAGACATAGAAACTCTTGCTAAAAATTTAGAGTCACTTTCCTTAGAATCCGACTCTGAACCTATAATTCAACCAATCATAGAGCCAATTATTAAAGAAGAAGATAAAATGGCTGATACAAACCTAACAATGGAAGCATTAATGAAGGCCACAAGAAAAGGTCAAGGCCACGCAATCATCCAACCCCCGATGACTGATGGCTTTGAAATAAAAGGTCAATTTTTACACATGGTAACTAACACATGCCAATTCGGTGGAGCTCCAAATGAGGATGCTAACGAGCATCTTCGTAAGTTTGTAAGCATTTGCAAACTATTCAAAATTAAGGATGTCACCGATGATGTTGCATGTTTAAAAATATTTCCATGGTCATTAAAAGATGAAGCTAGAGATTGGCTAGACTCATTACCTGAAGGCTATATTGAAGACTGGAATGATATGATGGACAAATTTTTGTCAGAATTCTTTCCTGCTTCAAAAGCAGCAAAATTACAAAGTGATATAAATCACTTTAAACAAAAACCTAATGAAACTCTTTATGAAGCTTGGACTCGATTCAATAAAATTCTTCGAATATGTCCTCAACACGGGTTGAGTACATTCCAAAAAGTCTGTGTATTTTATAAAGGAGTCAATGTTGCAACTAGAAAAGATATAGATGTTGCAGCCGGAGGTTCGGTTATGAAGAAAACACCTGAAGACGCTCATACAATCATTGCTGATTTAGCGTCCCATTCTCATAACTGGCATCAAGAAATAGAATTTTCTAGATCATCAAATGTTGCTAGTATTGAAAGCAATGATGAAATTGCTTCTTTAAAAGTTCAAATAGCAAATCAAGCAAGGCAAATCGAGAAAGTAACCAAGGAAATGCATGCTATTAGAGTAGGATGTGAACTATTCCAAGGTCCCCATCTTACTAGAGATTGTGATCAAAGTACAATGGAAGAGCAAGCAAATTTCTTAGGTTACTTACGAAAAGGTGAAATGAACTTTAGCGATTTTCCAGCTATAGAAGCAAACAACCGAAAATATCCTCCTATAAATAGCTATCAAGTAGGAGGACCTTCAGGATCAAATAATAACTATCAAAATAACAATAACTATCAAGGAGGAAATCCAGGTTACCAAAACAACCGGAATTTCCCAAATCAAAATCAAAGAAATCCGCCACCAGGTTATAATAACCGAAATCAACCTCAAAGAAATTATCAAAATAATTTCCAACCCAATCAACCACAACCACTAGCACTCATGCAAACACAACCATTAGCAATTATGCAACCTCAACCCGAGAGGAAATCTGGTTTAGAAGATCTCTTAGGAGATTTTATGGTTAAGCATGAGCAAAATACAGAGCTCCAAACTCAGCAAATCCGAAACCAACAAGCCACAATACAAAAGTTAGAAAGAGATGTTGGAAGGATCTCACAGTTACTATCAGAGAGACCACCAGGTACTCTCCCCTCAAATACTCAAGTGAATCCCAACAACCCCCAAACAAGGAACGAGCATGTAAATGCTATAACTACTAGAAGTGGTTTAACTACTAAACCGGAGACTCTCAAGTCCCCGGAAGTTCCTTTATCTCCTTCTGTTTTACAAATACCGGTTGATGAAAATGAGCAAGTTGATAAAGAACAAGAGAAAGATGATCTACCTGAGATCATACCAAAGAAAAGTGAAGAACCACCAGTAAAGGTGCATAAGGAACCTATTCCATACCCAAAAGCATTAAAGAAAGATAGACTCGCAAAGCGATATGAGAAATTTGCGGACATGATTAAGCAAATTAGCATTAACATGCCACTCGCGGAAGTTCTTAGAGATATGCCCAATTACGGGAAGTTTTTAAAAGATCTAATATCTTCAAAAGGCAAATACCATGATGTTTCTGCCACATTCCTCCATGAGGAATGTTCGGCCATCTTAAAAAAACAAAATGTACCTCCAAAATTAGGAGACCCTGGTAGTTTTATCATACCATGTATGATGGGTGATTCGGTAGTGTACGATGCACTAGCTGATCTAGGTGCAAGTGTTAACTTAATGCCTTACTCATTATATTTAAAACTCTACTTGGGAGACTTAAAACCAACCCGCATGGGTATTCGATTAGCAAACCAATCATTTGATACTCCCATAGGTATAGCCGAGGATATACTTGTAAAAGTTGGCTCACTCATCTTTCCCGTCGACTTTGTTATTCTAGAAATGCAAGAGGACACAAAAGTTCCTATCATTTTAGGACGTCCTTTCCTTAATACTGCAGATGCTATCATCAATGTCCAAAAAGAACAATTAAGTCTAGGTGTGGGAAACGAGAGAATAATTTGTCACATTGACAAAGCCATGAAAAGACCCACTTCTACCGATGGCTCTTGTTTTCAAATTGATGTAATAGATCTTTGTGTCGAAAATGAATTGAAGGAGCTACTTGAAATTGATATCCCGGGATTAGCCCCAGTAAGTGAAGATGAATACTTCAATATCGATAAAGATTTTGATGAGTTAATGAAGGTAGTCACTGATGACGATACCATCAACGAAGAAATTCCCAAGGAAGAGGAAACATTTGAGGAAATCAATAATGAAGATAGATTCCGTATAAAATATTCCTTGGAAGAACCACCCGTACTAGAGCTTAAAGAGCTACCCAAACACTTGGAGTATGCTTATCTCGAAGGTACATCTCAATTACCAGTAATTATCGCTTCACATCTTTCCGATAATGAGAAAGATAGGTTAATTTCTGTTTTAAAAACCCATAAAAAGGCTATAGCCTGGAAAACAACCGACATTCCGGGAATAAACCCGTCTTACTGTACACATAAAATTCTCCTTGAGAATGATTACAAACCCGTCGTACAAAGACAACGTAGGCTAAATCCCAACATGAAAGAAGTTGTCAAGAAGGAGGTTATCAAGTTACTTGATGCCGGGTTAATATACCCTATATCCGATAGCCCGTGGGTTAGTCCTGTTCAAGTAGTACCCAAGAAAGGGGGTACAACTGTAGTCCTTAATGATAAAGATGAACTCGTTCCTACGAGGACAGTCACTGGTTGGAGAGTCTGTATAGACTACCGTCGTTTAAATGACGCCACAAGGAAAGATCATTTCCCACTTCCTTATATTGACCAAATGCTAGAACGTTTAGCGGGAAAAGAGTACTATTGTTTCCTTGATGGATTCTACGGTTATTTTCAAATTCCAATTGATCCAAGAGACCAAGACAAGACAACTTTTACTTGTCCATTTGGTACCTTCGCATACCGATGAATGCCGTTCGGATTATGCAATGCGCCAGGCACCTTCCAAAAGGTGTATGATGGCAATATTTCATGACATGATAGAAGGAAGTATGGAAGTCTTTATGGACGATTTCTCTGTTTTTGGAGACTCCTTTGATTCATGCCTTTCAAACCTCGAGCGAATGTTAATTCGTTGTGAGGAATCAAATCTTGTTTTAAATTGGGAAAAATGCCACTTCATGGTGAAGGAAGGCATTGTTTTAGGACACAAGATTTCTCGAGATGGAATGGAAGTAGACAAAGCTAAGATTGATGTAATCTCAAAGCTTCCTCCTCCAACTAACGTTAAAGGAATTCGTAGTTTCTTAGGTCATGTGGGATTCTATCGACGATTCATAAAGGACTTTTCCAAAATCGCTCGACCCATGACTAATCTTCTTGAGAAAGATAGTACATTCGATTTCAATGACGAATGCCTACAAGCTTTCTCCATTCTAAAAGATAAACTTACGAATGCGCCTATCATAGTATCTCCCGATTGGTCCAAACCATTTGAGCTAATGTGTGACGCAAGCGACTATGCTTTAGGTGCTGTTTTAGGACAACGTTCAGATAATCATTTTCGTCCAATTTATTATGCAAGTAAAACTCTAACAGGAGCCCAAATTAATTATACCACCACAGAAAAAGAACTCCTGGCAATTGTCTATGCATTTGATAAATTTCGGTCATATTTAGTGTTGTCTAAAACCATTGTTTACACAGATCATTCAGCACTTAGGTACTTATTCAAGAAGCTAGATGCAAAACATCGTCTAATTCGTTGGGTTCTTTTACTACAAGAATTCGACATTGAGATACGTGATAAGAAAGGAGCCGAGAATCTAGCTGCCGATCACTTATCTCGACTTGAAAACCCCGAATTAGATAAACTTGATGATACAATCATCAAAGATACATTCCCTGATGAATCTCTAATGAGAATAGAAACCGAATTTGAAGTTCCATGGTTTGCTGATTTTGCAAACTATCTTGCTACAGGAGTATTAATTAAAAACCAAACATACCAGCAAAAGAAGAAATTCTTTGCTGACTTAAAGTTTTACTTCTGGGAAAACCCTAATCTTTTTCGAATAGGAGCGGATCAAGTTATCCGCCGATGCGTATATGGTAAAGAAGCTCAACAAATATTAGAGCACTGTCATCAAGGCCCAGCTGGTGGTCATTTCGGACCTAGCTACACAGCTAAAAAGGTCTTTGACTCAGGCTTTTATTGGCCAACTATTTTCAAAGATGCATATCACATGGTTAAAACATGTGATTCTTGTCAAAGATCTGGAAATATCTCCAAGAGAGATGAAATGCCACAACAAAGCATCCTAGTATGCGAAGTATTTGACATTTGGGGTATTGACTTCATGGGTCCATTCCCCGCTTCTAACAAATGTAAATACATTCTCGTAGCAGTCGATTATGTTTCTAAATGGGCTGAAGCAAAAGCCCTACCCACTAACGATGCTCGAGTTGTTGTCAGCTTTCTTAAAAACCTTTTCTCACGTTTTGAGATTCCAAAGGCATTAATCAGTGATCGTGGAACTCATTTTACAAATCAATTACTCGAGAAAGTGCTTAAAAAGTACAGAGTTAATCATCGTTTCTCAACTTCTTACCACCCTCAAACGAGTGGCCAAGTTGAAAACACGAATCGAGGTCTTAAACGAATTTTAGAAAGAACGGTTAAAAATAATCCGAAAATCTGGAATCGAAAGCTAGATGATGCGCTTTGGGCATTTAGAACCGCATTTAAAACGCCCATTGGTACTACACCTTTCCGATTAGTTTATGGTAAGGCGTGTCATCTACCTGTCGAAGTTGAACACAAGGCATATTGGGCTCTAAGAGAATGTAATACCGACCTTGTGAAAGCCGGAGAAAACCGATTCTTACAACTTAATGAATTAGATGAATTAAGACTACAAGCATATGAAAACTCTAAAACATATAAAGAGAAAACTAAAAGATGGCACGATGCACGACTAAAAACAAAAGAATTTGAACAGGGAGATAAAGTTTTAGTCTTTCAATCACGTTTTAAGTTTTCACCTGGGAAACTAAGATCCCGATGGTCTGGGCCATATATAATAAAACAGGTTTTTCCATCTGGATATGCAGAATTATACGGTAAAGACGGTGGAACTTTCAAGGTGAACGGTCATCGACTAAAACTATACTTTGAAGGGATCAACACTACGGAAAGAGACGAAGTCACATTCTACCCTAAGGACAACTAAATTCAGGGTAACTCTAAGGTTTTAAACTCCATTCTCGATTTTCATTTTTATCTTTAAGAGTGGGGTTAGATTGGTCTTTCCCTAGCAGACCCTAAAGAACTAGTCTTCTCCCTCCATTCTACCTTTTTAATTTCTTTTGGTTTGTTTTTATTGTTTATTTTCAAGATGCGAGGTCAATATATCTACAACCATTTCATTTTAATGTGCGATAAGATTTTACCAAGAGATGTGGTGTTAGATATTAAGAAAAGATGCGATGCGACGAGAAAAGAAGAGAGACAAGATTATAATGAGAAAAATTATGGAAAAGGCAAATCAAAATGCGCTAAAAGACGTCGGGCACGTCAATTGGGTAAATGTGAAAAATGTGGAAAACCTGCTCACTCCGGAGATTGCCCAAAGAACCAAACGGACTCTAATTACGAGTACGTAACTTTATGCCGAGAAGGGCCTTTCAAATGTTTAGAAGAAAACCTCTTAAACCCACGAGGTTACGCCTACGAGGCAATGGGAAGCGAAATTGTGCGACTCGACTATGAAGCGAGTCAACGTGGGTTCACTATCTAATTCTTTTTCTCGTCGATTGTATGTTTGTGCATTTTTTTTATTATTTTTATTTTATTTTTATTTTGTGTGTATTTTGGTTTATATTTGTTTGCAGTGAGTTTTATAAAAAGGTCTACTATTTTAATATTGATTAAACTTGAATTTAACCTGTTTTCATTGATAACGATAATGTTAAAGTGTTAAAACTGAATTATTGTTTTTCAAATTGCACGAAGTTAATTGTTAAATTTTTAAGATATCTTTTAAATAGTAAACCACGAAAACAAAATAAAAATTTGAAAAATCCTTTCTACTAAATTGAAGGTGAAACGCCTTGAGTTTAACTGGTTTCTTTGAAAATGAAAATGTTAGGTGTCACAACTGAATTTTCATTCTTCAAAATTGCACAGAATTTTTTGTTAAATTCTAAAAGTCTATAGTAGATTGTAAAATTTATACTCTTTTATCAATAACCGTAAAAATATATAACTTGTAAATCTTTGTCGTGGATAATGATAGGTTTGACGACCGAAATTAATCTCTACCTAGACGATAGGAAACAAAGTTTTAAGTTTGAAAATTAGTTGATTTAAGGGTATAAACAAAAAAACAGAGTGTTTTTATTTTAATTGTGTATCGAAAAAAAAAAAACCTTTTAAAAACTTTAAACTTTTAATTAATTGAATTTTATAAATTGAAATTAAAAATTTATAAACGGATTAAGATCAGGTGTAAAAACCGAATTTCCGTTACAAATACAAATTTTTAAAAGATATTTTAAATTCAATTGACTTTAAGTTATATAAACAAAAATAGAGTGTATTTTAAATTGTGTAATTTTTATTTTTCATGTACTTGTTCTAAAATTAAAAATGTTAATTTTTAACACAAAAATAGAGTGTTTTTTTTATTTTATTTTAAATTTATTTTTCGAAAAACATTAAAAACTTTAACTATTAATGAATTGAATTTTATAAATTTATTTTTAAGATTTATAAACGGATAAAGAACAGGTGTGAAAACCGAATTTCCGTTACAAATATAAATCTATAAAAGAGATTTTAAACTTAATTGATTATAAGTTATATAAAAAATAATAATAATATACTGGAAATAAGCCTTACGCGAATCGTGTAGACCTACACGAAACGCGTAGGACCAAAAACACTGAACATATCAGACGGGCAGGGGCTGCTTCTCTCACACTTTATCCTCTTCAAATTTTTTTCTGTGACGAAGGTGAAACCCCAAAACCCCAAAAATCGCACCAAATAACTAAATTAACACTTCCAATCTCCTCTAAATCTTCAATCTTTCAACATGCCTAGAATGGTAAGGGTTCTAAACCCATTTTTCCTCATGTTCTTCAAGTTTTTCATAATTTTGTGTTATAGCTTTAATCCGATTTATGTGCATGTTTTTGTTGATTTTTGCTTGATTATTGCTATATCTATGTTGTTAGTAACATAATAAACCCGATTAGCATGAAAAATTGATGTTTAATTGGTTATTGAAAATTAGGGTTTATACAAAATTGGGGAAAATTGAGAAATTGATACTGAGATGTGTTATTTTGGTTGTAATTAGTTGTTTTTAAGTGTGTTGTTAGTAGTTAGAACTCTTGAACAAGATTTTGATTGTTTGATTGTGTGATTTTTAATTTTAGCCTAAATTTGTTAATTTTTGCAAGTTCATGAATCAAGTATGAATTTTAATGATGTTAAGGATTATTTAGAAGCTGAAATGCACGCAATGTGATTGAATTGAAGTAGATATGCTTAGATAAATTGCGTGTTTTCACTTGTGAATTAAACTTTTTATATGAAACTTGATTTTTGAATTATGATTTTTGGTTTGTTTTTACTTTATTTTGGATAATAGAACTAAATCTTCCAATGTTATTTAAGTGAATTGATTCATGTGGCGTTGAAAACAAGTTGTTTGTTGAATTTAGAATCTTTGCTAACATTGACACATCCTATTGGGATGATTTCCTTGTTTTTAAAATGTTATGCAGGGACCAATTAGAATGAGGGCGGTAAACCAACAAGATCAAGTTACGCCCGAAATGGAACAACAACTTTTGCAACTACACCCGCTTCTGCAATTTCCTATTGAATTAAGCCAAAGGGTACAAAAAGTTAAGGATTTACTCATTCTGGTAAATCGAGACATCTCTCAAGTTTGCACTATTGATTGGGCTCCCCTAGGAGACCCAGTTAATTTAGATACACCGATAAGGAATATTTTAACCCAAAGCTACACGGATGAATTTGGGGTAATTAGGTATTTTAATGACTGGGAGAGATTGCTTAGTTTGGCTTCTCCTGTATATAGCGTTTTGTGTTTAGAATTTTACTCTACCGTTAGGATGAAAAAGAACCCGGAAAGTATCCAAGATACTAATTTCCTACAATTCTGACTGGGTGGGGTTGATAGAGTAATGTCCCTAGGCGACATAACTATGGCCTTAGGGATTTATGATGATAATGATATGAATGCTCCAGGTTTTTGGGAATTTATATTTACAGGAGCTAGGTATTCAGGAGATTATGATTCTGTGAGCGTCTGGCGATCTTTTTCCGGAAGGAATTCATATACAGCAGGCCAAGAATCATACCTTAAGATCCAAGATGTTCGCTATCGATTAATTCATAAATTTATAGCGAACACGATTAACCAAAGGGCGTTCCTTAACACGGATAAGATTAATTATGTCGACCTTTGGTATTTAGATAATATTAGAGATATGGAGACTAATATTAGTATACCCTATGGAGTGGCCTACTATTTGGCCAATTTTGGTAAGGGTATTCGAGGAGCCAGTGACATGTCGGGGGGTCACTATATTACTTGTTTAGCATCCTGGTTCGATATCAACCCGAACGCCTTAGTACCTCCAATCCAACCGATAAATCAACAGATTTGCACCTTAGGATTGGATGTGTATAGGACAGCTAAGGCTATACGTGTGAGGGCTGGGGAAATTAGTTTAAGGCGACAGGAAGTTGCACCTCAGGAACCCATGGAAGAGGATGACGAACCCGAGAGGGAAGCCAGGAGGAGACGACGAGAGACAGATCAGGCTAGCTCGTCTCATGCAGGTACTTCTGATTTCGATATGCTCCAAAATTCATTTAACGCATTGAGTTTAGATGTAAGAAACTCATATCAAAACTGGGGAGTGAGATCAGAAGATCAGTACACGGCTTTATCTCGGCAATTAGGGGACATTAGGCATACCCAATTAGATCAATATAATATGCTGTCCAACATCCGATATGATCAGAGGGGAATGGGAAATCAATTAGAGTGGGCACACCAACAGGCTTATTTATACGCGTCTAACCCACAAGCATACGCACCCTCAGCCTTTCCATCATACCCCCCATGGCAGTCACCCGATGACCCTCTACCTCCACCCTATGACCATAACGCCGCCATAGCCGCGAGTCAGGATGCATATAGGCGTTTCTACGAGGAACAACGCCTAAACGAGCAGCGGCAGTGACAGCAGCAGGAGGAAGGCGGACGAGGAGGCCCATATTGGAACCCATTTGATTAGTTCTAGTTCTACTGTTTTAAACATTTACATTTTTATTTTGGTTTGGTTTGTAATAACATTATTGTGTGGTGTGTATTTTTACTTTTTATATGTTTCTTATGTTTTATTATATTTGCAAGAAATTAGTGTGGGGTAAAATTGTTTTGTACAATTGAAGTACAACCCCATATTTTGTATGTTTTAACATGGTTTTGACAGGTACAAACGGAAATGCAATAAGATGAAACGAAACCAAACACGGTTATGCATTGTGATACAAAAATTGGATACAATCATAGGTAAAACAATTTGAAAAATTCAAATCGGTTATCAAAGGAAGTTCTAAAAACCTTACACTTTTTAAGCTCTCAAATTTATATATTTTTATCTATTTTGTTGAAATGAGGGCATTACAAAAAAATAAGTGTGGGGTGGGGATATAAATTTTCGAAATCTTATAACTTGGTCATTTTTACGAAAATTGCGAGAATTTTGAAAATTTTTAAACAAATATACTAGTAAAAAAAAACCGAAATTATCGTCGCTATAAATTAGAAAGACAAGTTATTTGATTAAAAACATATGAAAAAGTAAAACCAACTATAAGAAAGGATAAATCAAAAGAAATCAAGTCTTCCTAAAAGAAAAAGAAAACACGTTTTTAAATCTCAGAATGTGCAATTAAATCAATTTCAGCACAAAACTACAGATTGAGATTTGACAACTCATGCCTCATCAGGGATATCTGGATTTTCAAATTACGGAAACTTGTCTTAACAGACTTGTTATCCTTTTCAAAAAAATCAAAATGTTTTAATGAAAGATCCTGTTTTCCTTAGGATCAAATTTTTTCATTCCATTGAAATCTATTGTCCCGTGTACCCAAAAGCGTGAGTATTCAGAAAAGCGTGTGTTTCATGAAATTGTGATTCGTGTTGGTGTGTATACTTCAAAGTGTGAGTGTGTGTTATACGAGAAAAGCGTGTGTTCAAATGTGTGCGTGTGTACTATATAAAAATCTTAAACCAACTTTTGAAACACCATTCAATTAGAACCACCATCATAACCAAACACTTCCGATCACCTCTCAACCAAATCATTACTTAAACCACCATCCATACTATTCAAACCACCCACCAAAATAGACAAATACCAAATAACCTTTCAACCACAATTTCAATATACCGATTAATCCGATTACATACATGATATATTCACCGACGATTCAGAAACTTACGAAATATCACAATACATTTCGGTTCACCATATTAAGTTCTTACAAAATTGCATTATCATACCATGTATATTTCATTATGCGAGTTTGTTTGTAAAAAAAAAAAAAAAAAAAAAAAACTATATATATAGATGTAACTATTTTCCTGTATCATTCCTATCTTACTCCTTCAACATCGGAGATTTGTAAAGGTTTGATACTTGTTCCGTGTCGCTATCATTACCAGATTAGCTGTGGATGACACCAAAACACTCACAATTGATAAGTGCTATCTCATCGCGTTCTCTGAACCGAGAAAGTATGTTTACCGGGGTAGTATGTTATCCGTGCCGTTGTTCAAAACCAGAATGACTTTGAATGCACATGACCTTATTAACTAAAATTTCGGAAAATTTGTCTAGTGTAAAAGCTAGCTTGTTATCCTGTTTAAAATGATAAAATGTTTTCATAAGGTCCAATTTTCCCTAAGGATCCAAATTTTTAAAACCCTAATCACGAGTTTCATGTTTGTTTCTGTTGTCAGAGTTTCATTTCGTGTGGTGTGCGTGTGATCCAATAAATACTGTGTTGTGTAATATATTTCATATAGCGTGTGTTTCATTTCGTGTAGTGTGTGTTGTGTAATATATAATGTTCTAACTCTGTTAAAAGATGTAATTGCTTGAGGACAAGCAACGTTCTAGTGTGGGGTATTTTGATATTGCTCTAAACAAACATATTATTCAATGCAATATCAGTTATATTTCATCAGCTTTTATCATTTACGAAGACATTCAACGTATAATATTCAAGAAAAACGAAAAAAGTGGACAAGAGTTGCTATTTGAAGATTCGACGATAAAACGATAGTTGTAACCAAATTTTATATCAAGAAACGTTTATCCGAATGAAAGTACAAGATAAAAGAAGAAAAGAGTTCAAATGAGAAGTGCCAAATCAGTACACGTCAACACGGGATCAACAAAGAACGAACGAAAAAGAAAAATAAAGAAAAATTGCCAGTTACTCTTACACGAATCGTGTAGAGCTACACGAAACGTGTAGAATATTGGTCATACGCGAATCGTGTAGTTCTACACGAAACGCGTAATGTTAGGACAGAACAGTTTCCAGAACGTGAAAATGGGGCGGCTGCTTTATAAATTTTAAAATAATTCTTTTGTTCAATGGAGATACAGCAAGAATTCAACAGAACTTCACCAACTATTTGATTGAAGATTATAAATACGGAGTACTATCAACAGCAGAGAACAGAAGAGAATACAACACAAGTTTACATATCAATTACTATAGTTAAATATATTGTCAATTTTATTACACTGTAAAAATTAGTTTCAATTATTAAGGGGTATTGTTCGTGATAAAGGGTGTTATTGTACGCGTGAAAGGGGTGTTATTATTGTAATTTTTCTACTATTTGAAGTTAATGCGAGTGAAGATATTTTAGTAAGTTTACTCTGTTAAAATTAGCGTTGTTATTATGTTTGCATATCTATATTTTTATGTCTACCTTAGTGTAATGGATAGCTAAATTTCCCTAGTATTTGCTTAAATGTAGAGCCCCTAGTGAAATGGATTGTTACCATTTGTAAAAGTTAAAATGTAACTTTAGTATTTTTAATATTGAGCCTAGTTAAAAGAACCATTTTTATGTAATTAGGTATTTAACCCTTGCCACTTAATTTATTAAATTTAAATAACGAAAGTCGTTTTTATTTACATAAATTAAGCTTCAACATTAAAAATGATCTAGACGAATTTATGGATAAATTATTAACACCAATTTAGAAATAAACTTCGGTGGTTTGGGTGATATCAATAAATTATATGACAGTGAAATTATAAAAAGGGAAACCGTTATAATTTGAGTATTGGCGAAGGTCAAAACTAGGCTAGGTCTCAATTTAAATACTTAGGGAATAGTAGCTTTCTAAAAAGAATCCGATGAAAATTAGATTTTATTTAGTTAAGTTGTAACCTTATATTTATTCGAAAGAAAAATGTAAAGTTTGATACTAGAACATTTTAAATAGGGCATAAACTTAAAACAATCCATGGACCTAGGGGTGACACAATTAAGTAAACACTCCCATTTATCTTATTTATATTTCTTATAAAAGTATTATTATTATTATTTACGAATTACTATTTTAAAATATAAGAAAAATACATAAAAATACTATTTTTCGTAACAGTTATTTTGTCACATCGATTTAGCCATACGCGAATCGCGTATGCCTACACGAAATGCGTAAGGCTTTGACGCGGCTACAGTACCAGTAGGGTTAAATTTAGGGTTTTAATTATTTAATTATTTATATTTAGGTTATTAGTTATTTTAATTAAGTTAATTAGTTTTAGTTATTTAAAATACTTAAATACATGTTTTAATCCTAAACTTAGTATTAATTATTATAAGTTTATAAATTGTAACTAGTTTATAATTAGTTAATTAATTAATTTCCTTTTAATTTGTATTAGTTTTATTAAAAATGTCATTTAGTTAATTTAATTAAGTTTATATAATAATTGCTTAAAAAACAAAATTCTAAACATATAGTTTTATTAAAAATTACTATTTTACTAATTACCATCTAGTAATATAATTGTCACATCATAGTTAGTATAATTTCATTTAGGTTCCTTTTTAAGTTAATTAGTGTAATCTTGTAATTTTATTTTGTAAATTAGTTTAAGTTATTTTCTTTTACTGTTATACTATAAATTCCTAATCTAAAACCCCCTTTAATTAAGTTTGACATCAAAGACTATTAAAAACCATTAAACACTCCATCTCCTTGTGGAACGAATCGGATTTACCAACAAACTAAACTACACGGATAGGACTAGTTGCCTATATGTGTGTGGAAATCAAACTAAAATCAATAAAATACCACATATACAATAAATCAATTCGTGTAATAAAACAACTCAAATCCGTTCATAAATAAAGGTTACATTTCACCACATCAAAGATCTACACTTTGGTTGATCTTCTCAAGTATGAAACAAATGTAAACATGTTACTTGTAGATCTAGTTATTTGTTTCACTTTTACTTAGTTAAATTTGTGATTTATGTTCATGGTCAAGTATTTACTAGTTAAAGACTTGATTATTATTCTTGAAATTTTGTAAGTTCAAGACATAGAAGTGTAACTTGCTAGTTACAACTTCACATACTTGTGTTGATTTAACTTAAGTACTAGATCTAGACTTTTGATACTAGGATCTTCAAGATCTACTAAGAACTAAGTTCTACAACCTAAGATCTTGTGTACTTAAGTTTATTTTCAAGTTTGTAGCTTATGACTAGTTTTAAAGTTGATGTATGTGTTAGATCTAGGACCTTGATGAAACTTTGGTTCATCAAACATCATACAACTCTTAAGTGAGTTGATCTACATGTCTTAGACTCACACTTGTGTTGCTAGTGTCAAAACATAGTTAGTATTACTTTCATAGTTCATGTGTCTGTAGATCTAAGACTTGATGTAACTTTGGTTCATCAAATTAATGACTTAGACTTGCACTAGGGTTATGATGGTCAAGACTTGGTTAATATGATGTAGACACATCCGTGAGTTGTACACTTGAAGCTATATGCATCAAGGATGAGAGCCATGATGAACATCAAGCACCAAGACCACCGGAACTCTCCAAACTTTCTATTTTTCTGTCCAAACTGAATTGGTCGGCTGTTTCTGGACCAGACCAGTAGGTCTGGGCTGATCCCATCTTGATTTTTGGATAGAAATTTTCGAGTAGATAATTTTTCATTTAGGACTCGTCTTCATCCGAGTTACGGTTTAGGATTTATGGCCCTCCGTTCGTCACTATGTCCTTTAACGTTGTGCAGAAAATTTCAGACCTACTCGCACATATACCGTTGCCACGGTCAAACAAAGACGAGTTAGCTTCTGTAATTTTAACCACACTTAAACGACTCATATACGGAGCCATAGCCACTGGCCTCACCTCTGTTCGGTTTGTGTAGAGGCCGTGGTGACTGATCCAAGTCAGCCTTTGTTTTAAACTACTTTCATAAACGAACCTTACTTGTTACCTTTTGTTTAATGATGATTGATGATGACCCTTATGACCTTAATTACATACTTATAAACCTTTAGAGATGACTTACTGACTTAGTACTATTTGACTTAGGTTGAGGACACTCGGACCGTTACTTGCACACCTTTCCCGACTACTACATTACCGCTACTACTATCATTGTGAGTTATAGCATTCCCTTTTTACTTTAACTTATTTTGGGAACTGAGAATGCATGCGGACTTTATGTTTTACATACTAGGCACGAGTACTTAAACTTTATATGTGTGGGTTATATAACGGCAGAAACATTCCCTTTAGCTCGGTAACGTTTAATCATTGGTTTTTGAACCGTGAACGCGAATCTTAGATATGGATCCATAGGGTTTGACATCCCCACTCGGGCTAGTCGCGCTAGCATTTAACGAGTGTTTAATACTTCGAGGTTATACGCACTTGCCAAGTGCACTTTAAGGGGGTACATAAACGTTAAGTTAGTTACCAAGTGCCCACGGTTAAGCATATACTTTTACATACTTTTGAACGCTCGTTGTAGCACTGAAATCTCGTGGCCTACTTACATTACTGTTATACTTAAACTATAGCTCACCAACCTTTGTGTTGACCTTTTTAAGCATGTATTTCTCAGGTGCTTGAAGTCGCTTCCGCTGTCTTACTAGTCGTGCTGTAGAACCCGCTGCCTAGAGTTGTTAGCGCATGACTACTTATTTGCATTCAAACTTATTTACTTTTGAAACTATGTTATGTAACGACCTTGGTGGTCACGTACACTTATTTAATGCTTCTACTTAGTGGAGCATACTTTTGGATTGTAAAACTTTCGACGTTTGTTATGACGTCACTTTTATTAATGAATGCAAACTCTGTTTTGAAAACGCATATAGTACTTAACCTTGTAATGATCCTGTTGATGATGGTCCGTACATGATGATTTAGTACGGGGCGTCACATTTGGTATCAGAGCATTGGTTGTAGGGAATTAGGATGCATTAGTGAGTCTAAGACCGACCCGAGTAGGATTCACTAATAGGACTAATCTACAACTTGCTAGTTTACTTGTTTCCGCTGTGTTTACTGCATGCTGCTGCTTACTTTTACTGCTATATGCCGTATGCTACTATATGATATCACTACTGCATGATGCTACTTGCTTCCGATTGCATGCTACTTTCATACGATTTGCCGATATTGCCATGCTACTTACTGTTATACATGATTTAAACTGTTGGCCTATTATTTGCGTGCTTACTGACATGGAAAATTTACTTTTCATTGTTCAGATGTCGGACGTTCCACCTGCTGACATTCCGGGCAGTACAGGCTCAGACCCCGTTGTTCCACCTACTGCTACACCTGTTGCTGCTGCTGCCGACATTCCGGCCCCGACACCCACTGGCGATCCCGGCGCTTCTACTTCCGGAGCTAGCTCTAGTGCACCTGCCCCAGTGGCCACATCAGATGGACATATGGACCCTCTGGAGATTCCAGCTCCCATTGCCCCGGTACCTCAGGAGCCACAGCCCCACCTCGGTGTGGCTGTGATCCCTGCGTATCTTGGGGAAGGTCCGGTTCGTAACGAACGTAACCACTGGTGCCGACGCACTCCCGATGGACGTCTTGTGCCGATTGGACCCGCCAGATACCAGCAGATGATGGCCGCTCAAGGAGGACCACCTGTAGTGTCACCTCCACCCAGTTCAGACGACTCATCTGACGACTCATCCACAGACGACTCCAGCGATGAGGAGGATCCTGCTGACAGACCGATTCAGGCACCTTCTACCCCGCCGAAGAAGCGGTATCGCTTCGCTGGAATTATTCCGGGTCGTACTATCACTGACGCTTTTGGTCGGCATCAGAGGATCACTGCTCGTAAACGGCTGGTGCCGTACCCTGCCGACCCACTGATATTACCGTCTACATCCAGAGCCGGACCATCTACTTCAGCACCACAAGCACCACCTGCCCCACCATCTTCCTCTAATGAGGAACTGAGGCGGGAGATTGAGATTCTCCAGGCTCGAGTTACTGAGCTCGAGGAGCAGTTGGCTCAGGTTTTGGACATCTTGCACCCACCATCACTGTAGGACTTTGTATTAGATTTGGTATTGTAATCTCTTTTGTAATTTCATATTTCACTTATGTATTGCACGAACTTATTGTAATGTATGGAACTTATTATCATTAATGAATGGGAATTTGTGTTGTTTACTTTTTGCATAAGCGTTCTTTTTACGTTACCGTATCATGGTTTTGTGGTACATTTATCTGCTTGCGTTACTTAATCAACATGTATTGTGCTGTTTTCATGTTGGTTGTTATATACTATATTATTATTTGTTGCATATTGGATTTTGACTTGAGTCAAAATGTTTGTATAGAACATCATGGCTAATGGAACCGCAAGACCTACTGCTGCACAGATTGAGGAAATGATTAACGAACGTGTTGCTGCTGCTCTAGCAGAAAGGAACCCTCCAATTGTACCACCGCCTGTCGTTCCACTCGTCCGAGATGGGTGTACTTACAAGGAATTTCAAAGCTGTAAGCCGCACTACTTCAGTGGCACTGAGTGACCAGTCGGTCTCACAAGATGGTTCGAAAAGTTGGAATCGGTATTCAGGGTTAGCAATTGTTCGAAAGCTAACAAAACAAAATTTGCATCTTGCACGCTGTCTGATGGCGCGCTTACATGGTGGAATACCATGGCCCAAGCGCAAGGAATTGATGAGGCGTATGCTACGCCTTGGGAGGAGTTTAAATGTGCTATGATCGAGGAATACTTTCCGAGGACCGAAATCCAAAATATGGAAATTGAATTTATGCAATTGAAGGCCGTAGGGAACGACCTTAACAGTTACAATCGTAGGTTCTTGGAGTTGGCTCTTATGTGTCCGACCATGGTCACCCCCGAATTTAAGCGCTTGGAAAAATACTTCTCGGGACTTCCTAAGTCCATCAAGGGTAATGTTACCTCATCCAAGCCACCAAGCGTTCCCGAAGCAATGCGCATGGCGCATACTCTCTTGAATCAAATCATCCTTGACGAGCCGGAGAAGGCTAAGTTTGAAACTGGTAGTGGCGAGAAGAGGAAATGGGACAAAAACCACAATAACAACAGGGGTAAGAACTATGATCAAAACCCGGCGAAGCGACATGAAGGGTTCAGGCAAAACAACAATAACACCAACCCCAACAACAACAACAGCTCTAACCCGAACTACAAAGGAACTTTACCACAATACAAGAGGTGTTATAAGCACCACACTGGGTATTGCAATGTTGTCTGTGAGAAATGCCAACGGACTAGGCATGTTGGCAAAGATTGTAAGATTACTACTTTGAATGTGAAGCCGAACCACAACAACAATGGGCCTAAGAAGTGTTATGAATGTGGAAAGACGGGCCATTTCAGAAACGAGTGCCCAAACAAGCGTAAAGATGGCGGACCACCACGTGCTAGAGCCTTCAATGTTAATGCAAGGGATGCACGCGACAACCCCGACTTGGTGACAGGTATATTCAAAATCAACAATCTTTTAGCTTCTGTCCTATTTGATACTGGTGCCGATAGGAGCTATGTGTGTAGACATTTTTGTGATAAGTTAGATTGGTCGTTAGTTCCTTTAAAGGAAAGTATGCTTGTCGAGGTAGCCAACGGAAAACTTGAAAAAGTGGACCAAATTGGCCGAGGGGCTATTATCAACATAGCCGGTGTAGACTTTGAGATAGACTTGATACCCATTAAGTTGGGAAGTTTTGATGTTATTGTTGGCATGGACTGGTTGACTAAGATAAGGGCCGAGATTATTTGTGGAGACAAAGCACTCCGCATACCGCAAGGAGATGGCGAGCCATTGATCATTTATGGGGAGAGATGTAGCTCTCAACTGAACCTCATTAGTTGCGTGAAGGCGCAAAAGATCATGAAGAAGGGATGCCTTGCTGTCCTAGCTCATGTGAAAACCGTAGGAACCGAGGAGAAGAAAGTGGAAGATGTACGTATTGTGAACGAGTTCTCCGATGTCTTTCCCGAAGAATTGCCTGGATTACCGCCACCAAGGGCAGTAGAATTTCAGATTGACTTAGTGCCAGGAGCTGCACCTGTAGCTCGCGCACCCTATAGACTTGCACCTTCCGAGATGCAAGAATTGCAAAGCCAACTACAAGAATTACTTGATCGAGGGTTTATTCAACCGAGTTCTTCACCGTGGGGGGCGCCTGTGTTGTTTGTGAGGAAGAAGGATGGATCCTTCCGAATGTGTATCGACTACCGTGAGCTTAACAAATTAACCATCAAGAATCGGTATCCTCTTCCACGAATTGACGATCTTTTTGACCAACTACAAGGATCGTGTGTTTACTCAAAGATCGATTTGCGATCGGGCTATCACCAGTTGAGGGTGAAGGAAAGTGACGTGATGAAAACTGCATTTAGAACCCGCTATGGTCATTATGAGTTTCTTGTAATGCCGTTCGGTCTGACCAATGTGCCTGCTGTATTTATGGACCTTATGAATCGCGTTTACAAGCCGTACTTGGATAAATTTGTTATAGTCTTCATAGATGATATCCTCATCTACTCTAAGAGCGAGGAAGAACACGAACATCATCTCCGTTTGGTACTTGAGCTCTTGAGATGTGAGCAACTTTACGCAAAGTTTTCCAAGTGTGAATTCTGGTTAAAGGAAGTTAAGTTTCTCGGTCATGTTGTGAGTGACCAGGGCATCAAAGTTGATCTCGCCAAGATAGAAGCGATCAGCAAGTGGGAGACCCCCACTACTCCGACTCACATTCGCCAATTTTTGGGACTTGCCGGCTATTACTGAAGGTTTATCGAAGGTTTCTCTCTGATTTCACGCCCGTTAACCGCGCTCACTCACAAGGGAAAGAAATTTATTTGGGGAGACGAACAAGAGAAGGCATTTCAATTCTTGAAACAGAAGTTAACCACCGCGCCTATCTTATCACTTCCTGAGGGTAATGACGATTTTGTTGTTTACTGCGACGCCTCGAAAACCGGTTATGGTTATGTACTGATGCAACGCACGAAGGTCATTGCTTATGATTCTCGTCATCTTAAGATCCACGAACGGAACTATACTACACACGATCTTGAACTTGGAGCCGTTGTCTTCGCGCTCAAATTGCGGAGGCACTACCTTTATGAAACTAAATGCACTATCTTCACCGATCACAAGAGTCTCCAGCATATATTCGATCAGAAACACTTGAATATGAGACAACGAAGGTGGATTGAGACACTAAATGATTACAAGTGTGAACTTCGCTACCACCCGGGTAAAGCCAACGTTGTTGCTGACGCCTTAAGCCGAAAGGAGAGATCGGAACCTCTTCGCGTTCGAGCATTGAACATCACGATTCATTCCAATCTCCAGAACCAAATCCGAGCAGCCCAAGAACAGGCTCTCATAGAGAAGCACTTACGATATGAATACTTGAACATCCTCGTCTCTAAATTCGAAGTTAGAGAATCTGGACTCCGATGTTATGCCGGAAGAATTTGGGTACCACGTTATGGAGACCTACGGAGCCTCATACTGGATGAAGCTCACAAGTTAAGATATTCGATTCATCCCGGAGCGGGCAAGATGTACCATGATATTAAAGAACAATATTGGTGGCCGAATCTCAAGAAAGACGTTGCAGCTTATGTTAGTAAGTGTTTGACTTGCTCAAAGGTTAAAGCCGAGCATCAAAAACCTTCTGGATTACTTCAACAGCCGGAGATCCCACAATGGAAGTGGGAGATGATAACTATGGACTTTGTCACCAAGCTGCCAAAGACGGTGGGTGGATACGATACCATTTGGGTTATTGTTGACCGTCTTACCAAGACTGCACATTTCTTAGCAATGAAAGAGACCGATACAATGGAGAGGCTTGCTCAACTCTACATTAAAGAGGTTGTATCACGACACGGTATACCCTTATCGATCATCTCCGATCGCGATCCCCGATTTGCTTCTAGGTTTTGGCGTTCTTTACAAGAAGCCATGGGAACTCGTCTCGACATGAGCACTGCATATCACCCTCAGACTGATGGGCAAAGTGAGCGAACAATTCAAACCTTGGAGGACATGCTACGTGCATGTGTTATTGATTTTGGAAAGGCCTGGGAAAGGCATTTGCCACTCGCTGAATTCTCGTACAACAACAGTTATCACTCGAGCATTAAAGCTGCACCATTTGAAGCGTTGTATGGCCGCAAGTGCCGTTCTCCTCTTTGTTGGGCCGAGCTAGGTGAAGTGTAACTCACCGGGCCCGAGATAGTCCACGAAACTTCAGAGAAGATTGCTCAGATTCAAAACAGACTCAAGGTAGATCGTGATCGCCAAAAGAGTTACGCTGATAGTAAACGTAAAGACTTCGAATTCAACATCGGTGATCGTGTTATGTTGAAGGTTGCACCCTGGAAGGGTGTGATTCGTTTTAGGAAGCGCGGAAAGTTAAACCCGCGGTACATTGGTCCTTTTGAAATTTTGGAGCGTGTTGGACCCGTTGCTTATCGTCTCGATCTTCCAGAACAATTGAGTTCAGTTCATCCTACCTTCCACGTGTCAAACTTGAAGAAGTGTCTTGCGCCACCTGAACTTATTATACCATTGGAGGAACTTACTATTGATGACAAACTCCACTTTGTGGAAGAGCCTGTTGAAATCATGGAAAAAGAAGTCAAGGAGTTGAAACACAATAGGATTCCGATCGTCCGAGTTCGATGGAATTCCAAACGAGGACCTGAGTTTACTTGGGAACGAGAGGACCGCATGAGACAGAAGTATCCTCACCTTTCCCACCTCCTCCATTACCTTCAGATTCAGCTTAAAATTTCGGGACGAAATTTTCTTTAACAGGTGGGTAATGTAATGACCCTGGTTTTTCCAACGTTATTTATTAATAATTATTATTATTAATACGTGTGATTAAACGAATGTATATAATTACATTTACATGTTTCCATGATTGCCCGTACTTGACTTTTAAGAGCCCGAAACGTCTTTGCGACACACGAAACTTCACGAATAATATTTTTAGAATATTATTTGCATTCATGATTATTTATTATTAATCATTTTAATTAATCAAGGTTAGTGATTAATTACTTGGGCTTTATTTATTTAAATGGCATCTTTATTTAAACTTGGGCCTTTAATTATTAGACTTGGGCTAAGTAAGCCCACCCTACTCTTTTATGGACTTGCAAGCCCACTTGTTAAGCTAGTTTTATGTTAAGGTTAATCAAGGTTAATTAAACTAATGAAGAGACAAAGTTGTCTCAAGCATGCAAGGCTTATTTTAACTTGTTACCCAATTAAGCTTACACCATTAACCAACACATGAAAGGCAAGCATTTGACCTCCCTTGTATTACCCAAAACCGTCAGCCTAGTTCAAGAAAGGGGAGACTTGTTTGTTTTTTTTCCTTATCACTTGTTACTTGCATTCATTTCCTCATTTCACACACACAAACTCTCTCACAATTCTCTCATCTTTTCTCACTTTTCTTGTAAGTAAAATGTTTAAATCTTCTTTCTTTTTCTCTTCCAAAACCGTGACCCTATCTCAATCTTCATCATCATTCTTGTTTAATTACTTGCTTGTTTATTACTTGTTTGTTGTAAAGATCAAGTCTCTTTAGCTTGAATCTTCTTAGATCTTGGTTTCTTCTTTTGATTTTGAAGAACCAAGAACAAGAACTCAAACTCACTAGTTTGTAGTTCCATAATTATGTAATTTCATGTTTCAAGTTCATAAACCTTAAGATCTTTCTTTGTTATCATGATTTGTAGACTTGAACTCTTAAGATTAAAAACTTAGTTGAATCTTCTCAAGCATGATACAAACATGAACAAATACTTAAAGATCTAGTTACTTACTTTATTTATATTCACTTAAATTTCATGTTTTCAAGATTCATAAGTTTCAAAACTTTCTTATTGTTTATATTGTTGACTTGAACTATTAAGATCTACACTTTGGTTGATCTTCTCAAGTATGAAACAAATGTAAACATGTTACTTGTAGATCTAGTTATTTGTTTCACTTTTACTTAGTTAAATTTGTGATTTATGTTCATGGTCAAGTATTTACTAGTTAAAGACTTGATTATTATTCTTGAAATTTTGTAAGTTCAAGACATAGAAGTGTAACTTGCTAGTTACAACTTCACATACTTGTGTTGATTTAACTTAAGTACTAGATCTAGACTTTTGATACTAGGATCTTCAAGATCTACTAAGAACTAAGTTCTACAACCTAAGATCTTGTGTACTTAAGTTTATTTTCAAGTTTGTAGCTTATGACTAGTTTTAAAGTTGATGTATGTGTTAGATCTAAGACCTTGATGAAACTTTGGTTCATCAAACATCATACAACTCTTAAGTGAGTTGATCTACATGTCTTAGACTCACACTTGTGTTGCTAGTGTCAAAACTTAGTTAGTATTACTTTCATAGTTCATGTGTGTGTAGATCTAAGACTTGATGTAACTTTGGTTCATCAAATTAATGACTTAGACTTGCACTAGGGTTATGATGGTCAAGACTTGGTTAATATGATGTAGACACATCCGTGAGTTGTACACTTGAAGCTATATGCATCAAGGATGAGAGCCATGATGAACATCAAGCACCAAGACCACCGGAACTCTCCAAACTTTCTGTTTTTCTGTCCAAACTGAACTGGTCGGCTGTTTCTGGACCAGACCAGTAGGTCTGGGCTGATCCCATCTTGATTTTTGGATATAACTTTTCGAGTAGATAATTTTTCATTTAGGACTCGTCTTCATCCGAGTTACGGTTTAGGATTTATGGCCCTCCGTTCGTCACTATGTCCTTTAACGTTGTGCAGAAAATTTCAGACCTACTCGCACATATACCGTTGCCACGGTCAAACGAAGACGAGTTAGCTTCTGTAATTTTAACCACACTTAAACGACTCATATACGGAGCCATAGCCACTGGCCTCACCTCTGTTCGGTTTGTGTAGAGGCCGTGGTGACTGATCCAAGTCAGCCTTTGTTTTAAACTACTTTCATAAACGAACCTTACTTGTTTCCTTTTGTTTAATGATGATTGATGATGACCCTTATGACCTTAATTACATACTTATAAACCTTTAGAGACGACTTACTGACTTAGTACTATTTGACTTAGGTTGAGGACACTCGGACTGTTACTTGCACACCTTTCCCGACTACTACATTACCGCTACTACTATCATTGTGAGTTATAGCATTCCCTTTTTACTTTAACTTATTTTGGGAACTGAGAATGCATGCGGACTTTATGTTTTACATACTAGGCACGAGTACTTAAACTTTATATATGTGTGGGTTATATAACGGCAGAAACATTCCCTTTAGCTCGGTAACGTTTAATCATTGGTTTTTGAACCGTGAACGCGAATCTTAGATATGGATCCATAGGGTTTGACATCCCCACTCGGGCTAGTCGCGATAGCATTTAATGAGTGTTTAATACTTCGAGGTTATACGCACTTTCCAAGTGCACTTTAAGGGGGTACATAAACGTTAAGTTAGTTACCAAGTTCCCACGGTTAAGCATATACTTTTACATACTTTTGAACGCTCGTTGTAGCACTAAAATCTCGTGGCCTACTTACATTACTGTTATACTTAAACTATAGCTCACCAACCTTTGTGTTGACCTTTTTAATCATGTATTTCTCAGGTGCTTGAAGTCGCTTCCGCTATCTTACTAGTCGTGCTGTAGAACCCGCTGCCTAGAGTTGTTATCGCATGACTACTTATTTGCATTCAAACTTATTTACTTTTGAAACTATGTTATGTAACGACCTTGGTGGTCACGTACACTTATTTAATGCTTCTACTTAGTGGAGCATACTTTTGGATTGTAAAACTTTCGACGTTTGTTATGACGTCACTTTTATTAATGAATGCAAACTCTGTTTTGAAAACGCATATAGTACTTAACCTTGTAATGATCCTGTTGATGATGGTCCGTACATGATGATTTAGTATGGGGCGTCACAATATTCATATCAACTAATCCGTTCAATTAATATTTCTTAATTTAAAATCACATATATGTATATGTATATATATTTATTTACACATAATAGTTCGTGAATCGTTTGGCATGGTCAAAGGATATTTATTTACATGAATATAGTTTTAAAACTTTCGAGACTCAACATAATAGATTTTTGTTTATCGTGTCGGATATATACAAAGGTTAAAGTTTAAATTTGTTCGGAAATCTTCGGGTCATCACAGTACCTACCTGTTAAAAGAAATTTCGTCCCGAAATTTGATCGAGGTCGTCATGGCTAACTATAAGAATGTTTTCATGACGAATATGAGTTATTAAATAGAATTTTATCCTTATTGCGTAATATGGATAAAATTATTCGTTTATGTGAAGAGCACGAGTGAAGCTATCACTTAAGAGTGAAAATGAATAAATGTATGTTTGACTTAAACGGTGGTGTAGTCAAGATTTATTTCCGGAATCCAAGGGATTTAAAAGAAAATCTTCATAATAAGATTTGACTCTTCGGTAATTAAGGAAATTCGGATCTTCTTTGGTTAAACGCGATAATCTGCTGCGATTGCTCTGTCGAATATTTTCCTATAAATCCACCCTCTCCATTTCCTTACAACTCACACCTTCTATTCTTTCTTTCTCAATTCATACTTTAAAGTATTCATTAATATGCTCCATCCCATCCTGATCCTTGATATCCTCTTAACTTTCATATCTGTCGTTCTTCTTTTTAATCTGCCTCCGGAAGAATCTATTTACTTCTACTATACCCTAGGGTTTATAATGTTTTTAGTTCTCCCGTGTCTTTACGTTGCTATATGCATCGATATATACGGTTTGTAATTTTTGCGTGGTTGCTAGATTTTATATCTTCACTTATATTTCGGTGTCCCTGCTTCTGTCTTCTATAATCATCGTTATCCATAGTTAATGCTCTCTTCTATTTGCTGCGGTTTATACCCCAAATTTCTATTTCGTAGCTTTGTCCTTTCGTTTCTTCTTCTTGCAATTAAATAACTCTTGTAATGGTCTGGAATTCGCACCTATGGATTTCGGAATGAACATTGTTAATGTTATAAGAAGGAATTTGAAAGGGTACGATCTTGATTTTGTCAAATTATCAGAATACCCTGGAAAAGACCGAATCATCAAGGAATATTTTCTTGATATATTTAGAGATTAGGTAGAATGTAAGAGTCGTGTAAATGGTACATGATGACGGTATGTTCTGTGAATCATCACGTTCCATTAGAAACTCAGCATGAATTACTGTAATATAATGACGTTGATCAAGTGTCATTATATTATACTAACTCATGCATCAGTTCCCAACATTACTTCAAAAACATTCATATTCAAATTTTTCAGAATTTAGAAACTAACACAGTTTCTTTTATGTTGTAGATATTACCGAGAGATAGATGATTTCAAATTAGAATAGTTGTGAAAATATCTCCAGAGATATGGAGAATATGTATAACGGAAGATACGAAGATATCTTATAATATTTAAGATATGATGATGATGAAGAATATCTGTCTGTGAAGGTTTGGAATAAGAAGTAATGTGTTTGCTAACGATTTTAGCAGACACTGAATCATTTGGATCCTTTGAAGGCAGATTCAGTCTCTGTGATTTGTCCACAGCTTCCTTCATACTTTGCTCAATCCGTTTTTCAGTACCAAATCCTTTCTTTTTCTGAGCTTTACCAACTCACTATCTTTTATCATTAAACTTTTGGCCGTTTCAACCATCTACCATTTTTATGTTTCCTCTGCATTTAATGCTATAATATCTGAATCACTGGTTATCAATCCGAGGTGGGTTCAGAAGAATCGTGTTTTTAGATGATTAAACGTTGGTGGTAATATGATGGAATATGAAAGGTTCCCCAGTAACAATGACGAATGGGCAACGTATCTATCGAGGTTAAAATAAGACTAGTCCGACTGAAAAGTCAAAGTTGACTTGTTGGAGCTATGACAAAATTGACTACTTTGAAAAGGAATTGAAATGTTGTTTTTGCTAATAAATGCTAAAGAATTCGACGCGTTTACATGTTAGATTATGACTTTGGTTTTGAGAGTTTTTTTTCAGGTACAAAACTTCGGGTAACGTGTGGTTGGATCATCATCTCAATTGTTCATTGCTTGAAGTGTCTTCCGAAATTTCGAAGGGTTTTAAATGCAGATTGTCATAGTCAATATCCAAATGATGAAATCTTCCTGATTCTCGAATGATCTTCATATTCTTCTGAGTGTTACGAATAAAAGTGATGTTCCGTCACAGTTTTGTAGTCAAAGTATAGCTTTTAGAAGATGTAGTAATTTAAGAGTGATATCCTCTGTTAAGTCTCAACTTGGATTTCGATTTGTCAAAATCAGAATATTTAATCTAAGTTGGATGAGGTTGATTGTTTTGATTTCTATGAAAGAATGTATATTGTTGTGAAGGTAGTGAATATAGTTGGTGATTACTGAATCAGATTCAAAGATTGTAATATATTAATTGTGAATTTAAATATCTCTCGGGTATTACCTACCCGTTAAATTTTTTTTTCACAAATAATATTTTGAACAAAAATTTTCATTACAATCTTTATGAAAATATATGTGGGTATATTTTCTTCAGATGTATTACAGATTCAATGAGTTTAAAATTATATTAAGCTCATTTGACTTTCGGCTTGAATTAGAAATGAATTTTCTCTAAAACATTAGCGATTACATAATCTTTGCGGAGTATTCCACTAATGTAATCAATACTTCAATATTTATAGGTATTTCCTTAGTGAATCATGCTGATGCTCATAGAACTCTTGCTAACTTCGCAAGATACGAATGTTGTTTTCCAGTAAATTTCGAGTGCATCGAAGATGAAAGTGTAAAATCAAACATGTTTTCCAATAATACACTTGATTTATTATGAAACAGAATTCGCTGAATTGAAACAGAGATTGTGGTTAACAATGATTAGATTGTTAACGAAGAATGTACATCATAGCATATTAGTAATATGAATTAACCGGATAGTTAAGTTCTATACATAATAGCTTAATACAGAAAGATTTATTATGGTTAAAATTTTATATATATATATATATATATATATATATATATATATATATATATATATATATATATATATATATATATATATATATATATATATATATATATATATATATATATATATATATATATATATATATATAGAATATACATATAAATTCTTCGGAGGAACTGAATTAATACTTCATAACTCGTTGATACAATATACTCATTCGTAATAGTTTCCACAGTGATTCTTGAACTGGCGAAGCTTGCGATGTTAGAGGTGCTGACGATTTTAATAATGTTGACAGCACAGACTGTGTGGGCGAGGCTCTGGGTACCGCTGATGTTGTTTGGTAAAACAAGTCTAGCTTGTAAACCGCGCACCATTCTTGTCAGGGTTTCGATTCTTTTCTTTATCATCTCTGTCCACTCATCTAGTTTTTGGTTAAGGCTGAGATAAATAATCTCTAAAACTTTAGAGATTACATAATCACTACAGAATGTTTCTCCGATGAAGTTATGAATCAATACTTCATCGTTTGTTGTTGTTGGTACTCCTTGTTATCTTTGGTGCGTGTGACGTTGATATCCGATATACAGGTTGGGATAATGAGGTGTGTGGTGCGGATAAATAATCTCTAAAACTTTAGAGATGACATAATCACTACAGAATGTTTCTTATAGATCCCCTATCTGTTGGAGTGAAGTAGGAGATCGACGAATAACTGGTCCTGAGATCATACACGAAACTACTGAGAAGATAGTACAAATCAAGGAGAGATTGAGAACAGCCCGTAGTCGCCAAAAGAGCTACGCCGATGTCCGAAGGAAACCATTAGAGTTTCAGATTGGCGACATGGTTATGCTAAAGGTATCACCTTGGAAAGGTGTAATATGCTTCGGAAAAAGGGGTAAACTGAACCCAAGGTATGTAGGACCGTTTAAGATCATCGAACGCATTGGACCGGTAGCTTATCGACTCGAGTTACCACAACAACTCGCCAGAGTACATAATACGTTCCATGTCTCAAACCTTAAGAAGTGTCTTGCAAAGGAAGACCTCACCATTCCTCTTGAGGAAATTCAAGTCGACGAGAAACTACAATTCATAGAAGAACCAGTCGAAATCATGGACCGTGAAGTTAAACGACTTAAGCAGAGCAACATACCAATCGTTAAGGTTCGTTGGAATGCTCGAAGGGGTCTCGAGTTTACTTGGGAACGAGAGGATCAGATGAAACAAAAGTATCCACATTTGTTTCCCGATGACGCAAAATAGCTACAACTTTAAAATTTCGGGACGAAATTTATTTAACGGGTAGGTACTGTAATGACCCGGATTTTTCCGATCGTTTTACATTTATAAGATTAATATATACATAACTTAAACCTTACCAACATGATAAGCAATCCAAATTGTTGAGACTTATGTTTTTGGAAAGAGTTTACACAACGTTTGACCGTCCAATTTGACCGATGATATCACGAACTATATAACATACGATAATTATATGATTATGTATATATACATATTTATACATATTTAACATGATTTAAGGATGGTTTAATATCTCATTGTGTACTAACAACAATGAGTTATAGGTATATTTTGAGACCACTAAGTTGAGTTTTCAAAACGATAACTATATGTAACGTTCTTTGACATATATACTTAACCTATCATGACGGGGGTTTGGGGGCAGCGCCCCCAATTAGCGGGGTCCAAGGGGTGGCAACCCCTGGAGGGGTCCAAGGGGCAGAGCCCCTAGCTAACATTGCTTTATTAAAAATGTCTTGAAATTTTATTTTGGCCCAGTTTGACCCAAAATAAAAGCCCGTCCATATTTGAACTCTAGCCCCATTTCCTAAAAATATCTACAAGTATATCTAGGATATATGTAACTGTATCATACCCAGCTTCTATACGTATTTACTATTGGTATATACCAACAATAAACTCCAATGATCAGCCACTAGACATGATGTTACATGTGGGAACCATCCATTTAACCTCATGTGTGACTCATATGCTAGAAAACAAACTAAAATCTTCTATATAATCATCCCATAATCACATCTTTTTGCACACACACACATATAATTTCATTTCCAATTCTCTTTCAAAGATAATTCACCCCCTAATCCCTCTTCATTTACCTACTCCGATTTCAAGGAGATTACTTCCAATCCTTCAATCCCACACCACCACTCTTTTGATTCCAAGATTTCTCTTATCTTTTCCAGTAGCTTTATCCAAATAACTTGAGGTAGTAACCTTATTCCTAATCTTATTCGATTCATATTCATTTAGCTATCTTTTTGTGTTGTAAAATTTTAACAACAAGAACATAGTTTGATTGATTTCAAACCTGTTCGCAAACTAAATAGATCCTTCTAACTTAACTTTTAAAAATAAAATCGGGTATCCGAAGCTAATTTAACTACAAAATCATTCCGAGTAAAGCTAAACTAATCCTATCTTCTCTAATTAATATGATTCTTTACATATATTTACTCATGGTATGATTTTATATATTTCAGGTGCACCCGTAAACAATACGAGAAGATTAATCATAAGACCTCATGAACGTACGCAACACGTCATTTGACAACACGGTACTTTATGTACGCAATACGTCATTTGACAACACGGTACCGTGGGTCAAGATTAGTTTTGATCAATACGAATACGATGGGGTCTTTATTTATTTATTTATTTTGTTAAGCAACTAATTATGGACCACTAACATCGGATTGCTAACTACAGACTAAAAAGATATTAGAAGTATTATAAGTATATATATATAACGATTGTTTAAAAAGAAAATATATTGATATATTATATATATGGTTAGGTTCGTGATATCTATCGGAAACCAAGTCGTGTTAAATACCTTCAAGGCAAGGGTGAGTATATAGTCCCACTTTTAAACTCTAAATATTTCGGGATGAGAATACATGCATTTTATGATTTACGTTATAGACACAAGTGACTAAAAATATATTCTACGTTGAGTTGTACCACTGGCATACTTCCCTGCAGCTTGGTAACTAATATTTACATGGGTAGTGTAAACGCGAATCCTGTTGATAGATCTATCGGGCCTGACAACCCCAACCGGGCTGGACGACCAGTATTTAACGGTTGCACAGTACTTCGTAACGATTACTACACTTGGTACGGTGTAGCGAGATTTCATAATACGGGGAATATGCGACTTTGATTAATTGTTAAGTATGGTTACCGAGTGCTCAACAACTTAGAATACTTTTATAAAAACGTTTATGAATATGAAATCTTGTGGTCTATATTTATAACGCTGCCGGCATTAAACCTATATCTCACCAACTTTATGTTGACGTTTTTAGCATGTTTATTCTCAGGTGATAACTAAAAGCTTCCGCTGCATCATGTTGAACTTAAGCAAGATTTGGAGTATGCATATTTGTGTCAAAAATAAAACTGCATATCGGAAGATTTGTAATGTAAAATATGTTGGAAATCGTATTGTTGTTGTTACATGTAAAGTTTGTAAGGCTAAGATTATCGCTAGGCGGTAATCATTATTATGTTGTTTAAACCTTGGTTTTTAATAAAAGTTATGGTTTGTAATGTAAAAACGAATGCAGTTTTTGAAAAACGTCGCATATAGAGGTCAATACCTCGCGATGAAATCATATATTATTGTATTCGTCCTTATGGTTAAGGTCGGGTTGTGACATGTGGTATCAGAGCGGTGGTCTTAGTGAACCAGGTTTGCATTAGTGTGTCTAACTGATAAGTCGTTAGGATGCATTAGTAAGTCTGGACTTTGACCGTGTCGGATTTTGAAAACCATTGCTTATCATTGTTGGTTAAAAATTGATATGTAAATATTATAAGGTACTAATGTGTTAGTTGTTGTGTGATAGATGTCTGGCTCAGAACTTATTATCATATTCAGCGACTCCGAACCAGATTCCCCATATAGTGTTTCCGTCATTAACTTATCCGATGACGAAAACGACACCTTTGGGGAAGACTCACAATTTCCGGATGAACCAACTATAGAGGACCCGGAAAGTGATCCAGAGGAGAAAGAAATACCGGAAATTACGAAAGACGAATTCAAACGAGGAAAGAAATGAAAGGCTAATGAATTAGAAAATCCAAACCCCGAGTTAAGTGAAGATGTTGAGGCACCAACTCCGCTAGACACTACCACCCCTATTCCCACTATTCCTATTAGATCTATCCCGGCATCTAGTTCTTCGGCCCCTCAGCCAAAACGTAGGGAGACAGCTAGGATTCGCGTTGGGGGATTTCCTGAACACAAACGTTTTGGGATATAGGCTGAATGATGCGCTGTTGTTTTAAACCATGGGATCAAATAATGTTTTGTATAATATTATTAGCATGGTTTGCTTAATGTTTGATGTAAGATAAGCTGATGTAAAATAGTGAAGTGTGAAATGCAATAATTTTCCATGGTTGAATATTATTTGGATGGTAGTAATTGATTTCCGTACTAAGCTATTAAGTATGAACTTTAACGGGTAGGTACTACCCTAGATATAATTATAAAATGCTAATAAGAAGAAAAAGCTTTTATAATAATACCCGGTTCATATTATTATAAGCTATGATGTACTATAAAAACACTACATCTATAATATTCCATGTGAATAATTATTTTCTTTCATTCTTATAGAAGGAAATGGCGCGATTGAATCGGATGACGGAACAAGAAGTCGAGGAACTCATCAATCAACGAGTGAACGACAGAATGTTATGGGTCGAGGCTGCAAGAGCTGCTGCGGTTAATTCAAATCCTCATGTGAGATGCACCTACAAAACTTTTCAAGGTTGCAAGCCCTCATCATTCAGTGGAACAGAAGGACCAATCGGTTTAACCCGGTGGATCGAAAAGATGGAGTCTGTGTTTAAAATTAGTGGTTGTGTTGAGAAGGACATGACCAAGTGTGCATCATGCACTTTACAAGATAGTGCACTCACATGGTGAAAAAACTATGTAAAGGCTGTAGGAGGAGATGTAGCTTATGACACACCATGGGAAGAATTCAAAACAATGCTAATAAACGAGTATTGTCCAAGGAATGAGGTTCGGAAGATGGAAGATGAATTACGAAACCTGAAAGTTGTTGGTACTGAACTCACCAACTACAATCAGCGATTCATGGAATTAGCTTTGCTATGTCCCGAATTGGTGCCAACTGAAGAACGGAAGATTGAATTGTACAAAGGAGGTTTGCCCAAAAAGGTCAAGGCAAATGTTACAACATCGAAACCCAAGACTATTCATGAAGCCATCACCATGGCAAACGAACTGATGGACCAGATTATTCTGGATAAAAACACCGATGTTAAGACATCGGAAAACAAAAGAAAGTGGAAAGGTAATCGTGATCAAGGTCACTATCAACAATTCAACAAGAAACAAGAAATCATACAAGGTGCAGGTAGTGGGACTAACGCAGGATACGCAGGACGACTACCTTATTGTAATAAGTGTCACAAACATCACAGAGGCTTTTGCAATATTGTGTGTGACAACTGTCACCAAAGGGGACATCACACTAATAAGTGTTGGAATCCTGTTGCAAGAAATACCAAAACTCGTGCCACTAACGCAAATGAAACTGCGTTAGTCACGATTATTTGTTTTGGGTGTGGAAAATGTAACGACCCGGATTTTTCCGATCGTTTTACACTTATAAGATTAATATTTACATAAATTAAACCTTAACAACATGATAAGCAATCCAAATTGTTGAGATTTATGTTTTTGAAAAGAGTTTTACACAACGTTTGACTGTCTAGTTGACCGATGATATCACGAACTATATAACATACGATAATTATACGTTTGTGTATAAATATGTATATATACATATTTAACATGATCTTAGAATATTTTAATATCTCATTTTGTATTAATAACAATAAGTTATAAGTATATTTTGAAACTACTAACTTAAGTTTTCAAAACGATAACCATACGTAACGTTATTGGACATAAATACTTATAACCTATAATGTTTATACATATATCGTATATATAATGTATTTAATCACTTTTTAAAGACTTAAATACATAAAACAATATAAGTATATTCACAAAAGATAGCTATATTTGAATTCTCATTCCATTTTTCACAAAATTTCTATACGTATATCTTGAGTACATGTACTCGTATCATACCTAGCTTCTATACGTATTTACTATTGGTATATACACATCAAATCACCACCAACCAGCCCTTGTTCATGCCTTATGTATAAGGTAACTCTCTTGTTCATGCCTTATGTATAAGGTAACTACTTTTGATGTTTAGTATGACTAATTACATAAAAATACAACATGAAATTTTGTCCATGTTTTTCCATTAATCATGTTTTTAATGGCCTTAAATACATCTTCCATTTTCAAATTTTACTACCTCATTTCTTTAACCAAAAACACACTCTTAAGAAACTCCATAACCATTCAGCTAGTATCCATGAAGATCTAGCTTCAAAAACATTACTTAAACACCATAAGAAAAACCTTACAAAAACACTTCAAGAATCCTTCCAAGAACACAAACTTACTTCCAATCTTTCATCCAATTCCATCACCCTTTTGGTTCTAGGTTTTTACTCCTCTTTTACAGCAATCTTGTCCAAATAACTTGAGGTAGTAACTTTGTTCATAACCTTATTCGATTCATATATATATAGCTATCTTATTTTGTGGTATAAAATTTTAACAACAAGAACATAGTTTGAATGTTTTCAAACTTGTTTGCAAACTAAATAGATCCTTCTAACTTAACTTTTAAAATACTTCAAGACCTGTAATATAACATAAATATATGCTAATTTAACAAGGTATAACTTGGTTTTTCAAAGAACACCTTAAAAACTGTTTTTACGACGTCGGAGTGTAACCGGGGACTGTTTTGGGTTGGATAATTAAAAACTATCTTAAACTTTGAATTGGAGGTTTATTTTCTGGAAAAATGATTTTTACTATGAATATGATAACACATAAAAATTTCATGATTTAATTCAAAGTATAAATATTTTTAGAAAAATGGTCATTAAATGATGTTTTTGTAACAAAAATGATTAACTTCATAAGTTTCACCAAAGTTTCACCTATGACCTATGATTTCGAATACAAACTAAGGTATTTGCAGTTCATAGTCTTAAAGAGGGACTCGATCCAAGGAGATGGCAAGTTGAATCAACAAAAACGGAGTTGTAACGAAGAAACTATGACCGAAACAAAATCGGATATCCAAGACTAGTTTAGCCACGAAAATAATTGGGAAAAATTAAATAAATCACATCTTTTTAAGATAAAATGATAATTTATATATATGTACTTATAATTCAATTTTATATGGTTCAGGATCACCCGTAAACAACACGAGAAGATTAATCATAAGATCCCATGATTGTACGCAACACGTCATTTGACAACACCGGAACTTTATGTACGCAACACGTCATTTGACAACACCGGTACCGTGGGTCAAGATTAATCTCGACCAATACATATACGATGGGGGTTTTATTTATTTCATTGGGGGTTTATTAAACATCTAAAAATGAACCATTAAAATTGAATTACTAACATCGGACTGCTAACTACGGACTAAGGAATTATTAAAAGTATTAAAAGTATAACAAGTATATATATGTGACGTTTGTTTAAAAAGAAAAGGTATTGATATATTATATATGGATAGGTTCGTGATATCAACCGGAAGACCAAGTCAAAATATATATATCTTCAAGACGAAAGTGAGTATATAGTCCCATTTTTAAACTCTAAATATTTCGGGATGAGAATACATGTATTTTATGTTTTACGTTATGGACACAAGTAACTGAAAAATATATTCTACGTTGAGTTGTACCACTGGCATACTTCCCTGTAGCTTGGTAAGTAATATTTACAGCGGTATTGTAAACGCGAATCCTGTTGATAGATCTATCGGGCCTGACAACCCCAACCGGACTGGACGACCAGTATTCAACGGTTGCACAGTACTTCGTTTTGTGACTACACTTGGTACGGTGTAGTAAGATTTCATATTAAAGGGAATATGCGACGTGATTAAATGTTAAGTATGGTTACCAAGTGCTCAACCACTTAGAATATTTTTATTAAAATGTTTATATATGAAATCTTGTGGTCTATATTTATATCGCTGCCGGCATTAAACCTATATCTCACCAACTTTATGTTGACGTTTTAAAGCATGTTATTCTCAGGTATGAATTAAGTCTTCCGCTGTGCATTAGCTCATATTAAGGATACTATTTGGGACCATCTAAGCCAGGATTCAAGAACGTTGCATTCGAGTCATTGAAGATCATTAGAGACTATTACTAAGTAAATGACAGATTAGGTCATTTGGATATTATGAAGTGTTAGGCGAACATGTCAACTTTTGATGTAATGATAGATTGCCTTTTAAGAATAAATGCAACATTTGTAAAATGTATCATATAGAGGTCAAGTACCTCGCAATGTTATCATATGTTATTGTATTCTTCCCTATGGATTGGGTCGGGTCATCTCATGTGGTATCAGAGCGTTGGTCTTAGCGAACCAGGACTTGCATTAGTGTGTCTAACTGGTAGTTGTTAGGATGCATTAGTGAGTCTGGACTTTGACCGTGTCTACATGTCAAAAGTTTTGCTTATCATTTCTAGTCGGAAATCATCTGTTTATCATCCTTAGGAAACTGCCTGCTTATCATTCTTAAGTCTAGACACGTCTTACTGCATTTAGTGCATCGATAGTGTATAGACAAAATTCATATCTTAGCGTATCTGTTACTATAGACATTGCTTGACGTATTTCAAAAATTCTCCGTAATTCACGGGATTTCGGTATTATATATACATATGTAAATTATGTATTGAAGAGTACCAAACCCAATTTCTATAATCTATTCCAAACCAAAAATTCATTTCTCCGACTATACAAGATGGATTCTTCATCCAGTTCGAATTCCTCCGACTTCGATAGCTACGCCGATATGGATTTCCATTCGAGCTCCGAGAACACCGTCACCGGAATGGATCAACCAATTTCCCATCATCTATTCTGGATGAATTGGGGATGGGTTCGTAATATACTAAATCTCTGGAGGCAAGAAGAAGGTGATCCATTCCATCCACCAAATTGTCCTCTTAACGATGAACCTGAAGCACTTACCGGCGAACCTATTCGAAACACCATTTTCTCGCTCATTTCTAGAGTATCTCGTCATGACTACATACTATCCCATATTTCGAATCTTGTTCATTCGCTCGTTCCAACCGTCAATCATCCCGGTATAATAGAAGAAGTCAACGAGCTTCGCGCTCGGGTAGTGGCTTTAGAAAATACGGTGCGAAGGTTACAAACACCAGCAGCAGCACCAGCAGCATAATCTGTACCACCATCATCAACGCCGACAGTACTCTTGTCACCCCCAAAATCTCAACCTCACAAACTGTATCTCGGATATCAACATCACATACCTCAAAAACCTCATCGGAACTTCGAGTATGATCTTTGTTCTATATATTGTTCCACATTGATTATCATCGTTCTACGTATTGTTCTACATCATTTGTTTTCGTTCTACATAGCGATTATGTACTCCAATTCTAACCGGAAAAAAAAAAATCAAATGAGTTTAATATCTTATTGACTCATTAAATTCATAATTACATCCGAAGAAATATATATGCAAGTATATTTTCATAAAGATTGTAATTAAAAATTCTTTCGTACAAACTGTTAATGATGAAAAATATTTAACGGGTAGGTAGTACCCGTGGAATATTTGGATTTCATATTAATAAGTTACACTGTACATTCTTCGAATCTGATTCAACGGTCATTTGTTATTCTACTTACAACCATCGATATACGTATCCGTTCACCCCAGAATAACCATTTCCATTTAAATTTCATATTTGAATTTTTACCTATCCGAATTCAACAAGTGGCATAAAGAAGAAACATTGGACAATTAAAATGAAATAAAATGTTGATTATAACATATGAAACTAAACAATTCTTCAAGTTTGCCACTTGATTTCATCCTAAACCTCATTTGTACTTCGACAATTATAATCCTCATTCAAATCTTTTCATGATTCTTGAAAACACCTCGATCGAGAAGTTGAACCAGCCGCACCTCGTCTACGGAAGAAAGATTTATGCATACAGTTATACACCTGAAACTTTCGAAACCGAAGTTATCGTTAAAACTTATTCGCGTCAAATTCCTTATCATTCATTGGCAAAAAAAAAAAAAAAAAAACAACCTTACATTTCTCTTTTCAATATAAGTCGATTTTGTCACAGCTCCACTTTGATTTCTCAGTAGGACTACTCTTATTATAACCTCGATATATATACCTTGTCCTTTCACCGTTGTTACCGGAGAACCTTTCATATTCCACGACATCATGTACCAGCAGCTTGTCATCTTTTTGGCGGAATCCGCAATTAGTATTTTAAAAATCTCGCAAAACTTCGCAGTCATACCTATAACGTCTATTCCTAAGGATTTCATACTCCGAAGGTGAAGTTTCTGAAAAACACCCTGAATTATGAAGTAGTTCTTTAAATGCTGATGAAGCAGCGAAAATTGTAAACGATTTTTAAACAGTCAAAAGTTTGATGATGAAGCACAGTGTGTTGATAAAACTTAGAAAAAGAGAAGAGTTGGAACCGGAAAACGGTTTGAGCAAAGTATGAAAGAGGTTGTGGATAAATCACAAGAACTGAATCTGCTTTCAAAGGATTCAAACGATTCAGTGCCTGCTGAAACCATTAGTAAAAACCCTACCCCTTATCCTAAACCTTTCCCGATGGTATTCTTCATCATCATCTTATCTTAGATATTATAAGATATCTTCATATCTTCCGTTATACATATTCTCCATATTTCTGGAGATATTTTCACAACTATTCTTATCTGAGAATATTTATCTCTCCGTAATATCTGCGTTACAACATAAAAGAAACTGTGTTAGTTTCTAAGTTCTAAAACCTTCAAGTTTAAAATAGGAATGTTCTGAAGCAGTGTTGGGAACTGATGCATGAATTAGTATAATATAATGAAACTTGATCAACTTCATTATATTACAGTAAGTCATGTTAAGTTTCTAATGAAATGTGATGATTCACAGTACCATCATCATGTGCCATGTTACACGGCTCTTACATTCTATCCAATTCTCAAACATAATAGGAACATGTCATCCTGACAGTTCTATCTTTTCCGGGGTATTCTGGTAATTTGACAAATCAAAATTGTTCTATTACCATTTCTTTCTTAGCGCATTAGCTATACTCATTTCGAATCTCATATCTACAAATTCCGGACCATTACTCGCTTGACTCGAAGTCAGGAAGAGAAAACGAAAGTATGAAGCTTTGAAAAATAATGAAGAATACAAAGGCTGAAAATCACCCAGGATTTACAAACCGTGTATATCAATACGTATTGCAACGTAAAGACACGGGAGAATTAAAAATATTATAATTCCGAGGAAAGGATAGAAGTAAATAGATTCTTCTGGCGATAAATGAAAGAGAAGAATGAAAGATATGAAAGTTAGAAGTATAACAAGAATTAGAACGGGATGGAGCATTTAAAAGAATACTTTAAGGTATGAGTTGAAGGAGAAAGGATAGAAGATGTGAGTTGTGGAAATAAGGAAGAGAAGGAAGTGGATTTATAGCAAAATATTCGACAAAGAAATCGAAACAGATCGCCGCACTAAATCAAAGAAGATCTTGATCGCCAAAGAACCAAATCTTATTACGTAAGATTTTCCATAAATTCCGGAAATCAATTCTAATCACGTTATCGGTTCAAACAAATCCATATTTACTCAATTCACTCTTTTGTGATAGCTTCACTTGTGCGCTTCACTTGATCGAACTGTTGTATCTATACCTCCCAATAATGATAAAACTCCGTTATCACCTCATAGACGTCATGAAAACACCCATATTGTTATCCATGACGAACTCTATCAAATTTCGGGACGAAATTTATTTAACGGGTAGGTAATGTAACGACCCGGATTTTTCCGATCGCTTTACACTTATAAGATTAATATTTACATAAATTAAACCTTACCAACATGATAAGCAATCCAAATTGTTGAGATTTATGTTTTTGAAAAGTGTTTTACACAACGTTTGACTGTCTAGTTGACCGATGATATCACGAACTATATAACATACGATAATTATACGTTTGTGTATATATATGTATATATACATATTTAACATGATCTTAGAATATTTTAATATCTCATTTTGTATTAATAACAATAAGTTATAAGTATATTTTGAAACTACTAACTTAAGTTTTCAAAACGATAACCATACGTAACGTTATTGGACATAAATACTTATAACCTATAATGTTTATACATATATCGTATATATAATGTATTTAATCACTTTTTAAAGACTTAAATACATAAAACAATATAAGTATATTCACAAAAGATAGCTATATTTGAATTCTCATTCCATTTTTCACAAAATTTCTATACGTATATCTTGAGTACATGTACTAGTATCATACCTAGCTTCTATACGTATTTACTATTGGTATATACACATCAAATCACCACCAACCAGCCCTTGTTCATGCCTTATGTATAAGGTAACTCTCTTGTTCATGCCTTATGTATAAGGTAACTACTTTTGATGTTTAGTATGACTAATTACATAAAAATACAACATGAAATTTTGTCCATGTTTTTCCATTAATCATGTTTTTAATGGCCTTAAATACATCTTCCATTTTCAAATTTTACTACCTCATTTCTTTAACCAAAAACACACTCTTAAGAAACTCCATAACCATTCAGCTAGTATCCATGAAGATCTAGCTTCAAAAACATTACTTAAACACCATAAGAAAAACCTTACAAAAACACTTCAAGAATCCTTCCAAGAACACAAACTTACTTCCAATCTTTCATCCAATTCCATCACCCTTTTGGTTCTAGGTTTTTACTCCTCTTTTACAGCAATCTTGTCCAAATAACTTGAGGTAGTAACTTTGTTCATAACCTTATTCGATTCATATATATATAGCTATCTTATTTTGTGGTATAAAATTTTAACAACAAGAACATAGTTTGAATGTTTTCAAACTTGTTTGCAAACTAAATAGATCCTTCTAACTTAACTTTTAAAATACTTCAAGACCTGTAATATAACATAAATATATGCTAATTTAACAAGGTATAACTTGGTTTTTCAAAGAACACCTTAAAAACTGTTTTTACGACGTCGGAGTGTAACCGGGGACTGTTTTGGGTTGGATAATTAAAAACCATCTTAAACTTTGAATTGGAGGTTTATTTTCTGGAAAAATGATTTTTACTATGAATATGATAACACATAAAAATTTCATGATTTAATTCAAAGTATAAATATTTTTAGAAAAATGGTCATTAAATGATGTTTTTGTAACAAAAATGATTAACTTCATAAGTTTCACCAAAGTTTCACCTATGACCTGTGATTTCGAATACAAACTAAGGTATTTGCAGTTCATAGTCTTAAATAGGGACTCGATCCAAGGAGATGGCAAGTTGAATCAACAAAAACGGAGTTGTAACGAAGAAACTATGACCGAAACAAAATCGGATATCCAAGACTAGTTTAGCCACGAAAATAATTGGGAAAAATTAAATAAATCACATCTTTTTAAGATAAAATGATAATTTATATATATGTACTTATAATTCAATTTTATATGGTTCATGATCACCCGTAAACAACACGAGAAGATTAATCATAAGATCCCATGATTGTACGCAACACGTCATTTGACAACACCGGTACTTTATGTACGCAACACGTCATTTGACAACACCAGTACCGTGGGTCAAGATTAATCTAGACCAATACATATACGATGGGGGTTTTATTTATTTCATTGGGGGTTTATTAAACATCTAAAAATGAACCATTAAAATTGAATTACTAACATCGGACTGCTAACTACGGACTAAGGAATTATTAAAAGTATTAAAAGTATAACAAGTATATATATGTGACGTTTGTTTAAAAAGAAAAGGTATTGATATATTATATATGGATAGGTTCGTGATATCAACCGGAAGACCAAGTCAAAATATATATATCTTCAAGACGAAAGTGAGTATATAGTCCCATTTTTAAACTCTAAATATTTCGGGATGAGAATACATGTATTTTATGTTTTACGTTATGGACACAAGTAACTGAAAAATATATTCTACGTTGAGTTGTACCACTGGCATACTTCCCTGTAGCTTGGTAACTAATATTTACAGCGGTATTGTAAACGCGAATCCCGTTGATAGATCTATCGGGCCTGACAACCCCAAACGGACTGGACGACCAGTATTCAACGGTTGCACAGTACTTCGTTTTGTGACTACACTTGGTACGGTGTAGTAAGATTTCATATTAAAGGGAATATGCGATGTGATTAAATGTTAAGTATGGTTACCAAGTGCTCAACCACTTAGAATATTTTTATTAAAATGTTTATATATGAAATCTTGTGGTCTATATTTATATCGCTGCCGGCATTAAACCTATATCTCACCAACTTTATGTTGACGTTTTAAAGCATGTTATTCTCAGGTATGAATTAAGTCTTCCGCTGTGCATTAGCTCATATTAAGGATACTATTTGGGACCATCTAAGCCAGGATTCAAGAACGTTGCATTCGAGTCATTGAAGATCATTAGAGACTATTACTAAGTAAATGACAGATTAGGTCATTTGGATATTATGAAGTGTTAGGCGAACATGTCAACTTTTGATGTAATGATAGATTGCCTTTTAAGAATAAATGCAACGTTTGTAAAATGTATCATATAGAGGTCAAGTACCTCGCAATGTTATCATATGTTATTGTATTCTTCCCTATGGATTGGGTCGGGTCGTCTCAGAAAACCAGGACATATTAAGACTTATTGCCCGAATGAAGAAAAGAAGAATGAACCTGCTCGTGGAAGGGTGTTTAATATCAATACCAGAGAGGCACGAGAAGACCCGAAGTTGGTTACGGGTACGTTTTCTGTTAATAATTTATCAGCATCTATTATATTCGATACCGGTGCCGATAAAAGTTACATGAATAAAGACTTTTACACTAAGTTAAATTGCTCATCATTACCCTTGGATGCCATGTATTTAATTGAATTAGCTAATGGTAAGTTATTAAGAGCCGATAAATTCTGTCATGATTGTAAAATAGAGATAGCCGGAGAAACATTTAAGATTGATTTGATACCTGTTGAATTGGGAAGTTTTGATATAATTGTCGGCATGGACTGGATGTCCAAAGTAGGAGTCGAAGTTGTGTGTGCTGAAAAGGCAATTCGTATTCCACGAAAAGATAAATCAATGATAATGATTTACGGAGATAGAGGTAACCCAAACCTAAATCTCATTAGCTGTTTGAAAGCTCGAAAGTGCTTAGAAAAGGGATGTTATGCCATCCTAGTACATGTAAAGAAAGTTGAAGATAAGGAGAAGAATATTAACGATGTAAATGTAGTAAGAGATTTTTCCGATGTATTTCCGGAAGAATTACCGGGACTACCTCCTTTTAGGTCTGTAGAATTTCAAATAGATCTTGTACCAGGTGCTGCACCGGTTGCTCGTGCTCCATATAGACTTGCACCGTCCGAGTTAAAAGAACTTTAGAGTCAGTTAAAAGAATTACTGGACCGTGGATTCATACGACCAAGTACTTCACCGTGGGGAGCTCCAATTTTATTTGTTTAAAAAAAAGATGGATCTTTTAGGATGTGTATAGATTACTGTGAATTAAATAAGTTAACTATCAAGAATCGGTATCCACTACCGAGAATTGATGACTTATTTGATCAATTGCAAGGATCATGTGTTTACTCGAAAATCGACCTAAGATCAGGCTATCATCAACTACGTGTCAAAAAAGAAGACATTCTGAAAACTGCTTTTCGGACACGTTATGGTCATTACGAATTTTTGGTCATGCCGTTTGGATTGACGAATGCGCCAGCTGTATTCATGGACCTCATGAATCGAGTTTGTAGTCCGTATTTAGATAAGTTTGTTATCATTTTCATTGACGATATTCTTATCTATTCCAAGAGTGAGCAAGAGCATGAGCAGCATTTAAGGTTGATATTAGAGTTGTTAAGAAAAGAACAGGTATACGCCAAATTTTCTAAGTGTGCTTTTTGGTTGAAAGAAGTGCAATTTCTTGGCCACGTTGTTAGTAGCAAAGGAATTCAGGTTGATCCAGCAAAAATCGAAGCCATTGAAAAATGGGAGACTCCTAAGACACCAACGCAGATATGCCAGTTTTTGGGTTTAGCTGGTTATTATAGAAGGTTTATTCAAGATTTTTCCAGAATAGCTAAGCCGTTGACAGCGTTAACGCAAAAAGGGAAGAAGTATGAATGGACCTCTGAGCAGGAGAGTGCATTTCAATTATTGAAGAAGAAGTTGATTACAGCGCCTATTTTATCGTTACCTGAAGGGAATGAAGATTTTGAGATATATTGTGACGCTTCGCGACAAGGTTTTGGTTGCGTCCTTATGCAACGAAAGAAAGTTATTGCATACGCATCTCGACAATTGAAGATTCACGAGAGGAATTATACGACGCATGATCTAGAATTGGGAGCAGTAGTGTTTGCATTGAAGATATGGAGACACTATTTATATGGGGTTAAATGCACGGTGTTTACTGATCATAAAAGCCTTCGGCATATTTTCGATCAGAAACAGCTGAACATGAGGCAACGTAGGTGGGTTGAGCTGATAAACGACTATGATTGTGAGATTCGCTATCATCCCGGGAAAGCGAATGTAGTGGCCGACGCTTTAAGCAGAAAGGAACGAGAGCCAATTCGAGTACGAGCAATGAACATAAAAATTCGCATGAATCTCAACTCACAAATCAAAGAGGCTCAACGAGAAGCTCTTACTAAAGAAAACATAGGAAATGAAATAATGAAGAAGTATGAGAAGCAACTCGTTATACGGGAAGACGGAATTCGATGTTTCGCAAACCGTATTTGGGTACCAAAGTTGGGTGGATTACGGAAGTTGATATTGAACGAGGCACATAAGACAAGATACTCGATACATCCTGGAGTTGGAAAGATGTATCAAGATCTTAAGACGCATTATTGGTGGCCTAATTTAAAGACAGACGTTGCAACATATGTTGGGGAATGTTTAACTTGTTCCAAAGTTAAAGCAGAACATCAGAAGCCGTCAGGATTACTTCAACAACCAGAAATCACAGAATGGAAATGGGATGGTATTACCATGGATTTCATCACGAAGTTACCTAAGACTGCTTGGTGTTATGACACTATTTGGGTAATAGTTGATCGTCTCACCAAATCTGCACATTTCCTGCCAATAAAGGAAACAGTTAGAATGGAGAAACTATTACGATTATACATAAAGGAAATTGTTTCAAGGCATGGAATACCTATTTCCATTATATCCGATCGTGATAGTAGATTTACATCAAAGTTCTGGCAATCACTACAAGAAGCCCTGGGAACTCGTTTGGATATGAGCACCGCATATCATCCGCAAACTGACGGGCAGAGTGAAAGAACAATTCAGACTCTTGAGGACATGCTCAGGGCATGTGTGATTGATTTTGGAAACGGATGGGATAAATATCTACCATTAGCAGAATTCTCGTATAATAATAGTTATCATGCGAGCATTAAAGCTGCACCATTCGAAGCACTGTATGGAAGGAAGTGTAGATCCCCTATCTGTTGGAGTGAAGTAGGAGATCGACGAATAACTGGTCCTGAGATCATACACGAAACTACTGAGAAGATAGTACAAATCAAGGAGAGATTGAGAACAGCCCGTAGTCGCCAAAAGAGCTACGCCGATGTCCGAAGGAAACCATTAGAGTTTCAGATTGGCGACATGGTTATGCTAAAGGTATCACCTTGGAAAGGTGTAATACGCTTCGGAAAAAGGGGTAAACTGAACCCAATGTATGTAGGACCGTTTAAGATCATCGAACGCATTGGACCGGTAGCTTATCGACTCGAGTTACCACAACAACTCGCCGGAGTACATAATACGTTCCATGTCTCAAACCTTAAGAAGTGTCTTGCAAAGGAAGACCTCACCATTCCTCTTGAGGAAATTCAAGTCGACGAGAAACTACAATTCATAGAAGAACCAGTCGAAATCATGGACCGTGAAGTTAAACGACTTAAGCAGAGCAACATACCAATCGTTAAGGTTCGTTGGAATGCTCGAAGGGGTCCCGAGTTTACTTGGGAACGAGAGGATCAGATGAAACAAAAGTATCCACATTTGTTTCCCGATGACGCAAAATAGGTACAACTTTAAAATTTCGGGACGAAATTTATTTAACGGGTAGGTACTGTAATGACCCGGATTTTTCCGATCGTTTTACATTTATAAGCTTAATATATACATAAATTAAACCTTACCAACATGATAAGCAATCCAAATTGTTGAGACTTATATTTTTGGAAAGAGTTTACACAACGTTTGACCGTCCAATTTGACCGATGATATCACGAACTATATAACATACGATAATTATATGATTATGTATATATACATATCTATACATATTTAACATGATTTAAGGATGGTTTAATATCTCATTGTGTACTAACAACAATGAGTTATAGGTATATTTTGAGACCACTAACTTGAGTTTTCAAAACGATAACTATATGTAACGTTCTTTGACATATATACTTAACATATCATGACGGGGGTTCGGGGGCAGCTCCCCCGATTAGCGAAGTCCAAGGGGTGGCAACCCCTGGCGGGGTCCAAGGATTGCTTTATTAAAAATGTCTTGAAATTTTATTTTGGCCCAGTTTGACCCAAAATAAAAGCCCGTCCATATTTGAACTCTAGCCCCATTTCCTAAAAATATCTACAAGTATATCTAGGATATATGTAACTGTATCATACCCAGCTTCTATACGTATTTACTATTGGTATATACCAACAATAAACTCCAATGATCAGCCACTAGACATGATGTTACATGTGGGAACCATCCATTTAACCTCATGTGTGACTCATATGCTAGAAAACAAACTAAAATCTTCTATATAATCATCCCATAATCACATCTTTTTGCACACACACACATATAATTTCATTTCCAATTCTCTTTCAAAGATAATTCACCCCCTAATCCCTCTTCATTTACCTACTCCGATTTCAAGGAGATTACTTTCAATCCTTCAATCCCACACCACCATTCTTTTGATTCCAAGATTTCTCTTATCTTTTCCAGTAGCTTTATCCAAATAACCTGAGGTAGTAACCTTATTCCTAATCTTATTCAATTCATATTCATTTAGCTATCTTTTTATGTTGTAAAATTTTAACAACAAGAACATAGTTTGATTGATTTCAAACCTGTTCGCAAACTAAATAGATCCTTCTAACTTAACTTTTAAAAATAAAATCGGGTATCCGAAGCTAATTTAACTACGAAATCATTCTGAGTAAAGCTAAACTAATCCTATCTTCTCTAATTAATATGATTCTTTACATATATTTACTCATGGTATGATTTTATATATTTCAGGACCACCCGTAAACAATACGAGAAGATTAATCATAAGACCTCATGAACGTACGCAATACGTCATTTGACAACACGGTACTTTATGTACGCAATACGTCATTTGACAACACGGTACCGTGGGTCAAGATTAGTTCCGATCAATACGAATACGATGGGGTCTTTATTTATTTATTTATTTTGTTAAGCAACTAATTATGGACCACTAACATCGGATTGCTAACTACAGACTAAAAAGATATTAGAAGTATTATAAGTATATATATATAACGATTGTTTAAAAAGAAAATATATTGATATATTATATATATGGTTAGGTTCGTGATATCTATCGGAAACCAAGTCGTGTTAAATACCTTCAAGGCAAGGGTGAGTATATAGTCCCACTTTTAAACTCTAAATATTTCGGGATGAGAATACATGCATTTTATGATTTACGTTATAGACACAAGTGACTAAAAATATATTCTACGTTGAGTTGTACCACTGGCATACTTCCCTGCAGCTTGGTAACTAATATTTACATGGGTAGTGTAAACGCGAATCCTGTTGATAGATCTATCGGGCCTGACAACCCCAACCGGGCTGGACGACCAGTATTTAACGGTTGCACAGTACTTTGTAACGATTACTACACTTGGTACGGTGTAGCGAGATTTCATAATACGGGGAATATGCGACTTTGATTAAATGTTAAGTATGGTTACCGAGTGCTCAACAACTTAGAATACTTTTATAAAAACGTTTATGAATATGAAATCTTGTGGTCTATATTTATAACGCTGCCGGCATTAAACCTATATCTCACCAACTTTATGTTGACGTTTTTAGCATGTTTATTCTCAGGTGATAACTAAAAGCTTCCGCTGTATCATGTTGAACTTAAGCAAGATTTGGAGTATGCATATTTGTGTCAAAAATAAAACTGCATATCGGAAGATTTGTAATGTAAAATATGTTGGAAATCGTATTGTTGTTGTTACATGTAAAGTTTGTAAGGCTAAGATTTGATGGATTTCAATACATAAACAAAGTCACAAACCCATTTTGTTACATATAAATTCGTGTGTATATGTATATATAAAGCGGAAGCAATTTCAAGTTTATGCATGTAAAGTTTAACCCTTTTAAATTTGAAATCCATTAAAGATCTAGTCTTGAAAATACACTTAAATGTAAATAGAGCTAGTTAGATGTTTATACCTACTCCAAAATGGAGGTGAAGAACTAGGATGAAGAAGATGATGTAGATGAAGAAAACTTCTAACTTGAAGCCTCAAATCTTTGATACCCACAAGCAATAATCAACACCCAAGACTTGGTTAGGATTTTAGACACTTAATTACTTGCAAAAATCAACCAAGAATCCCTTGAAGAAGCTCCAAAATTTCGGCCAAAAAGGGGAGGAGAAAGGAGAGGAAATTGCAAGTATTATTTTCAAAATGCTAGAGTCAAAGAGTGTGTTAAAAGTTGCACCAATGCATGTGTATTAGTCATAATTATATGGAGTAATCAAGGAAGGGTGGTTGGCACCTAGGAGCCTTCAAAAAAATGGCCCCCCACCCCTTCCATTTATTTTATATTTTATTACATATTTATAAAACATACATGCATTTAGTTGTAAGTATTTTATTTTATAAGCCTTTTATAAAATAAAATGCAACACACATATGTTACATACACTTTATATTATTTATAACCTATATAAATAATATACAACATGTAGTAACTTATAATTATCCAAATAATTATATCTAGCATTTATTTTAGAAAACCAATTTCTAAAATTCAAGTGTCGTGTATTTGCTTTAATGATCCGATTGTCAAAACAAATACATAAAGTGTTGATAGCTTGTTATTGGGTATGACCCGACTTGGATCACAACATGTAAGCCACATTAATTTATTATGTCTCTCGGGCACAAGAAAATCCTTCAATCTCCCACTTGCACGAGAAACATAAGGAATTAATGCAAGTGACAGATACCACCTAACGACCGTCCATCACCCCCAACATGTTATGACTTAGTGCCATTCAATAACATCATCCCTTTCGAGTTTCCATTTCGAATATGATTTAGGTGAATCTTTCAATATATCCTTTTGCCCTAGATGTCATGTTAAATCCAAGAGACATAGAATGATCACTCTCTTATAGATTTAACTTTGTCAGGCCTTAGACATCTGACTCTCAACGAATAAGAGGGACAAATTCCATATTGACTACATACGTCCTAGACATTACACTTCGTACCATACCTGAAACCTCCCTTATGTACTACCATGTTTCAGAATAGCGAAGGAAAGAATCAAGGCACAATATTCGGTGAATATCTGAACCCAATATGTGTCTCAGGTCAGAGGATATAATGATATTCTCCTTTACTCAAGATTACATGTGATCAACCACAAAGGTTCCATATAGTAATCTTGAGAGCGGGTCTTCCAATATTTGTGTCCCACAAATATCTATGAACCTTGGTTGCAACCTTGCCCTACATTCCCCATTTGAATGTTAACCAATCCAAGTTCATAATAGTCTAGACCTCACACTTGTTCCCACAAATGTGATCAACTACGGAATTTAGAATAATAATTTATTCATGGATAAAATATGCTAAATTGGAACATGACTCATAATTTAAATTAATACCATAATTATATTAATGAGTTTGAACTAATTCGTTCCGTTACAATACATAAAGTAGATCAATTCCAATCACTAGAATGTCGAAGCCCTAATGCACAAACATGTCCCTCATGTTTTGGCCCATGTAAAAGCTTCGTGAGTGGATCCGCAACATTTTGATCTGTGTGAACTTTGTGAATACATATCTTTCCCTTTTCAACCTCATCCCTAATGTAGTTGAATCTCCGCTCAATGTGACGAGTCTTTTGATGAGCACGAGGTTCCTTGATTTGAGCAATCGCACCCTCGTTGTCACAAAAGATCTCAAGAAGGTCCTGAATGGAAGGGACCACTCCTAAGTCGTCGATGAATTTCTTCATCCATGCAGCTTCCTGAGCTGCCAGTGAGGCGGAAATGTACTCCGACTCTGTAGTGGATAACGCAACAACTTCCTGTTTCGCACTCTTCCAAGAGACCGCACCACCATTTAACATGAATACATAACCGGATTGTGACCGAGAGTCATCTCGATCAGTTTGGAAACTCGCGTCCACGTAACCTTTTACAACGAGTTCCTCCTCACCAGACCCATATATTAGAAACATATCCTTAGTCCTTCTAAGGTATTTCAATATACATTTAACCGCAGTCCAATGACTATTTCCTGGGTTATTCTGGTATCTACTTGTCAAGCTTAGAGCGCATGACACATCCGGTCTAGTACATATCATTGCATACATGATAGACCCAATAGCAGATGCGTATGGGACTTTCTTCATTCTCTCTTGTTCATCTTTCGTGGTAGGACACTGAGATGAACTGAGAACGGTTCCTCTTTGAATAGGTACCAAACCTTTCTTAGAGTTTTCCATCTTGAACCTTTTCAAGACCTTATCAATGTATGTACTTTGACTTAAGCCTATCAATCTCTTGGATCTATTCCTATAGATTCCAATCCCCAATATATATTGTGCTTCTCCAAGATCCTTAATGGAGAAGCAACTTTTTAACCAAGTTTTGACCTCTTGCATTGTGGTTATATCATTCCCAAATAATAATACGTCATCCACATATAGCACAAGGAACATTATGGAGCTCCCACTAGCCTTCTTGTATACACAAGCTTCATCACCATTTTTAATAAAGCCAAATTTCTTTGCCTCTTCATTAAAACGATGATTCCACATTCTCGATGCTTGTTTCAACCCATAGATTGATTTCTTTAACTTGCATACTTTTTTAGGATTTTTCGGATCGACAAAACCTTCGGGCTGTGCCATATAGACATCTTCCTCAAGATATCCATTTAGGAAAGCGGTTTTGACATCCATTTGCCAAATTTCGTAATCATAATGAGCAGCGATGGCAAATAATATCCTAATAGACTTTAGCATTGCCACAGGCGAGAAGGTCTCATCATAGTCAACCCCTTGAGTTTGAGTGAAACCCTTTGCTACAAGTCTAGCTTTGTATGTATCCAAGTTTCCATGTATGTCGGTTTTCATCTTGAAAATCCACTTGCAATCAACTAGCTTAGAGCTAGGAGGTTGCTCAACAAGTTCCCAAACTTGGTTTTCATACATGGATTGCATCTCGGCGTTCATGGCTTCCTGCCATTTATCTTTATCTATCCTTGATAAAGCATCTTTGTAGTTTGTCGGTTCATCCAAATCAACCGTATAGCAACCATCCACGAGAAACCCATATCTCTCGGGAGGATTACTAATCCTACTAGATCTTCGAACGTCTTGTGTACCTTGATCATCCACTTGATCATTTTCAGCATCCTCATGTTGAGTGCTAGTGTCAACCAATTGTGTATCATCGGCTTGATCTTGTACCTCTACAAGATCTATTTTTCTTTCACCATCACCTTCCATAAGGAACTTGGTCTCAAGGAATTCCGCTTTCCGAGCTACAAATACCGTTTGCTCGGATGGATCATAGAAGTAATATCCCATGTCATCTTTGGGATATCCTATGAAGATACACTTTGTGGATCGAGCATGTAGCTTATTTGCTACATAACGCTTAGGATAAGCTTCACATCCCCATACTTTCAAGTATGAAAGAGAAGGAGGTTTTCCAAACCACATCTCATGAGGAGTTCGTTCCACTTTCTTGGTTGGGGCCATATTTAAAATACGAGCCGCGGAGCTTAGACAATAACCCCAAAATGATAGAGGTAACGAGCTTCGAACCATATCCATTAGGGTTCGGTTCCTCCTTTCGGATACTCCATTAAGTTAGGGTGTTCCGGGTGGAGTAAGTTGTGAGATGATCCCACAACTCCTAAGATGATCTTGGAAGGCATCGCTTAGGTATTCACCTCCTCTATCGGTACGAAGTACCTTGATTGTCCTATTGAGTTGATTTTGTACTTCGTTTTGATATTCTTTGAATGCTTTAAACGTTTCGTCCTTGTGTCTTAGTAAATAGACATATCCGAAACGACTAAAGTCATCAATGAAAGTAACAAAGTATCTTTCACCATTCCTAGTTATGGGTTTAAAGGGTCCACATACATCCGAATGTATTAAACCCAATAAATCTTTAGCCCTTTCATGAGTGCCTTTGAAAGGTGCTTTAGTCATCTTGCCTTGTAAACAAGATTCACATACATCAAACGAATCCATTTCATTTGATTTCAAAAGTCCATTCCTTTGAAGTGTATGCATTCGGTTCTTGTTTATATGTCCAAGGCGACAATGCCATAAATAGGAATCACTCAAATCCCTTTTGAGTTTCTTGGTGCTAGTATGGTATATTGAGCTATTAGATGATGCATCATCATGAACCAATTCATAAATTCCATTTGAAGGCGTAGCCTTGAAATAGAATATATCATCTTTAGAAAAATGGATATCATTATCAATAAAATTAACATTGAAACCACATTGTCTTAAGCGAGAAATAGAAATAATGTTTCGACATAAATCCGGTGCATACAAAACATTTTCTAAAATAAGCTCCAATCCACTTGGAAGCTTCAAAACAAATTCTCCTTGAGCTTTAACATGCACCTTTGCACCATTGCCCATATAGAGACTTGATGTTCCCGCTTTATGATCACTTCTTTTGAACCCCTGCAAAGAATTGCAAATATGAGTTCCACATCCCGTGTCTAATACCCATGTATTAGAAGAAGTAATACTAAGCTCTATATATACCATATATATATTACCTGAGGTTTGCCCTGCATCCCTCTTGTCCTTCAACTCTTTAAGATAGACCGGACAGTTTCGTTTCCAATGACCCATCTCACCGCAACCGAAACATGGGTCTTCCTTGGGGTTTGCCTTCTCGGCTACCTTTTGCTTCTTGGCCTTGTTGATGGTTGGGGTAACCATCTTCCCCTTCCCTTTGCCTTGATGGACGGGTCCTTTTCTCTTAGCCACCTTTGGCTTAGAGGTGTTACCTTTAGACCCACCTTGATCGATTGCTAACACGGGTAAAGCTCTTTTACCCATGCTTGTTTCCGCCGTCCTAAGCATACCATGAAGCTCACCTATGCTCTTATCCATCCCATTCATGTTGTAATTAATTACAAATTGATCAAACCTCTTTGATAGGGAGTTAAGGATAAGATCGGTGGCTAACTCATTAGATATGTTAAGGTTGAGACGGTTAGCACGATCGATAAGGCTTTTCATCTTAAGTACATAAGATGAAACCGATTGGGATTCGTCCATACGACAAGCATGAAGCGCCCGAACCGTTTCGAAACGCTCAACACGTGCTTGTTGGAGAAACATCTCCTTCAATTGTGTTATCATGTCGTAAGCGCTATGATGCTCGAAATCCTTTTGGAGTTCGGGTATCATAGTCCCAAGCATTAAGCATGAGACTTGAAGGGAGTCGTGGCAATACTTATCGTAAGAGGCCATTGCCTCCACATCACTCTCATCCGGTTGGTCGGGAATGGGGTCCTCAAGCACATACATTTTATCCTCTTGTTTGAGGACAATCCGAAGATTGCGGAACCAATCCATAAAATTTGTATGGTTGAGTTTGTCTTTCTCGAGGAGAGACCGTAACGATAGGTTGTTAAAGTTAAGTGGTGCGTTGTTCATGTTGTTGTTGTTATTAGCGGCCATCTACAAAATTCAACAAAGTTCTTTTAAGTATCGATTTGGATTTAATAAACAATACCCTTTTAATTTGTTTTATTAAATATTAGAATCCAACGGTAAATCAAATTTCGGTTAGGTGACCTTTATCCCGTCATTTGATTTAGCTAGGTAGTCATAATGACAATTGCAATCCTTTTGCAACTTCTAAGTTATGGGATCATGCAATCCTTTTGCATGGCATATTAATCCCATCAACGCCTATTTGTTCCTCATGCTTCGGTGACCCTAAGTTCATGATTCCCAAATCAAGTCGTCCTACTTGTGTAGACATGTAGACTTAACATACAAGTGGTTAGGTGACCTTTATCCCACAAGCATGCAAAGTGTACTTTATTCATATTAGTTCACTCATGACGGTTAGGTGACCTTTATCCCATCATGAGATTCCTAATATGTCTAAGTGTTTCCACAAAAGGATGGCGTTTAACTTGTTTATCTTGTATTAGTAAAGGGATTTTAGGTTTTCTACATTCTAGTTTAGAAAACAAAGTGCTATACACCAACATGCATTTGGTGTGTAGTATGTTTATGAAAAACCCATTTTCATGTGCCTTTTAGTAACCAATTACTAGTTTTAACCATTTCATTACCTTTTTAAATAAACCATTTTATTCAAGTCTAATAACCAATTATTAGTGTCATTTTGTTATGTTTTATTATAACCATTTTATAATGTATTATGCAAGTGTAATCATGTGATGATCTTGTAGCAACCAAACATACAAACATACACAAACATGCATAGCAAAGTGTTCACAATCAAGAGCCATTTTGGTAGACATTTGTTTAGCCAATAAACAAATGTCACCTAAGGGGTTAAACCAAAGTAAGAGATTTTACCAAAATCTCCCACTTAATCTTGTAATCTTCAAAACTTCATCTTGTAATCTTCTTCATGAATCTTCACTTTCATTTTACAAAATCATATCCTAATACAATTTTTCTAGAAAATGAAATAACAACCTATTCTATTTTACAAACCAAAATAGAACAAATTACATACAAAATACAAGATTAATTACAACTTTTACAAACCAAAATTACAAAATAATTACAAGCCATATGAATGAATATTACACCCATGAATAATCACCAAATCAATCAACCAAACAAACACATGGCCTAGGCTCGATTGTGAACAACAACATAACATCAAACATGGCCAAAACTTGAAATCCCAAACCCATTTTTGGGACCAAATATTTCGGCCATCACCATACACCCACCAAAACTCAATATTTTTACATTCTACTTTCATGCATGTTGGTAGATTGTAAAGAAAGTGAGTTTACTAGCCAAAAACAAGAAGCATATTAACAAGACTTTGGCTCTAGATACCATTGATGGATTTCAATACATAAACAAAGTCACAAACCCATTTTGTTACATATAAATTCGTGTGTATATGTATATATAAAGCGGAAGCAATTTCAAGTTTATGCATGTAAAGTTTAACCCTTTTAAATTTGAAATCCATTAAAGATCTAGTCTTGAAAATACACTTAAATGTAAATAGAGCTAGTTAGATGTTTATACCTACTCCAAAATGGAGGTGAAGAACTAGGATGAAGAAGATGATGTAGATGAAGAAAACTTCTAACTTGAAGCCTCAAATCTTTGATACCCACAAGCAATAATCAACACCCAAGACTTGGTTAGGATTTTAGACACTTAATTACTTGCAAAAATCAACCAAGAATCCCTTGAAGAAGCTCCAAAATTTCGGCCAAAAAGGGGAGGAGAAAGGAGAGGAAATTGCAAGTATTATTTTCAAAATGCTAGAGTCAAAGAGTGTGTTAAAAGTTGCACCAATGCATGTGTATTAGTCATAATTATATGGAGTAATCAAGGAAGGGTGGTTGGCACCTAGGAGCCTTCAAAAAAATGGCCCCCCACCCCTTCCATTTATTTTATATTTTATTACATATTTATAAAACATACATGCATTTAGTTGTAAGTATTTTATTTTATAAGCCTTTTATAAAATAAAATGCAACACACATATGTTACATACACTTTATATTATTTATAACCTATATAAATAATATACAACATGTAGTAACTTATAATTATCCAAATAATTATATCTAGCATTTATTTTAGAAAACCAATTTCTAAAATTCAAGTGTCGTGTATTTGCTTTAATGATCCGATTGTCAAAACAAATACATAAAGTGTTGATAGCTTGTTATTGGGTATGACCCGACTTGGATCACAACATGTAAGCCACATTAATTTATTATGTCTCTCGGGCACAAGAAAATCCTTCAAGATTATCGCTAGGCGGTAATCATTATTATGTTGTTTAAACCTTGGTTTTTAATAAAAGTTATGGTTTGTAATGTAAAAACGAATGCAATTTTTGAAAAACGTCGCATATAGAGGTCAATACCTCGCGATGAAATCATATGTTATTGTATTTGTCCTTATGGTTAAGGTCGGGTTGTGACACTCTATATGTGAATGTTGGAGTTGGCTATACAGGGTTGGAGTTGATTCCAAAATATATATATGGTTTGAGTTGTGATCAATACTGAGACCGGTACACGGGTCACGATACGTATTAATTAATTCGAATATTATATATTTAATTTATATATGAATTTATTGGATCATTGGACAATTGGACTATTGGACTGCTAACTTTGGACAATTAAAAAGAATTAAAATATTGATTATAACATATGAAACTAAACAATTCTTCAAGTTTGCCACTTGATTTCATCTTAAACCTCATTTGTACCTCGACAGTTACAATCCGCGTTCAAATCTTTCATAATTTTTGAAAACACCTCGATCGGGAGAATGAACCAGCCACACTTCATCTACGAAAGAAAAGATTTATGCACCTGAAAAACTCTTGAACCCAAATTCGTAGTTTAACACGTATCTGTGTTGAATCCTTTACCAATTATTAGCAAAAACAACCATACGATTCTTCAAAGTAGTCAATTTTGTCACAGCTTCAGCAAGTTAACTTCGACTCCTCAGTAAGACTAGTCTTATTATAACCTCGATATATATACGTTGCCCTTTCGCCGTCGTTACTGAAGAACCTTTTATATTCCGTGACATCATCAGCAGATGTACCAGCAGCTTGTCATCTTTTTGGCAGAATTCGCAATCAGTATTTTGAAAATCTCGCATAACTTCTCCAATTATACCTATAACATCTACCCTTAAGAATTACATATTTCAAATGTGAAGTTTCTGAAAAACACCCTGAACTACGGAATAGTTCTTGAAATGCTGATGAGGCAGCAAAAACTGAAAACGACTTTAATAGTCAAAAGTTTGACGATAAAGTGCAGTGTGTTGGTAAAGCTCAGAAAAAGAGAAGGTTGGGAACTGGAAAACGGATTGAGCAAAGTATGAAAGAGGTTGTGGATAAATCACAAGGACTGAATCTGCCTTCAAAGGATCCAAATGATTCAGTACCTGCTGAAACCGTCAGTAAGAACCCCACTCCTTATTTTAAACCTTCACAAGCGAATATTCTTCATCATCATCTTATCCTAAATATTATAAGACATCATCTTCGTATCTTCCATTATACATATTCTTCATAATTCTGGAGATATTCTTACAACTAATATTAACATTTATCTCTCCGTAATATCTGCGTTACATCATAAAAGAAACTCTTTTAGTTTCTAAATTCCGAAACCTTTGAGTTTAAAATATGAATGTTTTGAATAGTGTTGGGAACTGATACATGAATTAGTATAATATAATGACAATTGATCAACGTCATTATATTACAGTAAGTCATGTTGAGTTTCTAATGGAATGTGATGATTCACAGTACCATCATCATGTGCCATGTTACACAACTCTTACATTCTATCCAAACTTCAAACATATTAAGAACGTATCACCTTGATAGTTCTATTTTTCCAGAATATTCTGGTAATTTGACAAGTCAAAAATCGTGCCATTACCATTTCTATCTTAGAGCATTAACTATGTTCATTCCGAATTTCATATCTACGAATTCCGGACCATTGCTCGTTTGACTCGAGGACGGGAAGAAGAAACGAAGGGACAAAGCCCCAAAATAGAAATTGGAATATAAATCGCAGCAAATAGGAGAGAGCATTAACTGTGGAAGACAATAATTATATAAGACAGAAGCAGGGACATCGAAGTATAAGGGAAGATATAAAACCCAACAATCACCCAGAAATTACAAACCGTGTATATCAATACGTATTGCAACTTAAAGACACTGGAGAATTAAAAACATTATAATTCCAAGGAAATAATAAACGTGAATAGATTCTTCTGGCGGTAGATGAAAGAGAAGAATGAAAGATATGAAAGTTAGAAGTATGACAAGAAACAGAACGGGATGGATCATTTTAGAGAATACTTGGAGGTATGAATTAAAGGAGAAAGGATAAGAGATGTGAGGTATGGAAGTAAGGAAGGGAAGGAGATGGATTTATAGTGAAATATTCGACATAGCATGTCACGACCCGGAAAATTTCGACTAATTTTAAACCAGACTCTCGATACGATGTACTATTTTCGACACGATAAGCAAAGTCTGTTAGGTTGAGTCTCAAAAATCTTGAACTGTTTCATATATTCAATTGACTTTCGACTGTTCTCGACGATGTAGAACATACCCAATCCACAAATTTATGTCTGCAGAAGATGATAATTAAGATGACTCTTACCTATACCTATTTAACATGTGAATCTAATTATTATTATATTATTATTAATTTAATATTACGGTTCTTTTTAAGTTCATTGCATCTGCAATCTTCTTTTTATATATGTAATATATTATGTACTATATATATAGCAAATACATACATCTACTTCATATAATTAACTCTTCTTCTTCATCTTCTATAAACCACCTACACTTACCATCATCTTCACCCCCTCAAACTACTAAGAGCAATCACTACGTTTCAACCGTCACCTTCTTCTTCACCCGAAACCACCACCAACTGCAAACTTCACACACCCACACACCATTTGATTTCTTTTCATTCAAAACATATAATAATCACCAAACTTGTTATATTTTGTTTCTTCCTTTTATCAACCAACATGAATACCATAATACTTTTTAGAAGGACAACAACATCAAAACACCATAGTTTTATTTCGGGTTCTGTCCAGGTAAATATTACCTTTCTTAATTATTTCAAACACCATTAACCATCATCACTCTTTGGGTTTGCAACACCATCGACCAATATTGTTGTTGCTACTATTTCTGTTCGAAAAACCTCCACACGCCACCTTTGTTGAACCATAATCACCTTCATACACCATACACCGAAACACGCTATCACCTTTGCTTGAAAATCCACCATCATCGATCGAAACAAACACTAACAATTACCGTTGCTTGTGTTTGCTGCTCGACAGAAGCTCATACGTGCACCATCATCAACCCACCTTCAAAACAATAACCTTCGATCCCTTCTCCTGTTTTATCTAACGACAACCCATCACCACCATCGAACTTTTTATGGTATTCAAGAACTACTACTACGATTCAAAGTTTATGTTTAAACGAACCCATTAAACGAGTGATAATGAAATTAAATTGAAGAGGGGATAGATATATTAGATATAATATAAAGTGTTGATTAGGAATTAGAAGTGAGTGGGAAGAGGGGTCGGAATGGGGACATCATACAAGTTAAATACTTTTTCTTTTCACCCACCATCTAATAAGTTAAAGGATGGAATTGTTTCTGTTTTCATCACTCGATGATAAACATCAGCTCAACAATGTTTCTGTTTCTAAACCACAAATGCTTCGATCCAATATTTAACATGGACTGGACTAGTGGAACTAATTAATTACATTAATGGACTTCTATACTTGGGCTTCTTTAACATATAAATGAGCCATGAATTGCAAAACCCATCGTCCTTCCTGTTCAGATCGAAACCCCAACACCATTGAACCTGTCTTGGTCAAACTATCGTGTTTCCACTTCTGTTTCAAACCACTTCCTGTTATGGATTTTTCTGTTTTAATCAACCAAAACACCCACCAAGGTTTACTGTTGTTCGTATACATGAGCAACCACAAAATTGCCATCACTTTATTTATTTATTTATTTTTTTTCTTCTTCACGCTGCAGTACTTAATTCTGCTTCTGATTTAACGATGATAATAATGAGTCTGTGAGGTAACGATGGCACAGTAGGATAACGATGATTATGATTCTGTGGTGTAAGATGAACGTACATTATAGATAGTGATGATTATGATGTTAATTAGAATGATGATGTCACGATTAATGATTGGATGATGATAGCTTCTGCTGCCTGTTTCGATTTCTATATTCTTTAAAAACTTGGACCGTAAACCTACATAGTCATTTGGCCGAATTATATTGGACTTTCTATGTTGGGCTGTGATTTCAATTACTTGTTGGGCCATCACAAGACATTTCTGTTGGGCTGCAAGAACAATTGTTGGGCCGAGATCATAACTGGTTACGATTGGGCTAAGAAAGAAAATAATAAATACGTTTGATAATATACGAGTAATAATCATGATGAATATAATACTTGTATGACGATAATTCGGTCAAAGACAATGATGATTAAGTGTTATGAAGATGACTAGATAATTATGGGTATGAAGAGAATTGGACAATTATGATGACGAGTTGAAGATAGTATTATGATCGTGATTTTATGAGGGCTAAGATAATAATAGATGGTGACGATTATGATGATGATTAGAATATGATGACGATTAGGTGATGATCGATGATACATGATATTGTTACGGGATTAGGATAATGATAATGGTTAATGATAATGATGATGCCGAACTAGATGATGAAAATGATATGAGATCGATGTGATGATGTTGTGTATGATGATGATGGTGTTAAGATGGTGATGTTAAGGAATGATATAAATAATGATGTTGTGAAAGACATATGAAAAAGATAAAACGAGTTAATACGTAGTAAATATTTAAGCGTACAAGGTTAGTTCAAGAAAGTAGCGATTGGGACATTGGTTAAGAATGTTATCGGGTTAACGGGACGTCGCGGGTTCAAACCCAGACTTGGGCATTATTTTTAGGGCTACTCCCATGAGGTAGTTATTTATCTATTATTATTATTATTATTATTATTATTATTATTATTATTATTATTATTATTATTATTATTATTATTATTATTATTATTATTATTATTATTATTATTATTATTATTATTATTATTATTATTATTAACATTATCAAATTTTTTATTAAAAATATCATCAATATTATTATTTGTATCATTTTTATTAAAAACTATCATATTAAAAGTATCATTATTATTATTATTATTATTATTATCATTATTAGAAAGATTATCATTTTTATCAAAATTATTATTATTACTAACATTAATTATTATTTTGACATAAATATTATTATTTTCATATTATCAATATTATTTTCATAATAACTAATATTATTATTATTATTGTAAAAATAAAACAACTTTTAGTTATTATTATTATCAATATTATCTTATCAAATAATTATTAGTTATGTAACACTATATTACTACACATAACATAATTATATCAATACCTTTATAGTAAATATTAATAAATATAATTAATAAGGATTTTAATGAAAAATCCAATTAAAATAACAATTAAATCACTAAAAAAATATATATAAATTTGTTCGATTACCATTTTATGTGTTAATATATATATAAATGATATAGGTTCGTGAATCTGAGGTCAACCCTATACTTGTTAAATGATGTCATATGTATTTTTACTACAAAATACAGTATGGTGAGTTTCATTTGCTCCCTTTTAATTGCTTTTGCAATATATATTTTTGGGACTGAGAATACATGCGCTGCTTTTATAAATGTTTACGAAATAGACACAAGTACTTAAAAATATATTCTACGTTGAGTTGAGTTATTGGCATACTTCCCTGTAGCTTGGTAACTACTATTTACATGTGGTATTGTAAACGCGAATCCTGTTGATACATCTACCGGGCCTGACAACCCCAACCGGGCTGGACGACCAGTTCTAAATGGTTGCACAGTACTTCGTTTTCTATACTACACCTGGTATGGTGTAGCGATGTTATATGAAAGGGAATATGCGACGATGATTAAATGTTAAGTATGGTTACCAAGTGCTCAATCACTTAGAATGCTTTTCATACACTTGCGAGTGTATTATGTTTATAAATATGAAATCTTGTGGTCTATTAAAATAATGGAAATGATTGTTATGATAAACCTATGAACTCACCAACCTTTTGGTTGACACTTTTAAGCATGTTTATTCTCATGTACGAATTAAGTCTTCCGCTGTGCATTTGCTCATTTTAAGGATATTACTTAGAGTTGATCATCGCAATGGAATCAGATGTTGATGATTTCGTCCAGGGGGATAAGGACGGGTTTTTACATTTGGTATCAGAGCGTTGGTCTTAGTGAACCAGGTCTTGCATTAGTGTGTCTAACTGATAGTTGTTAGGATGCATTAGCGAGTCTGGACTTCAACCTTAGCTGTATATTATAAGTATTGTTTATCATTCCTAGTGGAAAATTTCCTGCTTATTATTCCTAAGTCTAGACACGACTTCCTGCACTTATTTGATAGATAGTGTACAGATAAATTCATATCTTAGTGTATCTGTTACTGTAGATTTTATCTGACACGTTTCCTTAATTCTCTCCGTAATCTACGAGATCTTCTGTACTACACATAGATATTCTATGCAATTAGAATATCATCCGATATCCGAAATTCATTTCATATCAAAAACTCTTTATCTAACCGAGCAAAATGGAACTCACCATTAGTTCAAGCCTCTCGGATTCCGATATAGAGTCCCACTCCAGCTCCAGAAGCAGTGTTACCAGAATGAATCAATCAATCAGCCATCGCCAATTCATCTGATGGGTTCGTAGTCGACTTAACCAATGGAGACAAGAAGAAGGCGATCTTTTCCACCCATCAACCTGCACTCTCGGCGAAGAACCTGAAGCACTTACCGGTGAACCTATCCGAAACACCATTTTTAGCCTCATCTCCAGGGTAACTCGTCATGATTATCTTCTATCTAAAATTCTAAACCTTATTCATTCACTCGTTCCGATCGACAATCATTCCGGAATAATAGAAGAAGTCAACGAACTTCGCGCTCGAGTTGTAGCTTCGGAAAATATGGTGCAAAACCTACCAGCTTCAGCAGCATCACCGTCACCAACAGCACCACCAACCTCGACACCAGTACCACCAACAATCTAAGTTTCAACATCACATGCCTCAACATCTCATTCTGTACCTCGAGCATAATCATCATTCTACGTATCGTTCTATCTACTTTATCTTCGTTCTACATATCGTTCTACATCGATTATTTCCGCTCGATATGGCGATTATGTAATTTCTAAAAGTTTTAGAGATTATGTAATCTAGTACTAACGATAAATCAAATGAGTTTAATATCTTATTGACTCATTAAATCCATGATTACATCTGAAGAAAATATATATGCAAGTATATTTTCATAAAGATTGTAATTAAAAATTATTTCATACAAACTGTTAATAATGAAAGTATTTTAACGGGTAGGTAATACCCGAGGAATATTTAGATTTCACATTAAACAGTTACACGGTACATTCTGCGAATCTGATTCAACAGTCATTTACTATCCTACTTATATACGAATCCGTTCACCACGGAATAACCATTCCCATTCAATTTCATATTGGATTTTGACTTCTCAAAATCCAACAAGTGGCATAATGAAGAAAAACATTGGACAAATAAAATTTGTTAGAAACAAACGAATTAACTAATTGAAATATTGATAAGTATCCACGCTAACTGTTCCTAGCTAAATGTTCCTAGCTAACTGGTTACATTTTATTTATCGCAATTTAATTATCGCAATTTACATTTTCGCAATTTTATTTATCGTCATTTAATTTCTGTTATTTACTTTTATGCACTTTAAATCGGGACACATGTACACAATACGTCGGATTAATTCTGAGACAATACGTTGTACACGGGTCATGATATATTTATTTATTTTACGCACTATAAATAACGGGACACGTATACAAGGTTTCGACCTATAATATCGACCCATCTATATATATATTTCGGAACAACCATAGACACTCTATATGTGAATGTGGGAGTTGGCTATACAGGGTTGGAGTTGATTCCAAAATATATATATGGTTTGAGTTGTGATCAATACTGAGACCGGTACACGGGTCACGATACGTATTAAATTAATTCGAATATTATATATTAAATTATATATGAATTGATTGGACTATTGGACAATTGGACTATTGGACTGCTAACTTTGGACAATTAAAATGAATTAAAATATTGATTATAACATATGAAACTAAACAATTCTTCAAGTTTGCCACTTGATTTCATACTAAACCTCATTTGTACCTCGACAATTTCAATCCGCGTACAAACCTATCATGATTCTTGAAAATACCTCAATCGAGAGGATGAACCAACCGAACTTCATCTACGGAAGAAAAGATTGACGCATATAGTTATGCACCTGAAAAACTCTTGGAACCTGAGTAAAGGTTTAACACGTATATGCGTTAGCTCCTTTGGCGATGTTACTACCGAAAATCACTTTGCAATCCCTTTCCAAAGTAGCCAATTTTGTCACAGCTCCAGCAAATCAACTTCGACTTTTCATCCGAAACAACCTTATTATAACCTTGATATATATGTGTGCTCTTTCATTATTATCAGGGAACCTTTCATATTCTACCATATTCCCATCAGCGTTTAATCATCTAAAAACACAAATTTCTCCTGAAACCACCTCGGATTAATAACCGACGATTCAGATATCGTAGCATTAAATGCAGAGGAAACAAAAAAATAGTAGATGGTCTAAACGGCCAAGAGTTTGATGATAAAGAATGGAGTGTTGGGAACGCTCGATAGAGAATTTAGTACTGAAAAATAGATTGAGCTAACCGTGAAGGAGACCAAGGACAAAAACAAGGACCAAACTCTATATTCAAAGAATCTAGATAATTCTGGATCCGATGAAATCTTTAGAGAATATTTTGCTCCAAAGTCATGTTAAAATCTTGCGGAAAATTTTTCTTCATCAACTTTCGAACTTTGCAATTCCAAAATACCATTATAAATGTCTTCGATATTTCTGAGGATATTTTCATAAATATTCTTGTCCGAAATTATCTACCTCTTCGTGTTCTCTGTATTCCATTATATTGGAAACTTCTGTAAAATTCTAAGTATGAATTATGAATGGATTGTGGAGAAGTGTTGGGAATTGAAGCATGGATTAGTATAATATAATGACACTTGGCCAACGTAATTATATTACATTAAGTCATGCTGAGTTTCTAATGAAATGTGATGATGATTTACAGATCATACCCTCATCATGTGTCATGTTACACGACTCTTTCATTCTACTTAAGCTCTAAGCATATCACGGAAATATTTCTTTGATATTTCTGTTTTTCCGTTATTCCAACAGTTTACTAATAAATCATGCTATTACATTTTCTTTCTAATGAGAAGATTTCCTTAAATTCCTTGAATTCCGGAATTCCACCATGACTACGTCAAAAGTTAAGACGAACCTAAATTTTATCATTTCACTCTTTTGTGATAGCTTCACTCGTACGCTTCACATGATCGGATTGTTTTATCTATATTAATCAATAATGATAAAACTCTAGATATCAACGCTTATTCGTCATGAAAACGTTTTTAGTGTTAGCTATGACGACCTCGATCAAATTTCGGGGACGAAATTTCTTTAACGGGTAGGTACTGTCACGACCCGGAAAATTTCGACTAATTTTAAACCAAACTCTCGATACGATGTACTATTTTCGACACGATAAGCAAATTCTGTTAGGTTGAGTCTCAAAAATCTTGAACTGTTTCATATATTCAATTGACTTTCGACTGTTCTCGACGATGTAGAACATACCCAATCCACAAATTTATGTCGGCAGAAGATGATAATTAAGATGACTCTTACCTATACCTATTTAACATGTGAATCTAATTATTATTATATTATTATTAATTTAATATTACGGTTCTTTTTAAGTTCATTGCATCTGCAATCTTCTTTTTATATATGTAATATATTATGTACTATATATATAGCAAATACATACATCTACTTCATATAATTAACTCTTCTTCTTCATCTTCTATAAACCACCTACACTTACCATCATCTTCACCCCCTCAAACTACTAAGAGCAATCACTACGTTTCAACCGTCACCTTCTTCTTCACCAAGAACCACCACCAACTGCAAACTTCACACACCCACACACCATTTGATTTCTTTTCATTCAAAACATATAATAATCACCAAACTTGTTATATTTTGTTTCTTCCTTTTATCAACCAACATGAATACCATAATACTTTTTAGAAGGACAACAACATCAAAACACCATAGTTTTATTTCGGGTTCTGTCAAGGTAAATGTAACGACCCGGAAATTTCCGACCAAATTTAAACCTTAATCTTTAAACATTTCCGACACGATAAGCAAAAACCCTAATATTGAGTCTAGAAAGTCTAAAATCTATATTTGGTTAATTAGTTACCCTTTGACCAAGCCTGGCGATTCACGAACCACTATTTGTAAATAGATACTTATATTATATATTTATATATATATATATATATATATATATATATATATATATATATATATATATATATATATATATATATATATATATGTATATTGAGTATATGTACATGGTTCTAATTCATTTAATGAACGACAATAACACTCATTTGTGATTCGATCACTATTAAATAAGTTTAATACAAATGTGAGGATCTAAAAATAAATATGGGTCTATTAATATGTTACATAAATTATAGGTGTAATAAATAATATATTTATCTTCCTACTTTGAATAATAATACTCCATACATACTACTTGGAAGTAAAAATAAGCATTAGACGAATTCCTTTTTGATCAGGTTTTAATCAAGTAATGAGTGAAATAGTTAAATACGTCTAATCTCAAAATTTGGGATTTTTCCGAAGACTTATATCCGACATTGATTAACAACGGAATCCGAAATAATACCAGAAGTTAATAAGTGTCGGTAGGTAGATGGCTATGATTTATGCACATGATCTTTTATTACTAAATTATTAATATTAATTATTATATTATTATTATTACCTTAAAAGTTATATAAATACACTATAGATATATGTATGAGATATGAAGAGACTCATTCATCTCCAACTCTATTGTCGAGCATCAATAACCATAACTCACCGCCACCACCTAACTACCACCGGGAACCACCACTAACCATCTTATCCCCGGCAATCACCATCGTTATTACATATTTAAGGAAGTTGTTCAATATATACGATCACCACCACTTCGGTTCATGACCACCATAACAACACCTTACCATCACTCTACTACCATACCACCACCATTAACTACAACCGGTTACCACCATCTCTCTATCTCCCTCATGATACTTGAAACCGATAACCACATTCGACCACGATAACACAAACCTCAATCGTGTCTATATAAACGATTAATCAAGAGAAACACCCTCATTTTTTTTTCTGCAACTCACCTCTTCTCCGAAACCACTATCAAACACCAACCCGTCACCATCTTTTCTCCCCTCTCTTTCTCCGTTATTCTCTCTCTCTTCCCCAACTTGCAAAGGATGCTTTTATGTTTTGTTGTTTTCTGTTGAAAAACCTCCACCACGAACCACCATGACCTCCATTCTTGTGCGAACTTCTTCTTCATTCTTCTGTTTAAAACACGATCACCACCATTTAGCCATCATCAATCAACCACGCTACCTATCACCATCGTGAACCTTATCCATCTTCAAAATTCTTAGTCCACCGGCTACACCTCCAAATATCCGGTCACCTTCCACCTCACCCAAGAACACCTCCTTGTTGATACTACACGTGTTTCTGTTTTGGAACAACTTAACTTAATGAATCAAACTACAACTGCCGATGGTCTGTTCGAATTGCAATTTAGACTACAATTGTTATTAGTTTTATAATTGCACGTTATTGGCCGACATATATAAAGTTAATATCCCCACCTCACCCACTTGTTAATATTTTTTTAATATTTTTGTTTTTGTTCGGGAATGACAAAGAAAAACCAAACCCACCTACACTTAATACACGATTATGAGGGTTATCAATGAATTTGATTTTTCTGCTATTTGGCCAATTAAACCGTAAATGGATCACATATCCAGTGGGGTTAGAAATACATGGACTTATGAATTTTGTTTTGGGCCAAAGGAGATGGAAACAGATACATACGGGGTATATAATAAAGTGGGTAGATTAAATCAAAAAGTAGAGAATAGCTCGATGGTCATGGAGGTGTTTAGGTATTCAAGAGGTCACTGGTTCGAGTCCCTCTTGGAGCATTTATTTTAAAAGCCTTTTTACTATTGAAGGTAGTTTAATTTTTATTATTATTTATAATATCATTTTTATTATTATTATTATTATTATTATTATTATTATTATTATTAGTAAAATCATTATTTTTAGAATTTTTATTATTAATATACATTATTATTAAAATTATCATTTTTATTAAAAGTATTATTTTAAAGTTATCATTTAAATTAAAAGTATCATTTTTTTTACCTTATTATCATTACTATTATCTTTATCACTCCAAATATTATTCTAGAATAATCTTAATAAACTAAGATATATAAATATATATAAAAAAAATATATTTAGTACATATAACATAAAAAAATTTATATTTTTATATACAAAATGAATATATGAAACATATATATATATATTATTAATATAAAAAGGATATAACTAATGAATTTACATAAGTATAAAAGTTGTTCGAATTCAATTATGTGTTTTAATATTATTACAACCAATATAGGTTCGTGAATCCGAGGCCAACCCTACACTTGTTCAATGATGTTATATGTATTTTTACTACAAAATACATTAGGTGAGTATATAGTTCCCTTTTAAACTCTAAATATTTTTGGGCTGAGAATACATGCGCTGTTTTTATAAATGATTTACGTTATGGACACAAGTGATCAAAAATAAATTCTACGTTGAGTTGTACCATGGCATATCTCTTTATACTTGGTAACTGCTAATTACGTGAGGAGCGTAAACGCGAATCCTGTTGAAAGATCTATCGGGCTGACATCCCCAACCGGGCTGGACGACCAGCATTTAACGGTTGCACAGTACTTCGTTCTCGTTACTACACTTTGGTACGGTGTAGGGTTTATTTAAGAGTATGCTGCTGTGACTTTTAGTTAAGTATGGTTACCAAGTGCTCAATGACTTTTCCATACACTTGCGAGTGTATTATGTATGTATATGAAATCTTGTGGTCCATAGTTATAACGCTGCTAGCATCAAACCTATATATCTCACCAACTTTATGTTAACATTTTAAAGCATGTTATTCTCAGGTACGAATTAAGTCTTCCACTGTGCATTAGCTCAAATTAAGGATATTACTTCGAGTCGATCATCGTAATGGGATCAAATGTCGAAGATTTCGTCCAGACGGATAAGGACGGGTTGTTACAGTTGGTATCAGAGCGGTGGTCTTAGCGAACCCGGTCTTGCATTAGTGTGTCTGACTAGTAGTTGTTAGGATACATTAATGAGTCTGGACTTTGACCGTGTCTACATGTCAAAAAGTTTTGCTTATCATTCCTTGTCGGAAATTATCTGGTTATCATCCTTAGGAAATTGTCTGCTTATCATTCATAAGTCTAGACACGTCTTACTGCATTTACTGCATTGATAGTGTATAGACAAAATTCATATCTTAGCGTATCTGATAATTCATATCTTAGCGCATCTGTAGACTTGCCTGACATATGCCGTAAATTCCTCCGCAGTCTACGAAATCTTTAGGACCATATATATATATATAGATATTCTATATAGTTAGAATATCATCCGATATCTGAAAATCATTTCACATCGAAGATCCTTCTCATTCACCAAATTGCCCTTTTGACGATGAACTTGAAAGCACTTACCGGCGAACCTGTTCGAGAAACCATTTACCCTCTCATTTCTAGAATATCCCGTCACGATTATATAATATCCTATATTTCGAATCTTACTCACTCGTTCGTTTCAATCGTCAATCAACCCGATATAATATAAGAAGTTAACGAACTACATGCTCGAGTAATGGCTTTGGAGAATCTAGTGCGGAGATTACAAACACCAGCAGCAGCACCAGCAGCATAATCCATACTACCATCATTAACGCCTACAGTACCCTTATCACCCCTATACCACAACCGCGTTGTAAACCTGAACATCGTAACCTGTACCTTGAATATCAACATTACACGCCTCAATATCACCATCTGTACTTCGAGTATGAACTTCGTTCTACACATCGATCTACATCGATTATCTTCGCTTTACGTATCATTCTACCTCATTTTTCCTCGTTCGACATGGTGATTATGTAAATTCTAAAGTTTTAGAGATTATGTAATCTAGTTTTAACGATAAATCAAATGAGTTTTTGACTCATTAAGTCCATAATTACATCTGACGAAAATATATATGCAAGTATATTTTCATAAAGATTGTAATTAAAAATTCTTTTGTACAAACTGTTAATGATGAAAATATTTTAACGGGTGGGTAGTACCCGAGGAATATTTAGATTTCACATTAATAAGTTACACTGTATATTCTTCGAATCTGATTCAACGGTCATTTACCATCCTACTTACAATCACCGATATACGTATCCGTTCATCACAGAATAACCATTTCCATTCAAATTTCATATTTGGATTTTTACCTATCCGAATCCAACAAGTGGCATAAAGAAGAAAATATTGGACAAAATAAAATTAGTTAGAAACACACGAATTTACTAATTGAAAATCTGTTAAGGATTCCAAGCTAACTGTTCCGGCTAACTGTTCCCAGCTAACTGATTAACATTTAATTTATCGCAATTTACATTCTCGCAATTTTATTTATCGTCATTTAAGTTCTGTTATTTACTCTTACGCACTATAAATAACGGGACACGTATGCAAGGTTTCGACTTATCATATCGACCCATCTATATATATATTTTGGAACAACCATAGACACTCTATATGTGAAGGTGGGAGTTGGCTATACAGGGTCGGAGTTGATTCCAAAATATATATATACTTTGAGTTGTGATCGACACCGAGATCGGTACACGGGTCACGATACGTATTAATTAATTCGAATATTATATATATTTAATTTATATATGAATTCATTGGGATATTGGACAATCGGACTATTGGACTGCTAACTTTGGATAATTAAAATGAATTAAAAAGCTGATTATAACATATGAAACTAAACAATTCTTCAAGTTTGCCACTTGATTTCATTCTAAACCTCATTTGTACCTCGACAATTACAATTCGCGTTCAAACCTTTCATGATTCTTGAAAATACCTCGATCGAGAAGTTGAACCAACTGCACCTCATCTATGGAAGAAAAGATTCTTGCATATAGTTATGCACCTGAAAAACTCTCGGAATCTGAGTCAACGCTTAACACGTAGCAGTGTTAATTCCTTTAGTGTTATTATTACCCAAAATAACTTTGCAATTCCTTTTCAAATTAGCCAAATTTTGTCACAGCTCCAGCAAGTTGATTTCGATTTTTCGTTCAAAACAACCTTGTTATAACCTCGGAATATATACGTGTTTATTTATTGTTACCAGAGAACCTTTTATAATCCACCATACTACCATCAGCGTTTAATCATCTAAAAACACAATGCTCCTGAAATCACCTCGGTTTGATAACCGATGACTCGGATCTGTTAACTTCGAAAATGCTGACGAAGCAGCATGTTGTAGATGGTCTTAATGGTTAAAAGTTGATGATAAAGAAGGAAGTGTTAGAAACACTCGATAGCAAATTTGGTAATGAAAAACGGATTGAGCTAACCGTGAAGGAAACAAAGAACAAATACAAGAACTGAATCTTCTTTCAATGAATCCAAATGATTCAGTGCCTGCTAAAACCATCAGTAAGAACCCCACCCCTTATTCTAAATCTTCACAGACAGATATTCTTCATCATCATTTAATCTTGGATATTATAAGATACTTTCATATCTTCCGTTATATATATTCTTCATATTTCTGGAGATATTTTCACAACTATTCTTATCTGGGATCATTTATCTCTCTGTAACATCTGCGTTACAACATAAAAGAAACTGTGTTAGTTTCTAAATTCTGAAACCTTCGAAATAGGAATGTTCTGAAGCAGTGTTGGGAACTGATGCATGAATTAGTATAATATAATGAAACTTGATCAACTTCATTATATTACAGTAAGTCATGTTGAGTTTCTAATGGAATGTGATGATTCACAGTACCATCATCATGTGCCATGTTACACGACTCTTACATTCTAACCAATCTCCAAACATATTAGAACGTATCACCCTGATAGTTCTATTTTTCCGAAATATTCTGGTAATTTGACCAATCAAAATCGTGCCATCACCACTTCTTTCTGAGAGCATTAGCTATGTTCATTTCAAATTTCATACCTACGAACTCCAGACCATTACTCGCTTGACTCGAAGTCGGGAAGAGAAAACGAAAGCATGAGGCTCTAATACAAAGGTCGATAACAACCCTGAAATTTACAAACCGTGTATATCAATGCATATGGCAATATAAAGACACAGGAGAACTAGAAACACTATGAACACAAGAGTATAGTAGAAGTAAATAGATTCTTCTGGCAGTAGATGAAAGAGAAGAATGACGGAGGTGAAAATTTAGAGAATATTAAGAATCAGAATGGGATGGAGCATATTGATGAATGTCTTAAAGTAGGAATTAAGGATAAAGAGTAGAAGATGTGAGTGGTGGAAAATAAGGAAAACGAAGAGGAGGATTTATAGAGAAATATCCGACAGAGAAATCGAAACAGATTGTCACATTAAATCAAAGAAGATCCTGTTTCCTAAATCGCCGAAACACCAAATCTTATTATGTAAGATTTTCCCTAAATTTCTTAAAATCCGGAAATCAATTCTAATCATGTCATCGGTTAAAACAATTTCATATTTACTCATTTCACTCTTTTGGTGATAGCTTCGCTCGTACGCTTCACATGATCGAAATGTTTTATCTATATCTATCAAACTCTATTATGACCTCATATTCATCATGAGAACATCCTCATTACTAGCTATAATGATCTCTACCAAATTTCGGGGACGAAATTTCTTTAACGGGTGGGTACTGTAACGACCCGGAAATTTCCGACCAAATTTAAACCTTAATCTTTAAACATTTCCGACACGATAAGCAAAAACCCTAATATTGAGTCTAGAAAGTCTAAAATCTATATTTGGTTAATTAGTTACCCTTTGACCAAGCCTGGCGATTCACGAACCACTATTTGTAAATAGATACTTATATTATATATATATATATATATATATATATATATATATATATATATATATATATATATATATATATATATATATATATATATATATATATATATATATATATATATTGAGTATATGTACATGGTTCTAATTCATTTAATGAACGACAATAACACTCATTTGTGATTCGATCACTATTAAATAAGTTTAATACAAATGTGAGGATCTAAAAATAAATATGGGTCTATTAATATGTTACATAAATTATAGGTGTAATAAATAATATATTTATCTTCCTACTTTGAATAATAATACTCCATACATACTACTTGGAAGTAAAAATAAGCATTAGACGAATTCCTTTTTGATCAGGTTTTAATCAAGTAATGAGTGAAATAGTTAAATACGTCTAATCTCAAAATTTGGGATTTTTCCGAAGACTTATATCCGACATTGATTAACAACGGAATCCGAAATAATACCAGAAGTTAATAAGTGTCGGTAGGTAGATGGCTATGATTTATGCACATGATCTTTTATTACTAAATTATTAATATTAATTATTATATTATTATTATTACCTTAAAAGTTATATAAATACACTATAGATATATGTATGAGATATGAAGAGACTCATTCATCTCCAACTCTATTGTCGAGCATCAATAACCATAACTCACCGCCACCACCTAACTACCACCGGGAACCACCACTAACCATCTTATCCCCGGCAATCACCATCGTTATTACATATTTAAGGAAGTTGTTCAATATATACGATCACCACCACTTCGGTTCATGACCACCATAACAACACCTTACCATCACTCTACTACCATACCACCACCATTAACTACAACCGGTTACCACCATCTCTCTATCTCCCTCATGATACTTGAAACCGATAACCACATTCGACCACGATAACACAAACCTCAATCGTGTCTATATAAACGATTAATCAAGAGAAACACCCTCATTTTTTTTTCTGCAACTCACCTCCTCTCCGAAACCACTATCAAACACCAACCCGTCACCATCTTTTCTCCCCTCTCTTTCTCCGTTATTCTCTCTCTCTTCCCCAACTTGCAAAGGATGCTTTTATGTTTTGTTGTTTTCTGTTGAAAAACCTCCACCACGAACCACCATGACCTCCATTCTTGTGCGAACTTCTTCTTCATTCTTCTGTTTAAAACACGATCACCACCATTTAGCCATCATCAATCAACCACGCTACCTATCACCATCGTGAACCTTATCCATCTTCAAAATTCTTAGTCCACCGGCTACACCTCCAAATATCCGGTCACCTTCCACCTCACCCAAGAACACCTCCTTGTTGATACTACACGTGTTTCTGTTTTGGAACAACTTAACTTAATGAATCAAACTACAACTGCCGATGGTCTGTTCGAATTGCAATTTAGACTACAATTGTTATTAGTTTTATAATTGCACGTTATTGGCCGACATATATAAAGTTAATATCCCCACCTCACCCACTTGTTAATATTTTTTTAATATTTTTGTTTTTGTTCGGGAATGACAAAGAAAAACCAAACCCACCTACACTTAATACACGATTATGAGGGTTATCAATGAATTTGATTTTTCTGCTATTTGGCCAATTAAACCGTAAATGGATCACATATCCAGTGGGGTTAGAAATACATGGACTTATGAATTTTGTTTTGGGCCAAAGGAGATGGAAACAGATACATACGGGGTATATAATAAAGTGGGTAGATTAAATCAAAAAGTAGAGAATAGCTCGATGGTCATGGAGGTGTTTGGGTATTCAAGAGGTCACTGGTTCGAGTCCCTCTTGGAGCATTTATTTTAAAAGCCTTTTTACTATTGAAGGTAGTTTAATTTTTATTATTATTTATAATATCATTTTTATTATTATTATTATTATTATTATTATTATTATTATTATTATTATTATTATTATTATTATTATTAGTAAAATCATTATTTTTAGAATTTTTATTATTAATATACATTATTATTAAAATTATCATTTTTATTAAAAGTATTATTTTAAAGTTATCATTTAAATTAAAAGTATCATTTTTTTTACCTTATTATCATTACTATTATCTTTATCACTCCTAATATTATTCTAGAATAATCTTAATAAACTAAGATATATAAATATATATAAAAAAAATATATTTAGTACATATAACATAAAAAAATTTATATTTTTATATACAAAATGAATATATGAAACATATATATATATATTATTAATATAAAAAGGATATAACTAATGAATTTACATAAGTATAAAAGTTGTTCGAATTCAATTATGTGTTTTAATATTATTACAACCAATATAGGTTCGTGAATCCGAGGCCAACCCTACACTTGTTCAATGATGTTATATGTATTTTTACTACAAAATACATTAGGTGAGTATATAGTTCCCTTTTAAACTCTAAATATTTTTGGGCTGAGAATACATGCGCTGTTTTTATAAATGATTTACGTTATGGACACAAGTGATCAAAAATAAATTCTACGTTGAGTTGTACCATGGCATATCTCTTTATACTTGGTAACTGCTAATTACGTGAGGAGCGTAAACGCGAATCCTGTTGATAGATCTATCGGGCTGACATCCCCAACCGGGCTGGACGACCAGCATTTAACGGTTGCACAGTACTTCGTTCTCGTTACTACACTTTGGTACGGTGTAGGGTTTATTTAAGAGTATGCTGCTGTGACTTTTAGTTAAGTATGGTTACCAAGTGCTCAATGACTTTTCCATACACTTGCGAGTGTATTATGTATGTATATGAAATCTTGTGGTCCATAGTTATAACGCTGCTAGCATCAAACCTATATATCTCACCAACTTTATGTTGACATTTTAAAGCATGTTATTCTCAGGTACGAATTAAGTCTTCCGCTGTGCATTAGCTCAAATTAAGGATATTACTTCGAGTCGATCATCGTAATGGGATCAAATGTCGAAGATTTCGTCCAGACGGATAAGGACGGGTTTTTACAGTAAATATTACCTTTCTTAATTATTTCAAACACCATTAACCATCATCACTCTTTGGGTTTGCAACACCATCGACCAATATTGTTGTTGCTACTGTTTCTGTTCGAAAAACCTCCACACGCCACCTTTGTTGAACCATAATCACCTTCATACACCATACACCAAAACACGCTATCACCTTTGCTTGAAAATCCACCATCATCGATCGAAACAAACACTAACAATTACCGTTGTTTGTGTTTGCTGCTCGACAGAAGCTCACACGTGCACCATCATCAACCCACCTTCAAAACAATAACCTTCGATCCCTTCTCCTGTTTTATCTAACGACAACCCATCACCACCATCGAACTTTTTATGGTATTCAAGAACTACTACTACGGTTCAAAGTTTATGTTTAAACGAACCCATTAAACGAGTGATAATGAAATTAAATTGAAGAGGGGACATATATATTAGATATAATATAAAGTGTTGATTAGGAATTAGAAGTGAGTGGGAAGAGGGGTCGGAATGGGGAAATCATACAAGTTAAATACTTTTTCTTTTCACCCACCATCTAATAAGTTAAAGGATGGAATTGTTTCTGTTTTCATCACTCGATGATAAACATCAGCTCAACAATTTTTCTGTTTCTAAACCACAAATGCTTCGATCCAATTTTTAACATGGACTGGACTAGTGGAACTAATTAATTACATTAATGGACTTCTATACTTGGGCTTCTTTAACATATAAATGAGCCATGAATTGCAAAACCCATCGTCCTTCCTGTTCAGATCGAAACCCCAACACCACTGAACCTGTCTTGGTCAAACTATCGTGTTTCCACTTATGTTTCAAACCACTTCCTGTTATGGATTTTTCTGTTTTAATCAACCAAAACACCCACCAAGGTTTACTACTGTTCGTATACATGAGCAACCACAAAATTGCCATCACTTTATTTATTTATTTATTTTTTTTCTTCTTCACGCTGCAGTACTTAATTCTGCTTCTGATTTAACGATGATAATAATGAGTCTGTGAGGTAACGATGGCACAGTAGGATAACGATGATTATGATTCTATGGTGTAAGATGAACGTACGAGATAGATAGTGATGATTATGATGTTAATTAGAATGATGATGTCACGATTAATGATTGGATGATGATAGCTTCTGCTGCCTGTTTCAATTTCTATATTCTTTAAAAACTTGGACCGTAAACCTACATAGTCATTGGGCCGAATTATATTGGACTTTCTATGTTGGGCCGTGATTTCAATTACTTGTTGGGCCATCACAAGACATTTCTGTTGGGCTGCAAGAACAATTGTTGGGCCGAGATCATAACTGGTTACGATTGGGCTAAGAAAGAAAATAATAAATAAGTTTGATAATATACGAGTAATAATCATGATGAATATAATATTTGTATGATGATAATTCGGTCAAAGACAATGATGATTAAGTGTTATGAAGATGACTAGATAATTATGGGTATGAAGAGAATTGGACAATTATGATGACGAGTTGAAGATAGTATTATGATCGTGATTTTATGAGGGCTAAGATAATAATAGATGGTGACGATTATGATGATGATTAGAATATGATGACGATTAGGTGATGATCAATGATACATGATATTGTTACGGGATTAGGATAATGATAATGGTTAATGATAATGATGATGCCGAACTAGATGATGAAAATGATATGAGATCGATGTGATGATGTTGTGTATGATGATGATGGTGTTAAGATGGTGATGTTAAGGAATGATATAAATAATGATGTTGTGAAAGACATATGAAAAAGATAAAACTAGTTAATACGTAGTAAATATTTAAGCGTACAAGGTTAGTTCAAGAAAGTAGCGATTGGGACATTGGTTAAGAATGTTATCGGGTTAACGGGACGTCGCGGGTTCAAACCCAGACTTGGGCATTATTTTTAGGGCTACTCCCATGAGGTAGTTATTTATCTATTATTATTATTATTATTATTATTATTATTATTATTATTATTATTATTATTATTATTATTATTATTATTATTATTATTAACATTATCAAATTTTTTATTAAAAATATCATCAATATTATTATTTGTATCATTTTTATTAAAAACTATCATATTAAAAGTATCATTATTATTATTATTATCATTATTAGAAAGATTATCATTTTTATCAAAATTATTATTATTACTAACATTAATTATTATTTTGACATAAATATTATTATTTTCATATTATCAATATTATTTTCATAATAACTAATATTATTATTATTATTGTAAAAATAAAACAACTTTTAGTTATTATTATTATCAATATTATCTTATCAAATAATTATTAGTTATGTAACACTATATTACTACACATAACATAATTATATCAATACCTTTATAGTAAATATTAATAAATATAATTAATAAGGTTTTTAATGAAAAATCCAATTAAAATAACAATTAAATCACTAAAAAAATATATATAAATTTGTTCGATTACCATTTTATGTGTTAATATATATATAAATGATATAGGTTCGTGTATCCGAGGTCAACCCTATACTTGTTAAATGACGTCATATGTATTTTTACTACAAAATACAGTATGGTGAGTTTCATTTGCTCCCTTTTAATTGCTTTTGCAATATATATTTTTGGGACTGAGAATACATGCGCTGCTTTTATAAATGTTTACGAAATAGACACAAGTACTTAAAAATATATTCTACGTTGAGTTGAGTTATTGGCATACTTCCCTGTAGCTTGGTAACTACTATTTACATGTGGTATTGTAAATGCGAATCCTGTTGATAGATCTATCGGGCCTGACAACCCCAACCGGGCTGGACGACCAGTTTTAAACGGTTGCACAGTACTTCGTTTTCTATACTAAACCTGGTATGGTGTAGCGATGTTATATGAAAGGGAATATGCGACGATGATTAAATGTTAAGTATGGTTACCAAGTGCTCAATCACTTAGAATGCTTTTCATACACTTGCGAGTGTATTATGTTTATAAATATGAAATCTTGTGGTCTATTAAAATAATGGAAATGATTGTTATGATAAACCTATGAACTCACCAACCTTTTGGTTGACACTTTTAAGCATGTTTATTCTCAGGTACGAATTAAGTCTTCCGCTGTGCATTTGCTCATTTTAAGGATATTACTTAGAGTTGATCATCGCAATAGAATCAGATGTTGATGATTTCGTCCAGGGGGATAAGGACGGGTTTTTACATAGCAATCGAAACAGATTGCTTCATTTAATCAAAGAAGATTTTGATTTTCTAAATCGCTGAAGAACCAAATCTTATTACGTAAGATTTTCTTTAAATCCCTTAAATTCCGAAAAATCAATCCTAACTACGTCATCGGTTAAAACGAGTATATTTTTACCCATCTCACTCTTTTGCGACAGCCTCATTTATGTTCCTCGCGTAATCGAATCGTTTTATCTACGTTACCAATGCTGATAAAACTCCTTTATTACGTCATATTTGTCATGAAAACATTCCTATTGTTACCCATGACAACCCCTACCAAATTTCGGGGACGAAATTTCTTTAACGGGTAGGTACTGTAATGACTCGGAAATTTCCAACCAAATTTAAACCTTAATCTTTACATGTTTCCGACACGATAAGCAAAACCTGTAAAGTTGAGTCTAGAAAGTTTGAAATCTATATTTGGATAATTAGATACCCTTTGACCAAGCCTGACGATCCACGAACATTTAAGTGTATATACGGTATATACCATTAACTGATAACATTAACAAAGTATTAGATATATTTTTGTATTTTACAAAATGATTAAACATAATATTTAACTAAATATAAAATGTTTTGAATTTAAATGTATTTAGTTAAGCAATGAGAATTTGATTTATAAAAGTAAATGACCACAACGCTCAAAAGATTAAGTACATTTTGAGTGGGTCAGTTTTTCATAAATTTAAGTCTATATTTTAATAAATGTATGAGACACATAACATAAAGTGTTAGTTTTCTTAGCGTACGAAACTTTGTTTGGAAAACCGAAACCGGGACATTAGTCGAGTGACAACGTAAAAGTAATTTTTGTAAAAACTATATTTTTACCATTAACGTAAATATAATATAATATTTAATTATTTATATAAATTAAATAATTAAATATATATATATATATTTTTAAAATCATTTGTCGGCAAGATAAGTTAAAAGGTGAGCTGGAAAGTCAGGCTCCGCGATCGCGGGATAAGATGCAAGGAAACCTCTGCAAGTCGCGAAGGTTTTGGGGACCGTTTGAGTGCTATAAATCTCGAATTCTTGCAGCGAGTTCATCCCTCTATTTTATAACAAGTACTCCGTAATATTACTTAATAAATATTATTATTATTATTATTAAAATTAATATTAATATTATTATTATTATTAAAATTAAAGATTAAGATTAATATTATTATTAATCTTAGATTAGGAGTGTCGTTAGTATTAAAGATACCTAAAATACTATGATGGGGTTCTGCCCAAGTGTTCCAAAACTGGGTTCATGAGTGGAATAGAATTAAGGAGATTATGGGTTATAGCTATGGAGGTTATGGGTAATGTTCGGGGGTTCTGCTCGTGAGTCAAACTAGTGTTTATCATCTCCGTTGCGTCTATGTACCTTCCTGCAATATTGAATCTAAATATTGATACGTGAGCACTCAAAACTTGACTTTTGATTATTATTAATGTATCCCTGACTAGTGCTCGAGAAATTAGGATCATGCTTGCTTTTATATGTATTTTTGTCAAAATATATTTTAGGACAGAATCTGAATTAGTTACTCCTGCGGTTAAGATAAGGTATATGATATATATGTTTTTGGAAAGGTGGCGAAAAACTATAAACTTTTCATTTAGAAATCGAATGGATTCGACAGACGGATTAAAAGTTATAATCAATTGAACTTTTGTATTAATTATTAAAAAGATTATCTTTATTATTACGACGTCGTTAAAATTATCATTATTAATATTTGATTGTTATTATTATTGTTATTATTATTATTATTATTGTTATTATTATCAAAATATTATTATTATGATTATTATGATTACTATTATTAATAATTAAAAATAATTAATATTTTTATCAAAAACTATTAAATTATTATTTTGATCAACATTATTATTAAAACTATCAATTTATTATTCTTATTATCAGTAACCCTAAAATTATCATTTTTATTAAAAGTATTATTTTTAATGGAAATATTATTATTATAAAATATTAACTTATTATTTCAGTATATTTTTATATAAAATTTTATTTATTAATAACTGAACTATATTATTTACTCTAATGAATTTTGTAAAAATATTTAAAAATATAAAATGACGATATTTAATTATGTATAAATTTTTGGAAATCATTCTGAGTCAAATGAAATTTTATTAACTTTTGCATATTAGTCTCGAGCATTAGGATTGTGGTACACAATGACTTGATTTTAATTATTAAATAGATATTAACCAATATATAAATATATATAATTAATTTAGGTTCGTGAATCCGAGGCCAACCTTATAATTGATCAATGGTGTTATATGTATTTTTACTACAAAATACAGTATGGTGATTATATAGTCCCTTTTAAACTTTAAATATTTTGGGCTGAGAATACATGCGCTGTTTTTATAAATGATTTACGTTATGGACACAAGTGATCAAAAATAAATCCTACGTTGAGTTGTACCATGGCATATTTCTTTATACTTGGTAGCTAATATTTACATGAGGAATGTAAACGCGAATCCTGTTGATAGATCTATCGGGCCTGACAACCCCAACCGGGCTGGACGACCAGTTTTAAACGGTTGCACAGTACTTCATTTCTGTATGCTACACTTGGTACGGTGTAGTGGTTATTTAAGAATATGCTGCTGTGATTTAAATGTTAAGTATGGTTACCAAGTGCTCAACGACTTTTCCATACACTTGCGAGTGTATTATGTATGAATATGAAATCTTGTGGTCCATAGTTATAACGCTGCTAGCATGAAACCTATATATCTCACCAACTTTATGTTGACGTTTTAAAGCATGTTATTCTCAGGAATTAAAGAAATCTTCCGCTGTGCATTAACTCATATTAAGGATAATACTTGGAGTCATTCATGCCATATTTTAAAAGACGTTGCATTCGAGTCATTGAAGTTCATTAGAGATTATTATTAAGTAAATGGCAGATTAGGTCATTTGGATATTATGAAATGTTAGGCGAACATGACAACTCTTGATGTAATGATAGATTGCTTTTTAAGAATAAATGCAACGTTTGTAAAATGTATCATATAGAGGTCAAGTACCTCGCGATGTTAATAACTATTGTAATTCGTTTGTAATCGATATGAACTTCGTCCGGATGGATTAGTTCGGGTTATTAGAATAGTTCACCTACTTGTCTTCCTTTTTAAACGAGTAAGTGGTAAATATAACTCAGGTACGTATTTTTGTATGTTTGCTCAGTAATGTGGGAAAAAAGTGCCTATATAGTTAACCCTAGCGACAAGAGGTGATAGATTAAGATTAACTAAGTAAGATAAAATAGTAATAAGACAATAAAAGTAAAGATAGGTATGATGAATAGAATTCTGAAGGGGAATTATCGCAAGAGTTCAACTTCCTAGGATAAACACTAAACCTCAATCAACTGGCTATGAACCTAACTGATTTGTCACTAAGAGTTTAGACTTTGAAGATTCTGGCTAAGACAGGTAATCCCTACTCCCAACGCTAACCTGAAAGGTTTAACGACATTATTGATTGAATCCTAGGTACATGAACAAAGTGGGTTACCCAATAAAGGAACATCTCAGCTTTTCTTAATCCTAGTTGGTCTAACTAAAGCAATATCCTACCACTAAATCACTATGCTATGCTTTAACATTAACAGATGTGTAATCTTAGGTATCCTAAGGTACTGCTAATTGGGATAGAAGTCTCTCCTTTGCGATCACCTATTCAACCCCAGATCATCTTAAAACATCTCAAGAACATTGCTCTTGACCCGAATCATGCTTCTGAGAAAGCTAGTGTTCACTGAACTCTCTATTGCTAACTCTAATCACAACCTAAATGGGCAGCTCTTCTATGATGAACAAATACTTATTCGTACGTAGGTACTATATCCCTATTGTGACGTTAAGTACACATAACTACTTACCAAGTATCCTAGGGTTGATCAGGTCCTAATACTAGGTTATAGCCACGTGAATAAGCAGAAAGGGTGATCCGTAAATTAAACTTCTAAACCGTCAAGGTTTCAGCATAACAATATGACAAGTTTCAGATAAAATATTCAGCATATGATAAACAATTGTAACAGATAGATAATCATGCAAGATGAAAGCAGCTCAAGATAATAGCTTTATTAAATTAAGGAAAGCGTTCACCATTTACAGACGAGATCTGAACCATTACAAGTGCTGACAACCTCTAGCCCGCTCCTATTACAATCTTCGGCGTTCGCCTCCGGGTACTTAATTTCCCGCTCGGAGGTGAGAAGGCCTTGAAAGCTCGAGTGGGAGAAAGTGTATTGTAGTGAGAGAGTGAAGAGAGGTGTGTGTTGGAATGAATGACAAAGACCCTTTAAATAGACTTGGAAAATAGCCAAATACGGCTGGCAGGCCGTATTTGGCAGGCCATTTGGTGGCTCGCTTGGCAGCACGTATTTGGCAGGCCGTACCCATACGGCAGGCCGTTTGGCAGGCCGTATGGCAGGCCGTATGGCAGGCCGTATGGCAGGCCGTTTTTGGTGCCTGGTCAGCCTGAATTCCCTGGATCGTAACTTGATTTCTTGTCTTTCACCGTTTTCGCTCTAGAATCTCCGTTTTAGCTCCGTTTCTCTTGATTCTTTTTGCATCGTCTTCGTAATTACTTTGCCTATAAGTTTAACCGAAAAAGCTATTATTTTGCCGACAAAGCATTGAACTTTATGCTTTTGGGACTCAATATCGGGGGTAAAAACGTGACTTTTTAGCCGATATCAAATATCCCACACTTAGACTTTGCTTGTCCTCAAGCAAACTTCTGAACTTAAAACAGTGAGGACTTTAATTCGTGGAGATCAAGCTGTTTTGTTCCGCAAGACGGAAGAGCGGAAACTTGGTCTTATTCTTTTTGCTAGTCTCAAATCTTTTCCCGCAAGCATGAGAGGAGGTTACATAACTGAGGCTATCTCACTCGGGTCACTCCTTTCACTCAAGTGTTTAGGGAATCCTAAAGTTCTAAGAAATGAAGTCACTCTTCGCCAGTCATGCTCACATTCTTCATCATAGGCTTGATCAAGACTCAAATCTCCATCACTTATTTGCGAGAATTTTCGGTTATCGACTCAGCTTGAATTATGAAGAAATGGGGATTTTTGAATTTTCTAGAGTACGAAGGGTTTTAATAGATAGGAGTTTTCTTTTTGAAAGACTGATTCCATCGATCCTTTCAGCTTTTTGTCGGGAATTTCTTTGATGAACATCCTTCTTTTTGACTGCCAGGAGTTCTGCTCTCGAATCTTTGCTGGTTCTGCTCCCTTTCTCAGAGCCTTTATATAAAAAAAACTTTGCTCTATATTTTTTTTTAAAGCATCTTTTGCTTTTCTCTGCGAGGTCTCCTTTTTGGGCGATCTTCTTTGATACTTGACTTGGATGCTCGCATTTTCTATTGCGATTTTGGAGACTTTCCTGACAAAGAATGATTTGTCGGGATTTATTTGTTTGTAAAGCGGATAGGGTAAATAAGAAAAGATGAAATGGATTTTGTGGAGCGAAGGTGAAAGTGGTAATGAAGGTGGAGGTTGTTTTCGTCTTCATGGATAGCTGAGGTTTTAACTTAGTCATTCTCGTCAAAATGTGTGATTCCGAAATGTAGCTCAAGAGCAAGTTCTGATTCCGAGATGTTAACATCGGCGCGCTCAACAGAAATATAGTGAAGCACTAAAAATGAGTGCTTATAAAGCCTTATTTGGGGGTGCCTCACAACAATTATAGCAGGTTGAATTGCGCCTTTCGTTATGCAATGCTCTATTGGGAAGTTGATTTTGAGTTTTCGCAAAAAGTTTTCAACCTTGTTTTACCCTTTTTGTCTATATTGTAGTAAAAACTTTTTGATCTTTTATAGAACTTAGTCATCCTTAGCGTTTTATAATTCAAAAAGTTTTAAATTTTGTGAAAAACTTGAGGATTTTACAAGAATCATTATGTGCAACATTTGCTATCCCACACTTTTAAAACAACATTGTCCTCAATGTTAAGGATACGGAGTATCCCACACTTTAGTTTTAAAAGAGGCGTTTGTGTTATTAAAAAGTTTATGTTGTTGGGGATGCCAATCCCACACTTAGTTTTTATAGTGGTATAGTAATTGCGTATATTCTAATTGAAAAGGTGTTGAAGACGTAGTACTCCCCTAGGGTTTCAGGACGTGCAATTGGATGGCGCGCTTTCCCTGGATTCTTCAATTCTGGTGCCGGCGTCATCCTCGTTCACGTCGTCTTTGCTCCAGTGTCCTTCTCGCATGGTCTCGATCGTCGTTTATTTTGTGACATTTATTCATGCAACATTTATTCTAAAGACAACCATACTAACAATAAAAGTAATTATGCCCAAAACTGGGCTTTCAGGAACATAATGTAATGTAATAAGATATAATGTAGCAATAATGAAAGTAGAATGTTCCAAAAAAATACTCAAGATCACGGCTGGGGTGCTGGGTATGGTGGAGAGTAGATGACTCTGGTACGAGCTCCGGTCAGGTTCCGCAGTCTAGATTGACCCTCACTGGTCATCTCCTCGTTGGTGGCAAGCTGAGCTGCCAACTCTGCAGTGTTAACATCCGAGGATATTCTAAACTCAATCTCATCTGATCTGGCTATCAACCGGGTCAATGAAGACGTGCTCGTATGTACCATCGGGCCTAAGTTCCAACTCAAACTATCCTGCGAACCTCTATTCTGTCCCCATTGTTGGTTCACATCCATACCATGTATACCCTGCGTAACCCCTGCAGTCGTACGCTGCTCCAATGCCTGATCCCACGTCGGGTCCTGTCCAACAGTAGACGTGATAATGGGGTCGGTGCTGAATATCTGATTAATGAAGTTCTCGGCCCCTGTAGTCTCTGGAGGTGGCGGTGGAGGGGTAGGCGTGATCACTGTACGCTGCGAATAATGATGAGTAGGTAGCTGTGGAGGTCCTGAAAACTGATGGCTCGGCCCAGCTTCTCTAGGATCACGGAAAGCCTGCATCACCGGATACTCATGTGAAAATGGCGGGATGTCGAACTGTCTCCCTGCGTGATGTGCAAAATGATCCAAATTTTCAAGGATCGCATGATGGGAGAACCAACTCTCCTGTCCCGGTACATCCCCCATGTGGTACTGATAATCGAACGGTGGGTATCGTGATCGTGGACGATCACCCTCTCCGACTGATGAATGTCGGCGGGTGTCGGTGGGCCGCCCATGGGCCGTCGGATCATCCTCATCCATAGGTTCCTGAGAACCTCGCCTCCTACTTCCGTCCCTCGTCCGACTGTCATGTCTGAATCCATGAACTCTCACTCTCGGCACCATCCGCTCCTCGGAATCGGGTATATCTGGATTCGCTTGGATGATCAACCGCTCATCCTCCACGCGAATATACTTCCAATAACTTAACAACTTGTACCCAATCTCCTCAGATACGGCCCCAATCCTATAATTAAGCTGTTCAATGTCCCCTAAAACACCCATTCTTCTGAGCAACTTGGGAAAAACACCTTCTAAAACTGGCACAACCGTGCTCGCTGAACTTTTCTCGCTAGTAATGGCCTGAGCGAGGAGATGCGCCACCTGTATGTTCTGGTTGTTTATGATGGCGTGCATTAGGCGCATGTCTCTGATGGTGACAGCACCGCCAAATCTAGCCTTCGGATATAGGGTTCTGGTGATCAGGTGGTGGAGTATTCGGAGCTCGGGGTTTGTGAATTTCGATGCCTTTTTACTTGAATGCCAATCCTCATGGTCTGTGGTGTGTTGGTGCCAAAAAATCTGATGTTGCACCTGATTCGGGGAGGTAAAATCATCTCTGAATATCCGCCGGTTGAGTTGATTTTGCTTGTACAACTCAAGGTATCTCGCAAACTGCGCGAGAGTCAAATGATACATTTGGTTCCGGTGCCGAAAGTGAATACACTCCTGATTAAGATAATCGGCTGAATCCACCGTAGAATCAAAACTCCATGTAGCCATAAACTCCGCGTATGGCTCATTATACGTTGTTTCGTTTAATTCGAACAACGCTTTCCAAGCCCTGTGCGTTCTTCCTTCGGCTTGGAAGGTAAACATCCGTTTAAGATCTTGATCCCAACCACACTGTTCAAGTATCGTCCAATTAACGTACTTATTACCCGCTTTCTCGCGGTTAACCCAAACTCGCATGAAAGGTTCGTGCTCCTCCTGGTTTTCCTGGTTTCGAAGACAATGGGGTAACTCGACATGGTTTCGACGATTGGCCATCTGCAAAAGTAAAGTAAAATAGGTTATGTTCCAAAAATTAAGATTTAAATTCCAAAAATACCTATATTTTTTGAAAAAAATTCGAAATGAGGGCTTTATAAATGGAGTTTTCCAAAATCCTGTTATAGTCAACTATAGTCAAAATTACCACAAACAACATCTATAGTGTTACTTTAGAGCAAAATTCAAGGTGTACCCGTGATTACGATAAATAATGCAATAAATAATAATTATAGTCATTTAGTCGTAATAAGCAATTTTCAACCAAATATGATGAAATTTAAGCATACAATGATCCTAAAGACCATTTTTAATTACCTTAAATATTTTCAAACATCAAAGTTGAGCTATAACATGTCAAAGTCAAAGATTAGAGCCGTTTGACCGAAAAATATTCATTTTGTTCCAAACGTACAAAATAAGGAAAATCAAGGATTAAGCTACATTTTCACGAGCAAATCAATGATTCCATTATTTGAACTAGTTCTAAGGCATTCCTAAGTTTTAAAAACGTTTTAACTATAGGAAAAACCGAAGTCCTAATTACGTGTAGTTTGACCAAAATTCCAAATTCAAGCAAACTAGCCTACTTTGTTCCAAATTCAGTTGCTAAGCATTCCTAATGAATCACTAAGCCTAACAAAGCTAGCAAAACACCAAATTTCCAAGAATTTCACCCAATTTTACCCTAAAACCTCAAGTGACTAGTCGAGAGCCAAAAACTATCCAAATTGCCTCAATCAAGCCTAAAAACTAACACAAAGCAATCACATTATCTATCTAAGCATAAAGGAATCCAAAATTGAGTCAAAAATCAAGTTTTTCTAAAAAGTCAAAAATTTGACCCTAAGAGAAAATTCGAATTTTCATCAAGAAAGAGTACATTTCGTTCGAAATTGATGATAGAATCGTGTTTAGGAGGCTCGAGAGACTAGGTTTCAAGCTTTGATTCGTCAAAAACGGTTGAAAATTGAAAGATTGGTGATGATGGTGGTGGCATCGGTCGTGGGTACAGAGGGAGGAGAAGGAAAACACAAAAAAGAAAGAAAAGAAAGAGGAAAGGAGAAGGAAAAGAGAAAGAAAAAGGTCCGTGTGGCTCGCGGGCTTATTTCCCCGACCCGTTTTGCACAATTTTTTAGATTTTTATAATTTTAAAATTTAAAGGGTTTTAAGAAAAGATAAATAAAATAAAACCTCGGATTTTAATCCGGTTATTTTTATACTATTTTTGTATTTTAATATTTTCTGAGACAACTTATTTAAAATAAAGACAAGTTAAAATATAAAAAGAAGACAACTAAAAATTAAAATTAAAATATTATATTATCATTAAAAGTACAAATTACACAGGTCCTACAACTAAATTCCAGAAATGACGCGGAAAGAAAGACAAGTTTAAAGCTTCTTTGACCATCCAGAGTAGATCCGCGGAGTGTATTGAAAATATCTCGAAATCACTTAACATTCTACGCTCGCGTTTCTGTAAATCTCCGATATCGTCCATAAGTTTTACCAAAGCCCTTTTAACTTTCTTAGTATTTGAAATTCCGTCCCTTGGCCCAGTATCTCTATAATTTAGTTCAAAAAGAAGTTTTGCCACTGTGTCTTGGAATAAAAGATCTCCCGCACAGTCAGAATCACCGATAGTAAATTTAAAGTTTGAAGATATTTCTCAAATGATCTTTCTTTGCGGGTTTGTAAATGGAAATTTTGACATAGTGAGGATCTGCACGAGTTCCGAATATACTTCCTTTTTTTTTAGAGGAAATTCTGATGTATTCTTTCCTCGGTAGAATCCGGAAAAGCTTCAATTAATCTTTTGATAAGAAACGAGGCTGGATCAACGTAAAAGAAATCTCGATCTCCGTAGGTTGAAATAGGGTTAGGTATCTTGCTTTCGATCCAGAATTCTAATTCAGAGATCATTGCCGAGACGTAACGGTTTATGTGAATTGGAGAAACTTCCTTATTGGTGAAGTGAGGGAGAAAAGCGACGAATGACTCTAAATCAAACTTGAAATTAATTTCTGCATCCCGATACTTGATGAAAAGGTCATCCCCACATTCTTTTAACAGTTTGTGAAGAGAACGAGTCTGAGAACGCAGCTCTTTTAACAAGTTGAGTTGACATGTTGAAAATGGGAAGTCTGAGGAATAGAGGTGCCTAACGAATTCTCTATAGACGTCTAACCTTCTACTAGGGTTTAACAGATTTCCAATAAACGGAGCTTTTGTTTTATCAGGGTTTCGTATCTCTTTAGGATTAAATTCGAACAAGTCTGGATAGTTGAAAATAGTTGGATATTCTTCCCTTATCTCGTCTTCCATTATCAGGAGTTCGTTAAGACTGAGCCTCCCTTTTGGATCGTGAAGAGGGTCGAATCCTGGTGAATTTGAGTAAAACTTATCCAAAAGCAATGAAATCTCCAAGTTAGATGAAATTATCCGGCTTCTTGGACTACAAGAATCAAGAACTAAGTCTTGATGAGACTCATCAGGGTTTAGATTTGTTTTTGGTTTAAAAAGAAAAACTTTGCCGGTTTTCGAAGTCGTGGGAGAGCAACTGCCATTCACACTTTCTTCGTAGTCGGTTGAGTTTGAACTGGAAACTACAGAAATAAAAACCATAATTAATATTTTTGTTTTTATAATTGAAAAGGGTTTACTGTAATGGCGACTTTAAATCCTATACCGACAAACTCCCTGCTTGTTAAGCGTGTGTGATTCTTGTCAATTTATCTTTGAAACAAGTGGCCAGACAGACAACCGGAGAGGCAGGATCCTTTTGGTTCCAATATAATTGGAGACTGTTCGGAAAATCCAATAACCAAGTCCGTGTATAATTGTCTTTCTTAGACACCACCCAAGAATCTCAGATATCTTGATAGAATCAACAATTACCTTAACAGACAGAAAATAAGTCCCCGGCAGCGGCGCCAAAAACTTACTTACTCTTATGATATGGCCAAAACGGACGGTTTTATTTTCGCGGTGTCGTTAGGCCGCGGTACGTCGGAGTCAGCTATCACAGGGGTGAGTAGTGGTTGTTTTTTATTTATATTTAGCTGGGGTTCCAAGCTATAGTTCACCTACTCGTCTTCCTTTTTAAACGAGTAAGTGGTAAATATAACTCAGGTACGTATTTTTGTATGTTTGCTCAGTAATGTGGGACAAAAGTGCCTATATAGTTAACCCTAGCGACAAGAGGTGATAGATTAAGATTAACTAAGTAAGATAAAATAGTAATAAGACAATAAAAGTAAAGATAGGTATGATGAATAGAATTCTGAAGGGGAATTATTGCAAGAGTTCAACTTCCTAGGATAAACACTAAACCTCAATCAACTGGGCTATGAACCTAACTGATTTATCACTAAGAGTTTGGGCTTTGAAGATTCTGGCTAAGACAGGTAATCCCTACTCCCAACGTTAACCTGAAACGTTTAACGACCTTATGGATAGAATCCTAGGTACATGAACAAAGTGGGTTACCCAATAAAGGAACGTCTCAACTTTTCTTAATCCTAGTTGGTCTAACTAAAGCAATATCCTACCACTAAATCACTATGATATGCTTTAACATTAACAGATGTGCAATCTTAGGTATCCTAAGGTACTGCTAATTGGGATAGAAGTCTCTCCTTTGCGATCACTTATTCAACCCCGGATCATCTTACAACATCTCAAGAACATTGCTTCTGACGCGAATCATGCTTCTGAGAAAGCTAGTGTTCACTGAACTCTCTATTGCTAACTCTAATCACAACCTAAATGGGCAGCTCTTCTATGACGAACAAATACTTATTCGTACGTAGGTACTATATCCCTATTGTGACGTTAAGCACAAATAACTACTTACCAAGTATCCTAGGGTTGATGAGGTCCTAATACTAGGTTATAGCCACGTGAATAAGGGGAAAGGGTGATCCGTAAATTAAACTTCTAAACCGTCAAGGTTTCAGCATAACAATATGACAAGTTTCAGATAAAATATTCAACATATGATAAACAATTGTAACAGATAGATAATCATGCAAGATGAAAGCAGCTTAAGATAATAGCTTTATTAAATTAAGGAAAGCGTTCACCATTTACAGACGAGATCTGAACCATTACAAGTGCTGACAACCTCTAGCCCGCTCCTATTACAATCTTCAGCGTTCGCCTCGGGGTACTTAATTTCCCGCTCGGAGGTGAGAATGCCTTGAAAGCTCTAGTGGGAGAAAGTGTATTGTAGTGAGAGAGTGAAGAGAGGCGTGTGTTGGAATGAATGACAAAGACCCTTTAAATAGACTTGGAAAATAGCCAAATACAGCTGGCAGGCCGTATGGCAGGCCGTTTGGCAGGCCGTATTTGGCAGGCCGTATTTGGCAGGCCGTTTTTGTGGCAGGCCGTTTGGTGGGTCGCTTGGCAGCACGTATTTGGCAGGCCGTACCCATATGGCAGGCCGTTTGGCAGGCCGGTTTTGGTGCCTGGTCAGCCTGAATTCCCTGGATCGTAACTTGATTTCTTGTCTTTCACCGTTTTCGCTCTAGAATCTTCGTTTTAGCTCCGTTTCTCTTGATTCTTTTTTCATCGTCTTCGTAATTACTTTGCCTACAAGTTGAACCGAAAAAGAGATTATTTTGCTGATAAAGCGTTGAACTTTATGCTTTTGGGACTCAATATCGGGGGTAAAAACGTGACTTTTTAGCCGATATCCTGATTCACTAATCATGAGTTAGCTTCACTAAGCATTTTTCCAAACCCGGTGGAGATCTGTTTACACCAATAGTTCTTTAATAAGCCATACCAACTTACTTAGATTAAACTTGTCTTCACCTTAGACAAGTATTAATTCCTAGTGGAATTAATCTTCTTCCTAGATCCTTTTAAGGAAGAAGAATCACTAAGTCAAGTGGTGTTCTTATTACAAGAACAATTCTACTAACTCAATCTTTCATTGTTCTTCAATAAGTCACACCAATCTTACTTAGATCAAACTTGTCTTCACCTTGAACAAGTATTAGTTCCCAATAGAATTAATCAACTTCCTAGATCCCTTTAAGGAAGTTGAATCACTAAGTAAGATGGTGTTTCCTATCACAAGAAATATTTAACTTCCTTGACCCCCCAATGAAGTATCTCACAATGTAAACTTAAAGATACAAAATGATAAGCATAAAGTTTACAATGTAAGTCTACTTAGTGTAAGTAGAATCTCTCTTTCTCTCTTATAATCTCTCCATAGAATGTGCTTGAGGCTTCGGAGATTAGTTGATATGACTTTGAAAGTATGTTAGAATGAGGTGGTTCTTCAATGAGGCAAATGTTGGTGTTTATAGAAAACCAAAAATGTGACAGAACCTTCGCGGCTCACTCCACGGTCGACCGTGGATCGACCGCGCTCCTGTTGTACTGAAAATAAATCCGTTATAGAGTCGTTGTAATCTGCACTTTTTGACCACTTTCCTTTATTTGATGTCTGCAAAAAGATACCAAAAACATCATGACACCCTTGACCATCATCTATTACTTTAAATGCATTCAACGAAGTAGACATGAGCTTGCAAATGAGGAAAGCATCTTCTCTTGAGAATTTTTTCATTGATTCCAAAAGAGGTAAGTGTTGATTTTTTGCTCCATGACAATTAGCAACCATCCAAACTTCTTATTGTAAGTCTTCCATTCATTTGTCAATATTTAGTTGCAAGTATATGCTTTCATTGGTTACTTGCAACACTCCAAATAAGACCAATTTGTTTTACATGAAGACTTATAGAGAATTACATTAATCATAAAGAGATAAACATACTTAAGCATGTAAGTAATGCTTAATGATTAATCAAGTAGGGAGCATCTCTTTCGTTAGGACTTAATGACCATCCTAATTATGTCTACATGTATTCTAGATTTAAAAGGATGATTTGCAATTAAGTACAAAAGGACATTTTGCAACACTTATGTGTTTAACCTTAATCAGAAGCTAAAGTGTGATTAAGACATCATTAGGTGAGATTAAGCGAGATTAGCATCCTAGAGACCAAAACACTTTTTGATATGGAGGGGGAAACTATTCTAAGTGTGTTGAAAAAGATTTAGTGAATTATAGATGCCCCGAAGTGGTCAAATTTTATTTGGTCAAGAAATTTGGATAGAATGAATTGCGGTCGATCCACGTCTGTCGTAGAGTTGACCGTGTACCTGGCTTCTCATAAACCAACCACGGTCTGACATGCGGTCGACCGTGGTTCGAGCGGTGTACTTTCTGAGTTTTTCAAAGGACTCTTTTGAGTTGTTTATTATGTGTATCAGTCGTTTGCTAGAGATCATGTAGGCTCGTGAACTTGTGTTGTTCTATACGCTTTTAAGCACTTGAGAATTGTTGTCATCATCAAAATAAAGTGATTAATATTTGAATATTATCTTTGGATCATCAACCAACAAGCTGCAATTAGAAGCCAAAAACATCTCGAATGACATGCATAACCCCTTTTATCTTGGATGCATTCTTGGAAATTGACATTGACTTAAAAGAGGAAAGCCTCGTTGTACTTCTAGTGTGTCATTGATTTCCCTTTATGGCAAATGCAGATTTTTTATCCCTTGACAGACCACAAGCTTCCAAAGTTCATATGACAAGTCTTCAAGGCTTTTGTCAACATTTGATTTCAAGTATATACATCGATTGGTTACTTGCAACCCTCCAAATAAGACCTATTTATTTTACATGAAGACTTCTAGGGAATTACACTAATCATATAGTGGTAAACATACTTAAGCATGTAAGTAGTGCTTAATGATTAATCAAGTGAATAGCATCTCTTTAGTTGGGACTTAATGACCATCCTAATCATGTCTACATATATTTTAGATTTAAAGTATGACTTGCAAAATGACATTTAGCAATACTTATGTGTTTAACCTTAATCGTAAGCTAAAGTGTGATCAAGACATCATTAGGTGAGATTAAGCGAGATTAGCATCCTAGAGACTAAAAATCTTTTTGATATGAAGGGGGCAACTATTATAAGTGTGTTGAAAAGGATTTCGTGAATTATAGATGCCCCGAAGTGGTCAAGAAATTTGGACATAACGAACTGCGGTCGATCCACAGTTGACCGTGGAGTCGATCGTGTACCTGGTTTCAGGTTTCTCAGAAACCAAGGTACAGGACACCCACGTTATGACTTGTGGTCGACCGTGGACCTAGCTGTGTACTTCCTAAGTTTTTCAAAGGACTTTTTTGACTTGTTTATTATGCATATCGGTCGTTTGCTAGAGATCATGTAGGCTTGTGAACTTGTGTTGTTCTATACGCTTTTAAGCACTTAAGACTTGGTGTCATCATCAAAACAAAGTGATTAACATTTTAATATTATCATTGGATCACTGACCAACAATGACATATTCAGCATTATATGTAATTACGGAAATGGAAATGATCAAGCAAATTTCCACCGAAAGCTAGAAACACACTTGAGTGTTATAGATGGGGGGTTTTCAGATTCAGCGGCGTTAAGTCCATGGTCCGGTTATCGTGATAACCCTATCCGAGATGATGATCGTGGTAGGGTGGTTATGGCTGTTAACCGGTCGATGAGGCGAAGTCGATCGAGGCGAAGGGAAAACCATAGGTAAAACCTTAGAGGGGAGTGATAAGAGCATAGGAGCTCTTGTGATCGCCATAGATGATTTGTATGTATGGTGTACCCCTTTATGTATAAGGGGGATATTAGGGTTTTTTGGGAATGGGTCGCTAATGGACCAGGCCCAAGCGCGAGCCCAAGTTGAAGCATGATAACGCGCCAAAAGTAATATTTTTAACCGCGTTATATAGCTCATTTAAAATACGATATCGAATAAAATGCCTAAATATGCCTTTTAATTTCTTATTTTGTAGATATCGTAAAAGCGAATCCAATGGCGCAAGAATCGAAGAAAAATGAGTTATAACGAAGAAACCAGAGCTAAAACCGTGAACGATCGAAAAACGCACTCCAAAAAATGCATCTCGGATAAAAACCCGGCCGGTACTCACCACACAGTACCGGGACTGACACCCTCCAAGTGTCGGCACCGACACTTGGTGACTGACCGGTATAAGCTCGAAGCCCCTCGGGACCGACACCTGCAACAGGTGTCGAGACACTTGAAGAATTCCTGCTAAAGAGCTGAACATGACACTTGAAGAATTCCTGCTATCTACTCAACTAGAACAGCAGATATGATCTGATGCTGAGCTGGACAAAGACCAAGTGTTGCTCAACAAAAAGAAAAACTTGAAGAAAATAATAGACCAGTAGCAAAGAAACCAAAGGAAAAACTTAATGTTTCTAAACCTTCACAAATGAATACTGATGCACAAACAACATGGAATAACTTGCAAAGAAAGAGGTATGCTGATGTAATGACAAGGAGACTAAGTCAAGCAAAAAATATTTAAGTGTTAAAGATGCAATAATCATGCTATCAACATCAGTGGAGAAAATAATGAGTTTGAAAGAATTGAACTGATTGATTTAAGGAACTATGGTTACTCTGAATGGTTGGTGTAAGACCCGAATATTTGTATTGTACATATGTGTGAATAAGTTATTCAAGTTGTGGGGTTTTGGATGTACATATTTAAAAAGGAAGAAGAATCCTGCCCAGGCAACCCGCGCGCCGCGCAGGTATATGGCGCGCCGCGACATTACGGGCTGACAGCCCATCTCTTGCTTTTAAATTAGATATTTTAAGGGCTTTTTGGTAAATTCACATGGGACCCGGCTTTAAGGCTTGAAATCAGTTGTTGGAGTCTCATTTACTCCATCTCCATCTACCTTATCACTTTCCATTAAATCCTAGAGAGAGAGGAAGTTCTAGCGTGAGAAAGCTCCATTAAAGGAAGAAGGAGGTTGAATCGGGTCTTAGTGCGAGTTCTAAAGTCGTTCATCTAGTCGCTAGCTACGTGGTGATTGTGTTGGTAAGTTATAAAACCTAATTTTTACTTTAATTGCATTAAGGGTTAGGGTTTGGGTTAGTGATGCACACAAAACCCATTTGCTAGTAAATTTGGGGGTTTGGGTGAATTTGGGTCATGTAGACTCAAAGATGACTAATTAGGGTTTTCAAAGTATTAATTTATGTTTATAGGCCTAAATTGGTTAGTTAAAGTACTTGCACACTTGTATATATGTAGATGGGTGTTAAGTGGGTTAGTGGTGACCCAAATGGGTGTGTTGACCTTGAAATGGGTCAAATGGGTCTTTAATGACCTAAGTGGCCTTGCAAGTGTGAAAATGAGTTAACTTTGTGATTAAAAGTGTAATAAGACCATAAATGGCTAGAGTTAGGGTTTTTGGTGAAGTTGACCAATTATTAGGGTTAATGGTGCAAAATGGGTCGGAATTGCAATTCGGGTCAAAATGGCTTTAGAATGGTGAAAGTGAAGGTATTTCGTATGCCCGAGAGACATATTAAATTAACGTGGCTAACATGTTATGATCCAAGTCGGGTCATACCCAATAACAAGCTTACCGACACCTTATGCTTATTTGATCTTTAAGGTTGGATCATTAAATAAATACGCGACACTTGAATTTTAGAAAATGGTTTCTAAAGAAATATTACTTGATATGTGAATATAAATTATGGGTAATTTATATTATATGGATTTAATTATTTATAGGCTAAATAATTAATAATGTTATGTTACAATTTTATAAATGTATTTTATAAATTATGTACACATACATTATAAATGAAATGCAAGTTTTATAAAATTTAATTTTATAAAATGAAACCATTTTATTTAAAAGACATGGAAGTGGCATTGGGAGGGTAATTCACATGCTAAAAGATTCCACCTTTTTGGTCAATCCTTCCCATTTCCACAAGTATATGTCTAGCACTCTTTGAGACATTTATTCCATGCAAACATATCAAGTAAAAGAGCAAAAAACTGACCAAGAAAAACTCCTCCAGCTGCTGATTCTGGCCGTGGCTATAGGAGCTCAAAAGAAGGTTCAAAATTTGGTTTTTGCAAGCTTGATTCAAGTGTAATTAAATCCTAACCATAGCACAAGGTGTTGGTGTTAAGTTTGGGGTATAATCCCTTGAGGTCTCATTGTTTTGAGGCTTCATTCATCATCATCCTACCAACTTGCTGCTGTCCAGATTTTAGGGTGTAAACATAAAGGGTTTTGAGCTTGTTCAAAAGTGATTAAGGGTCTTAATACCTAACAAGCTTAAAGGTGGTGTTGGTGCACAATAGTTTGAGGTTCTACACAATTGTTCACCATCTTGGTCATTTGAAATAACCCTCAACTATCTTGAGGAGGTAAATATAAACTCTCTCCTTCTCTTTAATTTGTAAGCATAATGTTCACAACTTGATCCATGGGATTTAGCTTTAAATTGGTTAAAGTTTAACAAGTAAAACTTGATAATTACACGCTTCCGATTATAATGATTCTTAAAAGGTTTTAAGATATATGAAACTTGTTAAATCCCAACAATGGTATCAGAGCCGAAGTTGTTGAAATATGCTTCGAATTATTGTTTTAAACCCACTATATTTGCATTCTAAGTACATGCATGAAAGAAGAATGCAGAAATTGTTGGTTTTGGGTGGGTACTTCATTATGGCTGAATTTATTAGGGTTCAAAATTGGGTTTTGAGCTCTATCATTTGGTCATATTTTGTTGCATGTTAAAGTTCACAATCCTAGCCTTGACCTTGTGTTGATTGCATGTTATATTTGGTTGATTTGTTATATTCATTTGGTATGTAATATTATTCATTCAATTGGCATGTAATAATTATTATTTTGGCTATGTAATTTGTTTTACATTTGGTATGTAAAATAGAATAGGTTGTATTTCATTTTCTAGATAAAAATGTATTAGGATACATATTTTGTAAAAATGAAGAACAAGATCATGAAGACTTGAAGAACACAAGGAGCATTTGGATGCAAGGTTAAGTGGGAGATTGTAATCTCCTACTTTGTATTATTACCCCTTAACCCGGTGACATTTGTTTTCGGCTAAACAAATATCCACCAAAATGGCTAGATTGTGAACACGCTTATTTTGCATGTGTGGTTGTTTGTATGATTATTGTTTTGTACGTTTGGTTGATACAATTAATCACAAGATAACAACAAACAAAACGACAATTTAATTGGTTAAATTAGACGTTCTAAGTACATGCAAAACGGCAATTTAAATGGTTAAATTAAAATAGCAACCAAAACCCTTAATAAATGGTTATTAAGAACAAGAAAAGGATAACGTATATAAAATGGTTTATATCATGTAATTGGCTCAATTACAAGACATGAAATTGGTTTTTCACAAGTACCATACACTAAATGCATGTTGGTGTATGGCATAAAAGTTTTCTCAAACTAGAATTAACGAAAACTTAAAATCCCTTTTACAAACAAGGTAAACAAGTTTAACGCCATCCTATTGTGTGACACTTAAAAGTATTAGGGAACTCTTGATGGGATAAAGGTCACCTAACCGTTATGAGCAAACTAATATGATTAAGGTAAATTTCGCATGCTTGTGGGATAAAGGTCACCTAACCACTTGTATGTTAAATTTACAAGTCTATACAAGTAGGACGACTTGATTTGGGAATCATGAACTTAGGGTCACCGAAGCATGAGGAACAAATAGGCGTTGATGGGATAAATATGCCATGCAAAAGGATTGCATGATCCCATACTCTAGAAGTTGCAAATGGATTGCAATTGTCATTTATTGACTACCTAGCTAAATAAAATTGCGGGATAAAGGTCACCTAACCGAAATTTGGTTTACCGTTGGATTCTAGAATTTAATAATTCAATTGGATTTAAAGGGTATTGAATGTTAAATTAAAATCGATACTTAAACGAACTTTGTTAAATTTTGTAGATGGCCGCCAATAACAACAACATTCCAAACGCACCAATCAACTTTAATAACCTATCATTGAGGTCCATCCTCGAAAAGGAAAATAACTCCCAATCCGTTTCATCTAATGTACTAAAGATGAAAAGCCTCATTGATCGATTGCACCATCTCAACAGTCCCGTGTCTAATGAATTAACCACGGACCTTATCCTCAACTCTTTGTCAAAAAGGTTTGACACATGCGTGTTGAATTACAGCATGAATGATTGGGATAAGAGCATTGACGAATTACATGTCATGCTAAGGACGGATGAATCAAGCATGGGTAAAAAGGCTTCACCCATGCTCATGATCAAAGAAGGTGGATCCAAGGATGAATCCTCTTCTAAGCCAAAGGTGGCTAAGAAGAAAGGACCCACCTACAAGGGCAAAGGAAAAGGGAAGATGGTTACCCCAACCAACAACACTAAATGGCAAAAGGTTGCCAGACAAGCAAACCCCAAGGAAGATCCGTGCTTTGGTTGCGGTGTGATAGGTCACTGGAAACGCAACTGCCCGGTCTACCTAAAGGAGTTGAATGCAAAGAGGGATGCAGGGCAAACCTCAGGTAATGTATACATGATATACGTTGAGCTTAGTATTACTTCTTCTAATACATGGGTATTAGACACAGGATGTGGAACTCATATTTGCAATTCATTGCAAGGGTTCATAAGAAGTAAACTAAATGTGGGAACAACAAGTCTCTACATGGGAAATGGTGCAAAGGTGCACGTAAAAGCTCAAGGAGACTTTGTTTTAAAGCTACCAAGTGGTTTGGAGCTTATATTGAAAAATGTTTTGTATGCACCTGATTTAACACGAAACATTATTTCTGTTTCCTGTTTAAGACAATGTGGTTTTAATCTTAATTTTATTAATGATGATATCCATGTCTTTTTGAATGATATGTTCTATTTTAAGGCCTCTCCTTTGAATGGTATTTATGAATTGGTTCATGATAACACATCATTCGATAGCTCAATATACCAAGCAAGCACCAAGAAGCTCAAAATGGATTTGAGTGATTCCTACTTATGGCATTGTCGCCTTGGTCACATAAACAAGAATCGAATGCATACACTTCAAAAGAATGGCCTTTTGAAATCAAATGAACTGGACTCGTTTGATGTGTGTGAATCTTGTTTACAAGGCAAAATGACCAAAGCACCTTTCACAGGGACCTATGAAAGGGCTAAAGACTTATTAGGATTAATACATTCGGATGTATGTGGACCTTTTAAGCCCATGACTAGGAATGGTGAAAGATACTTCGTTACTTTCATTGATGACTTCAGTCGTTTCGGATATGTCTACTTATTAAGACACAAAGACGAAACTTTTGAAGCATTCAAGGAATATCAAAACGAAGTACAAAATCAACTCAATAAGACAATCAAGGTACTTCGTACCGATAGAGGAGGTGAATACCTAAGCGACGCTTTCCAAGATCATCTTAGGAGTTATGGGATTATCTCGCAACTTACTCCACCCGGGACACCCCAGCTTAATGGAGTATCCGAGAGGAGGAACCGAACCCTAATGGATATGGTTCGATCTATGATGGCAAGAAGCTCGTTACCTCTATCATTTTGGGGTTATTGTCTTTGCTCCGCGGCTCGTATTTTAAATATGGCCCCAACCAAGAAAGTGGAACGAACACCTCATGAGATATGGTTTGGTAAACCTCCATCTCTATCATACTTAAAGGTATGGGGATGTGAAGCTTATCCTAAGCGTTACGTCCCTAATAAGTTGAATGCTCGATCCACGAAGTGTATCTTCATAGGATATCCCAAGGATGATATGGGATATTATTTCTATGATCCTTCCGAGCAGAATGTATTTGTTGCTCGAAAGGCTGAATTCCTTGAAACTAAGTTCCTAATGGAAGGAGATAGTGAAAGGAAGATAGATTTTGAAGAGGTTCAAGATCAAATAGATGATACACAATTGGTTGACACTAGCACTCAACATTAAAGGGTTGAGAATGATCAAGTGGTTGATCAAAGTATACAAGACGTTCGAAGATCTAGTAGGATTAGTAATCCTCCTGAGAGATATGGTTTTCTCGTGGATGGTTGCTATACGGTTGATTTGGATGAACCCACAAACTACGAAGATGCTTTATCAAGGATTGATAAAGACAAATGGCAGGAAGCCATGAACGCCGAGATGCAATCCATGTATGAAAACCAAGTTTGGGAACTTGTTGTGCAACCTCCTAGCTCTAAGCTAGTTGATTGCAAATGGATTTACAAAATAAAAACCGACATGCATGGAAACTTGAATACTTATAAAGCTAGACTTGTAGCAAAAGGCTTCACTCAAACTCAAGGGGTTGATTATGATGAAACCTTTTCGCCTGTGGCAATGCTCAAGTCTATCAGGATATTATTTGCCATTGCTGCTCATTATGATTACGAAATATGGCAAATGGATGTCAAGACCGCTTTCCTAAATGGATATCTTGAGGAAGATGTCTATATGGTTCAGCCTGAAGGTTTTGTCGATCCAAAATATCCTAATAAAGTGTGCAAGTTAAAGAAATCAATCTACGGATTGAAACAAGCATCTAGGATGTGGAATCATCGTTTTAATGAGGAAGCTAAGAAATTTGGTTTCATTAAAAATGGTGATGAAGCTTGTGTATACAAGAAGGCTAGTGGGAGCACTATCATGTTCCTTGTGTTATATGTGGACGATATATTATTATTTGGGAATGATATACCGACGATGCAAGGTGCTAAAACATGGCTAAAAGGTTGCTTCTCCATTAAGGATCTTGAAGAAGCACAATACATATTGGGGATTAGGATCTATAGGAATAGATCCAAGAGATTGATAGGTTTAAGTCAAAGTACATACATTGATAAAATCTTGAAAAGGTTCAAGATGGAAAACTCTAAGAAAGGTTTGGTACCTATTCAAAGAGGAACCGTTCTCAGTTCATCTCAGTGTCCTACCACGAAAGATGAACAAGAGAGAATGAAGAAAGTCCCATACGCATCTGCAATTGGGTCTATCATGTATGCAATGATATGTACTAGACCGGATGTGTCATGCGCTCTAAGCTTGACAAGTAGATACCAGAACAACCCAGGAAACAGTCATTGGATTGCTGTTAAAAGTATACTGAAATACCTTAGGAGGACTAAGGATATGTTTCTAATATACGGGTCTGGTGAGGAGGAACTCGCTGTAAAAGGTTACGTGGATGCGAGTTTCCAAACTGATCGAGATGATTCTCGATCACAATCCGGTTATGTATTTACATTAAATGGAGGTGCGGTCTCTTGGAAGAGTTCAAAACAAGATGTTGTTGCATTATCCACTACAGAATCGGAGTACATTGCCGCCTCATTGGCAGCTCAGGAAGCTGCATGGATGAAGATATTCATCGACGACTTAGGAGTGGTTCCTACCATTCAAGACCCTCTTGAGATCTTTTGTGACAACGAAGGTGAGATTGCTCAAATCAAGGAACCTCGTGCTCACCAAAAGACCCGTCACATTGAGCGGAGATTCAACTACATTAGGGATGAAGTTGAAAAGGGAAAGATATGTATTCGCAAAATTCACACAGATCATAACATAGCGGATCCACTCACGAAACTCTTATATGGAGCAAAACATGAAGGACATGTTTGTGCATTAGGGCTTCGATATTCTAGTGATTGGTCATGATCTGTTTTAAGTATTGTAACGGGACGAAGTGGTTCAAACTCATTAATATAATTATGGTTTAATTTATTTTGAGTTAAGTTCCTATTTTGCATATTTTATCCATGAATAAGTTATTATTCTAAATTTCGTAGTCGATCACATTTGTGGGAATGAGTGTGAGGTTTAGACTATTATGAACTTGGATTGGTATACATTCACGGACTGAATGTGGGGCAAGGTTGCTACCAAGGTTCATAGATATTTGTGGGATACAAATATTGGTTATCCATGAATAAGCTATTATTCTAAATTCCGTAGTCGATCACATTTGTGGGAATGAGTGTGAGGTTTAGACTATTATGAACTTGGATTGGTATACATTCATAGGTTGAATGTGGGGCAGGGTTGCTACCAAGGTTCATAGATATTTGTGGGATACAAATATTGGAAGACCCGCTCTCAAGATTTACTGTATGGAGCCTTTGTGGTTGATCACATGTAATCTTGAGTAAAGGCGAAAATCATCGTATCCTCTGACCTGAGATACATATTGGGTCCTGATATTCACCGAGTATTATGCCTTGACTCTTTCCTTCGCTATTCTGAAATATGGTAGTACATAAGGAAGAGCTCAGGTATAATACAAAGTGTGTATCTAGGACGTATGTAGTCAAGATGGAATTTGTCCCTCTTATTCGTTGAGAGTAAGATGTCTAAGGCCTGATAAAGTTGAGTCTATAAGAGAGTGGTCACTCTGTATCTCTTGGATTTGACATGACATCTAGGATGAAAGGATATAATGAAAGATTCACCTATTCATATTCGAGAAGGGAACTCGAAAGGGATGATGTTATTGAATGGCACAAAGTCATAACATATTAGGGGTGATGGACGGTGTGTTAAGCTCGAAGCCCCTCGGGACCGACACCTGCAACAGGTGTCGAGACACTTGAAGAATTCCTGCTAAAGAGCTGAACATGACACTTGAAGAATTCCTGCTATCTACTCAATTGGAACAGCAGATATGATCTGATGCTGAGCTGGACAAAGACCAAGTGTTGCTCAGCAAAAAGAAAAACTTGAAGAAAAGAATAGACCAGTAGCAAAGAAACCAAAGGAAAAACTTAATGTTTCTAAACCTTCACAAATGAATACTGATGCACAAACAACATGGAATAACTTGCAAAGAAAGAGGTATGCTGATGTAATGACAAGGAGACTAAGTCAAGCAAAAAATATTTAAGTGTTAAAGATGCAATAATCATGCTATCAACATCAGTGGAGAAAATAATGAGTTTGAAAGAATTGAACTGATTGATTTAAGGAACTATGGTTACTCTGAATGGTTGGTGTAAGACCCGAATATTTGTATTGTACATATGTGTGAATAAGTTATTCAAGTTGTGGGGTTTTGGATGTACATATTTAAAAAGGAAGAAGAATCCTGCCCAGGCAACTCGCGCGCCGCGCAGGTATATGGCGCGCCGCGACATTACGGGCTGACAGCCCATCTCTTGCTTTTAAATTAGATATTTTAAGGGCTTTTTGGTAAATTCACATGGGACCCGGCTTTAAGGCTTGAAATCAGTTATTGGAGTCTCATTTACTCCATCTCCATCTACCTTATCACTTTCCATTAAATCCTAGAGAGAGAGGAAGTTCTAGCGTGAGAAAGCTCCATTAAAGGAAGAAGGAGGTTGAATCGGGTCTTAGTGCGAGTTCTAAAGTCGTTCATCTAGTCGCTAGCTACGTGGTGATTGTGTTGGTAAGTTATGAAACCTAATTTTTACTTTAATTGCATTAAGGGTTAGGGTTTGGGTTAGTGATGCACACAAAACCCATTTGCTAGTAAATTTGGGGGTTTGGGTGAATTTGGGTCATGTAGACTCAAAGATGACTAATTAGGGTTTTCAAAGTATTAATTTATGTTTATAGGCCAAAATTGGTTAGTTAAAGTACTTGCACACTTGTATATATGTAGATGGGTGTTAAGTGGGTTAGTGGTGACCCAAATGGGTGTGTTGACCTTGAAATGGGTCAAATGGGTCTTTAATGACCTAAGTGGCCTTGCAAGTGTGAAAATGAGTTAACTTTGTGATTAAAAGTGTAATAAGACCATAAATGGCTAGAGTTAGGGTTTTTGGTGAAGTTGACCAATTATTAGGGTTAATGGTGCAAAATGGGTCGGAATTGCACTTCGGGTCAAAATGGCTTTAGAATGGTGAAAGTGAAGGTATTTCGTATGCCCGAGAGACATATTAAATTAACGTGGCTAACATGTTATGATCCAAGTCGGGTCATACCCAATAACAAGCTTACCGACACCTTATGCATATTTGATCTTTAAGGTTGGATCATTAAATAAATACGCGACACTTGAATTTTAGAAAATGGTTTCTAAAGAAATATTACTTGATATGTGAATATAAATTATGGGTAATTTATATTATATGGATTTAATTATTTATAGGCTAAATAATTAATAATGTTATGTTACAATTTTATAAATGTATTTTATAAATTATGTACACATACATTATAAATGAAATGCAAGTTTTATAAAATTTAATTTTATAAAATGAAACCATTTTATTTAAAAGACATGGAAGTGGCATTGGGAGGGTAATTCACATGCTAAAAGATTCCACCTTTTTGGTCAATCCTTCCCATTTCCACAAGTATATGTCTAGCACTCTTTGAGACATTTATTCCATGCAAACATATCAAGTAAAAGAGCAAAAAACTGACCAAGAAAAACTCCTCCAGCTGCTGATTCTGGCCGTGGCTATAGGAGCTCAAAAGAAGGTTCAAAATTTGGTTTTTGCAAGCTTGATTCAAGTGTAATTAAATCCTAACCATAGCACAAGGTGTTGGTGTTAAGTTTGGGGTATAATCCCTTGAGGTCTCATTGTTTTGAGGCTTCATTCATCATCATCCTACCAACTTGCTGCTGTCCAGATTTTAGGGTGTAAACATAAAGGGTTTTGAGCTTGTTCAAAAGTGATTAAGGGTCTTAATACCTAACAAGCTTAAAGGTGGTGTTGGTGCACAATAGTTTGAGGTTCTACACAATTGTTCACCATCTTGGTCATTTGAAATAACCCTCAACTAGCTTGAGGAGGTAAATATAAACTCTCTCCTTCTCTTTAATTTGTAAGCATAATGTTCACAACTTGATCCATGGGATTTAGCTTTAAATTGGTTAAAGTTTAACAAGTAAAACTTGATAATTACACGCTTCCGATTATAATGATTCTTAAAAGGTTTTAAGATATATGAAACTTGTTAAATCCCAACAGAAAGAATTGGTTGACCAACTTGAGTTTGCAATTGATAATATGTATAATGTGATAGGTACATTACATTGAGGTTTTGCAAGCTCGGGTATCTTTTCACAAGACTTTGAGGTGAGTGGAATAATTATATGCGTAGGTATATAATGTATCTATTTGTTGTAGCATGAAATGTGAAGTGTCAAGGTGCTAAGACACCACGTTTCACGTGATGAGTGAAGCATCGAGGTGTTAAGATGTCACTCGGGTGTAGCATCGAGGTGTTAAGATGCCACCTAGGAGTGTAGTGTCGAGGTGTTAAGACACCACTCCGTAAAATAATGAGTGAAGCATCGAGGTTTTAAGATGCCACTCGGGGTGAAGTGCCGAGGTGTTAAGGTGCCACCCTAGGGGTTAGTGGTGCGAGGTGTTAAGTGCCCTAACGGATGTTGTGAACACCGATGGCGTTTTCGCGAGCGCCGTTCCCTTGTACTATTGGTTAACCATGGTTATTTGTGTTGTAGCGTAAGCATATTATATTTGTTCATGTTATATATGCTTTTGTTATGCTAGCTTGATTATTGGAGGCTATAGCTTGTAATTGTGACGATAAGCTAATTGTGTTTGCTAGCATGTTGTAGTATATGTGTAAGTGTATGCAAGTAGGTATAATTATATATGTATGAGTATAATTATTGCATTCACTAAGCTTTGCTTACCCTCTCGTTGTTTACCATTTTTATAGGTTCGGTTGTGGACAAGGGTAAGGGCATCGTCTTGGATTAGAGATCCCGTCGTTGACTAGGGAACGCTTTTTGGATGCGTTGACTTTTGGAGTTTGACCGAGACTTGGGTAGTTTAATCCCAAACGCCATGCTCATAGTGTAGTTTGGTACTTAAACTTTTTGGTGGTCGAAACTCATGATTTGTATTAAACTCTTAACTTGGGTCGATGTGGGCCCCGCTTTGTAAAACTTATTTTATGTTTTAATTGTGTTAGTTTTACATATTTGAAAATGTTGGTAAAAGTGTTTGGTCTAATTATGACGGGAAGTGACCGATCTTTTTCGCGTTTCAAAACTTTTAAACAGGCCCTTTTGGCGCGTCGCGCGGCCTTCTGGCACGCCTCGCCATATGCTGTGTACAGAATTTTTTTTTATTTCATTCTTTTACACGGGTTGTTCGTGGTTTGGTTTGAGTTGTTACAAGTGGTATCAGAGCATGGTCTAAGGGATTTAGGTGACTTGAGATAGGTGCCTAGACTTAGACTTTTTGTGTGCGCGTTATGCGGGACTTGTAGGACTTTGGGTCGGATCGGGATTGGATAGTGCATAGGTTTATGTGAACTAATCATGCGCTATTTGTTTGTGTTGTGTTTAGAAATCATCAAGCAAGATGGACGTTGTACTAGCGAGTTAATGCGACGTGCTCGCGTAACAATGATTAGCTACCGTTGTTACGGGTGCAAATCGTGTCAAACAAGTGATGTACGACGATTGTTGGGCAAGATGGGATAGTGTGGTATATGTACGTACGTATGTGTCATGTCTTTTCATTTCGTTGCTTAACCTCTTCCGTTTTATAGAATGAAGATGAGAAATGGGCATGATACCGATAACGGAGATACGAGCGAGGAATCCGAATTCACGACCAAGGTTGAGGCCATCTTGAAGAACTATAAGGAGGATTTTCTTGTGAGTGTGAGAAAGGTATTCAAAGAATCGGTTGATGAGAAAATAACCGATCTAATCAATGAACGTATGAATGCCGCGATAGATGAGGCATTTGAAGCTAGAAACACCTATCCTCGTGGTGAAGGAGGTGAAGGAAGGCGGGACTTTCAGTACAAGAATTTCAAGGATGCTCAATCCCCGATGTTTAATGGGGTGTGAGATCCTTTAAAAAGTACATGTTGGATCTCCGATATCGAGGGAGCTTTTCGTACCGCGGAATGTCCTCCCAAAAAGAAGGCGAGGTATGGTTCTAGCATGTTACTCGAAGAGGCTAAGTTATGGTGGGACGATAAAATTCAATTATACGGGGAAGAGCAATGCATGAGCTTGACATGGGAGGAGTTTAAGAAAGAATTTTTCAAGGAATACCAAACTTCTTCCGATCTCGATAGAATCCGGGACGAGTTGCACCATTTGCAACAAGGTTCAATGGAATTGGTTACTCTCAAGCCTACCTTCTTGGCATTGACTCGTTTTTGCCCGGAATATGTCGGATATGATCACAAGTTAATGAAGGATTTCTACCGTACTTTGAATGATGAGTACAAGAGTAAGATTAGTCGGGGTATGGCTAAGTCTTTTGATGAATTATTTGAATTGGCTCGGGGTTTTGAGCCGGAGGTTCCAAGAAAAAGCGACTTCACATTTTCCAAAAGAAAGTTTGAAGGTTCTAGTTACTCTAACTTTTCAAACAAGAAGAACAAGAGCAAGAAGGGTTCCGAAAGTGTCAATAGTGTGAAGAAGGGCGCTACCGGTGGTTTTTCTTATACGTGCTACAATTTTGGGGAACCGGGTCATATGGCTCGTGAGTGTCCGAAACCATCCTCCAGAAACAAGCTCACTTGTTTTAATTGCGGCAAAGAAGGGCATAAGAAGCCGGAGTGTCCCGATTTGCGGAACGATAATGTTAAGCGTTTAGAGAAGGCGGCGGGTACGGCTAGGGGTCACAACTACTTGATGACGAATGATGAAGCCAAGCAATCGAACTAAGTTGTTCAGGTACTTTTATGGTTAACTCTAATCCGGCAAGGATTCTATTTGATAGTGGTGCAAATTTGTCGTTTGTGTCTCCAAAATTTGTGCCTAAACTTGATAGACCGTTAACTTGATAGACCGTTATCTAAGTTAAGTCGTCCGGTAGAAGTCGAAATAGCGGATGGCAAGATGGTGCTAGTGGTTGATGTGTGTGAAAATTGTGATGTTGTGTTTGGTGCCGAAAGTTTTAAAATTGATCTCATTCCAATGACCTTGGGCGATTTTGATATTGTCGTTGGTATGGATTGGCTCGATCGTTATAGAGCCGATATTGCATGCCATGATAAGTTTATTCGTGTGAAGACCCCAAGTGGGGGAGAGTTGATTATTCATGGCGATAAGCGAAGGAGACCGGTGCCGATATGCACTTTTGCACCGGCACGTCGTCTCGTTGTTACCGGTGGCATGGCTTTCCTTGCTCATGTTGTTGATACTCGTAATGAGCCACCACCCATTCGTCAAATTTCGGTGGTTAATCAATTTAAAGACGTTTTTCCGGATGAGTTACCGGGTGTTCCGGCGGAAAGACTAGTTGAATTTCGCATTAAGTTGGTTCCGGGGGCTACCCCCATTGCTAAAACTCCTTATCGTTTAGCGCCAACGGAAATGCAAGAGTTGTTGAATCAAATCCAAGAGTTGCTCGAAAAGGGTTTTATTCGACCGAGTGCTTCGCCATGGGGCGCTCCGGTTTTATTTGTAAAGAAGAAGGATGGTAGCATGCGGATGTGCGTCGATAATAGGGAGTTGAATAAAGTGACGATCAAGAATCGTTATCCTTTGCCTCGGATTGACGATTTGTTTGACCAACTCCAAGGTGCAACGTGTAACGACCCGGATTTTTCCGATCGTTTTACACTTATAAGATTAATATTTACATAAATTAAACCTTACCAACATGATAAGCAATCCAAATTGTTGAGATTTATGTTTTTGAAAAGAGTTTTACACAACATTTGACCATCCAATTTGACCGATGATATCACGAACTATATAACATACGATAATTATACGTTTGTGTATATATATGTATTTATATATATTTAACATGATCTAAGGATGTTTAACATCTCATTGGGTACTAATAACAATGAGTTATAAGTATATTTTGGAACTACTAACTTAAGTTTTCAAAACGATAACAATACGTAACGTTCTTCGACATAAATACTTATAACCTATAATACTTATACATGCATTGTATAGATATGTATTTTATCACTTTTAAAGGGCTTACATGCATAAAACAATATAAGTATATTTACAAAAGATAGCTATATTTGAATCCTCGTTCTATTTCCTCAAAAATTTCTACACGTATACCTAGAGTATATGTACTCGTAGTGTACGCAGCTTCTATACGTATTACTATTGGTATATACACATCACAATCACTTTATTATCAGCCATGAGTCAGCAAATTTTGGATCTTAGCATGCATGATTAATCAATTTGGCATATTACAAGATTTTTTCACAATATTACAAATTTATACATCTTTTCACCACCATTTATACCCCATTCCATTTTCATTTTTACTACACATTTTCTCTAACCAAAAACACACTCTTAGGAACCTTAAGTGTTCTTCAAAATCTCAGCAAATAACCATGAAGTTTTAGCTTCAAAAACAACACTTAAACACCATAAGAAAATCCTTCCAAAAACACTTCAAAAATCCTTCCAAATTTATAAGTTTACTTCCAACCTTTTAATCCAACTCCACCACTCTTTTGGTTCTAGGATTTTACTCATCTTTTACAGCAATCTTGTCCAAGTAACTTGAGGTAGTAACTTTGTTAAAAATCTTTTTCGATTCATATTTATATAGCTATCTTATTTTGTGATATAAAATTTTAACAACAAGAACATAGTTTGAATGATTTCAAACTTGTTCGCAAACTAAATAGATCCTTCTAGCTTAACTTTTAAAACACTTCAAGACCTGCAATATATCATAATGATATGCTAACTTAACAAGATACAACTTGTTTTTACAAAGAATATCTTAAAACTGAATCTACGGCGTCGGAGTGTAACCGGGGGCTGTTTTGGGTTGGATAATTAAAAACCATCTTGAACTTTGAATTAGAAGTTCATGTTCTGGAAAAATGATATTTCTTATGAATATGTTAACACATAAAAATTTCATGGTTTAATTCAAAGTATAAGTATTTTTAGAAAAATGACCATTAAATGTTGTTTTTATGACAAAAATGATTACTTTCATAAGATTCACCTAGAGTTTGGACTATAACCTGTGATCCCGAATATAAACCATGGCATTTATAGTTCATATTCTTAAGTTTTGACTCGATCCAAGGAGATGGCAAGTTGAATCAACAAAAACGGAGTTGTAACGAAGAAACTACGACTAAAATAAGATCGGGTATCCAAAGCTTGTTTAACAACGAAAATAATTGGAGAAAAATTAAATAAATCATATCTTTCCTAATTAATATGATATTTCATATATATTTACTCATGATTTAATTTTATATATTTTAGGACCACCCATAAATAACACGAGAAGATTAATCATAAGACCTCATGTACGTACGCAACACGTTGACAACACGGTACCATGGGTCAAGATTAATTCCGATCAATATGAATACGATGGGGTCTTTATTTATTTTATTTAAGCAACTAATTGTGAACCACTAACATCGGACTGCTAACTACGAACTAAGAAAGTATTAAAAAGTATAAAAAGTATATATATATATATATATATATATATATATATATATATATATATATATATATATATATATATATATATATATATTATGGTTACTTAAAAAGAAAATATATTGATATATTACATATGGTTAGGTTCGTGATATCAATCGGAGACCAAGTCGTGTTATTATCTTCAAGACAAAAGTGAGTATATAGTCCCACTTTTAAACTCTAAATATTTCGGGATGAGAATACATGCATTTTATGATTTACGTTATAGACACAAGTGATCAAAAATATAAATTCTATGTTGGGGTGAGTTTTGGCATACTTCCCTGTAGCTTGGTAACTACAATTTACATGTGGTATTGTAAACGCGAATCCTGTTGATAGATCTATCGGGCCTGACAACCCCAACCGGAGCTGGACGACCAGTTCTAAACGGTTGCACAGTACTTCGTTTTTATATTACACCTGGTATGGTGTATGATGTTATATGGATGGGAATATGTGACGATGATTAAATGTTAAGTATGGTTACCAGGTGCTCAACCACTTAGAATATTTTTATGTTTATAAATATGAAATCTTGTGGTCTATATTATTCGCTGCTGGCATTAAACCTATATCTCACCAACTTTATGTTGACGTTTTAAGCATGTCTATTCTCAGGTGATAACTAAAAACTTCCGCTGCATCATGTTGAACTTAAGCAAGATTTGGAGTTCGCATATTTGTGTCAAAAATAAAACTGCATATCGGAAGATTTGTAATGTAAAATATGTTGGAAATCGTGTTGTTGTTATTACATGTAAAGTTTGTAAGGCAAAGATTATCGCTAGGCGGTAATCATTATTATGTTGTTAAAACCTTGGTTTTTAAATAAAAGTTATGGTTTGTATTGTAAAAACGAATGCAGTTTTTAAAAACGTCGCATATAGAGGTCAATACCTCGCAATGAAATCATATGTTATTGTATTCGTCCTTTTGGTTAAGGTCGGGTCGTCTCACAACGTATTTCTATAAAATCGACCTACGGTCCGGCTATCACCAAATGCGGTTTCGTGAGGAAAACATTGAGAAAACGGCTTTTCGAACGCGTTATGGGCATTTTGAGTTTGTAGTGATACCTTTCGGTCTTACGAATGCACCAGCGGCATTAATGGACCTTATGAACCGAGTGTGCCAACCTATGTTGGATAAGTCGGTAATAGTGTTCATTGACGACATACTAGTCTACTCGAAAAGTATGAACGAATATGAACGTCATTTTCATGAAGTGTTGAAGACGTTACGAAAGGAGAAGTTGTATGCAAAGTTCTCCAAATGTGAATTTTGGCTAAGGGAGGTCCCATTCCTTGGTCATATTGTGAACGAAGATGGTATTCAAGTAGATCCGGGGAAGATCGAGACGGTGAAGAGTTGGGGACGCTCGACTACGCCTACGGAAATCCGAAGTTTTCTCGGATTGGCCGGTTATTATCGTCGGTTTATCCAAGACTTTTCTAAGATTTCTTCTCCATTAACGAAATTGACGAGGAATAATGCTAAATTTAATTGGGAGAACGAGCAAGAAATTGCTTTTCAATTGTTAAAAGAGAAGTTGTGCCAAGCTCCGGTGTTAGTATTGCCGGAAGGTGTGGAAGATATGACAGTTTATTGTGATACTTCTCTAAATGGGCTCGGGTGTGTTCTTATGCAAAGGGGCAAAGTCATCGCTTATGCCTCTCGACAATTAAAGGAACACGAAACGCGGTACCAGACTCATGATCTTGAAATGGAGGCGGTGGTACATGCGTTGAAGATTTGGCGCCATTACTTGTATGGTGTCAAGTGTACGATTTATTCGGATCATAAGAACTTGAAACATCTTTTTACTCAACGAGATTTGAATTATCGTCAACGTAGATGGATGGATGTGGTGAAAGACTATGATTGTGAGATACTTTATCATCCGGGTAAGGCGAACGTTGTCGCGGATGCGTTGAGTCGAAAGAGTCAACATCCGGCGATACGAGTAGGATCGTTACGTTTGATTATTACTAATGATTTTCTCGAGAAGCTCGGTGAGATTCAAATAGAGGCGTACGTTCACAACAAGCATACAGAGCGAATCGTGGGCCAATCGGAGTTCATTACTATGGGCCCGCGTGGTTTGTTGTCTTTTCAAGGAAGGGTGTGGGTGCCTAAGATGGGTGATTACCGACGGGTGCTACTTGATGAAGCACATAAGTCAAAGTATTCCATTCATCCGGGTGCAACAAAAATGTATCTTGACTTGAAGAAAGATTATTGGTGGCCGGGCATGAAACGTGATGTTGTAAAATACGTTGAACAATGTGTTACGTGTTTGCAAGTGAAAGCCGAACACCAAAAGCCGTATGGTAAGTTGCAACGGTTAGAAATCCCGAAATGGAAATGGGAGCACATTACCATGGATTTCATCACAAAGTTACCTAAGACGGCGAGAACCCAATACGATACGATTTGGGTGATTGTGGACCGATTGACGAAAAGTGCATTGTTTCTTCCCATTCGGGAAGCGATATCGTCGGAGACCTTGGCGAAGTTGTTTATCAAGGAAGTAATATCTCGACACGGTGTTCCTATATCTATTATTTCGGATCGAGATACCCGTTTTACATCTCGGTTTTGGGAGAAATTTCATGAAGATATGGGTACAAAATTAAAGTTGAGCACGGCGTATCATCCTCAAACGGACGGTCAAACTGAACGTACGAATCAAACTTTGGAAGATATGTTACGGGCGTGCATTATTGATTTCGGTGGTAGTTGGGATGAGCATTTGCCTTTGGTGGAATTTTCGTATAATAATAGTTATCATACTAGTATCGGGATGCCACCTTTTGAAATGCTATATGGGCGAAGGTGTCGAACTCCCATTTGTTGGGGAGAAGTGGGTCAAAGAGAAATGGAGCACCGATTTAGTTTTGGAGACGAATAGCAAAATTGATATGATTCGGGAACATTTGAAAAAGGCTCAAGATAGACAAAAGTCGTATGCCGACAAATGTAGATGAACGATCGAATTTCAAGAAGTTGATATGGTGATGCTCAAGGTTTCGCCATGGAAGGGTATTATTCGGTTTCGAAAACGGGGAAAGTTAGCTCCTCGGTTTATTGGGCCATTCAAGGTGTTAGCTCGTGTTGGTGAAGTTGCGTATCGTTTGGAATTACCCGAAGAGCTTGCGGGGATCCATAACATATTTCATGTTTCCCATCTCCGTAAGTGTCTTGCGGATGATTCCTCATGGATGCCATTAGACGAAATCGAGCTAAACTACAAGTTAGAATATGTCGAAGAGTCGATTGCTATCCTTGATGAGAAGGTGAAAATGTTGAGAAATAAAGAGGTGAGAACTTTTAAAGTTCAATGGTGACGAAGTAAAGGTTCCGAGTTTACTTGGGAGCCCGAAGAATTCGTGTTGGTTTATCTTCCCGCTTGTCATGCGGCTTGGATCGCGAGGACGCACTCCGATGTAAGTGGGGGAGAGTTGTAAGACCCGAATATTTGTATTGTACATATGTGTGAATAAGTTATTCAAGTTGTGGGGTTTTGAATATACATATTTAAAAAGGAAGAAGAATCCTGCCCAGGCAACCCGCGCGCCGTACAGGTATATGGCGCGCCGCGCCATTACGGGCTGACAGCCCATCTCTTGCTTTTAAATTAGATATTTTAAGGGCTTTTTGGTAAATTCACATGGGACCCGACTTTAAGGCTTGAAATCAGTTGTTGGAGTCTCATTTACTCCATCTCCATCTACCTTATCACTTTCCATTAAATCCTAGAGAGAGGAAGTTCTAGAGTGAGAAAGCTCCATTAAAGGAAGAAGGAGGTTGAATCGGGTCTTAGTGCGAGTTCTAAAGTCGTTCATCTAGTCGCTAGCTACGTGGTGATTGTGTTGGTAAGTTATAAAACCTAATTTTTACTTTAATTGCATTAAGGGTTAGGGTTTGGGTTAGTGATGCACACAAAACCCATTTGCTAGTAAATTTGGGGGTTTTGGGTGAATTCGGGTCATGTAGACTCAAAGATGACTAATTAGGGTTTTCAAAGTATTAATTTATGTTTATAGGCCTAAATTGGTTAGTTAAAGTACTAGCACACTTGTATATATGTAGATGGGTGTTAAGTGGGTCAGTGGTGACCCAAATGGGTGTGTTGATCTTGAAATGGGTCAAATGGGTCTTTAATGACCTAAGTGGCCTTGCAAGTGTGAAAATGAGTTAACTTTGTGATTAAAAGTGTAATAAGACCATAAATGGCTAGAGTTAGGGTTTTTGGTGAAGTTGACCCATTATTAGGGTTAACGGTGCAAAATGGGTCGGAATTGCACTTCGGGTCAAAATGGCTTTAGAATGGTGAAAGAATTGGTTGACCAACTTGAGTTTGCAATTGATAATATGTATAATGTGATAGGTACGTTACATTGAGGTTTTTCAAGCTCGGGTATCTTTTCACAAGACTTTGAGGTGAGTGGAATAATTATATGCGTGGGTATATAATGTATCTATTTGTTGTAGCGTGAAATGTGGTCGAGGTGCTAAGACACCACGTTTCACGTGATGAGTGAAGCATCGAGGTGTTAAGATGCCACTCGGGTGTAGCATAGAGGTGTTAAGATGCCACCTAGGAGTGTAGTGTCGAGGTGTTAAGACACCACTCCGTAAAATAATGAGTGATGCATTGAGGTGTTAAGATGCCACTCGGGGTGAAGTGCCGAGGTGTTAAGGCGCCACCCTAGGGGTTAGTGGTGCGAGGTGTTAAGTGCCCTAACGGATGTTGTGAACACCAATGGCGTTTTCGCGAGCGTCGTTCCCTTGTATTATTGGTTAACCATGGTTATTTGTGTTGTAGCGTAAGCATATTATATTTGTTCATGTTATATATGCTTTTGTTATGCTAGCTTGATTATTGGAGGTTATAGCTTGTAATTGTGACGATAAGCTTTGTGTTTGCTAGCATGTTGCGGTATATGTGTAAGTGTATGCAGGTAGATATAATTATATATGTATGGGTATAATTATTGTATTCACTAAGCTTTGTTTACCCTCTCGTTGTTTACCATTTTTATAGGTTCGGTTGTGGACAAGGGTAAAGGCATCGTCTTGGATTAGAGATCCCGTCGTTGACTAGGGAACGCTTTTTGGATGCGTTGACTTTTGGAGTTTGACCGAGATTTGGGTAGTTTAATCCCAAACGCCATGCTCATAGTGTAGTTTGGTACTTAAACTTTTTGGTGGTCGAAACTCATGATTTGTATTAAACTCGTAACTTGGGTCGATGTGGGCCCCGCTTTGTAAAACTTATTTTATGTTTGAATTGTGTTAGTTTTACATATTTGAAAATGTTGGTAAAAGCGTTTGGTCTAATTATGACGGGAAGTGACCGATCTTTTTCGCGTTTCAAAACTTTTGGACAGGCCGTTTTGGCGCGCCGCGCAACCTTCTGGCGCGCCGCGCCATATGCTGTGTACAGAATTTTTTTTATTTCATATTTTTACACGGGTTGTTCGTGGTTTGGTTTGGGTTGCTACAGTTGGAGCTACTAGAAATCTTCAAGGACAAAAATGACGAGCTAAAAGATAATGTGATCGAGCAACCTAGAAAATGATTTGAAAAAGCCACTCAGTATGCTGATGCATCAGTGCTCGACATTGATGCTGAACTCAAGATGAAGAAGAAGACTCTGCTGTAAAGACCTCAACCTTATCCTCCCGGACGAAGTCTTCAACAGTTGATCCCATCACGTTGATCGACTCCAAGTAATGTCTTTAATATGAGCAAATGCACAGCGGAAGACTTAATTCGTACCTGAGAATAACATGCTTTAAAAAGTCAACATAAAGTTGGTGAGATATATAGGTTTAATGCTAGCAGCGCTATAACTATGGACCACAAGATTTAAAGTTTATACATAATACACTCCTCGTGTATAGAAAAGCAGTTGAGCACTTGGTAACCATACTTAACTAAAAGTCATCGCAGCATATTCTTAAATAAATCCTACACCATACCAAGTGTAGTAACGAAACGAAGTACTGTGCAACCGTTTAAAACTGGTCGTCCAGCCCGGTTGGGGTTGTCAGGCCCGATAGATCTATCAACAGGATTCGCGTTTACGCTCCTCACGTAAATATTAGCTACCAAGTATAAAGAAATATGCCATGGTACAACTCAACGTAGATTTTATTTTTGATCACTTGTGTCCATAACGTAAATCATTTATAAAACAGCGCATGTATTCTCAGCCCAAAATATTTAGAGTTTAAAAGGGACTATATACTCACCATATTGTATTTTGTAGTAAAAATACATATAACATCATTTAACAGGTATAAGGTTGGCCTCGGATTCACGAACCTATATCATTTGTATATACATTAATACACATATTTATAATCGAACTATTATATATATTATTATTAGTGATACATTAGTTATTTAAAGGATTTTTGCATTCCATTAATAACTTACACATATTTATTTTATATATCTATTTAAAATAATTAATGTTTATAGTTTATCAATATATACTAATTAGTATGATATCAATAATTTATTATATATATCATTTATAAAAGAAAATGTGTTTTTAATATATAATTATATGAAATAAAAATATATTTTTATATGAATAGTATTTAATTGTCATAAAAATAATGATAATTTAAAAAAAAATGGTTTTAATAAACATGAAAATTTTAATGTAATAATGTTAATACTAGTAATAATGATAATGAAAATTTTATAATAATAATAATAGTAATAATAATAATAATAATAACAATAATAACAATGACAAGTAGCTACCTTTAAAATCTCAAAAAAAACACCCAAATGTCCAAGGCGGGACTTGAACCAATGACCTCCCGTTAACCCAAAGCAACACCCGACCACTCCACTGCCAACGTTTTTCTGATAGTTACTAAATCTTATTATACTTATCCTGTTTCTAATTTTCCCCCTATCCTTCTTCTTCGTAACACTCAGCAGCAGCTCAAACGACCATGATTAATTACCACAATCCACAGAACTTCAAAATGGGTTTTAAAATTTGTAATTGGAACAGAAATTGACTGAAGACGATTTTCAGTAAAAGAAAATAAACGAGAAAAAAAAATAACAGTTCCAGCGGTTATATCACGAAGAACAACCCATATCATGATTTTGAATTCTAAACCGTTTTAGTTAAAAATTTCTACATGAATTTGATTGTAAATCGTTCCTAGAAACTGTCTGAGTTATCAATTGGCCCTAAAACATCAAATTAACTTCGAATTTAGTGATGAACAATTTCCTTGACTTTTTGGAAAATATATTTAACTCGTAAAATTCGAACTCTGTAAATGAAATTGAATGGTGAAACTTTACAGAAAGTTCCAGTAAAATATTCCTAACTTAATTGCATTATTAGATTTTTTTCAATTAAACTAGAAATCGAGCTTTGAGTGATTATAGTCAAGAACAGGGTCGTTTTCTCTTATATATTAAAACGAGTTCGATTTTTCTTAGCAATATCAGAGGGTATATATCGTGCCATGAAAATTATTGTTACTGTAACATAATTTGTTTGCATCTTGAATTATACCGACAGACATTCACGGGTAATTAGATAACAGATGAAATAAGTAACAGATGATACACGCGTTCTAAACTGTTTCTCTATTCCTATATATATATATATTTTTTTTATTTAATATTATAACTAAAAATTATTAAATATCTTAAATATAATAATATGTTAGTATTAATAATAGTAATAACAATAATAATAATAATAATGATATTTAAAAATTTTAAATTTGCTAGTAATAATAATATTATTAATGATAATAAATATCTAATATTAATAAAAAATAATGATAATAATAAATTTTATATAATAATAATAATCATAATAATAACAAATTTTAATATAAATAATAATAAAAGTAATAATAATTTTAATTACAAAACTAATAATATTCATTAATATTAATATTAACATTAAGATTTATTATAATAATAATAAAAGTAATACTAACAATATAACAACTTGCATTATATTTTATTAATTATACAATATCATATAACACCTTCTATAATAATTTATATCGGGTATTAAATTTTTATATATTTAAATATATATTAATATACATATGTTAATAATTAAGTATAGATTTCTTAAGTGTATACTATATATAATTATGTTTTAAATAACAAACTTTATATATATATATATATATCTACTGAAGCATATAAACCTAAAGTATAACATTATACATTTAATGCATTGTTAGCGTTGACATAACATGTTCGAAATTACATATGTTCAATATACACTAAATATTTGAAATAACAAGTTTTAGTTATTTTAAGTTACCTTAAATCCCATAATAGTGAATTAATATAATTAATTTATTATTTAAAATTATTTACACATATAATTATCTATACGTATATTTCTGTTTACAATAAAAGGTTCGTGAATCGTAGGAAGTAGTCAAAAGGGTAATTAATTATCCGAATATAGATTTCAAACTTTCTAGACTCAATATTACAGATTTTGCTTATCGTGTCAGAAACATATAAAGATTAAGGTTTAAATTTGGTCGGAAATTTCCGGGTCGTTACAGTACCCACCCGTTAAAGAAATTTTGTCCCCGAAATTTGATAGAGGTTGTCATAGATAACAATAGGAATGTTTTCATGACGAATATGAGGTAATAATAGAGTTTTATCCGTATCGAGAGATATTAGATAAAACGATTCGATCATGTGAAGCGTACGAGTGAAGCTATCACAAAAGAGTGAAATGAGTAAATATGGAATTGTTTTAACCGATGACATGATTAGGATTGATTTTCGGAATTTATGGGATTTAAAGAAAATCTTATGTAATAAGATTTGGTTCTTCGGTAATCAGGATTTTCTTTGATTTAATGCGGCAATCTGTTTCGATTTCTTTGTCGGATATTTCACTATAATTTTACCCTCTTCGTTTCCTTATTTTCCACCCCTCACACCTTCTATTCCTTCTTCCTCAATTCATACCTTAAAGTATTCCTTAAAATACTCCATCCCGTTCTGATTCTTGTTATACTTCTAATTTTCATATCTCTCATTCTTTTCTTTCATCTGCCACCAGAAGAATCTATTCACTTTTATTATTTCCTTGGAATTATAATGTTTTTAATTCTCCCGTGTTTTTACGTTGCAATCCGTATTGATATACACGGTTTGTAATTTCTGGTTGGTTGTTGAGTTTTATATCTTCCCTTATACTTCGATGTTCCTGTTTATGTCTCCTATAATCATTGTCATCCACAGTTACTGCTTTCTCCTATTTGCTGCGATTTATACCCTAATTTCTATTTTTGGAGCTTTATTCTTTCGTTTCCTCTTCCCGTCCTCGAGTTGAGCGAGTAATGGTCCGGTGTTCGTAGGTATGAAATTCGGAATGAACATAGCTAATGCTCTTAGAAAGAAATAGTAATGGCGCGTTTTTGATTTGTTAAATTACCAGAATATCCTGGAAAGAGCGAATCATCAACAGAATATTTTCTTGATATGTTTAGAGATTAGATTGAATGTAAGAGCCGTGTAACATGGCACATGATGATGGTACTGTGAATCATCATATTCCATTAGAAACTTAACATGTCTTACTGTAATATAATGAAGTTGATCAAGTTTCATTATATTATACTAATTCATGCATCAGTTCCCAACACTGCTTCAGAACATTCCTATGTTAAACTTGAAAGTTTTAGAACTTAGAAACTAACACAGTTTCTTTTATGTTGTAACGCAGATTTTACGGAGAGATAAATGATCCCATATAAGAATAGTTATGAAAATATCTCCAAAATTATGGAGAATATGTATAACGGAAGATATGAAGATAACTTATAATATCTAAAATAAGATGATGATGAAGAATATCATATGGAAAGGTTTAGAATAAGGAGTAGGGTTTTTACCTACGGTTTCAGCAGGTACTGAATCATTTAAATCCTTGGAAGGCAGGTTCAGTCCCTGTGATTTATCTACATCCGCCTTCATACTTTGCTCAATCCGTTTTCTAGTTCCAACCCTCCTCTTTTCTGAGTTTTACCAACACACTGTATTTTATCATTAAACTTTTGACTGTTAAAGTCGTTTACAGTTTTTGCTGCTTCATTAACATTTCAAGAACTACTTCATAGTTCAAGACATTTTTCAGAAACTTCACATTCGGGGTATGAAGTTCTTAGAGATAGACGTTTTCGGTAAAACTGGGAGAATTTCTATGAGATTTTCAAAATACTAATTGCGGATTTCGCCAAAGGAATAACGAGTTACTGGTACATCTGCTGATGATGTTGTGAAATGTAAAAGGTTCTCCTGGTAACGACGACGAAAGGACAAGATATAAATATCGCGGTTATAATAGGAGTAGTTTTACTGAGAAGTCGAAGTGGAGCTGTGACAAAATTAGCTTCTTGAAAAGGAATTGTAGGGTTGTTTTTGCTAATGGTTGATAAGGAATTTGACGCGAATAAGTTTTAACTATAACTTCGTTTTCGGAAATTTTTCAGGTGCATCACTGTATGCATAAATCTTTCTTCCGTAAACGAGGTGCAGCGGGTTCAACCTTTCGATCGAGGTGTTTTCAAGAATCAGGAAAAGTTGTGAATGTGAATTGTAATCGTCAAGTTACGAATGAGGTTTAAGATAGAATCAAGTGGCAAACTTGAAGATTAGTTTAGTTTCATATGTTATAATCAACATTTTAATTCATTTTAATTGTCCAAAGTTAGCAGTCCAATAGTCCGATTGTCCAATGGTTCAATAAATTCATATATAAATTAAATATATAATATTCGAATTAATTAATACGTATCGTGACCCGTGTACTGGTCTCTGTGTCGATCACAACTCAAACCATATATATATTTTGGAATCAACTCCAACCCTGTATAGCCAACTCCCCCCTTCACATATAGAGTGTCTACGGTTGTTCCGAAATATATATATAGATGGGTCGATATGATAAGTCAAAACCTTGCATACGTGTCCCATTTTTTTTAAAGTGCGTAAAATAAATAAATATATATCATGACCCATTATACAACGTGTTGTCTCAGAATTAATCCGACGTATTGTTGTACATGTGTCCCGACAGTATGTACAGTGCAGAAATTAAAATTGTGAGAATGTAAATTGCGATAAATTAAATATTAATCAGTTAGCTGGGAACAGTTAGCCAGAACAGTTAGCGTGGAATCCTTAACGATATTTCAATTAGTTAATTCGTCTGTTTCTAACAAATTTTATCTTGTCCAATATTTTCTTCTTTATGCCACTTGTTGAATTCGGATAGGTAAAAATCCAAATATGAAATTTGAATGGAAATGGTTATTCTGGGGTGAGCGGATATGAATATCGGTGGTTGTAAGTAGGATAATAGATGACCGTTAAATCAGATTCAAAGAATGTACAGTGTAACTTATTAATGTGAAATCTAAATATTCCTCGGGTACTACCCACCCGTTAAAATATTTTCATCATTAACAGTTTGTACGAAAGAATTTTTAATTACAATCTTTATGAAAATATACTTGCATATATATTTTCTTCGGATGTAATCATAGATTTAATGAATCAATAAGATATTAAACTCATTTGATTTATCATTAGCACTTGATTACATGATCTCTAAATTATTTAGAGATTACATAATTGCCATGTTGAACGAAGGTAAATGAGGTAGAGTTAATCTATGTAGAACGATATGTAGAATGAAGATCCTACTCGAAGTACAGATGGATATATTGAGGCGTGTGATGTTGATATCCGAGGTACAAGTTGTGATGAGATTTACGACACGGTTGTGGTTTAGGGGTGATAGGGATACTGTTGACGTTGATGACGGTGATGCTGATGATGATGCTGGTACCGAAGATTGCAATGTTAATGTTTCTGGCGATACTGGTTATGCTGCCGGTGCTGCTGTTGGTATTTGTAACCTTCGCACCGTGTTCTCCAAAGCCGTCACACGAGCGCGAAGTTCGTTGATTTCTGCTAGTACACCAGGATGATTGGCGGTTGGAGTGAGCGAATGAACAAGATCCGAGATATGGGATAGGATATAATCGTGACGAGATGCTCGAGAAATGAGAGAGAAAATGGTTTCTCGAATAGGTTCGCCAGTAAGTGCTTCAGGTTCGTCGCCAATAGGGCAATTCGGTGGGTGAAAGGGATCACCTTCTTCTTGTCTCCAATAATTTAGTATACTACGAACCCATCCCCAATTCATCCAGAATAGATGATGGGAAATTGGTTGATCCATTCCAGTGACGCTGCCTTCAGAACCCGAATGCAGATCCATATCAGCGTAGCTGTCGGAGTCGGAGGAATTCGAACTAGACGCGGAGTTCATCTTATATAGTCGGGGAAATGAATTTTTGGTTTGGAATAGATTATAGGAGTTGGGTTTGGTATCCTTCAATACATAATTTACATATGTATTTATAATACTCAAAATCCCGTGAATTACGGAGAATCTTTGAAATTCATCAGACAATGTCTATAGCAACAGATACGCTAGGATACGAATTTTGTCTATACACTATCGATGCACTAAATGCAGTAAGACGTGTCTAGACTTAAGAATACTAAGCAGGAAATTCCTAAGGATGATAAGCAGATGATTTCCGACTAGAAATGATAAGCAAAACTTTTGACAGGCAGACACGGTCAAAGTCCAGACTCATTAATGTATTCTAACAACTACTAGTCAGACACACTAATGCAAGACCTGGTTCACTAAGACCAACGCTCTGATACCACCTGTAAAGACCTCAACCTTATCCTCCCGGACGAAGTCTTCAACAGTTGATCCCATCGCGTTGATCGACTCCAAGTAATGTCTTTAATATGAGCAAATGCACAGCGGAAGACTTAATTCGTACCTGAGAATAACATGCTTTAAAAAGTCAACATAAAGTTGGTGAGATATATAGGTTTGATGCTAGCAGCGCTATAACTATGGACCACAAGATTTAAAGTTTATACATAATACACTCCTCGTGTATAGAAAAGCAGTTGAGCACTTGGTAACCATACTTAACTAAAAGTCATCGCAGCATATTCTTAAATAAACCCTACACCGTACCAAGTGTAGTAACGAAACGAAGTACTGTGCAACCGTTTAAAACTGGTCGTCCAGCCCGGTTGGGGTTGTCAGGCCCGATAGATCTATCAACAGGATTCGCGTTTACGCTCCTCACGTAAATATTAGCTACCAAGTATAAAGAAATATGCCATGGTACAACTCAACGTAGATTTTATTTTTGATCACTTGTGTCCATAACGTAAATCATTTATAAAACAGCGCATGTATTCTCAGCCCAAAATATTTAGAGTTTAAAAGGGACTATATACTCACCATATTGTATTTTGTAGTAAAAATACATATAACATCATTTAACAGGTATAAGGTTGGCCTCGGATTCACGAACCTATATCATTTGTATATACATTAATACACATATTTATAATCGAACTATTATATATATTATTATTAGTGATACATTAGTTATTTAAAGGATTTTTGCATTCCATTAATAACTTACACATATTTATTTTATATATCTATTTAAAATAATTAATGTTTATAGTTTATCAATATATACTAATTAGTATGATATCAATAATTTATTATATATATCATTTATAAAAGAAAATGTGTTTTTAATATATAATTATATGAAATAAAAATATATTTTTATATGAATAGTATTTAATTGTCATAAAAAAAATGATAATTTAAAAAAAAATGGTTTTAATAAACATGAAAATTTTAATGTAATAATGTTAATACTAGGAATAATGATAATGAAAATTTTATAATAATAATAATAGTAATAATAATAATAATAATAACAATAATAACAATGACAAGTAGCTACCTTTAAAATCTCAAAAAAAACACCCAAATGTCCAAGGCGGGACTTGAACCAATGACCTCCCGTTAACCCAAAGCAACACCCGACCACTCCACTGCCAACGTTTTTCTGATAGTTACTAAATCTTATTATACTTATCCTGTTTCTAATTTTCCCCCTATCCTTCTTCTTCGTAACACTCAGCAGCAGCTCAAACGACCATGATTAATTACCACAATCCACAGAACTTCAAAATGGGTTTTAAAATTTGTAATTGGAACAGAAATTGACTGAAGACGATTTTCAGTAAAAGAAAATAAACGAGAAAAAAAAAATAACAGTTCCAGCGGTTATATCACGAAGAACAACCCATATCATGATTTTGAATTCTAAACCGTTTTAGTTAAAAATTTCTACATGAATTTGATTGTAAATCATTCCTAGAAACTGTCTGAGTTATCAATTGGCCCTAAAACATCAAATTAACTTCGAATTTAGTGATGAACAATTTCCTTGACTTTATATATATATATATATATCTACTGAAGCATATAAACCTAAAGTATAACATTATACATTTAATGCATTGTTAGCGTTGACATAACATGTTCGAAATTACATATGTTCAATATACACTAAATATTTGAAATAACAAGTTTTAGTTATTTTAAGTTACCTTAAATCCCATAATAGTGTATTAATATAATTAATTTATTATTTAAAATTATTTACACATATAATTATCTATACGTATATTTCTGTTTACAATAAAAGGTTCGTGAATCGTCGGAAGTAGTCAAAAGGGTAATTAATTATCCGAATATAGATTTTAAACTTTCTAGACTCAATATTACAGATTTTGCTTATCGTGTCGGAAACATATAAAGATTAAGGTTTAAATTTGGTCGGAAATTTCCGGGTCGTTACATCTGCCTACCAGAAGAGAACCAATTATTCTTCCACCAGAGATACCCAAGCTAACAGTTGAAAACATCATAATATTATCAACTTCCTGACTGTGAAGGAAGAAGAGGAAGATTGGTTCGACTAGAACTTTTTGAATCTGATGCTCTTGTAATAGTTATTGTATAAATTGCAATGAAATGTGTTTTATCATTAAATGTATACTATAATGAGATTATCTTCAAAAGTATATTAGTTTATATGATATAGTTAACTCAAAAGGATCCTAAAAAATGAACTAAAGAGACAAATTCCCCTTTACTGTTGTGTCTTAGTGTTCGCTTTTCATGCTTATGTTTTGTTATCATCAAATAGGGGGAGATTGTTGAGTCCCCTATGTAACTAAGAATTTAATTATCACAAAACATAGTGTAACACCGTACTTTTTACATACATTTTTTTAAAACACACTCACAGCGAAAGACTTTAAAATGTACACATCATATATTAATACATAATAATATGATTACATGAAATCACATGTGTTACGTTATTAATACTAACCATTTGACCATATTTTTTATTACAAAACATCAGAGTTATAGTGTGTCAAACATCTTCACTTGCCTTGCAAAATTCACCAAAAGCTGCTAATCTATACCTGCAGGGCAAAACACTGTGGGGGAATTAGCATAACGCTAAGTGAATGGCAATATCTAGGTGGACATCACTACAAGCATCAAGCACAGCTTATAGGTACTGGTCACTAATCACTTAAATCCATACACAAGAGGACCGGTGTAACATCCCGTTTTCCTCAATTCTAACTTCAGGTGCGTGTTTGACTTCGTGTACGTTTACTATTGCATCTATGATGGTTTTTGCATAGCTTTAAGTGTTAAATTTGAGTCTAGGTGACTTACTGGGATAATGTCGCGTCTCAGGGTACTCTATCGCGACCTGGTGTGTCGCGTAACGCGACCAAATAGGTTAAAATGCGATGGGGTTCTGAAACCCCTCCTACTGACTTTTTATCGCGTTTAAGGTATGTGTATCGCGACTTGAGGTGTCGCGAATCACGACACATGGTGTTCAAACGCGACGACCCTAAAATCCTGACTTATGTTCTTTTGTCGTGTTCAAAAAATGATGGTCGCGTTTCAGTCATCGCGTATCGCGACAGGTCATCGCGGATTGCGACAATAGTCGCTGTTTTACTTTTTGTCCATTTTAAATGGCATATTTTGGGGGTGTTTAAGTCTTTTCACATTGAGGCCGGTTTTGGGGAGTCTAAAACTGGTGCAACCTTATCCCAAACCTCATTCAACACATCTTCATCTACCATATTCAATTTTAGAGAGAGAGTGAGGTTTTAGAGTGAGAGAGCTCACTTTGGTGAAGAAGGAGACCGAATCTCGCCTGAACCCAAGTTTTAAAGTTGTTCCTTGAGTCTAGCTACGGTTTGATAGTGTTGGTAAGTCTTAACTCTATGATTTGATTTTTAATTAGTTTATGCTAGGGTTTTGTTCATTTGGAACTTATATGACCCATTTGAGGGTTAAATGAGTGGATTTTGGGTTAGATTGATGAAAGTAAACACTAATAGCTATGATCTAGGGTTTGGTCATGTGAATTGAAGTTGTAAGGGTTAAATTGTGTTGATTAGTCACTAATACACTTCTAAATGATGGAAGAAATTGTAAATGGGTCATGTTTGACTAAAATTGTAAGTATAAGTGTTAAAATGGGTCAAATGAGTCAAGGTTGACCTAATTGGGTGAAAGTGGTATGAAATACCCTAAGTTTGTGTTAGTTGGCGTTAGTTGACTCTAAGCACTAGCTTTTAGTGATTTATAATGAGTCATGGCCATATAAGGGCGATTTTGGGTGTAAGTGAGTTATTTAATGCTTATGGGTCATTAAATGCTCAAGAGTGAGTATGGTGGTAAATTCCACTTGTTGTGTATTGAATGTGTACTTATGTATTAGGTACTTTTCTTTGAAGCTTTCGGGAGTTTTAAATCATCATCTTGGCGTTAAGGTGAGTGGGATAAGTATACATGTACGTATATAATGTGTTTATTTGTATGAAGGATATGTGTTGTCCGAGTTAGTGTGGTTGTACACTAACGAAGTTTATGAAAGGATATGTGTTTTCCAAGTTAGTGATATATGTTGTTGTATGCTAACGGTTTTATGAACGGATATGTGTTGTCCAAGGGTTAGTGATATATGTTGTTGTACACTAACGGTTGTTAAATTGCTAGCTTGTATGCGGTATTGTATAGGTGAATGCAAGTAGATAGATTATATATGCATACGTCTAATTATTGCACTCACTAAGCATTAGCTTACCCCTCTCGTTGTTTATCTTTTTAGATGCAGGTGCGGACAGGGGAAATGGGGTTGTTGGATACTAGATTCCCCGTGTTATATTATTGTTGATGCTTTTGAAGTCGACCTAGCGTTTTGGGTAGTTTAGCCCCAAACCATGCTCGAAGTGTCGTTTGGATTAAAACTATCATGTTAATGGTCCGAACTTATTTTTATTTGGTTAATGGCCTTCGTGCCTTTTGTAAACATTTAACTTGTGATGTTGTTTAAAGAGGTTATATGTAACCGTTTAATTTGGCGCTAATGGTTTATCAACTTAAAAAAAAAATTATCGTATTAAATATGGGTTGGGTTGTTTCAAGTGGTATCAGAGCATGGTTTAAGGGATTTAGGCTACTTGAGATAGGTGCCTAGACTTAGACTTTATTGTGCGTGCGTTTTATGCGGGACTTATAGGACTTCGGGTCGGATCGGGAATTGTTAGTGCTTAGGTTTATGTGATCTAACCTTGCGCTATTTGTTTGTGTAGTATTTGCAATCATCAAGCAAGATAGACGTTGTACTAGTGAGTTAATGTGATGTGCTCGCGTAGTAATGACTAGCTACCATTATTACGGGTGCAAATCGTGTCAAACAAGCGATGTACAATGATTGTTGAGCAAGATGGGGCGGTAAGGTGTATGTGTATATATATGTGTGTCATGTCTTTTCCTTCGTCGTTTAATCTCTTCCGTTTTATAGAATGAAGATGAGAAACAGACACGACACCGATAATGGGGGTACGAGTGAAGACTCCGATTTTACGGCCAAGGTTGAGGCCATCTTCAAGAGTCAAAATACTAAGTTTCTCGAAGATGTTAGAAAGGTCTTCCAAGAATCAGTTGATGAGCAAATAACTGAGTTAATTAATGAACGAATGAAGGCCGCGATCGAAGAGGCCTTTGAAGCTAGAAACCTTTATCCTCGTGGCGAAGGGGGTGATGGTAATGGTGGGAATGGAAGGTGGGACTTCCATTACAAAAACTTCAAGGATGCTCAACCTCCTATGTTTAATGGAGTGAGAGATCCTTTGAAAAGTACTTGTTGGATTTCCGATATCGAAGGGGCCTTTCGTACCGCGGAATGTCCTCCCGAGAAGAAAACAAGATATGGTTCTAGTATGTTGCGTGAAGAAGCTAAGTTGTGGTGGGATGATAAGATTCAATTGTACGGTGAGGAGCAATGTATGAGCTTGACGTGGGAAGAGTTTAAGAAGGAATTTTTCAAAGAATATCGAACTTCTTCCGACCTTGATAAAATTCGGGACGAGTTGCACAATTTGCAACAAGGTTCAATGGACTTGGTTACTCTCAAGTCTACCTTCTTGGCAAAGACTCGTGTTTGTCCGGAGTATGTTGGTGATGATCACAAGTTAATGCTCGATTTTTACCGTACACTAAGCGATGAGTTGAAGAGTAAAATTAGTTGGGGAATGGCTAAGTCTTTTAAAGAATTGTTTGAATTGGCTCCGGGTTTCGAGCCGGAGGTTCCAAAAAGGAGCGATTTCTCTCTTTCCAAGAGAAAGTTTGAGGGTTCTAGTCATTCGAACTTTTCAAACAAAAAGAGCAAGAAGGGTTCCGAAAGCGTTAATAGCGTGAAGAAGGGTGGCTCCGGTGGTCATGTGGTCACTTGCTATAATTGTGGGCAAAAAGGTCACATCTCTCATGATTGTCCGAAACCAACCAAGCTCACTTGTTTTAATTGCGTAAGGAAGGGTACCGAAGGACGAAGTGTCCCGATTTGCTGGGTGATCATGTTAAGAGGTTGGAGAAAGCGGAGGGTACGACCCGGGGGCGAAATTATTTGATGACCAATGATGAGGCTAAGCAATCCAACAAAGTTGTCTCAGGTACTTTCATGGTTAACTCTAATCCGACAAGGATATTATTTGATAGCGGTGCTAATTTGTATTTTGTGTCACCTCGATTTGTGCCTAAGTTAAATAAACAGCTAGCTAAGTTAAGTCATCCGGTAGAATTCGAAAAAAGCGGATGGTAAGACGGTGCTAGGGGTTGATGTTTGTAAAGATTGTAATGTTGTGTTTGGTACCGAAACGTTTAAAATTGATCTCATTCCGATGACCTTGGGTGAGTTTGATATTGTTATTGGTATGGATTGGCTCGATCGTTATAGAGCCGATATTGCATGCCATGATAAGTTCATTCGTGTGAAGACCCCAAGTGGGGGAGAGTTGATTATTCATAGTGATAAACGAAGTAGACTCATACCATTATGCACTTATGCACGGGCGCGATGTTTTCTTAAGAGTGGTGGTATGGTTTATCTCGCCCACGTAGTTGATACTTGTGATGAGCCACCATCCATTCGTGAAATTCCGGTGGTTAATGAATTTGAAGACGTTTTTCCGGATGAGTTACCGGGTGTTGCGGCGGAAAGACAAGTTGAATTTCACATCGAGTTGGTTCCGGGAGCTACTCCCATTGCTAAAACTCCTTATCGTTTTGCGTCGACGGAAATGCAAGAATTGTTAAATCAAACCCAAGAGTTGCTTGAAAAGGGTTTTATTCGACCGAGTTCCTCTCCATGGGGTGCTCCGGTTTTGTTTGTGAAAAAGAAAGATGGAAGTATGCGGATGTGCATCGATTATCGGGAGTTGAACAAAGTGACGATCAAGAATCGTTATCCATTGCCTCGGATTGACGATTTGTTTGACCAACTCCAAGGTGCAACGTATTTCTCTAAGATTGACTTACGGTCCGGCTATCATCCAGTGCGAGTCCGTGAGGAAGACATAGAGAAAACGGCTTTTCGAACGCGTTACGGGCATTTTGAGTTTGTAGTTATGCCTTTTGGTCTTACGAATGCACCGGCGGCATTCATGGATCTAATGAACCGAGTGTGCCAACCTATGTTGGACAAGTCGGTAATTATGTTCATTGACGACATACTTGTTTATTCTAAGAGTATGAAGGAACATGAACACCATTTGCGTGAGGTGTTGAAGACATTGCGTAAGGATAAGTTGTATGCTAAGTTCTCCAAATGTGAATTTTGGCTAAGGGAAGTTCAATTCCTTGGCCATATTGTGAATAAAGAAGGTATTCAAGTAGATCCGGGGAAGATAGAAACGGTGAAGAATTGGGGAAAACCGACTACGCCTACGGAAATTCGAAGTTTTCTCGGATTGGCCGGTTATTATCGTCGGTTTATCCAAGACTTTTCTAAAATCGCTTCTCCTTTGACGAAGTTGACTTGGAAGAACGTGAGGTTTAATTGGGAAAACGAGCAAGAAATCGCTTTCCAATTGCTAAAAGAGAAGTTGTGTCAAGCTCCGGTGTTAGTGTTGCCGGAAGGTGTAGAAGACATGATGGTTTATTGTGATGCCTCATTAAATGGAATCGGGTGTGTTCTAATGCAAAGGAGTAAAGTCATCGCTTACGCCTCTCGACAATTAAAGGAACACGAAAAGAGATACCCGATGTAGTGACCCGAACTTTTCCATGTTTATATATATTAATTGAGATTGATGTTTACATGATTAAATGTTTCCAACATGTTAAGCAATCAAACTTGTTAAGACTTGATTAATTGAAATAGGTTTCATATAGACAATTGACCACCCAAGTTGACCGGTGATTCACGAACGTTAAAACTTGTAAAAAAAAAACTATATGATGACATATATATGGTTATATATATAGTTAACATGATATTATGATAAGTAAACATATCATTAATTATATTAACAATGAACTACATATGTAAAAACAAGACTACTAACTTAATGATTTTGAAACGAGACATATATGTAACGTTTATCGTTGTAACGACATTTAATGTATATATATCATATTAAGAGATATTCGTACATCATAATATCATGATAATATAATAATTTAAAATCTCTTTTGATATTATAAACATTGGGTTAACAACATTTAACAAGATCGTTAACCTAAAGGTTTCAAAACAACACTTACATGTAACGACTAACGATGACTTAACGACTCAGTTAAAATGTATATACATGTAGTGTTTTAATATGTATTTATACACTTTTGAAAGACTTCAATACACTTATCAAAATACTTCTACTTAACAAAAATGCTTACAATTACATTCTCGTTCAGTTTCATCAACAATTCTACTCGTATGCACCCGTATTCGTACTCGTACAATACACAGCTTTTAGATGTATGTACTATTGGTATATACACTCCAATGATCAGCTCTTAGCAGCCCATGTGAGTCACCTAACACATGTGGGAACCATCATTTGGCAACTAGCATGAAATATCTCATAAGATTACAAAAATATGAGTAATCATTCATGACTTATTTACATGAAAACAAAATTACATATCCTTTATATCTAATTCATACACCAACGACCAAAAACACCTACAAACACTTTCATTCTTCAATTTTCTTCATCTAATTGAACTCTCTCAAGTTCTATCTTCAAGTTCTAAGTGTTCTTCATAAATTCCAAAAGTTCTAGTTTCATAAAATCAAGAATACTTTCAAGTTTGCTAGCTCACTTCCAATCTTGTAAGGTGATCATCCAACCTCAAGAAATCTTTGTTTCTTACAGTAGGTTATCATTCTAATACAAGGTAATAATCATATTCAAACTTTGGTTCAATTTCTATAACTATAACAATCTTATTTCAAGTGATGATCTTACTTGAACTTGTTTTCGTGTCATGATTTTGCTTCAAGAACTTTGAGCCATCCAAGGATCCATTGAAGCTAGATCCATTTTTCTCTTTTCCAGTAGGTTCATCCAAGGAACTTAAGGTAGTAATGATGTTCATAACATCATTCGATTCATACATATAAAGCTATCTTATTCGAAGGTTTAAACTTGTAATCACTAGAACATAGTTTAGTTAATTCTAAACTTGTTCGCAAACAAAAGTTAATCCTTCTAACTTGACTTTTAAAATCAACTAAACACATGTTCTATATCTATATGATATGCTAACTTAATGATTTAAAACCTGGAAACACGAAAAACACCGTAAAACCGGATTTACGCCGTCGTAGTAACACCGCGGGCTGTTTTGGGTTAGTTAATTAAAAACTATGATAAACTTTGATTTAAAAGTTGTTATTCTGAGAAAATGATTTTTATTATGAACATGAAACTATATCCAAAAATTATGGTTAAACTCAAAGTGGAAGTATGTTTTCTAAAATGGTCATCTAGACGTCGTTCTTTCGACTGAAATGACTACCTTTACAAAAATGACTTGTAACTTATTTTTCCGACTAGAAACCTATACTTTTTTGGTTTAGATTCATAAAATATAGTTCAATATGAAACCATAGCAATTTGATTCACTCAAAACGGATTTAAAATGAAGAAGTTATGGGTAAAACAAGATTGGATAATTTTTCTCATTTTAGCTACGTGAAAATTGGTAACAAATCTATTCCAACCATAACTTAATAAACTTGTATTGTATATTATGTAATCTTGAGATACCATAGACACGTATACAATGTTTCGACCTATCATGTCGACACATCTATATATATTTCGGAACAACCATAGACACTCTATATGTGAATGTTGGAGTTAGCTATACAGGGTTGAGGTTGATTCCAAAATATATATAGTTTGAGTTGTGATCAATACTGAGATACGTATACACTGGGTCGTGGATTGATTCAAGATAATATTTATCGATTTATTTCTGTACATCTAACTGTGGACAACTAGTTGTAGGTTACTAACGAGGACAGCTGACTTAATAAACTTAAAACATCAAAATATATTAAAAGTGTTGTAAATATATTTTGAACATACTTTGATATATATGTATATATTGTTATAGGTTCGTGAATCAACCAGTGGCCAAGTCTTACTTCCCGACGAAGTAAAAATCTGTGAAAGTGAGTTATAGTCCCACTTTTAAAATCTAATATTTTTGGGATGAGAATACATGCAGGTTTTATAAATGATTTACAAAATAGACACAAGTACGTGAAACTACATTCTATGGTTGAATTATCGAAATCGAATATGCCCCTTTTTATTAAGTCTGGTAATCTAAGAATTAGGGAACAGACACCCTAATTGACGCGAATCCTAAAGATAGATCTATCGGGCCCAACAAGCCCCATCCAAAGTACCGGATGCTTTAGTACTTCGAAATTTATATCATATCCGAAGGGTGTCCCGGAATGATGGGGATATTCTTATATATGCATCTTGTTATTGTCGGTTACCAGGTGTTCACCATATGAATGATTTTTATCTCTATGTATGGGATGTGTATTGAAATATGAAATCTTGTGGTCTATTGTTACGATTTGATATATATAGGTTAAACCTATAACTCACCAACATTTTTGTTGACGTTTTAAGCATGTTTATTCTCAGGTGATTATTAAGAGCTTCCGCTGTCGCATACTTAAATAAGGACAAGATTTGGAGTCCATGCTTGTATGATATTATGTAAAAACTGCATTCAAGAAACTTATTTTGTTGTAACATATTTGTATTGTAAACCATTATGTAATGGTCGTGTGTAAACAGGATATTTTAGATTATCATTATTTGATAATCTACATAAAGCTTTTTAAACCTTTATTGATGAAATAAAGGTTATGGTTTGTTTAAAAATGAATGCAGTCTTTGAAAAACGTCTCATATAGAGGTCAAAACCTCGCAACGAAATCAATTAATATGGAACGTTTTTAATCAATAAGAACGGGACATTTCAGTTGGTATCCGAGCGTTGGTCTTAGAGAACCAGAAAATTTGCATTAGTGTGTCTTATCGAGTTTGTTAGGATGCATTAGTGAGTCTGGACTTCGACCGTGTTTTCTTTAAAAATGATTGCTTAACATTTTTGTTGGAAACTATATATTTTTAACATATGAATATTATGTGATATATTAATCTCTTAACGTGTTTGATATTATGTGATAGATGTCTACCTCTAGAACAAGTCCCATTGACTCACCTAATAATAATGAAGAGTCAAATGTAAATTGGAATGATTTGTGGACTGATTCACAAGTTCCCGAAGAGGAACCGGAAGAAGAGTCGGAACCGGAAGAAGAATCGGAACCGGAAGAAGAATCGGAACCGGATGAAGAAATAGAACCGGTGGGGGAAATAATAAAACGGTTAAGTAAAAGAAAATCCTCAACCAACCGACCAAAGTTAATTATGGTCAATGGTGTTTCCGCCAAGGAAGCAAAATATTGGGAGGATTACCAATTCTCCGATGAATCGGATTCCGACGAGAATTCCGATGATGTTATAGAAATTACCCCAACTGAATTTAAAAAGGCAAAAGAAAATAATAAGGGAAAGGGCATAAAAATAGAGAAATCTAATTCCAACCCCGATGAACTTTATATGTATCGTCAACCCCCGAAGTCCTTAAGTTGTAACAATGACCCGGGAACCTCTAAACCACCAGGTTTTTCTAAACCAATGTGGACAACGACGGCTCGTATTAGGGGAACATCATATATCCCTAGAAACTTGGCAAAACGAACCAAAACTGAAGAAGAAGAAACGAGCGAGTCGGAATAAGATAGTTGTACTCGTGTGGTGTAATATATGGAATATAGTGTTCTTATGCTTTATGATATATGTAAAAATTGCTTGTATTAATAAGTATTTTTTTTTATGAATCTAACTCTTGTCTATTTTACAGTTTAAAAACACAAAATGGATAGACAACCCAATATTTTAAGAGACCTACCCGGAGACATGATTGATGAAATCTTGTCTAGAGTCGGCCAGAATTCTTCGGCACAACTATTTAAGGCGAGATCAGTTTGTAAGACATTCGAAGAACGTTCCAAGAATGTCTTGGTTTATAAGAGACTTTCGTTTGAAAGATGGGGGATATCACATTGGGAAACCCATAAGTTACGATGTGTTTACTTTGACGCATATATTGCGGGGAACCCAAATGCTATTTTACGCAACGGGTTAAGAAATTATTTTGACTCAATATATCCGAATATTGGACTTCGTGATTTAGAAAAAGCGGCTAACATGCAACATAAAGAAGCATGTTATGCTTACGGATTAGTAATGTTCGCTTCTCACCAAAGTGAGAACAAGAACATCGGGCTACAACTATTAAACAAAACGTTTCCACAAGTGACGGAGTCGGTAATTGGGGTAAGAAATGAGGTTTTTAGATTATTACGGGACTGTTGGACATTACGTAACCCTCGTCCCTTTGATGACGTTACAACACGCTGTCTTATCAACGGCCATAACGGTTATGTTGCACAAGACCAAGGATGGGAAGTAGTCCTAGTAAAACCAGAATGCATGACTTGTTTCTGGACGTATGAATTACGTGTCTTTATTGCCTTTGCTGAACGACTTGTGTACTAGCTAGAATTGTCTTCACAACTATCTTGTATCAAAGTTATTGTGTGCTATATTTCATGCTTTATGTAAAATAAGCGGTATTGTAAGTTTGTAAAATATTGTATAAAAGTTTGAACGCGAAATATTATTATAATCAGTTTTTCATATAGAATTGTAGTAGTTGAATTGTATATTAGCTACTAAGTATGAACTTAACGGGTAGGTACTACCCGAATTTAAACTTATAAAATGCTAATATGAAGAAAAAGCTTTTATAAATGAGTTCATATTATGCTACGAAATACTATTAACTACTCTTAATATTCTGTATGATTAACTTGTTCCATATAACTATTTTGAAGGAAATGGCACCGACTACTCGACACACCGTGAATATGAATGAAGAGGAATTCCGTACTTTTCTAGCTTCAAACATAGCCGCAGTACAGGCTGCGCTACATACCAACAATAACCTTGGATCTAGCAGTACAGGAAATCGTTTAGGATGCACCTACAAAGAATTCACTGCCTGCAAACCTTTGGAATTTGATGGAACCGAAGGACCGATCGGATTGAAACGGTGGACCGAGAAGGTTGAATCGGTGTTTGCCATAAGTAAGTGTACTGAAGAGGACAAAGTAAAGTACGCTACGCATACCTTCACAGGTTCTGCGTTAACATGGTGGAATACCTATCTAGAGCAAGTGGGACAAGATGATGCGTACGCACTACCGTGGTCAGCATTCAAGCACTTGATGAACGAGAAGTACCGTCCCAGAACCGAGGTCAATAAGCTCAAGACAGAACTTAGAGGGTTACGAACCCAAGGATTTGATATTACCACGTACGAAAGACGATTCACAGAATTGTGCCTATTGTGTCCGGGAGCATTCGAAGATGAGGAAGAGAAGATCGACGCGTTTGTGAAAGGATTACCGGAAAGAATCCAAGAAGATATAAGTTCACACGAGCCCGCCTCCATACAACAGGCATGTAGAATGGCTCACAAACTAGTGAACCAGATTGAAGAAAGAATTAAAGAACAGACTGCTGAAGAGGCCAATGTGAAGCAAGTCAAAAGAAAGTGGGAGGAAAACGGTGATAAGAATCACCAATACAACAACAACAGCAATTACAACAATAATCGCAACAATTATCCCAACAATCGCAACATCAATCGCAACTACAACAAACGGCCCAACAACAACAACAACAACAGCAACAACAGCAACTACAACAATCATCCCAACAACAATAATTACCGCAACAACAACAACAATCAGAAGCAACTATGCCAAAGGTGTGAAAAGAATCACTCGGGGTTCTGCACCAAATTTTGCAACAAGTGTAAAAGAAATGGTCATAGCGCGGCGAAGTGTGAGGTCTACGGACCAGGGGTTAATAGAACGAAAGGAACAAATGGTGTCGGAACGAGTAATGGCGGAGCAAGTAGTGTCGGAGCAAGTTATGCCAATGTAGTTTGTTATAAATGTGGAAAACCAGGCCACATTATTAGAAATTGCCCGAACCAGGAGAACACGAATGGACAAGGCCGTGGAAGAGTTTTCAATATTAATGCGGTAGAGGCACAGGAAGACCCGGAGCTTGTTACGGGTACGTTTCTTATTGACAATAAATCTGCTTACGTTTTATTTGATTCGGGTGCGGATAGAAGCTATATGAGTAGAGATTTTTGTGCTAAATTAAGTTGTCCATTGACGCCTTTGGATAGTAAATTTTTACTCGAATTAGCAAATGGTAAATTAATTTCAGCAGATAATATATGTCGGAATCGAGAAATTAAACTGGTTAGCGAAACATTTAAGATTGATTTGATACCAGTAGAGTTAGGGAGTTTTGATGTGATAATCGGTATGGACTGGTTGAAAGAAGTGAAAGCGGAGATCGTTTGTTACAAAAATGCAATTCGCATTATACGAGAAAAAGGAAAACCCTTAATGGTGTACGGAGAAAAGGGCAACACGAAGCTACATCTTATTAGTAATTTGAAGGCACAAAAACTAATAAGAAAAGGTTGCTATGCTGTTCTAGCACACGTCGAGAAAGTACAAACTGAAGAAAAGAGCATCAATGATGTTCCCATTGCAAAAGAATTTCCCGATGTATTTCCGAAAGAATTACCGGGATTACCCCCACATCGATCCGTTGAATTTCAAATAGATCTTGTACCAGGAGCTGCACCAATAGCTCGTGCTCCTTACAGACTCGCACCCAGCGAGATGAAAGAACTGCAAAGCCAATTACAAGAACTTTTAGAGCGTGGTTTCATTCGACCAAGCACATCACCGTGGGGAGCTCCTGTTTTGTTTGTCAAGAAGAAAGATGGTACATTCAGGTTGTGTATCGACTACCGAGAGTTGAACAAACTTACCATCAAGAACCGCTACCCACTACCGAGAATCGACGACTTATTTGATCAACTACAAGGCTCGTCTGTTTATTCAAAGATTGACTTACGTTCCGGGTATCATCAAATGCGGGTGAAAGAAGATGATATTCCAAAGACTGCTTTCAGAACACGTTACGGTCATTACGAGTTTATGGTCATGCCGTTTGGTTTAACTAATGCACCAGCTGTGTTCATGGACCTTATGAACCGAGTGTGTGGACCATACCTTGACAAGTTTGTCATTGTTTTCATTGATGACATACTTATTTACTCAAAGAATGACCAAGAACACGGTGAACATTTGAGAAAGGTGTTAGAAGTATTGAGGAAGGAAGAATTGTACGCTAAGTTTTCAAAGTGTGCATTTTGGTTGGAAGAAGTTCAATTCCTCGGTCACATAGTGAACAAAGAAGGTATTAAGGTGGATCCGGCAAAGATAGAAACTGTTGAAAAGTGGGAAACCCCGAAAACTCCGAAACACATACGCCAGTTTTTAGGACTAGCTGGTTACTACAGAAGGTTCATCCAAGACTTTTCCAGAATAGCAAAACCCTTGACTGCATTAACGCATAAAGGGAAGAAATTTGAATGGAATGATGAACAAGAGAAAGCGTTTCAGTTATTGAAGAAAAAGCTAACTACGGCATCTATATTGTCATTGCCTGAAGGGAATGATGATTTTGTGATTTATTGTGACGCATCAAAGCAAGGTCTCGGTTGTGTATTAATGCAACGAACGAAGGTGATTGCTTATGCGTCTAGACAATTGAAGATTCACGAACAAAATTATACGACGCATGATTTGGAATTAGGCGCGGTTGTTTTTGCATTAAAGACTTGGAGGCACTACTTATATGGGGTCAAAAGTATTATATATACCGACCACAAAAGTCTTCAACACATATTTAATCAGAAACAACTGAATATGAGGCAGCGTAGGTGGATTGAATTATTGAATGATTACGATTTTGAGATTCGTTACCACCCGGGGAAGGCAAATGTGGTAGCCGATGCCTTGAGCAGGAAGGATAGAGAACCCATTCGAGTAAAATCTATGAATATAATGATTCATAATAACATTACTACTCAAATAAAGGAGGCGCAACAAGGAGTTTTAAAAGAGGGAAATTTAAAGGATGAAATACCCAAAGGATCGGAGAAGCATCTTAATATTCGGGAAGACGGAACCCGGTATAGGGCTGAAAGGATTTGGGTACCAAAATTTGGAGATATGAGAGAAATGGTACTTAGAGAAGCTCATAAAACCAGATACTCAATACATCCTGGAACGGGGAAGATGTACAAGGATCTCAAGAAACATTTTTGGTGGCCGGGTATGAAAGCCGATGTTGCTAAATACGTAGGAGAATGTTTGACGTGTTCTAAGGTCAAAGCTGAGCATCAGAAACCATCAGGTCTACTTCAACAACCCGAAATCCCGGAATGGAAATGGGAAAACATTACCATGGATTTCATCACTAAATTGCCAAGGACTGCAAGTGGTTTTGATACTATTTGGGTAATAGTTGATCGTCTCACCAAATCAGCACACTTCCTACCAATAAGAGAAGATGACAAGATGGAGAAGTTAGCACGACTGTATTTGAAGGAAGTCGTCTCCAGACATGGAATACCAATCTCTATTATCTCTGATAGGGATGGCAGATTTATTTCAAGATTCTGGCAGACATTACAGCAAGCATTAGGAACTCGTCTAGACATGAGTACTGCCTATCATCCACAAACTGATGGGCAGAGCGAAAGGACGATACAAACGCTTGAAGACATGCTACGAGCATGTGTTATTGATTTCGGAAACAGTTGGGATCGACATCTACCGTTAGCAGAATTTTCCTACAACAACAGCTACCATTCAAGCATTGAGATGGCGCCATTTGAAGCACTTTATGGTAGAAAGTGCAGGTCTCCGATTTGTTGGAGTGAGGTGGGGGATAGACAGATTACGGGTCCGGAGATTATACAAGAAACTACCGAGAAGATCATCCAAATTCAACAACGGTTGAAAACCGCCCAAAGTCGACAAAAGAGCTACGCTGACATTAAAAGAAAAGATATAGAATTTGAAATTGGAGTGATGGTCATGCTTAAAGTTTCACCTTGGAAAGGCGTTGTTCGATTTGGTAAACGAGGGAAATTAAATCCAAGGTATATTGGACCATTCAAGATTATTGATCGTGTCGGACCAGTAGCTTACCGACTTGAGTTACCTCAACAACTCGCGGCTGTACATAACACTTTCCACGTCTCGAATTTGAAGAAATGTTTTGCTAAAGAAGATCTCACTATTCCGTTAGATGAAATCCAAATCAACGAAAAACTCCAATTCATCGAAGAACCCGTCGAAATAATGGATCGTGAGGTTAAAAGACTTAAGCAAAACAAGATACCAATTGTTAAGGTTCGATGGAATGCTCATAGAGGACCCGAGTTCACCTGGGAGCGTGAAGATCAGATGAAGAAGAAATACCCGCATCTATTTCCAGAAGATTCGTCAACACCTTCAACAGCTTAAAATTACGGGACGAAATTTATTTAACGGGTAGGTACTGTAGTGACCCGAACTTTTCCATGTTTATATATATTAATTGAGATTGATGTTTACATGATTAAATGTTTCCAACATGTTAAGCAATCAAACTTGTTAAGACTTGATTAATTGAAATAGGTTTCATATAGACAATTGACCACCCAAGTTGACCGGTGATTCACGAACGTTAAAACTTGTAAAAAAAAAACTATATGATGACATATATATGGTTATATATATAGTTAACATGATATTATGATAAGTAAACATATCATTAATTATATTAACAATGAACTACATATGTAAAAACAAGACTACTAACTTAATGATTTTGAAACGAGACATATATGTAACGTTTATCGTTGTAACGACATTTAATGTATATATATCATATTAAGAGATATTCGTACATCATAATATCATGATAATATAATAATTTAAAATCTCTTTTGATATTATAAACATTGGGTTAACAACATTTAACAAGATCGTTAACCTAAAGGTTTCAAAACAACACTTACATGTAACGACTAACGATGACTTAACGACTCAGTTAAAATGTATATACATGTAGTGTTTTAATATGTATTTATACACTTTTGAAAGACTTCAATACACTTATCAAAATACTTCTACTTAACAAAAATGCTTACAATTACATTCTCGTTCAGTTTCATCAACAATTCTACTCGTATGCACCCGTATTCGTACTCGTACAATACACAGCTTTTAGATGTATGTACTATTGGTATATACACTCCAATGATCAGCTCTTAGCAGCCCATGTGAGTCACCTAACACATGTGGGAACCATCATTTGGCAACTAGCATGAAATATCTCATAAGATTACAAAAATATGAGTAATCATTCATGACTTATTTACATGAAAACAAAATTACATATCCTTTATATCTAATCCATACACCAACGACCAAAAACACCTACAAACACTTTCATTCTTCAATTTTCTTCATCTAATTGAACTCTCTCAAGTTCTATCTTCAAGTTCTAAGTGTTCTTCATAAATTCCAAAAGTTCTAGTTTCATAAAATCAAGAATACTTTCAAGTTTGCTAGCTCACTTCCAATCTTGTAAGGTGATCATCCAACCTCAAGAAATCTTTGTTTCTTACAGTAGGTTATCATTCTAATACAAGGTAATAATCATATTCAAACTTTGGTTCAATTTCTATAACTATAACAATCTTATTTCAAGTGATGATCTTACTTGAACTTGTTTTCGTGTCATGATTTTGCTTCAAGAACTTTGAGCCATCCAAGGATCCATTGAAGCTAGATCCATTTTTCTCTTTTCCAGTAGGTTCATCCAAGGAACTTAAGGTAGTAATGATGTTCATAACATCATTCGATTCATACATATAAAGCTATCTTATTCGAAGGTTTAAACTTGTAATCACTAGAACATAGTTTAGTTAATTCTAAACTTGTTCGCAAACAAAAGTTAATCCTTCTAACTTGACTTTTAAAATCAACTAAACACATGTTCTATATCTATATGATATGCTAACTTAATGATTTAAAACCTGGAAACACGAAAAACACCGTAAAACCGGATTTACGCCGTCATAGTAACACCGCGGGCTGTTTTGGGTTAGTTAATTAAAAACTATGATAAACTTTGATTTAAAAGTTGTTATTCTGAGAAAATGATTTTTATTATGAACATGAAACTATATCCAAAAATTATGGTTAAACTCAAAGTGGAAGTATGTTTTCTAAAATGGTCATCTAGACGTCGTTCTTTCGACTGAAATGACTACCTTTACAAAAACGACTTGTAACTTATTTTTCCGACTAGAAACCTATAATTTTTTGGTTTAGATTCATAAAATATAGTTCAATATGAAACCATAGCAATTTGATTCACTCAAAACGGATTTAAAATGAAGAAGTTATGGGTAAAACAAGATTGGATAATTTTTCTCATTTTAGCTACGTGAAAATTGGTAACAAATCTATTCCAACCATAACTTAATAAACTTGTATTGTATATTATGTAATCTTGAGATACCATAGACACGTATACAATGTTTCGACCTATCATGTCGACACATCTATATATATTTCGGAACAACCATAGACACTCTATATGTGAATGTTGGAGTTAGCTATACAGGGTTGAGGTTGATTCCAAAATATATATAGTTTGAGTTGTGATCAATACTGAGATACGTATACACTGGGTCGTGGATTGATTCAAGATAATATTTATCGATTTATTTCTGTACATCTAACTGTGGACAACTAGTTGTAGGTTACTAACGAGGACAGCTGACTTAATAAACTTAAAACATCAAAATATATTAAAAGTGTTGTAAATATATTTTGAACATACTTTGATATATATGTATATATTGTTATAGGTTCGTGAATCAACCAGTGGCCAAGTCTTACTTCCCGACGAAGTAAAAATCTGTGAAAGTGAGTTATAGTCCCACTTTTAAAATCTAATATTTTTGGGATGAGAATACATGCAGGTTTTATAAATGATTTACAAAATAGACACAAGTACGTGAACCTACATTCTATGGTTGAATTATCGAAATCGAATATGCCCCTTTTTATTAAGTCTGGTAATCTAAGAATTAGGGAACAGACACCCTAATTGACGCGAATCCTAAAGATAGATCTATCGGGCCCAACAAGCCCCATCCAAAGTACCGGATGCTTTAGTACTTCGAAATTTATATCATATCCGAAGGGTGTCCCGGAATGATGGGGATATTCTTATATATGCATCTTGTTATTGTCGGTTACCAGGTGTTCACCATATGAATGATTTTTATCTCTATGTATGGGATGTGTATTGAAATATGAAATCTTGTGGTCTATTGTTACGATTTGATATATATAGGTTAAACCTATAACTCACCAACATTTTTGTTGACATTTTAAGCATGTTTATTCTCAGGTGATTATTAAGAGCTTCCGCTGTCGCATACTTAAATAAGGACAAGATTTGGAGTCCATGCTTGTATGATATTATGTAAAAACTGCATTCAAGAAACTTATTTTGTTGTAACATATTTGTATTGTAAACCATTATGTAATGGTCGTGTGTAAACAGGATATTTTAGATTATCATTATTTGATAATCTACATAAAGCTTTTTAAACCTTTATTGATGAAATAAAGGTTATGGTTTGTTTAAAAATGAATGCAGTCTTTGAAAAACGTCTCATATAGAGGTCAAAACCTCGCAACGAAATCAATTAATATGGAACGTTTTTAATCAATAAGAACGGGACATTTCACCCGACTCATGATCTTGAATTGGCGGCGGTGGTACATGCGTTGAAAATTTGGCGCCACTAATTGTATGGTGTCAAGTGTACGATTTATTCTAATCATAAGAATTTGAAATATCTCTTTAATCAACGAGATTTGAATTATCGTCAACGTGGGTGGATGGATGTGGTAAAGGATTATGATTGCGAGATACTTTATCATCCGGGTAAGGTGAACGTGGTCGCGGATGCGTTGAGTCGAAAGAGTCAACATCCGGCAATACGAGTAGGATCGTTACGCATGATTATTACTAACGATTTTCTTGTAAAGCTTGGTGAGATTCAAATAGAAGAGTACGTTCACAACAAACGTGAAGAGCGGATTGTGGGGCAAACGGAGTTTATTACTTTAGGCCCGCATAGTTTGTTGTCCTTTCAAGGAAGAGTGTGGGTGCCTAAGATGGGTGGCTATTGACAAGTGCTACTTGATGAAGCACATAAGTCAAAGTATTCCATACATCCGGGTGCAACAAAGATGTATTATGATTTGAAGAAAGAGTATTGGTGGCCCGGTATGAAACGTGATATTGTTAAGTTTGTTGAACAATGTGTCACGTGTTTGCAAGTTAAAGCCGAACACCAAAAGCCGTATCGTAAGTTGCAACCGTTAGAAGTTCCAAAATGGAAATAGGAGCACATTACCATGGACTTCATCACCAAGTTACCAAAGACGGCAAGGACCCAATATGACACGATTTGGGTAATAGTTGATCGATTGACGAAGAGTGCCTTGTTTCTTCCCATTCGGGAAACGATATCGTCGGAGACTTTGTCTAAGTTGTTTATCAAGGAGGTGATATCGAGACATGGGGTTCCTATATCCATTGTTTCGGATCGAGATACTCGTTTCACTTCGCGGTTTTGGAATAAGTTCCATGAAGATATGGGTACTCAATTGAAAATGAGCACGGCGTATCATCCTCAAACGGACGGTCAAACCGAACGTACGAAACAAACGTCAGAGGATATGTTAAGGGCGTGTGTTATTGATTTCGGTGGTAGTTGGGATGAGCATTTACCATTGGTGGAATTCTCGTACAATAATAGTTACCACACTAGTATTGGAATGCCACCTTACGAGATGCTTTATGGGCATAGATGTCGAACTCCCATTTGTTGGGGAGAAGTGGGTCAAAGAGAAATCAGGAGTACCGATTTGGTTATAGAGACGAATAGTAAGATTGAGATGATTCGGGCTCGACTTGAGGTGACACAAGATAGACAGAAATCTTATGCCGATAAAGGAAGGAGAACGATTGAGTTTCAAGAAGGTGACATGGTGATGCTTAAAGTTTCACCATGGAAAGGTGTTATTCAGTTCCGAAAGCGAGGAAAGTTAGCTCCTCGATTTATTGGTCCTTTCAAGGTTTTGGCACATGTTGGTGAGGTTGCTTATAGACTAGAGTTGCCCAAAGAGCTTACGGGGATTCATAATACGTTTCATGTTTCCCATCTCCGCAAGTGTCTTACGGATGACTCGACTTGGGTGCCGTTAGACGAGATTACCTTGAACAACAAGCTAGAGTATGTTGAAGAGCCGATTGCAATCCTTGATGAGAAGGTTAAAATGTTGCGGAACAAAGAGGTTAGAACCTTTAAAGTGCAATGGCGACATCGAAAGGGTTCCGAGTTTACGTGGGAATCCGAAGAGTTTGTTTTGGTTTATCTTCCAGCTTGTCATGCGGCTTGGATCGCGAGGACGCGCTCCGATTCAAGTGGGGGAGAGTTGTAACATCCTGTTTTCCTCAATTCTAACTTCAGGTGCGTGTTTGACTTCGTGTACGTTTACTATTGCATCTATGATGGTTTTTGCATAGCTTTAAGTGTTAAATTTGAGTCTAGGTGACTTACTGGGATAATGTCGCGTCTCAGGGTACTGTATCACGACCTGGTGTGTCGCGTAACGCGACCAAACAGGTTAAAACACGATGGGGTTCTAAAACCCCTCCTAATGACTTTTTATCGCATTTAAGGTATGTGTATCGCGACTTGAGGTGTCGATGATCGCGACACATGGTGTTCAAACGCGATGACCCTAAAATCCTGACTTCTGTTCTTTTTTCGTGTTCAAAAAATGATGGCCGCGTATCACGACAGGTCGTCGCGGATCGCGACAATAGTCGCTGTTTTACTTTTTGTCCATTTTAAATGGCATCTTTTGGGGGTGTTTAAGTCTTTTCACATTGAGGCCGATTTTTGGGAGTCTAAAACTGGTGCAACCTTATCCCAAACCTCATTCAACACATCTTCATATACCATATTCAATTTTAGAGAGTGAGAGAGAGAGAGTGAGGTTTTAGAGGGAGAGAGCTCACTTTGGTGAAGAAGGAGACCGAATCTCGCCCGAACTCAAGTTTTAAAGTTGTTCCTTGAGTCTCTAGCTATGGTTTGATAGTGTTGGTAAGTCTTAACTCTATGATTTGAGTTTTAATTAGTTTATGTTAGGGTTTTGTTCATTTGGAACTTGTATGACCCATTTGTGGGTTAAATGGGTGGATTTTGGGTTAGATTGATGAAAGTAAACCCTAATAGCTATGATCTAAGGTTTGGTCATGTGAATTGAAGTTGTAAGTGTTAAATTGTGTTGATTAATCACTAATACACTTATAAATGATGGAAGAATTGTAAATGGGTCATGTTTGACTAAAATTGTAAGTATAAGTGTTAAAATGGGTCAAATGAGTCAAGGTTGACCTAATTAGGTGAAAGGGGTATGAAATACCCTAAGTTTGTGTTAGTTGGCGTTAGTTGACTCTAAGCACTAGCTTTTAGTGATTTATAATGAGTCATGACCATTTAAGGGCGGTTTTGGGTGTAAGTGAGTTATTTAATGTTTATGGGTCATTAAATGCTCAAGAGTGAGTATGGTGGTAAATTCCACTTGTTGTGTATTGAATGTGTACTTATGTATTAGGTACTTTGCTTTGAAGCTTTCGGGAGTTTTAAACCATCATCTTGGCGTTAAGGTGAGTGGGATAAGTATACATGTACGTATATAATGTGTTTATTTGTATGAATGGATATGTGTTGTCCGAGTTAGTGATATATGTGGTTGTACACTAACGAAGTTTATGAAAGGATATGTGTTGTCCAAGTTAGTGATATATGTTGTTGACGCTAACGGTTTTATGAACGGATATGTGTTGTCCAAGGGTTAGTGATATATGTTGTTGTACACTAACGGTTGTTATGAACACCGATGGGAAATTTGAGTACCATTCCTATGTACGATTGGTTAACCATGGTTGTGCAAATTTCGTATTAGCATATTAATTTGTGAACTATATGCTATTGGTGTTGCTAGCTTGATGTGGATTTCGGACACTAGTTTTTATGCATGATGTTTGCATGGGTGTTAAATTGCTAGCTTGTATGCGGTATTGTGTAGGTGAATGCAAGTAGATAGATTATATATGCATATGTATAATTATTGCACTCACTAAGCATTAGCTCACCCCTCTCGTTGTTTATCTTTTTAGATGCAGGTGCAGACAAGGGAAAGGGGGTTGTTGGATACTAGATTCCCCGTGTTGGATTATTGTTGATGCTTTTGAAGTTGACCTAGCGTTTTGGGTAGTTTAGCCCCAAACCATGCTCGAAGTGTCGTTTGGATTAAAACTATCATGTTAATGGGCCGAACTTATTTTTATTTGGTTAATGGCCTTCGTGCCTTTTGTAAACATTTATTTTGTGATGTTGTTTAAAGAGGTTATATGTAACCGTTTAATTTGGCGCTAATGGTTTATCAACTTTAAATAAAAAAATTTATCGTATTAAATACGGGTTGGGTTGTTTCAACCGGCAACCCATAGCTGATCAAGCTGGAATATACCGATAGTCCACACTACTGAGTCACTGGTATAGTCTTCCAGACGTGACACACTCGTCATTCACACTATACCACTAATCAGTAACACTTGGACCCAATACTATCACCCTAAATACACAAGGTAAATAGCATTGACCTCTTACGTCGCACAAAACACCTCGACGTTCACTGGTGCGCACATAAACACATATAGTCACAATACCAGTCACAGACTCATTACACAGTCTAGTTATAAGCATAGCACAGATCACTATACTTGTCACTGTATATTCACATCCATAAAGATAATCCCACTCACCTGGAAGCACAAGTACTCAGTTGTCTTATATCACTGAGTCTTCTCCGTTCCTTTATTACCTGAGAATATCATATCATATCTCAAGTTAGCACATATCCAATTAATAATATCATCAATTTATACTCTAAACAACATCATATAGCCTAATATATATATATATATATATATATATATATATATATATATATATATATATATATATATATATGACAAGTTCACATGGTTTCTCATTCAATTGTAACTATTACACGCGTATAAAACGAGGCATAAACGCTATTCCATCATTTTGACCCAAATTAAAATTTGATTCAGTGTTTTAAAACTTCACCATTAGAAAGTACATCTCATTACGTTTCCAACGGTAGTTTATTTATCAAAAACAGAGTTACAGTTTGAAAGTTACGGCCAAAACAAGTTTTTCAAGAAACTGACAGACTACAACCACGCGGGAGCACCTGCAACCGCCCGGTTGCACCCAAAATGGCCCGGATACACCCCGTAACCGTACGGATGCATCCTGCAACCGGACGGGAGCTGTTCATCAGCATCAGGTCGCTGTTTTCGTCATTTTGAGCCCCAAATCTCGTTTTTGCACTATTTTGACACTACAAATCACTTAGAAAACATATATAACTCATATACAAACGTTTTCTAACATCAATTTAACATAAACAACACTTCAAATACAAGATTTGATTCAAAAACCCACTTTAACCCAAAAACTCATAAGAACTAAAAATTAGATTGATTTAACACTTGAAATCACTTGTTAAATACCTTATGATGTTACTGAAATCACAAGACACGAATTCCAGTAAAAAAACGAGATCAAGAACAAAAGATTTGAGATTAGGGTTCTAGGGTTTGAGAGTATTTGTGCGTGGTGTTTTAATTTCCAAAAATGGAAATAATGAAGTAGCAGGTCTTTTAAGCCACAAGGGTTTCCTTCACATGAGGGAAACCTACTCCGTGTATCACACGGGTATTTACTAGTTATCTAAAATACTAAATCCTTAATAACTTGTTCATTTTAAGTCCAATTCACAAAAGGAAATATGTTCTGTGACCCTTGTCACAAAGCTCACATTATCCCATACACAATAATTATAAAACACATAATTATTAAAATCACTATTTTAGCTGTAATGACCCGGAAATTTCTGATCAAATTTAAACCTTAATCTTTATATGTTTCCGACATGATAAGCAAAATCTGTAATGTTGAGTCTAGAAAGTTTGAAATCTATATTTAGTTAATCAGTTACCCTTTGACCATGCCTGATAATTCACGAACAATGGTGTGTAGATAAATATATATGTTGTTATTAAGTAAATATATATATAAACGCATATGATAATTATATATAATATGTATACTGAATTACATATATAAAAGATACATATATATCAAGTGTTGAAATTTATAAATAATATATGATAACAAGTAATATATATATATATATATATATATATATATATATATATATATATATATATATATATATATATATATATATAAAATAGCAATGACAATTATATTATTAATAATTTCATTAATATCAGTATTATTAATATTAATATATATACACACACATAAAATTTGATACATTTAATAAATAATATTATTGTTATCATTATTAATATCATTATTAATATCATTATTAATATCATTATTATTATAATTGGTAGAAGAAATAAGATTTCGATTATTATTGTAGTTATCATCTATTATTATTATCATTTATAATTTTTATAGTACCATTATTATTAATTATTATTAAACTTATTATTTTAAAATTTCAATATTCTTATTAATATTATGATCATTATTAATATGATTATCAAGATTGTTATTGTTAAAAATTATTATCATTATTAATTATGATTATATATATAATACAATTAGTATTATTATTATTATTAATATTAACAAAATTATTATTAATTATAACATTGGGAGTATTACTATAGGATGTATCATAATTTATAAACACATATATATACATATGAATATATAAATACATGTACATATATATACAAATATATCAAATCAGATATATATATATATATATATATATATATATATATATATATATATATATATATATATATATATATATATATATATATATATATATATATATATATATATATATATATATATATATATATATATTTGGATAGATTAATTTATATAGATTAAGAAATATATTAGGTAATAGATATATAACAGTTAAAATAAATAAACAGATAATTAATATATCAATTAAATAAATAAAAATAGATTTATGGTGAACAGATATATATAATACGCATAGGATTCTTAATTTCTATCAACATCAGTTTAATTTTTTTTCCTTACGTCTCTGTATACCCCGTGAACACATGTCGACCTTCTTACACTATAAAAATCAATCAATGTCTGTGATATATTATAGCAATTCACTTAACCAAACATGATTATCCTTAACAGTTTTAATCGAATTGAAACAGAAAGTTTGAGAAAAATCAGAAAATAAAAGACGCTACCCTCTGTTCTTACATCTTTCTGTCATATTTCGATTTCTAATGATTTGCCAAAATGTAAAAATGCAATCTTGTTAGTTTTCCTTTACATAAATTATCTGTAAATTTTCAATTATTAATTTCTCAATTTGATTACGAATTTTGAAGTCAAAGCCTCTATTTTCAAAAGTCAAACGCTGGAATTCTGATAAAATTTGAGTTGATTGTTGGGTTTCAAGTTAAATTAACGAATTATAAAGTTTCTAAGAGATGTTTGCAACAAAATTGGTGTTGTGAACTTTATCTAAAACGAACCACAAATCAAAAAGCGAATTTTTTTTTCTTTGGCAACGACGAACAGCAGCACAGCTGCACTCTTTTAAATTTTTTTTTTCTTTCTCAATTCATTTAGTCACGAATTAGTTGTTTTCTGTATTGGATACTCAGTTTCAAAGACATTTTTATAAATATTAGCAAGAGTGTAATGATTTGGGTCGATTGATATTTGGATGAAGAAGAACTAGGAAACAGCTAGATAGGGTTTAAAAAAATAAATGGGTCGTAAATAAGCAAAAAAACAGGAATGGTGGAGTGGTATGAGTGTGTGTTGAGTTTATTAGAGGTCCTGAGTTCGAGCTGGACAGTGGGCATTTTTTTGAAATTATTTAAGAGGTAGTTTTCTTTCTTTTTATTATTATTATTATTATTATTATGATTATTATTATTATTATTATTATTATTATTATTATTATTATTATAATTATTATTATTATTATTATTATTATTATTATTATTATTATTATTATTATTATTATTATTATTATTATCACTACAAAGAAAATGAATATCATTATTATCAAAATTAGTATTTTCATTATTAAAACTAATTATTATTATTATTAACATTATGTTAGTATTAGTAAAGTTATTAGTTTATTAAACCAAAGGTTATTTATATAAAAATTATACCAAATACATATATAATAACTATATAAATATTACATTACTAATTTAAATAAGTAAAATATAATTAAAATGTACAAACGAGTTTGATTATTATTTGTTAATTATATGTAATAATATATAAGTAAATGATATAGGTTCGTGAATCTGAGGCCAACCTTATACTTGATCAATGATGTTATATGTATTTTTACTACAAAATACATTAGGTGAGTATATAGTCCCCTTTTAAATTCTAAATATTTTTGGGCTGAGAATACATGCGCTACTTTTATAAATAATTTACGTTATGGACACAAGTGACTAAAATTACGTTCTACGTTGAGTTGTACCACTGCATATCTCCCTATAACTTGGTAACTATTAATTAAATGGGCCAGTGTAAATGCGAATCCTGTTGATAGATCTATCGGGCTGACATCCCCAACCGGCTGGACGACCAGTTTTCAACGGTTGCACAGTACTTCGTTTAGGTGGCTACACTTGGTACGGTGTAGTGCGATTATATATAAAGGGAATATGTGCTGTTTTAATTCTTGTAAAGTTTGGTTACAAGGTGCTCAACAAACTTAGAATGTCTTTCATACACTTGCGAGTGTATTATGTTTAAATCTATGAAATCTTGTGGTCCATAGTTATAACGCTGCTAGCATCAAACCTATATCTCACCAACTTTATGTTGACGTTTTAAAGCATGTTATTCTCAGGTCTTGAAAGAAATCTTCCGCTGTGCATTAACTCATATTAAGGATAATACTTGGAGTCATTCATGCCATATTTCAAAAGACGTTGCATTCGAGTCATTGAAGTTCATTAGAGATTATTATTAAGTAAATGGCAGATTAGGTCATTTGGATATTATGAAATGTTAGGCGAACATGACAACTCTTGATGTAATAATAGATTGCTTTTTAAGAATAAATGCAACGTTTGTAAAATGTATCATATAGAGGTCAAGTACCTCGCGATGTTATCAACTATTGTAATTCGTTTGTAATCGATACAGACTTCGTCCGGATGGATTAGTTCGGGTTTTCACAGTTGGTATCAGAACGGTGGTCTTAGCGAACCAGGTCTGCATTAGTGTGTCTAACTGATAAGTTGTTAGGATACATTAGCGAGTCTGGACTTTGACCGTGTCTACATGTCAAAAGTTTTGCTTATCATTTCTAGTCGGAAATCATCTACTTATCATCTTTAGGAATTACCTGCTTATCATTCTTAAAGTCTAGACACGTCTTACTACATTTAGTGCATCGATAGTGTATAGACAAAATTCATATCTTAGCGTATCTGCTACTGTAGACTTGCCTGATATATGCCGTAAATTCCTCCGTAGTCTATGAAATCTTTAGGATTATATATATATATATATATATATATATATATATATATATATATATATATATATATATATATATATATATATATATATATAGATATTCTATATAGTTAGAATATCATCCGATATCTGAAAATTATTTCACATCGAAGATCCCTTCCATCCACCAAATTGCCCTCTTAGTGATGAACCTGAAGTGCTTACCGGCGAACCTGTTCGAGAAACCATTTTCTCTTTCATTTCTAGATTATCTTGTCACGATTATATACTATCCCATATTTCGAATCTTATTCATCCGCTCGCTTCAACCGTCAATCATTCCGGTGTACTAACAGAAGTTAACGAACTTCGCGATCGCGTGACGGCTTTGGAAAACATGGTGCGAAGGTTACAAACACCAGCAGCAGCACCAGCAGCATAATCAGTACCACCATCATCAACGCCGACAGTACCCATATCACCCCCAACCACAACCGCGTCGTAAACCTCAACATCACAATTGGTATCTCGGATATCAATATCACACGCCTCAAAATCACCATCTATACTTCAAGTATGATCTCCGTTCTACATATCGTTCTACATTGATTATTTTCACTCTACGTATCATTCTACCTCATTTATCTTTGTTTGACATGACGACTATGTAATTTCTAAAGTTTTAGAGATTATGTAATCTAGTATTAATGATAAATCAAATGAGTTTAATATCTTATTGACTCATTAAATCCATGATTACATCTGAAGAAAATATATATGTAAGTATATTTTCATAAAGATTGTAATTAAAAATTCTTTCGTACAAACTGTTAATGGTGAAAATATTTTAACGGGTAGGTAGTACCCGAGGAATATTTAGATTTCACATTAATAAGTTACACTGTACATTCTTCGAATCTGATTCAACGGTCATTTACTATCCTATTTACAACTACCGATATATGTATCCGTTCACCACAAGATAACCATTTCCATTCAAATTTCATATTTGGATTTTGACCTATCAGAATCCAACAAGTGGCATAATGAAGAAAACATTGGACATGATAAAAATTGTTAGAAACAAACAAATTAATTATGAGAAATTTTGTTAGGAATCCACGCTAACTGTTTCTAGCTAACTGTTCCCAGCTAACTGATTACATTTAATTTGTCGCAATTTAATTTCGCAATTTACATTCTCGCAATTTTATTTATCGTCATTTAATTTCTGTTATTTACTTTTACGCACTTTAAATCGGGACACATGTACACAATACGTCGGATTAATTCTGAGACAATACGTTGCACACGGGTCATGATATATATTTATTTATTTTACGCACTTTAAATAACGGGACACGTATACAAGGTTTCGACCTATCATACCGACCCATCTATATATATATATATTTCGGAACAACCATAGACACTCTATATGTGAAGGTGGGAGTTGGCTATACAGGGTTGGAGTTGATTCCAAAATATATATGGTTTGAGTTGTGATCAATACTGAGACCGGTACACGGGTCACGATACGTATTAATTAATTATATATTAAATTATATATGAATATATTGGACTATTGGACAATTGGACTATTGGACTGCTAACTTTGGACAATTAAAATGAATTAAAATATTGATTATAACATATGAAAGTAAACAATTCTTCAAGTTTGCCACTTGATTTCATCTTAAACCTCATTTGTACCTCGACAGTTACAATTCGCGTTCAAATCTTTTCATGATTCTTGAAAACACCTCAATCGAGAAGTTGAATCGACCGCACTTCATCTACGGAAGAAAAGATTTATGCACCTGAAAAACTCTCGAACCCAAAGTCATAGTTTAACACGTACCTGTGTTGAATCCTTTACCATTTATTAGCAAAAACAACCTTATGACTCCTTTTCAAAGTAGCCAATTTTGTCACAGCTCCAGCAAGTTAACTTCGACTTCTCGATAAAATTAGTCTTATTATAACCTCAATATATATACGTTATCCTTTCGTCTTCGTTACCGGAGAACCTTTTATATTCCGTGACGTCATCAGCAGATGTACCAGCAGCTCGTCATCTCTTTGGCGAAATCCGCCATCAGTATTTTGAAAATCTCACAGAACTTCTCCAGTTATATCTATAACGTCTATCCCTAAGAATTTCATATTTCGAATGTGAAGTTTCTGAAAAACACCCTGAACAGCGAAGTAGTTCTTGAAATGCTGATGAAGCAGCAAAAACTGTAAACGACATTAGCAGTCAAAAGTTGATGATAAAGTACAGTGTGTTGGTAAAGCTCAGAAAAAGAGAAGGGTCAGAACTGGAAAACGGATTGAGCAAAGTATGAAAAAGGTTGTGGATAAACCACAAGGACTGAACCTGTCTTCAAAGAATCCAAATGATTCCGCGTCTGCTGAAATTGTCAGCAAACACCTTACTCTTCATTCTAAACCTTCACAGACAAATCTTCCTCGTAATCCATCAATGGTAGAAAATCTAAGACATCATCGTGCCGTTCATTATAAATATCCTCAATATTTCTGAAGATATTTCCATAAGCATTCTTATCTGAGATCATTTATCTTTCCGTAATATCTGTATTACAACATAAAAGAAACTGTGTTAGTTTCTAAAATCTGAAACCTCCGAGTTTAAATTATGAATGTTTTGAAGTAGTGTTGGGAACTGATACATGGATTAGTATAATATAATGACACTTGATCAACGTCATTATATTACAGTAAGTCATGTTGAGTTTCTAATGGAATATGATGATTCACAGTACCATCATCATGTGCCATGTTACACGGCTCTTACATTCTATATATAAATTCTAAAAATATCAAGAAAATATTCTTTTGATGATTCGGTCTTTTCCAGGATATTCTGGTAATTTGACAAATCAAAATCGTGCCATTACCATTCCTTCTTAGAACATTTAATGTGTTCATTCTGGAATCCGTAGCTACAAATTTCGGACCATTACAAGAGATGCTTAAGTGCAAGAAGAGGAAACGAAAGAATGAAGCTCCGAAGAAGAAGTTGGAGTATAAATCGCAGCAAATAAGAGAAAGTATTAACTGTGGATGACAACGATTATAGAAAATAGAAGTAGGGACATTAAATTATAAGGGAAGATATAAAACCCAATAACAACTCCGAAATTACAAACCGTGTATATCAATACGTATTGCAACGTAAAGACACGGGAGAATTAGAAACATTATAATTCCAAGGAAATCATAGAAGTGAATAGATTCTTCTGGCAGCATATGAAAGAGAAGAATGAAAGATATGAAAGTTAGAAGTATAACAAGAATCAGAACGGGATAGAGCATTTTAAAGAATAATTTAAGGTATGAATTGAGGGAGAAAGGATAGAAGATGTGAGGCATGGGAGTAAGGAAGGGAAGGAGGTAGATTTATAGTGAAATATCCCACAGAGAAATCGAAATAGATTGCCGCATTAAATCAAAGAAGATCCTGATCATCGAAGAACCAAATCTTATTACGTAAGATTTTCTTTAAATCCCTTAAATCCCGGAAGTCAATAGTAACTACGTCATCGGTTGAAACGAATATATTTATTCACTCATTTCACTCTTTTGTGATAGCTTCACTCGTGCGCTTCACATGATCGAATCGTTTTATCTATATCTCTCAATAATGATAAAACTCCATTATTACCTCATATACGTCATGGAAACATCCTTATTGTTATTCATGACGACCTCTATCAAATTTCGAGGACGAAATTTCTTTAACGGGTAGGTACTGTAATGACCCGGAAATTTCCGATCAAATTTAAACCTTAATCTTTATATGTTTCCGACATGATAAGCAAAATCTGTAATGTTGAGTCTAGAAAGTTTGAAATCTATATATAGTTAATCAGTTACCCTTTGACCATGCCTGATGATTCACGAACAATGGTGTGTAGATAAATATATATGTTGTTATTAAGTAAATATATATATAAACGCATATGATAACTATATATAATATGTATACTGAATTACATATATAAAAGATACATATATATCAAGTGTTGAAATTTATAAATAATATATGATAACAAGTAAAATATATATATATATATATATATATATATATATATATATATATATATATATATATATATAGATAATAGCAATGACAATTATATTATTAATAATTTCATTAATATCAGTATTATTAATATTAATATATATACACACACATAAAATTTGATACATTTAATAAATAATATTATTGTTATCATTATTAATATCATTATTATTATAATTGGTAGAATAAATAAGATTTCGATTATTATTGTAGTTATCATCTATTATTATTATCATTTATAATTTTTATAGTACCATTATTATTAATTATTATTAAACTTATTATTTTAAAATTTCAATATTATTATTAATATTATGATCATTATTAATATGATTATCAAGATTATTATTGTTAAAAATTATTATCATTATTAATTATGATTATATATAATACAATTAGTATTATTATTATTATTATTATTATTATTATTATTATTAATATTAACAAAATTATTACTAATTATAACATTTGGAGTATTACTATAGGATGTATCATAATTTATAAACACATATATATACATATGAATATATAAATACATGTACATATATATACAAATATATCAAATCAGATATATATATATATATATATATATATATACAGCCATATTTGGATAGATTAATTTATATAGATCAAGAAATATATTAGGTAATAGATATATAACAGTTAAAATAAATAAACAGATAATTAATATATCAATTAAATAAATAAAAACAGATTTATGGTGAACAGATATATATAATACGCATAGGATTCTTAATTTCTATCAACATCAGTTTTTTTTCCTTACGTCTCTGTATACCCCGTGAACACATGTCGACCTTCTTACACTATAAAAATCAATCAATGTCTGTGATATATTATAGCAATTCACTTAACCAAACATGATTATCCTTAACAGTTTTAATCGAATTGAAACAAAAAGTTTGAGAAAAATCAGAAAATAAAATACGCTGCCCTCTGTTCTTACATCTTTCTGTCATTTTTCGATTTCTAATGATTTGCCAAAATGTAAAAATGCAATCTTGTTAGTTTTCCTTTACATAAATTATCTGTAAATTTTCAATTATTAATTTCTCAATTTGATTACGAATTTTGAAGTCAAAGCCTCTATTTTCAAAAGTCAAACGCTGGAATTCTGATAAAATTCAAGTTGATTGTTGGGTTTCAAGTTAAATTAACGAATTATAAAGTTTCTAAGAGATGTTTGCAACAAAATTGATGTTGTGAACTTTATCTAAAACGAACCACAAATAAAAAACGATTTTTTTTTTCTTTGGCAACGACGAACAGCAGCACAGCTGCACTCTTTTAAATTTTTTTTTCTTTCTCAATTCATTTAGTCACGAATTAGTTGTTTTCTGTATTGGATACTCAGTTTCAAAGACATTTTTATAAATATTAGCAAGAGTGTAATGATTTGGGTCGATTGATATTTGGATGAAGAAGAACTAGGAAACAGCTAGATAGGGTTTAAAACAATAAATGGGTCGTAAATAAGCAGAAAAATAGGAATGGTGGAGTGGTATGAGTGTGTGTTGAGTTTATTAGAGGTCCTGAGTTCGAGCTGGACAGTGGGCATTTTTTTGAAATTATTTAAGAGGTAGTTTTCTTTCTTATTATTATTATTATTATTATTATTATTATTATTATTATTATTATTATTATTATTATTATTATTATTATTATTATTATTATTATTATTATTATTCTTATTATTATTATTATTATTATTATAATCACTACAAAGAAAATGAATATCATTATTATCAAAATTAGTATTTTCATTATTAAAACTAATTATTATTATTATTATTATTATTATTATTAACATTATGTTAGTATTAGTAAAGTTATTAGTTTATTAAACCAAAGGTTATTTATATAAAAATTATACCAAATACATATATAATAACTATATAAATATTACATTACTAATTTAAATAAGTAAAATATAATTAAAATGTACAAACGAGTTTGATTATTATTTGTTAATTATATGTAATAATATATAAGTAAATGATATAGGTTCGTGAATCCGAGGCCAACCTTATACTTGATCAATGATGTTATATGTATTTTTACTACAAAATACATTAGGTGAGTATATAGTCCCCTTTTAAATTCTAAATATTTTTGGGCTGAGAATACATGCGCTACTTTTATAAATGATTTACGTTATGGACACAAGTGACTAAAATTACGTTCTACGTTGAGTTGTGCCACTGCATATCTCCCTATAACTTGGTAACTGTTAATTAAATGGGCCAGTGTAAACGTGAATCCTGTTGATAGATCTATCGGGCTGACATCCCCAACCGGGCTGGACGACCAGTTTTCAACGGTTGCACAGTACTTCGTTTAGGTGGCTACACTTGGTACGGTGTAGTGCGATTATATATAAAGGGAATATGTGCTGTTTTAATTCTTGTAAAGTTTGGTTACAAGGTGCTCAACAAACTTAGAATGTCTTTCATACACTTGCGAGTGTATTATGTTTAAATCTATGAAATCTTGTGGTCCATAGTTATAACGCTGCTAGCATCAAACCTATATCTCACCAACTTTATGTTGACGTTTTAAAACATGTTATTCTCAGGTCTTGAAAGAAATCTTCCGCTGTGCATTAACTCATATTAAGGATAATACTTGGAGTCATTCTTGCCATATTTCAAAAGACGTTGCATTCGAGTCATTGAAGTTCATTAGAGATTATTATTAAGTAAATGGCAGATTAGGTCATTTGGATATTATGAAATGTTAGGCGAACATGACAACTCTTGATGTAATAATAGATTGCTTTTTAAGAATAAATGCAACGTTTGTAAAATGTATCATATAGAGGTCAAGTACCTCGCGATGTTATCAACTATTGTAATTCGTTTGTAATCGATACGGACTTCGTCCGGATGGATTAGTTCGGGTTTTCACATTAGCACAGAAGGGTAAATAAGTCATTACCTACTAGGCCCAAAGGTAGGATGTTACACATAGTCATTAACACTAATTGTAATGTGCGACCAGAAATAGTTCTTGTAAATTATTCTAAGTATAAATCAGCATTGTATGCTGAGTCTTAATGTATATGAAAAGGTTCAAACCCGTTTACCAAAAAGCGACAAGATTTATTTAAAAAACAATCATAGTTCAGTTCATTGGCGCGGCGCGCTCACAATGGGATTTTAATCCCGAAGCTTTCAACCAGACCTGACCCCCAACAATAGAGAAATTGTGCGACGCTCGAAGGCTGGCGCGACGCACCGTATACCTGGGAAGTAAGTCAGGCCCATTTTTAAGTTTTTCACCAAATCAAACAATCGCATTGTTTAATACTTAAAACTTGTCATACACGCATACAACATGTTTACAATAATCTTATACAGGAAATTATTCCAATCCAATCATTTCGGATAATACGACCCGTTACACTTAAAGTGGCAATTCTCACCCAATTACACCAAAACATCGGGTTAAGACTCAATAACCCAACTTCATACCAAGAGCATGATCCCGGGGACTATCCATCCCCAACCGAAGCCAAATAACCAAGAGCTAATCCACCAAGCTCTAGCGAGCTCCTAGCAATCTAGTCGAACTACTAGGATTCTCCAACACATCCAACGGGTACGTATAAAAAGGTAAACAACAAGGGAGTAAGCAACATGCTTAGTGAGTGCAATAGTTATATGCATACATATATAACTTACTTCATTTGTACATACTTACACAAATCCGCATACAAGCTAGCATCACAATCGCATATAATCACATTGTAATATGCTACACTACATAACTTACTTCCTTGTACATACTTACATAAATCCGCATACAAGCTAGCATCACAATCGCATATAACCAAATTGTAATATGCTACACTACAAACACACAAATATGGTTAACCATACACAATAGTGCTAGTCATCAAACGAAATAACACTATCCAACATATGCACGTGGCCAACGAAGGCGCTTTCCGGATGGCAACGCCATGTACACACGAATGTGGTACTCAAAAAGTGAAATTGTTAAGTAACACTTCTCACATTCCAACGCACCATATGGGCGTCGAAGATTGAATAACACTCGCCACAACTCAAACCGCAAACGTGGTCAACAAAGAGTGAAACCTTACGGATATCACTCACCACCTTGCATCAAGTGGCCAACGAAGAGTGAACCTTTACACCCGAATGTCACTCACCACATACCATGTGGCCAACGAAGAGTGAATCCTTATTCCCCGGTGTCACTCGCTAATTCACCTACAATTAAGCAACTTATATACATGCACATATAAATACTCCACTCACCTTGGAGTACACGCACAAGCCATGTATGTTATATCACCGTCTCCGCATCCAAGCAAGTAGTCAACTGTATAAATATAGGCACACAATTACATAAACACTTATTCTCTAAAAGAGAACATAGCACCAACACCCTTAACCAAGGGTCTCCACCTTGCTCACTAAAATCCGCCAATTTAGACACCTCAATGGACATCACCAAATTACCACTACGAGTGGTAATTGTAACGACCCGACAAAATCGTCATTGACGGCCCGTTACGTGGTCATAAGTCTTTAAAACAACGTTTGACCAAAATATGTCGCATTCATTTCAAATATAAATATGTTTCAAAGTTTAAAAAGTAGTTCAATGACTAGTTACGTTACAATGTTTTAAGTACAAATGAAACGTATGCGACACAATTTAAGTAAAGTCAAAAGACGCTCCACGTATGCATGTATACTCGACATCCAAGCAAGTATCAAAATAGAGTGCGGAAGCATGTATCACTTAGCGTTCAAGGACCTGAGAAAACATATAGAAAACTGTCAACGAAAAACGTTGGTGAAATCATAGGTGTATTAGTAAACGTTGTTTTTGAAACACAAGATTTAATATTTCCATAAAGTTGATTATCCAAATCGTTTGCATTCAAAAAGTTGTTGTACGTTCGTGAGCACCCAATTATCAAAACTTAACTATTTCGTACCCTGTTACGTAGTGTTAGAACATACACTATACTCGAAAATATATTTCATCCGCTAACGGTAGCGAACCGTCCGAATGAGGGCGCGTCAAGCCCGCATGGATCCACACAACATAAATTCCCGTTTACACCCTATAAGTGTAACTAATGATAATTGAATTGAGGATTTTAGTTCTAACTCACACGTGAAATGTTTGTTTTTGTACTTGTGTTCAAAGAATAAAAGTATAAACCGTATATGTTTCTCAAAGCATAATTTAAAAGAGTAAAAGTTGTTGAAAAGATGGGACTATGATCTCACCTTGCGTGCACGAAAGAGAAAGGTACTTCGCAAAGTAAACGTGTGCAAGAAAGAATGCTAGTCTTGACCTAAACAAGTAGGTCGTATCAATAACGGTAAACACGGTTGGTCAAAGTTGTTCAATTAATCCTATGGCTCATTACGACTCGATTATATAGCATGTGAATCAAGTTGTCAAGTTTCATGCAAGAATCAAGCATACAAGAAAATTAGAACGATTTAAACAAAGTATTGGTTAAGTTTGAATAAAAGTCAACTTTGGTCATGTCAAAGTCAACGAAAAAGTCAAAACGTTCGGGTCGGGTCTCGAACTATTTTTCTGAGCTAATCAATCATATATAAGCATGTTAGAACAAGTTACATGTTAATCGGAGGTGCGTAGCATAGTTAGAATTTTTCGTGCAAATGCAAAGTTGAACAGCCCCCAACCCAGGCAAATGCCGCGCCACGGCAAATGGTGGGTCGTTTCACGCCGAAAGGCGTGAGCTGGTGCCTCTCTGTTTCAAATGTTTCAAGTCTTGAACCAAACTTCATTTAAGCATAACTAATGAACCGTAAACACTTAAAACACGTATCTTATATCGTTGGAAAGGTAATTTGATGAGGATCACAACTAAACACATTTCATTAACCGAAAACATCATTTGCAATAACCAAATCCAAGTTGAATGCTCATTTAATGTTCATCATAAATGCTTCAAGTTCATAAATGCACAAAGATGATTCGGGCAATAAATGCACACATATAATACGCCGTTTCGTAGCTAATTACACATACAATACTACTAAACACTTACAAACAACATTGCAAGGCATTTAAAGCATCAAAAATTCACATTTGAGGCTACCAAACCCTAAACAAAAATCATAAATTCATCAATCATGTTATTGGAGTTTTTCCAAGTCAACATACATACCAAATTGAAGCTAGTGATGCTAGTAACACATTTAATACATGCACTTTTAACATCCAACAACATTTAAGCAACCAAAACTCAAGATCAAACACATCCATTTTCAAGTTCATGCTAGTTGCTCAAAATAACAAGATCGAGCAAGTAAATCACATATTCATGTTAGACTTGAGCCATAGACACTAATTAACACTTTTATAAGTCAAAAACATCAAGAACAAGAAATCTAGAGTTTTTAGAAAGTTACCCAAAAGAGATGAATTTGGTATGGAATCGAAGAGGAAGATGCAAGGATTCCGAATATGTAATTTGTTTTGAAAAATGCTTGCTAGATCGAAAATGGATGATGATTCTTTGTTGAGTGAGTTGAGAGAAAAAGTGGAAGTATCAAAAGTGAGGAGGTGGTGAATGAGTGGATGAGAATATGGTTGACTAGTTGACCTAGTGATCAAGTTTGGTCATTTGGCACAGTTAGACCCTCGCGTTTAAAAGCGGGTGCGTGAATTAACCAAACGAATTAACTTAAATACGTAGAGTAAACGAGAGATGTTATAATTAAATAACGGACTTTAAATTAATTAAACGGATAGTAAAAAGAAAAAAAAGGAATGTTACATTACCTACTCCTTAAAAGAAATTTCGTCCCGAAATTTAGGTTGATGTAGTAGGTGTTGCTTCCTTCTTGAAATCTTGCGTTGCCAACTCTACGAATAAGTGAGGATACTTTCTTTGCATTTGATCTTGTCTTTCCCAAGTAAACTCGGGTCCCCTTTTGGCATTCCAACGAACCTTAACGATCGAGATTTTACTTTGTTTTAGCGTCTTGACGGAATGGTCCACAATTTCAACCGGTTCCTCTACGAAATGAAGTTTGTCATCAATAGTAAGCTCCTCGAGAGGGATGACGAGTTCGGTTCGGCAAGGCACTTCTTCAAGTTTGATACATGGAAAGTAGGATGAACGGAGCTCAATTGGGTTGGGAGATTCAAACGGTAAGCAACGGGTCCAATACGCTCCAAGATTTCAAAAGGACCAATATATCGCGGATTTAGCTTCCCGCATTTCCCGAAACGGATTACACCTTTCCAAGGAGCGACTTTTAACATTATGCGGTCACTGACTTGGAATTCGAGATTGTTGCGTCTAATGTTGGCATAGCTCCTTTGACGACTACGGGCCGTCCTGAGCCTGTCTTGGATTTGAACGATCTTCTCGGTTGTTTCGTGACTGAGTTCGGTCCGGTGATTTGCTTGTCACCTACTTCGGCCCAACAAATAGGAGAACGACATTTGCAGCCATATAACGCTTCAAAAGGTGTGGCTTTAATACTCGCGTGATAACTATTGTTGTAAGAGAACTCGGCTAGTGGCAAATGCTTTTCCCAAGCTTTTCCGAAGTCGATAACGCAAGCTCGTAGCATGTCTTCCAAGGTTTGAATCGTGCGTTTGATTTGTCCGTCGTATTGTGGATGGTATGCGGTACTCATGTCCAAACACGTTCCCAAGGCTTCTTGCAAGGCACGCCAAAATCTAGAAGCGAAACGAGCATCTCGGTTGGATATGATCGATAAGGGTACACTGTGACGGGTTACAATATCTTTTATATACAATTGTGCAAGTTTGTCCATTTTGTCCGTTTCTTTCATGGCTAGGAAGTGGGCGGATTTGGGGACACGGTCAATAATAACCCAAATGGTATCATAACCACCCACCGTCTTTGGTAGTTTTGTGATGAAGTCCATCGTTATTCTTTCCCACTTCCATTGCGGGATTTCGAGTTGTTGAAGTAACCCGGACGGCCTTTGATGTTCGACTTTGACCTTGGAGCAAGTTAAACGCCTTGCAACATAAGTAGCAACGTCCCTTTTAATGTTCGGCCACCAATATTGTTCTTTGAGGTCGTGGTACATCTTATTGGCACCGGGATGAATCCAATACCTTGACTTATGGGCTTCGTCCAAAATAAGGCTTTATAAATTCCCATAACTAGGCACCCAAATCCTTCCGGTGAAATATCGGAGTCCGGTCTCCTTAACTTCGAATCGAGAGACGAGAACGTTCAAGTGTTCATATGAAACATTTTCATCCTTGAGAGCCTCAACTTGGGCTACACGAATTTGACTATTGAGGTTGGTGTGGATGGTGATGTTTAAAGCTCGGACACGAAGAGGCACCATTCTTTCCTTTCGACTTAAGGTGTCGGCTACTACATTCGCCTTTCCGGGATGGTAACGAAGCTCGCAAGCGTAATCGTTTAAAGTTTCAATCCACCGTCATTGTCTCATGTTTAGTTGTTTTTGATCAAAGATGTGTTGGAGGCTTTTATGATCGGTGAAAATAGTGCTTTTGGCTCCATAAAGATAGTGTCTCCACATTTTGAGTGCAAAGACAACGGCTCCGAGTTCGAGATCATGTGTCGTATAGTTCTGTTCATGAATTTTTAGTTGTCGAGAGGCATAAGCTATGACTTTCTTTCATTGCATCAATACACTCCCAAAACCATGTTTTGAGGCATCGCAAGATACAACAAAATCATCATTGCCTTCGGGAAGAGACAAGATAGGAGCAGTGGTTAGCTTTTTCTTCAAGATTTGAAACGCGGATTCTTGTTCGGTTGCCCAAATGAATTTCTTTCCCTTGTGAGTTAACACGGTTAAAGGACGAGCAACCAAGGAGAAATCTTAGATGAATCTACGATAGTATCCGGTGAGACCCAAGAATTGACGAATGTGAGTAGGAGTGGTAGGGGTTTCCCATCTACTAATGGCTTTGATTTTTGCAGGATCAACCTTAATACCTTGGTTGCTTACAACATGACCGAGAAATTGAACTTCCTTCAACCAAAATTCACACTTGGAGAATTTGGCATAGAGTCGTTCTTGTCTCAAAAATTCAAGCACGAGTCGGAGGTGTTGTTCGTGTTCTTCTTCGCTCTTAGAATAGACCAAAATATCATCTATGACTACGATAACGAATTTGTCGAGATATGGTTTGCACACGCGGTTCATAAGATCTATGAACACCGCCGGTGCGTTAGTTAGACCGAATGGCATTACAAGAAATTCATAACTACCATAACGAGTCTGGAAAGCGGTTTTAGAGACATTTCCCCCTTAACCCAGAGTTGATGATAACCCGAGCGGAGATCGATCTTGGAATACACATGAAATCCTTGTAATTGATCAAAGAGGTCATCGATGCGTGGAAGAGGATATCGGTTCTTAACCGTCAATTTATTTAGTTTACAATAATCAATGCACATTCGTAGGGATCCATCTTTCTTCTTAACGAACAAAATCGGAGCGCCCCATGGTGAATGGCTAGGTTGGATAAAACCACGGTCAAGTAGTTCTTGAATTTGACTTTGTAATTCTTGCATCTCGAATGGAGCAAGTCTATACGGTGCACGTACTACGAGTGCGGCTCCCGGAATAAGATCGATTTGGAATTCAACCGGTCGATGGGGTGGAAGACCCGACAATTCTTTGGGAAATACATCGAAAAAGTCACTAACAATTGGCACATCATCGATATGCTTCTCATTGGTCTCGACTTTCTTAATGTGGGCTAGGATCGCGAAACAACCTTTACGAAGAAATTTTCCAACTTTAAGGCACGAGACGAGGTTGAGTCCGGTGCAACTCTTATCGCCATAGACAATCAAGGGTTCACCATTCTCGATAGAAATTCGGATTGCGTTAAGATCATAAAGGATGTGAGATTTTTTTTGACTAACCAATTCATACCGATTATTACATCGAAGCTCCCTTGTTCCATAGGTATCAAGTCAATTTCAAACTCTTTACCCAATAAGTTTAACGTACACCCCCGATAATATGTGTCGGCACTCAATAGTTTCCTGTCGGGCACTTCAATGGCATAAGTAGTATCTAGGGGCAGTGGTGGAGTGCAAAGAGTATGAGCCAAAGTCTTGGATACAAAACATTTATCGGCACCCGAATCAAATAGACATGAAACATAAGAATTGTTGAGAAGAAACGTACCTGTGACTAGTTCATTGTCATCTCGGGCTTCCTCGGTGTTAATGTTGAAAGCTCGGTCGCGTGCATTGGGGTTAGTTTTCTTCTTTGGGCATGCATTTCTATAATGACCCGGTTGGCCACATTCAAAACAAACACATGGTTTTGGTGCATTGGGTCCCTTTTGAGCGACGGGAGCGGTATTTCTACAATCGTTGGCCACATGGACATTTCTTTGACATTTGTTGCAAAATGGCTTGCCACATTCACCATAATGATATTTGTGGCACTTATTGCAAAATGGTTTATTCCCTGCATAACTTTTCTTGTCGTCAGAGTTGAAAGGATTCTTGGCGGGGTTGTTGTTGTTGTTGCTTGATTGGGGGGCTTCCCACTTTCTTTTTGTGAGGACCTCGACCTTATCCTCCCGGACGAAGTCTTCAACAGTTGATCCCATCGCGATGATCGACTCCAAGTAATATTCTTTAAATGAGCAAATGCACAGCGGAAGACTTAATTCATACCTGAGAATAAACATGCTTTAAAATGTCAACATAAAGTTGGTGAGATATATAGGTTTGATGCTAGCAGCGTTATAACTATGGACCACAAGATTTCATATATAAAAATATAATACACTCGCAAGTGTATAAAATCATTCTGCTTATGTTGAGGCCTCAGTAACCAACCTTAACAATAATATAATAAGTCATCTTCGCAAAGATTGATATGTACACTCGCAAGTGTATAAATAATCCTCGAAGTACTAAACATCCGCCCACTAGTTCTTATGTCTAGTGCAGCCTACTGGATGGGGGTGTTAAACCCGATAGATCTATCTTTAGGATTCGCGCTTACATGCTATTATAACATATAACTAAATTACCTAGCACATCAATCCGCAGAATATCATTTTTAATCACTTGTGTCCATAACGTAAATCATTTATAAAAACAGCGCATGTATTCTTAGCCCAAAATATTTAAAGTTTAAAAGGGACTATATACTCACCATACTGTATTTTGTAGTAAAAATACATATAACATCATTTAACATGTGCAAGGTTGGCCTTCGACTCACGAACTTATAATATTCATATATTTATTAACACATAGAATTGTAGTCGAATAAGTTTACATATTTTTATTGGTGATATTCTTGTTATATTTAATAATTTATAGATTTTATTATTTAAGTGTGTTTATTATATATAGACTTTTAAATAAATAATTAATTATTTATTTATGGAAATTTTAAATAAAAAGGTAGTTTTTAAATAATTAAAATTTTAATAATAATAATACTTTTAATAATACTAATAATTTTAATGAAAGTAAAAATGTAAATTTTTAATAGAAATGATAATTTCAAAAACACTGGTTCTTTTAATAATAGTAATAATAATAATTATTTTAACAATAATAAAAAAAAATACATAAGATATCAATTTGTACCTCAAAAGCATTAAAAGAATTTAACTGCCCGCAACGGGACTCGAACCCGTGACCTCCCGCTCACCCCCTACGCATTAACACTCTTACCCAGTCCTCTGTCACTTCTTTTATCAATTAAATTGTATCTAATTCTTTTTAAGTCAATAAATTACGGCCCAAATGAGTTAGTCCACCAGAAATTTTAAGTTGAGTCTCGGCCCAATACAATTACGCCCCAACTGATTAATCACGGCCCAACAATATAATTAGAAGGCCACGTACAACTTGAAAGTCAGTAGCCATAATCCCTGGTTTCTTGTTGATGGGAACCGTAAACGAAAAAAATAGAAAGAAGAAGAAAAGCGGCCCAATTATGCAATCTAGTCTCGGCCCATGTAGAAGATTTGAATACGGAAGTCCATTAGATACATAAACGGGTTTTTAGCTTGTACACAAAACAATCTGTGATGTCTTGTAATCGAGTTTTGATTAAAATAGGGATATTAGCAGCCAAATTAATTAATCAATTATTTGCACATGTGAAAACAGTTTCCGTTGGCCATGAGTGCAAAAGTGGTTCCACTAGTATTTCATTATTAATCCACTATCCACTAACCCTATTATAAGATAGATAGTTAGGTGAGGTCTTTTCGATGGGAACAAACACGAAGGGAAAAGAAAAAGGGACGTAAGTATTTGTCTTCCCTTTACAGCTCATGACATATTCATATATTAACTCCATATCTCACTTCATCGAATACAAACAGAAAACTGAAGCAAACAGATGGTATTTCGTTGTGGTTTTGTGGTGATTGCAAACCGAAACCATGATGATGGAGGTGGTCTCGTTGAATATGAAGAGAAAGCATACGGGGTTGTGATGGTGGTTTAGTGGAGTCGGGTTTACAACAAAAGTAAAGGTCGATTGTGGTGGTGGTTATTGGTTATTGGTTATGGTTCATGAAGAAGAAAGACCGAGAAAGGTGGTGACGGTTGATGATGAGGTTAGATGGTGGTTCGTTGGTGATTACAAATAAGAGGGAGAGAGAGAGACGATGGGGTGTGGGTGTTATTCATGGTTGATGAAGGTGAAGGTTTCATGTTGAAGACGATAATGGTGTCGTGGTGATGTTGGGTGATAGTAATGGCGAATTATGGTTCACGATCATATACATAATCGAAAAAGAAAAAAAATAAGTAGGGTTGGGGTGGCATTAGTGTGGTCGTATTACATGGGTTTCGTTGTGGTTTTCGTGGGTTTACAACTAACCAGAATGCGGAAGAAACAAGAGGTAGTGATGTATATGAGATGGTGAAGGTGGTGGCGGTTTGTGGTAGCCGAATGGTGAAATGGTTGGGGTGTGGTGGTTGTCGAATACTTGCACAAGATCAAGAGAAAGAGTTAGATTGAATTGAAGAACTTAGATAGAGATGGGTTGTTTGATAAATGAGATTAGGATACTAACAATCCTAATTACTCACGGGTGAAAAAAAAATGAATGTGCAAGTGGATATTGATAGTTGATAATTTATATCAATTCGTTTCATTAAACAACAGTAATTGGTCTTGTTTTGTAGTTCCAATTACCCGACACTAAATATTCTGTTAGTACTAAAAATCTAATCAAATTCACTGATTCTTGTTTGATTTTGAAACACAAAGAATCGAATGTACAGAATAGTTGACAAAATCAGAAAATGATTGAGAACAGAAATATGTATAAAGTTTTATTTATTTATATATAATCTGTATGTTTATATAATTCAGTGTTTATAAATGTAAATATATATATATATATATATATATTTTATAAATTTGGTTAAATATATCTGTGTTATATATATCTACTTTCCTACTTTTGATAATTATCAAATAATATTACTAATAATAATAATAGTATTATTGTTGATAACTAGTATAATAAATGATAAATAATAATATGAAGAAAAAAAATGAAATTTTAATACTTTAGTTAATGTTAATGAAAAATAATAAAAAAAAATAATAACAATAATAATTTTATTAGTGATACTTATAATAATACTAGTTATAATGATTTTAATGTTATCAATTAATAAATATATAACGTATATACACATAAATGTTCGTGAATCGTCAGTCATGGTCAAAGGGTAACTGATTATCCGAATATAGATTTTAAACTTTCTAGACTCAACATTACAGATTTTTGCTTATCGTGTCGGAAACATATAAAGATTAAGGTTTAAATTTGGTCGGAAATTTCCGGGTCGTTACAGTACCCACCCGTTAAAGAAATTTCGTCCCCGAAATTTGGTAGAGGTGGTCATAATTAACAATAGGAATGTTTTCATGACGAATATGAGGTAATAATGGAGTTTTATCATTATTGAGAGATATAGATAAAACGATTCGATCATATGAAGCGCACGAGGGAAGCTATCACAAAAGAGTGAAATGAATAAATATGAAATCGTTTTAACCAATGTCGTGGTTATGATTTGATTTCCGGATTTTAAGGGATTTAGGGAAAATCTTACGTAATAAGATTTGGTTCTTTGGCGATCAGGATCTTCTTTGATTTAATGCGGCAATCTGTTTCGATTTCTTTGTCGGATATTTCATTATAAATTCACCTTCTACCTCTCCATACCTCACATCTTCTATCCTTCCTCCTTCAATTCATACCTTAAAGTATGCTCCATCCCGTTCTGATTCTTGTTATACTTCTAACTTTTATATCTTTCATTCTTCTCTTCCATTTGCCGTCAGAAGAATCTATTTACTTCTATGATTTCCTTGGAATTATAATGTTTCTAATTCTACCGTGTCTTTACGTTGCAATACGTATTGATATACACGGTTTGTAAACCCCGGATGGTTGTTGGATTTTTATATCCTTCATTATTGTTCGGAGCTTCGTGCTTTCGTTTTCTCTTCCCGACTTCGAGTCAAGCGAGCAATGATCCGGAATTCGTAGGTATGAAATTTGAAATGAACGTAGCTAATGCTTTCAGAAAGAAATGATAATGTCATGATTTTTGATTTATCAAATTACCAGAATATCCTCAAAAAGAGCGAGTTATCAAGAAAATATTTTCTTGATATGTTTAGAGATTAGATAGAATGTAAGAGCCGTGTAACATGGCACATGATGACGGTACTGTGAATCATCACATTTGTAATGACCCGGAAATTTCCGACCAAATTTAAACCTTAATCTATATATGTTTCCGACACGATAAGCAAAATCTGTAATTTAGAGTCTAGAAAGTTTGAAATCTATATTTGGATAATTAGTTACCTTTTGACTAAGCCTGACGATTCACGAACAATTGTGTGTAAAAAAAATATATATATATATAAATATAAGTATATATATATAATATTTAGAATTCACAATTGGAATTAAGGAATATAAAATAATAGATAGAATATTAAGTTACTATTGAAATGAATAAATATAAATTTATATATATATATATATATATATATATATATATATATATATATATATATATATATATATATATATATATATATATATATATATGATTTATATTATTGAAATATATATATATATATATATATATATATAGCAATATTATTAATATTACTTTCATTGTTATTACTAAGGACAATATTGATATTAAAATTTGTATTATTAATATTAACTCTAATATAAGATCTAAAAATACATAAAAATTTGACATGTATGAATAATTATATTATTACTAATATTATTATTATCATTAATAATATTAATATTATTCTAACTAATAGAATCATTAGGATCATTTTATTTATCATCATTATCATTAGTATTATTATTATTATTATAAAATTTATATTACTATTTTTTTTATTTATTTTATTTAAAAGTATTATTATTATGGCTATATTTATTAATATGATTAATCATAATTATAATCTATAAATATAGAAGTACAAATACAGATATATATTTATATAAATATATAAATCCGATTAAATATTTGTATAAGAGCGTAATCGGCTGCAACTCGTTTTCAAACTGTGGACAACTTGATAATCTGTCCAAAAGATCGTACTAATTAGGAGCATAAATCACAAACAAAATTCCAAAATCTGTTAACCATTACCATCACTTTTATTTTTTTTATTCTAATCGCCTGTACAATTGAAGTAACATGTCGAACTCCTTTTTGCTATAAAACAATCACATTAATTCATGTTATTGAGGAGAGTTATTCAGTGTTCTCATTATCATTTTCACATATTAATTAAAAAAAAAAAAACCCTTGTATGGATTAAAACTTTAAACAGAAACGAGTTAACAGACACATTACTCTGTCTTTGTTTCATTTTTTCAAAACCTCTAAAATCGAATCAAAATTTAAAATGTGTAAATGAGATTTTGTTAGAAATATATTACTTAATCTTTCTGTAAACTTTCATAGCTCAATTTATCAAAACGAATCCGAATTGTGGGATTAAAGAATTGGGTTTCAAAAGACAACCGTTGTGTTTATGAATAAATTGGAATTCATTTTAAAGATTTAGAATCAATTGAAGAATCATACAGTTTCTATGAACGATATGAAACCTCTTTCATGTAGAAAGTTTTGTCTATAACCTTTTCAAAATCAAAAATCGAATTCGTGTTCTTCTTTCTTGAAACCGTCGACAGCTTTTTTTTTATTTTCTGTTTGATTTTATTTATTTACTTGGTGTTTATTTATTTCCAATTACAAGACGGAATATTTAAATATCAAAGCCTAGAATTAAGATTGATTATTAGTGTTTGTATGGAGTTGGTTCACTGGTCGTCTGTGGTGAAGAAGATGAACTAATAATAAATCGGTATAAATATAAAATGGGTTGATATGAATCAGAAAAATCGAAGCAGCAGAGTGGTAGAGTAGGCGTTTGGGTACACGAGAGGTCTAGGGTTCGAGCCCCGGCAGGGGCATCTTTTTTTGCTGTTTTCTTAAAAGGTAGCAATCTAACTATTATTATTATTATTATTATTATTATTATTATTATTATTATTATTATTATTATTATTATTATTATTATTATTATTATTATTGTTATTGTTATTATCATTAAAATTAAAATTCACATTTTAATTAAAATTATAATTATCCTTATTATTATCATTATAACTATCATTATTATTATTAACATGATTTTTTTTTACTTAATTTTTATTATCACTATTATTATCGTTAGTATTATTATTATTTTTACAGTATTATTATTATTATCACTACAAACATAATAAGATTTTTATATGAATATTATATATAGCAAATTATTAATTGTTGATATAATATCAACTACAAATATATATATATATTGTAATATAACTATATATTGATTATTTACAAAATAATTATATATAAAATATAACTAAAAATATAAAATATAAATAAAGTATATATATTTATATAACTGCAACACTTAATATATAAATAATATGTAGGAGGAATTATGTGAATATATGTGTTAATATATATATTTGATATAGGTTCGTGAATCCGAGGCCAACCTTATACGTGTTCAGTGATGTTATATGTATTTTTACTACAAAATACAGTATGGTGAGTATATAGTCCCTTTTTAAACTCTAAATATTTTGGGTTGAGAATACATGCACTGTTTTTATAAATGATTTACGTTATGGACACAAGTAACTGAAAAATATATTCTACGTTGAGTTGTACCACTGGCATACTTCCCTGTAGCTTGGTAACTACTATTTACAGTGGTATTGTAAACGCGAATCCTGTTGATAGATCTATCGGGCCTGACAACCCCAACCGGACTGGACGACCAGTATTCAACGGTTGCACAGTACTTCGTTTCGTGACTACTCTTGGTACGGTGTAGTAAGATTTCATAATAAAGGGAATATGCGACGTGATTAAATGTTAAGTATGGTTACCAAGTGCTCAACCACTTAGAATATTTTTATTAAAATGTTTGTATATGAAATCTTGTGGTCCATAGTTATTACGCTGCTAGCATCAAATCTATATATCTCACCAACTTTATGTTGACGTTTTAAAGCATGTTTATTCTCAGGTACGAATTAAGTCTTCCGCTGTGCATTAGTTCATACTAAAGACATTACTTGGAGTCGATCATCGCAATGGAACCAGATGTTGTTGATTTCGTCCAGGGGGATAAGGACGGGTTCTCACAGATGGTATCAGAGCTGGTTTAATGCCGTTTATGAGCGGGTTAATCGTAGAGGGGGTTCTCACAGTGTTACCTGTGACGAAGCATTGGCTCTTACTCCTCGCGGTCCCTATTAGGGTTGGCTGGCTTGGCAGAGATGCGGGCCGTAAAATCAGTGTCTAAGGTACGCTCAGTGGTCACCAGGCGGTTAGCTGGGTATCAGCAGCTGCGGAAGGCACTGGGTGGGACGTTGTCCCCACTGTTATCACAGATGGTATCAGAGCGGTGGTCATAGTGAACCAGGTCTGCATTAGTGTGTCTAACTGATAAGTTGTTAGGATACATTAGTGAGTCTGGACTTTGACCGTGTTTACCAGCCAAAAAGTTTTGCTTATCATTTCTAGTCGAAAATCATCTGCTTATCATCCTTAGGAAATTGCCTGCCTATCATTCTCAAGTCTAGACACGCTCTACTGCATTTAGTGCATCGATAGTGTATAGACGAAATTCATATCTTAGTGTATTTGATAATTCCTATCTTGGCGTATCTGTAGATTTGCCTGATATATGCCGTAACATCCTTTGTAGCCTACGAAATCTTTAGTATTACATATAGATATTCTATATAGTTAGAATATCATTCGATACTCGGAAATCATTTCACATTGAAGATCCTTTCCATCCATCCAATTATCCCTTGGCGATGAACCTGAAGCACTTACAGGCGAACCTATTCAAAACACCATTTTCTCGCTCATTCCTAGAGTATCTCGTCACGATTACATAATATCCCATATCACAAATCTTGTTCATCCGCTCGTTTCGATTGCCAATCATCCCGGTGTACTAACAGAAGTTAACGAACTACACGCTCGTGTGACGGCTTTGGAGAACCTGGTGCGAAGGTTACAAACACCAGCGGCAGCACCGGCAGCATAACCAGTACTTCCAGTAACATCAACATTGCAATCTTACCAGCACCATCAATATCATCACCATCATCAACGCCAATGATATCCTTATCCTCCTCAAACCACAACCACGTCGTAAATCTCAACGTCACAAATTACACCTCGAGTATAATCACCGTTCTATGTATCGCTCTATCCACTTTATTTTCGTTCTACATATCGTTCTACATCGATTAACTTCGATTTACGTACCATTCTACCTCCCTACCTCCGTTCAATATGGCGACTAAGTAATCTCTAATGCTTTAGAAATTATGTAATCTAGTATTAACAATAAACCTGATGAGTTTAATATTTTATTGACTCATTAAATCTATGATTACATTTGAAGAAAATATATATGCAAGTATATATTCATAAAGATTGTAATTAAAAATTATTTTGTACAAACTGTTAATGATGAAAATATTTTAACGGGTGGGTAGTACCCGAGGAATATTTAGAATTCACATTAATAAGTTACACTGTACATTCTTTGAATCTGAATCAACGATCATTTACTATCCCACTTACAACTACCGATATACGTATCCGTTCACCACAGAATAACCATTTCTATTCAAATTTCATATTTGGATTTTGACCTATCAGAATCCAACAAGTGGCATAACGAAGAAAACATTGGATAAAAATAAAAAGTGTTAGAAACAAACGAATTAATTAATTGAAATTGTGATAGGATTTCACGCTAACTGTTCCGGCTAACTGTTCCCAGCTAACTGATTAACATTTAATTTATCTCAATTTACATTCTCGCAATTTTATTTATCGTCATTTAATTTCTGTTATTTACTTTTACGCACTTTAAGTAACGGGACACGTATGCAAGGTTTCAACTTATCATATCGACTCATCTATATATATATTTCGGAACAACCGTAGACACTCTATATGTGAAGGTGGGAGTTGGCTATACAGGGTCGGAGTTGATTCCAAAATGTATATATACTTTGAGTTGTGATCGACACCGAGACCGGTACACGGGTCACGATACGTATTAAGTCATTCGAATATTATATATCTAATTTATATATGAATTTATTGAACCATTGGACTGCTAACTTTGGACAATTAAAAATGAGTTAAAATAATGATTATAACATATGAAACTAAACAATTCTTCAAGTTTGCCACTTGAATTTATCTTAAACCTCATTCGTATATTGGCGATTACAATCCGCATTCACAACTTTTCATGATTCTTGAAAACACCTCGATCGGAAAGATGAACCAACCGCACTTCATCTACGGAAGAAAAGATTTATGCACCTGAAAACTCTCGAATCCAAATTCATAGTTTAACGCATACCGTGTTGAATCCTTTGCCATTTATTAGCAAAAATAACCCTACAATTCCTTTTCAAGAAGCTAATTTTGACACAGCTCCACTTCGACTTCTCAGTGAGACTACTCCTACTATAACCTCGATATTTATACCCTGTTCTTTCGCCGTCGTCATCGGAGAACCTTTTATATTTCACAACATCATCAGCATATGTACCAGCAACTCGTTATCTCTTTGGCAAAGACCGCAATCAGTATTTTGAAAATCTCGTAGAAATTCTCCCATTTATACCGAAAACGTCTATCCCTAAGAGTTACATATTTTGAATGTGAAGTTTCTGAAAAACACCCTGGACTATGAAGTAGTTCTTGAAATGCTAATGAAGCAGCAAAAACTGTAAACGACTTTAACATTCAAAAGTTTGATGATAAAGTACAGTGTATTGGTAAAGCTTCGAAAAAGAGGAGGTTGAAAATTTGAAAAAGGTTTGAGCAAAGTAGGAAGGAAGCCATAACCAAATCGCGCAAACTAAACCTGACCTCAAAGGATTCAAATGAATCAGCGCCTGCTGAAATCGTTAGTAAGAACCTTATTCCTTATCCTAAACCTTTCCAGATGATACTCTTTATCATCATCATATCTTAGATATTATAAGATATCTTCATATCTTCCGTTACACATATTCTCCATATTTCTGGAGATATTTTCATAACTATTCCTATCTGAAATCATTTATCTCTCCGTAATATCTGCGTTATAACATAAAAGAAACTGTATTAATTTCTAAATTCTGAAACCTCCGAATTTAAAATATGAATGTATTGAAGTAGTGTTGGGAACTGATGCATGAATTAGTATAATATAATGAAACTTGATCAACTTCATTATATTACAGTAACTCATGTTAAGTTTCTAATGGAATGTGATGATTCACAGTACCGTCATCATGTGCCATGTTACACGGCTCTTACATTCTATTCAATCCCCAAACGTATTAGGAACATATCATCTTGATAGTTCCATTTTTCCAGGGTATTTTGGTAATTTAACGAATCAAAATCGTACCAACACCAATTCTTTCTTAGAGCATTAGCTATGTTCATTCTGAATTTCATACCTACGAATTTCGAACTATTGATCGCTTGACTCAAGGACGGGAAGATATCAAACTCAACAACCACCCAGGATCTACAAACCGTGTATATCAATACGTAATGCAACGTAAAGACACGGGAGTATTAAAAACATTATAATTCCAAGAAAAGGATAAAAGAGAATAGATTCTTCTGGCGATAGATGAAAGAGAAGAATGAAAGATATGAAAGTTAGAAGTATAACAAAAATCAGAACGGGATGGAGCATATTAGCGAATGTTTTAAAGTAGGAATTAAGGAGAAAGAGTAGAAGATGTAGAATATGGAAGTAGGGAAACGAAGGAGGTGGATTTATAGTGAATTATCCAACAAAGAAATCGAAACAGATTACCGCATTAAATCAAAGGGGATCCTATTTCCTAAATCATCGAAGAACCAAATCTTATTACATAAGATTTTCTTTAAATCCTTTAAATTTTGGAAATCAATTCAAATCACATCATCGGTTAAAACAATTCCATATTCACTCATTTCATTCTTTTGTGATAGCTTCACTCGTGCGCTTCACATGATCGATTTGTTTTATTCATATCTTCCAATAATGTTAAAACTCTATTATTACCTCATATTTGTCATGAAAACATTCCTATTGTTATTCATGACAACCTCTACCAAATTTCGGGGACGAAATTTCTTTAACGGGTGGGTACTGTAATGACCCGGAAATTTCCGACCAAATTTAAACCTTAATCTATATATGTTTCCGACACGATAAGCAAAATCTGTAATTTAGAGTCTAGAAAGTTTGAAATCTATATTTGGATAATTAGTTACCTTTTGACTAAGCCTGACGATTCACGAACAATTATGTGTAAAAAAAATATATATATATAAATATAAGTATATATATATAATATTTAGAATTCACAATTGGAATTAAGGAATATAAAATAATAGATAGAATATTAAGTTACTATTGAAATGAATAAATATAAATTTATATATATATATATATATATATATATATATATATATATATATATATATATGATTTATATTATTGAAATATATATATATATATATAGCAATATTATTAATATTACTTTCATTGTTATTACTAAGGACAATATTGATATTAAAATTTGTATTATTAATATTAACTCTAATATAAGATCTAAAAATACATAAAAATTTGACATGTATGAATAATTATATTATTACTAATATTATTATTATCATTAATAATATTAATATTATTCTAACTAATAGAATCATTAGGATCATTTTATTTATCATCATTATCATTAGTATTATTATTATTATTATAAAATTTATATTACTATTTTTTTTATTTTTTTTATTTAAAAGTATTATTATTATGGCTATATTTATTAATATGATTAATCATAATTATAATCTATAAATATAGAAGTACAAATACAGATATATATTTATATAAATATATAAATCCGATTAAATATTTGTATAAGAGCGTAATCGGCTGCAACTCGTTTTCAAACTGTGGACAACTTGATAATCTGTCCAAAAGATCGTACTAATTAGGAGCATAAATCACAAACAAAATTCCAAAATCTGTTAACCATTACCATCACTTTTATTTTTTTTATTCTAATCGCCTGTACAATTGAAGTAACATGTCGAACTCCTTTTTGCTATAAAACAATCACATTAATTCATGTTATTGAGGAGAGTTATTCAGTGTTCTCATTATCATTTTCACATATTAATTAAAAAAAAACCCTTGTATGGATTAAAACTTTAAACAGAAACGAGTTAACAGACACATTACTCTGTCTTTGTTTCATTTTTTCAAAACCTCTAAAATCGAATCAAAATTTAAAATGTGTAAATGAGATTTTGTTAGAAATATATTACTTAATCTTTCTGTAAACTTTCATAGCTCAATTTATCAAAACGAATCCGAATTGTGGGATTAAAGAATTGGGTTTCAAAAGACAACCGTTGTGTTTATGAATAAATTAGAATTCGTTTTAAAGATTTAGAATCAATTGAAGAATCATACAGTTTCTATGAACGATATGAAACCTCTTTCATGTAGAAAGTTTTGTCTATAACCTTTTCAAAATCAAAAATCGAATTCGTGTTCTTCTTTCTTGAAACCGTCGACAGCTTTTTTTTTTATTTTCTGTTTGATTTTATTTATTTACTTGGTGTTTATTTATTTCCAATTACAAGATGGAATATTTAAATATCAAAGCCTAGAATTAAGATTGATTATTAGTGTTTGTATGGAGTTGGTTCACTGGTCGTCTGTGGTGAAGAAGATGAACTAATAATAAATCGGTATAAATATAAAATGGGTTGATATGAATCAAAAAAATCGAAGCAGCAGAGTGGTAGAGTAGGCGTTTGGGTACACGAGAGGTCTAGGGTTCGAGCCCCGGCAGGGGCATCTTTTTTTGCTGTTTTCTTAAAAGGTAGCAATTTAACTATTATTATTATTATTATTATTATTATTATTATTATTATTATTATTATTATTATTATTATTATTATTATTATTATTATTATTAATATTGTTATTATCATTAAAATTAAAATTCACATTTTAATTAAAATTATAATTATCCTTATTATTATCATTATAACTATCATTATTATTATTAACATGATTTTTTTTTACTTAATTTTTATTATCACTATTATTATCGTTAGTATTATTATTATTTTTACAGTATTATTATTATTATCACTACAAACATAATAAGATTTTTATATGAATATTATATATAGCAAATTATTAATTGTTGATATAATATCAACTACAAATATATATATATATTGTAATATAACTATATATTGATTATTTACAAAATAATTATATATAAAATATAACTAAAAATATAAAATATAAATAAAGTATATATATTTATATAACTGCAACACTTAATATATAAATAATATGTAGGAGGAATTATGTGAATATATGTGTTAATATATATATTTGATATAGGTTCGTGAATCCGAGGCCAACCTTATACGTGTTCAGTGATGTTATATGTATTTTTACTACAAAATACAGTATGGTGAGTATATAGTCCCTTTTTAAACTCTAAATATTTTGGGTTGAGAATACATGCACTGTTTTTATAAATGATTTACGTTATGGACACAAGTAACTGAAAAATATATTCTACGTTGAGTTGTACCACTGGCATACTTCCCTGTAGCTTGGTAACTACTATTTACAGTGGTATTGTAAACGCGAATCCTGTTGATAGATCTATCGGGCCTGACAACCCCAACCGGACTGGACGACCAGTATTCAACGATTGCACAGTACTTCGTTTCGTGACTACTCTTGGTACGGTGTAGTAAGATTTCATACTAAAGGGAATATGCGACGTGATTAAATGTTAAGTATGGTTACCAAGTGCTCAACCACTTAGAATATTTTTATTAAAATGTTTGTATATGAAATCTTGTGGTCCATAGTTATTATGTTGCTAGCATCAAATCTATATATCTCACCAACTTTATGTTAACGTTTTAAAGCATGTTTATTCTCAAGTACGAATTAAGTCTTCCGCTGTGCATTAGTTCATACTAAAGACATTACTTGGAGTCGATCATCGCAATGGAACCAGATGTTGTTGATTTCGTCCAGGGGGATAAGGACGGGTTCTCACAACATTCCATTAGAAACTTAACATGACTTACTGTAATATAATGAAGTTGATCAAGTTTCATTATATTATACTAATTCATGCATCAGTTCCCAACACTGCTTCAGAACATTCCTATTTTAAACTTGAAGGATTTAGAAACTAACACAGTTTTCTTTATATTGTAACGCAGATATTACAGAGAGATAAATGATTTCAGATAAGGATAGTGGTGAAAATATCTTCAGAAATATTGAGGATATTTATAACGAAAGATATGATAATATCTTGGAATTTCTAATATCGAAGGATGATGATGAAGATTGACCCATAAGGGTTTAGATTCAGAAGCAAGGTGTTTGCTACAGAATCATCATAATTCTTTATGTACAAGTTTAGTCCTTGTAACTTGTTCAGAGTCTCCTTCATGGTTTGCTCAATCCGGTTTTCAGTACCAATTTTCTATCGAGCGTTCCTAACACTTCCTTCTTTTATCATCAATTTTTGGTCATTAAGACCTTCTACAACATGTTGCTTCGTCAGTATTTTCCAAGTTATCGGATCTGGGTCATTGGTTATCAAACCAAGATGGTTTAAGGAGAATTGTATTTTTAGATGATTAAACGCTGATGGTAATATGATGGAATATAAAAGGTTCTCCGGTAACGATGGCGAAAGAACAACGTATATATATATCGAGATTGTAATAAGAGTAGTCTTACTGAGATATCGAAGTGGAGCTGTGACAAAATTAGTTAATTGAAAAGGAATCGCGTGATTGTTTTTGCTAATGGATGATAAGGAATTCGATGCGGATACGTTTTAACTATAACTTTGAGTTCGGAAATTTTCAGGTGCATAACTGTATGCATAAATCTTTCTTCCGTAGACGAGGTGCAATTGGTTCAACTTCTCGATCGAGATGTTTTCAAGAATCATGAAAAGTTGTGAATGCGAATTGTAATCGTCAAGATACAAATGAGGTTTAAAATAGAATCAAGTGGCAAACTTGAAGGATTGTTTAGTTTCATATGTAATAATCATCATTTTAACTCATTTTTAATTGTCCAAAGTTAGCAGTCCGATTGTCCAATGGTTCAATAAATTCATATATGAACTAAATATATAATATTCGAATTACTTAATACATATCGTGACCCGTGTACCGGTCTCGGTGTCGATCACAACTCAAAGTATATATATATTTTGGAATCAACTCCGACCCTGTATAGCCAACTCCCACCTTCACGTATAGAGTGTCTATGGTTGTTCTGAAATATATATATAGATGGGTCAATATGATAAGTCGAAACCTTGTATACGTGTCCCGTTATTTAAAATGCGTAAAAGTGCAGAAATTAAATAACAATAAATAAGATTGCGAGAATGTAAATTGCGATAAATTAAATGTTAGCCGGGAACAGTTAGCTAGGAACAGTTAGCGTGGATTCCTAACAATATTTCAATTAGTTAATCCGTTTGTTTCTAACAAATTTTATTTTGTCCAATGTTTTCTTCGTTATGCCACTTGTTGAATTCGGATAGGTAAAAATCCAAATATGAAATTTGAATGAAAATGGTTATTCTGTGATGAACGGATATGTATATCGATAGTTGTAAGTAGGATAGTAAATGATCGTTAAATCAGATTCGAAGAATGTATAATGTAACTTATTAATGTGAATTCTAAATATTCCTCGGGTACTACCCACCCGTTAAAATATTTTCATCATTAACAGTTTGTACGAAAGAATTTTTAATTACAACCTTTATGAAAATATACTTGCATATATATTTTCTTCAGATGTAATCATAGATTTAATGAGTCAATAAGATATTAAACTCATCAGGTTTATTGTTAATACTAGATTATATAATCTCTAAAGCATTAGAGATTACTTAGTCGTCCTATTGAACGAAGGTAGTGAGGTAGAATGGTACGTAGATCGAAGATAATCGATGTAGAACGATATGTAGAACGAAAATAAAGTGGATAGAGCGACACGTAGAACGGTGATTATACTTGAGGTGTAATTTGTGATGTTGAGATTTACGACACGGTTGTGGTTTAGGGGTGATAAGAGTATTGTCGGCGTTGATGATGGTGGTACGGATTATGCTACTGGTGCTGTTGCTGGTGTTTGTAATCTCCGCACCAGATTCTCCAAAGCCATTACTCGAGCACGTAGTTCGTTAACTTCTTATATTATGTCGAGATGATTGACGGTTGAAACGAGTGGGTGAATAAGATTCGAAATATAGGATATTATATAATCGTGACGGGATATTCTAGAAATGAGAGGGTAAACGGTTTCTCGAACAGGTTCGCCGGTAAGTGCTTTCAGGTTTATCGCCAAGAAGGCAATTTGGTGAATGAGAAGGATCTTCGATGTGAAATGATTTTCGAATATAGGATGATATTCTAACTTCATAGAATATCTATATATAATACTAAAGATTTTGTAGCCTACAGAGGAACCTACGGCATATGACAAGCAAGTCTACAGATGCGCTAAGATATGAATTTTTGTCTATACACTGTCGATGCACTAAATGCAGTAAGACGTGTCTAGACTAAAGAATGATAAGCAGGCAATTCCCGAAGGATGATAAGCAGATGGTTTCCGACGAGAAATGATAAGCAAAACTTTTTGACAGGTAGACACGGTCAAAGTCCAGACTCACTAATTATCCTAACAACTACCAGTTAGACACACTAATGGGAGACCTGGTTCGCTAAGACCAACGCTCTGATACCACCTGTGAGGACCTCGACCTTATCCTCCCGGATGAAGTCTTTAACAGTTGATCCCATCGCGATGATCGACTCCAAGTAATATTCTTTAAATGAGCAAATGCACAGCGGAAGACTTAATTCGTACCTGAGAATAAACATGCTTTAAAATGTCAACATAAAGTTGGTGAGATATATAGGTTTGATGCTAGCAGCGTTATAACTATGGACCACAAGATTTCATATATAAAAATATAATACACTCGCAAGTGTATAAAATCATTCTGCTTATGTTGAGGCCTCAGTAACCAACCTTAACAATAATATAATAAGTCATCTTCGCAAAGATGGATATGTACACTCGCAAGTGTATAAATAATCCTCGAAGTACTAAACATCCGCCCACTAGTTCTTATGTCTAGTGCAGCCTACTGGATGGGGGTGTTAAACCCGATAGATCTATCTTTAGGATTCGCGCTTACATGCTATTATAACATATAACTAAATTACCTAGCACATCAATCCGCAGAATATCATTTTTAATCACTTGTGTCCATAACGTAAATCATTTATAAAAACAGCGCATGTATTCTCAGCCCAAAATATTTAAAGTTTAAAAGGGACTATATACTCACCATACTGTATTTTGTAGTAAAAATATATATAACATCATTTAACATGTGCAAGGTTGGCCTTCGACTCACGAACCTATAATATTCATATATTTATTAACACATAGAATTGTAGTCGAATAAGTTTACATATTTTTATTGGTGATATTCTTGTTATATTTAATAATTTATAGATTTTATTATTTAAGTGTGTTTATTATATATAGACTTTTAAATAAATAATTAATTATTTATTTATGGAAATTTTAAATAAAAAGGTAGTTTTTAAATAATTAAAATTTTAATAATAATAATACTTTTAATAATACTAATAATTTTAATGAAAGTAAAAATGTAAATTTTTAATAGAAATGATAATTTCAAAAACACTGGTTCTTTTAATAATAGTAATAATAATAATTATTTTAACAATAATAATAAAAATAATACATAAGATATCAATTTGTACCTCAAAAGCATTAAAAGAATTTAACTGCCCGCAACGGGACTCGAATCCGTGACCTCCCGCTCACCCCCTATGCATTAACACTCTTACCCAGTCCTCTGTCACTTCTTTTATCAATTAAATTGTATCTAATTCTTTTTAAGTCAATAAATTACGGCCCAAATGAGTTAGTCCACCAGAAATTTTAAGTTGAGTCTCGGCCCAATACAATTACGCCCCAACTGATTAATCACGGCCCAACAATATAATTAGAAGGCCACATACAACTTGAAAGTCAGTAGCCATAATCCCTGGTTTCTTGTTGATGGGAACCGTAAACGAAAAAAATAGAAAGAAGAAGAAAAGCGGCCCAATTATGCAATCTAGTCTCGGCCCATGTAGAAGATTTGAATACGGAAGTCCATTAGATACATAAACGGGTTTTCAGCTTGTACACAAAATAATCTGTGATGTCTTGTAATCGAGTTTTGATTAAAATAGGGATATTAGCAGCCAAATTAATTAATCAATTATTTGCACATGTGAAAACAGTTTCCGTTGGCCATGAGTGCAAAAGTGGTTCCACTAGTATTTCATTATTAATCCACTATCCACTAACCCTATTATAAGATAGATAGTTAGGTGAGGTCTTTTCGATGGGAACAAACACGAAGGGAAAAGAAAAAGGGATGTAAGTATTTGTCTTCCCTTTACAGCTCATGACATATTCATATATTAACTCCATATCTCACTTCATCGAATACAAACAGAAAACTGAAGCAAACAGATGGTATTTCGTTGTGGTTTTGTGGTGATTGCAAACCGAAACCATGATGATGGAGGTGGTCTCGTTGAATATGAAGAGAAAGCATACGAGGTTGTGATGGTGGTTTAGTGGAGTCGGGTTTACAACAAAAGTAAAGGTCGATTGTGGTGGTGGTTATTGGTTATTGGTTATGGTTCATGAAGAAGAAAGACCGAGAAAGGTGGTGACGGTTGATGATGAGGTTAGATGGTGGTTCGTTGGTGATTACAAATAAGAGGGAGAGAGAGAGACGATAGGGTGTGGGTGTTATTCATGGTTGATTAAGGTGAAGGTTTCATGTTGAAGACGATAATGGTGTCGTGGTGATGTTGGGTGATAGTAATGGCGAATTATGGTTCACGGTCATATACATAATCGAAAAAGAAAAAAAAATAAGTAGGGTTGGGGTGGCATTAGTGTGGTCGTATTACATGGGTTTCGTTGTGGTTTTCGTGGGTTTACAACTAACCAGAATGTGGAAGAAACAAGAGGTAGTGATGTATATGAGATGGTGAACGTGGTGGCGGTTTGTGGTAGCCGAATGGTGAAATGGTTGGGGTGTGGTGGTTGTCGAATACTTGCACAAGATCAAGAGAAAGAGTTAGATTGAATTGAAGAACTTAGATAGAGATGGGTTGTTTGATAAATGAGATTAGGATACTAACAATCCTAATTACTCACGGGTGAAAAAAAAAAATGAATGTGCAAGTGGATATTGATAGTTGATAATTTATATCAATTCGTTTCATTAAACAACAGTAATTGGTCTTGTTTTGTAGTTCCAATTACCCGACACTAAATATTCTGTTAGTACTAAAAATCTAATCAAATTCACTGATTCTTGTTTGATTTTGAAACACAAAGAATCGAATGTACAGAATAGTTGACAAAATCAGAAAATGATTGAGAACAGAAATATGTATAAAGTTTTATTTATTTATATATAATCTGTATGTTTATATAATTCAGTGTTTATAAATGTAAATATATATATATATATATATATTTTATAAATTTGGTTAAATATATCTGTGTTATATATATCTACTTTCCTACTTTTGATAATTATCAAATAATATTATTAATAATAATAATAGTATTATTGTTGATAACTAGTATAATAAATGATAAATAATAATATGAAAAAAAAATGAAATTTTAATACTTTAGTTAATGTTAATGAAAAATAATAAAAAAAATAATAACAATAATAATTTTATTAGTGATACTTATAATAATACTAGTTATAATGATTTTAATGTTATCAATTAATAAATATATAACGTATATACACATAAATGTTCGTGAATCGTCAGTCATGGTCAAAGGGTAACTGATTATCCGAATATAGATTTTAAACTTTCTAGACTCAACATTACAGATTTTTGCTTATCGTGTCGGAAACATATAAAGATTAAGGTTTAAATTTGGTCGGAAATTTCCGGGTCGTTACACTTTTGTTGCCACCCGATTTATCCTTGACCTTAGGAGCCGACACTTCAATTTTGTCCACCGTTTCTATCAATTGGCGGGCCATCTTTAAAGCTTCTTATAGGTTAGCGGGTTTGGATGACATTATCCCGTGTTTGATGCTCTTAGGGATGCCATCCATGTAGAGTTCAACCCTTAGAGACTCGGGATTCACAAGGTTTGGACACATCAAGGCTAGCTCGACGAATCGTGGATTATAGGCCTTGAGGTCATTTTGGACCGCCTTTAAATTTCTTAGCTCGTGTTCGAGCCTTCGGGTCTCTTCACGTGGCAAGTATTCGGTGATCATATTTTCCCTTAAATCGGCCCAAGAGAGTGTGTGGGCTTCATCGGTACCCACCGATTGCACATACGTGTTCCACCAAGTGAGAGCGATACCAGCGAAAGTGTGGGTCGAATACTTGACCTTGTCTTGGTCCCATAACCGCTTATGGTAAAAACGGCTTCCGTTTGTTCAAACCATCGGGTGAGAGCAACCGGTCCCCCGGTCCCATCGAAAGTGTGAGGTTTGCACCCCATGAAGTTCTTGTAGGAGCACCCCTCGTTTGAATTACCGGTTCCATGGTTGTTGTTGTTGTTGTTGTTGTTATTGTTATTGGAAGAGTGACCGGACATGGCCGCATCTACGGCTGTGGCTATCATTCGTTGAAGAGATTGTTCGGGAGTTTCATTGCATGGGACTTGGCGAGGAGGCATTGTTCCTTCAAGACACAAGAATATCGTTGATTAGTATTCTAAATAATACTAATCATGATATTGAATAAAGATAGAGAGAAAGTTTTCCTTGACCCGCCCTAAATTCTTTATGTCATAATGTCGGAACGTCCATATGAGTCACCGTAATATAATCCCGGCAATTATATTACCCTAATTCATATGTGCATTCGACATTATTTCATAAGGTCAAGGTGGCGTGTCAATCAAATTAAACAACGTGAGATTAAGATGGAATAGGAGTTAGATATGAATAGAAGAGTTCGAGTATAAATGCACAAGTAGTCAAGCAAGTCCTATTTCAAGTCTATTTGCCGATTGTAGTCTAGACTCACTAATGTACCCTACGACTCGGGGTTGCCACCAATGAACTCTAAATCCCTACAACCAAGGCTCTGATGCCATCAGTAGCGACCCGACAAAATCGTCATTGACGGCGCCGTCTACTTAGGTCCCGTTACGTGGTCATAAGTCTTTAAAACAACGTTTGACCAAAATATGTCGCATTCATTTCAAATGTAAAGATGTTTCAAAGTTTACAAAGTAGTTCAACGACTAGTTACGTTACAACATTTTAAGTACAAATGAAACCTATGAAACACATTTAAGTAAAGTCAAAAGACGCTCCACGTATGCATGTATACTCGACATCCAAGCAAGTATCAAAATAGAGTGCGGAAGCATGTGTCACTTAGCGTTCAAGGACCTGAGAAAACATATAGAAAATTGTCAACGAAAAATGTTGGTGAAATCATAGGTGTATTAGTAAATGTTGTTTTTGAAACACAAGATTTAATATTTCCATAAAGTTGATTATCCAAATCGTTTGCATTCCAAAAGTTGTTGTACGTTCGCGAGCACCCAATTATCAAAACATAACTGTTTCGTACACTATTACGTAGTGTTAGAACATACGCTATACTTGAAAATATATTTCATCCGCTAACGGTAGCGAACCATCCGAATGAGGGCGCGTCAAGCCCGCATGGATCCACACAACATAAGTTCTCGTTTACACCCTACAAGTGTAACTAATGATAAATGAATTGAGACTTTTTGTTCTAACTCGCACGTAGAATGTTTGTTTTCGTACTTGTGTTCAAAGAATAAAAGTATAAACCATGTATGTTTCTCATCCCATGATTCAAAAGAGTAAAAGTTATTGAAAAGATGGGACTATGATCTCACCTTGTGTGCACGAAAGAGAAAGGTACTTCGCAAAGTAAACGTGTGCAAGAACGAATGCTAGTCTTGACCTAAACAAGTAGGTCGTATCAATAACAGTAAACACGGTTGGTCAAAGTTGTTCAATTAGTCCTATGGCTCATTACGACTCGATTATATAGCATGTGAATCAAGTTGTCAAGTTTCATGCAAGAATCAAGCATACAAGAAGATTAGAACGGTTTAAACAAAGTATTAGTTAAGTTTGAATAAAAATCAACTTTGGTCAAGTCAAAGTCAACGAAAAAGTCAACACGTTCGGGTCGGGTCTCGAACTATTTTTCTGAGCTAATTAATCATATATAAGCATGTTAGAACAAGTTACATGTTAATCGGAGGTGCGTAGCATAGTTATAATTTTTCGTGCAAATGCAAAGTTGAACAGCCCCCAACCCAGGCAAATGCTGCGCCGCGGAAATGGGTGGGTCGCGTCGCGCCGAAAGGCGTGAGCTGGTGCCTGGCTATTTCAAATGTTTCAAGTCTCGAACCAAACTTCATTTAAGCATAACTAATGAACTGTAAACACTAAAAACACGTATCTTATATCGTTGGAAATGTAATTTGACGAGGAACACAACTAAACACATTTCATTAACCGAAAACATCATTTGCAATAATCAAATCCAAGTTGAATGCTCATTTAATGTTCATCATAAATGCTTCACGTTCATAAATGCACAAAGATGATTCGGGCAATAAATGCACACATATAATACGCCGTTTCGTAGGTAATTACGCATACAATACTACTAAACACTTACAAACAACATTGCAAGGCATTTAAAGCATCAAAAATTCACATTTAAGGCTACCAAACCCTAACCAAAAATCATAAATTCATCAATCATGTTATTGGAGTTTTTCAAGTCAACCTACATACCAAATTGAAGCTAGTGATGCTAGTAACACATTTAATACATGCACTTTTAACATCTAACAACATTTAAGCAACCAAAACTCAAGATCAAACACACCCATTTTCAAGTTCATGCTAGTTGCTCAAAATAATAAGTTCGAGCAAGTAAATCACATATTCATGTTAGACTTGAGCCATAGACACTAATTAACACTTTTATAAGTCAAAAACATCAACAACAAGAAATCTAGAGTTTTTAGAAAGTTACCCAAAAGAGATGAAGTTGGTATGAAATCGAAGAGGAAGATGCAAGGATTCCAAATATGTAATTTGTTTTGAAGAATTCTTGTTAGATCGAAAATGGATGATGATTCTTTGTCGAGTGAGTTGAGAGAAAAAGTGGAAGTATCAAAAGTGAGGAGGTGGTGAATGAGTGGAGGAGAAGATGGTTGACTAGTTGACCTAATGATCAAGTTTGGTCATTTGGCACAATTAGTCTCTCGAGTTTAAAAGTCGGTACGTGAATTGACCAAACGAATTATCTTAAATACGTAGAGTAAACGAGAGATGTTATAATTAAATAACGGACTTTAAATTAATTAAACGGAAAGTAAACGGAAAAAGACGGGATGTTACAGTAATTTCGACCGATTCCCATTAGTAAAATTCCAACATTAATTGTACTTAACCAACCAAGATAAGACAACTTGTCCCATAATCACTATTCCTAGTGATTATGTTCCCAAACACCACTTGACCACTTACATCAAGTACTCAAGTACTTATTCCACCAATTTAAGTGTTAAACACTAGTTTGACCCAAAATCACTTTTCACATGTGATTAACTTTAGACACCCATCAACATTAAACACATGTTCTTAAGCACTAACTTAACCAAAACTAGTGACTACACCACATTTGACTCAAAAGATACTTGACCCAATTTGACACAAGTAAAAAACACCCATAATCACTAATGGCTAGTGATTTTGGTCCTAATACACCATCTTACCCAATTGCACAACACCAAGTACTTATGTACTTGTCTTTCCCAAAATCAAGTCGTGAACCCTAATTTTGACCCATAATCACAAGTGCAATTACAACCCATTTGCACTTGACTTTCCCTGACTAGGTCAATTTAGACCCAAACACTTATAACCACTAATGGCTAGTGTTTTATGACCCATAGTCACCAACTTAGATCCAAAATCATGTACTTCAAGTACACCTTGACCCATCTTAACACAAAACCCGTTTTTTTTATACCCAAATTGGGGTTTTACACCCAAAGCCAAGTTAAAATTAACACTCATATCACTAGTTCATAAGTATACTACTGATTACAAACACATGCAAGACTTTTAATCATATAAATTTGCCATCCCAAAACCCTTGGTTTCAATTTAGGGTTTGCACACCCAATTCATCCCAAGAACCCTAATTTCACAAGGAATTGGGTTTTTAGATACAATACCAACCCAAACCCTAACTAAACCAAAAATTAAACATAAAAGTCGAGTTAAAGTTCAAACCTCAAGTGTAGATTAGAGATAGATAACAGCCACACTTAGGTTAGAGCTTCAACTTGGGTGTAAGGATCACCTTCTTCTTTAATTTCAAGCTTTCTCACTTTATCTTACTCTCACTCTAAGTTTTGGGGTGTTTAGATGAAAGTGAAATGAGGAGAGACATGTTCTAGATCTGTAATTAACCCCCAACCATCGTGTGACACCCTAGGAAAATCCCACATCGCCCACGGACATGAGTGATCATGGGATTATAAGGTAATACTCACGCTTAAATGACACAACGCGTTTTGGGACCATAGGCAGAGCGGGTGTGCTAGTACGTTGTGGTTAAGCATGCTCGGGCGAGAGCACTACCAGGATGGGTGACCTCCTGGGAAAGTGCTTCTCGTGTGCGGTCGCAAGAAAAAGTCGTGCACCTGCGGGCAAAGCGAACAATATTGTGGTCATGTTAAGCTGGGGTGTTATAGAATGGTATCAGAGCTGGTTTGAACCGCGTCCATTCTTGGCGGGTTAATCGTAGAGGGGGTTCTCACAGAGTGACTTGTGACGAAGCATTGCCTCTTACCCCTTGTGGTCCCTTTCTAGGGTTGGCAGTAGCGGAAATACGGGCCGTAAAATCAGTGTCTGAGGTACGCTCAGTGGTCACCCTGTTTGCAGGAAAGGCACTGAGTAGGTTTCTACCCCATTCTGTAATGTTATTACAGAATGGTATCAGAGCCACTCATGTATCGTAGGTGGTGGTGGGGCAAACCTCATCGAGGACGATGAGTCCTTGAGGGGGTGAATGTGACACCCTAGGCAAATCCCACATCGCCCACGGACATGAGTGATCATGGGATTATAAGGTAATACTCACGTTTAAATGACACAACGCGTTTTGGGACCATAGGCAGAGCGGGTGTGCTAGTACGTTGTGTTTAAGCGTGCTCGGGCGAGAGCACTACCAGGATGGGTGACCTTCTAGGAAAGTGCTTCTCGTGTGTGATCGCCAAGAAAAAGTCGTGCGCCTGCGGGCAAAGCGAACAATATTGTGGTCATGTTAAGCTGGGGTGTTACACATCGTTCATGAAAAATTGCATTTTATCCTTGCTTCTTATTTTTAAAATGGTAAAACATCCCATTCTGCCCGCTCATCGGCGCGACACACAAAGAAATGGCGTGGCGCGCCATTTGCCTGTTTCAGAAATCAGATTCTTACAGTATAAAGTATGTTGCCTCAACTATCAGCACAAGATTGTTGAGATAGGGGTTCTTCGTAATCAGAAGGATGTTTTCTGACCAACAGAGGAATATAGAAGAACCATCAAAAGAAGAAGAAGAAGAAGCAGCATCACAAAACACTTAGACGAATTATGCCTTTCAGAAGCATAATTGTTTAATGTGTTGTCTACATCAAAGCGTGATATTCAATTGACATCGAAGAAGAAGTTGAAGAGATAAGGACACGATTCAGCGGCTGACAAGTGACGTTACAAGACAGCATGTAATGCAAAGTTGTAACCCATGCACAGTTCATGATTATGCCTAATGTCAATGTCTTGGAACAGAACATTCTATTTGTTTATTTAAATAGCATGTCCGTCCAAATTGAGCAGGTCTAAATATAGATTATAAACAAATGAAGAGCCACACGCTCTCTTACAAGTTTGTCGGCTGAAGTACAAACATCCATTGGACCAGCATACAATAGTGCTTTTACATTATTAATAGGCTCTCAATATATCGATAACTCTATGTACGTTTTATTTAGTGGTGTGAGATACTGATATATTACATCGATAGATATGTAATCTTATATATGCTTAAGAGTTTTCTAAGCTATCAAGACGTAATCTATATCAACCGGTTATCTCTTCCGCTACAAGATAATCACGATCACTTGAGATTATATCAATAAAAGAATAAGTTGAAAATTACTTTGACTCTGATTTATTATATGCTTAATTACTTGATTAACTTTTAAAACGTTTTTAATTAGTAAAAGAATTGTATTCACATCGCTCTACAATACTCCGTGTTGTTAACCCGGACCAACAAGTTTAATTAATAATCATATGTTTATGTGTTTTTTATTAAGTATTATTTTTTACTCTTCTTTTTAGCGTTGTAATTTGGTTTTTAATTAATGAAGTTGTTTTCATATATTATTGTTACTTATAAATAATAAAAAAATAAGTATTAAAAACAGTTAAAAAAATGGACACTGACATTGACACCGTGGACATCTCCACCTATGCCACTGAAAGTCAATTTCGAGGTTCATTTTGAAAATTGAAATGGACACTGAAAAATGGACACGAACACCTCGTTAGAAGGAAATCTCAAAATATTGCTTCCAAGAAAAACCCCCGAATGAACCTTATTAGATATGAGCAGAACTCCCCATTTGCAAGAAACACCTCAAGGACTCCATAACCAATTACAAAGCAAATTGTATAATGAAATCTCTACTTGATGCTCGAACTCGAGACCTTTCAAACATTTAGGAAGGACGATAATCACTCGGCTAAATGGAGATGGTTTACATATAGATTATTATTATTATTATTATTATTATTATTATTATTATTATTAGTGTTACTGTTAATTGTTAATATTAAATTATTAATTATTGTTATTTAATTGTTTTAATTATTAAATATTGAATTAAGATTTGACCTCGTGAGGCTTTGATCCTTTGACTACAACGAGTGAGTGAGCGTTGACTGAGATATATCATCGACGAAGATCACGTGTTTCTGCCTAGGGGTAAAGCGTTAAAGTTTACAATCTGTGTGTTGGACTTCAACCATTCTTGTGTCATTCACGCACTTACAAGTAACACCACATCTATACGACAAATTTATTGATTATAACCATGTTTCGGTCCCGTGACAGTTATTTTATTTTGAACTTTTTTCTATACACCATAAGGTGTTTATCCGTTTGGTTAAAACAGATTAAACCGGAAATCAAATTGAAATCAAGTCGAAAAATGTAAATCGGATTTGTAGAATTATTTTCGGATCGAGCGAAATCGAAAATCGAATTAAAATTCGATTTTCGGTTCAATTTTTGATTTTGAAATTTTTAAATTTGATTAACCGAAAACTGAATATAAAACTGAATACTATTTAAGTTATTAGTATTATTATTATTATTATATAAATATATTAAGTTATTAGTATTATTGTATATTTATATACATGTGTTAGATGTATTATTTGAGTATATAAGTTACTTTTCAAAGTCAACGTATGTTTACTCGAATTTAAAATCTATAGTTAATATGGGTAATGATATATCCACCTTCAAAATTACTTCATCCACTATAAATTGTGCATTAGTCGGTTGTACTGTGCAGTTAAATATTGCATATATATGGTGGATGTAGTAATTTTGATGGTGGATATATCATTACCCATATTAAAATGCTAAAATGATGACGTCATTATTAGGCTAATCCTTTTGTAAGAAAAAATCAAAAAGAAAAAGAAAAAAATATAAGCATGTTGGGTGATGTCATTAATCTAAATAATTTTGAATTAAAATTAAATCTTATTAATTAATTATTATTATTAAATCTTTTTAAAAATTATTTTAATTATTAAAATTAAATAATTTTGAATTATTTTGAATTGAGTACGGGAAGGCATAAAAAGTAGGCAGAAGGAAACAAATTCTAAATTTATAATTTGATTTACATTTTTAAAATAAAATGACAACCAATATCATCTCTTATTATTGGATGTGTATTGTTTAATATGCATTTTAGGTGTTTGATGAAATGTTCAGCTGGTGAGTTTCTTAGTCGGACTCTAACTAAATAATTTTAGCATTTACGTTCACTTAATACCTAAAACATATCATTAAACTGTTTCGTTTAAACAAACTCGTGGTTCCACGGGTCATTTCACTAGTTCTATTTTAATTATTAACATATATATATTTTTTAATTTCTTTCTCTCCACATTCTTATACATATAGCCAATTCAAATCGACTTTCTCATAGTTATTGATTTTGTTCATTTTCATGATATAATATGTTTTGTATTATGATATTTATAAGCTTATTGTATTTTGTAATTTTGTATTTATACGTTCGATTATATATATTAGTTTAGTATGATATATTACAAAGTTAATACGATAATGTTTGTTCATCTCGTATGGAAAAAGTAAAAAATAGATTTTCAAAGTTAAATTTTGGTTTTAACCAAAACAAAACCGAATTTAGATTCGGTTTTCGGTTTTGATATTTGAATTCGGTTTCGGTTTGATTTTCGGTTTTGATTATAAAAGTTTCAAAACCGAAAAAGTCGAACCGATGAACACCCCTAAATCAGCGTCCCTCGAGAAAGGTCCGCTACAATCGGTTATTGCAAAGATTCTAGTGAACAAGGGTGCAAAACGGATTAAAGATCTCATGGCTAAATATCAGATTTATGGAGTAAGAAAGTGTTATTGTAGGCATGTATTATACGGAGTAACTGGATTATAACTTGATTATAATCTCCTAACCCTTCCCGTAAACCCTTACATCTCCTTTTTCTAAACCCTTGACCGGAGTTTACATTTTTCTGATTATAGATATTTCATTAGCAACAGCTCTGTCAAATAATGATAATAAACCGCTAATTGTTAGGGTTAAGCGCAAAAGCTATCACTCCCCACTTGAAGCTTTATGTAATTTCATTTCTATCTTTCACATTTACGCAACTTACTTGCAGGGCCGATCCTGAGAGTTTTTTTGCCCTGTGCGAGTTGACAATAAGATGCCCCTATTAAGATTTATGAACTTATTACATGGAGTGTTTGAAACGTTAGTTTATATTGCTTATTCTCACATTAATATTTTAAACAAATATTCCGTATATTATAGTGTAACAGTTTGAAGAGATAAACTACACTTAAAAATCATATTGATAATAATAATTCATATTATAAGTCAAGTCTGAGATCGATATAATCATAAATTAATTCTAATATCAAAACTAAATTCTTTTCTAGTCAGAATAGTGTGACTTAATACTAGAAAAAGATTATATTTAAAAAAAATATATAACTTTTTACTAAATTATTGCATACTCTCTGTAGAATTTCTTTAAGAGGGCATAATAACCATAACCATAACTTATTATATCAATAAAGTTAAATATTACTCCATAATCAAGAGTTATCTAAATAAAAACAACTCCGTATAATTCTTGTATTTAACGGAATCTAGAAACATCAAATTTGTATAGAAAAATTGTGTAGCTCGTTTAATATAAGAAAGAATCAAAATAGAATGAAAAAAAAGAAATATGAAGATAAATAATTATTACTGAGGTAAATATATGAAGTTTTGAAAGCCACTAGATGTCCCAATTATTTCATAATTACCAATTCATTGTTACTTAAAATATTAATATGGTTTCAAAAGATACTTGTAAATGCATTACATACTTGTACTTTAAAGTAATGTACACATTTTCGCTCTCCAAGTCACTAGCTTTTTTACAACAACAACAAAACTCAATCCCACAAGTGTGAGATATGGAGGAGGTGAGACGTAGACAATCCTTCCTCTAACCTTGAATAAAGAGAAGTCATTTCTCCACCCCGAGTGAAACACTCCAAGAGTAGAGATGATCTTCCCTCTCTCTGTTCGACGGGTAAAGAGATTGCTTCCAACGGACCTCCGGCCAAAAAAATAATAAAAAATAAAAAATAAAAAAATAAAAATAAAAATAAAATAAAAAATAAATAACTTTTTTTTAATAATAATAATAATAAAAGAAATAAAATAAAATGGAAAACACGCCATGAAAATGGTAGAATCAAATTTTTATGGGATTTAGATCAAGCCTAGGATTCAATTCAGGCTTTAAGCGGCCGACAAGTCGCCAACAAATCGGCGCTTGCTGTTGCCTTACTTAATAGAGCCGTAAAAAAACATAGTTTGATGAGCGGAGCTCAAGGCATATCAAGAAAAGCTACGCTAAAAGAACAAATAGATATATAAGACCACATGCGAACAAACTTAAACATACCTAAGCATCCAAATCTACACACGTTAAACATCACTAACTTTTTTCTTCTTCCTTATTCTCATTATCTCTTTACCCATTCTCTACAACATGGTTTTTTTGAAGAAAAAAAATCAAACACCATATTTAATGTTCTTTCTAACTTGATGTCAGTGTGGTCGCACCTGCGGCCTTACCTAAGGTCCGACTCTGCTTACTTAGCTAAAATTTTAAACTTACAATTATAGTTCATTAATTCTGCTTATGTTTTTGTGTAATTAGGGCTTGAAATTAATGAACGACCAGTGAAGCGGCTGTTATTAGAAAAATTATATATCAGCGATTCATCCTCTAAATTTATGATATTGTGCTTGAATTTTGTTTTAATATTTCATCTAATTTTAGTTTTTTATTTTTTATTTCATGTGTTTGTGTATTTAAGACTACTTTTAACATATAACATGAATAAGATGTTTTGATTTATCGATTAGTAACAAACCTTCGGTGATTATGTCATATTACTTTTGCTTTTATGAACCCTACTAAAAAACAAGTTGAACAAGCTTGAAAAGAAGGGTAAAAAAAATGATTTTACCCTCACATCAACGCAAATGTCATGACTTAATGGACAATTTGTGTAACGAACCTGGTTTTTCCAACTTTTATTAATAATATTTATTATTAATACTTGTGTTTTAATAAATGTATTTTTTTATACATTTACTTGTTACCGTAATTGACTTTACATGTCCCGACTCGTCTTTATGACACACGTGCTTTTCACAATAATATTTCGGATATTATTCATGTTCATGATTAATTATTATTAATCATTTTTAATTAACTAATGTTACTAGTTAATTACTTGGGTTTTATTTATTAAATTGTTGCATACTTACATGGACTCATGTTAATGGACTTGGAAGCCCACCCTACTTTTCTTAATGGACTACTAGTTAGCCCAACATTAAGCTAGTGAATTATTAAGGCTTAAACTTTGATTAATTAAGTTAATGAGGAGACAAAGTTGTCACAAGCATGCTAGTAACTCTTTCCCATACATTTAACTTTAATCCATTCTAAGCTTTCACCATTCTCCCACATTTAAAAGTTGAGTTTTGGCTTTCCTCTTTTGGCACTTGAAACCGTCGGCCATCCTTGGTGGGGAGGGAGTTCAAGACTTTTTTTTTTTTTTGGTTACTTATTTGCTAGCATTACTTCATTTTCTCACACACAAACTTACTTACATTTCTTTCTCTCATCTTTTTCTCTCAAAATTGTAAGTAATAAAATTTATTTTCTTCTTCTTTTCTTCTTTGAAAACCGCCACTAGTATCATCATTCTTCTTGTTTAGTTACTTGATTGTTGTTTGTTGTTGTTAAATATCAAGTTTTCTAATCTGTATCTTCATGTAATCTTGGTTACTTCCATCTTTTGTTTGATGAAGAACCAAGAACAAGAATCTAAACTTGTTAGTTTATGGTTCTACACTTAAATGTTTTAAAGATCTAAAACTCATAAGCCCTGAGAGCTTACTTATGTTCATGTTTTGTAGACTTAAATTTTACTTTCCTAAGATCCAAACTTTGATTTGAATCTTCTTAAGTATGAAACAAACATGAACATAATATTTGTAACTTTAGTTTATTCTTCATTTTATTTATTTAAAGTTGTGATGTTGCTACTTTGGTCAAGTATTACTAGTTAAACTTGATCTCATTTTTCTTGAAACTTTGTAAGTTCAAGAACATGGAAGTTTAACTTTCTAGTTATAACTTCAAACACTTATGTTAGATCTAAGTTTCTATAGCTTATGGTCTTCCAATTTTTTTGTAAACAGGAGTTTATAAGCTTACATACATTCTACAAGATAAAAATCTAAGTTTCATAACTTATGGTTTTATTAAAGTAAAGATCCAAGTTCTATAACTTAGGATCTAACTTAAGAACACTAGATCTAGACTTTCTAGTCTAGGATCTTTAAGATCTAACTAAGATCTAAGTTCTACAACTTAAGATCTTGTTTATTTAGTTTACTTTCAAGTTTATAGCTTAATATTACTACTAGAACTCATGTATGTGTCGGATCTAAGATCTTGATGTAACTTTGGTTCATCAACCTTCATACAACTCTTAAGAGAGTTGTGCTACATATCTTAGACATACAGTAGTGTTATGATGGTCAAAACTTGGTTAAGATGATGCAAACACATCAACGAGTTGTACACTTGAAGCTACAAGCATCAAGGATGAGAACCGTGAAGCGCATCAAGCACCAAGAACCCACCGGAACACCTTTCTTACTGTTTTTGGGAACTGATCAGTAACCTGGACTACTGGAAAAGTTAATTTCCAGATTGTTCGGTTCGATTAGATGACTTTTCGTTTAAGACTCGTCTTAATCCGATTTACGGTTTAGGATTTATAGCCTTCCGAAAGTCACTACACCCTTTTACCGTTGTGCTGAAATGTTTGACCTACTCGTACTTAAACCGTCGCCACGGTCAAAGGAAGACGATTTTGGATCTGAATTTTGGTCAGCAACTGGTGGACTCACATACGGAGCCATAGCAACTGATTACGCGTCTTTTCGATTTACGTAGAGGTCGTAGCAGCTGATCAAAGTCAGCCTTTATTTCGATCTCTATTCTTGATTGAAAACTTACTTTACTCTTTTGTTTGATGATGAATGATAATGATACTTAAGACCTAATTTACATACTTTTAAACCTTTGGGAACGATTTACTGACTTAGTAACTTTTGACTTAGGTTGAGGACCTTTCGGACCAACTACTTGCTTACTTTCCCGAATCAACTTTACTACTTTTCACTATGAGTTATAGCATCCCTTTTTACTTTAACTATTTTGGGACTGAGAATACATGCGCGTTTTACGTTTTACATACTAGGCACGAGTACTTAAACTTTCTATATGTGTGGGTTATACAACGGCATAAACTTTCCCCTTTGCTCGGTAACGTTTAGTCATTGGTTTTTGAACCGGTGAACGCGAATCTTAGATATGGATCCATAGGGTTTGACATCCCCACTCAGGCTAGTCGCGCTAGCATTTAACGAGTGTTTAATACTTCGTAAATATACGCACTCGCCAAGTGTACTTTTAGGGGGTGTTATTTACGTTAAGTTAGTTACTAAGTGCCCACGGTTGAACATATACTTTTCATACTGTTTGAAATACGAAATCTCGTGGACTACCTTACATTACTGTTACATTTAAACTATAGCTCACCAACATTTGTGTTGACGTTTTTAAGCATGCTTTTCTCAGGTGCTTAAGGTTTGGTTGCTTCCGCTGTAGTTATCATGCTTTGTAGACTCCCGCTGTGTAACATCCCGCGTTTTTTCGTTAAATTTATTTTTAACACCATCTTTTTTTTATAATATCTTTCGTTATCTAAATTCGTATCTTTCGTTAACAAACGTTCTTAATATTTTCGTTATTCGATTATAACATCTCCCGTTTATTCTCGCGTATTTAAATTAATTCGTTCGGTTAATTCACGTACCCGCTTTAAACTTGAGGGACCGAAGTTGCCAAGTGGGCAAACTAGTTGACTAGGTCAACTAGTCAACCCACTTTCCACCATTCATTCATTTCACCTCCACCTCTCATCTTTTCTCTCTAGTTCAAGAACACCATCTTCATCCAACTTCACTAATTCATCACCCATTTCGAATCTAGGAAGCTTGCAACAAAACAAATTACATATTCGTGATCCTCTCTTCATCCTCTACATTTTGGTACCAATTTCATCTCGTTTGAGTAACATTTCTAAAAGTCTAGATTTCATGTTCTTAGTGTTTTTGAATTGAAATGGTGTTAATTAGTGTCTATGGCTCGAGTCTAACATGAATATGTGATTAGTTTGCTCGATTTGTTATTTTGGAGTAACTAGCATGCATACTTGAAATGGGTTTGTTTAATCTTTGATTTTGGATGATTAAATGTTGTTTAAATGTTAAAGTTCATGTATTAAATGTGTTACTAGCATCATTAGCTTCGTTTTGGTATGTAGGTTGATTTAGAAAAACTTCATTTACAAAATTGATGAATTCATGATTCTTGGTTAGGGTTTGATGAACTTTAAAATGGATTTTTGATGCATTGAATGCTATGACATGTTTTTATTAAGTGTTTAGTTGTATTGTATGTTTCATTACCTTCAAAACGGCGTATCGTATGTGTAAACTGGATTCCCGAGTCAAGAAATGCGTTTTATGAACTTGAAACTTTGATTATGAACATTTAACGATCATTTATTGAGGTTTTCATTGTTGTTAATGATGTTTTTTTAATGAAATGTGTTTAGTTGTATTCCTTGTTAAATTACCTTTCCAACGCTATAAGATACGTGTTTTGAATGTTTACGGTTCATAAGTTACGTTTGTTTGAAGTTTGGTTCGAGCCTACACTTAAAACTGCACAGGTATTCTAGCCACGGTGCGGCTTAAAGCGTGGAAATGGGGTTGTCCAAAATTTCCAATTTTCGTAAAAATCTAACTATGCTACGCAACTCCGATTGACATGAAACTTGGCCAACATGCTTATATATGACTTCTAAGCTTAGAAAAATTGTCCGAGACCCGACCCGAACATGTTGACTTTTTTGTTGACTTTGACCAAGTTTGACTTTTAGTCAAACTTAACCAAACACTTATGCGATCGTTCTAACATGCTTTTGTACTTATATCTTTCATGAAACTTGACAACGTGATTCACATGCTATATATTCGAGTCGTAACGAGCCATAGGACTAATTGAACACATTTCGCCCGACCTTGTGTCGTAACTGGTTAATTGATACCACTTACTTGTTTAGGTCAAGGCTAAGCAACTTTCATGCACACGTTTACTTTGTGAAGTACATTTATACTCGTGCACCCGAGGTAAGATCATAGTCCCATATTTTAAACAACTTTTATACTTTTAAATCATGGGATGAGAAACATATACGTATCATACTTTTATACTTTGAACACAAGTACGAAAACAAACATTCCACGTGCGAGTTAGAACAAAAAGCCTCAATTCAATTATCATTAGTTACACTTGCAGGGTGTAAACGTGAACTTACATTATGTGATCACATGGGCTTGACGAGCCTCATTCAGACGGTTCGCTACTGTTAGCGGATGAAATATATTTTCGAGTATAGTGTATTTTCTAACACTACGTAACAGGGTACAAAACAGTTAAGTCTTGATAATTGGGTGCTCGCGATACAAACAACAACTTTGGAATGCAAACGATTTAGATAATCAACTTATACAAAATCTTGTGGTTCAAAAACAACGTTTACAAATACACCTATGATTTCACCAACATTTTTCGTTGACAGTTTTCTATATGTTTCTCAGGTTCTTTATTGGCTACTTGATACATGCTTCCACGTACACTTATACTTGCTTGGGGTCAAGCATACATGCATAAATTCCGATTACTTGCTTGGGGGTCAAACATACATGCGCACACTTTGATATACTTGCTTAGGGTCAAGCATACATACATACACTATTGATAGCATTCGTGATTTCAACTTATATTATGTCGCAAGTTATTTCATTCATACTTTACAACTTTTGTAAACTTAAACTCGTTGTCGAACCGTTTGGTAACTTAAAGCTTTGCAAGTCATACACGTTTCTAATGAATGCGACATAATTTTGGTCAAACGCGTCTCATTTAGGGACTATGACCACGTAACGGGACCTAAGTTAACGGCGCCGTCAATGGCAATTTTGTCGGGTCGCTACAGATGGTATCAGAGCGTTGGTTGTAGGGATCTAGGATGTGCATTAGTGTGTCTGACAGAGTCGTTAGGACGCATTAGTGAATCTAGACTACAACCGGATAGTTAATCATTGCATTCTGACTTGCATTTGCTATACATAGCACTTACTTGACTACTTGTGCATTTACTTAAACCTTTCTTAGGTGAACTCCTTAATGGTACCAAATTTTTATCATACGAACTCGTACTCTACCACTTTCTGGTAAAACACGTAAATTCAAGATTCATACGCGTAAGGATGACGACGACTTCATTAGTCACACTTGTTCGGGAACTCTGTCTCCCAGATTGTAATTCACCACCGTCTCAACTTACTATCGGTGTCACACCGGTGTTCTTTACTATCTACCATTTCTTGTTACTACCATCACTACTCTAGGTGAGTATCGTCATCAATACTTATCACTACGGTTGCGTACTATTCGTTATCATAATTCGTTACTCTTTTCGTGCCTAAAGACATTATTGTTTTGACTTGAACCGCATTGACGTGAACAATCATTTATACAATTCCCTCGGGAAACGCATCTTCAGAGTTGCACAAATTCTTTCGATTCAATACGAGTCACGTTAGAGACGTTGTTACACTTTGTTCATTTTAAATCTTCACGATTACACGAACTTGAATCTATGGAGTGATGTGGGAATGGAGGTATGAGTTAGTGTAATATAACGACACTCGATCAACGTGGTTATATTACGGTAAGTCATACCAAAGTTCTAGTGACACGTGATGGTGATTGGACTCGATCAACCTAATCACCACCATGTGTCATGTACATGACTTCATCTTTCTTGTTGGGTATCCGAAAACTCCGAGAATGTTGATAAAAACCATACCAGGGACTCATCTTCGATTATTGTTGAACCATATTTATGTTTCCGAATGAATGACGAATTCTTTCGACTTCAACCATATGTTACTTCTCGTTTTCGAGAAGTTTTATTGACGAACTACAATATGCTTGTTATGCTCACATCGAGGCAAAAACTTCTCTCACATCACACTCGTTCTTCCGTTTAAGGAAATCTTTTATCTAAATTCTCAATGGAGAGAGAGACTCTTCACATTATACTAGTATTCGCCTCGAGGGTAAATAGTCCTAACGAACGTTTTCGAAAACCGATAAATCTTCCGCGGTGCGAATTTCTTGAGAACCTTGTTCTAACTAACGTTTTCAAGTCCTAACAAACTTGTTCAAGCATATTTTAAAGAAATTCTATCTCGGCACGGCGTGCCATTGCCATTTAAATTTCGGATCGAGATACTCGTTTCACTTCTAAATTTCGGAGTGCCTTACAAGAAGCCTCGGGACCACATTTAGACATGAGTATGGCGTATCAACCACAAACCAACGAACAAAGCAAATGTACGATTCAAACCTTGGAAACCATAATACAAGTTTGTATTATCAACCTCAAATTTACTTGAGAAAAGTATTTGCCTTTAGCCGAATTCTCTTACTACAATAATTTTCATTTGAGTATTAACGCCACACTTTTCGAAACACATATAGCCGCAATTTTCGTTTTCTTAATTGTTGAACCGAAGTAGGCGACAAGTAAACCACCGGACCCGAACTCATTCATGAAATAACCGTTAAAATCATTCAAATCCAAGAAAGGCTCAAGATGGCCCGTAGTCGCCAAAGGAACCATGCAAATGTTAGACGTAAACCTCTCGAATTCCAAGTGGGTGGCCGCGTAACGTTAAAAGTCGCACCTTGAAAAGGTGTAATCCGTTTCGGGAAACGTAGAAAGCTAAATCCTCGATATTTTGATCCTTTTAAAATCTTGGGGCGTTTTGGACCCGTTGTTAGCCGTTTAGATTTTCCGAGTCATTTGAGTCTCCGTTCATCCTACATTCCATGTATTAAACTTAAAGAAGTGTCTTGCCAAAGAAGAACTTGTTATTTCTTTTGATGAACTTACTATCGATGACAAACTTCACTTCTTAGGAGAACCGGTTGAACTTGTGAATCGTGAAACCAAACTCTAAAACAACGTAAAATCCCGACTGTCAAAGTTCGTTGAAATGCCCAAGGAAGTACCTTCACTTATTCGTAAAATTGGCAACGCAAGATCTCGAGGAAGATTCAACGACTACTACTTCCAACTAAATTTTGGGACGAAATTTCTTTTAAGGTGTAGGTAATGTAACATCCCGCGTTTTTCCGTTAAATTTATTTTTAACACCGTCTTTTTTTATATAATATCTTTCGTTATCTAAATTCGTATCTTTCGTTAACAAACATTCTTAATATTTTCGTTATTCGATTATAACATCTTCCGTTTATTCTCGCGTATTTAAATTAATTCGTTCGGTTAATTCACACACCCGCTTTAAACTTGAGGGACCGAAGTTGCCAAGTGGACAAACTAGTTGACTAGGTCAACTAGTCAACCCACTTTCCACCATTCATTCATTTCACCTCCACCTCTCATCTTTTCTCTCTAGTTCAAGAACACCATCTTCATCCAACTTCACTAATTCATCATCCATTTCGAATCTAGGAAGCTTGCAACAAAACAAATTACATATTCGTGATCCTCTCTTCATCCTCTACATTTTGGTACCAATTTCATCTCGTTTGGGTAACATTTCTAAAAGTCTAGATTTCATGTTCTTAGTGTTTTTGAATTGAAATGGTGTTAATTAGTGTCTATGGCTCGAGTCTAACATGAATATGTGATTAGTTTGCTCGATTTGTTGTTTTGGAGTAATTAGCATGCATACTTGAAATGGGTTTGTTTAATCTTTGATTTTGGATGATTAAATGTTGTTTAAATGTTAAAGTTCATGTATTAAATGTGTTACTAGCATCATTAGCTTCGTTTTGGTATGTAGGTTGATTTAGAAAAACTTCATTTACAAAATTGATGATTTCATAATTCTTGGTTAGGGTTTGATGAACTTTAAAATGGATTTTTGATGCATTGAATGCTATGACATGTTGTTAGTAAGTGTTTAGTTGTATTGTATATTTCATTACCTTCAAAACGGCGTATCGTATGTGTAAATTGGATTCCTGAGTCAAGAAATGCGTTTTATGAACTTGAAACTTTGATTATGAACATTTAACGATCATTTATTGAGTGTTTCATTGTTGTTAATGATGTTTTTGTTTAATGAAATGTGTTTAATTGTATTCCTTGTTAGATTACCTTTCCAACGATATAAGATACGTGTTTTGAATGTTTACGGTTCATAAGTTACGTTTGTTTGAAGTTTGGTTCGAGCCTACACTTAAAACTGCACAGGTATTCTAGTCACGGCGCGACTTAAAGCGTGGAAATGGGGCTGTCCAAAATTTCCAATTTTCGTAAAAATCTAACTATGCTACGCAACTCCGATTGACATGAAACTTGGCCAACATGCTTATATATGACTTCTAAGCTTAGAAAAATTGTCTGAGACCCGACCCGAACATGTTGACTTTTTTGTTGACTTTGACCAAGTTTGACTTTTAGTCAAACTTAACCAAACACTTATGTGATCGTTCTAACATGCTTTTGTACTTATATCTTGCATGAAACTTGACAACGTGATTCACATGCTATATATTCGAGTCGTAACGAGCCATAGGACTAATTGAACACATTTTGCCCGACCTTGTGTCGTAACTGGTTAATTGATACCACTTACTTGTTTAGGTCAAGGCTAAGCAACTTTCATGCACACGTTTACTTTGTGAAGTACATTTATACTCGTGCACCCGAGGTGAGATCATACTCCCATCTTTTCAACATCTTTTATACTTTTAAATCATGGGATGAGAAACATATACATATCATACTTTTATGCTTTGAACACAAGTACGAAAACAAACATTCCACGTGCGAGTTAGAACAAAAAGCCTCAATTCAATTATCATTAGTTACACTTGCAGGGTGTAAACGTGAACTTATATTATGTGATCACATGGGCTTGACGAGCCTCATTCGGACGGTTCGCTACTGTTAGCGGATGAAATATATTTTCGAGTATAGTGTATGTTCTAACACTACGTAACAGGGTACAAAACAGTTAAGTCTTGACAATTGGGTGCTCGCGATACAAACAACAACTTTGGAATGCAAACGATTTAGATAATCAACTTATACAAAATCTTGTGGTTCAAAAACAACGTTTACAAATACACCTATGATTTCACCAACGTTTTTCGTTGACAGTTTTCTATATGTTTCTCAGGTTCTTTGTTGGCTACTTGATACATGCTTCCGCGTACACTTACATGTAACAACCCAACCCGTAATTAAACCCGGACCATATATTTTTTTTATAATATATAATTAATGACCTTTAGCTCTCAAATGCGCTTCCGAAAACATCTTTAATACAAATAACAAGTTCCATGACTTTAAAACATTCAACATATGAATTTAAGTTACAAATATAAGTTCGACCCATTAAATTTAAGTTCCAACAAAACTACGAGCATGATGTCGGGGATAAACTACCCAACCTAGGTCGAATCCAAAAGTAATCCAAGCAAGCATCAAAAGGAATAATCATCTAATCCCAAGCATTGTAACGACCCGAAAATTTCCGACCAAATTTAAACCCTAATCTCTATATGTTTCCGACACGATAAGCAAAAACCTCAATTTTGAGTCTAAAAAGTTTGAAATCTATATTCGGATAATCAGTTACTCTTTGACCATTACCGACGATTCACGAACCATTGTTGTAATATTGATTATTATGATTAATAATAGTAATATTATTAGGTATAAATATATTATTGAACGTTAAAAATAATTAATATTATCGTTAATAAGATTATTACTATCACTGCTATAATTATTATTATAGATTTTTAAGATAATTATTGTTACTATTATTAAAATCATTATAAATATACTTAGTAGCAAATTATGATTTTTGTCATTATTATTATAGTTAACATTATTATTATTATTAATATTATAATATTATTATTATTAGCATTATTCTTAAAAATTATTATTTATATCTTCACCATGAAATTATTAATGTTATTAATATTATTATTAACATTATTATTATCATTATTTTAGATATTGATGTTATTAATATAAATAACAATATTACCATTTTTATTATTAATATCATTACTCTTATTACTTTTATCATTTTTTTTAGGTATCATTATCTTTATTAACTATTATTATTAGTATCTTTATCACTATTATAAATATAATTATTATTATTATTATTATTATTATTATTATTATTATTATTATTATTATTATTATTATTATTATTATTATTATTATTATTATTATTATTATTATTATTATTATTATTATTAACTTTAAATGTATATATAATAAGTAAATAAAAATAAAAAAAAACGTGTGTGCATCTGTTATTGTATTCTTCTTCGATTACTGCTGATCCGTGATTAAGTGTCGACCATAGTAGTCTTATAAATCCAATAACATATCTTCTTTTGATTTAACTTCAGTACTCAAAGCAATTAAAAACAGACATAAGCACTTAGAAAAAAAAAGGGCTCGACACCCCTGTATGGTATTCTAAAATCAAAATCTTGAATTCAAAATTGATTATCAAAATGTAAAAATACCATTTTGTTAGGAATCATTCAATTAGGCTATCTGTAAGTTTGCACGCTACAATTCTTTCGATTGATTTCGAATTTGATAGTCAAAGTTTTTCAAACAAAAAGTCAACCGTCGTTCATCGATCAAATTCGAAGTTTATGTTATGATTCGAGTTAAGTAAACGTTCTAAATAGTTTCTATAAATGATTTAACACATGTTTCCTGTTATAACCATTGTCCAAATCCTTATAAAAAAATGAAATCAAAATTTTTTTTAAAAAAGGCCTGCGACGACAGCAGGTCTGAGATTTTTTTATTTTGTTTTTTTTTCGTTTTCAACGTATACAAACCTCGAATATCGGTGTAAGAGTATCATTTTAAGAACACCTAAACCTCTGTTTTGTTAATTATGTATGTGGGTCGAATCAGTTGTGATGAAGAAGAAGGAAAATGGAAATAGGAATTTACGGGTTAAGTACATATATTTTCTGTTATATTTCGAAAGAGGGCAACAGCCCAACTGGTTGAGTGATGGTTCGGGTTTACAAGAGGTTATGGGTTCGATTCCCACCAGGGACAATCTTTTAAGGTATTATTTTATGTAAATTTTAATTGCTAAGAAATTATATGGTAAAGGTTGTTTTATGTTAAATGGATAAAAGTTAAGTTTATTGGTTAAGTTAAGAAGGACTAATGGTGCAAAGTTAGAATTAAGGACTTCCCTAACTATAGATGTGATGGGGAGGGTTGAAATTGCTAATAGACCAAAGTTATATTAAATAAAAGAAATTAGAAATGCTGGAAATTGAATTTATTCACAAAAAAATAAAGAAACCTCCTGGTTGTATGTGTGTGTGTCGACTTGGAGGAGGAAGAAGAAGGAGATCACCAATTGATGAAATTAAACTCATGCAAGCTTGAATTTAGTGAAATCTAACACACCTTAATCACTCTAGCAAGCTTTAATCTTCCAATTTCACTCTTTTGGTGTACAATTAGGGTTCTTAAACTCTAAAAGACAAGGTATGGATTTTGTGTCTAGGTATTGCTTGTATTGTGTGTTAATGATGAGATTATGCTTAAGAAAGTTGCTATTTGTTAAATTGTGCACATTTGAATAAATTAGAATGGAATTGTTGATGATTTTGGAAGTAATTACATGTATGAACTTGCATTATAGATTTATGGCATGATTATGGTGAGATTGATGATGTTCTAGTTAGATTTCTAGTCATGCACACCAAGTGTTTGTTAAAATGTCTCAATGAGAAGTTTATGTGTTCTAGCTAGAAATTGTGATGAAGGATGTTCATGTATGAACTATGGTTATTGTTGAAGGTTATAGAAATTGATTATTTGATAATTTAAGGGTGTTAGTAATGAAATTGGATTGTATGCACATTTCTTAAATAATGAAAGGATTAAAGGAAAAGTTGCATGTATTGCTAAGAAATGAACTAGTAAATGTACTTGATTAAAGTTATGAAGTTTAATTGGTAATATTCTTGTTTTAGAAAAGATGAGATCAAGGCTAGAATGTATGTATGTTGTGATTAGGGGGTTAAGTAAATGTGAAAGTATATGATAGTGTATTAATACATGAAAGTTGTGATTTTCGATTGAGTGATGATTAATGAGATTAGCTCATGTATAGGTGCTAATCAAGGAAAAGAGGTTACAAGTGATCAAGGAAATTCAATTAAGCAAGGTGAGTTCATAGGGGGTAATATGGGCGGGTCAAGAGTGGCTTAGTGTTCTCGAATTGCATCCGTGCAAGAGAGAAACGACTAAGTGCACTAGTTATGTAGCTTAGATAGAACTATTGGGTTAACCTAATAGTTGTATCTATGGTTGATGTTTAGCTTAGGCAAGGTTATTACATTGCTAGTAATCTTGCCTATGGTTTGTGTTAGCTTAGACACATTAAGTGTCTATGTATGAGATGATGATAGCTTAGGCATATTTAGTATGTCTATGGTTAGCTTAGGCATGATTACTAGGTTCGGCCTAGTAAGTCATGTCTATGGTATGAATGAATTGGATCCGAATGTATGCAAGCAACCAATGGATTGAAGGATAAGTGTTATGATTTATGCCCACATGTTTTGTGTTTTGTGTTTTATTACTTTCCTATAACTCACTAAGTGCAAAAGCTTACCCCTATGATGTTTTATGTTTTAGGTGCTAAGGTCCATCGTGAAGGTAAGGAGCCCGTGTAAAGCGCTAGAGGAGCATTGGCATAGCGTAAGTGGTATTGCAAGTCCCTTTTTGTAATCACGCTCTACGGTTACCGCTTATTAAACGCCAAGGGCTTTGAATGAGTCATGTTTGTTATTGTTGAACTTGGGACCAAATGATGGTTTTGATTCATGAAAACACGTTTTGTTGTCTAAATGTTGTTTATAGATGGTTCACGATGTTAGAAACTGATTTCTGATGTTTGTGTATGAATTATGCAGTTTTAAATATGTTTGAGTATGATGAAAAGTGAAAAAGTTTGGTTTAAGTGAAATGTTGCAGATCAGCCCCCGGATTAGTGTTATGTCGCGCCGCGGCCAAGGGCTCCGCGCCGCGGCATATAACTGATGTTGGGAACAGAAGCAAGGCTAAGAAGTATAAATTTTCCTGTGTATTGTCGCGCCGCGACAAGGCTGGCCGCGCCGCGGCATAAGCCTTGTCCAGGCAGTAACCTTGTTTTTCAAAAAAAAAAAAAAAATTTTTTTACTCGATTCAAGGCGTTAAATTTTCTTAAAGGTAGTTTCTTTAATTATTATTATTATTATTATTATTATTATTATTATTATTATTATTATTATTATTATTATTATTATTATTATTATTATTATTATTATTATTATTATTATTATTATTATTATTATTATTATTATTATTATTATTATGAAGTATTAGTATTATTATTATTATTGTTATGTTAGTAATAAGTATTTGTAGTAATATTATTAGATATTATGACTATTATGATCTTTATTATTATTATTATTATTATTATTATTATTATTATTAGCATTATTATTATTTTCATTATCATTATGATTATAATTACAAAAATGAATATTATTAATATCATTGTCAAGTTAAGTAATATTATAACCATCGTACTACAATTTATTATTATTGTTATTAGTATATTTTTTTTTTTAAGATCATCATTAATATAATTATTAATATTACTATTATTAGTAACATAATTATTATTATATTTACAAATAAATGTATTATTATAAAAATAATTCAAATTATAATTATTATTTTCATCAATATTAAACCTGATTATTTATTATCATTATTTTAGTATTGTTAACAAGTAAATGTTATTTATATAAAAATATATTTAATACCTATGATATAACTATAATAATATTTTGATTTAAAATATATAGAATGAAAACATTTTAAAGAAACATATAACTTATAAAAACATATCACTAATAAATACAATTATATGTGTTGATATATTTATAATTAATATAGGTTCGTGAATCCGAGGCCAACCTTATACGTGTACAATGATGTTATATGTATTTTTACTACAAAATACATTAGGTGAGTATATAGTTCCCTTTTAACTCTAAATATTTTGGGCTGAGAATACATGCGCTGTTTTTATAAATGATTTACGTTATGGACACAAGTGATCAAAAATATAAATTCTACGTTGAGTTGTACCATGGCATATCTCTTTATACTTGGTAGCTAATATTTACGTGAGGAGCGTAAACGCGAATCCTGTTGATAGATCTATCGGGCCTGACAACCCCAACCGGGCTGGACGACCAGCATTTAACGGTTGCACAGTACTTCGTTTCGTTACTACACTTGGTACGGTGTAGGGTTTATTTAAGAGTATGCTGCTGTGATTTAAATGTTAAGTATGGTTACCAAGTGCTCAACGTCTTTTCTATACACGAGGAGTGTATTATGTATAAACTGTAAATCTTGTGGTCCATTGTTATAACGCTGCTAGCATCAAACCTATATATCTCACCAACTTTATGTTGACATTTTAAAGCATGTTATTCTCAGGTACGAATTAAGTCTTCCGCTGTGCATAAGCTCATGTTAAGGACATTAATTGGATTCGATCATCGCGATGGGACCAACTTTTGAAGATTCCGTCCAGGAGGATTAGTCGCGGACGTTTCAGTTGGCATCAGAGCTGGTTTAATGCCATTTATGAGCGGGTTAATCGTAGAGGGGGTTCTCACAGTGTTACCTGTGACGAAGCATTGGCTCTTGCCCCTCGCGGTCCCTATTTGGGTTGGCTGGCTTGGCAGAGATGCGGGCTGTAAAATCAGTGTCTGAGATACGCTCAGTGGTCACCAGGCGGTTTGCTGGGTATCAGCAGCTGCGGAAGGCACTGGGTGGGACGTTGTCCCCACTGTTGTTTCAGTTGGTATCAGAGCGTTGGTCTTAGTGAACCAGGCTTTGCATTAGTGTGTCTGACTGGTAGTTGTTAGGATACATTAATGAGTCTGGACTTTGACCGTGTTTGCATGTTAAAAGTTTTGCTTATCATATCTTGTCGGAAATCATCTACTTATCATCCTTAGGGAATTGTCTGCTTATCATTCTTAAGTCTAGACACGTCTTACTGCATTTAGTGCATCGATAGTGTATAGACAAAATTCATATCTTAGTGTACCTGATAATTCATATCTTAACGCATCTGTAGACTTGCCTGACATATGCCGTAAATTCCTCCGTAGTTTACGAAATCTTTGGTATTATACATAGATATTCTATATAGCTAGAATATCATCCAACATCAGAAAAATCATTTCACATCGAAGATCTCTTCCATCCACCAAATTGCCCTTTTCAACCTGAAGCGCTTACCGGCGAACCTGTTCGAGAAACCATTTTCTCTCTCATTTCTAGAGTATCTCGTCACGATTATATACTATCCCATATTCCAAATCTTATTCATCCACTCACCCCAACTGTCAATCATCCCGATGTACCAGCAGAAGTTAACGAATTTCACGCTCGTGTGACGACTTTGGAGAACCTGGTGCGAAGGTTACGAACACCAGCAGCAGCACCAGCAGCATAATCAGTACCACCATCATCGACGTCGACAGTACCCTTATCATCCCTAAACCATAACCGCGCCGTAACTCTCAACATCATAATCCGAATCTCGAATATCAACATTACACGCCTCAATATCATCATCTGTACCTCGAGTATGAACTTCGTTCTACACATTGTTCTACATCGATTATCTTCACTTTACATATCGTTCTACCTCATTTATCTTCGTTCGACATGACGATTATATAATTTCTAAAGTTTTAGAGATTATGTAATCTAACAATAACGATAAATCAAATGAGTTTAATATCCTATTGACTCATTAAATTCATGATTACATCTGACGAAAATATATATGCAAGTATATTTTCATAAAGATTGTAATTAAAGATCCTTTCGTATAAACTATTGATGATGAAAAATATTTTAACGGGTAGGTAGTACCCGAGGAATATTTAGATTTCACATTAATAAGTTACACTGATTCAACGGTCATCTATTATCCTACTTACAACCACCGATATTCGTATTCGATCACCTCCGAATAACCATTTCCATTCAAATTTCATATTCGGATTTTGACCTATCAGAATCCAACAAGTGGCATAAAGAAGAAAACATTGGATAAAATAAAATTTGTTAGAGACAGACGAAATAACTAATTGAAATACTGTTAGGAATCCACGCTAACTGTTCCTAGCTAACTGTTCCCGACTAACACTTAATTTATCGCAATTTACATTCTCGCAATTTTATTTATTGTTATTTAATTTCTGCACTTTACATATCGTCGGGACACATGTACAACAATACGTCGGATTAATTCTGAGACAACACGTTGTATAATGGGTCATGATATATATTTATTTATTTTACGCACTTTAAATAACGGGACACGTATACAAGGTTTCGACTTATCATATTGACCCATCTATATATATATTTTGGAACAACCATAGACACTCTATATGTGAAGGTGGGAGTTGGCTATACAGGGTCAGAGTTGATTCCAAAATATATATATACTTTGAGTTGTGATCGACACTGAGACCGGTACACGGGTCACGATACGTATTAATTATGTATATTAAATTATATATGAATATATTGAACTGATAAACTATTGGACCATCGGACAATCGGACTAATAGACTGCTAACTATGGACAAGTAAAATGAATTAAAATGTTGATTATAACAAATGAAACTAAACAATTCTTCAAGTTTGCCACTTGATTCTATCTTAAACCTCATTCGTATCTTGACGATTACAATTCGCATTCACAACTTTTCATGATTCTTGAAAACACCTCGATCGAGAAGTTGAACCAGCCGCATTTCATCTACGGAAGAAAAGATTTATGCACCTGAAAAACTCTCGAATCCAAGTTCATAGTTTAACACATATCGTGATGAATCTTTTGCCATTTATTAGCAAAAACAACCCTACAATTTCTTTTCAGGAAGCTAATTTTGTCACAGCTCCACTTCGACTTCTCAGAAGGACTAGCCTTATTATAATCTCGATATATATACAACATCCTTTCGCCGTCGTTATCGGAGAATCTTACATATTTCACGACACCATCAGCAGATGTACCAGCAGCTCGTCATTTCTTTGGCGGAATCAACAATCGGTATTTTGAAAATCTCGCAGAACTTCTCCAGTTATACCTACAACGTCTATCCCTAAGAATTTCATACTCCAAATGTGAAGTTCTCAAAAACATCTTGAACTACAGATAGTTCTTGAAATGCTGATGAAGCAGAAAAAACTATAAACGAATTAGATAGTTAAAAGTTTGAAGATAAAGTACAGGGTGTTGGTAAAGCTCAGAAAAAGAGAAGGGTTGTAACTGGAAAACGGATTGAGCAAAGTATGAAAGAGGCTGTGGATAAATCACAAGGACTGAATCTGCCTTCAAAGAATCCAAATGATTCAGTGTCTGCTGAAACCATTAATAAGAACCCTACTCCTTATTCTAGACCTTTCTGAATGATATTCTTCATCATCTTATCTTGGATATTATAAGATATCTACATATTCTCCGTTATACATATTCTCCATATTTCTGGAAATATTTTCACAACTATCCTCATCTAAGATTATGAATCTCTCCGTAATATCTGCGTTATAACATAAGAGAAACTGTGTTAGTTTCTAAATTCTAAAACCTTCGAGTTTAAAATAGGAATGTTCTGAAGCAGTGTTGGGAACTGATGCATGAATTAGTATAATATAATGAAACTTGATCAACTTCATTATATTACAGTAAGTCATGTTAAGTTTCTAATGGAATGTGATGATTCACAGTACCGTCATCATGTGCCATGTTACACGGCTCTTACATTCTATCCAATCCCCAAACGTATTAGGAACATATCGTCTTAATAGCTTTATCTTTTCCAGGGTATTCTGGTAATTTGACAAGCCAAAATCGTACCAATACCCTTTCCTTCTCAGAGCATTAGCTACGTTCATTTCAAATCTCGTGTCTACGAATTCCGGACCATTACAAAAGATGCTTAGTTGAAGAGGAGGAAAAGAAAAAGAATGAAGCTCCGAAATAAAAATTGTAGTAAAAATCGCAGCAATTAGGAAAGAACATTAACTGTAGATGACAATGATTATAGAAGACAGAAACAGGGACATCGAAATATATGGGAAGATATAAAACCCAACAACCATCCAGAAATTTCAAACTGTGTACATCAATGCAGATAGCAATATAGAGACACGGGAGGACTAGAAGCACTATCAACGCAAGAGTATAGTAGAAGTAAATAGACTCTTCTGGTGGTAGATGAAATAAAGAATGACGAATGTGAAAATTTAGAGTATATCAAGAATTAGAATGGGATGAAGCATATTGACGAATGTATTAAGGTAGAAATAAGGAGAAAAAGTAAAAGATGTGGGATATGGAAATAAGGAAACGAAGAAGGTAGTTTTATAGTGAAATATCCGACAAAGAAATCAAAACAGATTTGCCGCATCAAATCAAAGATTGCCGAAGAACCAAATCTTATTACGTAAGATTTTCCACAACTCCCTTAAAATCCGGAAATCAATCATGACTACGACATTGGTCAAGACGATTCCATATTACTCATTTCACTCTTTTGTGATAGCTTCGCTCGTACGCTCCACATGATCGAATCGTTTTATCCATATCTTCCAATAATGATAAAACTCTATTATTACCTCATATTCGTCATGAAAACATTCCTATTGTTATTTATGACAACCTCTACCAAATTTCGGGGACGAAATTTCTTTAACGGGTGGGTACTGTAACGACCCGGAAATTTCCGACCAAATTTAAACCCTAATCTCTATATGTTTCCGACACGATAAGCAAAAGCCTCAATTTTGAGTCTAAAAAGTTTGAAATCTATATTCGGATAATCAGTTACCCTTTGACCATTACCGACGATTCACGAACCATTGTTGTAATATTGATTATTATGATTAATAATAGTAATATTATTAGGTATAAATATATTATTGAACGTTAAAAATAATTAATATTATCGTTAATAAGATTATTACTATCACTGCTATAATTATTATTATAGATTTTTAAGATAATTATTGTTACTATTATTAAAATCATTATAAATATACTTAGTAGCAAATTATGATTTTTGTCATTATTATTATAGTTAACATTATTATTATTATTAATATTATAATATTATTATTATTAGCATTATTCTTAAAAATTATTATTTATATCTTCACCATGAAATTATTAATGTTATTAATATTATTATTAACATTATTATTATCATTATTTTAGATATTGATGTTATTATTATAAATAACAATATTACCATTTTTATTATTAATATCATTACTCTTATTACTTTTATCATTTTTTTTAGGTATCATTATCTTTATTAACTATTATTATTAGTATCTTTATCACTATTATAAATATAATAATAATAATTATTATTATTATTAACTTTAAATGTATATATAATAAGTAAATAAAAATAAAAATAAAAACGTGTGTGCATATGTTATTGTATTCTTCTTCGATTACTGCTGATCCGTGATTAAGTGTCGACCATAGTAGTCCTATAAATCCAATAACATATCTTCTTTTGATTTAACTTCAGTACTCAAAGCAATTAAAAACAGACATAAGCACTTAGAAAAAAAAGGGCTCGACCCCCCTGTATGGTATTCTAAAATCAAAATCTTGAATTCAAAATTGATTATCAAAATGTAAAAATGCCATTTTGTTAGGAATCATTCAATTAAGCTATCTGTAAGTTTGCACGCTACAATTCTTTCGATTGATTTCGAATTTGATAGTCAAAGTTTTTCAAACAAAAAGTCAACCGTCGTTCATCGATCAAATTCGAAGTTTATGTTATGATTCGAGTTAAGTAAACGTTCTAAATAGTTTCTATAAATGATTTAACACATGTTTCCTGTTATAACCATTGTCCAAATCCTTATAAAAAATGAAATCAAAATTTTTTTTTAAAAAGGCCTGCGACGACAGCAGGTCTGAGATTTTTTTTATTTTGTTTTTTTTTTCGTTTTCAACGTATACAAACCTCGAATATCGGTGTAAGAGTATCATTTTAAGAACACCTAAACCTCTGTTTTGTTAATTATGTATGTGGGTCGAATCAGTTGTGATGAAGAAGAAGGAAAATGGAAATAGGAATTTACGGGTTAAGTACATATATTTTCTGTTATATTTCGAAAGAGGGCAACAGCCCAACTGGTTGAGTGATGGTTCGGGTTTACGAGAGGTTATGGGTTCGATTCCCACCAGGGACAATCTTTTTGCTGTTTTTCTTAAAGGTAGTTTCTTTAATTATTATTATTATTATTATTAATATTATTAATATTATTATTATTATTATTATTATTATTATTATTATTATTATTATTATTATTATTATTATTATTATTATTATTATTATTATTATTATTATGAAGTATTAGTATTATTATTATTATTGTTATGTTAGTAATAAGTATTAGTAGTAATATTATTAGATATTATGACTATTATGATCTTTATTATTATTATTATTAGCATTATTATTATATTCATTATCATTATGATTATAATTACAAAAATGAATATTATTAATATCATTGTCAAGTTAAGTAATATTATAACCATCGTACTACAATTTATTATTATTGTTATTAGTATATTTTTTTTTTTAAGATCATCATTAATATAATTATTAATATTAATATTATTAGTAACATAATTATTATTATATTTACAAATAAATGTATTATTATAAAAATAATTCAAATTATAATTATTATTTTCATCAATATTAAACCTGATTATTTATTATCATTATTTTAGTATTGTTAACAAGTAAATGTTATTTATATAAAAATATATTTAATACCTATGATATAACTATAATAATATTTTGATTTAAAATATATAGAATGAAAACATTTTAAAGAAACATATAACTTATAAAAACATATAACTAATAAATACAATTATATGTGTTGATATATTTATAATTAATATAGGTTCGTGAATCCGAGGCCAACCTTATACGTGTACAATGATGTTATATGTATTTTTACTACAAAATACATTAGGTGAGTATATAGTTCCCTTTTAACTCTAAATATTTTGGGCTGAGAATACATGCGCTATTTTTATAAATGATTTACGTTATGGACACAAGTGATCAAAAATATAAATTCTACGTTGAGTTGTACCATGGCATATCTCTTTATACTTGGTAGCTAATATTTACGTGAGGAGCGTAAACGCGAATCCTGTTGATAGATCTATCGGGCCTGACAACCCCAACCGAGCTGGACGACCAGCATTTAACGGTTGCACAGTACTTCGTTTCGTTACTACACTTGGTACGGTGTAGGGTTTATTTAAGAGTATGCTGCTGTGATTTAAATGTTAAGTATAGTTACCAAGTGCTCAACGTCTTTTCTATACACGAGGAGTGTATTATGTATAAACTTTAAATCTTGTGGTCCATTGTTATAACGCTGCTAGCATCAAACCTATATATCTCACCAACTTTATGTTGACATTTTAAAGCATGTTATTCTCAGGTACGAATTAAGTCTTCCGCTGTGCATAAGCTCATGTTAAGGACATTAATTGGATTCGATCATCGCGATGGGACCAACTGTTGAAGATTTCGTCCGGGAGGATTAGTCGTGGACGTTTCAAGCATACCCTTGCCAAACCGCTTCCGTACCTATAGAAAAATGTAAACAACGAGAGGGTAAGCTAATGCTTAGTGAATGCAATACTTATACATATATATATGTAATTTACCTACACGCATCCACCTACAATACCAATACATACAATGATAAACGGGCTAGCATTAACAAACACACGACTAGCAACAACATTAGTATATAAATCAACACAATAATATACTAAACATAAAAGGGCATAAACACGCTAACCGTTCACCACTTACTACTACCGACTTGTAGCCGACCAAGATCATCGAGTCTCACTCGTACCATGTCACCGACTTGTGACTCGTCATATGGTGTCACCGACTTGTGAATCACCATGTAGCATCACCGACTTGTGAAGCCCTACCTAGTGTCACCGACTTGTGAACACTAAGAAATGTAACCGACTTGTGACTCATCATAAGGTGTCACCGACTTGTGAATCACCACTAATACTTATGGGTCACCGACTCGTGAACGCCATGTGGCATCACCGACTTGTGAAGTACCACCAAGTGTCACCGACTTGTGAACACTATGGGGTGTCACCGACTTGTGCACCACCCGTCAACACATATGAGGTCACCGACTTGTAAACCTCCAAGAGGCGTCACCGACTTGTGAAACACCACTAAGTGCCACCGACTTGTGAACACTATAAGGTATTACCGACTTGTAATCACCTAACGAACATCTAGTAGGGGTCACCGCCTTGTGAACCACCATGAGGTGTCACCGAATCGTGAGGCACCTAACGAGACACTACCAACCCGTAGTTCTCTTCACCCGAATCCCAAATAAGTCACCAACTTGTGACATAACGCCCAACACTCACGACGTGGCGCCAAAGGCCCGCATCGCGTACGAGTAAATAAACCACATACATACATGTATAAATATTCCACTCACCTTGAAATACTTGAAGAACGTATCTCGCGATCTTAACTTCTTCCACCGACTTCACGCAAATCACCTACGTAAAGTATACATGCAAATAAGCTACTCACAATGCTTATTCGACTTAAACAACACTTATGTTCTTCTAGAACATCATATTTGACCAACTTTGACCGAAGACCATTTTTCGCTCGGAAACCTTCATAATCACAAATGACTTGTGATTATGTCCCAACAACATCATTTAAACATGGTTTGGTCATTCGATCACTCACTTAAACACACGACCCGCCCATTTGGTCCTAAAGTGTGTTTTACACCCAAAAATGCATAAAACGGTACTCACAAGTCCAAAACTTATGAATTCACTTCCCGCGTTCCCGAAATAGCTAATCTTAACTCTTATAGCCATTAGACGCAATTTATAAGGTTGTTTACTTAAAAACCCATTTTATGACCTAAACAAGTCAAACTTTCAATTTTAAGAGTTCTTTCATAAATCCTTTAAATCATAATTCCTTTAGATTAATTAACACTCTAATTAAGTTCTTTAATCAACTAATTACCTTAACAAACCCTAATCTCAACATAAACAACCAATTCCATCATCACTAGTTCAAACCTTCAAGTTCATAACTAGTGGGGTTTCTTTAAACTAATTACAAGACCATTAACACAAATCAAACCCCAATTCATGTGAGAAATCAACCAAAAACGGATCTTAGAGTTAACACTTACCGTTTGTACTCCCGTGTAGCCAAGAACGAGGAGAGAAACCTTTCCTCTTGCTCCAAAGATCGAATCAAAACCCTTGAACCCCAAATCTTCACTTGAATCTTGTAAGTATGTGGAGTTTTGAGAGAAATTGAAGATTTAAATGGAAAATAAAATGAAATAAAGGGTTGTGGCTGTGATTTAAGCCCACTCACTGATCTACCGAGTAAAAAGACCATAATGCCCCAAAAGATTCCCTAAAAATCGGTCTAAAAAGGTCACAACAGCATATATGTCGCGTTTCGCGACCCTCAGTCGCGTTTCGCGACTCCTTGGACGCGACAGAATTAGTTGGTACGCGACAAACAGAACAGGAAGCTGGTTCAGATAGGTGTCGCGTTTTGGTCACCTTTGTCGCGGATCGCGACAGCTCCCAACGCGATAATCTTCATTGCAACGTGACAGCATACCAGTTTCGCCCCATTCTCGTTTAGTTAAGCCTTTGGTTCGTAATCTGACTCACCCGTCCCACTCCCAACTTAACTAGTCATGAAAACCCACTCGAAAACCCCAACGTGCACTCATGCTAACCACCTTTGCATGCATGCATTTTCCGTAACTTCCTTCGTACATATAAACTCGTATACATACATACATACATACACCTTACATGCATACACACCTTTACATACACTCATATTTGTACTTACATGTATCCATCTCGCACCTCAGCTTTCTATATATATACATGTGCTCACGTAACGAACGATACATATATACATATATGTGCCCTTTACACGTATAGAAATATTCGGGTCTTACAACTCTCCCCCACTTAAACTCGATTACGTCCTCGTGATCTTCGTTACTTAACCACTCGGATATACACTTCGCGGTCTTTCGACTCGCTTCCAAACTCAAAACCTTTCGAACATTTCCAAAAATTCGAATATTTTCCGTAACTCTTTTGACGACTTCTCCCCAAAAATCGCCACTTTGATTAAAATCATCGCTAACGACTCATCATTACCACAATTTTGAGCGCTATACCTCGCTCACCACCTTCTTAAACAAGAAGAAATTCAACAAGTCGTCTCCTTTCCAGACTTCGCTACATTCCTACCTCAAGTAGCTACTTAGTCTTATTCAAAAAGACGATTTAATCTGAACCGAACTCGACATTGAATCGACCAACCTAGGTCTCGACACCAAATTCCGAATTTTAATACGAACACCATTCGAAATTTTCCGTCTACAAACACTTTCGTGCGGGAGTGCAACTCCCCCACTTGGTACTTTGCTCCACAAACTCATCACACGATGACCCGAAGTCAACCCAACTCGCACATTGTGCATCAATTCACCGCTACCCGCAAGGTAGTCTTTACAAAATATCGGGTTTACTCGACCCCGTTACCATGAATTCTCTGTCACGACATCGTGTAATTGAAAGCAAAATAGTTAATCTCTTACCACATCATGGTTACGCTCGACTCGGCTAAGCTTCCAATAACAACAACTAATCCCGATGTTGATAAGTCAACATCCTAAACCAATCCGACCAAGTCAACACTTAGTACCTAGTGACCACCCGACTCGGCTAAGTCAAAAATACTTCCGGTCAACTCTCAACTCAGTCAACCCTCTAACACTTGTTGATTAACCCGGCTTGGTTAAGTCAACTCCCTCGGTCAACCCTTTATAGAATTTAACTAACCTGACCCGATTAGTCAAATACGCTCGGTCAATCCGCCTCGACCAACTCTTATTGCTAACTCAATTAACCCGACTCGGTCAAATCTCACACATTAGGTCAACCCGACTCGGTCAACACTCCTAACAACGATTGACTAACCCGACTTGGTTAAGTCAAATACACTAGGTCAACCCGACTCGGTCAAACCTCTAACAACAATTGACTAACCCGACTCGGTTAAGTCAAACACACTTAGTCAACCCGCCCCGGTCAACGCCTAACCATAATTGATTAACCCGACTCGGTTAAGTCAACTCCCTCGGTCAACCCGACTCGGTCAACACTCTCCTAACAACAAATGATTAACCCGACTCGGTTAGTCAATTACACCCGGTTAACCCGACTCGGTCAACACCTAACGTCTAATTAATTAGCCCGACATGGCTAATCAACCGCAAGGACTAACCCGACTTAGCTAGTCACTACAACACATGGGTAAACCACCCCAAACACAAGGTCACGCACACAACAAAATAAGGTAGGTACCGAAATCGAATAATACCTTAAATACACGTCGCGAGAGTCATCACTTCAACTCGGGACACTCCGACCTCCGATGTCCCTCTTTTCGGCACTTAAAACATGTGACCTTACCCGACGGACAATCACGAGACTTATGCCCCGTTTGACCACAATTATAACACGCGAATTTAGAACCACCCGCGTCGTTCACCTTTACGCTTCTGACGCCTTCAGTAGCGCTTTTACTCTTCTTGTTCGAAAACATCGTAGTCACGGACTTCCGCTTACTAGTATCGGAAACACTTTTCCTTAGAACAAGTGTCTCAAAACCTTTCGCCATGTCGAACAACTCATCAAAAGTTTTCACCACGTTCACGCTAATCTTTTCTTGGTAACCATCGTTCAAGGTTCGATAGAAGTCATCCTTCAACATTTTATCGTTACCGACATACTCCAGGCAAAATTGGGTCTTCGACAAGAAAACGGATTTGAGTGTGTTTAAATCCATTAACCCTTGCCTCAAAGCACGCAACTCGTCCTTAAGCCTAGAAAGATCGGCCGAAGTTCGATATTCATTGAAAAATTCTGTCTTAAACTCATCCCATGTGAAGTCCATACATTGTTCCTCACCATAGAGTCGGATTTTCGCATCCCACCACAACTTCGCATCGCCCCTCAACATACTACTACCATACCTCGTCTTCTTATCGAGAGGGCACTCACTAGTACGAAAAGCCCCCTCCATATCGGAGATCCATCGAGCACTCTTAAGCGGATCCCGCTCTCCCTCGAAAGTGGGAGGTTGGGCATCCTTGAAGTTCTTGTAGTAGAAGTCCCGCCTTTTCACATTATCTTCTTGAAGAGCAATCTTAACTTGTTCCTTGACCATATTGACTAATTCCTCTTTAATCGAGTCCCGGAACTGAAAGTATTTCGTATGCCCGAGAGTCGTATTAAATTAATGTGGCTAATGTGTTATGATCCAAGTCGGGTCATACCCAATAACAAACTTACCGACACCTTATTCGTATTTAATCTTAGCGATTGGATCGTTGATTAAATACGCGACACTTGAACTTTAAGAAAATTGGTTTTCTGAAATATTACTTGATGTGTATATATATAAATTATGGAATAATTTATATGATGTGGATTTAATTATTTATAGGTAAATAATTAATTAATTATGTTACATTTTATAAAATAGGTTTTATAAATGATGTAAACATAATGAATAAAATGTAAGTTTATAAAATAACTTTTATAAAATTCAATTTTATAAAATTATGTTTTATAAAACCATTTTATTTAAATGTATGGAAGTGGCTTTGGGACTCTAGTACACATGCTTAGATTCCTTCTTGGTCAAAGGGTTTTCCAATTCTCCATAAGCATATAATCCTAGGGCTTGTTGGAGATAACTAACACATGCAAAATACATCAAAAATACATCAAGAAAAACTGCACAAAACCTCCCATTTGTTGCTGTCTGGCCGTGGGGTATTAGGAGCAAAGGAAGGTTCGAAGTTTGGTTTTTCAAGTTTAATTCAAGTGTTAATTAAATCCTAACCAAAGTACAAGGTGTTGGTGGAAAGTTTGGGGTATAACTACTTGAGTTTTCATACTTTTGGAGCTCCATTCATCATCATCATCTTCATCACTTATCAACAAGCTTGGAGTAGGTATATACTCTTATCTTGCTTGTAGTTTGTAAGTATGTTTCACAACTTGATCCTAATTGGGATTTAACTTTAAAAGGTTAAAGATTAACAAGTTCAATTGATAATGATTTTCATGCTTCCGCTTATATTTGATTCTTAAAAGGTTTTAAGTATTATGAAACTTGTTAAATCCCAACAATGGTATCTAGAGCCGAAGTTGTTGAAATATGCTTCGAGATGGTAATTAAACTCACTATATATTTTGCATTTTATGTACATGCATGAAAGTAAAATGCAAAAATTATAAGTTTTGGGTGGGTTTGATGTTTGGCCGAATTTGGAAGCTCCAAAAATGGGTTTGGATTCTTCCATTTGGTCATATTTTGGTTGTATGTTAAGTTCACAATCAAGCCTTGACCTTGTGTTTGAATGGTTGCATGTTTGGTTGAATTAATTCATTCATTTGGTATGTAATATTAATTCATTCATGTGGTTGTAATATTCATGTAATTTGGTTTGTAATAATTGTTCCTTTTGTTATGTAATTTATTTTATATTTGGTATGTAAAATAGATTAGGTTGAATTTTTATTTTCTAGACAAAATGTATTAGGATATATTTTGTAAAATGATGAAGATACAAGAAGATGACAATGAAGAACACAAGGAAGGTGCAAGATTAAGTGGGAGTTTTAAAATCTCCTACTTTGTGTTATTACCCTTACCCGGTGGCATTTTGTTTTCGGCTAAACAAAATGCTTACCAAAAATGGCTTGATTGTGAACATATTGTTTTGCATGCTTGGTTGTTATTGTATGATTGTGGATTGTATGTTTGTATGCTACAAGTTAATCACACATGAAAACAACAAACAAAACTAAAATTTAATTGGTTAAATTAGACGTTATTAACAACATGCAAAACGACAATTTAAATGGTTAAATTGAAATGGTAAAAGGACATTAATAAACGGTTATTAAGAACATGATAAGGATCATACATATAAAATGGTTTATATCAAGTAATTGGCTCAATTACAAGATATGAAAAATGGATTTTCAAATAAACCATACACTAAATGCATGTTGGTGTATGGTGCAAAAGTTTTCTCAAACTAGAATTAACGAAAACTCAAAATCCCTTATTAACAAGGCAAACAAGTTAAACGCCATCCTATTGTGTGACACTTAAAAGTACTAGGGAACTCATAATGGGATAAAGGTCACCTAACCGTTATGAGCAAACTAATATGATTAAGGTAAATTTCGCATGCTTGTGGGATAAAGGTCACCTAACCACATGTATTTTAAATTTACAAGTCTATACAAGTAGGACGACTTGATTTGGGAATCATGAACTTAGGGTCACCGAAGCATGAGGAACAAATAGGCGTTGATGGGATAAATATGCCATGCAAAAGGATTGCATGATCCCATACTCTAGAAGTTGCAAATGGATTGCAATTGTCATTTATTGACTACCTAGCTAAATCAAATTGCGGGATAAAGGTCACCTAACCGAAATTTGGTTTACCGTTGGATTCTAGAATTTAATAATTCAATTTGATGTAAAGGGTATTGAATGTTAAATTAAAATCGATACTTAAACGAACTTTGTTAATTTTGTAGATGGCCGCCAATAACAACAACAACATTCCAAACGCACCACTTAACCTAAACAACCTATCATTAAGGTCTCTCCTCGAGAAAGACAAACTCAACCATACGAACTTTATGGATTGGTTCCGTAATCTTAGAATTGTCCTCAAACTTGAGGATAAAGCGTATGTGTTGGAAGACCCTATTCCCGACCAACCGGACGAAGAAGATGTAGAGGGCATGGCTTACTATGACAAATATTGTGCCGATTCGGTGCAAGTCGGTTGCCTAATGCTTGGGACTATGATACCCGAACTCCAAAAGGATTTCGAACATCATAGTGCATATGACATGATAACGCAATTGAAGGAGATGTTCCTTCAACAAGCACGTGTCGAGCGCTTCGAAACGGTTCGAGCGCTACATGCATGTCGTATGGATGACACCCAATCCGTCTCCTCTTATGTCCTCAAAATAAAGAGCCTCATTGATCGTGCAAACCGTCTTAACCTCAACATATCTAATGAGCTAGCCACCGATCTTATCCTAAACTCCTTGTCAAAGAGGTTTGACCAATTTGTAATTAATTACAATATGAATGGGATGGATAAGACCATCGGTGAGCTACATGGCATGTTAAGGACGGCCAAAACTAGCATGGGTAAAAGGGCTTCACCCGTGCTAATGATCAACGATGGTGGGTCCAAAGGTAATAACACCTCTAAGCCTAAGGTGGCTAAGAGGAAAGGACCCGCCTATCAAGGCAAGGGAAAGGGGAAGATGGTTACCCCAACCAAGAACAAGAATAAAAAGCAAAAGGTTGCGGAAAAGGCAAACCCCAAGGAAGACCCATGTTTTGGTTGCGGTGAGATGGGTCATTGGAAACGAAACTGCCTGGTCTACCTTAAGGAGTTGAAGGAAAAGAGGGATGCGGGGCAATCCTCAGGTAATATATATATATATGGTATATATAGAGCTTAGTATTACTTCTTCTAATACATGGGTATTAGACACTGGATGTGGAACTCACATTTGCAATTCATTGCAGGGGTTCAAAAGAAGTAACAAGCAAACGGGAACATCAAGTCTCTACATGGGTAATGGAGCCAAAGTGCAAGTGAAGGCTCAAGGAGACTTTGTGTTAAAGCTTCCAAGTGGTTTGGAACTTATTTTGACAGATGTTTTGTATGCACCCGATTTATGTCGAAACATTATTTCCGTTTCCCGTTTGAAACAATGTGGTTTTAATCTTAATTTTGTTAATGATGATATCCACGTTTATTTAGATAATGTATTCTATTTTAAGGCTTTACCTTCAAATGGAATTTATGAATTGGTTCATGATGACACATCATCTAGTAGCTCAATATACCATACAAGCACCAAGAAACTCAAAAGGGATTTGAGTGATTCCTACTTATGGCATTGTCGCCTTGGTCACATAAACAAGAACCGAATGCATACACTTCAAAAGAATGGACTTTTGAAATCAAATGAAATGGATTCGTTTGATGTATGTGAATCCTGTTTACAAGGCAAGATGACTAAAGCACCTTTCAAAGGGACCTATGAAAGGGCTAAAGACTTATTGGGATTAATACATTCGAATGTGTGTGGACCCTTTAAGCCCATGACTAGGAATGGTGAAAGATACTTCGTTACTTTCATTGATGACTTCAGTCGTTTCGGATATGTCTACTTATTAAGACACAAGGATGAAACTTTTGAAGCATTCAAAGAATATCAAAACGAAGTACAAAATCAACTCAACAAGACAATTAAGGTACTTCGTACCGATAGAGGAGGTGAATACCTAAGCGATGCTTTCCAAGATCATCTTAGGAGTTGTGGGATTATCTCACAACTTACTCCACCCGGAACACCCCAACTTAATGGAGTGTCCGAAAGAAGGAACCGAACCCTAATGGATATGGTTCGATCTATGATGGCAAGAAGCTCGTTACCTTTATCATTTTGGGGTTATTGTCTAAGCTCCGCGGCTCGTATTTTAAATATAGCCCCAACCAAGAAAGTGGAACGAACTCCTCATGAGATGTGGTTTGGAAAACCTCCATCTCTATCATACTTAAAGGTATGGGGATGTGAAGCTTATCCTAAGCGTTACGTCCCTAATAAGTTGAATGCTCGATCCACGAAGTGTATCTTCATAGGATATCCCAAGGATGATATGGGATACTATTTCTATGATCCATCCGAGCAGAATGTATTTGTTGCTCGGAAGGCGGAATTCCTTGAAACTAAGTTCCTAATGGAAGGAAATAGTGAAAGGAAGATAGATCTTGAAGAGGTTCAAGATCAAGTAGATGATACACAATTGGTTGACACTAGCACTCAACATGAAAATGTTGATAGTGATCAAATGGATGATCAAAATACACAAGACATTCGTAGATCTGGTAGGATTAGCAATCCTCCTGAGAGATATGGGTTTCTCATAGATGGTTGCTATACGGTTGATTTGGATGAACCAACAAACTACCAAGATGCTTTATCAAGGATTGATAAAGATAAATGGCAGGAAGCCATGAAATCTGAGATGCAATCCATGTATGACAACCAAGTTTGGGAACTTGTTACGCAACCTCCTGGCTCTAGGCTAGTTGATTGTAAATGGCTTTTCAAAATAAAGACCGACATACATGGAAACTTGGATACATACAAAGCTAGACTTGTAGCAAAAGGTTTCACTCAAACTCAAGGGGTTGACTATGATGAAACTTTTTCGCCTGTGGCAATGCTAAAGTCTATTAGGATATTATTTGCCATTGCTGCTCATTATGATTACGAAATATGGCAAATGGATGTCAAGACCGCTTTCCTAAATGGATATCTTATGGAAGATGTCTATATGGTTCAGCCTGAAGGTTTTGTTGATCCGAAATATCCTAAAAAGGTATGCAAGTTAAAGAAGTCAATCTACGGATTGAAACAAGCATCTAGAATGTGGAATCATCGTTTTAATGAGGAAGCTGAGAAATTTGGCTTCATTAAAAATGGTGATGAAGCTTGTGTATATAAGAAATCTAGTGGGAGCACTATCATGTTCCTTGTATTATATGTGGATGATATATTGTTATTTGGGAACGATATTCCGGCAATGCAAGGTGTTAAAACTTGGTTAAGTAAATGCTTCTCCATTAAGGATCTTGGAGAAGCACAATATGTTTTGGGGATTGGGATCTACAGGGATAGATCCAAGAAATTGATAGGTTTGAATCAAAGTGCATACATTGAAAAGGTCTTGAAAAGGTTCAAGATGGAGAAATCTAAGAAAGGTTTGGTACCTATTCAAAAAGGAACACTTCTCAGTTCATCTCAGTGCCCTACCACAAAAGATGAATAGGAGAGAATGAAGAATGTCCCATACGCGTCTGCTATTGGATCAATCATGTATGCAATGATATGCACTAGACCGGATGTGTCATGCGCTCTTAGCTTGACAAGTAGATACGAGAATAACCCAGGAAATAGTCATTGGATTGCTGTTAAAAGTATATTGAAATACCTTAGAAGGACTAAGGATATGTTTCTAATATACGGGTCTGGTGAGGAGGAACTCGCTGTAAAAGGTTACGTGGACGCGAGCTTCCAAACTGATCGAGATGATTCTCGATCACAATCCGGTTATGTATTTACATTAAATGGAGGTGCGGTCTCTTGGAAGAGTTCAAAACAGGATGTTGTTGCATTATCCACTACAGAGTCGGAGTACATTGCCGCCTCATTGGCAGCACAGGAAGCTGCATGGATGAAGAAATTCATTGACGACTTAGGAGTGGTCCCTTCCATTCAGGACCCTCTTGAGATCTTTTGTGACAACGAGGGTGCGATTGCCCAAATCAAGGAACCTCGTGCTCACCAAAAGACCCGTCACATTGAGCGGAGATTCAACTACATAAGGGATGAAGTTGAAAAAGGAAAGATATGTATTCGCAAAGTTCACACAGATCTTAATATAGCGGATCCACTCACGAAGCTCTTACATGGAGCAAAACATGAAGGGCATGTTAGTGCATTAGGGCTTCGATATTCTAGTGATTGGTTATGATCTGTTTTAAGTATTGTACCGGAACGAAATTATTCAAACTCATTAATATAACTATGGTGTTAATTTATTTGAGTTATGTTCCTATTTTGCATATTTCATCCATGAATAAGCAATTATTCTAAATTTCCATAGTCGATCACATTTGTGGGAACAAGTGTGAGGTTTAGACTATTATGAACTCGGATTGGCATACATTCATAGGTTGAATGTGGGGCAAGGTTGCAACCAAGGTTCATAGATATTTGTGGGAAACAAATATTGGAAGACCCGCTCTCAAGAATTACTGTATAGAGCCTTTGTGGTTGATCACATGTAATCTTGAGTAAAGGCGAATATCATTGTATCCTCTGACCTGAGATACATATTGGGTTCGGATATTCACCAAGTATTGTGCCTTGATTCTTTCCTTCGCTATTCTGAAACATGGTAGTACATAAGGAAGAACTCATGTATATTACAAAGTGTATATCTAGGACGTATGTAGTCAAGATGGAATTTGTCCCTCTTATTCGTTGAGAGTCAGATGTCTAAGGCCTGAAAAGTTAAATCTATAAGAGAGTGATCACTCTGTATCTCTTGGATTTAATATGACATCTAGGACGAAAGGAAATAATGAAAGATTCACCTATTCATGTTCGAGACGGGAACTCGAAAGGGATGATGTTATTGAATGGCACAAAGTCATAACATATTGGGGGTGATGGACGGTCGTTAGGTGGTATCCGTCACTTGCATTAATTTCTTACGTTTCTCGTGCAAGTGGGAGATTGAAAGTATTTCGTATGCCCGAGAGACGTATTAAATTAATGTGGCTAATGTGTTATGATCCAAGTCGGGTCATACCCAATAACAAACTTACCGACACCTTATTCGTATTTAATCTTAGCGATTGGATCGTTGATTAAATACGCGACACTTGAACTTTAAGAAAAATGGTTTTCTGAAATATTACTTGATGTGTATATATATAAATTATGGAATAATTTATATGATGTGGATTTAATTATTTATAGGTAAATAATTAATTAATTATGTTACATTTTATAAAATAGGTTTTATAAATGATGTAAACATAATGAATAAAATGTAATTTTATAAAATAACTTTTATAAAATTCAATTTTATAAAATTATGTTTTATAAAACCATTTTATTTAAATGTATGGAAGTGGCTTTGGGACTCTAGTACACATGCTTAGATTCCTTCTTGGTCAAAGGGTTTTCCAATTATCCATAAGCATATAATCCTAGGGCTTGTTGGAGATAACTAACACATGCAAAATACATCAAAAATACATCAAGAAAAACTGCACAAAACCTCCCATTTGTTGCTGTCTGGCCGTGGGGTATTAGGAGCAAAGGAAGGTTCAAAGTTTGGTTTTGCAAGTTTAATTCAAGTGTTAATTAAATCCTAACCAAAGTACAAGGTGTTGGTGGAAAGTTTGGGGTATAACTACTTGAGGTTTCATACTTTTGGAGCTCCATTCATCATCATCATCTTCATCACTTATCAACAAGCTTGGAGTAGGTATATACTCTTATCTTGCTTGTAGTTTGTAAGTATGTTTCACAACTTGATCCTAATTGGGATTTAACTTTAAAAGGTTAAAGATTAACAAGTTCAATTGATAATGATTTTCATGCTTCCGCTTATATTTGATTTTTAAAAGGTTTTAAGTATTATGAAACTTGTTAAATCCCAACAGGAACATCCCCATAACGTCCTCTAGAAGGGCCGCACGTTGACTTTGTATAATGGCCTCAACTTTGGCCGTGAACTCGGAGTCATCACTTTGATCTTCGTTATCATGTCCGTTCCTTGTCCTCATTCTAAGAAATGAATTCGGTTAGGAACGCAACACAAATTATTTACATACACCGCCACGAACAAAAATCACAATTACATAAGCATGCCAACGTTCGTGCATCCCATCTAGTCCAATACTTGTTGTACATCACTTGCATGACTTGGCTTGCAATCGTAATAATGTTCGCGACGCATTATTACGCTCACACGCCATGCCGAGCTCATGAATACAACAACCATCTCGCTAGATATTCAACACAAAACAACACGGTTAGTAGCAACATAAACAACACGTAGTTAAAGCACCTATTCTCAAAGGCACTAACTAGAAACCTGACCCGACCCGTAGTCCTACAAGTCCCGCATAAAAGCGCACACACAATAAAGTCTAAGTCTAGGCACCTATCTCAAGTCGCCTAAATCCCTTAGACCATGCTCTGATACCACTTGTAACAACCCAACCCGTAATTAAACCCGGACCATATATTTTTTTTATATAATATATAATTAATGACCTTTAGCTCTCAAATGCGCTTCCGAAAACATCTTTAATACAAATAACAAGTTCCATGACTTTAAAACATTCAACATATGAATTTAAGTTATAAATATAAGTTCGACCCATTAAGTTTAAGTTCCAACAAAACTACGAGCATGATGTTGGGGATAAACTACCCAACCTAGGTCGAATCCAAAAGTAATCCAAGCAAGCATCAAAAGGAATAATCATCTAATCCCGAGCATACCCTTGCCAAACCGCTTCCGTACCTATAGAAAAATGTAAACAACGAGAGGGTAAGCTAATGCTTAGTGAATGCAATACTTATACATATATATATATATATATATATATATATATATATATATATATATGTAATTTACCTACATGCATCCACCTACAATACCAATACATACAATGATAAACGGGCTAGCATTAACAAACACACGACTAGCAACAACATTAGTATATAAATTAACACAATAATATACTAAACATAAAAGGGCATAAACACGCTAACCGTTCACCGCTTACTACTACCGACTTGTAGCCGACCAAGATCATCGAGTCTCACTCGTACCATGTCACCGACTTGTGACTCGTCATATGGTGTCACCGACTTGTGAATCACCATGTAGCATCACCGACTTGTGAAGCCCTACCTAGTGTCACCGACTTGTGAACACTAAGAAATGTCACCGACTTGTGACTCATCATAAGGTGTCACCGACTTGTGAATCACCACTAATACTTATGGGTCACCGACTCGTGAACGCCATGTGGCATCACCGACTTGTGAAGTACCACCAAGTGTCACCGACTTGTGAACACTATGGGGTATCACCGACTTGTGCACCACCCGTCAACACATATGAGGTCACCGACTTGTAAACCTCCAAGAGGCGTCACCGACTTGTGAAACACCACTAAGTGCCACAGACTTGTGAACACTATAAGGTATTACCGACTTGTAATCACCTAACGAACATCTAGTAGGGGTCACCGCCTTGTGAACCACCATGAGGTGTCACCGACTCGTGAGGCACCTAACGAGACACTACCGACCCGTAGTTCTCTTCACCCGAATCCCAAATAAGTCACCAACTTGTGACATAACGCCCAACACTCACGACGTGGTGCCAAAGGCCCGCATCGCGTACGAGTAAATAAACCACATACATACATGTATAAATATTCCACTCACCTTGAAATACTTGAAGAACGTATCTCGCGATCTTAACTTCTTCCACCGACTTCACGCAAATCACCTACGCAAAGTATACATGCAAATAAGCTACTCACAATGCTTATTCGACTTAAACAACACTTATGTTCTTCTAGAACATCATATTTGACCAACTTTGACCGAAGACCATTTTTCGCTCGGAAACCTTCATAATCACAAATGACTTGTGATTATGTCCCAACAACATCATTTAAACATGGTTTGGTCATTCGATCACTCACTTAAACACACGACCCGCCCATTTGGTCCTAAAGTGTGTTTTACACCCAAAAATGCATAAAACGGTACTCACAAGTCCAAAACTTATGAAATCACTTCCCGCGTTCCCGAAATAGCTAATCTTAACTCTTATAGCCATTAGACACAATTTATAAGGTTGTTTACTTAAAAACCCATTTTATGACCTAAACAAGTCAAACTTTCAATTTTAAGAGTTCTTTCATAAATCCTTTAAATCATAATTCCTTTAGATGAATTAACACTCTAATTAAGTTCTTTAATCAACTAATTACCTTAACAAACCCTAATCTCAACATAAACAACCAATTCCATCATCACTAGTTCAAACCTTCAAGTTCATAACTAGTGGGGTTTCTTTAAACTAATTACAAGACCATTAACACAAATCAAACCCCAATTCATGTGAGAAATCAACCAAAAACGGATCTTAGAGTTAACACTTACCGTTTGTACTCCCGTGTAGCCAAGAACGAGGAGAGAAACCTTTCCTCTTGCTCCAAAGATCGAATCAAAACCCTTGAACCCCAAATCTTCACTTGAATCTTGTAAGTATGTGAAGTTTTGAGAGAAATTGAAGATTTAAATGGAAAATAAAATGAAATAAAGGGTTGTGGCTGTGATTTAAGCCCACTCACTGATCTACCGAGTAAAAAGACCATAATGCCCCAAAAGATTCCCTAAAAATCGGGCTAAAAAGGTCACAACAGCATATATGTCGCGTTTCGCGACCCTCAGTCGCGTTTCGCGACTCCTTGGACGCGACAGAATCAGTTGGTACGCGACAAACAGAACAGGAAGCTGGTTTAGATAGGTGTCGCGTTTTGGTCACCTTTGTCGCGGATCGCGACAGCTCCCAACGCGATAATCTTCATTGCAACGCGACATCATACCAGTTTCGCCCCATTCTCGTTTAGTTAAGCCTTTGGTTCGTAATCTGACTCACCCATCCCACTCCCAACTTAACTAGTCATGCAAACCCACTCGAAAACCCCAACGTGCACTCATGCTAACCACCTTTGCATGCATGCATTTTCCGTAACTTCCTTCGTACATATAAACTTGTATACATACATACATACACCTTACATGCATACACACCTTTACATACACTCATATTTGTACTTACATGTATCCATCTCGCACCTCGGCTTTCTATATATATACATGTGCTCACGTAACGACCGATACATATATACATATATGTGCCCTTTACGCGTATAGAAATATTCGGGTCTTACATTACACTTACTTGGGGTCAAGCATACATGCGCACACTTTGATATACTTGCTTAGGGTCAAGCATACATACATATGCTATTGATAGCATTCGTGATTTCAACTTATATTATGTCGCAAGTTATTTCATTCATACTTTACAACTTTTGTAAACTTAAACTCGTTGTTGAACCGTTTGGTAACTTAAAGCTTTGCAAGTCATACACGTTTCAAATGAATGCGACATAATTTTGGTCAAATGCGTCTCATTTAGGGACTATGACCACGTAACGGGACCTAAGTTAACGGTGCCGTCAATGGCAATTTTGTCGGGTCGCTACACGCTGCGCTTATTAGAGATGTCTTCGCATGAAACATTTATTTTGCATTCAAACTTGTTACTTTTGAAACAATGAATTTGTAACGACCATTGGGTTACGTACTATTATTATTGCCTTCTATTCATAGAGGCACACTTTCGTATGTTAAACATTTGATGTTGGTTAAGACATCACCTTTTCTTATGAATGCAAACTTATTTTAAAACCGCATATAGTGTTTGAACTTGTAATGATCCTGTTGTTGATGATCCATACACGTTGATTTTGTACGGGGCGTCACATTTGGTATCAGAGCATTGGTTGTAGGGAATTAGGTTGCATTAGTGAGTCTAGACCGGACCGAGTAGGATTCACTAATAGGACTAATCTACAACTTGCTAATTTACTTGTTTCTGCGGAACTTGCTGCATGCTGCTGCTTACTTTTACTACTATATGTCGTATACTGCTACTTGCTTTCGCTACTGCATGCTACTATCTGCTTTCGATTGCACGATACATGTTATTATTGCCATGCTACTTACTGCTATAGATTATCTAGACTGTCGTAGTTACTTTGCCTAATACGTGCTTGCTTTATGACTTACTGACATGGAAAAAGTTATTTTTCCTTGTTCAGATGTTGGATATCCCACACGTTGTCATTCACTTGGAGAGCGACACAGACTCATCCGCCACCTCGCCTGCTACAATTGCCGACGCACAGATCCCGTCCTCTTTACCCTCCAGCGACTCTGGCGCTTCGTCCTCTGGGGACAGTATCCATGCACCCGACCATGTGATCATCTCAAACGGAGCCGAGGAGCTACAGGAGATTCCAGCTCCACTTGTCCCAGGACCCTCGAAGCCACAGCACCATTCCGGTGGTGCTGTGATTTCCGGGGAGAATGGGGAGGGTCCGTTCCGTAATGAGCGTAACCATTGGGTCAGACGCCTTCCTGATGGATGTGTCGTGTCGATCCCACCTTTCAGATACCGACTGATGACCACCGGACGAGTAGAGCCACCTTCCAATGATTCCGACGACTCATCATCCGACGACTCATCATCCGAGGACTCCAGCGACAAGGATTCCGAGGATGACTCCGACGAGGAGGACCCTGAGGAGGCACCCGTGCAGCCACCCTCTACCCCGCCGAAGAAGCGGTATCATTTTGATGGTACCGTTATTCCAGGGATTAATGAGGGTAGACCATTCTTGGACGCACACGGTCAGTTGGTTAGGGTTACCACCCGCAACCGGCTTGTGTCGTACCCTGCTGATCCTTTCGTGCGTAAGGCTTACCGTTATACACCATCTACTTCTGGTGCGGGACCGTCTGCACCACCGGCACCACCTGGACTGTCTGCACCACCTGCCCCACTAGCATCTCCCTCTGTCGAGGAACTGACGAGGGAGGTGGATACCCTCTGTGCTCGGGTAACTGAGCTCGAGGACAAGATGTCCCACATAATGGACATCCTTTACCCACCGTCACCATAGGGCTATTTGTATTAGATTTCACTATGTAATCTCGTTTGTAGTTTCATGTTTTACTTATGTATTGTACGAATCATATGCAAATGTATGCAACTTCTTATTAATGAATGGAACTTAGTGTTGTTTAATTTTTGTACGGTGTTCTATCTACGTTACTGTATGATAATTTTGTGGTATCTGTATCTAGTTGCTCTACTTAATTAACATGTGTTGTGTTGATTCCATGTTGGTTATTATATACTGTATTATTATATATTGGATGCTGGATTTTGACTTGAGTCAAAATTTTTGTTTAGAAGATCATGGCAAACGGAAGATCAACGCCCACAGCAGCACAGATCGAGGAAATGATCACTGAACGAGTAGCCACAGGTTTAGCGGAAATGAACCCCCAAGCTCCACCGGTTATCTAGCACAATCATAACGGGTGCACATACAAGGAATTCCAAAGCTGCAAGCCCCACAATTTTAGTGGTACTGAGGGGCCAGTTGGACTTACAAGCTGGTTTGAGAAATTGAAAAGTGTATTCCGTGTTAGTAACTGCTCAGAGACGAAAAAACCAAGTATGCCTCTTGTACGTTGTCGGACAGCGCTCTAACTTGGTGGTACACACTGGCATAGGCCAAGGGTATTGACGAGGCATATTCTACTCCGCGGGAGGAATTCAAGGGGGCTATGATCGAAGAGTACTGCCCTAGAACAGAGATCCAGAAAATGGATACTGAGTTTTGGGAGTTGAAAGTTGTGGGAACCGATCTGGATGGTTATAACCGTAGGTATCTTGAATTAGCTCTGATGTTCCCCACGATGGTCACCCCGGAATTTAAGCGTATGGAACGGTACTTTTGGGGACTTCCTAAGACCATTCAGGGAAATGTCACCTCCTCAAATCTAACTTGTGTCCCGGAAGCTATGCGCATGGCGCATACCTTGATGAACCAAATCACCAGCAAAGAACCAGAAAAGGCTAAATCCAAATCGGGTAGTAGTGATAAGCGTAAGTGGGACAACAACAAGGGAAGGATCTTTGAACAAAACCCGGCTAAGAGACATAACAACGGAAGGAACCCCAACCCAAACACTAGCTCGAACCCCAACTACAAGGGTAGTCTGCCACAGTGCAAGAGATGCTATAAGCATCACACCGGGTACTGCAACGTGGTCTGTGAAAAATGTAAAAGGACCGGCCATATTGGCAAAGACTGCAAGATCACCACCCTAACTGGGAAGACGAACCCCACTGGACCGAGAAAGTGCTATGAGTGTGGACAACCGGGCCACTTCAAAAATGAGTGTCCCAACAAGAGAAAGGACGGCGGGCCAACGCATGGACGAGCTTTCAATGGAAATGCAAGGGATGCCGTGAGAACCCCAACTTGGTTACAGGTATATTCACTATCAACAATCTTTTAGCTTATGTCCTGTTTGATACTGGTGCCGATAGAAGTTATGTATGTAGACACTTTTGCTCTAAGATAAATTGGTTGTTGTTCCTTTAAAGGAGAGTATGCTTGTTGAGGTAGCCAATGGAAAACTTGAGAAAGTTGACCAAATTAGTCGAGGAGCTATTATCAACATAGCTGGTGTGGATTTCGAGATTGACTTGATACCCATTAAGTTGGGAAGCTTCGATGTGATTATCGGTATGAACTCGTTGACCAAGGTAAGGGCCGACATTATCTGTGGAGATAAAGCTCTTCGTATACTACAAGGAGATGGTGAGCCACTGATTACAGAGAGAGATGTAGCTCGAAACTGAATCTCATTAGTTGCATGAAAGCGCAAAAGATCATGAAAAAGGGACGTCTTGCTGTTTTAGCACATGTGAAAACGGTAAAAACCGAAGTGAAGAGTGTGGATGATGTACGAATTGTGAACGAATTTCCCGATGTCTTTCCAGAGGAATTGCCTAGATTACCGTCATCGAGAGCAGTAGAGTTTCAGATCGATTTAGTGCCAAGAGCTGCGCCTGTAGCTCGCGCACCTTATTGACTCGCACCTTCCGAAATGCAAGAGTTGCAGAGCCAACTACAAGAGCTGCTAGACCGTGGATTTATCCAACCAAGTTCTTCGCCGTGGGGCGCGCCTGTTTTGTTTGTGAAGAAGAAGGATGGATCTTTCCGCATGTGTATCGACTATCGCGAACTCAACAGGTATCCCCTTCCCCGAATTGACGATCTTTTCGATCAGCTACAAGGATCAAGTGTTTACTCTAAGATCGATTTACGATCCGGTTATCACCAGTTGGGGGTGAAAGAGAGCGATGTGATGAAGACTGTATTCAGAACTCGTTATGGTCATTATGAGTTTCTTGTAATGTCATTCGGTTTAACCAACGCACCTGCCGTATTCATGGATCTTATGAATCGTGTATGCAAGCCATACCTGGATAAGTTCGTTATCGTCTTCATAGATGATATCCTCATCTACTCCAAAAGCGAAGAAGAACATGAGCAACATCTTCGACTAGTGCTCGAACTTTTGAGACAAGAGCAACTTTATGCCAAATTCTCCAAGTGTGAATTTTGGTTGAAGGAAGTCCAATTTCTGGGTCACGTTGTGAGCGACCATGGTATCAAAGTTGATCCCGCAAAGATCGAAGCTATCAGCAAGTAGGAAACCCCCACTACTCTGACTCATATCCGCCAATTCTTAGGTCTCGCCGGTTATTACCGAAGATTCATTGAAGGTTTCTCTCTGATTGCACGCCCATTAACCGCACTAACTCACAAAGGGAATAAATTCGTTTGGGCAGCCAAGCAAGAGTCAGCATTTTAAATCTTGAAATAGAAGTTAACCACCGCACTATCTTATCACTTCCTGAAGGCAGTGACGATTTCGTCGTATATTGCGATGCTTCGAAAAATGGTTTTGGTTGTATATTGATGCAACGAATGAAGGTTATTGCTTATGCTTCTCGGCAACTGAAGATTCAAGAACAAAAATACACTACTCACGATCTCGAACTAGGAGCCGTTGTCTTTGCCCTCAAATTGTGGAGACACTATCTTTATGGAACTAGAAGTACCATCTTCACCGACCACAAAAGTCTCCAACATATATTCGATCAGAAATACCTGAACATGAGACAACGACGATGGATCGAGACGCTAAACGACTATAATTGTGAACTCCATTACCATCCTGGCAAGGCTAATGTTGTAGCCGACGCTTTGAGCCAAAAGGAGAGGACGGTACATCTTCGTGTTCGGGCTCTGGCCATCACCATTCATTCGAATCTCAATAGCCAGATCCGAGTAGCCCAAGAAGAGGCTCTCAAAGAGGGGAATATTTCTCGTGAATACTTGAACATTCTCGTCTCTAAATTCGAGGTTAAGGAGTCTGGACTCCGATGCTATGCCGGAAGAATTTGGGTACCTCGTTATGGAGATCTATGATGCCTTATACTAGATGAAGCCCACAAGTCGAGATATTCGATTCACCCAGGAGCCGGTAAAATGTACCACGATCTCAAGGAACAGTATTGGTGGCCTAATCTTAAGAAGGACGTTGCAACTTATGTTGGTAAGTGTTTGACTTGCTCGAAAGTTAAGGCCGAACATCAGAGGCCCTCTGGGTTACTTCAACAATCGGAAATCCCGCAATGGAAGTGGGAAAGGATAACGATGGACTTCATTACGAAGCCACCAAAGACGGTGGGCGGATACGATACCATCCGGGTTATTGTTGACCATCTTACTAAATCTGCACACTTCTTAGCCATGAAGGAAACGGATACGATGGAGAGACTCGCTCAACTATACATAAAAGAGGTTGTATCTCGTCATGGTGTGCCCTTATCGATCATCTCAGATCGCGATCCCCGTTTTGCTTCCAGATTTTGGCGTTCTTTACAAGAAGCCTTGGGGACACGTCTCGACATGAGTACTGCGTATCACCCGCATACCGACGGACAAAGCGAACGCACGATTCAGACTTTGGAGGACATGTTGCGTACATGTGTCATTGATTTCGAAAAGGCTTGGGAGAGGCATCTGCCGCTAGCCGAATTCTCTTACAACAACAGTTATCATTCGAGTATTAATGCCGCACCTTTCGAAGCGTTGTATGGCCGCAAATGGCGATCTCCTATTTGTTGGGCCGAGTTAGGCGAAACGTAAATCACCGGACCCGAGATAGTCCATGAAACCACCGAGAAGATTGTCCAGATTCGAGCGAGACTTAAGACGGCCCGTGATCGCCAAAAGAGTTATGCCAACCTTAAAGGTAAATGTAGCGACCCCGACCAATCGTCAAGTGACGGCGTCGGCTACGTGGGTCCCATTACCTGATTATAAGTCTTTAAGATAACGTTTGACCAAAATATGTCGCCTTCATTTCAAAATAAAGATTGTTTCAAAGTTTACAAGAATTGTTCAACCAAAAGTTAAGTTACAACGTTATAGATACGATTGAAATCTAGGCGACACGGTTTAAAGTAAAGTCAAAAGACGCTCCATGAAATGCATGTATACTCGACATCGGATGCAAGTATCAAATAGTAAGCGGAAGCATGTTTCACATATCGTGCAAGACCTGAGAAAAACATAGAAATCTGTCAACGAAAACGTTGGTGAAATCATAGGTTTAAGTAAGTAAGTACAAGTGAACCACAAGATTTGCATCAATGAAATAATAGTAATACATTCCAAAAGTTTGTTTCACGAGCACCCAATTATCAAAGCTTAACATTCCTTCCATTGTATACCCCATCACTTAGTGCTAGAACAAACACTGATTCTCGAAAATATATTTCATCCGTAGACGGTAGCGAACCGTCAAAGATGAGGGTTGTCAACCCATATGGCCATATAACATAAGTTCTCGCTTACACCCGGCAAGTGTAACTAATGATAATCGAATTGAGGATTTTTGTTCTAAACTCGTATGTAGAATGTTTGTTTTCCCGTTCTTGTGTTCACTTAGTTCAAAAGAATCGTTTATGTTTTCTCATCCCAATATAAGTTCAAAAAGAGTAAAAGTGGGACTATGATCTCACCTTTGATTGCACGAGTATAAATGTACTTCACAAAGTAAACGTGTGCATGAATGTTGCTTAGCCTTGACCTAACCAAATAAGTTGTATCAATTAACCGGTTACGACACAAGGTCGGGTGAAATGTGTTCAATTAGTCCTATGGCTCAATACGACTTGAATAGTATAGCATGTGAATCACGTTGTCAAGTTTCATGCAAGAATCACGTACAAAAGCATGTTAGAACGATTGTATAAAAGTTTGGTTAAGTTTGACTAAAAGTCAAACTTGGTCAAAGTCAACGAAAAAGTCAACGCGTTCGGGTCGGGTCCCGGACTATTTTTCTATGCTAAATATTCATATACAAGTATATTAAAACAAGTTTCATGTGAATCGGAGGTCGGTAGCTAGTCAAACATTTCGCGTGAAATGTGACAAAGTGAGCAGAATCTGGCCAGGCGATTCTGCGCGCCGCGCGGGGATGTGGCGCGCCGCGCCACTACCTGGGCAGAGAATTCTGGTCAGTTTTTCCAAGTGTGCACGAACCAAAACCTTTTCCAACCCAATTCTTGACCCGCAAACACTTATAATGCCTATCATATATCGTCGAAAAGGTATTTTGACGAGGAATACAACTAACCACATCTCATCAATCAAAAACATCATTTACAATAACCGAAAACTCGTCAATTGATCAAGAAAGGTTTATTTTCAAAGTTTCAAGTTCGTAAAACGTATTTTATGATTCGGGAATCCAATTTACACATACGATATGCCGTTTCGAAGGTAATTAAGCATACATTACAACTAATCACTAACAATTAACATTCCATGGCATTCAAGCATCAAAAGTTCATGTCAAGAACTATCAAACCCTAGTCAAACATCACAAAATCAATATTCATGTTTTTGAAGTTTTCTTAATCAACCTACGTATCAAAACGAAGCTAGTGATACTAGTAACACAATTAAAACATGCACTTTAACAATCTAACAACATTAACTCATCCAAAATCAAGGATTAAGCACACCCATTTCAAGTTCATGCTAGTTACTCCAAAAACAACAAATCGAGCAAACCAAACATATATTCATGTTAGACTCGAGCCATAGACACTAACTAACACCATTTCAAATCAAAAACACGAATTTAGAGAAATCTAGAGTTTTAGAAATGTTACCCAAACGAGATGAAGTTGGTATCAAATTGTAGAGGATGAAGAGAGGATTCCAAATATGTAATCGGATTTGTTGTGAGCTTCCAAGATTGAATTTAGATGATGAATGAATGGAATGGGTTTGTGTGTGTGTTCTTGAGATGGAGAGAAAAGGGATGAGGGAGATGATGGAATGGATGAAATGGGTTGACTAGTTGACCTAGTCAACTAGTTTGCCCATTTGGCAACTCCGGTCCCTCGAGTTTCAAAGCGGGTGCGGGATTTAACCGATCGAATATTTTTAAAACGCAAGTTAACGAGAGATTGATAATGCTAAAAGCGAACATATATTTCATAGCATTATTCCTCAAGAAAGACAAGCTTTTAGTTGCAATTGTTCTATTTACAAGAGATATTCGTTTAAATAATAAAAGGTGAAGACAAAAGACAGATTCGACAAATTGAAGACGCAAACGACCAAAAAGCTCAAAAGAACAAAAGACAATCAAAAAGGTTCCAATTATTGATAAGAAACGTCTCGAAATTACAGAAGTACAAGATTCAAAACGCAAAGTACAAGATATTAAATTGTACGCGAGGACGTTCGAAAATCCGGAACCGGGACTAGAGTCAACTCTTAACGCTCGACGCAACGGACTAAAAATTACAAGTTAACTATGTATATAAATATAATATAATATATAATTAATTATATTAATTATATATATATTATATATATATATTAAAAACCGTCGGCAGCAGGAAACTCCAAGGGTGTGAGCTGTAAATATCTCTCCGCGACTCGCGGAGTTTTAAGGCCATTTTGCCGCGAGTCGCGGAGCCCCAAATTTCACTTCTGGCTATAAAGCCAACCGAATTCTGATCAAATTTTACACATCTTTTTTCTCTTCCTCTTCATACGTAAATATAACTATATTTATAATTTATATTTTAATTTTAATTATAATTCTAATAATAAGGGTATGTTAGCGAATGTTGTAAGGGTGTAAGTCGAAATTCTGTCCGTGTAACGCTACGCTATTTTTAATCATTGTAAGTTATGTTCAACCTTTTTATATTAATGTCTCGTAGCTAAGTTATTATTATGCTTATTTAAAACGAAGTAATCATGATGTTGGGCTAATTACTAAAATTGGGTAATTGGGCTTTGTACCATAATTGGGGTTTGGACAAAAGAACGACACTTGTGGAAACTAGACTATGGGCTATTAATGGGCTTTATATTTGTTTAACTAAATGAAAGTTTGTTAATATTAATATAAAGATTTACAATTGGGCGTCCCTATAAATTACCATATACACTCGATCGGACACGATGGGCGGGGTATTTATTTGTACGAATAATCGTTCATTTAACCGGACACGGGAATGGATTAATAGCCACTAGAATAATTAAAACAGGGGTGAAATTACATTCAAGGGTAATTGGTGTAATTGTTAACAAAGTAGTAAAACCTTGGTTTACACGCAGTCGATAACCTGGTGTATTCATTAAACAAAGTATTAAAACCTTGTTACAATTCGAATCCCCAATTAGTTGGAATATTTATCTTCGGGTATAATAATAATTTGACAAGGACACTTGCAATTTATATTTATGACTGATGGACTGTTATGGACAAAAACCAGACGGACATATTGAATAATCCAGGACAAAGGACAATTAACCCATGGGCATAAAACTAAAATCAACACGTCAAACATCATGATTACGGAAGTTTAAATAAGCATAATTCTTTTATTTCATATTTTATTTCCTTTATTTTATATTTAATTGCACTTCTAATTATCGCACTTTTATTTATTGTTATTTTATTTAATCGCACTTTTAATTATCGTACTTTTAATTATCGCAATTTTTAATTATCGCAATTTCATTATTCGCAATTTCATTATCGTTATTTACTTTACGCTTTAATTTAAGTCTTGTATTTATTTTATATTTTACATTAGGTTTTAACTGCGACTAAAGTTTTAAAATCGACAAACCGGTCATTAAACGGTAAAAACCCCCCTTTATAATAATAATATTACTTATATATATATTTGTATTTTTATAAAAGTAAACTAATATAGCGTTGAGCTTTGTTTAAAGATTTCCCTGTGGAACGAACCGGACTTACTAAAAACTACACTACTGTACGATTAGGTACACTGCCTATAAGTGTTGTAGCAAGGTTTAAGTATATCCATTCTATAAATAAATAAATATCTTGTGTAAAATTGTATCGTATTTAATAGTATTTCCTAGTAAAATATAAGCTATTTTATATACACCTCTGCTTTGACATCAAGTATTTTTGGCGCCGCTGCCGGGGATCTATCTTAAAAGCCGGAAGCGAAACGCTAATAAAAAAAAAAAAAAATTTTCTAGTTACTTTTATTAAAATTCGTTTTGTAAAAATACGTTTTAAATATTCAAAAATATAAAAAGAAAAACAAAAAAATATAAGTATTTTTAGGATTTTGTTAAATATTTAAGTTTTATAAGTTTCTTTATTTTATTTTAGTTTATAAAAATATAAGTTTTAATTTTAATATCTTTTATTTAATTAAAAAACAGAAAACATAAAATAATAAAAAAAAAAATAAAAAGAAAAACGCGTAAAAAGATAAAGCTGTCAACTGAATTACTGAACCCCGCGACTCGCGGGGTTTTCTTCTCTTTTTGCCGCGACTCGCGGAGGGCTTCTGACACACGGACAAAAACCCTAATCACGGGTTATTTTTAATTATTATTATTATTAAAACCTAATTACTATTATTATTATTATTAGTTTTAATTTTACTTATACTTTTTATTTATATATTTTAGTTAAATTAGTTTTATTAAATTGTAAAATTAATAGTTTTATAAAATAAATAATATAAAAATAATATTTTTAAAAAATTGTACTTTTTACAACTTTTTGTATATTTTTATATTTTGTACCTTTTTAATCGTTGTAGCATAATATTTGTATTTTTAGCTCATATTTAATTTTAAACTTAGTTTTTGCTATAGTTATTTTTACTCCTAGATTTTTAGGCTTTGCCGTAGAATTCCTTAAGTGCTTTTTCTTTAGACTAAGAATTAGGTGCTTTAGAATTTTGCGACGCCTTTTTAAGTTTTAGTTTCTTTTTAAGTTATTTCCATTTGGGATTTAGTTTTTCCTGTAAGCTTTAATATTTTTAGACACCTTTTACTATGTACCAATTATCATTCCAATTAGTAATTTCAATTTGCGATTATAATTTTAAGTTAGTTGTAGTAATAAGGTTAAATTAGTTAAGTATTTTTATGTTTTTATAAGTTTCTTTTATTTTTCCGTCACCTTTTATTTTTCAACCATATTTTTTTTTCTTTTTCGACCTTTTTCGACGAACTCTTTGTCTTTCTTATTTCTCGCCATTCTAGTTTTTAGGACTTAGAATTTTTTCTACTTCTTATCTAAATTTCTTAAAATTACGAAAATTTATTTTGAGTGGTTAAATTGATAGACATCAAAATTTTCTGGTTCGTAGTAATAGTTGGATTTGTACGTGGACCGGGTTATTGGAGCCAAACAGTCCTCAATTATATTGAGACCAAACGAATCCTGCCCCTCTGCTGCATCTTTTGGCTATTCGAAACGTGGGCAAAATCAGAAAAGTCTATTGATTGGATAACTTATTATAATTTTTCTTTCCTTTTAAAAACTAATAGGATATTCAGTGAATGCACCGAGCAAGACGTTCATCACCTTTTGTACGTTCACCACCTGTAACTCGATCAAGACATCGTTTAACAAATATAACCGCCGTTGATTTTTCTTTAGAATCGTCATCCAGTCGACCAAGTACTTCAGTCCAAATTTCCGATAATCCATTTTTTGAACCCGACCTCACAATTGAGAATCCAGAAAATATTCAGGAACGGTTCATAGATCCTGAACCACTAAACTTTCCTCCGGAACCACCAATCATTCAAACAGAGATTGTTGAGGAACGAACCATTAAATCAGAATCATCTAGTGATACCGATTCAACAAATTCAATTATGGAGAATCTGGAACCTTTAAGTATGGAAGACCGAATGAGAGCTAAACGCACTGGCCAAGGTCACGCAATTACTCATCCAGACATTAATGCGCCAGATTATGAAATCAAAGGACAAATTCTACACATGGTGACTAATCAATGCCAATTTAGTGGTGCGCCGAAGGAAGATCCAAATGAACATCTACGTACCTTTAATAGGATCTGCACACTATTTAAAATACGAGAAGTGGAGGATGAACAGATATATCTCATGTTATTTCCCTGGACTTTAAAGGGAGAAGCCAAAGATTGGTTGGAATCGTTACCTGAAGGGGCGATCGATACATGGGATGTTTTAATTGATAAATTTCTTAAACAATTCTTTCCTGCATCTAAAGCCGTAAGACTTCAAGCAGAAATTGTTACGTTCACACAAAAGCCAAATGAAACTCTATATGAGGCGTGGACAAGATATGGAAAGTTACTAAGAGGATGTCCGCAACATGGTTTAGACACCTGTCAAATAGTACAAATATTCTACCAAGGATGCGACATCACTACAAGAAAAGACATAGATATAGCAGCTGGTGGCTCTATTATGAAGAAAACCGAAACTGATGCTTACAAAATTATTGATAACACTGCTTCCCACTCACATGAGTGGCATCAAGAAAAAGATATCATTAGATCATCTAAAGCAGCTAGAGCCGATTCTAGCCATGACTTAGATTCCATTTCAGCAAAGATAGATGCTTTCGAGAGACGAATGGAAAAGATGACTAAGGATATTCACTCTATACGAATTAGTTGTGAGCAGTGTGGAGGACCACATTTGACAAAAGATTGTCTCAGTATTGAATTAACAATGGAACAAAGAGAGAATATTTCATACATAAACCAAAGGCCTGGAAATAATTATCAGAATAATTATCAACCGCCAAGACCTATTTACAATCAAAATCAGAACTATAACCGAAATATTCCATACAACAACCAACAAGGTCCTAGCAATCAACAAGTATCCAATAATACTTACAATCAGCAAAGACCGAATTTTCAAAACAAACCACCACAACAAACCGATGATAAAAAGCCGAATTTAGAAGATATGATGACGAAGCTAGTTGAAACTCAAACGCAGTTTTTCACATCTCAAAAACAAACCAATGAACAAAATGCTCAAGCATTTAGAAATCAACAAGCTTCTATTCAAAATCTGGAACAAGAAGTAAGTAACCTAGCAAGGTTAATAGGTGAAAGAAAACCGGGAAGTCTACCAAGTGATACAAATGCTAACCCCCGGAATGAAACAGCTAAAGCTATTACCACAAGAAGTGGTACAACACTTAAACCACCTGAAATACCTGTAACTTCTGATGAAACCATTCCTACTCCACAAGAACCACAACCTGATCAAGATAAGGAAAAAGAACCGGTAGTTGAAAAGGTTAATGAAGATAACACAGTTAAGGATAAACCTTATGTTAAACCATACCAACCACCACTTCCTTATCCGAGTAAAATGAAGAAAGAAAAACTTGAAGCCGAGCAATCCAAATTCTTGGATATGTTTAAACAGATAAATGTAAATCTTCCTTTCATTGATGTGATTTCAGGAATGCCAAGGTATGCTAAATTCTTGAAAGATCTAATCACGAATAGAAAGAAAATGGAAGAACTCTCGGCTGTTACTATGAATGCAAATTGTTCAGCAGTGCTGTTGAATAAGATACCAGAAAAACTATCTGATCCAGGAAGTTTCACAATTCCATGTTTTCTGGGTAGTCTTAGTTCAATAGAAGCATTGGCAGACTTAGGTGCTAGTATAAATCTAATGCCGTATTCACTATACGCTAAACTAGACCTTGGAGAATTGAAACCAACAAGAATAAGCATACAACTAGCCGATAGATCAATAAAATATCCTAGAGGGATAATGGAAAACATGCTAGTTAAAGTTGGTACTTTAGTATTTCCAGTAGATTTTGTTGTTCTGGACATGGAAGAAGATTCTCAAGTTCCTCTTATATTAGGAAGACCATTCTTAAACACGGCTAAAGCAATGATAGACGTGTTCGGTAAGAAACTGACCCTAAGTATAGAGGATGAGAGTGTTACCTTTTCAGTTGATAGAGCAATGCAACAACCACAATCTGCAGATGATACATGTTATTATATTCAAACTATAGATGCACATGCAGAATTATTAAAAGAATTTCCAGAATTACAAGGAACAGGAGAATGTTCTTTAGGAGAAGGTAATGAACCAATTGATGAAGCTGAAATGTTAGCTACACTTATAGCTAATGGATATGAACCAACAACAGAAGAAATTCAAATGCTAAAAGAAGAAGACAGATATCGATATAAATCATCGATAGAAGAACCTCCGAAATTAGAGTTAAAGCCACTTCCAAACCATTTGGAATACGCTTATTTACATGGTGAATCTGAATTACCTGTAATAATATCGTCTTCTCTTACTGAAAATGAGAAATCACAACTCATTTCTGTGTTGAAAGCTCATAAACCAGCCATTGCATGGAAGATTCATGATATTAAAGGAATAAGTCCTTCGTATTGCACACATAAAATCCTTATGGAAGAAGGTCATAAAACGTATGTGCAACGCCAACGAAGACTAAATCCTAATATGCAAGATGTAGTTAAGAAAGAGATTATTAAACTGCTAGATGCAGGTTTGATATATCCAATTTCTGATAGTCCATGGGTAAGCCCAGTTCAATGCGTACCTAAGAAGGGTGGCATGACTGTCATTACAAATGAGAAAAATGAGCTTATTCCTACTAGGACTGTAACAGGATGGCGTGTATGTATTGATTATAGAAAATTAAATGACGCCACCAGAAAAGATCACTTTCCCTTACCTTTCATAGATCAAATGTTGGAAAGATTAGCCGGAAACAGTTACTATTGTTTTCTAGATGGATTTTCCGGATATTTTCAAATTCCAATAGCACCCGAAGATCAAGAGAAAACCACATTCACGTGCCCTTATGGTACTTTTGCTTACAAACGCATGCCATTTGGACTTTGTAACGCCCCTGCAACCTTTCAAAGGTGTATGATGGCGATTTTTCATGACATGATAGAAGAATGCATGGAAGTATTCATGGATGACTTTTCAGTCTTCGGTGATACATTTAAATCATGTCTAGTTAATCTGGAACGAATGCTAATTAGATGCGAAAAATCAAATCTAGTACTTAATTGGGAGAAATGCCATTTCATGGTTAAAGAAGGCATCGTTCTTGGACATAAAATTTCAAAAGAAGGAATTGAAGTGGATAGAGCTAAAGTAGATGTAATTGCTAAACTTCCACATCCCACCAATGTTAGAGGAGTTAGGAGTTTTCTAGGGCATGCCGGTTTTTACCGACGTTTCATAAAAGATTTTTCAAAAATTGCCACTCCTATGAATAAACTCCTAGAAAAGGATGCGCCATTCATCTTTTCAGATGAATGTATCAAATCTTTTAATATTCTTAAAGAAAAACTCACTAATGCGCCGATCATGATAACACCAAATTGGAATCTACCATTTGAACTAATGTGCGATGCAAGTGATTTTGCAATGGGAGCCGTTTTAGGACAAAGGATTGAAAAACGATTTCAACCTATATATTATGCTAGTAAGACATTACAAGGAGCACAAACGAACTATACAACTACTGAAAAAGAACTCCTTGCTATTGTCTTTGCTTTTGACAAATTTCGATCATATCTCGTTCTAGCAAAAACGGTGGTCTATACCGACCATTCTGCTCTTAGATACCTATTTTCAAAACAAGATGCTAAACCAAGATTAATCCGTTGGATCTTACTCTTACAAGAGTTTGATATTGAAATCCGAGATAAAAAAGGAGCAGAAAATCTCGCCGCTGATCATCTTTCTCGTCTTGAAAATCCCGAATTAGAAGTTCTGAATGAATCGGCCATACAAGACAACTTTCCTGATGAATATCTATTGAAGATAGATTATAAAGAAATCCCATGGTTTGCAGACTATGCAAACTACTTAGTTTGTGGATTCCTTGAAAAAGGATTATCGTACCAAAGACGAAAGAAATTCTTCAGTGATATAAAACACTATTTCTGGGAAGATCCACATCTGTTTAAAAGTTGTCCCGATGGAATAATACGTCGATGTGTATTTGGAGATGAAGCTAGTAAAATATTAAACCATTGTCACACAGGACCAACAGGAGGGCATTATGGGCCTCAATTAACAGCAAGAAAAGTTTATGAAGCTGGATTCTATTGGCCTACAATTTACAAAGACGCACACCTTCTTTGCAAATCCTGTGATGCATGTCAAAGGGCCGGAAAAATAAGTCAACGTGATGAAATGCCACAAAATGTCATCCAAGTATGTGAAGTATTTGACATTTGGGGTATTGACTTTATGGGTCCATTTCCAAAATCTCATAATAATCTATATATACTCGTAGCCATTGATTATGTATCTAAATGGGCGGAAGCACAAGCTCTCCCAACTAACGATGCACGAGTTGTAGTCAATTTTTTAAAACGTCTTTTTGCAAGGTTTGGAACACCGAAAGCTTTAATAAGTGATCGGGGTACTCATTTCTGTAATAATCAACTTGAGAAAGTTCTTAAAAGATATGGAGTAACTCATAAAATCTCCACCGCATATCATCCACAAACAAGTGGACAAGTTGAAAATACAAACCGAGCTTTAAAACGTATTCTTGAGAAAACCGTAGGATCAAATCCAAAGGAATGGTCCATTAAATTGGAGGATGCACTCTGGGCTTTTAGAACAGCCTACAAAACTCCAATTGGAACCACACCTTTTAGACTTGTTTATGGAAAAGCATGTCATCTTCCAGTAGAAATTGAACACAAAGCATTTTGGGCTTTGAAGACATGTAACCTTGATTTACATGAAGCCGGACGTCTACGATTAAGTCAACTAAACGAATTAGAAGAATTAAGACATGAAGCATACGAAAATTCGTTAATCTATAAAGAAAGAACGAAGAAATGGCATGATAAAAGAATCAGAAGTTCAAAAGAATTTAAAGAAGGAGACAGAGTTCTTCTTTTCAATTCACGATTCAAGCTATTTCCTGGAAAATTGAAATCAAGATGGTCTGGACCATTCATAGTCAAAAGAGTTTTCCCATACGGAACGATAGAATTGATAAATTCAAATGGGATTGAATTTAAAGTTAATGGTCACAGAGTTAAACATTACATACAGGGTCCGATGGAAGTCGACAACGAAGTTAATCACAATTTCGACACCACAGCTAACTAAGTGTGGGGAGAATCAAGTCTTTAAAGGATAATATGTATTTCTGTTAGAGTTAGATTGTCTGTTTTCGTGTAGTTCTCGAAAATGGAACACGTATGGTCTTTCCCTAGCAGACCCTAAAGAACTAGTCTTCTCCCCCCATTCTGAATTTTTATTTTTTTTAGGTTTTTACGAAATGAAGACTGCCTGTGAATTAAACCATGGTCTAATGCTACACGCTTTGATCACTAAAAGAAATAATGACATACTACCGAGTGAAATAGTATCAGTAATCAGAGAAAGAATGGACGGAGTTAGAAAAGGATCCAGATGCGAAGATAATAAGTTACAATTTGGTAAAGGAAAATCAAAATCCGCAGCAAAAAGAAGAGCACGACACCTAGAACGATGTCACAAATGCGGAAAATGGTCACATGGAGGTAAATGTTCAAATAATCAAACCTATTCAAATACCGAATTTGTTACTTTATACAGAGACGGACCGTTCATATGTTTAGAAGAAAAGACAATGAATGCTCGAGGTTACGCCTATGCAGCCATGGAAGACCAATTAAACCGACTATCTTATGAATATAATAGATCATATAACTAAGAAATCTATTTCACAGGTATGTCTGTACAGTTTTTATTTTATTTTTATTTTTAACCTTTTGATAATAAACGCTAATTTGTTCGCTAAAAAGTATTAAATTGGTATTAAATAAAATTAGGTTTGGCGACCGAAATTATTGATATCCTTCAAAAATTTATTACATCACTGCGAAATTTAACGTTTATTCTTAAGGTATAAATATCTTTAAACAATCAACCCAAAATATTTCAGAAATTCGTCATGAGTTAAATTAGGTATTGGAACCGAAATTACTTTACCGAAAAGAGGGGCGCATATTTTTGATAATATTTGATTGATTAAAGTGGGATAAAAAGACAAAAAGATTTTTAATTTTACCATGTTTTTAAAATTAATATTTAAATCTTAAATTAATATTGTAAACTTTGTGAAAACAATATATTTAAAATTGTAAATATTTGAAAAAATTAATATAAGTGTGGTATGAATTTATAAATTTTTAAATTAAGTTTGGTGTGAATTTTTAAAATATTAATTTTTAATTTTATGCATTTTAAATTTTAAGTTTGGTGTGAATTTTTAATTTTTAATATTAATTTTGAATTTTATATTTATGTTGTGTGAATTTAAAAACAAAAATTTACTTTATCTCATTAAGTTAAGAATATGATTTTTAAAATTCGTCGTAAGTTGAAGACTAGGTCTTTGAACCGAAATTGCTTTACCCGAGGGAGGGACGAGAACTTTTATTATCATTATTTTTAATCTTATTGATTTAAAGTATGCCAAAAACATTGAAAAAACCCAAAAATCTTAGATTTTTAAAACAATCGCTACAAAAAGACAAATTTTAAAATTTTGTCGAAGGACGGACTAGGACATCGATCCGAAACGACCTCGTCCTAAATAACAAGGGAAACAAAATTTTAAAATTAATTTCTTAATTGTTTTATAAGTTAAAGATTATATATAAAAAAAAAAAAAAAAAAAGGGTAAACTCCGCGACTCGCGGAGTTTGCAGGCAAAACCTCCGTTGGTACCAATATCATCCTTAGTTAAATTATTTTTATTTTTATTTTGTAATTTGTAATTATTGATATGTTTAATACTTTTGTTAATATTGTAATCATTTTTATAATTATCTAACTTTTATTCATAGATTTTAATAATTTTTGAATGTGGGGTAATAAACCAAACTTCAAAAATATGTATATATGTTTGCAGTTTATCTTATGTACACAACAGGGTAAAACAACGCATTTTCAAAGACTGGCATTAAGTTCAGCAAAAGCAACTAATTTTGACGACAAGATGCAAAATATATGTGAAATAACAACAAGACGGGATGAACAAATGATGTGCACCATTTATCATTCAGCAAACAAACGCCAATATATTTGGAAACTTTGGTAAAAATTTAATCATTTTCACACAAATCACCCTCAATAATTTAAATTGTTACTGATTTCTTGCAAATGAGGGCATTGCAAGATCTTAAGTGTGGGAAGGGGTTAAATTCTTTCGGATTTTAAAATTTTTATATTAAACACTTGGTTACCAATAAAAATACTAGTAAAGCAGTAGTTGTATTAGAATCTAGTGCTCTCTGATAAAAAAGAACAGCCCTAGTCTTATATACTGACTACCCAATTCTAGTAAAATTTTAAAAAATTTTCAATTAAATGAATTCAAAGCATGTTTATACATATTTATGAACGATAAAACTAGGTTTTAACACCGAAATTATTGTTACCTCGGAAAGGACATAAATTGAGAAACAAACTAAAATGTTAAAATTCATTTAAAATGGAATAGAGGACGATAAAAAGGAAAATAAAAGCCAAGTGTGGGAAAATTTACCAAGTTATTTTAAACATATGTCACATATATCTGTAACAAATAACTGAAAATACTTTTGCTTTGAACTAAACTAAACTGTTTTACCCGATGAAAGAAAAGAAGAGATGGATCTACACGATGAATCAATTCCATCATTAAAAGGAAGTAAAGTCTTCCGAAAAAGAAACGCGCTTCTTGATTTAGGTCATGAAGTTGTCGTCCAGACCAGCTGTAGGTTGACGAAAAATCTAGAAAAGTCATCTCTAAAATCGGCTGGAAATCCACGGACCTCAGCATAAAACAGGGTCGCCAAGTGGTCAGATTTATCCTAACCATGAGAAGGATTTATCTCGTACAATGGGGGGGCACCGTGCAAATTAGCTGGATAAGACTAATGAATCAGATCTCCAGAAAGGATAATCTCCTTAAAGATTAAAAATCAGCTTTTAAGACTGATATTACTCAATCCTAGAGATTGACCTTAAAGATTGAGAATTACAAACTCATGGAATTCGATGATATCTAAACTCGAGCTTAAACGAGAAAATATTTTGATCAAAATTATAAACCGATTTGTTTTCTGAAAACCCTATTTTCAATGCGTTCATTACCATTGAACGTAAAATCCTAGGAATTCACCTGGAATTCATTAGGTCACCTGAACCAAATCGGGTGTCAACCGTAAGAACGGTGGTTGCATAGCATGGTCAAAGACAGGACCTTGTGCCAGACCGACAAATTATAAGGGTGAGCTTTACTATTGCTCCTACCAAGGATAGTAATTGCGTCCGACACGTTATAGACCATAATCAAAAGCATGTCACGGGACATTGCCTTAACAGTTGCTTGTTCAACGCTTTCCTTTCAACCGGACGGTAGTTTGCCGAAAGGTAATATACGGAACAAGTAAACTGGACGTGTTGCTTTCCAAATACAAGGTTAGCAAGTGGGTGACACAAAACCGCAAGTTTTGAGCTAAAATTTTCAAATCTGAAACCCACAAAACCCACAAAAATATTTTGCAAACACCGGTAAAGGGTTATCCCGGAAAACTTATCTAGGGTAAAAACTAGATTTAATTTTCAAAAGATCAAATGTTTTCATAAAGATCCAATTTCCTTAATGGATCTAAATTTTTATAGTCATGTGGGACTGTAAACCATATCGTTACTACCATTGTTTATACCGCCATATAGAAATCACTGATGTACAAAGTGTGAAGAATAAAGAAGTGATTCTAGTATTTCAAGACGATATTGCTTGAGGACAAGCAACGCTCAAGTGTGGGAATATTTGATAATGCTAAAAACGAACATATATTTCATAGCATTATTCCTCAAGAAAGACAAGCTTTTAGTTGCAATTGTTCTATTTACAAGAGATATTCGTTTAAATAATAAAAGGTGAAGACAAAAGACAGATTCGACAAATTGAAGACGCAAACGACCAAAAAGCTCAAAAGAACAAAAGACAATCAAAAAGGTTCCAATTATTGATAAGAAACGTCTCGAAATTACAGAAGTACAAGATTCAAAACGCAAAGTACAAGATATTAAATTGTACGCGAGGACGTTCGAAAATCCGGAACCGGGACTAGAGTCAACTCTTAACGCTCGACGCAACGGACTAAAAATTACAAGTTAACTATGTATATAAATATAATATAATATATAATTAATTATATTAATTATATATATATTATATATATATATTAAAAACCGTCGGCAGCAGGAAACTCCAAGGGTGTGAGCTGTAAATATCTCTCCGCGACTCGCGGAGTTTTAAGGCCATTTTGCCGCGAGTCGCGGAGCCCCAAATTTCACTTCTGGCTATAAAGCCAACCGAATTCTGATCAAATTTTACACATCTTTTTTCTCTTCCTCTTCATACGTAAATATAATTATATTTATAATTTATATTTTAATTTTAATTATAATTCTAATAATAAGGGTATGTTAGCGAATGTTGTAAGGGTGTAAGTCGAAATTCTGTCCGTGTAACGCTACGCTATTTTTAATCATTGTAAGTTATGTTCAACCTTTTTATATTAATGTCTCGTAGCTAAGTTATTATTATGCTTATTTAAAACGAAGTAATCATGATGTTGGGCTAATTACTAAAATTGGGTAATTGGGCTTTGTACCATAATTGGGGTTTGGACAAAAGAACGACACTTGTGGAAACTAGACTATGGGCTATTAATGGGCTTTATATTTGTTTAACTAAATGAAAGTTTGTTAATATTAATATAAAGATTTACAATTGGGCGTCCCTATAAATTACCATATACACTCGATCGGACACGATGGGCGGGGTATTTATTTGTACGAATAATCGTTCATTTAACCGGACACGGGAATGGATTAATAGCCACTAGAATAATTAAAACAGGGGTGAAATTACATTCAAGGGTAATTGGTGTAATTGTTAACAAAGTAGTAAAACCTTGGTTTACACGCAGTCGATAACCTGGTGTATTCATTAAACAAAGTATTAAAACCTTGTTACAATTCGAATCCCCAATTAGTTGGAATATTTATCTTCGGGTATAATAATAATTTGACAAGGACACTTGCAATTTATATTTATGACTGATGGACTGTTATGGACAAAAACCAGACGGACATATTGAATAATCCAGGACAAAGGACAATTAACCCATGGGCATAAAACTAAAATCAACACGTCAAACATCATGATTACGGAAGTTTAAATAAGCATAATTCTTTTATTTCATATTTTATTTCCTTTATTTTATATTTAATTGCACTTCTAATTATCGCACTTTTATTTATTGTTATTTTATTTAATCGCACTTTTAATTATCGTACTTTTAATTATCGCAATTTTTAATTATCGCAATTTCATTATTCGCAATTTCATTATCGTTATTTACTTTACGCTTTAATTTAAGTCTTGTATTTATTTTATATTTTACATTAGGTTTTAACTGCGACTAAAGTTTTAAAATCGACAAACCGGTCATTAAACGGTAAAAACCCCCCTTTATAATAATAATATTACTTATATATATATTTGTATTTTTATAAAAGTAAACTAATATAGCGTTGAGCTTTGTTTAAAGATTTCCCTGTGGAACGAACCGGACTTACTAAAAACTACACTACTGTACGATTAGGTACACTGCCTATAAGTGTTGTAGCAAGGTTTAAGTATATCCATTCTATAAATAAATAAATATCTTGTGTAAAATTGTATCGTATTTAATAGTATTTCCTAGTAAAATATAAGCTATTTTATATACACCTCGTTCGACATCAGAGATGTTATAATTAAATGACGGAATTATTATGAACGTTAGTCAACGGAAACTACGAATTTAAATAACGAAAGGTATTATTTAAAAGAAAAAGACGGTGTTAAAAATAAATTTAACGGAAAAACGCGGGATGTTACATTATCCACAACTCAAAAGAAATTTCGTCCCGAAATTTAGTTGGAAGTAGTAGTCGATATCTCTTACTCGAGACTTTACGTTGTCAATGCTATGAATAAGTGAAAGTACGTTCTTGAGGGTTCTCATGAATTTGGATAGTCAGGGTTTTACGTTGCATTAAGGTTCGGTTTTTACGATCCCCAGTTTCAACTGGTTTTCCTATGAAGAGAAATTTGTCATCGATAGTTGATGTATCCAGCAGGATTGCACGTTCCTGTTCCGCAGGACACGTTTCTAAGTTTGTTACACGAAATGTAGGGTAAACGGAAACTTAATTGAGTCGGAAGTTCTAAACGGTAGGGAGCGGTTCCAATACGCCCCAAGGTTTCAAAAGGGTTAACATGTCGCGGGTTTAACTTTCCCTGATTCCCGAAACGGATTACACCCTTCCAAGGTGCGGGTTCTCAATATTACGCGGTTACACACTGGGATTTGTGAGGTTCTCCTCTAAGTTTGGTATAACACTTCTGGCGACAATGGGTTGTCTCGAGCCCTTCTCGGACTTGAACGATCTCAATTGTTGTTTCTTGATGGAGTTCAGATTTCGGTGGTTGATGCTTTGGTTAAATGAACAGGGGTATGACATTAGCGGTCATATAAGGTTTCGAAAAGTGCGCGTGAACACACGAGTGGTAACTACTGTTGTAAGAGTGATCTACTAAAGGTGACAATACGAGTTTGTGAGATGTCTTTCCAAGACGTAAATCGTTCGTTTGCTCGGTTCGTCAGTTTGTGGGTGGTATGCGGTACTCATGTCTAAGCAGGTTCCCAAGGTTTCTTGTAAAACTAGAAGTGAAACGAGTATTTCGATACAGAATAATTGACAAAGATACACCGTGTTGGAAAAGAATCTCTTAAGATACGTTTGAACAAGTTAGTTAGGGTTCGAAAAATGTTCGTTAGGACTATTCACCCTCGTGGCGAATACTTATGTAATATGAGGAGTTTCTCTATCCATGGAGAAATGTTACAAGGAGTTTCTTTAAACGGAAATGCGAACGGTAAAGATAGTAGTGAAATGAGGACTTAGAATAGGATGAGTTTACATCTCGAGGTTGCTATAACGTGCCTCTAGTTGTCAAAAGTTGAAGTCTGAAAGAGAAACGAGGTAGTACACGTAGTTGTATAGTTCGGGGTTGAATAATAGTTGACCGATTATCAGAAACACAAGGGCGTTAAGTCAAAGAAGAGTGAAGTATCGTTGGATTGTGTGTTATCTTAATTTCCAGTAATATCAGACGGTAACGGTGAAATAACAGAGGTATGTAGTGTGGTACGTGATGACAAGAATATTGATCGGATCCACAATTTAGTATTCGAATTCTTCGTGCAAAATAACGAATTTCCGTCCCGTTGATTTCGAGTCGAGGGAGTATGCCTTTCGGCGTCCAAGTAGAAATATTTCCATATTTGAGTCCCATCTGGTGTTGTACGAATTTAGCTAGAAATGTTGGTGTGAAGAATCACGCTCAAGGTTCGATCGCGGAGAGATTAAAGTCGTGTAATACGAGAAAAGTCAGAAATGAATCTTCGGTAACAACCGGTGAGATCTAAGATTTTTACGAATACAAGTCTGAGTTGGGAGAGTTTCCTGATTACATGTGGCTTGATTTCGAGATTGATTGAAATTCCTTGACCATTAACTTCATGGTCTAGAAAATTGGACTTCGTTCAACAGAAATTCTCACTCGGAGAATTTGGTATAAAGTTGCTCTTTTCTCAAAAGTTCGAGCGTAAGATGGTGATGTTGTTCGTTTTCCTTCTTTACTTAAATAAGTTAAAATGTCATCTATAAATACGATAACAGATTAGTCTATATGAATTTGCATACGCGGTTCAAGAGGTTTATGGATACGGGCGAGCCCTAAATAAATCAAGCGGTACTAAGAGAGATTTACAACTAACGTTGCGAGTTCGGAAAGTGGCTTAGGAGACATCGTCTCACTTAACCCCCAATTGATGATAACCGGAACGGAGGTCGATTTGGAACATACGGGATTCGTGCAAATAATCATGAGGTCATGGATGCGAGGGAGAGGGTATCGGTTTCCAACCGAAAATTACTCAGTTCACAATAATCTATACAAGATGATGGGGAAACATTTTTTTTTTTTTTTTTTTTTTTTTTACGAATAGGTTCCGAGCTCCCTAGTTCTATAGGTGTCAAGTCAAAAGTCTTAACGTATTTCCTCCAATAAAATTTATAGGCACACAATATTTTTCCGTCGGTCACTTAAATCGTCTAAGTAGTATCTGGGGGAAAGAGGTGGAATATAAAGAGCATGAGTCAAATCCTTGGTTATAAAACGTCTAGCGGTAATCGAATCGAACAAGTATGAAATATACGGTTTGTTGTGAAGAAACGTACCCGTTACTAGTCCATCGTCGTTCCGGGCATCCTTGGTGTCGATGTCGAAGGTTCAACGGCGTGCGTTGGGGTTGATTTTCTTATTTGGGCACACATTCCTAAAATGACCTAGTTGGCCACATTCGAAGCAAGCACCCGTTCTGTGTGCGTTGGGCATCTTTCGAGCGACGGGTCCTTGGCGCCGGTGGCGAAACCTGCCACATCCTTCAAAGTGATGCTTGTGGCATTCGTCACAAAAAGGCAGTTTTCCGGCATAGCCTTTCTTGTCGTTGGAGGTAAAAGGCTTCTTGGCGGGGTTGTTGTTATTGTTGTGGTTGCTTGATTGAGAGGCTTCCCATGTTCTTTTGTTGTTACTCGGGTGGTTCTCGACCATTGGTGCCGGTGCTTCCATTTCATTCACCGTTTCTAAGGCTTGGCGGGCCATTGTTAAAGCCTCTTGTAGGTTAGTGGGTTGAGATGTCATTATCTTGTGTTGAATGCTCTTAGGGAGGCCATCCATGTAAAGTTCGACTCTTAGGGATTCGGGAGTCATGAGAATTGGACACATCGAGACTAGTTCGGTAAACCGTTGATTATAAGCCTTGAGGTCATTTCCGGCCGTTTTTAAATTCCTTAGACCCTGTTCGAGCCTTCGAGTCTCGTCGCGCGGGAAGTATTCGGTGATCATTCTTTCTCTTAATTCGGTCCAAGAGAGTGTGTGGGCTTCATCGCTTCCCACTAATTGTACATACGTGTTCCACCATGAGAGAGCAATACCGGTGAAAGTGAGGGTGGAAAACTTGACCTTATCTTGGTCTCGACAACCGCTTGTGTTAAAAACGGTCTCCATTTGTTCAAACCATCGGGTGAGAGTAACCGGTCCCCCGGTTCCATCGAAAGTGGGAGGATTGTACTTCATGAAGTTCTTGTAGGAGCAACCTTCGATTGAATTACCGGCTCCATGATTGTTGTTGTTAGAAAAGTGATCGGCCACGGCCGTACCCACGGCGGTGGTTATCATTCGTTGAAGAGCTTGTTCTAGAGTTTCGAGAGGAGTATTGTGTTGACCTTGGTGAGCCATTGTTCCTTCATGAGACAAGAATATCGTTGGTTAGTATTTTCAACAATACTAACCGTGGCATGGGATAAGGATAGAGAGAAAAATTTTCCTTGACTCGCCTTAAATTCTCTATGTCATAATGTCGGAACGTCCATGTGAATCACCGTAATATAATCCCGGAAATTATATTACCCTGATTCTCATGTGCATTTAACATTACTTCATAAAGTCAAGGTGGCGCACCAACAAAATTTATCAACGTAAGATCAAGATCGAATACGAGTTAGATATGATAGAAGAGTTCGAGTATAAATGCACAATTAGTCAAATAATTCCTACTTCAGTCTATATGCCGGTTGTAGTCTAGATTCACCTATGTACCCTATGACTCGGGGTGAACACAAATGAACTCTAAATCCCTACAACCAAGGCTCTGATACCACCTGTAGCGACAGATGGGGTAGAAACCCACCCAGTGCCTTTCCAGCTAACCGCTTGGTGACCACTGAGTGTACCTCAGACACTGATTTTACGGCCCGCATTTCTGCCAAACTGCCAACCCTCAAATTCCAAGGGATCGCAAGGGGTAAGAGCCAATGCTTCGTCACAGGTAACACTGTGAGAACCCCCTCTACGATTAACCCGCCAAAAAGCATAGTCCGTATGAGTGCCCGGCCTGACAGCCGGCGCGCGTGACTACCTTTACGGCTAAGGTTAAACCAGCTCTGATACCACCTGTAGCGACCCCGACCAATCGTCAAGTGACGGCGTCGGCTACGTGGGTCCCATTACCTGATTATAAGTCTTTAAGATAACGTTTGACCAAAATATGTCGCCTTCATTTCAAAATAAAGATTGTTTCAAAGTTTACAAGAATTGTTCAACCAAAAGTTAAGTTACAACGTTATAGATACGATTGAAATCTAGGCGACACGGTTTAAAGTAAAGTCAAAAGACGCTCCATGAAATGCATGTATACTCGACATCGGATGCAAGTATCAAATAGTAAGCGGAAGCATGTTTCACATATCGTGCAAGACCTGAGAAAAACATAGAAATCTGTCAACGAAAACGTTGGTGAAATCATAGGTTTAAGTAAGTAAGTACAAGTGAACCACAAGATTTGCATCAATGAAATAATAGTGATACATTCCAAAAGTTTGTTTCACGAGCACCCAATTATCAAAGCTTAACATTCCTTCCATTGTATACCCCATCACTTAGTGCTAGAACAAACACTGATTCTCGAAAATATATTTCATCCGTAGACGGTAGCGAACCGTCAAAGATGAGGGTTGTCAACCCATATGGCCATATAACATAAGTTCTCACTTACACCCGGCAAGTGTAACTAATGATAATCGAATTGAGGATTTTTGTTCTAAACTCGTATGTAGAATGTTTGTTTTCCCGTTCTTGTGTTCACTTAGTTCAAAAGAATCGTTTATGTTTTCTCATCCCAATATAAGTTCAAAAAGAGTAAAAGTGGGACTATGATCTCACCTTTGATTGCACGAGTATAAATGTACTTCACAAAGTAAACGTGTGCATGAATGTTGCTTACCCTTGACCTAACCAAATAAGTTGTATCAATTAACCGGTTACGATACAAGGTCGGGTGAAATGTGTTCAATTAGTCCTATGGCTCAATACGACTTGAATAGTATAGCATGTGAATCACGTTGTCAAGTTTCATGCAAGAATCACGTACAAAAGCATGTTAGAACGATTGTATAAAAGTTTGGCTAAGTTTGACTAAAAGTCAAACTTGGTCAAAGTCAACGAAAAAGTCAACGCGTTCGGGTCGGGTCCCGGACTATTTTTCTATGCTACATATTCATATACAAGTATATTAAAACAAGTTTCATGTGAATCGGAGGTCGGTAGCTAGTCAAACATTTCGCGTGAAATGTGACAAAGTGAGCAGAATCTGGCCAGGCGATTCTGCGCGCCGCGCGGGGATGTGGCGCGCCGCGCCACTACCTGGGCAGAGAATTCTGGTCAGTTTTTCCAAGTGTGCACAAACCAAAACCTTTTCCAACCCAATTCTTGACCCGCAAACACTTATAATGCCTATCATATATCGTCGAAAAGGTATTTTGACGAGGAATACAACTAACCACATCTCATCAATCAAAAACATCATTTACAATAACCGAAAACTCGTCAATTGATCAAGAAAGGTTTATTTTCAAAGTTTCAAGTTCGTAAAACGTATTTTATGATTCGGGAATCCAATTTACACATACGATATGCCGTTTCGAAGGTAATTAAGCATACATTACAACTAATCACTAACAATTAACATTCCATGGCATTCAAGCATCAAAAGTTCATGTCAAGAACTATCAAACCCTAGTCAAACATCACAAAATCAATATTCATGTTTTTGAAGTTTTCTTAATCAACCTACGTATCAAAACGAAGCTAGTGATACTAGTAACACAATTAAAACATGCACTTTAACAATCTAACAACATTAACTCATCCAAAATCAAGGATTAAGCACACCCATTTCAAGTTCATGCTAGTTACTCCAAAAACAACAAATCGAGCAAACCAAACATATATTCATGTTAGACTCGAGCCATAGACACTAACTAACACCATTTCAAATCAAAAACACGAATTTAGAGAAATCTAGAGTTTTAGAAATGTTACCCAAACGAGATGAAGTTGGTATCAAATTGTAGAGGATAAAGAGAGGATTCCAAATATGTAATCGGATTTGTTGTGAGCTTCCAAGATTGAATTTAGATGATGAATGAATGGAATGGGTTTGTGTGTGTGTTCTTGAGATGGAGAGAAAAGGGATGAGGGAGATGATGGAATGGATGAAATGGGTTGACTAGTTGACCTAGTCAACTAGTTTGCCCATTTGGCAACTCCGGTCCCTCGAGTTTCAAAGCGGGTGCGGGATTTAACCGATCAAATATTTTTAAAACGCAAGTTAACGAGAGATGTTATAATTAAATGACGGAATTATTATGAACGTTAGTCAACGGAAACTACGAATTTAAATAACGAAAGGTATTATTTAAAAGAAAAAGACGGTGTTAAAAATAAATTTAACGGAAAAACGCGGGATGTTACAGTAAAGACTTTGAATTCAACGTGGGTGACCGTGTAATGTTGAAGGTCGCACCTGGAAGGGTGTAATTCGTTTCGAAAAGCGTGGAAAGTTAAACCCGCGATACATTGGTCCTTTTGAAATCTTGGAGCGTGTTGGACCCGTTACTTACCATTTGGATCTTCTGACTCGATTGAGCTCAGTTCATCCTACCTTTCATGTATTGAATTTGAAGAAGTGTCTTGCTAAACCGGAACATGTCATACCATTGGAGGAACTTACAATTGATGACAAACTCCACTTCGTGGAAGAGCCTGTCGAAATTATGGACCGTGAGGTCAAAACTTTGAAACACAACAGGATTCCGATCGTCCGAGTCCGATGGAATGCCAAACGAGGACCTGAGTTTACCTGGGAACGAGAGGATCAAATGATGCAGAAGTATCCTCACCTTTTCCCAACTCCTCCATCTCCTTCAGCTTAAAATTTCGGGACGAAATTTTCTTTAACAGGTGGGTAATGTAACGACCCTGGTTTTTCCAACTTTTCTTAATAATATTTATTATTAATGCTTGCGTTTTAATAAATGTATTATTTTTATACATTTACTTGTTACCGTAATTAACTTTACATGTCCCGACTCGTCTTTGTGACACACGTGCTTTTCACGAATAATATTTTGGATATTATTCACGTTCATGATTAATTATTATTAATCAATTTTAATTAACTAATGTTACTAGTTAATTACTTGGGCTTTATTTATTAAATTGTTGCATACTTACATTGACTCATGTTAATGGACTTGGAAGCCCACCCTACTTTTCTTAATGGACTACTAGTTAGCCCAACATTAAGCTAGTGAATTATTAAGGCTTAAACTTAGATTAATTAAGTTAATGAGGAGACAAAGTTGTCACAAGCATGCTAGTAACTCTTTCCCATATATTTAACTTTAATCCATTCTAAGCTTTCACCATTCTCTCACACTGGAAAGTTGAGTTTTGGCTTTCCTCTTTTGGCACTTGAAACCGTCGGCCATCCTTGGTGGGGAGGGAGTTCAAGACTTTCTTTTTGGTTACTTATTTGCTAGCATTACTTCATTTTCTCACACACAAACTTACTTACATTTCTTTCTCTCATCTTTTTCTCTCAAAATTGTAAGTAACAAACTTTATTTTCTTCTTTGAAAACCGCCACTAGCATCATCATTCTTCTTGTTTAGTTACTTGATTGTTGTTTGTTGTTGTTAAATATCAAGTTTTCTAACTTGTATCTTCATGTAATCTTGGTTACTTCCATCTTTTGTTTGATGAAGAACCAAGAACAAGAATCTAAATTTGTTAGTTTATGGTTCTACACTTAAATGTTTTAAAGATCTAAAACTCATAAGCCTTGAGAGCTTACTTGTGTTCATGTTTTGTAGACTTAAAGTTTACTTTCCTAAGATCCAAACTTTGATTTGAATCTTCTTAAGTATGAAACAAACATGAACATAATACTTAACTTTAGTTTATTTCTTCATTTTATTTATTTAAAGTTGTGATGTTGCTACTTTGGTCAAGTATTACTAGTTAAACTTGATCTCATTTTTCTAGAAACTTTGTAAGTTCAAGAACATGGAAGTCTAACTTTCTAGTTATAACTTCAAACACTTATGTTAGATCTAAGTTTCTATAGCTTATGGTCTTCCAATTTTGTTGTAAACAAGAGCTTATAAGCTTACATACATTCTACAAGATAAAAATCTAAGTTTCATAACTTATGGTTTCATTAAAGTAAAGATCCAAGTTCTATAACTTAGGATCTAACTTAAGAACACTAGATCTAGACTTTCTAGTCTAGGATCTTTAAGATCTAACTAAGATCTAAGTTCTACAACTTAAGATCTTGTTTATTTAGTTTACTTTCAAGTTTATAGCTTAATATTACTACTAGAACTCATGTATGTGTCGGATCTAAGATCTTGATGTAACTTTGGTTCATCAACCTTCATACAACTCTTAAGAGAGCTGTGCTACATATTTTAGACATACAATAGTGTTATGATGGTCAAAACTTGGTTAAAATAATGCAAACACATCAACGAGTTGTACACTTGAAGCTACAAGCATCAAGGATGAGAACCGTGATGCGCATCAAGCACCAAGAACCCACTGGAACACCTTTCTTACTATTTTTGGGAACTTATCAGTAACCTGGACTACTGGAAAAGTTAATTTCCAGATTTTTCGGTTCGAGTAGATGACTTTTCGTTTAAGAGTCGTCTTAATTCGATTTACGGTTTAGGATTTATAGCCTTCCGAAAGTCACTACACCCTTTTAACGTTGTGCTGAAATTTTTGACCTACTCGCACTTAAACCGTCGCCACGGTCAAACAAAGACGAGTTTGGATCTAAATTTTGGTCAGCAACTGGTGGACTCACATACGGAGCCATATCCACTGATTACGCGTCTTTTCAATTTACGTAGAGGTTGTAGCAGCTGATCAAAGTCAGCCTTTGTTTCGATCTCTATTCTTGATTGAAAACTTACTTTACTCTTTTGTTTGATGATGAATGATGATGATAGTTAAGACCTAATTTACATACTTTTAAACCTTTGGGAACGATTTACTGACTTAGTAACTTTTGACTTAGGTTGAGGACCTTTCGGACCAACTACTTGCTTACTTTCCCGAATCAACTTTACTACTTTTCAATGTGAGTTATAGCATCCCTTTTTACTTTAACTATTTTGGGACTGAAAATACATGCGCATTTTACATTTTACATACTAGGCACGAGTACTTAAACTTTATATATGTGTGGGTTATACAACGGCATAAACTTTTCCCTTAGCTCGGTAACGTTTAGTCATTGGTTTTTGAACCGGTGAACGCGAATCTTAGATATGGATCCATAGGGTTTGACATCCCCACTCGGGCTAGTCGCGCTAGCATTTAACGAGTGTTTAATACTTCGTAAACATACGCACTCGCCAAGTGTACTTTTAGGGGGTGTTATTTACGTTAAGTTAGTTACCAAGTGCCCACGGTTGAACATATACTTTTCATACTGTTTGAAATACGAAATCTAGTGGCCTACCTTACATTACTGTTACATTTAAACTATAGCTCACCAACATTCGTGTTGATGTTTTTAAGCATGTTTTTCTCAGGTGCTTAAGGTTTGGTTGCTTCCGCTGTAGTTGTCATGCTTTGTAGACTCCCGCTGCGCTTATTAGAGATGTCTTCGCATGAAACATTTATTTTGCATTCAAACTATGTTACTTTTGAAACAATGAATTTGTAACGACCATTGGGTCACGTACTATTATTATTGCCTTCTATTCGTAGAGGCACACTTTCGTATGTTAAACATTTGATGTTGGTTAAGACATCACCTTTTCTTATGAATGCAAACTTATTTTAAAACCGCATATAGTGTTTGACCTTGTAATGATCCTGTTGTTGATGATCCATACACGTTGATTTTGTATGGGGCATCACAATTTGAATGGCAGGTTGACGGAGGGGTTATGATTGCAAGTTTTTGAAAATAAAAGAATTCTAGAAGCAAAAATAAATATTCGAGAGACACTGATTGCAATATGGTGTATAAACGAAGGATCAACAGAGAAAAAAGTCTTTAAATTCCTAAAAGTAATAATTACTATTAGAAACTTGGCCAAAAATTGAAGAAACCTACAATACATATACAATACGATGAAAAAAAATATAAGGCTCCAAGTTAGTTAACATAACACAATACTGTAATGACCCGGAAATTTCCGACCAAATTTAAACCTTAATCTTTATATGTTTCCGACACGATAAGCAAAATCTGTAATGTTGAGTCTTGAAAAGTTTGAAACTATATTCATGTAATCAGTTAACCATTGACCATCCATTTGTCCGACGATTCACGAACATCATAACTTGTATTAATTATATACTTATGTATATATACGGATATATATGGATTATATCTATCTTGAATATATGATAATTAAGTATCTCATTAAATATATTAACAATGGTTTATATACATAAAATGAGACTACTAACTTAAGGACTTCGAAACGATATATATATATATATATATAAAGCTTAACGACGTTATAACTTCTAAGTTAAAATAAATATATATGTATTGTATTAAGATGTATTTACTATTGGAATATACTAGTAGGAAAACATCATTTTCAACCTTTTATCATGGAAAATGACATCTTTGTTATTATATATGATTCATGAAACATCTTTATATATTTTATACACGTATTATACTCGTACTATACACAGCTTCTAGAAGTATTTACTATTGGTATATACCAATAGAAATCTTCAATTATTTGTGTAATATGTCATTCATGACATAATATATTTTAACTTATCTTAGATATTTTCATTAAAAACCAAATTTCTTATTTTAACTTTTAAGATTTACTTTTAATAAAAATACAAACTACTTTTTCATATTTTAACTTTTAAGATTTTACTTTTAATAAAAATACAAACTACTTTTTCTTATTTTAACTTTTAAGATTTACTTATTTTATTTTATTTTATTTTTTTTACCTAACATTTTCAACTATAAATACCACATACATTTCTCATTTCAAACTTACACCTTAATCTCTCATTTCTCTCTCAAAATACTCTTAACTTCATACTTGATCATCTCCAAGCATTTTCTCCATCATTTAGCTTCAAAAACAACCCTTAATCATCATAAGAAAAACCACACAAGAAAACTTCAACAATCCTTCCAAAAATACAAGTTTGCTTCCAATCTTCAATCCAACTCCACCACTCTTTTGGTTCTAGGATTTTTCTCATCTCTTAGAGTAACTTTGTCCAAGTAACTTGAGGTAGTAACCTTATTCATAACCTTATTCAATTCATATTTATATAGCTATCTTATTTTGTGTTGTAAAATTTTAACAACAAGAACACAGTTTGAATGATTTCAAACTTGTTCGCAAACAAACATAATCCTTCTAACTTGACTTTTAAAATACTTCAACACATGTATTATGACAGTATGTCAAGCTAACATAAGGATATAAAACTTGTAAACACGAAGAACACCTTAAAACTGAACATACGCCGTCATAGATCAACGGGGGCTGTTTTGGGTTTGATTTTAAAAACCTATCCTAAACTTTGAATTAAAAGATTTCCTTTGGTGAAAAATCTTATTTTATATGGATATGAAATATATCCAAAACCCATGGTTAAACTCTAATTGGAAGTATGTTTTTCAAAAGAGTCATCAAGATGTCGTTCTTACGACGAATATGACTATCTTTTTGTATTTGACACATAAGCTGTATTTTCGACTATAAACATATTCTTTTTATGTTTAGATTAATAAATAACGGTTCGATACAAAACTATGGCAAGTTGAATCACTCAAAACGGAATTGTAACGAAGAAATTATGGGTAAAACAAAATTGGATATTTTTGTTTATTTTTAGCTACGATTTTGATTAATAAAAATGGACGCTAACCTTATCCTAGCTAACTTACCTTGTATCCTACATGTATCTATACATGTCTTGATCCCGAACTTATGGAAATACAATTTATGATAGTCGTGATTAAGTTCTACGACAATATATTATAGTCTTAATAAAGATCGTAAGGCACCATATATATATATGACTTGATCTTAATTGTTAAATAGATATTGACCAATATGTAAATATATAATTAATTAGGTTCGTGAATCCGAGGCCAACCTTATGCGTGTTCAGTGATGTTATATGTATTTTTACTACAAAATACAGTATGGTGAGTTATAGTCCCATTTTCACTATCTAAATTATTTTGGGATGAGAATACATGCAAATTTATAAATGTTTTACAAAATAAGCACAAGTTCATGAAACTACATTCTACGATTATTTTGTTATACCGGATATCTGTACTTATTATTATTATGCTTGGTAATCTAATAATTAGTGAAAAACACTAATTGACGCGAATCCTAAAGGTAGATCTACGGGCACCAACCACCCCCATTTTCGAATAGTGGAAATGCTTTAGTACTTCGAAGGGTCCTTGTCATACATTTGAATAGTGGAATGTATGATGCCAGATATCTTAAGCGCTCTATGTTAAGGTCGGTTACCAGGCGACTCATCGTATGAATGATTTTTGCAGTTGTAATGATCCTGCGCATTTAATTAAATGAAATCTTGTGGCTTATTAAATGTTATGATTATTATATAGAAACTAAACCTATGACTCACCAACAATTTTGTTGACTTTTTAAAGCATGTTATTCTCAGGTACGAATTAAGTCTTCCGCTGTGCATTAGCTCATATTAAGGATATTAATTGGGGCCATTCATGACATATATCAAAAGACGTTGCATTCGAGTCATTGAGGTTCATTAGAGATTATTATTAAGTAAATGGCATATTAGGTCATTTGGATATTATGAAATGTTAAGCAAACATGTCAACTCTTGATGTAATGATAGATTGCTTTTTAAGAATAAATGCAACGTTTGTAAATTGTATCATATAGAGGTCAAGTACCTCGCAATGTAATCAACTATTGTGATTCGTTTATAATCGATATGGACTTCGTCCGGATGGATTAGGAGCGGTCCTTTCAGTTGGTATCAGAGCGGTGGTCTTAGCGAACCAGGTCTTGCATTAGTGTGTCTAACTAATAGTTGTTAGGATGCATTAATTAGTCTGGACTTCGACCGTGTTTGCATGTCAAAAGTTTTGCTTATCATTTTTAGTCGGAAATCATTTGCTTATCTTCTTAGGAAATTGCCTGCTTATCATTCATAAGTCTAGACACGTCTTACTGCATTTACTACATTGATAGTGTATAGACAAAATTCATATCTTAGCGTATCTGTTACTATAGACTTTGTCTGACAGCTTCCGTAGATTCTCCGTAATTTATGGGATTTTGGTATTATATATATATATGTTAATTATGTATTGAAGAGTACCAAACCCAACTCCTACAATCTATTCCATGCCAAAAATTCATTTCCCCGACTATACGAGATGGATTCCGCATCTAGTTCAAATTCCTCAGACTCCGACAACTACGCCGATATGGATTTTCATTCGAGCTCCGAAGGCAGCGTCACTGGAATGGATCAACCAATTTCCCATCATCTATTTTGGATGAATTGGGGATGGGTTCGTAGTATACTAAATCACTGGAGATAAGAAGAAGGTGATCCGTTCCATCCACCAAATTGTCCTCTTGACGATGAACCTGAAGCACTTACCGGCGAACCTGTTCGAGAAACCATTTTCTCTCTCATCTCTAGAGTATCTCGTCACGATTACATAATATCCCATATTTCGGATCTTATTCATCCGCTCGTCCCAACCGCCAATCATCCCGGCATAATAGAAGAAGTTAACGAACTACGCGCTCGTATGACGGCTTTGGAGAACATGGTGCGAAGGTTACAAACACCAGCAGCAGCAGCACCAGCAGCATAATCCGTTCCACCATCATCAACGCCGATAGTACCTTATCACTCCAAACTACAACCGCGTCGTAAACCTTAACATCATAATCTGAACCTCGGATATCAACATCACACGCCTCAATATCACCATCTGTACCTCGAGTATGATCTCTGTTCTACATATTGTTCTACATCGATTATCTTTGCTTTATATATCGTTCTATCTCATTTATCCCCGTTCGACATGACGATTATGTAATCTCTAATATTTTAGACATCATGTAATCGGGTAATAACGAAAAATCAAATGAGTTTAATATCTTATTGACTCATTAAATCTATGATTACATCTGAAGAAAATATATATGCAAGTATATTTTCATAAAGATTGTAATTAAAAATTCTTTTGTACAAACTGTTAATGATGAAAAATATTTTAACGGGTAGGTAGTACCCGAGGAATATTTAGATTTCACATTAATAAGTTACACTGTACATTCTTCGAATCTGATTAATGGTCATTTGCTATCCTACTTACAATCATCGATATACGTATCCGTTCACCCCAGATTAACCATTTCCATTTAAATTTCATATTTGGATTTTGATCTATCAGAATCCAACAAGTGGCATAAAGAAGAAAACATTGGACAAAATAAAACTTGTTAGAAATAGACGAATTAACTAATTGAAATATTGTTAAGAAATCCACGCTAACTGTTCCGGCTAACTGTTCCCAGCTAACTGATTAACATTTATTTTATCGCAATTTACATTCTCGCAATTTTAATTTCTGCACTGTACATACTGTCGGGACACATGTACAACAATACGTCGGATTAATTCTGAGACAACACGTTGTATAATGGGTCATGATATATTTATTTATTTTATGCATTTTAAATAACGGGACACGTATACAAGGTTTCAACTTATCATATTGACCCATCTATATATATATTTCGGAACAACCGTAGACACTCTATATGTGAATGTGGGAGTTGGCTATACACGGTTGGAGTTGATTCTAAAATATATATATATACTTTGAGTTGTGATCGACACCGAGACCATTACACGGGTCACGATATGTATTAGGTAATTTGAATATTATATATCTAATTTATATATGAATTTATTGAACCATTGAACAATTGAACTATTGGACTGTTAACTTTGGACAAGTAAAATGAATTAAAATGTTGAATATAACATATGAAATTAAACTAATCTTCAAGTTTGCCACTTGATTTCATTTTAAACCTCATTTGTCAATTACAATCCACGTTCAAAATTTTCATGATTTTTGAAAACACTTCGATCGAGGAATTGAACCAACCGCCCTTCATCTACGGAAGAAAAGATGTATGCATACAGTTATGCACCTGAAGAACTCTCGAACCCCAAATTCATAGTTTAACACATACTGTGTTGAATCCTTTGCCATTTATTAGCAAAAACAACCCTACAATTCCTTTTCAAGAAGCTAATTTTGTCACAACTCCACTTCGACTTCTCAGTGAGACTACTCCTATTATAACCTCGATATTCATACCTTATCCATTCACCGTTGTTACCGGAAAACCTTTTATATTTCACAACATCATCAGCATATGTACAAGCAACTCGTTATCTTTTTGGCGAAATCCGCAATCAGTATTTTGAAAATCTCGTAGAAATTCTCCCATTTATACCGAAAACGTCTATCTCTAAGAGTTACATATTTCGAATGTGAAGTTTCTGAAAACACCCTGGACTATGAAGTAGTTCTTGAAATGCTAATGAAGCAGCAAAAACTGTAAACAACTTTATCGTTCAAAAGTTTGATGATAAAGTACAGTGTATTGGTAAAACTTCGAAAAAGGGGAGGTTGAAAACTGGAAAAAGGTTTGAGCAAAGTATGAAGGAAGTCGTAAACAAATCATGCAAACTAAACCTAACTTCAAAGGATTCAAATGATTTAGCGCCTGCTGAAATCGTTATCAAGAACCTTATTCCTTATCCTAAACCTTTTCAGATGATATTCTTCATCATCATATTATTTTAGATATTATAAAATATCTTCCTATCTTCCGTTATACACATTCTCCATATTTCTGGAAATAATTTCACAACTACTCTCATATGAGATCACTTATTTCTCCGTAACATCTGCGTTACAACATAAAAGAAACTGTGTTAGTTTCTAAGTTCTAAAACCTTCGAGTTTAAATATGAATGTTTTGAAGTAGTGTTGGGAACTGATGCATGAATTAGTATAATATAATGAAACTTGATCAACTTTATTATATTACAGTAAGTCATGTTAAGTTTCTAATGGAATGTGATGATTCACAGTACCATCATCATGTGCTATGTTACACGGCTCTTACATTCTATCCAATCTCCAAATATATTAAGAACATATCATCTTGATAGTTCTATCTTTCCAGGATATTCTGGTAATCTGACAAACCAAAAATCGTGCCATTACCATTTCTTTCTGAAAGCATTAGCTATGTTCATTCCAAATTTCATACCTACGAATTCCGGACTATTGCTTGCTTGACTCAAGGACGGGAAGAAGAAACGAAGGGACAAAGCCCCGAAATAGAAATTGGAGTGTAAATCGCAGCAAATAGGAAAGAGCATTAACTATGAATGACAATGATTATAGAAAACCGAAGCAAGGACATCGAAGTATAAGGGAAGATATAAAACACAACAACCACCCAGAAACTACAAACCGTGTATTGCAACGTAAAGACACGGGAGAATTAGAAACATTATAATTCCAAGGAAATCATAAAAGTGAATAGATTCTTCTGGCGGCAGATGAAAGAGAAGAATGAAAGATATGAAAGTTAGAAGTATAATAAGAATCAGGATTGGATGGAGCATATTAAGGAAGGAGTAGAGAAAGAAAGAATAGAAGGTGTAAAGAATAAGGAATGAAGGGATGAATTTATAGAGAAATAACCGACATAGAAATCGAAACAGATTGCCGCATTAAATCAAAGAAGATCCTGATCGCCGAAAAACCAAATCTTATTACATAAGATTTTCTTTAAATCTCTTAAATCCCGAATATCAATCCTAACCACGTCATTAGTTCAAACAATTCCATATTACTCATTTCACTCTTTTGTGATAGCTTAGCTCGTATGCTTCACATGATCGAAACGTTTTATCTATATCTATTAATAATGATAAAACTCCATTATCACCTCATATTCATCATGAAAACATTCTTATTGTTATCCATGACAACCTCTATCAAATTTCGGGGACGAAATTTCTTTAACGGGTAGGTACTGTAATGACCCGGAAATTTCCGACCAAATTTAAACCTTAATCTTTATATGTTTCCGACACGATAAGCAAAATCTGTAATGTTGAGTCTTAAAAGGACCGCTCCTAATCCATCCGGACGAAGTCCATATCGATTATAAATGAATCACAATAGTTGATTACATTGCGAGGTACTTGACCTCTATATGATACAATTTACAAACGTTGCATTTATTCTTAAAAAGCAATCTATCATTACATTAAGAGTTGACATGTTTGCCTAACATTTCATAATATCCAAATGACCTAATCTGCCATTTACTTAATAATAATCTCTAATGAACTTCAATGACTCGAATGCAACGTCTTTTGATATATGTCATGAATGGCCCCAAATAATATCCTTAATATGAGCTAATGCACAGCGGAAGACTTAATTCGTACCTGAGAATAACATGCTTTAAAAAGTCAACAAAATTGTTGGTGAGTTATAGGTTTAATTTCTATATAACAATCATAACATTTAATAAGCCACAAGATTTCATTTAATTAAATGCGCAGGATCATTACAACTGCAAAAATCATTCATACGATGAGTCGCCTGGTAACCGACCTTAACATAGAGCGCTTAGGATATCTGGCATCATACATTCCACTATTCAAATGTATGACAAGGACCCTTCGAAGTACTAAAGCATTTCCACTATTCGAAAATGGGGGTGGTTGGTGCCCGTAGATCTACCTTTAGGATTCGCGTCAATTAGTGTTTTTCACTAATTATTAGATTACCAAGCATAATAATAATAAGTACAGATATCCGGTATAACAAAACAATCGTAGAATGTAGTTTCATGAACTTGTGCTTATTTTGTAAAACATTTATAAATTTGCATGTATTCTCATCCCAAAATAATTTAGATAGTAAAAATGGGACTATAACTCACTTGTGATGATTTCCGAATAGATGGTAATATGACTTGGCCCTTGACAAATTCACGAACCTAATAATAATATTTTTGTGTCAAGATATATATATATATATATATATATATATATAATTAATATTTCATACTTATGATACTTGTGATAATTTTAATTGTCCTTTGTTAGTAGTCCAAAAGTCCGATAGTCCAATAGTATAAATATATATATAAATATAAATGCGTATATTGTGTTAGAATTCACTAACACTATAATATATTGTCTTAATATAGTAAGACACATAATATGTATATTGTCTGAAGCAATCCGCGACCCATTGTATACATGTCTCAGGCTCGATCACAACTCAAAGTATATATATATTTTGGAATCAACCTCAACCCTGTATAGCCAACTCCAACATTCAAATATAGAGTGTCTATGGTTGTTCCGAAATATATATATAGATGGGTCGATATGATATGTCAAAACGCTGTATACGGATCCACGGTGATCAAGTCATATATATATATAGTGCCTTACGATCTTTATTAAGACTATAATATATTGTCGTAGAACTTAATCACGACTATTATAAATTGTACTTCCATAAGTTCGGGAACAAGACATGTATAAATACATGTAGGATACAAGGTAAGTTAGCTAGGATAAGGTTAGCATCCATTTTTATTAATCAAAACCGTGGCAAAAAACAAACAAAAATATCCAATTTTATTTTACCCATAATTTCTTCGTTACAAATCCGTTTTGAGTGATTCGACTTGCCATAGTTTTGTATCGAACCATTATTTATTAATCTAAACAGAAAAAGAATATGTTTATAGTCGAAAATACAGCTTAGGTGTCAAATACAAGAAGATAGTCATATCCGTCGTAAGAACGACATCTTGATGACTCTTTTGAAAAACATACTTCCAACTAGAGTTTAACCATGGATTTTGGATATATTTCATATCCATATAAAATAAGATTTTTCACCAAAGGAAATCTTTTAATTCAAAGTTTAGGATAGGTTTTTAAAATCAAACCCAAAACAGCCCCCGATGATCTATGACGGCGTATGTTCAGTTTTAAGGTGTTCTTTGTGTTTACAAGTTTTATATCCTTATGTTAGCTTGACATACTGTCATAATACATGTGTTGAAGTATTTTAAAAGTCAAGTTAGAAGGATTAAGTTTGTTTGCGAACAAGTTTAGAAATGATCTAAACTATGTTCTTGTTGTTATTAGTTATATACTCAAAATAAGATAGCTATATGAATATGAATCGAATAAGATTATGAATAAGGTTACTACCTCAAGTTACTTGGATAATGCCACTGGAAAGGAAGTATAATTCTTGATCTTCAAAGAGTTTTTGAAATGGGTTCAAAAGATTGAAAGTATAAACTTAAAATAGATGATCTTCATGAGGTGTTCTTGAATGATTCTTATAAGATGATTATAGATTGGATTTTTGATCAAAAAGATGAATATTTAAGAGTACTTGGTCGTGGTTTATGAAGGAGGAAAGAATAAGAATGGAAAGATATGGTTTTAAGTGTGTAAGTATGTAATATATATAAGTATATAAATCATATAAGTAATAATTTCAAAAGTAGTTTTGTAATTTTGTGTAATAATTGATACTAGCTTACAAAATATGTTTAAACATGTTTTCTAATCATTTAAAAAGTTGAAAATGATGTTTTCCTATTGGTATATACCAATAATAAATACATCTAGAAGCTGGGTATGATACGGTGTGAATACCGAATGAATACGTATAGAAATCTTGATGGAATTGAATGAGATTATGAGTATAGCTATCTTTGTTGAGTATAAGTATGTTAGTATATATGTACTTAAGTCCTTTAAAAGTGTATTAATTCATATTAATACAATACATATATATACATTTTAATTTAAAAGTTATTACAACGTTAATTGTTATATATATATGTATATAGTCTTGAAGTCTTTAAGTCAGTAATCTCATTTTATGTATATAACCAATTGTTAATATATGTAATGAGATACTTAAATATCATTTAACAATCATGAGTATATATTTATATTCATATATACGTCATTAAATAATTATTACGAATTATGACGTTCGTGAATCGTCAGGCTTGGTCAAAGGGTAACTAATTATCCGAATATAGTTTTCAAACTTTCTAGACTCAATATTACAGATTTTGCTTATCGTGTCGGAAACATATAAAGGTTAAGGTTTAAATTTGGTCGGAAATTTCCGGGTCGTTACAGTACCTACCCGTTAAAGAAATTTCGTCCCCGAAATTTGGTAGAGGTCGTCATGGATAACAATAGGAATGTTTTCATGACAATTATGAGGTAATAATGGAGTTTTATCATTATTGAGAGATATAGACAAAACGATTTGATCATGTGAAGCGTACGAGTGAAGCTATCACAAAAGAGTGAAATGAGTAAATGAATATATTCGTTTCAACCGATGACGTAGTTATTATTGACTTCCGGGATTTAAGGGATTTAAAGAAAATCTTACATAATAAGATTTGGTTCTTCGACGATTTAGAAAATCAGGATCTTCTTTGATTTAATGCGACAATCTGTTTTGATTTCTCTGTCAGATATTTTACTATAAATCCACCTCCTTCCCTTCCTTACTTCTATACCTCACATCTTCTACTCTTTCTCCTTATTTTCTACATTCGCCAACATGCTCCATCCTATTCTGATCCTTGTTATACTTCTAACTTTCATATCTTTCATTCTCCTCTTTCATCTGCCGCCAGAAGAATCTATTCACTTCTATGATTTCCTTAGAATTATAATGTTTCTAATTCTCCCGTGTCTTTACGTTGCAATGCGTATGGATATACACGGTTTATAATTTCTGGGTTGTTATTGGGTTTTATATCTTCCTTATACTTCGATGTTCCTACTTCTGTCTTTTATAATCATTATCATCTACTGTTAACGCTCTCTCCTATTTGCTGCGATTTTTACTCCAATTTTTATTTCAGGGCTTTGTCCCTTCGTTTCTTCTTCCCGTCCTCAAGTCAAGCGAGCAATGATTTGGAGTTTGTAGGTATGAGATTTGGAATGAACATAACTAATGCTCTTAGAAAGAAATGGTAATGGCACGATTTTGATTTGTCAAATTACCAAATTGTCCTGGAAAAGGTTGAATCATCAAGAAATATTTTCTTGATTTATTTTTATAAATTGAATAGAATGTAAGAGCCGTGTAACATGGCACATGATGATGGTACTGTAAATCATCACATTCCATTAGAAACTCAACATGGATTACTGTAATATAATGACGTTGATCAAGTGTCATTATATTATACTAATTCATGCATCATTTTTCAACACTACTTCAAAACATTCATATTTTAAACTCGAAGGTTTTAGAATTTAGAAACTAATACAGTTTCTTTTATGATGTGACACAGATAGCGCGAAGAGATGAATGATTTCAAATAAGAATAGTTATAAGAATATCTTCAGAAATATTGAGGATATTTATAATGAAAGATTCGATAATATCTTGAAATTTCTAATATCGAAGGATGATGATGAAGATTTACCCGTAAGGGTTTAGATTCAGAAGCAAGGTGTTCTCTAAAGATTTCATCAAATACAGAATCATCATGATTCTTTATGTACAAGTTTAGTCCTTGTGATTTGTTCAGAGTCTCCTTCATGGTGTGCTCAATCTGTTTTTCAGTACCAAATTTTCTGTCGAACGTTTCTAAAACTTCCTTCTTTATCATCAACTTTTGGCCATTAAGACCATCTACAACATACTGCTTCGTCAGCATTTTCAAAGTTAACGGATCTGGTCATCGGTTATCAAATCGAGGTGGTTTCAGAAGAATTGTGTTTTTAGATGATTAAACACTGATGGTAATATGGTGGAATATAAAAGGTTTCCCAGTAACAATAAAGAGTACGCATATATATCAAGGTTGTTTCGGATGAAAATTCGGAGTTAACTTGCTGAAGCTGTGACAAAATTTGGCTACTTCGAAAAGGAATTGTAAGGTTGTTTTTGCTAATAAATGGTAAAGGATTCAACACGGTACATGTTAAACTATGAATTTGGGTTCGAGAGTTTTTCAGGTGCATAAATCTTTTCTTCCGTAGATGAAGTGCGGTTGGTTCATCCTCTCGATCGAGGTGTTTTTCAAGAATTATGAAAGGTTTGAAAGCGGATTGTGATCGTCAAGATACAAATGAGGTTTAAGATGAAATCAAGTGGCAAACTTGAAGAATTGTTTAGTTTCATATGTTATAATCAATATTTTAATTCATTTTAATTGTTCAATAGTCCAAAAAATTCATATATAATTTAATATATAATATTCGAATTAATTTAATACGTATCGTGACCCGTGTACCAGTCTCAGTATTAATCCGACGTATTGTGTACATGCGTCCCGATTTATAGTGCGTAAAAGTAAATAACAGAAATAAAATTGCGATAAATGTAATACAGAATTAACAGTTAGCTGGGAACAGTTAGCGTGGATTCCTATCAAAGTTTATCATAGTTAATTTGTTTGTTTCTAACACTTTTTATGTTGTCCAATATTTTCTTCGTTATGCCACTTGTTGGATTCGGATAGGTAAAAATCCAAATATGAAATTTGAATGGAAATGGTTATTCTGGGATGAACGGATTCGTATCTTTGTGGATGTAAGTAGGATAGTAAATGACTGTTGAATCAGATTCGAAGAATGTACATTGTAACTTATTAATGTGAAATCTAAATATTCCTCGGGTACTACCTACCCGTTAAAATATTTTTCATCATTAACAGTTTGTTCGGAAGAATTTTTAATTACAATCTTTATGAAAATATACTTGCATATATATTTTCTTCGGATGTAATTATGAATTTAATGAGTCAATAGGATATGAAACTCATTTGATTTATCGTTATTACTAGATTACATGATCTCTAAAACATCAGAGATTACATAATCGTCATGTCAAACGAAGATAAATGAGGTAGAACGATACGTGAAGCGAAGATAGTCGATATAGAACAATATGTAGAACGAAGATCATACTCGAAATATAGATGATGATATTGAGGCGTGTGATGTTGATATCCGAGACATAGATTATGATGTTGAGGTTTACGATGCAGTTGTGGTTGAGGGTGATAAGAGTACTGTCGGCGTTGATGATGGTGGTACGGATTATGCTGCTGGTGCTGCTGCTGGTGTTTGTAACCTTCGCACCATGTTTTTCAAAGCCGCCACGCGAGCGCGAAGTTCGTTAATTTCTGCTAGTACACCGGGATGATTAGCGGTTGGAGTGAGCGAATGAACAAGATCTGAAATATGGGATAGTATATAATCGTGATGAGATACTCTAGAAATGAGAGAGAAAATGGTTTCTCGAACAGGTTCGCCGGTAAGTGCTTCAGGTTCATCGCCAAGAGGGCAATTTGGTGGATGGAAGGGATCACCCTCTTCTTGTCTCCAATAATTTAGTATATTACGAACCCATCCCCAATTCATCCAAAATAGATGATGGGAGATTGGTTGATCCATTCCGGTGATGCTGCCTTCGGAGCCCGAATGGAAATCCATATCGGCGTAGCTGTCAGAGTCGGAGGAATTCGAACTGGACGTGGAGTTCATCTTGTATAGTCGAGGAAATGAATTTTTGGTTTGGAATAGATTAAAGAAGTTAGGTGTGGTATTCTTCAATACATAATTTACATATGTATATATAATACCAAAATCCCGTAAATTACGGAGAATCTTTGAAAAGATATTAGTCAAAGGTAACAGATATACTAAGATATGAATTTTGTCTTTACACTATCAATGCACTAAATGCATTAAGACGTGTCTAGACTTAAGAATAATAAGCAGGCAATTTCCTAAGGATGATAAGCAGATGATTTCCGACTAGAAATGATAAGCAAAATTTTTGACATGTAGACACGGTCGAAGTCCAGACTAATTAATGCATCCTAACAACTACTAGTTAGACACACTAATGCAAGACCTGGTTCGATAAGACCACCGCTCTGATACCAACTAAAAGGACCGCTCCTAATCCATCCGGACGAAGTCCATATCGATTATAAACGAATCACAATAGTTGATTACATTGCGAGGTACTTGACCTCTATATGATACAATTTACAAACGTTGCATTTATTCTTAAAAAGCAATCTATCATTACATCAAGAGTTGACATGTTTGCCTAACATTTCATAATATCCAAATGACCTAATCTGCCATTTACTTAATAATAATCTCTAATGAACTTCAATGACTCGAATGCAACGTCTTTTGATATATGTCATGAATGGCCCCAAATAATATCCTTAATATGAGCTAATGCACAGCGGAAGACTTAATTCGTACCTGAGAATAACATGCTTTAAAAAGTCAACAAAATTGTTGGTGAGTTATAGGTTTAATTTCTATATAACAATCATAACATTTAATAAGCCACAAGATTTCATTTAATTAAATGCGCAGGATCATTACAACTGCAAAAATCATTCATACGATGAGTCGCCTGGTAACCGACCTTAACATAGAGCGCTTAGGATATCTGGCATCATACATTCCACTATTCAAATGTATGACAAGGACCCTTCGAAGTACTAAAGCATTTCCACTATTCGAAAATGGGGGTGGTTGGTGCCCGTAGATCTACCTTTAGGATTCGCGTCAATTAGTGTTTTTCACTAATTATTAGATTACCAAGCATAATAATAATAAGTACAGATATCCGGTATAACAAAACAATCGTAGAATGTAGTTTCATGAACTTGTGCTTATTTTGTAAAACATTTATAAATTTGCATGTATTCTCATCCCAAAATAATTTAGATAGTAAAAATGGGACTATAACTCACTTGTGATGATTTCCGAATAGATGGTAATATGACTTGGCCCTTGACAAATTCACAAACCTAATAATAATATTTTTGTGTCAAGATATATATATATATAATTAATATTTCATACTTATGATACTTGTGATAATTTTAATTGTCCTTTGTTAGTAGTCCAAAAGTCCGATAGTCCAATAGTATAAATATATATATAAATATAAATGCGTATATTGTGTTAGAATTCACTAACACTATAATATATTGTCTTAATATAGTAAGACACATAATATGTATATTGTCTGAAGCAATCCGCGACCCATTGTATACATGTCTCAGGCTCGATCACAACTCAAAGTATATATATATTTTGGAATCAACCTCAACCCTGTATAGCCAACTCCAACATTCACATATAGAGTGTCTATGGTTGTTCCGAAATATATATATAGATGGGTCGATATGATATGTCAAAATGCTGTATACGGATCCACGGTGATCAAGTCATATATATATATAGTGCCTTACGATCTTTATTAAGACTATAATATATTGTCGTAGAACTTAATCACGACTATTATAAATTGTACTTCCATAAGTTCGGGAACAAGACATGTATAAATACATGTAGGATACAAGGTAAGTTAGCTAGGTTAAGGTTAGCATCCATTTTTATTAATCAAAACCGTGGCTAAAAACAAACAAAAATATCCAATTTTATTTTACCCATAATTTCTTCGTTACAAATCCGTTTTGAGTGATTCGACTTCCCATAGTTTTGTATTGAACCGTTATTTATTAATCTAAACAGAAAAAGAATATGTTTATAGTCGAAAATACAGCTTAGGTGTCAAATACAAGAAGATAGTCATATCCGTCGTAAGAACGACATCTTGATGACTCTTTTGAAAAACATACTTCCAACTAGAGTTTAACCATGGATTTTGGATATATTTCATATCCATATAAAATAAGATTTTTCACCAAAGGAAATCTTTTAATTCAAAGTTTAGGATAGGTTTTTAAAATCAAACCCAAAACAGCCCCCGATGATCTATGACGGCGTATGTTCAGTTTTAAGGTGTTCTTTGTGTTTACAAGTTTTATATCCTTATGTTAGCTTGACATACTGTCATAATACATGTGTTGAAGTATTTTAAAAGTCAAGTTAGAAGGATTAAGTTTGTTTGCGAACAAGTTTAGAAATGATCTAAACTATGTTCTTGTTGTTATTAGTTATATACTCAAAATAAGATAGCTATATGAATATGAATCGAATAAGATTATGAATAAGGTTACTACCTCAAGTTACTTGGATAATGCCACTGGAAAGGAAGTATAATTCTTGATCTTCAAAGAGTTTTTGAAATGGGTTCAAAAGATTGAAAGTATAAACTTAAAATAGATGATCTTCATGAGGTGTTCTTGAATGATTCTTATAAGATGATTATAGATTGGATTTTTGATCAAAAAGATGAATATTTAAGAGTTCTTGGTCATGGTTTATGAAGGAGGAAAGAATAAGAATGGAAAGATATGGTTTTAAGTGTGTAAGTATGTAATATATATAAGTATATAAATCATATAAGTAATAATTTCAAAAGTAGTTTTGTAATTTTGTGTAATAATTGATACTAGCTTACAAAATATGTTTAAACATGTTTTCTAATCATTTAAAAAGTTGAAAATGATGTTTTCCTATTGGTATATACCAATAATAAATACATCTAGAAGCTGGGTATGATACGGTGTGAATACCGAATGAATACGTATAGAAATCTTGATGGAATTGAATGAGATTATGAGTATAGCTATCTTTGTTGAGTATAAGTATGTTAGTATATATGTACTTAAGTCCTTTAAAAGTGTATTAATTCATATTAATACAATACATATATATACATTTTAATTTAAAAGTTATTACAACGTTAATTGTTATATATATATGTATATAGTCTTGAAGTCTTTAAGTCAGTAATCTCATTTTATGTATATAACCAATTGTTAATATATGTAATGAGATACTTAAATATCATTTAACAATCATGAGTATATATTTATATTCATATATACGTCATTAAATAATTATTACGAATTATGACGTTCGTGAATCGTCAGGCTTGGTCAAAGGGTAACTAATTATCCGAATATAGTTTTCAAACTTTCTAGACTCAATATTACAGATTTTGCTTATCGTGTCGGAAACATATAAAGGTTAAGGTTTAAATTTGGTCAGAAATTTCCGGGTCGTTACAAGTCTTGAAAAGTTTGAAACTATATTCATGTAATCAGTTAACCATTGACCATCCATTTGTCCGACGATTCACGAACATCATAACTTGTATTAATTATATACTTATGTATATATACGGATATATATGGATTATATCTATCTTGAATATATGATAATTAAGTATCTCATTAAATATATTAACAATGGATTATATACATAAAATGAGACTACTAACTTAAGGACTTCGAAACGATATATATATATATATATATATATATATATATATATATATATATATATATATATATATATATATATATATATATATATATATATATATATATATATATATATATATATAAAGCTTAACGACGTTATAACTTCTAAGTTAAAATAAATATATATGTATTGTATTAAGATGTATTTACTATTGGAATATACTAGTAGGAAAACATCATTTTCAACCTTTTATCATGGAAAATGACATCTTTGTTATTATATATGATTCATGAAACATCTTTATATATTTTATACACGTATTATACTCGTACTATACACAGCTTCTAGAAGTATTTACTATTGGTATATACCAATAGAAATCTTCAATTATTTGTGTAATATGTCATTCATGACATAATATATTTTAACTTATCTTAGATATTTTCACTAAAAACCAAATTTCTTATTTTAACTTTTAAGATTTACTTTTAATAAAAATACAAACTACTTTTTCTTATTTTAACTTTTAAGATTTTACTTTTAATAAAAATACAAACTACTTTTTCTTATTTTAACTTTTAAGATTTACTTATTTTATTTTATTTTATTTTTTTTACCTAACATTTTCAACTATAAATACCACATACATTTCTCATTTCAAACTTACACCTTAATCTCTCATTTCTCTCTCAAAATACTCTTAACTTCATACTTGATCATCTCCAAGCATTTTCTCCATCATTTAACTTCAAAAACAAACCTTAATCATCATAAGAAAAACCACACAAGAAAACTTCAACAATCCTTCCAAAAATACAAGTTTGCTTCCAATCTTCAATCCAACTCCACCACTCTTTTGGTTCTAGGATTTTTCTCATCTCTTACAGTAACTTTGTCCAAGTAACTTTAGGTAGTAACCTTATTCATAACCTTATTCAATTCATATTTATATAGCTATCTTATTTTGTGTTGTAAAATTTTAACAACAAGAACATAGTTTGAATGATTTCAAGCTTGTTCGCAAACAAACATAATCCTTCTAACTTGACTTTTAAAATACTTCAACACATGTATTATGACAGTATGTCAAGCTAACATAAGGATATAAAACTTGTAAACACGAAGAACACCTTAAAACTGAACATACGCCGTCATAGATCAACGGGGGCTGTTTTGGGTTTGATTTTAAAAACCTATCCTAAACTTTGAATTAAAAGATTTCCTTTGGTGAAAAATCTTATTTTATATGGATATGAAATATATCCAAAACCCATGGTTAAACTCTAATTGGAAGTATGTTTTTCAAAAGAGTCATCAAGATGTCGTTCTTACGACGAATATGACTATCTTTTTGTATTTGACACATAAGCTGTATTTTCGACTATAAACATATTCTTTTTCTATTTAGATTAATAAATAACGGTTCGATACAAAACTATGGCAAGTTGAATCACTCAAAACGGAATTGTAACGAAGAAATTATGGGTAAAACAAAATTGGATATTTTTGTTTATTTTTAGCTACGATTTTGATTAATAAAAATGGACGCTAACCTTATCCTAGCTAACTTACCTTGTATCCTACATGTATCTATACATGTCTTGATCCCGAACTTATGGAAATACAATTTATGATAGTCGTGATTAAGTTCTACGACAATATATTATAGTCTTAATAAAGATCGTAAGGCACCATATATATATATGACTTGATCTTAATTGTTAAATAGATATTGACCAATATGTAAATATATAATTAATTAGGTTCGTGAATCCGAGGCCAACCTTATGCGTGTTCAGTGATGTTATATGTATTTTTACTACAAAATATAGTATGGTGAGTTATAGTCCCATTTTCACTATCTAAATTATTTTGGGATGAGAATACATGCAAATTTATAAATGTTTTACAAAATAAGCACAAGTTCATGAAACTACATTCTACGATTGTTTTGTTATACCGGATATCTGTACTTATTATTATTATGCTTGGTAATCTAATAATTAGTGAAAAACACTAATTGACGCGAATCCTAAAGGTAGATCTACGGGCACCAACCACCCCCATTTTCGAATAGTGGAAATGCTTTAGTACTTCGAAGGGTCCTTGTCATACATTTGAATAGTGGAATGTATGATGCCAGATATCTTAAGCGCTCTATGTTAAGGTCGGTTACCAGGCGACTCATCGTATGAATGATTTTTGCAGTTGTAATGATCCTGCGCATTTAATTAAATGAAATCTTGTGGCTTATTAAATGTTATGATTATTATATAGAAACTAAACCTATGACTCACCAACAATTTTGTTGACTTTTTAAAGCATGTTATTCTCAGGTACGAATTAAGTCTTCCGCTGTGCATTAGCTCATATTAAGGATATTAATTGGGGCCATTCATGACATATATCAAAAGACGTTGCATTCGAGTCATTGAAGTTCATTAGAGATTATTATTAAGTAAATGGCATATTAGGTCATTTGGATATTATGAAATGTTAAGCAAACATGTCAACTCTTGATGTAATGATAGATTGCTTTTTAAGAATAAATGCAACGTTTGTAAATTGTATCATATAGAGGTCAAGTACCTCGCAATGTAATCAACTATTGTGATTCGTTTATAATCGATATGGACTTCGTCCGGATGGATTAGGAGCGGTCCTTTCAAATACGCTAACTAAAGCGAGTCAAATCCGGGCTAAACGCTAAACACCTAACAAAAAAACTCATCAAACCTAAACAAACATATGTTATATACCAAGAAACAAAACACGACTAAGAAGGCGTTTGATAAAACTAAATAATTTAGCGTTGAATGATTCATTCTTCGAAAGATTGAAAGATTGTGAATGAAGTTGATTCTAAATGAAAATAACCTATTTGATAATCATTTTTAATGAACAATATTAATTATGTAAAATTAATTTATTTATATTTTACATAATAATTATTAAAAAATATATCTGTTTAATAAAATTATAATTTAAAAAGGATATTACATAAAATTTAGGTGATTAATGGTAAATAGAGTATTTTAACTCTGAATGGTTCATAACTGATGTTGAACCATTCATCACCACATGTCATTCCATTATTTAAAACTCTATACTAAAAGTTGGACCAATACACGAAAAGGTTGGAGTACGTTTCATTATTTAATTCGATGAACCGTAAAGTTGGTGCATGAACTTCAGTTTCTTTCTAGAATGATAGATGGATTCCTAATGCCCCTCAAACACTTAATCAATTCTTTCCCATGTTGCACATGTTAGACTCAGATTGTTTTGTTTATGTGCATGACCGTTTTGATTGCAATAGCTATGTTGCGAATTCACGTAGGTGTTGGAAAAGAGAAATCAGAGGGAGAGTAGTGGATGCATTATCAAAAACCTTGAGGAGTTATTAATATCTGGCCCAAAGCCCACTTCAGGACCAGATGGATGGAGTTGGACCTTAAGCCCGAATGGGAACATTTCGGTTGCAAAATTATCAAAAATTCTCAATAAGGAGATGGTTTAAGTTGGTCTTAATACACACACACCTAGATGGATATCGCTTCTTCCTAAGAAGATAAACGTGTTTATATGAAGACTAATGAAAATGGTCTCCCAACTCATGCTAATCTTCTTGATCACGATGTTAATCTGAATGCTTCAAGCTGCCCTTTTTGCCTTTCTGATGTCGAGGATGTTGATCATATTGTCACGAAGTGCAGATTCATTAACCCACTTGGAGTCATTTCTAAATTGGTGAAACATCTCTTTTTCGATCCTAAATGGTGTTTCAAACGTGATTAGTGATGCAAATTTCTTGTTGGAGCCGAAGGAGCTTAGTATGGCATGTCTTGCATCTAGATATATATTGCTGTGAAGTATTTGGTTTTAGAGAAATAAGCTAGTACATTGCTTACTATAAGGAAAAATGCTATCCTTAAAGAAGATTTAATGGCCAAGGTTAAAGTTCTATCGCACAGGTGGTTCACGTCAAAATGCAAAAAAATTCAAATCACTTTTTATATCTGGAAATCAGATTCGTGTAATTTGACGTTTGTCTAACATGCGAATATAGTACTCCGTAATATAGAAATAGTGTAACACCGGCCATTCTTTTTTAAAAAAAAAAAACACAGCGGAAGACTTTATTAACAACACACCATAAGTCACGTCATTACATTAATCCGTGAAATTAAGTTTAAGTTTAAACAACGATGTTACGTTATTACAAAACATTATTAAAACAAAATTTCACATCAGAGTAGGGTTGTCAAACATGTCTTCTGCATCAATACCCATCCCGACTAGCAGTACCTAAACCTGCAAGGGGGAAAATATGTGGGGGATTAGCGCCGCTAAGTGAATGGAATCTATCTAACAGATATAGCTTAAGCCACACACAAGCAATATACATCAACAATACTTGCTAACTACCAACTAGCATACAATATGACAATACGAGGATCGGTGGCTTGTACGAGCACACGACTCCCAGCTGATCGGCCCGAGTCTACCGATAGTCCCTGCTACTCGATTCACAGTATAGTTATCCAGATGCAGGGGATGCATCGTTCACACTATACTCCACAATCATTAGCCTATGGCAACCTCCCCTATGCATGGTTGACCTCATACGGACTCTAACCTCTCCTAGGCACGGTCTCGAGTCCCCAGTCTCCCTAGGCCCGACTGGTGCCATCCACACAGTGTACACATAATTCACATACAACATCAGGAAAACGATATTATTCTATCATGGCAATTCCTACACTATGCATGGTAAAAGATTCAACCACAGTAGCATGATATACTACTTAAACTCTATCCGTAGATAGACCCACTCACCAAATACCAGCAACTAGCTCAGATAATCTATCACTGAGTAGCTTCCTTATCCTTATCACCTGAACATAAGGCAAATGAAGTTAGTTTCTGTCCGTTAACACAAAACAGCACAGTACAGAAAATCAGTCACAAAAAGCGCCACAAAAAGGTCTACTTAACACTTATGCATTTTCAGAATTTACATCCTGAAAATCATAAAAACACACGAGCAGCATAACAACTATAATTCAACACTTAGTAAGAATTTCACTGTCTAGGACCATCGGCCGATGGTCTCATCCATCGGCCGATCGTCAACACTCCATCGGTCGATGGTCTCCCCCAATCGGTCGATCGTCAAAATTACATCCGCTGGTCAGAAGTCATACACCATCGGTCGATGGTCTTGCCCACCGGCCGATCGTCCCTCACCATCGGTCGATGGTCAACGACCATCGGCCGAAGGTAGTTCATCAGCTGCAACAGCAGCAAAGTGACGGGTTTCAACCCAAAATCACCAAATCTCGACTTTGGACACGTTTTTGACCTCAAAACTGAACGCAACTCGTACACTAAACTTTTTGAAACATAAACCCACAACATTCAAACACAAACAACATCAATTTCTACCAATTTGACACAAAACCCCATTTTAACAAAAACTAACTTAAAAACCCATTTAATCACAGAATTGATCATGAAATCTTACAAACTTTACCTTGTTAGAATCACAATGACACAAGGAACGTTTTGACACCAAAATCAAGCTTCAATTCGAAATCAAATGATTTAGGGTTGAGATGAAGATGGTGAAGTTGAGGTTAGGTGAATATGTCAGTGAGAGGAAGGTTCAGGAAACCAAATGAAGAGAATTAGCTGCTTCTACACTTAATTTGAGGTTAAAACCCCATACCACACAACACACGGGTATTTACCAGTTATCTGATATCTTTCGCACAAGATTAGGTAACCCAAACGAGGTCCAATTAAAATAAACAAACCTGTTCTGGGACCCTTGTCACAAACTGGTTTCAACACAATTATAATAAAACACTAATAAAATAATTAAAATAAAAGCTCTTAAGACTAAGCACAAACCCTAAGGGCAAAATAGGCAACTTACAACTAGCCCGAGTTTCAGTCTGTTACAAGTAGTAGTTCCCTGTTGTCTATTTTATGATGCATTAATAGTTCGCCTCTAGTAAACGCTTGATGAATTTGTTTGGCGATGTACTTTTGTCGATACGATAATAAAAAGCTATCGTTTTTTAAAGAAAAACAAATAGAAATACTTTACTCTATTTCAAATTGGGTGGAGAAAAAATAAAAAGAGGGAGTTTTTTAACAGAGTACCGTAGTTTCAAAAATTATTTAAGAAAGTAATGTACTTACAAAAATATTTAACATATACAATTTATTTCCGTTTTTATATTTTTTTTTTATAAAATACAATATACACATTTGTAAAAATCGTATGAGGTGTCGTAAAGAACCTTGCACCCTCATAAAATCATCAATTTCTCTACTATCTAATCTCATCATTGTACGTCATTGACTACTGATATTTTTTGTCTAATAAGGATGCTTCGAGTTTTTGTTGAATCAATTTCGAAAGTTTCAATTATTTCACAACTTCTATAATATGAGATAGTTGAAAAAAAACTATGAAACATCCGTAAAATAATTCTTTTATGTACTTACGATTATTTCTTCTCTAACGCTATAACAATAAAAAAAAACTATGAAACATCTCATATTGTACTTTCTTTTCAATTCAATCATTTCTATTTCTATCTAAAATATAACTTACGAACAAAATATCAAGACCGCTTGGCACATATTGGAGCTCGAATTCAAGTCAACACGCTAAAGCGCGGCGTGCTAGTGGCCAAATCTCCCGGCGTGTTGAGCTAATGGATGGAGAAAATGATAGGCGTGGTTGACACTTCGTGGCTCCTGTTAGAGCATTTGATGTTTTTTAACATTTAAAAATAAATAATGAAAAATACATTTTATTCCAAAATAACCCTACCTAACCGACATACGCCCGAGGGGCGGATCTACTATAGCCCTAGTGGTTGCAGGAGACACCACTGAAATATGCGTTGCAGTGGAAATATTATTGGATTTTTAACTAGTGGCACACACCACTGGATAGTATACGTTTTTCTGAGTGACACCATTGAAATAAGACATCTGGTATAAATTTTTGGGGGTTTTAACCGGTGACATCAATGACTACCAATCTTAGATCTGCCACTGAGCACGCTATTCCATTACTTCTTATTTTTCATCATATTTATCATGTCAACGTCAACTATTCCATCACACCCCAACATGTCAAAAATTCCCGTCATCTGCACTACGAGTCGCCTAAACTCTAAAGTTGAACGGAATGTATGGGTTAAGTCGCAATGGTTTTTTAATCATGGCTATCTTTTACTTTCTTTAACAAGTGTCCTTTTTATTTCTAAAAGAGATTCAATTTGTAAGAAAATAAAATGATAAACCAATTTGAGTGTTTAATTAAATTGTACGGTGCTCAAGTGCTACATATATATCACAATTAACCGGCATTTACTAGGTTATGTAAAATAATTTTGAATGTACCACGTTTCCTTAAATACTTTTGTAAAACACGATGCTCCTTTAAATAACTCGAAAAAGAGGGGTATAAGCTTGCAGGTCTACGACTAGGACTCACCAACATCATAAATTTAGTCAACGAACGATATACCTACGTGTATTTATTCCAATTTAATCCCATTAGTTGTTCATCCATCACTCTCACCGTCGGTCACTTTAACATCACCTCTCTCACTCTTCCAGTAAAACCTCACACTGTAAGTTCAGCTCACCACCTGTGAAGTAGGCGATATACAGGATAACATATTAACATCTCTATTTTAGAGAGAGAAATAACAAATTTCTAGAGAGATAAGCGTACTGATTAATTTCTCAAATTCAATCACAAAAAAAAATGTCTACACTCCAACCGACTTTACCTGATTTTCCGACGAATTCGCCACCGCCGGCGCCACCTTACAACCACCGCCACCACCACGGATCAACCGTTTTACATTCGGTACTCGCCGGAATATCACTGTTCGTACTCTTCATAATTTGTGCAGTTACGTACAGAAAACTATCACGGAAACGCACGGTTCCTGCGGATCTGAAATCTCCACCGCCGCCGCAGAAACAGCTGCAACAGTTTTCACACACCGTTCTCCGGCGTGCAACGTCATCATTCTCTGCAGCTAATCGCCTGGGACAAGGAGGATTCGGTTCGGTATATAAAGGAGTGCTTCCGTGCGGTAAGGAAATCGCCGTTAAGCTAATGAACGGTTCCGGATCGTTGCAGGGAGAGCGTGAGTTTCATAATGAGTTATCGTTATCAACGCGCATCTCTAGCGCGTGTAGCGCACACACACCGCATTCTCGTAATGTGATTTCCGTTTTAGGTTTTTGTTCCGATCAGAACCGCCGGCGCCGGAGGAAAATGATGATTGTGTATGAGTATATGCAGAACGGTAGCTTACAAGACGCGTTGTTGTATCGTAAGTGTCCTCAACTTATGGATTGGAAAATAAGGTTTATGATTTTGTTAGATGTAGCTAAAGGAATTGAGTTTCTTCATTTTTCATGTGATCCGCCTATTGTGCATTGTGATATTAAGCCTTCTAATGTGTTATTAGACTCTGATTTCGGTGCGAAAATTGCTGATTTCGGTCTGGCAAAGGTCTTAGGGTTAGATGAGAGTGAAATTATTGAAAGTTTTATGGAATGTGGTGAAGAAGAAGAAGAAGAAGAGGACCTAGAAACAGAAACAGAATTAGTTAATGATAACATTAATAAAAATCATAATGGTGATTCTATTCTTGAGAAGAAAATAGAGAATAATGGTGAATATGGAGAGGAAAACAGGTCAGTAGGTGAAGAGACTGAGAGTGTGGTGACAGGGGATGTTGTACTGAATGTTGATGTGGTGTCACCAGAAAGTTGTTGTGTTACAGTTATGGATGCTGATGCGTCGCCTTCTGATTATTTGGAAAGAACAAGTGTTTCTGATCAGATTAGTGTTGAAAGCAGTAACAGGAGATTTTTGGGGAAGAAAAAGAGTAGTGGTGGTGGAATTGTAGGCGGTTCTGGAAGAGATTGGTGGTGGAAACAGGACAGTTGTGGTGGAGATTCAGGTAGAGTGAAAGATTATGTAATGGAATGGATTGGAAGCGAGATAAAGAAAGAGAGGCCGAAGAAAGATTGGCTCGCCAATACAGATCCAGTATCGAGCGAGATTGAAGCTGGTAGTGACAATGCACAATTGAAAAAGCAGAAGAAATTGGAAACAGAGAAGAAGAAGAATAGGAAGCCGAGAGAATGGTGGAAAGAAGAATTTTGTGATGAATTAGCCAAGAAAAAGAAGAAGAAAAAAAGAGGAAGTAACAATGGAGAAATGTGGTGGCAACGAGATGAAGAATTTGTGCCACAGAAGAAAAAAAGTAAGAGTAGTAGTAAAGGAAGTATCGATTGGTGGTTAGACGGATTAAGTGGCGAGTTTAGACACCGGAGAAGAAATAGTCAAGAATGTGCTAGTGGTGAGATACCTAAAAGTGGTGGAATTAGTAGTACTCCAAGTATGAGAGGAACTGTTTGTTATATTGCCCCAGAGAAATGTGATGGTGGTCAGTTATCAGAAAAGAGTGATGTATATAGTTATGGCGTTTTGCTATTGGTTTTGGTTTCTGGACGAAGGCCGTTGCAAGTAACAGCCTCGCCCATGTCTGAATTCGAAAGGGCTAATTTGATTTCGTGGGCTAGGCAGTTAGCGCGTAATGGGAAGCTTTTAGATCTTGTTGATCCTAATATGCACTCAGTTTATCAAGAACAAGTAATGTTATGTATTACAACTGCTTTGCTATGTCTACAAAGATCGCCTGTTAAGCGGCCTACAATGAGAGAGATTGTTGGTATGTTATCAGGTGAGGCTGACCCGCCACATTTGCCTTTCGAGTATTCACCGTCACCGCCTACGAATATTCCGTTTAAGTCTCGGAGAAAACCCCGGTGAGTTTTATGCAAAGTTATATTCCATTAGCATTGTCAGTAAGTAAAGTATGTATCTCTGTTAATTTATTTATCAAAAAGAAAAAAATAAATAACAAGAAAGTAAAGTATACAGGTTGCTTCATTTGCAAATCTCTTATGTCCTTGAAAATGAATTTTCATCTATGAAACATCGTTTTTAACTCGATGCTGCTATACTTCACTTACGTTTATATCAAGTAAACAATCTTCTAGATACAAATCGATTTCGTTATATCACAATGAATTAAACATCTGAAAATGAAAATATAAGTACTCCCTCCGTCCCGGATTAATTGTCCAGTATTCCTTTTTGGATGTCCCAGATTAATTGTCCACTTCCTAATATGAAAAGTAAATTTGATAAAGTTTACAATATTGTCCCTAATGAATTAATTAAATTACAAAGGTGAGAGAGATTTCTAATTAATTAGTTGAGGGTAAAACAGTAAAGTAAGAAAAAAGTACAGAAAAAGTACAGTGTGATAATGACATTTCTTAAACTGTGTGTTTTTTTGTCTGAGGACAATTAATCTGGGACAGAGGGAGTAGTAAAGTAGGTTTACTTAAGGACAATTGGTATGGTCTACAAATTAATTGCAATTGAACTTTTAGGAGAGAGTTATGATTATGACACAAACTTTTTTCGTCAAGTGTAAAGCCCCCACAAGTTGTTGAAATTGAGGGAATCCCAGGCATAAAGTAGTTGAAGTACTTATAGATATGTCCAATGAACTTGTCTATAACTTTTTTTGACCCCTGTGATTAGTTAATTTCCATGAATAACATGAGTGAACCTTTTTCACTTTTTCTCTTTGAACTTATTACATTTAACTTTTTATGACTTGGGAATTTTTAGGGACCCATGTGTCACGTTTACCTTTAGAAAAAGTCTACTAAGTACTAACTTACTTTGTAGTTGCACCAAGTGCATTATGTTCCCAAGCAAAAAACAAAAATGATGTACCTACTTCTTGTGAGCAAATAATAGTTTGCTTGTTAAACACACGTCTTAATTTATCAATAGAAAAAGAATACTCGATTTCTATATAGCCAAACTCAATGTAAAAGTATTTGATTGTTTGTGAGGAACACCAAAAGTGTGTGTTTGGTTTATTGGAATGCGAATGATACCATATTGCCATTCATAGTGTGAGGAAATTATGGGATTGGTTTGGTATCAAACCCAAAAAAGGGGCTCAACCGCTCAAACAAACCCAGCACTCTAAACAGGCTTGGGTTTTACATATTGATTCGTGTTTGCATATATTTCATCCAAGTTCCCGTTCCCGTTCGCATTCTCATTGCGGTTTCCCTTCTCGTTCCTACTAACAAACCAAAACACACTCTTAATTTCACATAACCAGGCTGTTCTGTTTCTTTTTGTTTTCTGTTTAAAGTATGCATAGCACATATTATTTCATTTGTTTGTGTTTAGAGTATGTTATTGACAAGAAACTCTCGTTTCTGAAATTTATGGTGATGTATTTGGAAATCTCAATCTTAATGCACTAATGCATTTCCTAGTCCTTTAAAGTTAAATAAAATAAAATTCTAAAATAAAGTTTGAGTAACAGCTACACGCCTACACCAGGTTACAAATGCCAATTGAGGTGGTTTAGTATTAGCAGGCTTAGAGAGAGTGCACCTCAAATAAGTCTCAACAGAATGGAGGTTACAAATTAAACATTTCAAGGGCTTTTTACTTTTTTTTCCCCATAAAGTTCTATATGAATAAATATTGATGGCAATACGGACATGAATGACTATATATAATGATTAATGTTGTTTACTTTTTATATTGAATAAAGACTTTTTTTTCGGTTGGTCCCTCTATTATACCCCAAATCGCTAACAGCGTCCCTCGGTTTTTAATTTGGCAATTTGTGTCCCTTAATTGTTTTAATTTTGCAATTCGAGTCTCTCCGTCAAATTTCTGTTAAAAAGGTCCGTTAACCCTTGTCATGTGCAATGCATGTGAGGGTAAAATTGTCTTTTTACTCCTTTCTTAAAAACAAGAGACCACCGACGCAAAAAAGTATCTTGTTAAAAAAAAAAAAAATCTACATTCCAAATCTTTAAGCAAACTCGATTATACATATACCTAAATGACTATGAATAAATACAGTAGTAGTTTATCATCATCATCTTCAAGTTCTCAAAACTCAAATTCTTATTTGACGATGATAACAACAAATTAGTCTGAGCAAAGTGATCTACAACATCAATAATTCAAGCTTACAGTAACATGTTCATAATTCATATTCATATTCTTCTTTAACCGATACACCTACATCGGTTTCGATGTTCATCATTTAAGAGTTTAAAATCCAAAACGAACTCAGATCCGTGATCCACTATCAAAACCGAACACTCTTCATTCATCAGTTTCGATAAATAGTTACAAATTCGTGGAGATTGAGATCGTGTTCGTCATTAACCGCTAATGCTAACCGTTTAGTCTCGGATCATTTGAGAATCATATAGCGAAAAGTAAAAGTGTAGAGTTGTCTATCATCATCTTGTGATGCTATATACAAATTTTTAGATATTCAATCGATTAATCGAGCTCGAATTTCGAAGTCAAAGTTTCGAATTCAAAAGTCAACCGTATTCTCATTAATCAAATTCAGAAGTTATGATCTGTTTCAGATTAAGAAGATGATGTACGAGCCTTAGAAACACAATTTGAAACATCTTTCATGAAGGTTTCGTTATCCAAAACTTTCCAGAATTCGTTTTTGATTTTAAAGTTTAACTTGAGATAACCGTAAATGTTCATCCTTGAGTTCTGAGTTTTGATATTGTTTTGGCTATAAATGATCCATGAAGAATGTATTTCGAAGCTACTGGAACTCAACGAAATTGATTCTGAGTACTAATTTGATTGTTCATAATGATCGGATTTTGATATGTATTCACGATATAGATGAGGAACAATTTTTCTTTTTCAGATCAGATGAGATGGTGATATTCATATAAATGTAAATGTAAATGTAAATGTAAATATAAATATAAATTAAAGTATATAAATTATAAGAATTTTTTGCGCCGGTGGACCTTCGTTTTTAGTGAACAACGGAGTAAAAAGACTATTTTACCCTCACATGCAACTCACGTGATGGGACTTAACGTTCGATTTGGATGTCCAGTTGACGGAGGGACTCGAATTGAAAAATTAAAGTAATTAAGGGACGCGAATTGCCAAATTAAAAACTGAAGGACGCTGTTAGCGATTTGGGGTATAACAGAGGGACCAACTGAGCAAAAAAACTCTTGAATAAAAGCTCTTAATGATAAAATTGACTACTTTACCTCTAAAGTAATTAATTATGAAGCATTGTTTTGTATGTAAAAGCATTCAACAGAATCATCATCATCATCATCATCACTAGCTTAAGACCCGCAAGGTCTATTTCACGGGTAAGATCGTTCATATGACTTTTGATCATTGTGCTAAATCTTTAGCAAAAAACATTAACCTGGTATTTTTTTCATACTATAAACTAAGTCCACAACTAACACGTGTGGATTAACTACTTTTGGATTAAATTTTACACCCTTGTAAAATCGACATACATAATCAAATGATAATTTATTAAAAAGTATATAATCCCTTGATATAAAAAACCTTATGACTTACTTTATGACAGCTATTCGGAAGTGGTTATAAAATTTGGTTAATCAAAACATGTATCAATTATAACAGTGACTCAATTAACTTCACAAGTCAACATTAAATATGAATACTATAAATACAACAATATTAGTTACTATATAATCTAAACTAGTGAAATGACCCTTGAAAACACGAGTTTGTTTAAACGAAACAGTTTAATAATATGTTTTAGGTATTAAGTGAATGTAAATGTTAAAGTCATTTAGCTTATTGCCCCGTGGAACCACGGATTCCGACTAAGAAACTTGTCGTTGATTTTACAAACATAAAGTTCGCTCAAAGTTGAATATTTATATTTATATTTTTAATAATAATAATAATTATTAATAATAATAAATGTCTTTTAAATTTTTTTAGAAAAATAAAATTACAATTTAAGAGAGATTAATATTTTCTTTTATAAAAGATTTATATTATTTTTTTAATTAAATTAATATATAACTATGACATCATCATTATAAAAAGTAAAAGGTAATTTAGCTTAATGATGATGTCATCATTTTAGAGGTTTATTAGACTATATAGATATGAAAACGAAAATTATTAGCAATTACGTTGTTTTTTATACGATATTATAGCACATGAAGCTAACAATACACTACATAACCTATCATTTATTAAAATCAACCAAATAATAACGACAAAACAAGCCATGAACAGCAGCAAGCATAAGAAAAATTATAAAAACAAAATATCAGTAAAACTCAATAAATGTGACACAAATAGTTACACACCATAAACATTAAAGAGCTATAAAAAATGTTTTTAATACCTTCACTAATGCAATATCTTTACACCAGCGATTTCACCTAATACAATCACATTACAACAACAAATATGTTGGGAAATTACGGCCTCAATAATTCCCACCAAACGCCCAAAAAAAAGTAAAGAAATAAGAACAATCCACAACACAAGAATTTAACGTGGAAACTCCAAAACAGGAGAAAAACCACGGGCTCCCAAAGAGAGAAATTCACTATATCACAAATTGTTACAATGACATAGACAACTCTCTTAAGCAAACTACACTCTCCAAAGTATTTAACTAATATAAACTCTCAAACAAGGGTAAGAAAGAAAGAAATAATCAAATACTTAAAGTTTATTGATTGATGCAAGTTGGAATGATGCCCATGACCTCCTTTTATAACCAAGTCACCCACCTCTAACTTCTTCCTCCCATCGATGTAGGACAACATCATTTTATATTCAAAGAGGTTACACCTCTTTTCTTTCATCTACCAATGTGGGACAAGTAACCATATAAATTTCTATTAAAAAATAAACCAACAAATCTCCACCTTTTTGATAGAAAAAGATAACCATACTTCCACATTGCAAAGATAACCGACGTAGACACTTCCTCGACGACAACTTCAAGATCCTCATCTTCATGTCGTTGACATTATCTCCTAAGAGACAAAACTTGCATCTTCATCGAACATTGTCAAGACCCGACAATCATTGTCTTCACAGACAATCATAACTCTTAACAGAATTATCATACCCCACCATAAAGAGTATCACACTTAGAATATCGCATTTCAAGCATTTCACCTCGGCACATGTTGTATAACCAGCTGAACAGTTATGGTGCAACTTCCTGTTTGGCTTTCCCTGGAAGTTTCATCAGCTACAACATCCGTTTTCACCACACAACCTGCACCAATGCCAGACCAGTGCCCATGTGCAATTGTGGAACCGCTAACGAACATCTCTTTCCATGGTGGCGCGGACACACCATGAGGATGACATGACTTTAGAGGAATTCGTCACTGTGACAACCCGGAAATTTCTGACCAAATTTAAACTTGATCTTTATATGTTTCCGACACGATAAGCAAAGTCTGTAATGTTAGTCTCGAAAATTTTGGAACTATGTTCATATATTCAATTACCCTTTTGACTGTACTCGATGATTCACGAACATTTATGTGTATAGATATGTATATATTATATATAGTTATCTTAATTGGAAAACATTAACAAAGTATTAAATGTATAATACTTTACATGAACGTATTTGTCGACGGAATTAAAAGATAATATCAAATGATTGAATTATCAAGATACATTATGTTATGATTACGGGTCTCTGTTGAGAGGTCCACTTTGAATTAGAAAACCTCTTCTTTTTAACGATATTCGGAATAATTGATAAAGTGATTTACAAGTAAGATCAAGTGTGTCAATTGATGAAGGTTAGACAAAAGTCAGTAACTAGATTTCATAATATTCGACTGATTTATTTTTCAATCGTATGAAAACGATTTCAAAAACTGAGTTATTGTAATCTGTTATTTATAAAGGTAAATTGATTATATAGAATTAGAAGAATTTAAGTAAAGCTTTATATTAAAAATATATATATATATATATTGTTTCAAAAACGTAAACGTGATACGACATAGTAAATTCTATTATTTAAACGATTATATATAATAATCTTTGAAATATAATTAGTTTGAAAAGCTAAATATTATATTATTAGATAAATATTTCAAACATATATATAAATTTAATATTCTAAATGAAAATGTATATATATATATATATATATATATATATATATATATATATATATATATATATATATATATATATATATATATATATATTTTAACTTAGTCATAAAACGTTTTGATTTAAACAAATATTATTAAATATGCTTTGATAAATAACGAGGCGTTGATTTATTGAAGCAAATGACCAAAACACCCAAATATTCAAGTTACATTTCGAGTGATATAGTTTATTGACAATTTAAGTCTATTTATTAATAAAGGTACGTGTCGCGAGACGTAAAATACAAGTTTTCTTAGCATACGAAAGGACGTTCGAAAAACTGGAACCGGGACATAAGTCGAGCGTCAACGTACAAGTTATCGGAACAAAAATTACAAGTCACCTATACACGAGAATATAATATAATATATATAATTAATATAAATTATATATTATAAATATAATTATAATAATATGTCGACGAGGAAAATAACAAAACATGTGTGATCTGGCAGACCACCCCATGCGATCGCATGGGAAATGGCCTGGAAAGCCATGCGATCGCATGGCCACCAGGGACAGACCACACTATAAAAGCTCGATCATTTCTGCTCGTTACACACACATATACTACTCCCTCTGTAATATTATTATTATTATTATTATTATTATTATTATTATTATTATTATTATTATTATTATTATTATTATTATATTATTATTATTATTATTATTATTATTATTATTATTATTATTATTATTATTAAGATTAATATTATTATTAATATTATTATTATTAGTAGTATTTGTATTATTATTAGTATTATACATAAAATACTACGACGAGGTTATGTCCAAACGATTCCAAAAATGGTTTTCGAGTGAGTCAAAGCTAAGGAAGTTATGGGTTATTGCTATGGAGGTTATGGGTATTACTCGGGGGTTTTGATCATGAATCTAAGGCTAACCTTTCATTTGTCATCTCCGTTGAGTCTACGTACTTTCCTGCAATATTGAATCACAATATTGATACGTGAGCATTCATATCTTATCTTTTATATATTTTAATAGTGTATCCATGTCTAGTGCTCGAGTATATATGTTTATGTATGCTTGTATGCTTTAATTTTATCGTTAGATAATTTATGATGAATCACGAATTTAATACATATGTTATTGATAATAGGTATATGATATGCATGTTGTTTGAAAGTTGTCGAAAAATTAATAACTTTTCATTTAGAAATCGTGTGTTTTCGAGGAACGGATTAAAAGTTATGGTCAACTGAATTATGATTAACATTAATTGAAATTGGTTTTGAATCTGCAATTGATATTTAAACAACTTGTTTATAAGATTGATAAATTGGAATTTCAAATATTACTAATCGAGTAAATGAATTTCTATATAAGGCACGTCTCGTGTTGTTGAACAATTGTCAAAGTTGACTGTCTTATCATATTTTAAAGCTTTATAAACACTATAATCTGATTTTTCAAGTATTGGAAAACTATATGAAAATCATGTTCGATTGCCATGATAATTCAAATATAATATAGCTTCTGAAATAAATAATATTTTGAGTTTGATAAACTATAAATTCGTTCAACTATCAAGACTTATACTATGTTAATAAACATGTATAGATTTAAAGATCACATTGGATCAGGTTGACTTTTGAGATGACTTTTATTAACTTTTGCATGTCGGTCTTGAGCATTAGGATTGTGATACACTATGACCCGGCCTAGCTTGTTAGACATGTATTGACCAACATATATTCTCTAGGTTGAGATCTACGATTATTTTGCATTACGAGTTTCGGTCACATTTCGGTGAATGACCTTATGTGCTGCTAAGGTGAGTTTCATTTGCTCCCTTTTTAAATGCTTTTGCAATCTATATTTTTGGGTTGAGAATACATGCACTTTATTTTAAACGCAATGGATACAAGTACATACTAAATTCTACACCGAGTTTGAACCGAAAATCCCCTAGCTTTGGTAACAAGTAACTGCCGGTTATAAGAACTGGTGGGCGCGAGTTGTTATATATGGATCCATAAGGCTTGACATCCCCGTCTGTTCCAGGTATAGAAACCCTAGCCTGAACTATAAAATAGACGTATGATATTTGAGGTTAGTACACGTTGGTTTGCGTGTATTGTACATGTTGGTTGCATGTATGTTAAAACATGGGTACTTATTATATAGACGTTAAAGTTTAATTACAGGGTGCTCAATCTTGTAGAATATTTTGATAAACGTTTCTGGATGAAACAACTGAAATCTTGTGATTCACCTTTATATACAGATTATACGCAACATTAAAACTATGAACTCACCAACCTTTGTGTTGACACTTTTAAGCATGTTTATTCTCAGTTCCTAGAAGTCTTCCGCTGTTTGCTTATACGTTATACAAGCTATGTGCATGGAGTCATACATGTTTTATTCAAGAAAACGTTGCATTCACAAAATCATTACCATGTATCTTATTTGGACTGTATTATCAACGGATGTAGTATTGTAAACTATTATTTACGGTGATTGTCTATATGTAGAAATCATCAAATGTCAAAAACCTTGGAATTTGATATTCAATTATGGTGTGCCTTTTTAAAAGAAGGCAATGTTTACAAAACGTATCATGTAGAGGTCAGTACCTCACTGTGAAATCGATGAATGATGTATTCGTCTAAATGGATTTGGACGGATCATCACAGTTGGTATCAGAGCTCGAGGACATAGGGAACCAGAATTTACATTAGTGTGTTTAACTGGTAATTGTTAGGATGCATTAGTGAGTCTGGACTATGACCGTATCTGTTTTTACCGAGTTTTACTTATCATTTCTTGACAGAAATTACATGCTTATCATTCTTAAATCTAGACACGTTTCCTGCATTTATAGCATACATAGTGTACAGACGAATTCATATCTGAGCATATCTATTACCGTAACTTTGCTTGACATCTTCCGAAAATTCCTCCATGATTTATGGAATTTTGGTATTATATATACATATGTAAATTATGTATTGAAGAGTACCAATCTAAATTCTATAATCTATTTCATATCAAAAATCAATTCCCTGATTATACAAGATGGATCCCGCATCTAGTTCGAATTCCTCAGATTCCGACAGCTATTCCAATATGAAATTCGACCTGAGCTCCGAAAGCAGCGTAACCAGAATGGATCAACCAATTAGCCATCACCTATTCTGGATGAATTGGGGATGGATTCGTAATCTACTTAATCATTGGAGACAAGAAGAAGGAGATCCCTTCCATCCACCACATTCACCTCTTGGCGAAGAACCTGAAGCACTTACTGGCGAACCTGTCCGAAACACCATTTTCTCTCTCATTTCCAGAGTATCTCGTCATGATTATATACTATCTCAAATTCTAGATCTTATTCATCCGCTCGTCCGAACCGACAATCAACCCGGTGTAATAGAAGAAGTCAACGAGCTTCGCGCTCGAGTAGTGGCTTTGGAGAATATGGTGCAAAGATTACAAGCACCAGCAGCATCACCGACATCAACAGTATCATCATGATCAACACCAACAGTATCATCACCACCACCAACAACAACATCCACATCCCACACCTCAACATCACAATTTGTACCTCGAACATTAACGTCATACGCACCATAGATACCAAGGAATACCAACAACAACAAACGATGAAGTATTGATCGAAGAAATATTCTGCAGAGAATATGTAGTTTCTAAAAGTTTTAGAGATTACTTATTCTAGCTCTAATTGTAAACCAGATGAGTGAGCGAATAGAAATGATGAAATAAAACCCTGATCGGAATGGTGAACGATTTACAAGCTAGATCTGTTTTACCAGCAGCATCAACAGTACCGTCAGCATCACCAGCACCGTCAGTACAGTCAGCATCGTCAGCATCAGCAGCATCTACAACATCACAAGCTCCGCCAGATCCATAATCACCGCAAACATCATCACTAATCAACAAAGTGTATATCGTATCAACGAGTTATGAAGTAATAACCCATTCCCTATGAAGAAATTATATGTATATTTATATATATATATATATATATATATATATATATATATATATATATATATATATATATATATATATATATATATATATATATATATGAATTTTGAGATCAAAATAAATCTTTCCGTACTAAGCTATTACGTGTGAATCTTAACTAGTAGGTACTACTCGGTTAATTGATATTATTAATATGCTATGATGTACATCCTTCGTTAACGACTTAACCATCGTTAACTACAATCTCTATTTCAACTCAATGAATTCCTTTCATAATAAACTTAGTGTATTAATCAACTACATGTTTGATTTTACACTTTTATCTTCGATGTACTCGAAACTTTCTAGAAAACATCATTTATCTTATGAAGTTCATAAGAATTCCACGAGCACTAATATCATTCACCGAGGAAATATCAATAAAAATGAATAACAGAGTATTGATTCATAATTTCATTTACGTTGAAGAGATAATCCACGAAGATTACGAAATTTCTAAAGTTTTAGAGATTATTCATTTCTAGTTCCAGCTGAAAATCAAATGAGCTTAATATAATATTAACTCATTAAATCTGTATTACATTTGAAGAAAATATACATACTAATATTTTCATAAAAATTGTAATAAAATTCTCTTGTACAAAATATTATTTGTGAAACTTTTAACGGGTAGGTAATACCCAAAAGATATATAAATTCACAAATAATATGTTACATTCTTCTATTCTGATTTAACAAATCATCAACTATACTCACTACTTTCACAACGACATACATTCTTTCCTAGAAATCAAAACAACCATTCGCATTCAAATTTGATTACATATTCTGATTTTGAAAAATCAGAATCCAAGCCAAGATTTAACAGAATACATCTCTCTTAGATTCTTACATCTTTCAAAGCTATACTTTGACTTCAAAACTGTGCTAGAACATCACGTCTACTCATAAAACCCAGAAAAATATTTATCATTCAAAATTCTAGAACATCATATGTATCTTGACAATTACAATCTTCATGCAAACCCTTCAAACTTTTGAAAACACCTCGAAATTGATAACCGACGATTCGGTTATGATAACTTTGAATGCCGATGAAGCAGCAAAAACTGTAAACGACCTTAACAGCCAAAAGTTTGATGATAAAAAATAATGTGTTGGCAAAGCTCAGAAAAAGAGAAGGTTTGGAACTGGAAAACGGATTGAGCAAACCATGAAGGAGGCTGTGTGAAATGTCCCGTTCTTATTGATTAAAAACGTTCCATATTAATTGATTTCGTTGCGAGGTTTTGACCTCTATATGAGACGTTTTTCAAAGACTGCATTCATTTTTAAAACAAACCATAACCTTTATTTCATAAATAAAGGTTTAAAAGCTTTACGTAGATTATCAAATAGTGATAATCTAAAATATCCTGTTTACACACGGCCATTACATAATGGTTTACAATACAAATATGTTACATCGAAATCAGTTTCTTGAATGCAGTTTTTACACAATATCATACAAACATGGACTCCAAATCTTGTCCTTATTTTAGTATGCAACAGCGGAAGCTCTTAGTATTCACCTGAGAATAAACATGCTTTAAACGTCAACAAAAATGTTGGTGAGTTATAGGTTTAACCTATATGTATCAAATCGTAACAATAGACCACAAGATTTCATATTTCAATACACATCCCATACATAGAGATAAAAATCATTCATATGGTGAACACCTGGTAACCGACATTAACAAAATGCATATATATAAGAATATCCCCATCATTCCGGGACACCCTTCGGATATGATATAAATTTCGAAGTACTAAAGCATCCGGTACTTTGGATGGGGTTTGTTAGGCCCAATAGATCTATCTTTAGGATTCGCGTCAATTAGGGTGTCTGTTCCCTAATTCTTAGATTACCAGACTTAATAAAAAGGGGCATATTCGATTTCGATAATTCAACCATAGAATGTAGTTTCACGTACTTGTGTCTATTTTGTAAATCATTTATAAAACCTGCATGTATTCTCATCCCAAAAATATTAGATTTTAAAAGTGGGACTATAACTCACTTTCACAGATTTTTACTTCGTCGGGAAGTAAGACTTGGCCACTGGTTGATTCACGAACCTATAACAATATATACATATATATCAAAGTATGTTCAAAATATATTTACAACACTTTTAATATATTTTGATGTTTTAAGTTTATTAAGTCAGTTGTCCTCGTTAGTAACCTACAACTAGTTGTCCACAGTTAGATGTACAGAAATAAATCGATAAATATTATCTTGAATCAATCCACGACCCAGTGTATACGTATCTCAGTATTGATCACAACTCAAACTATATATATTTTGGAATCAACCTCAACCCTGTATAGCTAACTCCAACATTCACATATAGAGTGTCTATGGTTGTTCCGAAATATATATAGATGTGTCGACATGATAGGTCGAAACATTGTATACGTGTCTATGGTATCTCAAGATTATATAATATACAATACAAGTTGATTAAGTTATGGTTGGAATAGATTTGTTACCAATTTTCACGTAGCTAAAATGAGAAAAATTATCCAATCTTGTTTTACCCATAACTTCTTCATTTTAATTCCGTTTTGAGTGAATCAAATTGCTATGGTTTCATATTGAACTCTATTTTATGAATCTAAACAGAAAAAGTATAGGTTTATAGTAGGAAAAATAAGTTACAAGTCGTTTTTGTAAAGGTAGTCATTTCAGTCGAAAGAACGACGTCTAGATGACCATTTTAGAAAACATACTTCCACTTTGAGTTTAACCATAATTTTTGGATATAGTTTCATGTTCATAATAACAATCATTTTCTCAGAATAACAACTTTTAAATCAAAGTTTATCATAGTTTTTAATTAACTAACCCAAAACAGCCGGCGGTGTTACTACGACGGCGTAAATCCGGTTTTACGGTGTTTTTCATGTTTTCAGGTTTTAAATCATTAAGTTAGCATATCATATAGATATAGAACATGTGTTTAGTTGATTTTAAAAGTCAAGTTAGAAGGATTAACTTTTGTTTGCGAACAAGTTTAGAATTAACTAAACTATGTTCTAGTGATTACAAGTTTAAACCTTCGAATAAGATAGCTTTATATGTATGAATCGAATGATGTTATGAACATCATTACTACCTTAAGTTCCTTGGATAAACCTACTGAAAAAGAGAAAAATAGATCTAGCTTCAATGGATCCTTGGATGGCTCGAAGTTCTTGAAGCAGAATGAATGATTACTCATATTTTTGTAATTTTATGTGATATTTCATGCTAGTTGCCAAATGATGGTTCCCACATGTGTTAGGTGACTCACATGGGCTGCTAAGAGCTGATCATTGGAGTGTATATACCAATAGTACATACATCTAAAAGCTGTGTATTGTACGAGTACGAATACGGGTGCATACGAGTAGAATTGTTGATGAAACTGAACGAGGATGTAATTGTAAGCATTTTTGTTAAGTAGAAGTATTTTGATAAGTGTCTTGAAGTCTTTCAAAAGCGTATGAATACATATTAAAACACTACATGTATATACATTTTAACTGAGTCGTTAAGTCATCGTTAGTCGTTACATGTAAATGTTGTTTTGAAACCTTTAGGTTAACGATCTTGTTAAATGTTGTTAACCCAATGTTTATAATATCAAAAGAGATTTTAAATTATTATATTATCATGATATTATGATGTACGAATATCTCTTAATATGATATATATACATTAAATGTCGTTACAACGATAATCGTTACATATATGTCTCGTTTCAAAATCATTAAGTTAGTAGTCTTGTTTTTACATATGTAGTTCATTGTTAATACACTTAATGATATGTTTACTTATCATAATATCATGTTAACTATATATATAACCATATATATGTCATCATATAGTTTTTACAAGTTTTAACGTTCGTGAATCACCGGTCAACTTGGGTAGTCAATTGTCTATATGAAACCTATTTCAATTAATCAAGTCTTAACAAGTTTGATTGCTTAATATGTTGGAAACATTTAATCATGTAAATATCAATCTCAATTAATATATATAAACATGGAAAAGTTCGGGTCACTACAGTACCTACCCGTTAAATAAATTTCGTCCCGAAATTTTAAGCTGTTGAAGGTGTTGACGAATCTTCTAGAAATAGATGCGGGTATTTCTTCTTCATCTGATCTTCACGCTCCCAGGTGAACTCGGGTCCTCTACGAGCATTCCATCGAACCTTAACAATTGGTATCTTGTTTTGCTTAAGTCTTTTAACCTCACGATCCATTATTTCGACGGGTTCTTCGATGAATTGAAGTTTTTCGTTGATTTGGATTTCATCTAACGGAATAGTGAGATCTTCTTTAGCAAAACATTTCTTCAAATTCGAGACGTGGAAAGTGTTATGTACAGCTGCGAGTTGTTGAGGTAACTCAAGTCGGTAAGCTACTGGTCCGATACGATCAATAATCTTGAATGGTCCAATATACCTTGGATTTAATTTCCCTCGTTTACCAAATCGAACAACGCCTTTCCAAGGTGCAACTTTAAGCATGACCATCTCTCCAATTTCAAATTCTATATCTTTTCTTTTAATGTCAGCGTAGCTCTTTTGTCGACTTTGGGCGGTTTTCAACCGTTGTTGAATTTGGATGATCTTCTCGGTAGTTTCTTGTATAATCTCCGGACCCGTAATCTGTCTATCCCCCACTTCACTCCAACAAATCGGAGACCTGCACTTTCTACCATAAAGTGCTTCAAACGGCGCCATCTCAATGCTTGAATGGTAGCTGTTGTTGTAAGAAAATTCTGCTAACGGTAGATGTCGATCCCAACTGTTTCCGAAATCAATAACACATGCTCGTAGCATGTCTTCAAGCGTTTGTATCGTCCTTTCGCTCTGCCCATCAGTTTGTGGATGATAGGCAGTACTCATGTCTAGACGAGTTCCTAATGCTTGCTGTAATGTCTGCCAGAATCTTGAAATAAATCTGCCATCCCTATCAGAGATAATAGAGATTGGTATTCCATGTCTGGAGATGACTTCCTTCAAATACAGTCGTGCTAACTTCTCCATCTTGTCATCTTCTCTTATTGGCAAGAAGTGTGCTGATTTGGTGAGACGATCAACTATTACCCAAATAGTATCAAAACCACTTGCAGTCCTTGGCAATTTAGTGATGAAATCCATGGTAATGTTTTCCCATTTCCATTCCGGGATTTCGGGTTGTTGAAGTAGACCTGATGGTTTCTGATGCTCAACTTTGACCTTAGAACACGTCAAACATTCTCCTATGTATTTAGCAACATCGGCTTTCATACCCGGCCACCAAAAATGTTTCTTGAGATCTTTGTACATCTTCCCCGTTCCAGGATGTATTGTGTATCTGGTTTTATGAGCTTCTCTAAGTACCATTTCTCTCATATCTCCAAATTTTGGTACCCAAATCCTTTCAGCCCTATACCGGGTTCCGTCTTCCCGAATATTAAGATGCTTCTCCGATCCTTTGGGTATTTCATCCTTTAAATTTCCCTCTTTTAAAACTCCTTGTTGCGCCTCCTTTATTTGAGTAGTAAGGTTATTATGAATCATTATATTCATAGATTTTACTCGAATGGGTTCTCTGTCCTTCCTGCTCAAGGCATCGGCTACCACATTTGCCTTCCCCAGGTGGTAACGAATCTCAAAGTCGTAATCATTCAATAATTCAATCCACCTACGCTGCCTCATATTCAGTTGTTTCTGATTAAATATGTGTTGAAGACTTTTGTGGTCGGTATATATAATACTTTTGACCCCATATAAGTAGTGCCTCCAAGTCTTTAATGCAAAAACAACCGCGCCTAATTCCAAATCATGCGTCGTATAATTTTGTTCGTGAATCTTCAATTGTCTAGACGCATAAGCAATCACCTTCGTTCGTTGCATTAATACAAAACCGAGACCTTGCTTTGATGCGTCACAATAAATCACAAAATCATCATTCCCTTCAGGCAATGACAATATAGGTGCCGTAGTTAGATTTTTCTTTAATAACTGAAACGCTTTCTCTTGCTTCACATTGGCCTCTACAGCAGTCTGTTCTTTAATTCTTTCTTCAATCTGGTTCACTAGTTTGTGAGCCATTCTACATGCCTGTTGTATGGAGGCGGGCTCGTGTGAACTTATATCTTCTTGGATTCTTTCCGGTAATCCTTTCACAAACGCGTCGATCTTCTCTTCCTCATCTTCGAATGCTCCCGGACACAATAGGCACAATTCTGTGAATCGTCTTTCGTACGTGGTAATATCAAATCCTTGGGTTCGTAACCCTCTAAGTTCTGTCTTGAGCTTATTGACCTCGGTTCTGGGACGGTACTTCTCGTTCATCAAGTGCTTGAATGCTGACCACGGTAGTGCGTAAGCATCATCTTGTCCCACTTGCTCTAGATAGGTATTCCACCATGTTAACGCAGAACCTGTGAAGGTATGCGTAGCGTACTTCACTTTGTCCTCTTCAGTACACTTACTTATGGCAAACACCGATTCGACCTTCTCGGTCCACCGTTTCAATCCGATCAGTCCTTCGGTTCCATCAAATTCCAAAGGTTTGCAGGCAGTGAATTCTTTGTAGGTGCATCCTACACGATTTCCTGTACTGCCAGATCCAAGGTTATTGTTGGTATGTAGCGCAGCCTATACTGCAGCTATGTTTGAAGCTAGAAAAGTACGGAATTCCTCTTCATTCATATTCACGGTGTGTCGAGTAGTCGGTGCCATTTCCTTCAAAATAGTCAAATGGAACAAGTTAATCATACAGAATATTAAGAGTAGTTAATAGTATTTCGTAGCATAATATGAACTCATTTATAAAAGCTTTTTCTTCATATTAGCGTTTTATAAGTTTAAATTCGGGTAGTACCTACCCGTTAAGTTCATACTTAGTAGCTAATATACAATTCAACTACTACAATTCTATATGAAAAACTGATTATAATAATATTTCGCGTTCAAACTTTTATACAATATTTTACAAACTTACAATACCGCTTATTTTACATAAAGCATGAAATATAGCACACAATAACTTTGATACAAGATAGTTGTGAAGATAATTCTAGCTAGTACACAAGTCGTTCAGCAAAGGAAATAAAGACACGTAATTCATACGTCCAGAAACAAGTCATGCATTCTGGTTTTACTAGGACTACTTCCCATCCTTGGTCTTGTGGAACATAACCGTTATGGCCGTTGATAAGACAGCGTGTTGTAACGTCGTCAAAGGGACGAGGGTTACGTAATGTCCAACAGTCCCGTAACAATCTAAAAACCTCATTTCTTACCCCAATTACCGACTCCGTCACTTGTGGAAACATTTTGTTTAATAGTTGTAGCCCGATGTTCTTGTTCTCACTTTGGTGAGAAGCGAACATTACTAATCCGTAAGCATAACATGCTTCTTTATGTTGCATGTTAGCCGCTTTTTCTAAATCACGAAGTCCAATATTCGGATATATTGAGTCAAAATAATTTCTTAACCCGTTGCGTAAAATAGCATTTGGGTTCCCCGCAATATATGCGTCAAAGTAAACACATCGTAACTTCTGGGTTTCCCAATGTGCTATCCCCCATCTTTCAAACGAAAGTCTCTTATAAACCAAGACATTCTTGGAACGTTCTTCGAATGTCTTACAAACTGATCTCGCCTTAAATAGTTGTGCCGAGGAATTCTGGCCGACTCTAGACAAGATTTCATCAATCATGTCTCCGGGTAGGTCTCTTAAAATTGGGTTGTCTATCCATTTTGTGTTTTTAAACTGTAAAATAGACAAGAGTTAGATTCATAAAAAAATACTTATTAATACAAGCAATTTTTACATATATCATAAAGCATAAGAACACTATATTACATATATTACACCACACGAATACAACTATCTTATTCCGACTCGCTCGTTTCTTCTTCTTCGGTTTTGGTTCGTTTTGCCAAGTTTCTAGGGATATATGATGTTCCCCTAATACGAGCCGTCGTTGTCCACATTGGTTTAGAAAAACCTGGTGGTTTAGAGGTTCCCGGGTCATTGTTACAACTTAAGGACTTCGGGGGTTGACGATACATATAAAGTTCATCGGGGTTGGAATTAGATTTCTCTATTTTTATGCCCTTTCCATTATTATTTTCTTTTGCCTTTTTAAATTCAGTTGGGGTAATTTCTATAACATCATCGGAATTCTCGTCGGAATCCGATTCATCGGAGAATTGGTAATCCTCCCAATATTTTGCTTCCTTGGCGGAAACACCATTGACCATAATTAACCTTGGTCGGTTGGTTGAGGATTCTCTTTTACTTAACCATTTTATTATTTCCCCCACCGGTTGTATTTCTTCTTCCGGTTCCGATTCTTCTTCCGGTTCCGATTCTTCTTCCGGTTCCGACTCTTCTTCCGGTTCCTCTTCGGGAACTTGTGAATCAGTCCACGAATCATTCCAATTTACATTTGACTCTTCATTATTATTAGGTGAGTCAATGGGACTTGTTCTAGAGGTAGACATCTATCACATAATATCAAATACGATAAGAGATTAATATATCACATAATATTCATATGTTAAAAATATATAGTTTCCAACAAAAATGTTAAGCAATTATTTTTAAAGAAAACACGGTCGAAGTCCAGACTCACTAATGCATCCTAACAAACTCGATAAGACACACTAATGCAAATTTTCTTGTTCTCTAAGACCAACGCTCGGATACCAACTGAAATGTCCCGTTCTTATTGATTAAAAACGTTCCATATTAATTGATTTCGTTGCGAGGTTTTGACCTCTATATGAGACGTTTTTCAAAGACTGCATTCATTTTTAAAACAAACCATAACCTTTATTTCATAAATAAAGGTTTAAAAGCTTTACGTAGATTATCAAATAATGATAATCTAAAATATCCTGTTTACACACGGCCATTACATAATGGTTTACAATACAAATATGTTACATCGAAATCAGTTTCTTGAATGCAGTTTTTACACAATATCATACAAACATGGACTCCAAATCTTGTCCTTATTTTAGTATGCAACAGCGGAAGCTCTTAGTATTCACCTGAGAATAAACATGCTTTAAACGTCAACAAAAATGTTGGTGAGTTATAGGTTTAACCTATATGTATCAAATCGTAACAATAGACCACAAGATTTCATATTTCAATACACATCCCATACATAGAGATAAAAATCATTCATATGGTGAACACCTGGTAACCGACATTAACAAGATGCATATATATAAGAATATCCCCATCATTCCGGGACACCCTTCGGATATGATATAAATTTCGAAGTACTAAAGCATTCGGTACTTTGGATGGGGTTTGTTAGGCCCAATAGATTTATCTTTAGGATTCGCGTCAATTAGGGTGTCTGTTCCCTAATTCTTAGATTACCAGACTTAATAAAAAGGGGCATATTCGATTTCGATAATTCAACCATAGAATGTAGTTTCACGTACTTGTGTCTATTTTGTAAATCATTTATAAAACCTGCATGTATTCTCATCCCAAAAATATTAGATTTTAAAAGTGGGACTATAACTCACTTTCACAGATTTTTACTTCGTCGGGAAGTAAGACTTGGCCACTGGTTGATTCACGAACCTATAACAATATATACATATATATCAAAGTATGTTCAAAATATATTTACAACACTTTTAATATATTTTGATGTTTTAAGTTTATTAAGTCAGTTGTCCTCGTTAGTAACCTACAACTAGTTGTCCACAGTTAGATGTACAGAAATAAATCGATAAATATTATCTTGAATCAATCCACGACCCAGTGTATACGTATCTCAGTATTGATCACAACTCAAACTATATATATTTTGGAATCAACCTCAACCCTGTATAGCTAACTCCAACATTCACATATAGAGTGTCTATGGTTGTTCCGAAATATATATAGATGTGTCGACATGATAGGTCGAAACATTGTATACGTGTCTATGGTATCTCAAGATTACATAATATACAATACAAGTTGATTAAGTTATGGTTGGAATAGATTTGTTACCAATTTTCACGTAGCTAAAATGAGAAAAATTATCCAATCTTGTTTTACCCATAACTTCTTCATTTTAAATCCGTTTTGAGTGAATCAAATTGCTATGGTTTCATATTGAACTCTATTTTATGAATCTAAACAGAAAAAGTATAGGTTTATAGTCGGAAAAATAAGTTACAAGTCATTTTTGTAAAGGTAGTCATTTCAGTCGAAAGAACGACGTCTAGATGACCATTTTAGAAAACATACTTCCACTTTGAGTTTAACCATAATTTTTGGATATAGTTTCATGTTCATAATAACAATCATTTTCTCAGAATAACAACTTTTAAATCAAAGTTTATCATAGTTTTTAATTAACTAACCCAAAACAGCCCGCGGTGTTACTACGACGGCGTAAATCCGGTTTTACGGTGTTTTTCGTGTTTTCAGGTTTTAAATCATTAAGTTAGCATATCATATAGATATAGAACATGTGTTTAGTTGATTTTAAAAGTCAAGTTAGAAGGATTAACTTTTGTTTGAGAACAAGTTTAGAATTAACTAAACTATGTTCTAGTGATTACAAGTTTAAACCTTCGAATAAGATAGCTTTATATGTATGAATCGAATGATGTTATGAATATCATTACTACCTTAAGTTCCTTGGATAAACCTACTGGAAAATAGAAAAATAGATCTAGCTTCAATGGATCCTTGGATGGCTCGAAGTTCTTGAAGCCGAATCATGACACGAAAACAAGTTCAAGTAAGATCATCACTTTAAATAAGATTGTTATAGTTATATAAATTAAACCAAAGTTTGAATATGATTATTACCTTGTATTAGAATGATAACCTACTGTAAGAAACAAAGATTTCTTGAGGTTGGATGATCACCTTACAAGATTGGAAGTGAGCTAGCAAACTTGAAAGTATTCTTGATTTTATGAAACTAGAACTTTTGGAATTTATGAAGAACACTTAGAACTTGAAGATAGAACTTGAGAGAGATCAATTAGATGAAGAAAATTGAAGAATGAAAGTGTTTGTAGGTGTTTTTGGTCGTTGGTGTATGGATTAGATATAAAGGATATGTAATTTTGTTTTCATGTAAATAAGTCATGAATGATTACTCATATTTTTGTAATTTTATGAGATATTTCATGCTAGTTGCTAAATGATGGTTCCCACATGTGTTAGGTGACTCACATGGGCTGCTAAGAGCTGATCATTGGAGTGTATATACCAATAGTACATACATCTAAAAGCTGTGTATTGTACGAGTACGAATACGGGTGCATACGAGTAGAATTGTTGATGAAACTGAACGAGGATGTAATTGTAAGCATTTTTGTTAAGTAGAAGTATTTTGATAAGTGTCTTGAAGTCTTTCAAAAGTGTATGAATACATATTAAAACACTACATGTATATACATTTTAACTGAGTCGTTAAGTCATCGTTAGTCGTTACATGTAAATGTTGTTTTGAAACCTTTAGGTTAACGATCTTGTTAAATGTTGTTAACCCAATGTTTATAATATCAAAAGAGATTTTAAATTATTATATTATCATGATATTATGATGTACGAATATCTCTTAATATGATATATATACATTAAATGTTGTTACAACGATAATCGTTACATATATGTCTCGTTTCAAAATCATTAAGTTAGTAGTCTTGTTTTTACATATGTAGTTCATTGTTAATACACTTAATGATATGTTTACTTATCATAATATCATGTTAACTATATATATAACCATATATATGTCATCATATAGTTTTTACAAGTTTTAACGTTCGTGAATCACCGGTCAACTTGGGTAGTCAATTGTCTATATGAAACCTATTTCAATTAATCAAGTCTTAACAAGTTTGATTGCTTAATATGTTGGAAACATTTAATCATGTAAATATCAATCTCAATTAATATATATAAACATAGAAAAGTTCGGGTCACTACACTGTGGACAAATCACAAAGACTAAACCTGCCTTCAAAGAATCCAAATGATTCAGTATCTGCTGAAGTCATTAACGAATACCTTACTCCTGACTCTAAACCTTTACGGACAAATCTTCTTTATCATCTTTTGATATTAGAAACTCTAAGATATCATCGTATCTTTCATTATAAATATCCTCGATATTTCTGAAGATATTTTCATAACTATTCTTATCTGAAATCATTTACCTCTTCACGATATCAGTATTACATCAGAAAGGAAACTGTTTTAGTTTCTAAATTCTGAAAAGTTTGAACCTAAATTATGAATGTTATTGAAGTAGTGTTGGGAACTAAAGCATGAGTTAGTATAATATAATGACACTTGATCAACGTGATTATATTACAGTAAGTTATGCTGAGTTTTTAATGGAACGTGATAAAGGTTCACGGATCATATCCTCATCATGAACCATGTTACATAACTATTTCATTCTACTTAACCTCTAAACATATCAAGAAAATATTTTTATTGATGATTCGGTTTTTCTGAGGTATTCTGGTAATTTGACAAATCAAGACCGTGCCATTACAATTTTCTTCTTAGAACATTAACTATGTTCATTCCGAAATTCATACCTGCGAATTATGGACCATTACATGCGGTGCTTAATGGATAGAAGAGAAAACAGAGCATGAAGCTCCAAAATAGAAATGGGGGTATAAATCGCAGTAAATATGAGAAAGCATTAACTGTGGATGTCAATGATTATAGAAAGACAGAAGCAGGGACTCTGAAAAATAAGAAAAGATATAAAGCCCGACGACAACACATAAATTACAAACCGTGTATATCAATAAGTATTGCAACGTAAAGACACGGGAGAGCTAAAAATACTATAAAGCCAAGAGTATAGTAAAAGTGAATTGATTCCTCCGGCGGCAGATGAAAAAGAAGAATGATAGATATGAAAGTTAGGAGTATATCAAGAATCAGAAATGGATGAAGCATATTAACGAATACTTTAAAGTATGAGTTGAGGGAGGAAGAATAAAAGGTGAGCTTTGGAAATAAAGAAACGAAGGGAGTAGATTTATAGCAAAAAATCTGATAGAGAAATCGTGACAGGTTATCGCATTTAATCAAAGAAGATCCTAATTTTCTTAATTACCGAAGAATCAAATCATTACAAAGATTTTCTCTAAATCCCTTGAACTCCGAAAATCAATCCTATCTACGTCAAAAGATATGACGAATCTACATTTATTCATTTCACTCTTTTGTGATAACTTCACTCGTACTCTTCACAAAATCGAATTGTTTTATCTATATTACTCAATAATGATAAAACTCTAATTTTCAGCTCGTATGCGTCATGAAAACATACTTATTGTCAGCCATGACCATCCCAATTAAATTTCGGGACGAAATTTCTTTAACGGGTAGGTACTGTGACAACCCGGAAATTTCTGACCAAATTTAAACTTGATCTTTATATGTTTCCGACACGATAAGAAAAGTCTTTAATGATAGTCTCGAAAATATTGGAACTATGTTCATATATTCAATTACCCTTTTGACTGTACTCGATGATTCACGAACATTTATGTGTATAGATATGTATATATTATATATAGTTATCTTAATTGGAAAACATTAACAAAGTATTAAATGTATAATACTTTACATGAATGTATTTGTCGACGGAATTAAAAGATAATATCAAATGATTGAATTATCAAGATACATTATGTTATGATTACGGGTCTCTGTTGAGAGGTCCACTTTGAATTAGAAAACCTCTTCTTTTTAACGATATTTGGAATAATTGATAAAGTGATTTAAAAGTAAGATCAAGTGTGTCAATTGATGAAGGTTAGACAAAAGTCAGTAACTGGATTTCATAATATTCGACTGATCTATTTTTCAATCGTATGAAAACGATTTCAAAAACCGAGTTATTGTAATCTGTTATTTATAAAGGTAAATTGATTATATAGAATTAGAAGAATTTAAGTAAAGCTTTATATTAAAAAAATATATATATATATTGTTTCAAAAACGTAAACGTGATACGACATAGTAAATTCTATTATTTAAACGATTATATATAATAATCTTTGAAATATAATTAGTTTGAAAAGCTAAATATTATATTATTAGATAAATATTTCAAACATATATATAAATTTAATATTCTAAATAAAAATGTATGTATATATATATATATATATATATATATATATATATATATATATATATTTTAACTTAGTCATAAAACGTTTTGATTTAAACAAATATTATTAAATATGCTTTGATAAATAACGAGGCGTTGATTTATTGAAGCAAATGACCAAAACACTCAAATATTCAAGTTACATTTCGAGTGATATAGTTTATTGGCAATTTAAGTCTATTTATTAATAAAGGTACGTGTCGCGAGACGTAAAATACAAGTTTTCTTAGCATACGAAAGGACGTTCGAAAAACCAGAACCGGGAAATAAGTCGAGCATCAACGTACAAGTTATCGGAACAAAAATTACAAGTCACCTATACACGAGAATATAATATAATATATATAATTAATATAAATTATATATTATAAATATAATTATAATAATATGTCGACGAGGAAAATAACAAAACATGTGTGATCTGGCAGACCACCCCATGCGATCGCATGGGAAATGGCCTGGAAAGCCATGCGATCGCATGGCCACCAGGGACAGACCACACTATAAAAGCTCGATCATTTCTGCTCGTTACACACACATATACTACTCCCTCTGTAATATTATTATTTATTATTATTATTATTATTATTATTATTATTATTATTATTATTATTAAGATTAATATTATTATTAATCTTATTATTATTAGTAGTATTTGTATTATTATTAGTATTATACATAAAATACTACGACGAGGTTATGTCTAAACGATTCCAAAAATGGTTTTCGAGTGAGTCAAAGCTAAGGAAGTTATGGGTTATTGCTATAGAGGTTATGTGTATTACTCGGGGGTTTTGATCATGAATCTAAGGCTAACCTTTCATTTGTCATCTCCGTTGAGTCTACGTACTTTCCTGCAATATTAAATCACAATATTGATACTTGAGTATTCATATCTTATCTTTTATATATTTTAATAGTGTATCCATGTCTAGTGCTCGAGTATATATGTTTATGCATGCTTGTATGCTTTAATTTTGTCGTTAGATAGTTTATGATGAATCACGAATTTGATACATATGTTATTGATAAAAGCTATATGATATGCATGTCGTTTGAAAGTTGTCGAAAAATTAATAACTTTTCATTTAGAAATCGTGTGTTTTCGAAGAACGGATTAAAAGTTATGGTCAACTGAATTATGATTAACATTAATTGAAATTGGTTTTGAATCTGCAATTGATATTTAAACAACTTGTTTATAAGATTGACAAATTGGAATTTCAAATATTACTAATCGAGTAAATGAATTTCTATATAAGGCACGTCTCGTGTTGTTGAACAATTGTCAAAGTTGACTGTCTTATCATATTTTAAAGCTTTATAAACACTATAATCTGATTTTTCAAGTATTGGAAAACTATATGAAAATCATGTTCGATTGCCATGATAATTCAAATATAATATAGCTTCTGAAATAAATAATATTTCGAGTTTGATAAACTATAAATTCGATCAATTATCAAGACTTATACTATGTTAATAAACATGTATAGATTTAAAGATCATATTGGATCAGGTTGACTTTTGAGATGACTTTTATTAACTTTTGCATGTCGGTTTCGAGCATTAGGATTGTGATACACTATGACCCAACCTAGCTTGTTAGACATGTATTGACCAACATATGTTCTCTAGGTTGAGATCTACGATTATTTTGCATTTCGAGTTTCGGTCACATTTCGGTGAATGACCTTATGTGTTGCTAAGGTGAGTTTCATTTGCTCCCTTTTTAAATGCTTTTGCAATCTATATTTTTGGGCTGAGAATACATGCACTTTATTTTAAACGCAATGGATACAAGTACATACTAAATTCTACACCGAGTTTGAACCGAAAATCCCTTAGCTTTGGTAACTAGTAACTGCCGGTTATAAGAACTGGTGGGCGCGAGTAGTTATATATGGATCCATAGGGCTTGACATTCCCGTCTGTTCCAGGTATAGAAACCCTAGCCTGAACTATAAAACATATGTATGCTATTTGAGGTTAGTACACGTTGGTTTGCGTGTATTGTACATGTTGGTTGCATGTATGTTAAAACAGGAGTACTTATTATATAGACGTTAAAGTTTAATTACCAGGGTGCTCAATCTTGTAGAATATTTTGATAAACGTTTCTGGATGAAATAACTGAAATCTTATGATCCACCTTTATATACAGATTATACGCAACATTAAAACTATGAACTCACCAACCTTTGTGTTTACACTTTTAAGCATGTTTATTCTCAGGTTCCTAGAAGTCTTCCGCTGTTTGCTTATACGTTATACAAGCTATGTGCATGGAGTCATACATGCTTTATTCAAGAAAACGTTGCATTCACAAAATCATTACCATGTATCTTATTTGGACTGCATTATCAACGGATGTAGTATTGTAAACTATTATTTACGGTGATTGTCTATATGTAGAAATAATCAAACGTCAAAAACCTTGGAATTTGATATTCAATTATGGTGTGCCTTTTTAAAAGAATGCAATGTTTACAAAACGTATCATGTAGAGGTCAGTACCTCACTGTGAAATCGATGAATGATGTATTCGTCCAAATGGATTTGGACGGGTCATCACAGTCACTCCCCGTAACAACGGAGACATCATTAGCGCCTTTGGAGCCATTTGCCGAATTAGCTCCACCTGGACAATTAACCCTTACATGTCCAGTCTTTCCGCACTTCCAGCATACCAGATTCTTCTCGGAGTTTTTCTTCCACCTATCCGAACACAACAGTACCGTACTTCCTGATGACGAGACCCCGTTACCTTCCAGTCTTTTCTCCTCGGATAGGAGCTTGCTAGTAACGTCTTCAAACTTTAAAGTTTCCTTCTCATACATCAAAATAGGTTTCATGTGCTCATAGGACGATGACAAAGATAATACCAGCCTCAAAGCTTTATCTTCATCTTCCACTTTTACTCCAATAGCCTCCAGTTCTGAAACAATACCATTCTTAGTGACAAAGCCTAAATTCTTAGTGACAAATCAGTTAGGTTCATAGCCCAGTTGATTGAGGTTTAGTGTTTAATCTAGGAAGTTGAACTCTTGTAATAGTTCCCCATCAGAATTCTATTCTCCATACCTATCTATCTTTATCTTTTCAGTTAAATTACCGTATTATTAGTTAATCTTAATTTATCACCTCTTGTCACTAGGATTAACTATATAGGCACTTTTGTCCCACATTACTGAGCAAACATACAAAAATACGAATCTGAGTTATATTTAACACTTACTCGTTAAAAGGAAGACAAGTAGGTGAGTTATAGCTAGAAAACCCCAGCAAAATATAAATGATAAAACCGTTACTCTCTTTTGGTAGCTAATTTTGACGTGTTGTGACCTAACGACACCGCTGATATCGGCCAAAAAGTCACATTTTTATCCCCAATATTGAGCCCTAGAACAATAAAAATTTAAACTTTATTGGCAAAAATATCACTTTTTTCGATTGATTTTGTAGATTAAGTAATTACGAAGGCGATGCAAAAAGAATCAAGTAAAACGGAGCTAAAACGAAGATTCTAGAGCGAAAACGGTGAAAGACAAGAAATCATGTTACGATCCAGTAAATCAGCAAGCCAAACGGCTTGCCAAACGGGCTGCCAAATAGCCTGCCAGTATGGAAAACGGCCTGCCAAACTTTCAGAGCAAACGAGCACCTTAAACGGGCAAACCTGGCAAACGGGCCCTGCAAACGGCTTGCCAAACGGCCTGCCAGCCATTTGCAGGCAAATTTCAAGTCTATTTAAAGGGATTTCTCCATCCATTTCAACACACACTCAATTTGTAATTCATTTCATATTTTCAAGGTTTTAGTTAGTTTTTAGTAGTAGTTAGCTTAACTTTTATTTTCCGGAGGATATCCCGGCGGGTGGCTGCTTCTAGGCAAACCTCCTGGCTGTCTCTGCACCCCTACCTCCTTTATCACTGAGCGGTCATTTAGGGGCCTTAGCTGGTGATCTGGGCTGTTTCCCTCTCGACGATGACCCTGCGATCTCGGGCAGATTTCTTCGCCCTTTTCAGGTTTTTATCCGAAACGCTTGTCTTTTTTATTAAACATGTGTTCTTACTTTTTATGTTTAATAATGCATTTTGATATTACCATGATAGCTTAATTAATCTGTATGTTGCCATGGTAGAAGTTTGGGTTAGCGTAATTATGTTAAATTAGTACGATTACTGTTCTAATACTGAACTAGGAAGTCTGATAGATTTGTATGCTAACATCTTAAGGATTGACCAAATTAGGTTGTGATCAGGACTTGTCCACCTATATGAAATTAGCTACTTCATAGGATTAAGACCCCTGGTTATACTGTATCTGAAGATTCTATGAACTCGGTATGGCCGAAGTTCCCGAGAGGCATTTAATGCGCTTTTAGGACACGGAACTTAGGAATTGAGACATGAATGGCCTAGTATGCCTATTGACTGTTCCGAAGAGACTTCTTAGGAGCTGGTAAGATCTAGTTAGTGCCTTCACTGTGTAACCTAAGCCTATTGCATGTTCTTGTCTGATTGTTGCCTTAGGTCTTAGTCATATCAACTGTTTAGGTACTCATTAGGTTTCTATCTGCTTTATTATCAGTATATCAACTGTGATGCTGTATAATGTTTGAATTGATATGATCTCATTAGTATAATGGAATAGTTGTTAGTTTTCATTTAAGGTTTTGCCAACTTAAACCGACGGATTCCTTCCATTTGTGATCAGTGTTGAATCAACACGACACGTTGTTATTCAGTTAACTAAACTGATAACGAGGGTTAGGATTAGAGATTAACTCACTAAATAACCTAGTACTTTACTGAGGATAACCTCTGAGGTATTGCTACCTTTCAATTATACGATCAAGTGACATACTTCTCACTGCTCAAAGAGAACTCCGAGAGTTCAGAGACAAGTAGGTCTGTGTAATTGGCTCATCCAACCAGATCTACATCATTCCAAGCATAGTCTTAACATAAGCATAATTACATTTTCCTAACCCAACACTGATATCTTGGTCAACATTTCCCTGATCTGTATACTCCGGATATCCTTCCACTTATTTACTTTTCTGCACTTAGGACTTTTAGCTAAAACCAACTACTATCTTTTATCTAGGTAATTTAACTAAAAAACAATTATCCACTTAATCTTTAATTCGTTAATCCATAAAAAACACGATACTAGGTTAACTTACACCTTCTACACCTTAGAAAGTATTGTAAATTTAGGCTCCGCACAATATAAATAAACAAAACCACTGTGTACTACCTTGATCAACTGAATCAGACATCTTGCGGCCTAATGACATCGCACGAATAAAACCGTCCATTTCGGCCATATCATAGTAGTAACAAGTTTTCTGGCGCCGCTGCCGGGGATGGAATATTTTGATTGAGAAAGATTTTAAACAGACAAAAGTGTTGTTTGGTGGTGTCTAAGAAAGACAATTATACACGGACTTGGTTGTTGGATTTTTCGAACAGTCTTCAATTATATTGGAACCAAAAGGATCGTGCCTCTCTGTAGTCGGTCTGGCCACCTCGATACAAGTAATCTGTAAGAAATCCTATCAGTTAAGATATCCGATTTGGTTAGCGACCGAATTTCAAGAATAATTTTTTTATTAAATTATCGATCCTTTTAGTAAATTAATATTTTCTAAAAGTTACTTTTAAGTCTTTTTAAACAGAAAATCTAAAAAAATGGAACAACAAGACACCCTTGCTTCTATGCATAAATCATGCTTAGAGGAAAGAGGAGGACCAATCACCTTAGGAACCGAAGGAATTCCTAAAATCAGTTCACACATGATTAAACTAGTCAGTATGATCTATAAATTTCAAGGATTACCGACTAACAATCCAAACTTTCACTTAAACAAATTTATCAGTCTGGTTGACTCTTTTAAGAAGGAAGAAAATGAGAAAAACATTTTGAAATTTCATCTTTTTCAATATTCACTTTCAGGACACGCTTTAGCATGGTTTGACGAACTTAACCCGAATTCAATCCATTCATGGGAGGATTTAGCCACTAAATTTCTAAACAAATTTTATTCACCCTCCCTGCAAACCTGTTTAAGAAATGACATCACAAACTTTTCTCAAAAAGAAAACGAGTCATTATGTCTAGCATGGAATAGAATAAAGGTGATGCTTAAAAGATATCCGAATGATTTGTTAAGTCGGGTAGAAATAATCTGTACACTTTACAATGGTTTGAACAAAGATGATAAGTCTCTCCTAGACATGGCCTCACAAGGCAATTTCATGTCCCGAACAGCAGACGAAGCATGGAATCTCTTAGACACGATAGCTGCACAACAGGAAGATTGGAGCAATGAAGCTGCTGAGAAGGATGATGTCTTCGCTCATACAGTAAAAATGCTAGAAACCAGGTTACAAGATATCACACCCCCAAATAGGGCCTGGGGTATTTGTGACTAATTATATCAAATCACAGTTGTATAAACGAGAATGACTCTACATGAGACGTTTTGTTGAGTTTTGCAGCAGAAGATAAATATGTCTTTAATTGATATGATATGTAATGAAGACTCCAAGCATAGCAAGCAATCATCATCAAAGCAGTAGATATATAGCGGAAGCAATACTTAAGTACCTGAGAATAAACATGCTTAAAAAGGTCAACACGAGGTTGAGTGAGTTCATAGGTTTGTCATAAATAATGATTTCAGTAATAGTGTTAGACCACAAGATTTGTTTTCAAAAGTAGATCACTCAGATCCAGTCAAGTTGATCTCCTGCAGGATCAAAAAGTTATGCCAGTGTGTGATATTTAGACTAAACGTTGTTTGCCCCGTGACAAGTTGTTCTGTCCTTATCATTTAATTTCATTATCAAGTAATACAAAGACTTAGTCAAATGTATCGGGGACGTTACTCCCGATAGGCCTATCCCCAATAATTAAGAATACCGCAGCAATTAAAAATATCACTGTAGGGACTTAGTCGGACATAGCCGGGTATAGCATAGTTTAACAGTTGGTACTAATATTTAGACTAGACTTTCAAGTTTACCCCGTACAAGTTATCGTTTATACTTGTCGATTGGGGACTTGCTGGTCATAGCCCAACATATCACAGTTTAATAGTTGGTACTGATATTTAGACTAGACTATCAAGTTTGCCCCGTACAAGTTATCGTTTATACTTGTCGGTTGGGGACTTGCTGGTCATAGCCCAACATATCACAGTTTAATATTTGATACGTGTAAAACAGTTATAAAAGTTGCGCATGTATTCTCAGTCCAAAAATATATAAAAAGGGAGCAGATGAACTCACATTAAATAGCAGTTGAAGTATTCCACGCAAGAAGGAAAGTAAAGCAAGTAAGTGATCTGGATATCAACCTTGAGGTATAATGTTTGATTAGTTAATGTCTAACTTGACATAAAGTATGTTTATTAATATATCAACTATATTGACAGTGACGATTTTCGAGAAAAGTTCCTATTTCTCAAAAGTTTCTATTTTTGGAAACCTACTATTTATGAAAAACTTCTACTTATAGTAAGCTTCTAGTTTAAGAATGTCCGGGTTATAATTCTTAACAAAGATGTTGTACAATCTCGCCCAAACTTCGTCGCTAACATGCAAGTCACTCGAATGATCTATTGTTACCGAGCGGCCCAGGATCTCTTGACCAGAATCTAAGTCTTGGCATTCGAGATCCACAAGCGTCCCATAATGGTAATAAGGATCACCCTAGGCCACAAGTAGCGGTGATGTTTGTAGTCTTTGTACGCTATATTTAATTATAACCTTCACGTTAGGTGCGTATATACATATATATTAATTAATTCGATTTTAATTATAACTCCTATATATTAATTCATAAAAATACTTTTATAATTTTTAGTAACATATATTACTAATTATAACATGTTATTTATTTTAATTTTAATTGCATATAATTTATAATATTTGATAATGCTAAAAACGAACATATATTTCATAGCATTATTCCTCAAGAAAGACAAGCTTTTAGTTGCAATTGTCCTATTTACAAGTGATTCTCGTTTAAATAATAAAAAGATGAAGACAAAAGACAGATTCGACGAATTGAAGACGCAAACGACCAAAAAGCTCAAAAGTACAAAAGACAATCAAAGAGGTTCCAATTATCGATAAGAAACGTCTCAAAATTACAAGAGTACAAGTTACAAAACGCAAAGTACAAGATACTAAATTGTACGCAAGGACGTTCGAAAATCCGGAACCGGGACCAGAGTCAACTCTCAACGCTCGACGCAACGGACTAAAAATTACAATTCAACTATGCACATAAATATAATATAATATTTAAATAATTCTTAAAAATTATTTTTATATTATATTTATATTTAAATCCGTCGGCAAACAAAGAGCCAAGGTTGGGTGAGCTGTAAAAACGAACTCCGCGACTTGCGGAGTTCGAAGACCAAAAGAACCGCGAGTCGCGGAGATTACCTGGACGAAAATTCCTATAAAAGGCAACGCAGTTCGACGAAAAAAATATCCATAATATAATCTATCTCTCTCTCAATATATACGTAATATATATATATATTTATATTTTAATTTTAATTTTAATTTTAATTCTAATAATAAGGGTATGTTAGCGAATGTTGTAAGGGTGTAAGTCGAAATTCTGTCCGTGTAACGCTACGCTATTTTTAATCATTGTAAGTTATGTTCAACCTTTTTAATTTAATGTCTCGTAGCTAAGTTATTATTATGCTTATTTAAAATGAAGTAATCATGATGTTGGGCTAATTACTAAAATTGGGTAATTGGGCTTTGTACCATAATTGGGGTTTGGACAAAAGAACGACACTTGTGGAAATTAGACTATGGGCTATTAATGGGCTTTATATTTGTTTAACTAAATGATAGTTTGTTAATTTTAATATAAAGATTTACAATTGGACGTCCCTATAAATAACCATATACACTCGATCGGATACGATGGGCGGGGTATTTATATGTACGAATAATCGTTTATTTAACCGGACACGGGAATGGATTAATAGTCAATAGAATTATTAAAACAGGGGTGAAATTATGTAGAAGGACACTTGGCATAATTGATAACAAAGTATTAAAACCTTGGGTTACACTCAGTCGACATCCTGGTGTAATTATTAAACAAAGTATTAAAATCTTGTTACAGTTTAAGTCCCCAATTAGTTGAAATATTTAACTTCGGGTATAAGAATAATTTGACGAGGACACTTGCACTTTATATTTATGACTGATGGACTGTTATGGACAAAAACCAGACGGACATATTAAATAATCCAGGACAAAGGACAATTAACCCATGCGCATAAAACTAAAATCAACACGTCAAACATCATGATTACGGAAGTTTAAATAAGCATAATTCTTTTATTTCATATTTAATTTCCTTTATTTTATATTTAATTGCACTTCTAATTATCGCACTTTTATTTATTGTTATTGTATTTAATTGTACTTTTAATTATCGTACTTTTTAATTGTCGCAAGTTTATTTTATCGCACTTTTATTTATCGCAATTTTATTATCGTTATTTACTTTACGCTTTAAATTAAGTCTTTTATTTATTTAATATTTTACATTTTGTTTTAACTGCAACTAAAGTTTTTAAAATCGACAAACCGGTCATTAAACGGTAAAAACCCCCCTTAATAATAATAATATTACTTATATATATATTTGTATTTTTATAAAATAAAACTAATATAGCGTTAAGCTTTGTGAAAAAGATTCCCTGTGGAACGAACCGGACTTACTAAAAACTACACTACTATACGATTAGGTACACTGCCTATAAGTGTTGTAGCAAGGTTACAGTATATCCATTCAATAAATAAATAAATATCTTGTGTAAAATTGTATCGTATTTAATAGTATTTTCTAGTAAAATTTAAGCTATTTTTTATACACCTCGCATAACACCAAGCATTTTTGGCGCCGCTGCCGGGGAACTCAATTTCTAGCTTAAAAGCCGGAAGCGCAACGCTAATATAAAGAAAAAAAAAGATTTTTATTTTTAGTTTGCTTTTGTAAAAATACGTTTTAAATATTCGAAAACATAAAAAGAAAACAAAAATATAAATATTTTTAAGAGTTTGTTAAATATTTAAGTTTTATAAAGTTTCTTTATTTTTTTTATAAAAAAATATAAGTTTTATTTAAATATTTTGTTTTTATTAAAACATAAAAAAAAAACCGAAAAATATATATATATATATATATATCTAGTTTTAAGATTTTTATTTATAAAATTATAAAGTATTTTATTTCTATTTTAGTTTTTTAAGATAAGTTTTATTTAAATTATATAAATATATTAATTAAATTAAAATCAGAAAAAAAATTACGTCGAAAACTGAAACGAAACAGCCTGTCATTTGAAATTTCGATCTCCGTGACTCGCGGAGTTGGTTGCCAGGTGGAGCCGCAACTCGCGGAGTTCTTCCTGACGCGCCTGACAGAACCCTAATCAGCATTTATTACGGAGTAATTATTATTATTAATTTTTAATTAAACCCTAATTAGTTTTGTTAATTTATTATTAAGTTTAGTTTATTTATTTAATTTGTATATTTAGTTTATTTAGTTTAATTAAATTGTAAAATTAATAGTTTTAATAAATAAATAATATAAAAATAATATTTTTATAAAAATTGTACTTTTTACAACTTTTAGTGTATTTTTATTTTTTTGTCCCTTTTTAATTGTTTTAGCGTAATATTTGTATTTTTTCGCTCATATTTAGTTTTAAACATAAGTTTTTGCCATAGTATTTTTACTTCTAGATTTTTAGGCTTTGCCGTAAAATCCCTTAAGTGCTTTTTCTTTAGACTAAGATTTAAGTGCTTTAGAATTTTGCGACGCCTTTTTAAGTTTTAGTTTCTTTTTAAGTTATTTCCATTTGGGATATAGTTTTACTTGTAAGCTTTAATATTTTTAGACGCCTTTTACCTATGTATCAATTATCATTCCAATTAGTAATCTCAATTTGCGATTATAATTTTAAGTTAGTGATAGTAATAAGGTTGGGTTAGTCGAGTGTTTTTAAGTTTTATAAGTCACTCTTTTTCTTTTTCATTTTTCGACGCCTTTTTCAATTTTTTTTTCTTTTTCGACCTTTTTCGACGCGCTCTTTTTTTCTTATTTCTCGCTATTCTAGTTTTTAGGACATAGATTTTTATTCTACTTCTTATTTAAATTTCTTAAAATTACGAAAATTTATTTTAAGTGGTTAAATTGATAGACATCAAAATTTTCTGGTTCGTAGTAATAGTTGGATTTGTACGTGGACCGGGTTATTGGAGCCAAACAGTCCTCAATTATATTGAGACCAAACGAATCCTGCCCCTCTGCTGCATCTTTTGGCTATTCGAAACGTGGACAAAATCAGAAAAGTCTATTAATTGGATAACTTATATAATTTTTCTTTCCTTTTAAAAACTAATAGGATATTCAGTGAATGCACCGAGCAAGACGTTCACCACCTTTTGTACGTTCACCACCTGTAACTAGATCAAGACATTTAGCAAATATTATCGCCGTTGATTTTTCTTTAGAATCGTCATCCAGTCGACCAAGTACTCCAATTCAAATTTCCGATAATCCATTTTTTGAACCCGACCTCACAATTGAGAATCCGGAGAATATTCAGGGACAATTCATAGATCCTGAACCATTAAATTTTCCTCCGGAACCACCAATCATTCAAACAGAGATTGTTGAGGAACGAACCATTAAATCAGAATCCTCTAGTGATTCCGATTCAACAAATTCAATTATGGAAGTATTGGAACCTTTAAGTATGGAAGACCGAATGAGAGCTAAACGCACTGGCCAAGGTCACACAATTACTCATCCAGACATTAATGCGCCAGATTATGAAATCAAAGGACAAATTCTACACATGGTGACTAATCAATGCCAATTTAGTGGTGCGCCGAAGGAAGATCCAAATGAACATCTTCGTACCTTTAATAGGATCTGCACACTATTTAAAATAAGAGAAGTTGAGGATGAACAGATATATCTCATGTTATTTCCCTGGACTTTAAAGGGAGAAGCCAAAGATTGGTTGGAATCGTTACCTGAAGGGGCAATTGATACATGGGACGTTTTAGTTGAAAAATTTCTTAAACAATTCTTTCCAGCATCTAAAGCTGTAAGACTTCAAGGAGAAATTGTTACGTCCACACAGAAATCGAATGAAACTCTATATGAGGCGTGGACAAGATTTGGAAAATTATTAAGAGGATGTCCGCAACATGGTTTAGACACCTGTCAAATAGTACAAATATTCTACCAAGGATGCGACATCACTACAAGAAAAGACATAGATATAGCAGCTGGTGGTTCTATTATGAAGAAAACCGAAACTGATGCTTACAAAATTATTAATAACACTGCTTCCCACTCACATGAGTGGCACCAAGAAAAAGATATCGTTAGATCATCTAAAGCAGCTAGAGCCGATTCTTGCCATGACTTAGATTCTATTTCTGCAAAGATAGATGCTGTCGAGAGACGAATGGAAAAGATGACTAAGGATATACACTCAATACGAATTAGTTGTGAGCAGTGTGGAGGACCACATTTGACAAAAGATTATCTCAGTATTGAACTAACAATGGAACAAAGAGAGAATGTTTCATATCTAAACCAAAGGCCTGGAAATAATTATCAGAATAATTATCAACCGCAAAGACCGATCTACAATCAAAACCAGAATTATAATCGAAATATTCCATACAACAGCCAACAAGGTCCTAGCAATCAACAAGTATCCAACAATACTTACAACCAGCAAAGACCTAATTTTCAAAACAAACCACCAACCGATGATAAAAAGCCAAATTTAGAAGATATGATGACGAAGCTAGTTGAAACTCAAACACAGTTTTTCACATCTCAGAAACAAACCAATGAACAAAATGCTCAAGCATTTAGAAATCAACAAGCTTCTATTCAAAACTTGGAACAAGAAGTAAGTAACCTAGCAAGGTTAATAGGTGAAAGAAAACTGGGAAGTTTACCTAGTGATACAAATGCAAACCTCCGGAATGAAATAGCTAAAGCCATTACCACAAGGAGTGGTACAACACTTAAACCACCTGAAATACCTGTAACTTCTGATGAAGCTATTCCTACTCCACAAGAACCACAACCTGATCAAGATAAGGAAAAAGAACCGGTAGTTAAAAAGGTTAATGAAGATAACACAGTTAAGGATAAACCTTATGTTAAACCATACCAACCACCACTTCCTTACCCGAGTAAAATGAAAAAAGAGAAACTTGAAGCCGAGCAATCCAAATTCTTGGATATGTTTAAACAAATAAATGTAAATCTTCCTTTCATTGATGTGATTTCAGGAATGCCTAGATATGCTAAATTTCTGAAAGATCTAATCTCGAATAGAAAGAAAATGGAAGAACTCTCGGCTGTTACTATGAATGCTAATTGTTCAGCAGTGCTGTTGAATAAGATACCAGAAAAACTATCTGATCCAGGAAGTTTCACAATTCCATGTTTTCTGGGTAGTCTTAGTTCAATAGAAGCATTGGCAGACTTAGGTGCTAGTATAAATTTAATGCCGTATTCACTATACGCTAAACTAGACCTTGGAGAATTGAAACCAACAAGAATAAGCATACAACTAGCCGATCGATCAATAAAATATCCTAGAGGGATAATGGAGAACATGCTAGTTAAAGTTGGTACTTTAGTATTTCCAGTAGATTTTGTTGTTCTGGACATGGAAGAAGATTCTCAAGTTCCTCTCATATTAGGAAGACCATTCTTAAACACGGCTAAAGCAATGATAGACGTGTTTGGTAAAAAATTGACCCTAAGTATAGAGGACGAGAGTGTTACCTTTTCAGTTGATAGAGCAATGCAACAACCACAATCTGCAGATGATACATGCTATTATATTCAAACCATAGATTCACATGCAGAATTGTTAGAAGAATTTCCAGAATTACAAGGAACAAGAGAATGTTCTTTAGGAGAAGGAACTGAACCAATTGATGAAGTTGAAATGTTAGCTACACTAATAGCTAATGGACATGAACCAACAACAGAAGAAATTCAAATGCTAAAAGAAGAAGACAGATATCGATATAAATCATCGATAGAAGAACCTCCGACATTAGAGTTAAAGCCACTTCCAAACCATTTGAAATACGCTTATTTACATGGTGAATCTGAATTACCTGTAATAATATCGTCTTCTCTTACAGAAAATGAGAAATCACAACTCATTTCTGTGTTGAAAGCTCATAAACCAGCCATTGCATGGAAGATTCATGATATTAAAGGAATAAGTCCTTCGTATTGCACACATAAAATCCTTATAGAAGAAGGTCATAAAACGTATGTGCGACGCCAATGAAGACTAAATCCGAATATGCAAGATGTTGTTAAAAAAGAAATTATTAAACTGCTAGATGCAGGTTTAATTTATCCAATTTCTGATAGTCCATGGGTAAGCCCAGTTCAATGCGTGCCTAAGAAGGGTGGCATGACTGTCATTACAAATGAGAAAAATGAGCTTATTCCTACTAGGACTGTAACAGAATGGCGTGTATGTATTGATTATAGAAAATTAAATGACGCCACCAGAAAAGATCACTTTCCCTTACCTTTCATTGATCAAATGTTGGAAAGGCTAGCCGAAAACAGTTACTATTGTTTTCTAAATGGATTTTCCGGATATTTTCAAATTCCAATAGCACCCGAGGACCAAGAGAAAACCACGTTCACGTGCCCTTATGGTACTTTTGCTTACAAACGCATGCCATTTGGACTTTGCAACGCCCCTGCAACCTTTCAAAGGTGTATGATGACGATTTTTCACGACATGATAGAAGAATGCATGGAAGTTTTCATGGATGACTTTTCAGTCTTCGGTGATACATTTGAATCATGCTTAGCTAATCTTGAACGAATGCTGATTAGATGCGAACAATCAAATCTAGTACTTAATTGGGAGAAATGCCATTTCATGGTTAAAGAATGCATTGTTCTTGGACATAAAATCTCAAAGGAAGGAATTGAAGTGAATAGAGCTAAAGTAGATGTAATTGCTAAACTTCCATATCCCACCAATGTTAGAGGAGTTAGGAGTTTTCTAGGGCATGCCGGTTTTTACCGACGTTTCATAAAAGATTTTTCTAAAATTGCCACTCCTATGAATAAACTCCTAGAAAAAGATGCTCCATTCATCTTTTCAAATGAATGCATCAAATCTTTTAATATTCTTAAAGAGAAACTCACTAATGCGCCGTTCATGATAACACCAAATTGGAATCTACCGTTTGAACTAATGTGCGATGCAAGTGATTTTGCAATGGGAGCCGTTTTAGGACAAAGGATTGAAAAAAGATTTCAGCCTATATATTATGCTAGTAAGACGTTACAAGGAGCACAAACGAATTATACAACTACTGAAAAAGAACTCCTTGCTATTATCTTTGCTTTTGACAAATTTCGTTCATATCTCGTTCTAGCAAAAACGGTGGTCTATACTGACCATTTTGCTCTTAGATACCTATTTTTGAAACAAGACGATAAACCAAGATTAATCCGTTGGATCTTACTCTTACAAGAGTTCGATATTGAAATCCGAGATAAAAGAGGAGCAGAAAATCTCGCCGCTGATCATCTTTCTCGTCTTGAAAATCCCGAATTAGAAGTTCTAAATGAATCGGCTATACAAGACAACTTTCCTGATGAATATCTATTGAAGATAGATTATAATGAAATTTCATGGTTTGCAGACTATGCAAACTACTTAGTATGTGGATTCCTTGAAAAAGGATTATCGTACCAAAAACGAAAGAAATTCTTCAGTGATATAAAACACTATTTCTGGGAAGATCCACATTTGTTTAAAAGTTGTCCAGATGGAATAATACGCCGATGTGTATTCGGAGATGAAGCTAGTAAAATCTTAAACCATTGTCACACAGGACCAACAGGAGGGCATTATGGGCCTCAACTAACAGCAAGAAAAGTTTATGATGCTGGATTCTATTGGCCTACAATTTACAAAGACGCACACCTTCTTTGCAAATCCTGTGATGCTTGTCAAAGGGCCGGAAAAATAAGTCAACGTGATGAAATGCCACAAAATGTCATTCAAGTATGTGAAGTATTTGACATTTGGGGTATTGACTTTATGGGTCCATTTCCAAAATCTCATAATAATCTCTATATTCTCGTAGCCATTGATTATGTATCTAAATGGGCGGAAGCACAAGCTCTCCCAACTAACGATGCACGAGTTGTAGTCAATTTTTTAAAACGTCTTTTTGCAAGGTTTGGAACACCGAAAGCTTTAATAAGTGATCGGGGTACTCATTTCTGTAACAATCAACTTGAGAAAGTTCTCAAAAGATATGGAGTAACTCATAAAATCTCCACCGCATATCATCCACAAACAAGTGGACAAGTTGAAAATACCATCCGAGCTTTAAAATGTATTCTAGAGAAAACCGTAGGATCAAATCCGAAGGAATGGTCCATTAAATTGGAGGATGCACTCTGAGCTTTTAGAACAGCCTACAAAACTCCAATTGGAACTACACCTTTTAGACTTGTTTATGGAAAAGCATGTCATCTTCCAGTAGAAATTGAACACAAAGCATTTTGGGCTTTGAAGACATGTAATCTTGATTTACATGAAGCTGGACGTCTACGGTTAAGTCAATTAAACGAATTAGAAGAATTAAGACAAGAAGCATACGAAAATTCGTTGATATATAAGGAAAGAACGAAGAAATGGCATGATAAAAGAATCAGAAGTTCAAAAGAATTCAAAGAAGGAGACAGAGTTCTTCTTTTCAATTCACGATTCAAGCTATTTCCTGGAAAATTGAAATCAAGATGGTCTGGACCATTCATAGTCAAAAGAGTTTTCCCATATGGAACAGTAGAGTTAATAAATTCAAATGGGATTGAATTTAAAGTTAATGGTCACAGAGTTAAACATTACATAGATAGTTCGATGGAAGTTGACAACGAAGTTAATCACAATTTCGATACCACAGCTAACTAAGTGTGGGGAGAATCAAGTCTTTAAAGGATAATTTGTATTTCTGTTAGAGTTAGAATTTCTGTTTTCGTGTAGTTCTCGAAAATGGAACCCGAATGGTCTTTCCCTAGCAGACCTTAAAGAACTAGTCTTCTCCCCCCATTCCGAATTTTTATTTTTTTTAGGAAATGAAGACTTCATGTGAACTAAAACATGGTCTAATGCTACACGCTTTGATCACTAAACGTAATAATGACACACTTCCGAGTGAACTAGTATCAGTAATCAGAGAAAGATTGGACGGAGTAAGAAAAGAATCCAGATGCGAAGATAATAAGTTACAATTTGGTAAAGGAAAATCAAAATCCGCAGCGAAAAGAAGAGCACGACACCTTGAAAGATGTCACAAATGCGGAAAATGGTCACATGGAGGTAAATGTTCAAATAATCAAACCTATTCAAACACCGAATTTGTTACTTTATGCAGAGACGGATCGTTCATATGTTTAGAAGAAAAAACACTGAATGCTCGAGGTTACGCCTATGTAGCCATGAAAAATCAATTAAACCGACTATCTTGTGAATGGGATAGGTCATATCACTAAGAATACTATCTCACAGGTAAGTCTGTACAGATTTTATTTTTTATTATCATTTTTAACCTTTTGATAATAAACGCTAATTTGTTCGCTATAAAGTATTAAATTGGTATTCAATAAAATTAGGTTTGGCGACTGAAATTATTGATATCATACAAAAATTTATTACATCACTGCGAAATTTAACGTTTATTCTTAAGGTATAAATATCTTTAATCAATCAACCCAAAATATTTCAAAAATTCGTCATGAGTTAAATTAGGTCATGGAACCGAAATTACTTTACCGAATAGAGGGGCGTATATTTTTGATAATATTTGATTGATTAAAGTGGGATAAAAGCCAAAAAGATTTTTAATTTTATTTTTTTACCATTTTTTAAAATTAATATATAAATATTAAATTAATATTTTAAACTTTGTAAAATCAATATATTTAAGTTTGTCAATATTTGAAAAAAATTAATATTTTTAAGTTTGTATGTATGACAACAAAATTAAATATAAGTTTGGTATGAATTTATAATATGAATTTTTAATTAAGTTTGGTGTGAATTTAAAATTTTATGCATTTTAAATTTAAGTTTGGTGTGAATTTAAAAACAAAAATTTACTTTATTTCGCTAAGTTAAAAATATGATTTTTAAAATTCGTCGTAAGTTGAAGACTAGGTCTTTGAACCGAAATTGCTTTACCCGAGGGAGGGACGAGAACTTTTATTATCATTATTTTTAATCTTATTGAATTAAAGTATGCCAAAAACATTAAAAAAACCCCAAAAAAAAAATCTTTGCTTTTAAAACCGCGCTTTAAATAGACAAATTTTAAAATTTTGTCGAAGGACGGACTAGGACATCGATCCGAAACGAACTCATCCTAAAAATAAAGGAAAACAAAATTTTAAATTTATTTTATATTTCTTATAAGCTAAGGATTATTAAAAAAAAAAAAAAAAAGCACCGCGACTCGCGGAGTTTGCAATGGCCAAATGCCGCGACTCGTGGAGGATGTAAAATACAGAAAAAAATAAAAGGGGCCGAACAGATCAGTCTGCACACACCACACCCAAAAATAACTGCGAAAAACACCCGAAAAATCACACAAAAATCGAATTTTTTCACCAAAAATTATCAAATCTTTTACTAAAATCATGTTGAGAAGGATGCTATCAAGGAATTACTCAAGAAAAACGGTAAATTTCTACACCTAAACACCATTTAATCCGAAAATTAGTGTTCTTGAGCAATTTTATACCCAATTCGATTTTGATGCTTTTTAGTGTAATTATGCTTAAATTGCTTGTATATTATGCTTGTATAACCTAGATTGATGCTATTTAACATGATTAGAAGCCTTAAACTTCAAATTTTGAGTAATCTAGGGTTTGTGTTCTTGAGCAATTTGGGGCTTTTTGATATAAACAGGTAATGGCCGATTTTTATCATGAATTGTTGCTAAATTAAGTAGTGTAACATATTTAGGTAGTTAAATGATCCAAACTTTGAGCCTAAACATGATTTTGAGAATTAAAGTGGACTTTTTCAAGTCTAAAATTCATGAACTTGATTTTTAAGAGATAATGCCATTTAAAACTTGTTTAATTGCTAGTAATAATTATTTTGACATGTTATTTGAGTTGAATGCTTATGAACTTGGCGAACATTTTCGTATATGCTTATTTGAAAAAGTGTAGATTTGATAAAAATATGAAAATGAGCTTAAGTTTGATATAAATTGAACATGTCATTGTAATTATTTTGATTGATGATTTTGCTGACACTAATGCATATTTGGATGCACAAAAATTGTGTTTGATGTGTTTTGCAGACTGAAAGGGGTGAATCTTCATCCCAAGCTCGCAATGCTCCTCCTGAGAATGCGGAATAACAGGATGTTGATAACTATTATAAACAAGATATACCTCATCCAGTTATGACATTTTCAGATATGCACTTGGAAGAGTTGCACCCGAACTTGAGATTTGACAGACGTTGGATAGATTATCCAAAATACCAAAGGGGCTTGCATACTCTTCATTCTAAAGTTGTTGAAGTACCTAGGGTAATAGAATGGGGACCATTAGAAGCTGTAGAATTGGCCGGGCCAATTAGAGAATTACTTACACAGAGGTATGGTAATTCTACTTTTAACGACTGGGTACGATTATTGAGCATGCGTAGACCTGTATATAAAGTATGGTGTGAAGAATTATTATGTAGTATAGAAATAAATGATCGGGTAGTTAGTTTAACCGATCGATCTTTTATTAGATTTTTGTTAGAAGGTTCGATGCGCCACATGTCTCTACTAAACATGGCTCAGGTCTTACGTATATATACGCCTGAGGAGTTAGCATCTGCCGATTGTAGAGGGTTGATATTGAACGGTAGGAAAATTGATGAAAATTTTGATACGCATGGTGTATGGAGTCAAATGACTAGCCATCACCGATTTAAAGGGGGAAATTACTCTTATTTGGATATAGATAGAGCAGAGTTAAGAGTAATTCATAGGTTTTTAGCCAATTCGATTACACAATGAGGTAAGAATAAGAAAAAGGTAAATGAACAGGATTTGTTTTACCACATGTGTATTCGAGACCCACAAAGCGCTGTAAGTATACCTTATTGTGTGGGTTTTTATTTATCAGCTATGGTTAGGGGGATGAGACCACATACCATAATAGGAGGTGGTATATTTATTACTTTGATTGCTGAATATCTCGGTGTGGATATAAGTCGGGGGGGATTATTTGTCGAAGAACCAGAACCCCACGATACAATAGGTTTAAATGTATACCATGGTGCGAAGGTTTTGAAGAGGCGAAATAACGCCGCAGTACAATACCATGGTAGACATCCACAGGTTGAGAGAAACCAACAGCCAGGTAATGTGGGAGGGGGAAATGAAATGACAGAAATGCAAAGGTTTATAGCTTCACAAGAGTATGAAAATGCTAGACATCGAGCATTTGAAGATTAGAAAGTTCATCAAAACCAAATCATAGCTCATTGCCAACATGTAGGTAGAAACTATATTCCTACTCAATCGCCCGTATTTCCTCCCTGGTCTATAGTGATCCAACCACCGTATCCTACGTATAACCCAGCCGAAGCATTCTATAACACATACGGTTATGTATGGAACCCCTACTGGTATCAGTATCATCCCTAGTCTACTTAGTTTTATTTATTTTATTATTTGTAATGTTAATACATTTAATACTTATGTTAATATTGTAATAGTTTTTATAATTTTCTAACTTTTATTATTAGATTTTAATAATTTTTGAATGTGGGGTAATATACCAAACTTCAAAAATATGTATATATGTTTGCAGTTTATCTTATGTACACAACAGGGTAAAACAACGCATTTTCAAAGACTGGCATTAAGTTCAGCAAAAGCAACTAATTTTGACGACAAGATGCAAAATATATGTGAAATAACAACAAGACGGAATGAACAAATGATGTGCACCATTTATCATTCAACACAAACAACAATATGTTTGGAAACTTTGGTAAAATTTAATCATTTCTACGCTAATCACCCTCAATAATTTCAATTGTTACTGATTTCTTGCAAATGAGGGCATTGCAAGATCTTAAGTGTGGGAAGGGCTTAAATTCTTTCGGATTTTAAAATTTTTTATCTTAAACACTTGGTTACCATTAAAAATACTAGTAAAGTAGTAGTTGTATTAGAATCTAGTGCTCTCTGATAATAAAGAACAGCCCTAGTCTTATATACTGACTACCCAATTCTAGTAAAATTTTTCAATTAAATGAACTCAAAATCATGTTTATACATATTTATGAACGATAAAACTAGGTGTTAACACCGAAATTATTGTTACCTTGGAAAGGACATAAATTGAAAAACAAACCAAAATGTTAGAATTCATTTAAAATGGAATAGAGGACAATAAAAAGGAAAATAAAAGCCAAGTGTGGGAAAATTTACCAAGTTATTTTAAACATATGTCACATATTTCTGTAACAAATAACTGAAAATACTTTTGCTTTGGACTAAACTAAACTGTTTTACCCGATGAAAGAAAAGAAGAGATGGATCTACACGATGAATCAATTCCATCATTATAAGGAAGTAAAGTCTTCCGAAAAAGAAACGCGCTTTTTGATTTAGGTCAGGAAATTGTCGTCCAGACCAGCTGTAGGTTGATGAAAAATCTAGAAAAGTCATCTCTAAAATCAGCAGGAAATCCACGGACCTCAGCATAAAACAGGGTCGCCAAGTGGTCAGATTTATCCTAACCATGAGAAGGATTTATCTCGTACAATGGGAGGGCACCGTGAAAATTAGCTTGATAAGACTAATGAATCAGATCCCCAGAAAGGATAATCTCCTTAAAGATTAAAAATCAGCTTATAAGCCTGATATTACTCAATCCTTGAGATTGACCTTAAAGATTGAGAATTCAAACTCATGGAATTCAATGATATCTAAACTCGAGCTTGAACGAGAAAAATATTTTGATCAAATTACAAACCGATTTGTTTTCTGAAAACCCATTTTCAATGCGTTCATTACCATTGAACGTAAAATCCTAGGAATTCACCTGGAATTCATTAGGTCACCTGAACCAAATCGGGTGTCAACCGTAAGAACGGTGGTTGTATAGCATGGTCAAAGACAGGACCTTGTGCCAGACCGAAAAATCATAAGGGTGAGCTTTACTATTGCTCCTACCAAGGATAGTAATTGCGTCCGACACGTTATAGACCATAATTAAAAGCATGTCAGGGGACATTACCTTAACAGTTGCTTGTTCAACACTTTCCTTTATAACCGGACGGTAGTTTACCGAAAGGTAATATACGGAGCAAGTATACTGGACGTGTTGCTTTCCTAATACAAGGTTAGCAAGTGGGTGACACAAAACCGCAAGTTTTGAGCTAAAATTTTCAAATCTGAAACCCACCAAACCCACAAAAAGAATTTGCAAACACCGGTGAAGGGTTATTCCGGAAAACTTATCTAGGATAAAAGCTAGATTGAATTTTCAAAAAAATCAAATGTTTTCATAAAGATCCAATTTCCTTAAAGGATCTAAATTTTATAGTCATGTGGGACTGTAAACCACATCGTAACTACCATTGTTTATACCGTCGTAAAGAAATCACTGATGTACAAAGTGTGAAGAATAAAGAAGTGATTCTAGTATTTCAAGACTATATTGCTTGAGGACAAGCAACGCTCAAGTGTGGGAATATTTGATAATGCTAAAAACGAACATATATTTCATAGCATTATTCCTCAAGAAAGAAAAGCTTTTAGTTGTAATTGTCCTATTTACAAGTGATTCTCGTTTAAATAATAAAAAGATGAAGACAAAAGACAGATTCGACGAATTGAAGATGCAAACGACCAAAAAGCTCAAAAGTACAAAAGACAATCAAAGAGGTTCCAATTATCGATAAGAAACGTCTCAAAATTACAAGAGTACAAGTTACAAAACGCAAAGTACAAGATATTAAATTGTACGCAAGGACGTTCGAAAATCCGGAACCGGGACCAGAGTCAACTCTCAACGCTCGACGCAACGGACTAAAAATTACAAGTCAACTATGCACTTAAATATAATATAATATTTAAATAATTCTTAAAAATTATTTATATATTATATTTATATTTAAATCCGTCGGCAAACAAAGAGCCAAGGTTGGGTGAGCTGTAAAAACGAACTCCGCGACTTGCGAAGTTCGAAGACCAAAAGAACCGCGAGTCACGGAGATTACCTGGACGAAAATTCCTATAAAAGGCAACGCAGTTCGACGAAAAAAATATCCATAATATAATCTATCTCTCTCTCAATATATACGTAATATATATATATATATATATATATATATATATATATATATATATATATATTTATATTTTAATTTTAATTAATTTTAATTCTAATAATAAGGGTATGTTAGCGAATGTTGTAAGGGTGTAAGTCGAAATTCTGTCCGTGTGTATTTTTAATCATTGTAAGTTATGTTCAACCTTTTTAATTTAATGTCTCGTAGCTAAGTTGTTATTATTATGCTTATTTAAAATGAAGTAATCATGATGTTGGGCTAATTACTAAAATTGGGTAATTGGGCTTTGTACCATAATTGGGGTTTGGACAAAAGAACGACACTTGTGGAAATTAGACTATGGGCTATTAATGGGCTTTATATTTGTTTAACTAAATGATAGTTTGTTAATTTTAATATAAAGATTTACAATTGGACGTCCCTATAAATAACCATATACACTCGATCGGATACGATGGGCGGGGTATTTATATGTACGAATAATCGTTCATTTAACCGGACACGGGAATGGATTAATAGTCACTAGAATTATTAAAACAGGGGTGAAATTATGTACAAGGACACTTGGCATAATTGATAACAAAGTATTAAAACCTTGGGTTACACTCAGTCGAAATCCTGGTGTAATTATTAAACAAAGTATTAAAATCTTGTTACAGTTTAAGTCCCCAATTAGGTGGAATATTTAACTTCGGGTATAAGGATAATTTGACGAGGATACTTGCACTTTATATTTATGACTGATGGACTGTTATGGACAAAAACTAGACGGACATATTAAATAATCCAGGACAAAGGACAATTAACCCATGGGCATAAAACTAAAATCAACACGTCAAACATCATGATTACGGAAGTTTAAATAAGCATAATTCTTTTATTTCATATTTAATTTCCTTTATTTTATATTTAATTGCACTTCTAATTATCACACTTTTATTTATTGTTATTGTATTTAATTGCACTTTTAATTATCTTACTTTTTAATTATCGCAAGTTTATTTTATCGCACTTTTATTTATCACAATTTCATTATCGTTATTTACTTTACGCTTTAAATTAAGTCTTTTATTTATTTAATATTTTACATTTTGTTTTAACTGCAACTAAAGTTTTTAAAATCGACAAATCGATCATTAAACGGTAAAAACCCCCCTTAATAATAATAATATTACTTATATATATATTTGTATTTTTATAAAATAAAACCAATATAGCGTTAAGCTTTGTGAAAAAGATTCCCTGTGGAACGAACCGGACTTACTAAAAACTACACTACTGTACGATTAGGTACACTGCCTATAAGTGTTGTAGCAAGGTTTAAGTATATCCATTCAATAAATAAATAAATATCTTGTGTAAAATTGTATCGTATTTAATAGTATTTCCTAGTAAAATTTAAGCTATTTTATATACACCTCGCATAACATCAACATTATTTACATGTTTCGGTAAAAAATAATAAACCGAAGTAAATAGTAAAAAGTAAAAAGTAAAAAGTAAGAAAAGAATACTTACTAGTAGTAATTCTTCAAAGGGAGAATGAGAGAAATTTTGGTGTGAGTTTGAATGAGAAATGAGGGGTATTTATACTTGAAAAAATTTGGTAAAAAGAATAAAATAATTAAAAGAAAAAGAAATATTTTAATTTTTAGTGAGATTTTAAAATTCAAAAGTATTAAATGTTAGGTCATGGGATAATGCACAAAATAAAATAATAAAAGTAGTTTTTCATTATAATTTTTAATTAAAAAGTAATTTATTTATTTATTTATTTATTTTATTAAAAAAATCATTTATTTTAAGGATTTTTTTATATATATATTTTTTTAAAATAAACAAATTGATTTACTACTTTTCCAAGAATATTTGTCAATATTTTTTTTATTCATAATAACAATACTGATAATAAAGATATTAATTATTGATATCTTGTTTAAAAAGGATATTAATAATAATAATATTAATATATCAAATTAATGCTTAATTATTTACGAATAATTATTCGTGAATCGCCGAAATTAGTCGAGGTTAAATGAAATCATATAAAGATTTTTGTTTAAATTTTGCCGAAAATTTACGGGTTGTCACAGTATCCCCCTGTTAATAGAAATTTCGTCCCGAAATTTAGTTGTTGCCATCAATCGGCGTTGTTTGTAAACAGGTGAGGATATTTTCGTTTTATTTGGTCTTCACGTTCCCAGGTATGCTCGGGGCCTTTTGTGAATTCCAACTAATAGGATATTGTTTTGTTTCTAGCGTTTAAATCTTACGATCCATAAATTCTACGAAGTGCATTTTATTATTAATGCGGAGGTTATCTAAAGGATTTAACAAGAGTGTCATTGATTAGGTTTTCTTCAGAAAGAGATGATGACGTTATACAAGCATTTCAATATACATGAAATGTGTGATGAATAATAGTGAGCTTATTTAAACCTTGAGCGTTTATGCCACAATATTAGGGTAGATAAAACAGAGAAGAGTTCATGAAAATCATAGTCATGAAATTTGATAGAGATCGTCATTCTTTACAACAAAAATGATGAATATGAGTTGAAAATTAGAGTTTTATCGACATTTAATAATATGGATAAAGTAATTCGATTATATAAAGAGTATAAACGAAGCTATCGTAAAAGATTGAAATGAGGAAATTAAATGTTCGTCTTAACTTTTGACATAGCTAAAGTTGATTTTTAGAATTTAAGGGTTTTAAAGAAATCTTCATAATCTTTATAAGATTTGATTCTCCGGTAATTAAGGAAATTAGGATTTTCTTTAATTAAATGCGGTGAATTACCTCGATTATTGTGTCTGGAATTTTGCTATAAATTAGCTTCTTCCGTTTCATTATCTTCACCACTTCTATACTTTCTTCCTCAATCCATACTTCCAAAAGATTTGTTAATATGCTCAATCCAGTTCTTGTTCTTGACCTTATATTGGTTATCGCCACAATCTTCCTTATTTTCCAACTCCCACCAGAGGAGTCTGTTTACTTCTATTATGCTCTAGGATTTATTGTGTTTTTAGTTCTCCTGTGTCTTTATATTGCTATACGCATTGATATACACGGTTTGTAATTTCGGTGTTGTTATCGGGCTTTATTATTCTCCTCTCGACTCTAAGTAAAGCGAGTAATGGTCCAGAATTTGTAGGTATAAAGTTTCGAATGTTCATAATATACAAAGCAAAAGGAAAGGTAATAGCACGATTTGATTTTTCAAATTACCAGAATATCCGGAAAGATAGAACTATCAAGAAAATATGTTCTTGATATGTTTAGAGATTTAAGTAGAATGTAAGAGTCGTGTAACATGGCAAATGATGATTATAAAGTCTATGAATCATCATCTTCTATTAAAAATTTAGCATGACTTACTGTAATATAATCACGTTGGCCTGACGTCATTATATTATACTAACTCATGTTTCAATTCCCAACACTTCTTCAAAACATTTATAATTTAAACTTAAATTTTACAGAATTTAGAAACTTAAACAGTTTCCTTTATGATGTGATAAAGATATCGCAAAGAGATAATTAATTGCGGACAAGAATCGTTATGAAGATATCTTTAGAAAAATGGAGGATATTTATAACGAAGAATACGATGAATGATAATTTCGGTGGTTTGATATGATAATTCATCATAGAATATGAATGAATACAATTCATGAGAATCAGAATAGAAAAATGTACAATGTAATATATTAATCTGAGATATAAATATTTCTAGGGTATTACCTACCCGTTAAAATATTTTCACAATTAACAGTTTGTACAAAAGAGTTTTAATTACAGTCTTTATGAAAATATACATACATATATATTTTACTTCAGATGTAATCATAGATTTAATGAGTTAGTATAACATTAAACTCATTTGATTTACGGTTGAAACGAGAATGAATAATCTCCAAAACCTTAGAGATTTCATAATTGTCGCGAAATATTTCGCTAATGAAGTTATGAATCAATACATTCATCGTTACACTTGATTTATCATGAAATGGAGTTTATTGTGTTGAAGCAGTGATTAACAATTGTTAAGTCATTAACAAAGGATGTACATCATAGCATATTAGTGATATGAATTAACCAAGTAGTACATACTAGTTAAGATTCACACGTAATAGCTTAGTACGAAAAGATTTATTATTGTTCCAATTCATATATATATATATATATATATATATATATATATATATATATATATATATATATATATATATATATATATATATATATATAATGTATACATATATAATTCTTCAAGAAGAATGAGTCAATACATCTTAACTCATTATTACTAATATTCCTTAGTATCTAGGGGGCGTATGATGTTGATGTTTGAGGTACTGAGTGTGATGTGGGATGCGGATATTGTTGTTGGTGAAGCTGATGCTGTTGGTGGTGATGCTGATGGTGCTTACAATTCTTGCGGTGTTGATAATGTTGGTGGTACTGATGGTACTAGTGGTGTTGCTGGTGTTGCTTGTGGTACTTGGGTAGTAGGTGTGAGCCTAGCTTCCAAATCGTGTACTGTTTTCTCCAGGGTTTCTACTTTACGCTCGAGTCTATGGATTTGTTCTACCCATTCCTCCGTAAGGTTTGTCAATTCTTGATATTTAGTTTGAAGTCTTCTAACTTCTTCTAGTAATCCTATCTGATTAGAATTTGGGAGTAGAGGACGAATACTGTCTTTGACTACGGTGAGACGACCTTCGAGGCGGAAAATACTTGCGAAAAGAGTGAAAACGGTATTGCGAACAGGTTCGCCGGTAAGTTAATCGAGTACTCTGATGTTTGGTGGTAAGTTTGGCTCGTGATAAGGAGTACCTTCTTCATTTCTCCATAGGGTGAGTATTTCACGAACCCATCCCCGTCTTCTGAAGAAATCACGGTAGTTGATCAGTTGGTGGGTCCCCGTCATGCTGTCTTCGGAACTAGAGGAATTTGAAGAATCGGGTGAGAAATCCATATTATGTGTTTGGAATAGGGTTTGATATGAAATGAATACTGAATGATATATTTGTCTCCTTGAATACGTATATATAGCAAAAAGATTTTCGTAATTTACGGAGGAAATTTAGGAAAAGTGTTAGACAAAGTTTATTGGGATAGATATGATAAGATATGATTTGCCTATACTCCAATAATGGCAGTATGACGTGTCGAGATTATAAAATGATAAGTATGTAATCTAATAATCTTTTGATTAAAGACTTTCAATTCGTATACTGTGATAACCCAATAACATTTTTCGGTTCGCAAACCGATGCATAAAGGTATAAGGCATATAGGTACGTGATATAACAGGGAATTTTATACGTTGGAGTATGAATAGTAACAATTATAGGAGTTTCAAAAATCATGGATAATATTTTATGTAATACATATGTAATACACAAAACCATGATAGATGACATAGGAATGTCAAGAATTTCAGAAATCATGGTGTCGCATTTAAGTGCGGTGGCGTAATTGGATAATACTTAGGAAAGTGAGCAGAGTTCTTAGGTTGGCTCGGCATTCTAAGATAAGTAAAGTTTCTAAAGTATAGTGTAGCATTTAACAGTTAAAGGCAACAAGTAAAGGCACTATGGTCAAGGAAAGTTGTAGTCCTACATTGCTAAGGTACCTAATTGTATAAGGCACACATAAAATGCAATCCTGGTTCTCTACAACAACCTGCTCTGATACCAATCTATCACACCCCCAAATAGGGCCTGGGGTATTTGTGACTAATTATATCAAATCACAGTTGTATAAACGAGAACGACTCTACATGAGACGTTTTGTTGAGTTTTGCAGCGAAAGATAAATATGTCTTTAATTGATATGATATGTAATGAAGACTCCAAGCATAGCAAGTAATCATCATCAAAGCAGTAGATATACAGCGGAAGCAATACTTAAGTACCTGAGAATAAACATGCTTAAAAAGGTCAACACGAGGTTGAGTGAGTTCATAGGTTTGTTATAAATAATGATTTCAGTAATAGTGTTAGACCACAAGATTTGTTTTCAAAAGTAGATCACCAAGATCCAGTCAAGTTGATCTCCCGCAGGATCAAAAAGTTATGCCAGTGCGTGATATTTAGACTAAACGTTGTTTGCCCCGTGACAAGTTGTTCTGTCCTTGTCGTTTAATTTCATTATCAAGTAATACAAAGACTTAGTCAAATGTATCGGGGACGTTACTCCCGATAGGCATATCCCCAATAATTAAGAATGCCGCAGCAATTAAAAATATCACTGTAGAGACTTAGTCGGACATAGTCGGGTATAACATAGTTTAATAGTTGGCACTGATATTTAGACTAGACTTTCAAGTTTACCCCGTACAAGTTATCGTTTATACTTGTCAATTGGGGACTTGCTGGTCATAGCCCAACATATCACAGTTTAATAGTTGGTACTGATATTTAGACTAGACTTTCAAGTTTGCCCCGTTCAAGTTTTCGTTTATACTTGTCGGTTGGGGACTTGCTGGTCATAGCCCAACATATCACAGTTTAATATTTGATACGTGTAAAACAGTTATAAAAGTTGCGCATGTATTCTCAGCCCAAAAATATATAAAAAGGGAGCAGATGAACTCACATTAAATAGCAGTTGAAGTATTCCACGCAAGAAGGAAAGTAAAGCAAGTAAGTGATCTGGATATCAACCTTGAGGTATAACGTTTGATTAGTTAATGTCTAACTTGACATAAAGTATGTTTATTAATATAGCAACTATATTGACAGTGACGGTTTTCGAGAAAAGTTCCTATTTCTCAAAAGTTTCTATTTTTGGAAACCTACTATTTATGAAAAACTTCCACTTATAGTAAGCTTCTAGTTTAAGAATGTTCGGGTTATAATTCTTAACAAAGATGTTGCACAATCTCGCCCAAACTTCGTCGCTAACATGCAAGTCACTCGAATGATCTATTGTTACCGAGCGGCCCAGGATCTCGTGACCAGAATCTAAGTCTTGGCATTCGAGATCCACAAGCATCCCATAATGGTAACAAGGATCACCCTAGGCCACAAGTAGCGGTGATGTTTGTAGTCTTTGTACGCTATCTTTAATTATAACCTTCACGTTAGGTGCGTATATACATATATATTAATTAATTCGATTTTAATTATAACTCCTATATATTAATTCTTAAAAATACTTTTATAATTTTTAGTAACATATATTACTAATTATAACATGTTATTTATTTTAATTTTAATTGCATATAATTTATAACATTATTTACATGTTTCGGCAAAAAATAATAAACCGAAGTAAATAGTAAAAAGTAAAAAGTAAAAAGTAAAAAGTAAGAAAAGAATACTTACTAGTAGTAATTCTTCAAAGAGAGAATGAGAGAAATTTTGGTGTGAGTTTGAATGAGAAATGAGGGGTATTTATACTTGAAAAAATTAGATAAAAAGAATAAAATAATTAAAAGAAAAAGAAATATTTTAATTTTTAATGGGATTTTAAAATTCAAAAGTATTAAATGTTAGGTCATGAGATAATGCACAAAATAAAATAATAAAAGTAGTTTTCCATTATAATTTTTAATTAAAAAGTAATTTATTTATTTATTTATTTATTTTATTAAAAAAATCATTTATTTTAAGGATTTTTTATATATATATTTTTTAAAATAAACAAATTGATTTACTACTTTTCCAAGAATATTTGTTAATATTTTTTTATTCATAATAACAATACTGATAATAAAGATATTAATTATTGATATCTCGTTTAAAAATGATAATAATAATAATAATATTAATATATCAAATTAATGCGTAATTATTTACAAATAATTGTTCGTGAATCGTCGAAATTAGTCGAGGTTAAATGAAATTATATAAAGATTTTTGTTTAAATTTTGCCGGAAATTTACGGGTTGTCACACAAGAGCTCACCCTCACTCTTTAAAATTTACCAATTCCTAGAAACTCCGATGCTACTAGAACCAATCTAAGGTATCCTTACCCTAGATGGGCACACAAACAGCAAAATAGCTCGAATCATAATATATTCTTCCCGTTGCACAAACCTACTCTCCACTCTAAGGAAATTTTAGTTGAATTTATGAAAAAGCAATACATGATAAACCTTCAAGTCATAGAATGTCAGAATAAGTTCGACGCTTTGATAAAGACTTTTGAAGAATTTTCTAACCACTAAAGTTGAAGTAGAGTGTAGTGAGTTTGATGCCCTAGTAATTACTAGAGGAGGGAAGGAAACAACTGTCAATATACCCATACAAGATTTTTCCGATAAGGAACCTGTGCAAATTGACCCAGTTGTCAATCCACTGGAACCTATCTCTCCTAGGGCCCCGGAAATTATTTCGCGCGTCCGCATACCTTTCCCAGGTAGGCTTAGGAAGGAAAAACAAGAAGCATAATTCGCTAAGTATTGGGATATCATTAAGAATTTGCATTTGAATGTACGACTAGTAGATGCTTTAGTAGAAATGCCAAACTGCGCTAAATTTTTCAAAGAACTGCTTTCAAACAAAGAGAGATTAAGAGAGATAGTTAGCTTGCCCTTAAGTGAAGAATGCTCGTTAGTGTTACAACATGGAATTCCCTCTAAGTTAGGAGATACAGGAAGATTTACGGTACCTTGCTACCTGCAAGATGTCCAAATTAGCAATGCGTTAGCAGACTTAGGAGCCAGTGTAAACCTAATGCCCTATTCATTATTCAAAAAGCTAGGATTAAATGACTTAACGCCTACCAAAATGACTATCCAACTCGCGGACAGATCAATTAAGATTCCTCAGGGAATAGATGAAGATGTCCTCATTAGAGTGGATAAGTTCGCGTTTCCTGTTGATTTCGTCATTATGGATATTGAGGAAGACACGAAGGTCCCACTCATTCTTGGCAGACCATTCCTGAATACTGCCAAGGCCGTAATTGATGTGCACGAGAAATCATTGAAATTAAGGGTTGGAGGAGAAGAAATCACATTCAATTTTGATCGTCTCATGAGCCATCCTAGAGAAGAGGATGTGAATCTCTCTGATTCTTTTCAAGAACTCGTCAACTAATACCTGGAAGGAATCATGGCTATATGTAGTCAAGATCACATTTCTAAGGATCTGTTTTTTACACCTCCTCAAGGAAATCTCGACAACTATTCAGCCATAAACCTTAGTCAACACAAATCTCCCCTCTCTGAAAGTAATTTTCTTGGAAAGACTATCCAAATAGCACCGCTAGGACAAGGCATTCCTTTACCTCTATTAAGGAGAAGACCGAATGAAGAGACGGATTTCATTCTGATATATCAGGAACCCCAGTCAAAAGAGGACTGTGAGGAGTTTCCTGAACCTACCTTCAAAACTAAAGAAGACATTTCTGAAGAGGAAGCATTAAGAAGGACAATTTACAGAAATGAAGAACAGATAGCATCAGTGACCCCCACTGAAGAATCAGAATTCCAGGAGAAGTATGACTCGTTAGACTGAAAGGAGATAGCTAGGATGAAGCCATCTATCGAGGAACCTCCGGAATTGGAATTGAAGAAGTTACCCGACAATCTAGAGTATGCATTCTTAGAAGGAAAATCGCAACTGTAGCGACCCGGCAAAATCGTCATTTGACAGTGCCATCTACTTAGGTCCCGTTACGTGGTCATAAGTCTTTAAGACAACGTTTGACCAAAATATTTTGCATTCATTTCAAATGTAAATGTGTTCAAAGTTTACAAAGTAGTTCGATGACTAATACGTTATAACGTTTTAAAGTACAATTGAAACCTATGCGACACAGTTTTAAGTAAAGTCAAAAGAAGCTCCATGTATGCATGTATACTCGACATCCAAGCAAGTATAAAAAAAATAGTGAACAGAAGCATGTAACACATATCGTTCAAGCACCTGAGAAAAACATAGAAAATATGTCAACGAAAACGTTGGTGAAATCATAGGTTTAGTAAGTGAATACGTAAGTAAGTAAGTTGAACCACAAGATTTATTATGTTGAAGTAATAGTTAAATCATTCTAAAATTGTTATCACGAGCACCCAATTATCAAGGCTTAACTAACGTTACCCCATCACATAGTGTTAGAACATACACTGATTCTCGAAAATATATTTCATCCGCATAACGGTAACGAAAAGTTCGAATGAGGGTTTGTCAAACCCATATGGCCATACAACATAAGTTCTCGCTTACACCCGGCAAGTGTAACTAATGATAATCAAATTGAGGCATTTTTGTTCTAACTCATACGTAGAATGTTTGTTTTCGTACTTGTGTTCACTTTGTAAAACGAAACGTTTATGTTTTCTCATCCCAAATGTAAGTATAAAAGAGTAAAAGTGGGACTATGATCTCACATTGAGTGCACGGTTAAATAGGTACTTCATAAGGTAAATGTGTGCAAGAACAAATGCTAGTCTTGACCTAAACAAATAGGTTGTATCAATATCGGTAAACACGGTTGGTCAAAGTGTTCAATTAGTCCTATGGCTCGTTACGACTCGATTAATATAGCATGTGAGTCACATTGTCAAGTTTCATGCAAGATACAAGTATAAAAGCACATTAGAACGATTGCATAAGTATTCAGTTATGTTTGAATAAAAGTCAACTTTGGTCAAGTCAAAGTCAACAAAAAAGTCAACACGTTCGGGTCGGGTCTCGAACAATATTTCTAAGTTTTATAATCATATATGAGCATGTTAGAACAAGTTACATGTTAATAGGAGGTGCGTAGCATAGTTAGAATTTAACGGTGGACGACCAACTTGATCAGAATTCTGCAGTTCATTTGGACGGCGTCCAGATTGGCTGGACGGCATCCAACTGTGAAGGGCTGAATGGCGTCCAAGAGTTTGGATGGCATCTAGATTAGTACACAGACCCTGTTTGCTAAAAACACACAAGTGCACGAACCAAAACTCAAACAAACACAATTTGTGAACCGAAAATACTTATAACATGTATCTTACACCGTTGGAAAGGTATTTTGATGAGGAAAATGACTAAACACATTTCATCAATCAAATCCACATTTACAACAACCAAAACCTCATTAATTGTTCATCATTAATTGCATCTAAGTTCATAAATCTCATTTCATGATTCGGTGATTCAATTTACGTATATGATATGCCGTTTAGAAGGTAATTAAACACACATTGCAACTAAACACTCACCAACAACATTTCGTAGCATTTAATGCACCAAAAGTTCATTTAAAAGTTCATCAAACCCTAATCAAGAATCATGAATTCATCTACTTTGTTTATGAAGTTTTTCTAAGTCAACCAACATACCAAAACGGAGCTAATGATGCTAGTAACACATTTAATACATGAGGTTTAACATCTAACAACATTTAATCAACTAAAATCAAGAATTAAACTAACCCTTTTCAAGAGTTCATGCTAGTTACTCAAAACAACAAAATCGAACAAACCAAACACATATTCATGTTAGACTTGAGCCATAGGCACTAATTAACACACTTTTAAGTCAAGAACATCAAGAACATGAAATCTAGAGTTGTTAGAAAGTTACCCAATTGAGATAAAGTTGGTATCAAGTTGTAGAGGGTGAAGAGAGGATTCCAAATATGTAATCGGATTGGTTGTGAGCTTCCTAGATCGAATTTAGATGATGACTGAATGAATTTAGGAGTTGAGAGCAAAAAGTGGAAGTAGGAGGAAGAGAGAAAGAGATGAGTGAATGAAGGAGTGGTGGTGAAGTGGTTAACTAGTTGACCTAGTCACCACTTTGGCTACTAGTCACGATTAGTCCCTCAAGTTTGTAGTCGGGTGAGGGAATTGACCGAACGAAATATTTTAAATACGCTAGAGTAAACGAGAGATGTTAAAATTAAACAACGTGAATATTAGAAATACTAAGTAACGAAAGATACGAATCTAGATACGTAGAGTATTATATAAAATAAAAAGACAGGCGTTAAAATAATTTAACGGAAAAATACGGGATGTTACATTATCCACACCTTAAAAGAAATTTCGTTCCGAAATCTAGCCGGAAGTAGTAGTCGATGTCTCTTCCTCGAGACCTTGCGTTGTCAATTCTACAAATGAGTGAAGATATTTCCTTTTCCTTTGGTCTTGTCTCTCCTACGTAAACTCGGGTCCTCTTTTGGCATTCCAACGAACTTGGACAGTCGGGGTCTACGTTGTCTTAAGGTTTGGTTTTACGATCCATAATTTCAACCGGTTCTCTTATGAAGTGGAGTTTGTCATCAATAGTAAGCTCATCTAAAAGAATATCAAGTTCCTGTTCCGCAGGACACTTCTCTAAGTTTGGTATCTAGAAGGTAGGATAAAAGGAAACTTAATTGAGTCGGAAGATCTAGACGGTATGTAGCGGGTCCAATACGCCCCAAGATTTCAAAAGGATCAATATCGCGGGTTTTACTTCCTTCGTTTTCCCAAAAAGGATTACACTCTTCCAAGGTGCGACTTTTAGTGGTTACCCACTTGAGATTCGAGAGGCTTACATCTAACATCGGCATAGCTCTTTTGGCGACTACGGGTCGTCTTGAGCCCTTCTCGGACTTGAACGATTTTAACGGTTATTCCTTGAATGAGTTCGGATCCGGTGATTTGCTTGCCACCTACTTCGGCCCAACGAATAGGAGAACGACATTGACGGTCATATAAAGTTTAGAAAAGGTGCGGCGTTAATATACGGGTGATAGCTATCGTTGCAAGAGGAAACAACTAAATGCAACAATATGAGTTTGTAACATGTTTTCCAAGGTTCGAATCATATGTGCACTGGGTCCGTCGATTTATGGATGATACACGGTCTTCACATGTAAACATGTTTCTAAGACTTCTTGTAAATCTAGAAGTGAGACGAGTATCTCGATCCGAGATAATTGACAATGGTACACCGTGTTGGAAAAGAATTTTCCTTCAATGAATAGTTGTGCAAGTTTTTCCTATCTCGTCGGTTTCTGAATACGTTTGATAAGATTTTTCCCCTTTCGTGATGAGAGATGGTATAGTGTGTGGGATCCCTCTCCATTGAGAGTTCGGATGATAAGATTCCTTATATGGAAGTATGAGCGTAAAGCTAGGAAAAGTTTTCATTTTCGATGCAGTTGCATCACGCGTCTTGTGGTCAAATGTTGAGACTTGGTGGAAACGAGATAGTACACGTAGTCATATATATGTAGGATTTAGGTAGCAGCTGGCCGTATATCAGAAGCATATGGATGATAAGTCGAAGAAGAAAAGGGGGTATCCTTGGATTGTGTGTTATCTTGGGTTCCAGTAATATCATACGATAACAGTGTAATAACAGAGTTATGTATCGTGGTACGTGGTGTTGAGAAGGTTGATCGGGTTCGAAATTAAGTGTTCTAATTCTTCATGCAAACTAACGAATTTCTGTTTCCTTGATTTCGAGTCGAGAAAGGATGCCTTTCAGGCGTTCACTTAGAAATATTTTCATATTTGAGTTCCATTATGCTACACAAATTTGGCTAGTAAGGTTGGTGTGAATAGTCACGTTCAAGGTTCGAAAATGGAGAGGTTTAACTTTCCCTTAGTGAGTTAACGTGGTTAAAGGACGAGCAATACGGGAAAAGTCGAAAAATAATCTTCGGTAATAACCGGCGAGATACAAAATTTTACGAATTTAAGTCGGAATCGTGAGGGTTTCCCGATTACGCGTGGCTTTGATCTTTGCGAGGTTTACTTTAATACCTTGACCACTAACAACATGGTCTAGAAATTGGACTTCGTTTAACCGAAATTCACACTTGTAGAATTTGGCATAGAGTTGCTCTCTTCTCAAGAGTTCGAGTTTAAGACGGAGAAGTTGTTTGTTTTCTTCTCCGCTCGAATTGAATATGTTAGGACATCACCTATGAATATGATGATGGATTTATTTAGATAAGTTTACATACGCGATTCATAAGATCCATGAATATGGACGGAGCCTTAGTCAACTGAACGACACTAAAAGAAATTCATAACTATCGTAACGAGTTCGGAAAACGGTTTTGGAGACATCTTCTCCCTTAACCTTCAATTAATGATAACCGGAATGGAGGTCGATTTTGGAATACACACGAGATCCTTGTAATTGATCGTGAGGTCATTGATACGGGGAAAAGGATATTGTTTCTTAACTGGAAATTATTTAGTTCACGCTAATCTATACACATTTGTAGGGAAACATTTTCTTCTTAATGAATAGGATTTGAGGTCCCTAGTTCTATAGGTATCAGGTCAATTTCAAACTCTTTAACCAAAAAGTTTAACGTACACTTCCCGATAAAATTTGTCGGCACGCAATAGTTTTTCAGTTGGTCACTTGAATGGCATAAGTGGTATCTAGGGGGAGTGGTGGAGTGCAAAGAGTATGAGCCAAAGCCTTGGATACAAAGCATTTATCGGCAACCGAATCGAATAAGCAAGAAACATAAGAGTTATTGAGAAGAAACGTACTCGTGACAAGTTCATTGTCATCTCGGGCTTCCTCGGTGTTAATGTTGAAAGCTCAACCGCGTGAGTTGGTTTTAGCTTTATTCTTTGGGCATGCATTTCTAAAATGACCCAGTTGGCCACATTTATAACAAACACCCGTTTTTGGTTAAAGGACCCGTTCTTATACATTATAAACGATTCACAATAGTTGATTACATTGCGAGGTATTTGACCTCTATATGATACATTTTACAAACATTGCATTCGTTTTTAAAAGACAATCTTTCTTTACATCAAAAATTGACAGGCATGCATACCATTTCATAATATCCACTATCCAACTATAAATTGATTTAATAATAATCTTTGATGAACTCAATGACTCGAATGCAACGTTCTTCGAAATATGCTATGAAAGACTCCAAGTAATATCTTTAAAATGAGCAAATGCACAGCGGAAGATTTCTTTAACACCTGAGAATAAACATGCTTTAAATTGTCAACCAAAAGGTTGGTGAGTTCATTAGTTTATCATAATCATTTATTTCCATCATTTTAATAGACCACAAGAATTTCATTTCCAGTTCTCATAAATATACGTCCCATGCATAGAGACAAAAAATAATCATTCATATGGTGAACACCTGGTAACCGACATTAACTAGATACATATAAGAATATCCCCTATCATTCTGGGATCCTCCTTCGGACATGATATAATTTCGAAGTACTAAAGCATCCGGTACTTTGGATGGGGTTTGTTAGGCCCAATAGATCTATCTTTAGGATTCGCGTCAATTAGGGTGTCTGTTCCCTAATTCTTAGATTACCAGACTTTAATAAAAAGGGGCATATTCGATTTCGATAATTCAACCATAGAATGTAGTTTCAATTACTTGTGTCTATTTCGTCAAACATTTATAAAAGCGCATGTATTCTCAGTCCCAAAAATATAAAGGGTAAAAAGGCAAATGAAACTCACCATACTGTATTTCGTAGTAAAAATACATATAACGTCATTGAACAAGTGCAAGGTTGGCCTCGGATTTACGAACGTATCAATATTGAGATTCAATATTGCAGGAAAGGTACGTAGACGCAACGGAGATGATAAACACTATATTGACCTCACGAGCATACCCATGAATCATACCAATCAGCTCCATAGCTATAACCCATAATTTCCTTAATCCAATCCCACTCGAAAAATAATTTCGAAATCACTCGGACAGCACTCTGACGTAATATTTTATGTATACTAATAATATCTTGAAATAATACGGAGTAAATATATATATGTAAATCGATTGAGAGAGTTTAGAGAAAAATATTTTCAAGTTTCTACGAAATAATGAAACCTATTGAATTCTATTTATAATAGATTTTTGAATTATTAAAGTGAATTATTAAAGTATGAATTATTAAAGTGAATTATTAAAGTATGAATTATTAAAGTATGAATTATTAAAGTGAATTATTAAAGTATGAATTATTAAAGTGCATTATTAAAGTATGAATTATTAAAGTGAATTATTAAAGTTAAAGTAAAGTAAAAATAAAGTAAAGGTAAAGTTTAAGTATAGTAAAAGTATAAAACTATGTACGTATAATACGCGTATATATATATATAATATTAATTTAAATCGTTATATATATTTAATAGAATAAATGTAAGACCCGAATATTTATCTTGCTTGTTTGTGTATTAAGACGTTCGAGATTGGGTTTCGCGGATTATTTATATAAAGTTTAAAATGAAAAAGAATCTGTTTCAGAGAGGTCGCGCGCCGCGCGGGGTAGGGGCGCGCCGCGCCGATTGCTGCTGACAGAACTCCCTTGTTTTTATTTAAATTAAATGAGGGGTAAAAGGGTAAAATCACATGGGGCCGGATTTGTGTGCCATATTAGCTACTTTGGATCAGTTGTGGATCATTTTTCATGTCCATTCATCCCTTCCAAATATTTAGAGAGAGATTGGAGGTTTTGGTGAAGAAGAAGCTCGAATCGTTCAAAGTCTCGGGTTTTAAAGTTGTTCCTTTCGTTCTCGGCTACGCGGTGATAGTATTGGTAAGCTCAAACTCCGAATTTCATTTATTTAATTTGATATTCAAGTTAGGGTTTTGAGTTAATTTGTTGTAATACCCTTTTAGGTGATGAAATGGGTTTAGTGATGCTAGTAATCGGGTTTATTGTTATTGTTGGTGGGTTTTGGGTTGGTTGGCGGTTTGGCCTTGATTAGGCTTTGATTATGAGTTTAATCACTTGGATTAGTGATTATGGAAGTATTGGAAACCATTTTAGGTTGTTTGGTTGACTAACTTTGACTTTGGGTCAAATTAGGGTTTGGTGGTGACTATGACCCGATTGGCGATTTAATGAGGTTTATAAACTTAAAATGGATTAAGTTGAAGTATAGAACCGAGTTAAATGTGTTTTGGTGTCAAAACTTGTAAAGGATGAGATTTTGACCTTTATGGGTCAAAATTAGGGTTTAAGTGTCAAAATGGGTATGACACGTGTTTAACACTTGAGTTCGGGTTTAATTGGCATATTAGGACCATTCTCACTTGTGTTAGTGACTATTGGTTAGTTTGGGCACGGTTTGTGCTTGGAAGTGCATTTGGGTCGAAATTGCACTTACGAATTGGGTTGATTTGTAAATCCACTCTAAGTGTATTATTGTAATTGTGGTAATGGAATAGGTACTTTCCATTGGCGAGTTGCGGATTACTTGGAAGCATTCTTCAAGACTTCAAGGTGAGTGGAATATCTATATATGTATGTATATGATTTATGTGCCCGTGGAAATGGTGTCACATAGCCGTTTGGTGACCATAGTTGTGAGATATAGACGTTTTGTCCACATTGATAGTTGCCCGTAGTAATGATGTCACATAGCCGTTTTTGTGACCGTAGTGGTGGGACATAGCCGTTCTTGTCCATAATGATTATTGTGAGTGGAATATGTATATATGTATGTATATGATTTATGTACCGTGTTGATGGTGTCACATAGCCGTTTTGTGACCAAGGTTGTGGGACTTAGCCGTATTAGTCCATGTTTTGTACTAAGGCACATAGCCGTGTTTGTGTATTTAGTGGCAAGTAATAGCCGTGTTTTACTCCCACGTTGTTATTTGAGTTACCCGTACACATAGCCGTGTTGGTGTACGAAAGCGTGAGTAATAGCCGTGTTCTACTCACATTGAGCAAGTGATGCCATAGCCGTTTTTGGAACACTTGAGGGGTGATGCCATAGCCGTTTTTGGAACACCTCGGGGGGTTAGCATGCCATAGCCGTTTTTGGAAGCTAACGAATGTTATGAACATCGATGACTTGATTCGCGAAGTCGTTCCCCTAGCGAAGAGATTGGTTAACCATGAATTGTAATTGTTGATGCTAGCATTTAATTTGATTTATTATATATATTTATTTATGCTAATGATGTTGCTAGTTGTACGGTTTGACGTTACTAGCTATTGATTGCTTATGAGGTTGCTAGTTATACGATTTGATGATACTAGCGTTTGGTACGATGAGGTAAGTGATTTATGTGTATTTATGTGATGTCGTGGATGCGAGTAGGTAAGTTGTATATGCATGTATATATTTATTCTACTCACTAAGCATTAGCTTACCCTCTCGTTGTTGACTCTTTTTATAGATTGCATGCGGATTGGTGGCTCGGGTAAGCGCGAGGACTAGAAGACTTGCATAGTTTGCTTTAGAGACTTGCTTTTGGATTGTTTAGGATTGGGTAGCGTATCCCCAATCGCCATGCTCGGCTTCGTTTTGTATTAAAAGTCTTATGGTCAAATATTGCATTTTGGTACTCAAGGGGTAATTTGGGTCGATGTGGGACCCGCTTCGTAAATTTGATTTTATTAATTAAACGTGCTAGTTTTTCATATATGAAGTCATGGTTAAAAGCGTTTTAGCTAAATGTGTCGGGAACTAGTCAAACATTTTCATTAAATTGACTTCCGGGGACAGCGGGCTGTCCAGGTGGTTTGGCGCGCCGCGCGGCCACCTGGCGCGCCGCGCAGATGGCCTGCACCAGAAAATTTTTTTTTTGTTTGAAATTTCGTCGTGTTTGGTCGGTTACGGTTTGGGTTGTTACAAGTGGTATCAGAGCATGGTCTAAGGGATTTAGGTGACTTGAGATAAGTGCCTAGACTTAGACTTTTGTGTGCGCGTAATTTGTTGCGGGACTTGTAGGATTACGGGTCAGGAACGGGTTTAGTTAGTGCCTTGTTTATAGGTTGACTAACGTTTATATTAGTAATGCGGATATTATTAATATATTATTTGTGTTGTGGGGTAATTCTCGCGTGTGCTTCTATCGCGTAGAATTTTGTTTGTGTTTGTTTATAGCATCGAGCGAGGCGGTCGTTGTACTAACGAGTCGATGCGGCGTGCGTGCGTAATAAGAACTTGCAGACCTTATTACGGGTGCAAATCGTGTCTAACAAGTGATGTACGACGAGTGTTTAGCAAGATGGGGTGGTGTTGTGCGTGTCGTCTTATACGTGCGTGGACTAACCGTTTTGCATTCTTTAGAATGACGACGCGAAACGAGACCGAGACGAATGACACGGAATTTAACGCTAGAGTTGCGGCCGCCGTTGCGGAGCAAATGAGAGCGTTTCGAGAAGAAATGGATAGGAAGTATTCCAAACTTCAAAGTAGTGGCGAAATGAAGCGTTATCTTAAGAGTTTCATGAGGACTAAACCACCGATGTACGACGGGAAACCGGATCCATTGGTAAGCACAACTTGGATTTCGGATGTCGAAGGGCGTTTTCGCACGATTGATTGCCCTCCCGAGAAGAAGACGAGGCTCGCAACTAGTTTGTTGCGGGGTAGGGCAAGGGATTGGTTGGATGGTAAGATTGATCTTGTTGGTGGTGAAACGTTTATGGTCTTATCGTGGGACGAGTTTAAGGAGGAATTCTTCGAGGAGTTCCGGACTTCGGCCGATTTGTGGGAATTGCGTAATGAGTTGCGAAACTTGCGACAAGGATCTATGGATTTGAGTACTCTCAAGACGACCTTTATGGCGAAGGCTCGTTTTTGTCCGGAGTATTTGGGAAGTGATCGTTTGTTAATGGGGGATTTCTATTGGACTTTGAATGACGACTTGAAAAGTAAAATTAGTCGTGGTCAAGCGAAATCGTTTTTGGAATTATTCGACTTGGCTAGGGGTTTCGAGTCGCATACACGATCGAAGAAGGGTGAACCTTCAAGGGAGATAAGGGTTGTTTCTTATGGTGCTCCGAGTAAGAGGACTAAGGGTCCGAGCGTGAGCACGGGTGGTACACGGACGGGTATATCGGATTCTAGTGCGCCTAGGTGTTACAATTGTGGCGTGAGGGGTCACAAATATTGGGAATGTTCGGTACCAAAGGGTGGTAGTATGGTGTGCATTAATTGCCAAAAAGAAGGACATCGTAAGTCGGAACGTCCCAAGTTAGCGGGGACGGGTGCGGCGAGGAGACGTTAAGGCACGTTTCATTTTAATAAATATGTCTTTTGATCGTTTATCGAGTGCCGTTTGGAAGTGAGTTGTTAAATGCCTTGGTTTGTGCATATTGTTGTTATGGGTGACGTTCCTAATGGAAGTACCCTATGGTGACGTTTTAATTGATTGATGAAGGGCGTAAGACTTGGTGCAACCAAGCATTCCTTATTGTTTGGGAAATGTTTCTACCAAGCCACGGAAATGGTTTTGGTGTCCGATTGTTAAGCGCGTGTTCGCTTTTATGTTGAAGTGATGAACCATGAGGTTCGCCGGGTGATTGGAACCCTTGAGATCGAGTGTTTGAAATCTCGATGTATGTCGGTAATGGAGTCACTATGACGCGACATTAGGTGCCTCTTTTATACCTACTAGCGTGGTGTTCGACTCCGACTAGGTTATGGTTGTGGTTGCATTGTACTTAGGGTACCGGAGTAAAACCCTTAGTTACATGAGTGACTAGGTGGAATGTGACAAACTAATGAAATTGGATGATTGCGAGGGTATAGTTTGGGTATTTGTGGTACACTTTTCGTTCGAAGTGTTTAAGGATTGATTGAAATCCTTCGTGTGCTCAAGGTTAGAGCAAGGTGTGGTGATGGGTCGTGTGTACCCAATTGTTGGTAAAGTCTACCTTTGGTAGCATCGTACGGGTGCACGAGTGGTGATATAGGAACGTGTTTCCAAGTGGGGGAGTCGCACTCCTGCGCGAGGAAAGAGTTAGTGTGATATTTCGGATGATGATTTTGGTAGATCTGGAATTGTTACCGAGACCTAGTTTTGGGTCGATTCGTGGTAGAGTGCGATTTCAGATAAATTGTACTTATGGTTTGGATTGGAATCCCACCGAGGCGGTAATGTGGTAAATCTCGTTGAGATATAATGGACGTGTTTGGTGAGCAAGGTGAAATCCTTCGGTTAAGGAAGGTGTGTGTCGGGTTCTCTTTTGGAGAATTCTTGTTCGGTACCTATGTTTGATATAGGTGGTTCTTGCTCGATTATGGTATGTAGTTGATGAAGCATGACCTTCGGGGTCCGCTGACTTCATCGTGGTATTGATGATTAATGAAGCATGACTTTCGGGGTCCGCTGACTTCATTATAGTATGGTTGCGTGATGGAGCATGATCTTTAGGGTCCGCTGACTTCATCATGGGAGTACGTGATTGATGGAGCATGATCTTCGGGTCCGCTGACTTCATCTGGTATTGAGATCGGTGAAGCATGATCTTCGGGTCCGCTGACTTCATCCGATAATGAGATTGATGGAGCATGATCTTCGGGTCCGCTGACTTCATCTGGTATTGAGATCGGTGAAGCATGATCTTCGGGTCCGCTGACTTCATCCGATAATGAGATTGGTGGAGCATGACCTTCGGGGTCCGCTGACTTCATCAAGAGGGTTGTGTTGTGGGACGTGAATATCGGGTTGTTCGTATTCACAATATTTCGGGTAGTACGAATGTCCCTGTTGGTTGGGCTCATAGTTTGAGGTAGTGAATTTCGGGTTGTGCGAATTCACTAAGGTTCGGGTTGTTTTGACCATGTTGAGTTGTAATCTATTGGTTGTTTGATACACCAATGGTGGGGTCGTAAGGACCATGTTGTGGGAACTATCGGTCGTTTTATGCGTCGATGGTGGGGTCGTGAGGACCACGTGGTATGATTAGTGATGCGATAGCCGTGTTTCGCTCACATGTTTGTTACGGGTGTGACGATGGACGACTTCGTACACCTTGGGATTTGTGTTCCCATAGCCGCTTTGGGCGCTATCGGTTTCTAACCGTGGATTGTGTTGTTACGGTAGTTGCGTATGGGTCGTATTGCGCACTACAATGGATGATTCATGATTAGGTGATATCCGTAAGGATTCGTTTGGTTCGATTTCATCGTTTCGGGTTGTTGACCTTAGGTTGAGACTTGGCTGTTTTTAGCGTTGTACTCGGTAAGCGTGCGCTAAGGGATCGATATCTTGGTACGAGATTGGTTGAGTTTTCCCGATGTTGGGGAATGAGCATGGTTTTAGTGCTCGGATAGTGATTTGAATAAATCGCGGGTGACGATTTAGTTGTGGAAGGCGATTCGTTGGGAAGGAATTGCTTAGGAAAGTCGGATTGGGACTTATGTCGAGGACCGTAGGGTGAGGTCCACTTGGTTAAGTGATGAGGATCACGAGGACGTGATCGAGTTTAAGTGGGGGAGAGTTGTAAGACCCGAATATTTATCTTGCTTGTTTGTGTATTAAGACGTTCGAGATTGGGTTTCGCGGATTATTTATATAAAGTTTAAAATGAAAAAGAATCTGTTTCAGAGAGGTCGCGCGCCGCGCGGGGTAGGGGCGCGCCGCGCCGATTGCTGCTGACAGAACTCCCTTGTTTTTATTTAAATTAAATGAGGGGTAAAAGGGTAAAATCACATGGGGCCGGATTTGTGTGCCATATTAGCTACTTTGGATCAGTTGTGGATCATTTTTCATGTCCATTCATCCCTTCCAAATATTTAGAGAGAGATTGGAGGTTTTGGTGAAGAAGAAGCTCGAATCGTTCAAAGTCTCGGGTTTTAAAGTTGTTCCTTTCGTTCTCGGCTACGCGGTGATAGTATTGGTAAGCTCAAACTCCGAATTTCATTTATTTAATTTGATATTCAAGTTAGGGTTTTGAGTTAATTTGTTGTAATACCCTTTTAGGTGATGAAATGGGTTTAGTGATGCTAGTAATCGGGTTTATTGTTATTGTTGGTGGGTTTTGGGTTGGTTGGCGGTTTGGCCTTGATTAGGCTTTGATTATGAGTTTAATCACTTGGATTAGTGATTATGGAAGTATTGGAAACCATTTTAGGTTGTTTGGTTGACTAACTTTGACTTTGGGTCAAATTAGGGTTTGGTGGTGACTATGACCCGATTGGCGATTTAATGAGGTTTATAAACTTAAAATGGATTAAGTTGAAGTATAGAACCGAGTTAAATGTGTTTTGGTGTCAAAACTTGTAAAGGATGAGATTTTGACCTTTATGGGTCAAAATTAGGGTTTAAGTGTCAAAATGGGTATGACACGTGTTTAACACTTGAGTTCGGGTTTAATTGGCATATTAGGACCATTCTCACTTGTGTTAGTGACTATTGGTTAGTTTGGGCACGGTTTGTGCTTGGAAGTGCATTTGGGTCGAAATTGCACTTACGAATTGGGTTGATTTGTAAATCCACTCTAAGTGTATTATTGTAATTGTGGTAATGGAATAGGTACTTTCCATTGGCGAGTTGCGGATTACTTGGAAGCATTCTTCAAGACTTCAAGGTGAGTGGAATATCTATATATGTATGTATATGATTTATGTGCCCGTGGAAATGGTGTCACATAGCCGTTTGGTGACCATAGTTGTGAGATATAGACGTTTTGTCCACATTGATAGTTGCCCGTAGTAATGATGTCACATAGCCGTTTTTGTGACCGTAGTGGTGGGACATAGCCGTTCTTGTCCATAATGATTATTGTGAGTGGAATATGTATATATGTATGTATATGATTTATGTACCGTGTTGATGGTGTCACATAGCCGTTTTGTGACCAAGGTTGTGGGACTTAGCCGTATTAGTCCATGTTTTGTACTAAGGCACATAGCCGTGTTTGTGTATTTAGTGGCAAGTAATAGCCGTGTTTTACTCCCACGTTGTTATTTGAGTTACCCGTACACATAGCCGTGTTGGTGTACGAAAGCGTGAGTAATAGCCGTGTTCTACTCACATTGAGCAAGTGATGCCATAGCCGTTTTTGGAACACTTGAGGGGTGATGCCATAGCCGTTTTTGGAACACCTCGGGGGGTTAGCATGCCATAGCCGTTTTTGGAAGCTAACGAATGTTATGAACATCGATGACTTGATTCGCGAAGTCGTTCCCCTAGCGAAGAGATTGGTTAACCATGAATTGTAATTGTTGATGCTAGCATTTAATTTGATTTATTATATATATTTATTTATGCTAATGATGTTGCTAGTTGTACGGTTTGACGTTACTAGCTATTGATTGCTTATGAGGTTGCTAGTTATACGATTTGATGATACTAGCGTTTGGTACGATGAGGTAAGTGATTTATGTGTATTTATGTGATGTCGTGGATGCGAGTAGGTAAGTTGTATATGCATGTATATATTTATTCTACTCACTAAGCATTAGCTTACCCTCTCGTTGTTGACTCTTTTTATAGATTGCATGCGGATTGGTGGCTCGGGTAAGCGCGAGGACTAGAAGACTTGCATAGTTTGCTTTAGAGACTTGCTTTTGGATTGTTTAGGATTGGGTAGCGTATCCCCAATCGCCATGCTCGGCTTCGTTTTGTATTAAAAGTCTTATGGTCAAATATTGCATTTTGGTACTCAAGGGGTAATTTGGGTCGATGTGGGACCCGCTTCGTAAATTTGATTTTATTAATTAAACGTGCTAGTTTTTCATATATGAAGTCATGGTTAAAAGCGTTTTAGCTAAATGTGTCGGGAACTAGTCAAACATTTTCATTAAATTGACTTCCGGGGACAGCGGGCTGTCCAGGTGGTTTGGCGCGCCGCGCGGCCACCTGGCGCGCCGCGCAGATGGCCTGCACCAGAAAATTTTTTTTTTGTTTGAAATTTCGTCGTGTTTGGTCGGTTACGGTTTGGGTTGTTACAATAAAATATAAATATCGTTATCTTTATCATACTGGTTAAGTAATGAGTTGTCAAAAGTGGTTCTAGATATTTATAAAAGTTATATACATTTTAATAATAAAGTTCTTTTTAAACTGAAAACGTTTTTGTACGTTTGAAACTAAATCAAATAAATATAATAATTTTGTTTTCCAAAACCAAATATATTTTTAAGAATCATTTTGTTTAAAGGTTAAAATAATGGAAATCGTTATATCATAAAATGTTTTAAAAAAGTAGAATCATATATATTCATAATAGGTTTCAAGTTTTTAAATTACAGTTTGTTGGTGAAGCATGGGATAAAGTTCAAAGGTTAAATAAACGTATGAAATCATCTTAATGAAAAATGTCGAGTTACTTAACTTGTCGATATCCCAACATCTAAGTTATTTACACTTCACGTTCTTACTTATAAATCACTTTACCATTTTCTGAATGTTGTCAAAAAGAATAGATTTCTTAAATCACAGTGGACCTCATAACATAGACCCGTAATCATATCATAATGTATCTGATAAATCAACAATTTGATATTATCTTCTAATTCAATCGATAAACATATTGAAACAAATACGATCATGTAAAGTATTATACGTTTAATACTTTATTAATATTCTCAAGTTATAATATATATATATATATATACATATATATACATATTTATTTATATATAACGGTTCGTGAATCGTCGGAATTTGGTCGAGGTTATAATGAATGTATGAACACAATTTAAAATTCTTGAGATTTAACTTAACAAACTTTGCTTATCGTGTCGGAATAATATAAAGATAAAGTTTAAATTTGATTGGAAATTTCCGGGTTGTCACAGTACCTACCCGTTAAAGAAATTTCGTCCCGAAATTTTGAGTGGAAAGGTCGTGAATGATAATAAGTATGTTTTCATGATGCATACAGGCTGAAAATTAGAGTTTTATCATCAGCGAATAATTTGGATAAACAATCCATTTATATGAAGAGTACGAATGAAGCTAACATAGAAGAGTGAAATGAGTAAGTGTAGATTCATCTTATCATTTGACGTAGATATGATTGATTTTCAGATTTCAAGGGATTTGAAGAAAATCTTTGTAATAAGATTTGATTCTCCGGTAACAAAAGGAATTAGGATCCGCTTTAAATGCGATCGTCCATTTTAATTGTTCTGTCAGAGATTTTCTTATAAATTTACCTCCTTCCTTTTCTTACAACTCACACCTTCTGTTGATGCATTTTATGCAAGTCCCTAGACATCTACCCACGTCCATTGCAGGTATAACAGTTTACAGGCCACCATGATCGTTCGTTATTATCCTATCCGTATTTGTATGTGGTTACAGGAACTGCAGGAACGAGATGTGGATGTTTGACTATGCAAGACTTAGTCAGACGTCCGAGTGAAGCCTCACTCGTACGGCTGACAGGCTCATACACACGGTTGATGCTGAGCTAAGTCACAATTATAACCTAAATGAGAAGACACGAGTGAGTGATCACCCGTACGGCTGATGAAGCCAACTCGTATGTGTGATGGATGAATCGTACGGGTGAGTCAACAGCAGGGGTATATAAAGTCTTATGTTCTTCATTTTTAGGTTAAGCCTCTCATTTGTTACACACACTCAGATCTGGTGAGCTCCTCTGATTCTCTCTCAACCCAAATCACCCAGGTGGTGAATAATAGCTCTAGGTGTTGATCTAATCACACTTGATTTAGTTGTGGTATGACTAAATTAATCACAAAAAGCTTAACCTATTCACTAGAGGGTTTGATTCACTTATTCCGTCATTGTGTGAGTTAAATCTGTTGATTTCTAAGTTCCTAGTCATGTTTCATCACCTTCTATTCTTTCTCCCTCAACTCATATTTTAAAGTATTCATCAATATGCTCCATCCAGTTCTGATTCTCGATATACTTATAACTTTCATATCGATCATTCTTCTTTTTCATCTACCGCCGGAAGAATCTATTTACTTCTACTATACTCTTGGGTTTATAGTGTTTCTAGTTCTCCCGTGTCTTTATATTGTTATATGCATCGATATATATGGTTTATAATTTTTGGTTTGTCGTTGGGCTTTATATCTTCCCTTATATTTCAAAGTCTCTGTTTCTATCTTCTATAATCATTGTCATCCACAGTTAATGCTCTCTTTTATTTGCTGCAATTTATACCCCAATTTCTATTTCGGAGTTTTGTCCTTTCGTTTCTTCTTCTTGCGATTAAGCACCGCTTGTAATGGTCCAGAATTCACAAATATGATTATCGGAATGAACATTGTTAATGTTCTAGGAAGGAAATTGTGATGGCACGATCTTGACTTGTCAAATTACTAGAATACCTTGGAAAAGGCCGAATCATCAAGAAATATTTTCTTGATATTTTAGAAGTTAAATAGAATACAAGAGTCGTATAACATGGCACATGATGATGTTATGATTTGTGGATCATCACGTTCCATTTAGAAACTCAGCATGAATTACTGTAATATAATCACGTTGATCAAGTGTCATTATATTATACTAACTCATGCTTCAGTTTCCAACACTACTTCAAAAACATTCATATTTTAAACTCAAAGGTTTACAGAGTATAGGAACTAAACAGTTTCCTTTTTGATGTAATACAGATAGCGCAAAGAGATAAATGATTCCAGATAAGAATAGTTATGGAAATATCTTCAGAAATATGGAGGATATTTATAATGAAAGATACGATGATATCTTAGAATTTCTAATATCAGAGGATGATGAAGAATATTGTCTGTAAGGGTTTAGTGTCAGGAGCAAGGTATTCGTTAATGACTTCAGCAGACACTGAATCATTTGGATTCTTTGAAGGCAGGTTCAGTCTTTGTGATTTGTCCACAGCCTCCTTCATACTTTGCTCAATCCGTTTTCCAGTTCCAAAACTTCTCTATTTCTGAGCTTTGTTAATACACTAATCTTTATCATCAAACTTTTTACTGCTAAGGTCGTTTACAGTTTTTGTTGCTTCATCAGCATTTCGAGAACTAGTTCGCGGTTCAGAGTGTTTTTCAGAAACTTCACATTCGAAGTATGTAAGCCTTGGAAATAGACGTTATGTATAACTGTTGGCATCAACATGCTGTGAGATTTCAAAATACTGATTGCTAACTCCCAATGATTCGTATAACAATTTCGTTACAAGAGGCAGATGAGTAAATGATGAGGTTTCGATAAATATAAAGATTCTTCGGAATGCCCAAGATCAGTGAAGTTGTTGGTAAGTTTATTGCTAATGTGGTGGAATATGAAAGGTTCTCCGGTAACAAAAGGGTAATCACATATATCAAAATTATGATAAGGCTACTCCGAATGAAAAAATCGAAGTTGTCTTGCTGGAGCTGTGATATAATTTGCTACTTTGCAAAGGAATTGCAAGGTTATTTTTGCTAGTAAATGCCAAAAGATCTGACACAAATATGTGTTGAATTATGACTTTGGTTTCGAGAGCTTTTTAAGTACATAACTGTGGGTAATATGTGGTTGGATCATCATATCGATTGCTCATTATTTGAAGTGTCTTCAGAGATTTTCGAAGGGTTTGAACATAGATTGTAATCGTTTGTATACATTTGATGTTCTAACACACGTTTGAAGTCAAAGTATAGCTTTGAAAGATGTAGGAATCTAAAAGTAATGGTACCGGTTATATCTCGAATTGAATTCTGAGATTTTAAAATCAGAATACGTAATTGGGTTTGAATGAGTATGGTTGTTTTGATTTCTATGAAAGAATGTATATTATTGTGAAAGTAGGAAGTATAATTGATAATTTGCTTAATCTGATTCGAAGAATGTAACATATTAATTGTGAATTTATATATATCTCTCGGGTATTACCTACCCGTTAAAAAATTTTCACAATTAATATTTTGTACATAAGAATTTTATTACAGTCTTTATGAAAATATATATGTATATATTCTCCTCAGATGTAACATAGATTTTAATGAGTTAATACTAAATTAAACTCATTCGATTTACGGTTGGAACTATAATTGAAAAATTCCTTGAAGGTTTAGAGGTTACATAAGTATTTCTTCAATAATATTGAAATTATGAATCAATACTTCGTTATTTGTTGAGATGTGATGTTGGTTTTCGTTAAATTCTTGTGAACTTCGCAAAGTACGAATGATGTTATCTGAAAAGTTTCGGTTACATCAATGATGAAGTGTAAAATCAAATATATACTTGATTTATTAGGAATTAGAATTTGTTGAATTGAGACAGAGATTGTAGTTAACGATGGTTAAGTCGCGGGTGAGGGACGTACATTATTGCATATTTGTAATATGAATTAACTGAGTAGTTAAGATTCACACACAATAGCTTAGCACGGAAAGATTTATTTTTTATTTCAAAAAATATATATATATATATAAAATATATATATAATTTCTTCAGAGGGAATGAGTTAATTCTTCATAACTTGTTGATACAATATACACGTTATTGATTCGTAATGATGTCCACAGTGATTCTTGAACTGACGGAGTTTGTGATGTTATAGGTGTTGTTGATTCTGATGTTGACTGTACTGACGATGTTGGTGATGTTGACGGTACTGTTGATGCTGTTGGTAAAACAAGTTTAACTTGTTAATCACACACCATTTTTGTCAGGGTTTCTACTCTTCCTTTTATCATTTTGGTTCGCTTAACTGATTTATGGTTAGGGCTAGATTAGATAATCTCTAAGACTTCAGAGATTATATAATCGCCGCGGAATGTTTCTCCAATGAAGTTATGAATTAATACTTCGTCAGTTATTGTTGTTGGTACTCCTTGGTATCTATGGTGCGTATGACGTTGATGCTCGTGGGACAGATTGTGAAGTTGAGGTTTACAACGCGGTTGTGGTTGGATGTGGTAATGGTACTGTTGGCGTTGATGATGGTGGTACTGGTTATGCTGCTGGTGTTTGTAATCTCTGCACCATATTCTCCAAAGCCACTACCCGAGCGCGAAGTTCGTTGACTTCTTCTATTATTCCAGGATGATTGTCGGTCAGAACGAGCGGATAAATAAAATCTAGAATTTGATGTGGTATATAATCGTAACGAGATACCCTGGAAATGAGAGAGAAAATGGTGTCTCGAACAGGTTCACCGGTAAGTGCTTCAGGTTCTTCGCCAAGAGGGCAATGTGGTGGATGGAAAGGATCGCCTTCTTCTTGTTTCCAATGATTGAGGAGGCTACGAACCCATCCCCAATTCATCCAGAATAGGTGATGACTGATTGGTTGATCCATTCCGGTCACACTGCTTTCGGAGCTTGAGTGAGATTCCATTTCGGAATTCGAGTGACTTGAACTGATGATAAATTCCATTTCGTACGATTGGATAAAGGATTTTCGATATAAAAATGATTTTTCGGCTATCGGGTGGTATTCTATTTACATAGGATATCTATATATAGAGATCAAAAGATTTCATAGATTACGAAGGAATTTGCGGGGTATGTCAGGTAAAGTTTAAAGTAACAGATACGATAAGATATGATTTAGCAGATACGCTAAGATATGAAGTTTGTCTATACACTACTCATGCAATTAATGTAGCAAGACGTGTCTAGACTAATAATGATAAGCAGGTAATTTCCTATGGATGATAAGCAGATGATTTCCGACTAGAAATGATAAGCAAAACTTTTGACATACAGACACGGTTGAAGTCCAGACTCACTAATGCATCCTAACGACTTATTAGTTAGACACACTAATGCAGACCTGGTTCGCTAAGACCACCACTCTGATACCAACTGAAAGGACCCGTTCATATACATTATAAACGATTCACAATAGTTGATTACATTGCGAGTTATTTGACCTCTATATGATACATTTTACAAACATTGCATTCGTTTTTAAAAGACAATCTTTCTTTACATCAAAAATTGACAGGCATGCATACCTGATGTGTCAAGACGTAACCTTTAAAATGTAGACAATATGCTTAATAATTAACACATAATACAGGCAACTAAAACCCGATCATGTAGTAACTAGCAAGTAAATTGACCAGTTCAATCCACAGGGAGAAGTTTGTTTAAATGATTTTACCACGATTAATTATTCTAAAAAGGGGGTTTATATTTGAAGTTGTGTTTTTGTTTAACGAAACAGTAAATAAATATAATGAAAGACAATAATGAGAATGTGGTGTTTACTTCTATGCTTGATAGATGACAGGGATTGTTATTTTATAATTAAAACCGTTATGCGATAGTTACAATAGAGTAATTTATATCAATTTCACAATATCTATAAATTTAAGAACTATGTCTAATCAACAGGATTCTTTCTTGGTTAAATTCACATAAAACCTAGTTTACTAAGATCACTCTAAGTAAACTACATGATTGTAAAACCTAAATATCATCCAATTACCATCCTATATTCACATATAGGTGTCTAGATCACTAGGTGTTGAAGTACAAATTATAGCCTTTGATAAATTCACATAAATCAAGTCATAACTCGTATAATTGAACTAGAATATAAAGATAGTTACAACAATGGATTTCTTGAAAGAACATGGTGATTTAGATTGATTAACTAACTAGATTCAACCCGGTTAAACTCACGTGAAACCTTAATTACAACAATCACTTGAGGTAATTTCATAACTATGTTGCTTTGGAACTTATTCAATTACCGAATTAAACACATAACAAAATCACTTAAGTGTATGTATCTAATCGTCTAGATTACTAGATGTATTGAAGTATAGATTGTTTTCCTAGTTAACTCACATTAATAGGTTGCAATCTATATAATTGAAGTAATGATCTAAACATGCATAACAATGGTTCTTACGGTTGAACTAGATAATTAAATCAATCAAACATATGTATAACTAGCATAACATCAAAGTATAGAACAATCCCAAGCCATAAATCTTCATTGAAGCAAACACACAAGGCTTTTAGCCTAACATAATCATAGTAGAACTAATGAAACAGTAAATACAAGTTGAATTCATGTTAAAAAGATATAGAACAATAGTACCAATTGCGATAAACGATCCTAGCTTAATATTGATGTTGAAAGAGTGGAGATTAACTTGCAGCCTTCCTTGGACCTTGAAAATCGTCTTAAAACTGGGGGAGAACGTAGTAGTAAAGGTCTCCCAAGTAAGTAACCATTTGCTTCATTAAATAGCCTAAAAAGTTAGGTATTTTGGCCAGAAAGTGACCAGATGCGCCGCATCTCTTTACGTTTAGTAGATTCCAGCTCGATTCTGCACTCAGGACTGTCGGCAGGGGGTCAGATGCGCCGCATCCATCTCAGATGCGCCGCATCTGTTGCTGTTTTGGCCCAGAAGTCTTCATGCTCCGCATCTGAAACTGTCGGGAGTTATTTGGTGTAAAGATGTGCCGCATCTAAGAGAGATGCGCCGCATTTGGACCTGTTTCAGTGGTTTTGGGCTGTTTTACGCATTTGATCTTCGTTTTAACTCTGTTTTCGATGTTGGTCTTCATTTATTCATTCACAATGGACTTTTTACAAATGTACATGAATTACAATACATACGTATAACAATTACATACAAATGGAACAACATTGGATCGAAATAACGACAATAAACATGTATAATTTTGGCATTATCAAAATCCCCACACTTAAACCTTGCTTGTCCTCAAGCAAGACTTACAAGAAATTGAAATTTACTACAGTAAACACACTTATTTAAATGAGAACACAAAAAAAATGGGACTCACACTCTCTCGATATAATACACAAGACACACAAGTTATTTAGTAACACAATAACTCACGCTATATGGAAATCACACTCGGGTCAAAATATATCACACTCACACTTATTTCACACACGAATCAAACTCACGCATTTTGAGTACACACAACTTTGGAGTACACACGCGAAATGAAATCACGCCAAAGTCGAAAGGTGGGTTTTAAAGTCCACATTTCTTGAAAATTTAGATCCTTAGGGAAATTAGGACCTTTGCTAAAAACCTTTTATGTTTTGAAAATTATTCATGTTAGTTTTTACACTAATCAAGTTTTCCGGTTTTAACCTCAAAGTCCGGTTGAGGGTAACTGAAAACCGGAGCCTCAGTCGGCGCTTAGCAAGCTACTCGCCCCCATGATTGAAGTATCATGGAACTTGAAACCGGATGTCCTAAAAATGGTTTTACACAATATAGTTCATAAAATAGCATAATTTTTTAGAAGAAACTATATCATGTCCAAATATCATCGGTGAACCATGAGTTTACACACCTCAATTTGTTATGGCATATGTATGTTAACCGAAGTCAACATAGATGCGGTTGATCTTTACGGAGATCATCCATCTGGGGATTAGATTCATTAGTCTTAAAAGCTAATTTGCACTGTGCCCCCCCATTGTACGAGACAGATCCATCTCATGGTTAGGATAAGTCTGACCACCAAAAACCCTGTTTGATGCCGAGGTGAGGTGGATTTCCAGCCAATGATAGATATGACTTTTCAAGATTTTTCGTCAACCTACAGCTGTTCTGGACTACGACTTCTAACATAAGTTAGCAAGTGTGTCATATTTGGAAGACTTGACTTCCATCACAATCATTACATGGATGAGCATTGGATTAGATTGTTAGAACAACAAATTACTTGATGACTTTCATTTCATCCAGAATGTGGTATAGCATGATGATTATATCTTTTATATGACAAACTCAATCATTTGGTTGTTTCTTAATTTGTTTTGTGATAATAATTTCGGTGTATACACCTAGTTTTAAAATCTACAAATTTTAAACAAAATTTGAATTTATGAAGATAAAAGTTTAAAAATTTTCACCATTTTAAGCCTTTTTAATTAAAATCAAAAACCCGAAAGAATTGATAACTTCCTCCCCACACTTGAGTTCATGTATCGTCCTCGTTACATGAAATCAGAAAAATTTAAATTCAAGAGGGTCAAAGAGTGTAAGAGAGTTTATTACTTTCCAGGTTTAAAACCGAAGTTCACGGGATGATGGTGCTGAACTGAATGCCAGCATAAGAACATCATCCGCTTCTTGCAACCACAAAACAATCACCAATCAAGTATGTGCTGAACTTACTGCCAGTCTTTGTAAAAATGCAGCATATAGCACAATGCTCACCTGTAGCAATTCAAACAAAGGTACCATACGATTCACACAAAAAAATGGGGGTGTACTCCATGTACTAAAAACCCCACTTTCAATTATCTAAATTATTCAAATCACAATTATCCAAAATATTATCTAGTTATTACACACCAAACTTGAAAAGAAATTGTTTTTGAAATAAATCAACATCAACCAAACCTGTCACACATCAGGAAAAATTACGTCATCCTCAGAAAAATCCCCAAAATGAGTTACTTGGGCCAGCTCCACCTTCGCTTTGATTTCCCGCGTCGTCGTCCTGAAATATTGAGGGGTTGTACCCCTGATAAGTTCCTTGAGCAGGGACGACCGCAGTGTCTTCAGTAGGCGGGTTAGGAGGAGGAGGATAAGGCGCAGGATATGGATCACCCATTCGAACCCAAGGATCGTATGCAGGCCAAGGAGAGGGGGTATAGTTAGCGGGATCTGCAGCGTATGACACTGCCTGTTCATGTATCCAATTAAGCTGATTTTGCTGCCCTGCTTGAGTATACCGTGTTCGATCATTCCCAACATCGATGTAATGTTGCATCTCCCTGTTACCTGCATCGTAGTGATCAATTACCTTTTGGGTGTTTTGATCACTATGGAGTCGCATATCTGAAAACTGGCGCGCCATGTAAGCCTCCCAATCATTTCCCGGACCCGAACTACTTCCAACATGCGGCTGTGGATCTGGTTGGTGTTGGGGTTGTTCTGGTTACCTGTTCACGGGATCCTCATACTTAGTTAGAAGGCCGTTCGACCCCCTCATCAAAATGTTCGCCCTTGTATAACTCACTCTATCAAAGGCAATCATATGTTTCTCCTCTAACCCACTTGTGTTGATTCGAAAATGTTCGGCAATCCTGGTTACAAAATGACCGCCCATGATTGGTGTAATCTTTTTCCTTTCTTCGAGGAGGAAAGTGAGAATCATTCGTGGGATATGAACATGGGAGTGATCCATTATTGCGTGAATGTACCATATATCCAAGTTGGTGACCTTTTCACTACTGTCTTTTCGACAGTTTATGGTACTTGAAATGAATCATTGGACGCATCGGTGCTCGTAGGTACGTAGCTTGCTACAAGTCTGCTTGCTTGCACTATATGCGGTATTGCTCATGTCCACCCATGCTTCTGAATGATTAAAAGAAGAAACATAGTATATACACTGATTAAAGTAATTTTGCATCAGTTGATGTGGCAACCCTTCATAAATATCCAACGCCTTCACAAATTGCAGCAGCGTTAATGTCCTGTCTTGCCCTCCAAGACGAAATCTCATAAATGTACCCGATGTTGGTGACGTGTAATCAACCCTAAGTGAACCAACGAATTCTTTGACTAAAAGTAGATACACTTTTTCTTGCATTCTGAACAGGTTTTCCCAAGCATATATTCGATGGCCGTGATACGTTACTCGGAAAAGGTTGCGAAAATTTTGATATTCGCCGGCTTCCTCTAATGGTGTCCAATCGATATATTTCCCTGGGTATACATCTTTGTGTAGAAGTGCCTTCATCCGTTCATGGTATTCTGGATGCCTCAAAACTGCATTGATCCATGGAACCGGAGTGGTTAATCCACGGACATTTAACTGCCGGTTATCAATATCCATTTCTTCCTCTTCAGCAGCATGTTCTTCTTCACTTGTATCCTCATCTACAATTGCTGCGGCTTTTTGCTTTTTTGATTTAGGGTTTGATGATGATGCTCTAGTCTACAAAAACACAACAAAACCAAACAAACAAAATAACAAACCAAGTTGATTAGCGTTAAAGAATTTCAAAACATCTTTCATATTGTACCTAGCGAAAACCATGTGGATATGTTAAGTTCCAATTAAATCTCAATGTTTATGTTAACCAATATCTTAACATGGTATGAACTATTTTCACTCTTTAGCAAACATGAACTAGTATGCCAATTGATTCAAATCACTTTACAAGTATAATCATACATAGCATGCTTCATTTCACCAAACACTTGCAATGTCATAACATATGGAACCATAGGCATTCATCAAAAAGCATGTTAAACAATATGCAATCAATAGTTTTCATACATTTAGAACATTAAATTCATCTCAAGTCAACAACTTCATCAAAATGCTTAATCATATAATCCTCAACTTATATAATAATTACTTTCAAATCGAAATAACACCAAGTTAAGGTTCACATGTGTTTTCCATAAGTAATGATTTGCATAACTTCAACTTAGAACACTTACTAGTTAACAAAAGTCAAAATCCCTAATTCAAGAACCCTAAAATTCAATAATTTGTGTGTTCGTGTAATTCAACAAAGGTTCATGAGATTTTGTTAATGTATACTAGTAATCAAACTTCAAAATATCTCAATTGAATAATTTAATGGCCAAAAGTCCGAAACCCCTAAATTCATGAAGAGCCCTAATTTCCAAAGTAAAGATTTAAGCAAATAATCATGAAATTAGAGCATGAATAAGGATTAGTAGCAACAATTTAAGCATATAATGACCAAAACATGAACATTCAAACATCCTCACACTAAGAACAAGCAAAATCTGATTTTTAGATTGAAGAACACAAGAATCATGAAGTGTTTAGGATTAATCTTACCTTTCTCATGTTGATAATCGGATTTGATGCTCAAAGATGGGATTAATCGGTTCAATTAGTGAGTAGAGATTTAAATTTTGAGAGAGAATGAGATGGAATTCGGAGTAGTAGGTGAAAAAATGAGAAAAAATGATAAACTCCCGTATTTGTGCAAAAAAAAGGGGCAGAAACCAACATACAGACACAGATGCGGCGCATCTGTAGCAGATGCGGCGCATCTGGCTCAGATGCGGCGCATCTGAAGCAGATGCGGTGCATCAGATGGCCCAAATGTGGCGCATGACCCTTTCTCGGCGCATTCAAAGTTCACGGGGTTTTTCTTGTCTGCAGATGCGGCGCATCCATTACAGATGCGGTGCATCTGCACCTGTTGCACCAGTTTTTGACGTTTTTTCGCGTTTTAAACATTTCGTAAGGTCCCTAAACAACTTGGTTCGTATAATAACTTAGAAATCACTCAAAACACTCAAATATATTAAAATACGTACACGAGTGGGACTATATACATGTTGTGAAGTTTAACAAGTCGTTCACGCGACTCTGTCCCAAGCTAATTAGCGTTGGGGAATAGGATGATGTCATCTCAAACCGTGGTGTCCACTCCATCGAAATAGAGTTTCAAGCGATGACCATTCACCTTGAAGGTATTTCCGTTTCCAAACAACTCAACATATCCCGATGGGAATGCTTGTTTCACCAAATAAGGTCCCGTCCATCGGGACTTCAACTTTCCGGGAGAAAATTTAAACCGTGAGTTAAAAACCAAAACCTTATCACCGGTTTTAAATTCTTTCACTTCTTTCAATCGGGCATCATGCCACCTTTTCGTTTTCTCCTTATACGAGCTCAAATTCTCGTACGCTTCTAACCTCAACTCTTCCAATTCATGCAATTGCATGAATCGGTTTTCACCAGCCTTTTCCATGTCTAAATCACAAAGTTTTAATGCCCAGTATGCTCTATGTTCCACTTCAACCGGAAGATGGCATGCTTTACCGTATACAAGTCTAAATGGTGTGGTACCGATTGGTGTTTTAAAAGCAGTCCTAAAGGCCCACAATGCATCATCCAACTTGCGTTGCCAAATCTTAGGGTTGTTATCAACCGTCATCTCAAGTATGCGTTTCAAGGCACGATTTGTGTTCTCCACTTGACCACTCGTTTGTAGGTGGTACGGAGTAGAGAAACGATGAGTTACGCCATACTTCTTCAACACCTTTTCAATAAGGTTGTTGGCAAAATGAGTTCCTCGATCGGATATGAGCGCTTTTGGGATTCCAAAGTGTGAGAAGAGATTTTTCAAGAAGTTCACCACCACCCTAGCATCATTCGTAGGTAAAGCTTTTGCTTCAGCCCACTTAGATACATAGTCAACGGCTACTAGGATGTATTTGCACTTATGGGAACTTGGAAATGGTCCCATGAAATCGATTCCCCAAATATCAAAGATTTCACAAACTTGGATGCCGGTTTGAGGCATCTCATCCTTTTTCGTGATGTTACCCGTTCGTTGGCATGCATTGCAAGTCTGAACAAAATTATGGGCATCTTTAAAGATCGTGGGCGAATAAAAGCCTGAGTCAAGGATTTTTCTTGCGATGTGGTTTGGTCCGAAATGACCGCCGGTGGGGCCCTTGATGGCAATGCTCTAGAATTTGTTGAGCCTCTTTTCCGTACACACAACGGCGAATCATTTGATCTGCACCAACACGGAATAGGTCGGGATGTTCCCAGAAATAGGACTTCAAATCCGCAAAGAATTTCTTCTTTTGTTGATAAGAAAGTCCTTTTTGAAGAATGCTTGAAGCAAGATAGTTTGCAAAATGGGCAAACCATGGGATTTCAGATTCCTTGTCAACCCTCATTAGAGATTCGTCCGGAAATGTGTCCTTGATGATTGTATCATCGAGTTTATCTAATTCGGGGTTTTCAAGTCGGGATAAATGATCGTCGGCTAGATTCTCGGCTCCTTTCTTATCACGTATCTCAATGTCAAACTCTTGAAGTAGAAGAACCCAACGTATGAGACGATGTTTTGCATCTAGTTTCGAGAATAAGTACCTAAGAGCCGAATGATCCGTGTAAACAATGGTTTTGGACAACACCAAATATGACCGAAATTTATCAAACGCATAAACAACCGCTAGGAGCTCTTTTTCCGTGGTGGTGTAATTAATTGAGCTCCCGTTAGCGTTTTGCTTGCATAATAAATTGGAAGAAAATGATTATCGGGTCGTTGTCCTAAGACAGCACCTAAGGCATAGTCGCTTACGTCACACATTAGCTCAAATGGCATACTCCAATCCGGAGATACGATAATTGGAGCTTGTGTGAGTTTTGACTTTAGAATCGAGAATGCATTTTCGCAATTAGAATCAAAGTCAAATGGAGCATCCTTTTCAAGAAGCTTGGTCAATGGGCAGGCGATTTTAGAAAAATCTTTGATAAATCGCCTATAAAATCCCGCGTGACCAAGAAAGCTTCTAATTGCCTTGACATTCGTCGGTATAGGTAGCTTAGAGATAACTTCAATTTTAGCTTTATCTACCTCTATTCGCGCACGAGATATTTTGTGACCAAGTACAATGCCCTCCTTCACCATGAAGTGGCATTTTTCCCAATTCAGGACCAAATTTGCTTTCTCACATCGGATAAGCATACGTTCAAGGTTAAAAAGACATGATTCAAAAGAGTCTCCAAACACGGAAAAGTCATCCATGAAGACTTCCATACAATCCTCTACCATATCATCAAAAATTGCCATCATGCACCTTTGAAAGGTTCCGGGTGCATTGCATAAACCAAATGGCATGCGGCGATAGGCAAAGGTCCCAAAAGGACAAGTGAATGTGGTCTTTTCTTGGTCGTTGGGATCAATTGGAATTTGGAAGTAACCGGAGAAACCATCTAGAAAGCAATAGTATTATTTCCCCGCTAATCGTTCAATCATTTGATCAATAAAAGGTACCGGGAAATGATCTTTTCTAGTGGCATCATTGAGACGCCTGTAATCAATACAGACTCTCCAGCCGGTAACCGTTCTAGTTGGAACGAGTTCATCTTTTTCATTTACAATAACGGCCGTACCCCCTTTTTTAGGTACTACTTGTACTGGACTAACCCAAGGACTATCGGAGATGGGGTAGATTAACCCGGCGTCAAGAAGCTTGACTACCTCCTTTTTAACAACCTCTTTCATGTTGGGATTTAGCCTGCGTTGTCTTTGTACTACTGGTTTGAAGTCATTTTCAAGGAGAATTTTATGTGTACAATAAGACGGGTTTATCCCTGGAATGTCGGTCGTTTTCTAGGCTATAGCCTTTTTATGGGTTTTCAAAACAGAGATTAACCTTTTCTTCTCGTTACCGGAAAGATGTGAAGCAATAATTACTGGCAATTGAGATGTACCTTCGAGGTAAGCATACTCCAAGTGTTTGGGTAGCTCCTTAAGCTCTAGTACGGGTGGTTCTTCCAAGGAATTCTTTATTCGGAATCTATCTTTATTTCCGATATCTTCAAATGATTCTTCTTCCTTAGGAAACTCTTCTTTCATGGTCTCATCATCCGTGACCGCTTTCATCAACTCATCAAAATCCTCATCAATATTGAAATATTCACTTTCACTCACCGGGGCAAACCCCGAGGTATCAATTTCAAGTAGCTCCTGTAATTCATTCTCAACACAAAAGTTTATAACATCAATTTGAAAAAAAGAGTCATCGGAGGAAGTGGGTCTTTTCATGGCTTTGTCAATATTACAAACTATTCTCTCGTCTCCCACACCTAGACTTAATTGTTCTTTTTGGACATTAATGATAGCATCTGCAGTGTTAAGGAAAGGACGTCCTAAAATGATAGGAACTTTTGTGTCCTCTTGCATTTCTAGAATAACAAAGTCGACGGGAAAGACAAGTGAGCCAACTTTTACAAGAATATCCTCGGCTATACCTATGGGGGTATCAAATGATTGGTTTGCTAATCGAATACCCATCCGGGTTGGTTTCAAATCTCCTAAGTCAAGTTTCAAGTATGACGAGTAAGGCATTAGGTTAACACTTGCACCTAGGTCGGCTAGCGCATCATACACTACCGAATCACCCATCATACATGGTATGATAAAACTACCCGGATCTCCCAATTTTGGAGGTACATTTTGCTTTTTCAAGATGGCCGAACACTCCTCGTGAAGGAATGTGGTAGATACTTCTTGGTATTTTCCTTTCGAGGATATGAGATCTTTCAAAAACTTCCCGTAATGGGGCATACCCTTAAGAACCTCTGCGAGTGGCATGTTAATGCTGATTTGCTTGATCATATCCGCAAATTTCTGATATTGGCTCGCGAGTCTGTCTTTCTTCAACGCTTTTGGGTATGGAATGGGTGCCTTGTACACCTTCACTTGTGGTTCTTCACTTTTCTTCGATATGACCTCCGGTGGATCACCTTTCTCTTGCTCTTTTTCAACATGCTCATCTATATCAACAGGCTCCTGCAAAACAGAAGGAGACAAGGGAACTTCCGGGGACTTAAGGGTCTCCGGGTTAGTAGTTAAACCGCTTCTAGTGGTTATAGCATTTACATGCTCATGCCTTGTTTGATTGTTACTAGGATTCACTTGAGTATTTGAGGGGAGAGCACCAGGTGGTCTCTCTGCTAGTAACTGTGAGATCCTTCCAACATCCCTTTCTAAGTTTTGAATCGTAGCTTGTTGATTGCGAATTTGCTGAGTTTGAATTTCTGAATTTTGTTCGTGTTTAACCATAAAATCTCTCAACAGATCTTCTAAACCGGATTTCTTCTCAGGTTGTGGTTGTATAAGTGCTTGTGGTTGTGCTTGTGGTTGATTGTGTTGGAAATTATTTTGGTAATTTCGTGGCGGTTGATTACGATTGTTTAGATGATTGTAACCCGGTGGTGTATTTCTTTGATTTTGATTCTGGAAATTTCGGTTATTTTGGTAACCTGCATTCCCTCCGTGGTAGTTGTTGTTTGAACTTGAAGGTCCTCCTATTTGATAACTATTGATAGGAGGATATTTCCGGTTATTTGCTTCAACCGCCGGAAAGTCGTCAAAATTCATCTCACCTTTTCGCATGTAACCTAGGAAATTTGCTTGCTCTTCCATCGTTGTTTGGTCGCAATCTCGTGTGAGGTGGGGACCTTGGCACAACTCGCACCCTACCCTGATAGCGTGCATTTCTTTGGTTACCTTCTCGATTTGCCTTGCTTGATTTGCCAATTGAACTTTTAATGCAGCGATTTCATCGTTGCTTTCGACATTAGCAACTGTTGACGATCTAGAGAATTCCATCTCCTGATGCCAATTATGAGAATGGGCTGCTATATCGGCAATTATTGTGTGAGCGTCTTCGGGCGTTTCTTTCATGATTGATCCTCCTGCTGCAACATCTATATCCTTCCGGGTAGCCACATTGACTCCTTTATAGAAAATTTGGACTTTTTGGAATGTATTCAACCCGTGTTGAGGACATACCCTAAGCATTTTATTAAATCGGGTCCAAGCTTCATAAAGAGTCTCGTTAGACTTTTGCTTGAAGTGATTTATGTCACTTTGCAATTTTGCTGCTTTCGAAGCGGGGAAGAATTCTGACAAAAATTTGTCCATCATATCATTCCAGTTTTCAATATAACCTTCCGGTAATGAGTCTAGCCAATCTCTTGCATCATCCTTTAGGGACCATGGAAAGATTTTTAGACATGCAACTTCATCGGAGACATCTTTGATTTTGAAAAGCTTGCAAATGCTTACAAACTTACGAAGATGTTCGTTAGCATCCTCATTTCGGGCTCCACCGAATTGACATGTATTAGTCACCATGTGGAGAAACTGTCCCTTTATTTCAAAACCATCAGTCATCGTAGGTTGAACAATTGTGTGGCCTTGTCCTGTCCTTGTTGCCTTCATCAAAGCATCCATCGTTTGATTTGTAGCAGTCATCTCTTCCTCTTCTTTAATGACTGGCTCGATGATTGGTTGAACAATTGGTTCAGAGTTAGAATCTAACGAAAGTGATTCTAAACCTTGAGCAAGAGATTCTACTTCTTGAGCTCTTAAGCGTTCGTGAAGTTCTCTTTTAGGTTCAGGATATGAAGGAATTAAATTAGAGTTGGAAGAACGTAGATTCATGCACTAATGCCTATCCTGCAATCAAAACAACACAAACAAACCAATTGCAAAAATACAAGCTTACAATAAAAAGTAACTTTTCTAGGAATTGAATTCCTACAAAAGGATCGAATAATTCAAAGTTTATTAAAATCTTTTAACAAAACCGCTCCCCGGCAGCGGCGCCAAAAAGTTGATGTGTCAAGACGTAACCTTTAAAATGTAGACAATATGCTTAATAATTAACACATAATACAGGCAACTAAAACCCGATCATGTAGTAACTAGCAAGTAAATTGACCAGTTTGATCCACAGGGAGAAGTTTGTTTAAATGATTTTACCACGATTAATTATTCTAAAAAGGGGTTTATATTTGAAGTTGTGTTTTTGTTTAACGAAACAGTAAATAAATATAATGAAAGACAATAATGAGAATGCGGTGTTTACTTCTATGTTTGATAGATGACAGGGATTGTTCTTTTATAATTAAAACCGTTATGCGATAGTTACAATAGAGTAATTTATATCAATTTCACAATATCTATAAATTTAAGAACTATGTTTAATCAACAGGATTCTTTCTTGGTTAAATTCACATAAAACCTAGTTTACTAAGATCACTCTAAGTAAACTACATGATTGTAAAACCTAAATATCATCCAATTACCATCCTATATTCACATATAGGTGTCTAGATCACTAGGTGTTGAAGTACAAATTATAGCCTTTGATAAATTCACATAAATCAAGTCATAACTCGTATAATTGAACTAGAATATAAAGATAGTTACAACAATGGATTTCTTGAAAGAACATGGTGATTTAGATTGATTAACTAACTAGATTCAACCCGGTTAAACTCACGTGAAACCTTAATTACAACAATCACTTGAGGTAATTTCATAACTATGTTGCTTTGGAACTTATTCAATTACCGAATTAAACACATAACAAAATCACTTAAGTGTATGTATCTAATCGTCTAGATTACTAGATGTATTGAAGTATAGATTGTTTTCCTAGTTAACTCACATTAATAGGTTGCAATCTATATAATTGAAGTAATGATCTAAACATGCATAACAATGGTTCTTACGGTTGAACTAGATAATTAAATCAATCAAACATATGTATAACTAGCATAACATCAAAGTATAGAACAATCCCAAGTCATAAATCTTACATTGAAGCAAACACACAAGGCTTTTAGCCTAACATAATCATAGTAGAACTAATGAAACAGTAAATACAAGTTGAATTCATGTTAAAAAGATATAGAACAATAGTACTAATTGCGATAAACGATGCTAGCTTAATATTGATGTTGAAAGAGTGGAGATTAACTTGCAGCCTTCCTTGGACCTTGAAAATCGTCTTAAAACTGGGGGAGAACGTAGTAGTGAAGGTCTCCCAAGTAAGTAACCATTTGCTTCATTAAATAGCCTAAAAAGTTAGGTATTTTGGCCAGAAAGTGACCAGATGCACCGCATCTCTTTGGGATGCGCCGCATCTCTTTACGTTTAGTAGATTCCAGCTCGATTCTGCACTCAGGACTGTCGGCAGGGGGTCAGATGCGCCGCATCTGGGACAGATGCGCCGCATCTGGGACAGATGCGCCGCATCTGGCTTGGATGCGCCGCATCCATCTCAGATGCGCCGCATCTATTGCTGTTTTGGCCCAGAAGTCTTCATGCTCCGCATCTGAAACTGTCGGGAGTTATTTGGTGTAAAGATGCGCCGCATCTAAGAGAGATGCGCCACATTTGGACCTGTTTCAGTGGTTTCGGGCTGTTTTACGCATTTGATCTTCGTTTTAACTCTGTTTTCGCTGTTGGTCTTCATTTATTCATTCACAATGGACTTTTTACAAATGTACATGAATTACAATACATACGTATAACAATTACATACAAATGGAACAACATTGGATCGAAATAACGACAATAAACATGTATAATTTTGGCGTTATCAATACCATTTCATAATATCCACTATCCAACTATAAATTGATTTAATAATAATCTTTGATGAACTCAATGACTCGAATGCAACGTTCTTCGAAATATGCTATGAAAGACTCCAAGTAATATCTTTAAAATGAGCAAATGCACAGCGGAAGATTTCTTTAACACCTGAGAATAAACATGGTTTAAAGTGTCAACCAAAAGGTTGGTGAGTTCATTAGTTTATCATAATCATTTATTTCCATCATTTTAATAGACCACAAGAATTTCATTTCCAGTTCTCATAAATATACGTCCCATGCATAGAGACAAAAAATAATCATTCATATGGTGAACACCTGGTAACCGACATTAACTAGATACATATAAGAATATCCCCTATCATTCCGAGATCCTCCTTCGAACATGATATAGTTTAGAAGTACTAAAGCATCCGGTACTTTGGATGGGGTTTGTTAGGCCCAATAGATCTATCTTTAGGATTCGCGTCAATTAGGGTGTCTGTTCCCTAATTCTTAGATTACCAGACTTTATTAAAAAGGGGCATATTCGATTTCGATAATTCAACCATAGAATGTAGTTTCAATTACTTGTGTCTATTTCGTCAAACATTTATAAAAGCGCATGTATTCTCAGTCCCAAAAATATAAAGGGTAAAAAGGCAAATGAAACTCACCATACTGTATTTCGTAGTAAAAATACATATAACGTCATTGAACAAGTGCAAGGTTGGCCTCGGATTCACGAACGTATCAATATTGAGATTCAATATTGCAGGAAAGGTACGTAGACGCAACGGAGATGATAAACACTACATTGACCTCACGAGCATACCCATGAATCATACCAATCACCTCCATAGCTATAACCCATAATTTCCTTAATCCAATCCCACTCGAAAAATAATTTCGAAATCACTCGGACAGCACTCTGACGTAATATTTTATGTATAATAATAATATCTTGAAATAATACGGAGTAAATATATATATGTAAATCGATTGAGAGAGTTTAGAGAAAAATATTTTCAAGTTTCTATGAAATAATGAAACCTATTGAATTCTATTTATAATAGATTTTTGAATTATTAAAGTTAATTATTAAAGTATGAATTATTAAAGTAAATTATTAAAGTATGAATTATTAAAGTATGAATTATTAAAGTGAATTATTAAAGTATGAATTATTAAAGTGAATTATTAAAGTATGAATTATTAAAGTGAATTATTAAAGTTAAAGTAAAGTAAAAATAAAGTAAAGGTAAAGTTTAAGTATAGTAAAAGTATAAAACTATGTACGTATAATACGCGTATAAATATATATAATATTAATTTAAATTGTTATATATATTTAATAAAATAAAATATAAACATCGTTATCTTTATCATACTGGTTAAGTAATGAGTTGTCAAAAGTGGTTCTAGATATTTATAAAAGTTATATACGTTTTAATAATAAAGTTCTTTTTAAACTGAAAACGTTTTTGTACGTTTGAAACTAAATCAAATAAATATAATAATTTTGTTTTCTAAAACCAAATATATTTTTAAGAATCATTTTGTTTAAAGGTTAAAATAATGGAAATCGTTATATCATAAAATGTTTTAAAAAAGTAGAATCATATATATTCATAATAGGTTTCAAGTTTTTAAATTACAGTTTGTTGGTGAAGCATGGGATAAAGTTCAAAGGTTAAATAAACGTATGAAATCATCTTAATGAAAAATGTCGAGTTATTTAACTTGTCGATATCCCAACATCTAAGTTATTTACACTTCACGTTATTAATTATAAATCACTTTACCATTTTCCGAATGTTGTCAAAAAGAATAGATTTCTTAAATCACAGTGGACCTCATAACATAGACCCGTAATCATATCATAATGTATCTAATAAATCAACAATTTGATATTATCTTCTAATTCAATCGATAAACATATTGAAACAAATACGATCATGTAAAGTATTATACGTTTAATACTTTATTAATATTCTCAAGTTATAATATATATATATATATATATATATATATATATATATATATATATATATATATATATATATATATATATATATATATATATATATATATATATATATACATACATATATATACATATTTATTTATATATAACAGTTCGTGAATCGTCGGAATTTGGTCGAGGTTATAATGAATGTATGAACACAATTTAAAATTCTTGAGATTTAACTTAACAAACTTTGCTTATCGTGTCGGAATAATATAAAGATAAAGTTTAAATTTGATTGGAAATTTCCGGGTTGTCACATTTGGTACATTGGGCCCCTTTTGAGCGACGGGGGCAGTACTTTTACAATCATGGGCCACATGGCCACTTCTTTGACATTTATTGCAAAATGGTTTGCCACTGTAAGACCCTGTTTCTGTTTCTGATTTTGCAGTAGATCGGGATGCCGTCCAACCTTCGGGATGCCGTCCAGCAAAGAAGGACGGGACACCGTCCAAGATTCGGGACACCGTCCAAACTGTCTGTCGAGCCAGCTGTTTTAATTAATTAAAAGGGGTAAAATGGTAAATTCACTTGGATGCCGGTTTGGAGCCTTCAAGGCTAGTTCCTTGGTCATTTGTGGATGATATTTCATCCTCACAAACACTCTCAACCTTATCTAGAGAGAGAGGAGGGTTTTAGAGAGAGAGAGAGAGGTGGATTTGGAGAAGAAGGAGTCGGATTCTCGCAAAAGCTCGGGTTCTAAAGTTGTTCATCTCGCTCCTAGCTACGTTGTGGTGGTATTGGTAAGCTCAAACTCCGAATTTCATTTGTTAGATTTGATGTTCAAGTTAGGGTTTTGAGCTAGATTGTTGTGAAACCCTTTTAGATGATGAAGTAGGTTCATGGTGACTTGTTAATCTTGTCACTTGGCGAGTTTTGGGTTGGTTGACGTTTTGGCCTTGATTAGGGTTTGATCTTGAGTTTAATCACTAGGTTTAGTGATTATGGAAGTGTTGAAACTCTTTTGGGTGAGTTTGGCTAACTAATTTTGAAATGGGTCAAAATTAGGGTTTTGGTGTCAAAATGGGTATGACACGTGTTTAACACTTGTGTTCGGGTTTAATTGGCGTGTTAGGACCATTTTCACTCGTGTTAGTGATTATTGGTTAGTTTGGGAGCGGTTTGTGCTTGGAAGTGTATTTGGGTCGGAATTGCACTAAGTGTCATATGGGTTGATTTGTAAGTCAACCCTAATTGTGTTGTTGTGTTTGTGATAATAGAATAGGTACGTTCCATCGGCGCGTTGCGGATTATTTTGGAAGCATTCATCAAGGCGACAAGGTGAGTGTTAATATCCTATGTACATATATATGTGTAGGATGGGTGCGGGTCGGGTGAAGGGGTTCTCGCTTATAGAGCTCGCTTCTCGTATAGGTGGAATTGTTGGACTTGTGTATAGGTTCAATTGGCACGGTTGTGCGTTTTGGTTGACCACCTTTGGCGAGGTGCACAATTTGTGTGTACGTTATCACATGGGCGTGTGATGTGGACTTATATAACCCCAATGATGAAGGGTTAATATAGTGAGTGGAATAATTATATGTGTAGGTATATAATGTATTTATTTGTTGTAGCGTGAGATGTGAAGTGTCGATGTGCTAAGACACCACATTTCACGTGATGAGTGAAGTGTCGATGTGCTAAGACACCACTCAAAGTAATGTGAGGGGTGAAGTGTCGATGTGTTAAGACACCACCCGTAGTGAAGTATCGATGTGCTAAGATGCCACTCCAAGAGAATAACGGGTGAGGTGCCGATGTGTTAAGGTGCCACTCGAGGTGAAGTATCGACGTGTTACGATGCCACCTCAAGTAAATTGAAGAGTAAAGTGTCGAAGTGTTAAGACACCACTCGGGGTGAAGTGTCGACGTGTTAAGACGCCACCCGAGGTGAAGTATCGAAGTGTTAAGATGCCACCCGTGAGGTTAGTGTACGAAGTGTTAAGTGCACTAATGGTTGTTATGAACATCAATGACTTGTTTCGCGAAGTCATTCCCTTGCGAAGATTTGGTTAACCATGGTTATTGCATTGTAAGCGTAAGCAGTTTATGTTATTCGAGTTACATACATACATATATATATATATATATATATATATATATATATATATATATATATATATATATATATATATATATATATATATATATATATATATATATATATATATATATATATATATATATATATATATATATATATATATATATATATATATATTTTGTATACGTATAACGTTGTTTTGTCGTGATATAGCTAACCCTCCGGGTGTAGTTTATTGGCATTGTTCACATCGTTGTTGGTGAACTTATATTTTGTGGATGTATCTTTAGCTCATTGCTTAGTGATCTTACGGTATGCTTAGACTAGCTTGCCTTTATGCTTGGATGCTCCGGTATGCGGTATTTGGATATTTGTGTGGCGTGTCCATTTTATGCATATATATGTATGTAGTATATTTTCACTCACTAAGCGTTAGCTTACCCTCTCGTTGTTGATATTTTTATAGGTTTGCATGCTTGGCGGCTCGGGTAAGCTTGGGAATTAGAGATCTTGGCTAGGTTGCTTTAGAATACTTGCTTTTGGATTTGATTAGGATTGGTAGCGTATCCCCAATCCCATGCTCGGGCTATATTTTGAATTTAACTAAGTGGTCGAAATGGTCACCTTGTGGTAATTTGGATCCATGTGGGCCCGGTCTTGTAAAACTCGGTTTTATTGTGGAAAACTCTTAGGTTTAACTATTATAACATATTGTGAAAGTGTTTTGGTTTAAAAGTGTCGAGAAGCGGGTTTTTCGCCCGCGTGTAATTGTAAAACTGATCAGAATCTGGCAGACCATTTGGACGCCGTCCAAAGGGCTTGGACGCTGTCCAGTCCTTCATAGTTGGACGTCGTCCAGAAATTTGGACGCCGTCCAGATGTGCTGTCCCAGAAATTTTTTTTATGGCACGTTAATGGAAGGATAACGGGTTGGGTCGTTACAAGTGGTATCAGAGCATGGTCTAAGGGATTTAGGTGACTTGAGATAGGTGCCTAGACTTAGACTTTTGTATGTGCTTATTTGTTGCGGGACTTGTAGGATTACGGGTCGGAATGGGAATTTGGTTAGTGCCTTAATTGATAGGTGGACTAACGTGTATATTAATACGTAGATATTATTATTATACGATTGTGTTATGTTTGTGTTTATGTTGCGTTGCGAATATCATCGAGCAAGATGGTCATTGTACTAACGAGGGGATACGATGTGTGTGCGTAATAAGGACTTGCAAACCTTATTACGGGTGCAAATCATGTTTAACAAGTGATGTACCACGAGTGTCGAGCAAGATGGGGCGGTGTTGTGCGTATGGTTTTATACGTTCGTAGACTAATCATTTTGCATTCTTTAGAATGAAGACGCGAAACGAGATCGAGACGAATGAAGAGGAGTTTAACTCTAGAGTTGCGGCCGTCGTTGAAGAGCAAATGAGTGCGTTTCGAGAAGAAATGGATAGGAAGTATTCCGAATTTTGGGGTAGTAGTGAAATGGAGCGTTGTCTTAAGAGCTTCATGAGGACTAAACCCCCGATGTATGACGAGAAACCGGATCCTTTGGTAAGCACAACTTGGATCTCGGATGTCGAAGGGTGTTTTTGTACTATTGAATGCCCTCCTGAGAAGAAGACGAGACTCGCTACTAGTTTGTTGCGGGGTAGGGCAAAGGATTGGTTGGATGGTAAGATTGATCTTGTCGGTGGTGAACCGTTTATGGCGTTATCGTGGGACGAGTTTAAAAGGGAATTCTTCGAGGAGTTCCGAACTTCGGCCGACTTGTCAGAATTGCGTAATGAGTTGCGAAATTTGCAACAGGGTTCTATGGATTTGAATACTCTCAAGACGACCTTTATGACGAAGGCTCGTTTTTGCCCAGAGTATTTGGGGAATGACCATTTGTTGATGCAAGATTTCTATCGGACCTTGAATGATGACTTGAAGAGTAAAATTAGCCGAGGTCAAGCTAAATCATTTGCGAAATTATTCGACTTGGCTAGAGGTTTCGAGTCGTATTCACGATCGAAGAAAGGTGAACCTTCAAGTGAGAGAAGGGTTGTTTCGTATGGTGCTCCGAGTAAGAGGACTAAGGGTCCGAGTGTGAGCACGGGTGGTACGCGGATGAATATATCAGATTCTAGTGCAGCTAGATGTTACAATTGTGGCGTGAAGGGTCACAAGTCGTGGGAATGTTAGGTACCAAAGGGTGATGGCATGGTGTGCTTCAATTGCCAAGAAGAAGGACATCGTAAGTCAGAATGTCCCAAGTTAGCGGGGATGGGTGCGGCAAGGAGACGTTAAGGTACGTTTCGTTTTAATAAATATGTCCTTTGATTATTTATTAAATGCCGTTTGAGTTTGAGTTGTTGAATGCCTTGTGTTGTGCATATTGTTGTTATGGGTGACGTTCCTAATCGAAGTACCCTATGGTGACATTGATTGTCGAGCGAAGGGCGTAAGACTTGGTGAAACCAAGCATTCCTTAGTATTTGGAAAATGTTTCTACCAAGCCATGTATGCGGGCTTTGGTGTTTGGTTGTTAAGCACGTGTTCGCTCTTGTGTTGAGGTCGATGAACCATGAGGTTCGACGGGTGGGATGAAACCCTTGAGTTCGAGTGTTTTGAATCTCGATGTATGTTGGTAATGGAGTCTACATGACGCGACATTAGGTGCCTCTTTTATACCTACTAGCGTGGTGTTCGACTCCGATTGGGTTGTGGTTACATTGCACTTAGGGTACCGAGGTGAAACCCTTAAGTACATGAGTGACTAGGTGAAGTTGACAAGCTATAGCAATTGGATGATTGCGAGAGTATAGTTTGTGTAATTTGTGGTACACTTTTCGTTCGAAGTGTTTAAGGATGGTTTGAAATCCATCGTGTGCTCAAGATTGGAGCAAGATGCGATGATGGGTCATGTGAGCCCAATTTTTGGTAAAGTCTACCTTTAGTAGCATTGTACGGTTGTACGAGTTATGGATATTGGAACGTAGTTCCAAGTGGGGGAGTTACACTCCCGCCCGAGGAAGTTTTAGTGTGAGACTTCGGATGATGCTTTTGGTAGATCCGGAAAATGTTATCGAAACCTAGTTTTGGTCGATTTGTGGTGGAGTACAATTTTGGATAAATTGTACTTATGGTTTGGATTTGAATTATCACCGAGGTGGTATTGTGGTAAATCTCGTTGAGAGATAATGGACGTGTTTGGCGAGCAAGGTGAAATCCTTTGGGTAAAGGAGGTGTGTGTCGGATTCTCTTCTAGAGAATTATTGTTTTGTGCCTATGTTTGATATAGGTGGTTTTTGCTCGAGTGTGTGAATGGTTAGTGGTATCTGTTAGGATTCACTATGGCGTAGCAGAGCGCGATGTTACGCTACTCGTCATTCGAGGCCAAAAGGGCGTTGATTGGTGAAGCATGACCTTTGGAGTCCGCTGACTTCATCATGGGAGTATGCGATTGTTGGAGCATGACCTTCGAGGTCCGCTGACTTCATCATGAGCGAGGTGTTATATCGGTGAAGTATGACTTTCGGAGTCCGCTGACTTCATCCGGTATTGAGATTGGTGAAGCATGACCTTTAGGGTCCGCTGACTTCATCATGGTTGTTGATTGGTGAAGCATGATCTTCGGGTCCGTTGACTTCATCATGGTTGTTGATTGGTGAAGAATGATCTTTGGGTCCGCTGACTTCATCATGGTAGTGGATCGTGTGTGGTTTCGGATTCACGATGACGCGTGTGGTTTCGGTCATCTTATTGTGGAAGTGAATCTCATGTAGTTCGGATTCATAAATGACTCGTGTAGTTCGGTCATTCCTCTGGGATAGTGACTCTCGTGTAGTTCGGATTCACTATGGCACGTGTAGTTCAGCCATTCCCGATTGTTGTTGTGGGGAAGGTAGTGAGTCGCGTGTAGTTCGGATTCACTAAGGCGCGTGTGTTTTCGGCCAGCCTTCATATTGTTGGATGTGTGAGCACCGATGGGAAATTCGAGTACCATCTCCGTGTGCGATTGGATATGCGTTGTCCATGAGTTAGTGTTATATGTCGTTGTACACTAACGGATATTGTGTGATCTATCGGTTGTTTTATACACCGATGGTGGGGTCGTAAGGACCATGATGTTTGATCTATCAGTTGTTTGATACACCGATGGTGGGGTCGTGAGGACCATGTTGTGGCATGATTAGTGATGCGATAGCCGTGTTTCGCTCACATGTTGTTACGGGTGTGACGATCGTCGATTTTGTACACCTTGGGATCTAGCATTGCCATGATCGTTTGGGCGCTATCGGTTTTAACCGTTTGTTATGATGTTACGGTAGTTGCCTATTGGTTGTATTGCGCACTACAAAGGATGTTAGTGATTGGTGTTATCCGTAAGGATTCGTTTGGATCGGTCCTCATCGTTTCGAATTGTTGACTTTAGGGTTGAGACTTGGTTGCTTTTAGCATTGTACTTGGTAATGATACGCTAAGGGGTTGATATCTCGGTTCGAGATATGGTTGAGTTTTTCCCGATGTTAGGGAATGAGCATGGTTTTAGTGCTCGGGATTGTGAATTGATAAATCGCGTGTGACGATTTAGTTGTTAAAGGTGATTCATTGGGAAGGATTGCTTAGGAAAGTCGGATTGGGGCTATGTTTGAGGACCGTTGAGTGAGGTCTGTTCGGTTCCGTGTTGCAGATTGCGAGGACGCGATCGTGTTTAAGTGGGGGAGAGTTGTAAGACCCTGTTTCTGTTTCTGATTTTGAAGTAGATCGGGATGCCGTCCAACCTTCGGGAAGTCGTCCAGCAAAGAAGGACGGGACGCCGTCCAAGATTCGGGACGCCGTCCAAACTGTCTGTCGAGCCAGCTGTTTTAATTAATTAAAAAGGGGTAAAATGGTAAATTCACTTGGATGCCGGTTTGGAGCCTTCAAGGCTGGTTCCTTGGTCATTTGTGGATGATATTTCATCCTCATAAACACTCTCAACCTTATCTAGAGAGAGAGGAAGGTTTTAGAGAGAGAGAGGTGGATTTGGAGAAGAAGGAGTCAGATTCTCGCAAAATCTCGGGTTCTAAAGTTGTTCATCTCGCTCCTAGCTACGTTGTGGTGGTATTGGTAAGCTAAAACTCTGAATTTCATTTGTTAGATTTGATGTTCAAGTTAGGGTTTTGAGCTAGATTGTTGTGAAACCCTTTTAGATGATGAAGTAGGTTCATGGTGACTTGTTAATCTTGTCACTTGGCGGGTTTTGGGTTGGTTGACGTTTTAGCCTTGATTAGGGTTTGATCTTGAGTTTAATCACTAGGTTTAGTGATTATGGAAGTGTTGAAACTCTTTTGGGTGAGTTTGGCTAACTAATTTTGAAATGGGTCAAAATTAGGGTTTTGGTGTCAAAATGGGTATGACACGTGTTTAACACCTGTGTTCGGGTTTAATTGGCTTGTTAGGACCATTTTCACTCGTGTTAGTGATTATTGGTTAGTTTGGGCGCGGTTTGTGCTTGGAAGTGCATTTGGGTCGGAATTGCACTAAGTGTCATATGGGTTGATTTGTAAGTCAACCCTAATTGTGTTGTTGTGTTTGTGATAATGGAATAGGTACGTTCCATCGGCGCGTTGCGGATTATTTTGGAAGCATTCATCAAGGCGACAAGGTGAGTGTTAATATCCTATGTACATATGTATGTGTAGGATGGGTGCGGGTCGGGTGAAGGGGTTCTCGCTTATAGAGCTCGCTTCTCGTATAGGTGGAATTGTTGAACTTGTGTATAGGTCCAATTCGCACGGTTGTGCATTTTGGTTGACCACCTTTGACGAGGTGCATACTTTGTGTGTACGTTATCACATGGGCGTGTGATGTGGACTTATATAACCCCAATGACGAAGGGTTAATATAGTGAGTGGAATAATTATATGCGTAGGTATATAATGTATTTATTTGTTGTAGCGTGAGATGTGAAGTGCCGATGTGCTAAGACACCACATTTCACGTGACGAGTGAAGTGTCGATGTGCTAAGACACCACTCAAAGTAATGTGAGGGGTGAAGTGTCGATATGTTAAGACGCCACCCGGGGTGAAGTATCGGAGTGTTAAGATGCCACCCGTGGGGTTAGTGTACGAAGTGTTAAGTGCACTAATGGTTGTTATGAACATCGATGACTTGTTTCGCGAAGTCATTCCCTTGCGAAGATTTGGTTAACCATGGTTATTGCGTTGTAAGCGTAAGCATTTTATGTTATTCGAGTTATATATATATATATATATTTTGTATACGTATAACGTTGTTTTGTCGTGATATAGCTAACCCTCCGGGTGTAGTTTATTGGCAGTGTTCACATAGTTGTTGGTGAACTTATGTTTTGTGGATGTATCTTTAGCTCATTGCTTAGTGATCTTACGGTATGCTTAGACTAGTTTGCCTTTATGCTTGGATGCTCCGGTATGCGGTATTTGGATATTTGTGTGGCGTGTCCATTTTATGCATATATATGTATGTAGTATATTTTCACTCACTAAGCGTTAGCTTACCCTCTCGTTGTTGATATTTTTATAGGTTCGCATGCTTGGAGGCTCGGGTAAGGTTGGGAATTAGAGATCTTGGCTAGGTTGCTTTAGAAGACTTGCTTTTGGATTTGATTAGGATTGGTAGCGTATCCCCAATCCCATGCTCGGGCTATGTTTTGAATTTAACTAAGTGGGTCGAAATGGTCACCTTGTGGTAATTTGGGTCCATGTGGGCCCGGTGTTGTAAAACTCGGTTTTATTGTGGAAAACTCTTAGGTTTAACTGTTATAACATATTGTGAAAGTGTTTTGGTTTAAAAGTGTCGGGAAGCGGGTTTTTCGCCCGCGTGTAATTGTAAAACTGATCAGAATCTGGCAGACCATTTGGACGCCGTCCAAAGGGCTTGGACGCCGTCCAGTCCTTCAGAGCTGGACGCCGTCCAGATGTGCTGTCCCAGAAATTTTTTTTATGGCACGTTAATGGAAGTATAACGGGTTGGGTCGTTACAGCCACATTCTCCCAAATGATGTTTGTGGCACTTTTTACAATAAGGTAGGTTTCCGGCATACCCTTTCTTGCCGTCGGAGGTGAGAGGTTTCTTGGCGAAGTTGTTGTTGTTACTTGATGGGTAGGCTTCCCATTTTCTTTTGTTGCCAACCGATTGATCCTTGGCCATTGGTGCCGGTGCTTCAATTTCATCCACCGTTTCTATAGATTTGCGGGCCATTGTTAAAGCCTCTTGTAGGTTAGCGGGTTTGGATGACATTACCCTGTGTCGAATGCTCTTAGGGAGGCCATCCATGTAAAGTTCAACTCTTAGGGACTCGGGAGTCATGAGGTTTGGACACATTAAGGATAGTTTGGCAAACCCTTGATTGTAAGCTTCGAGGTCATTCCGGACCGTTTTTAAATTTCCTAGGCCCTGTTCGAGCCTTCGAGTCTCGTCGCGTGGGAAGTATTCGGTGATCATTCTTTCTTTTAATTCGGTCCAAGAGAGTGTGTGGGCTTCATCGGTACCCACAGATTGTATATACGTGTTCCACCATGAGAGAGCAATACCGTCGAAAGTGAGGGTTGAAAACTTGACCTTATCTTGGTCCCGACAACCGCTTATGCTAAAAATGGTTTTCGTTTGCTCAAACCATCAGGTGAGAGCAACCGGTCCCCCGGTTCCATCGAAAGTGGGAGGTTTGCACCCCATGAAATTCTTGTAAGAACATCCCTCATTTGAATTATGGGATCCATGGTCGTTGTTGTTGTTGGAGTGGCTGGCCATGGCCGCGTCTACGGCAGTGGCTATCATTCGTTGGAGAGCTTGTTCGAGAGTTTCAGGTGAAGTATCGTATTGACCTCGGTGAGCCATTGTTCCTTAAAAACGTAAGAATATCGTTGATTAGTATTCTCAATAATACTAATCATGATATGGAATAAAGATAGCAAGAAAATTTTCCTTGACTCGCCTTAAATTCTTTATGTCATAATGTTGGAATGTCCATATGAGTCACCGTAATATAATCCCGGCAATTATATTACCCTAATTCATATGTGCATTCTTCATTATTTCACAAAGTCAGGGTGGCGTGTCAATCAAATTAAACAACGTGAGATTAAGATGGAATAAGAGTTAGATATGAATAGAAGAGTTCGAGTATAAATGCACAAGTAGTCAAGTAATTCCTACTTCAAGTCTATAGGCCGGTTGTAGTCTAGACTCGCTAATGTACCCTATGACTCGGGGTTGACACCAATGAACTCTAAATCCCTACAACTAACGCTCTGATACCATCTGTAGCGACCCGGCAAAATCGTCATTTGACGGCGCCGTCTACTTAGGTCCCGTTACGTGGTTATATGTCTTTAAGACAACGTTTGACCAAAATATCTCGCATTCATTTCAAATGTAAAGGTGTTCAAAGTTTACAAAGTAGTTCGATGACTAATACGTTACAACGTTTTAAAGTACAATTGAAACCTATGTGACACAGTTTTAAGTAAAGTCAAAAGAAGCTCCATGTATGCATGTATACTCGACATCCAAGCAAGTATCAAAAAATAGTGAGCGGAAGCATGTAACACATATCGTTCAAGGACCTGAGAAAAACATAGAAAATCTGTCAACGAAAACGTTGGTGAAATCGTAGGTTTAGTAAGTGAATACGTAAGTAAGTAAGTTGAACCACAAGATTTATAACGTTGAAGTAATAGTTAAATCATTCTAAAATTGTTATCACGAGCACCCAATTATCAAGGCTTAACTAACGTTACCCCATCACATAGTGTTAGAACATACACTGATTCTCGAAAATATATTTCATCCGCATAACGGTAGCGAACCGTTCGAATGAGGGTTTGTCAAACCCATATGGCCATACAACATAAGTTCTCGCTTACACCCGGCAAGTGTAACTAATGATAATCGAATTGAGGCATTTTTGTTCTAACTCGTACTTAGAATGTTTATTTTCGTACTTGTGTTCACTTTGTAAAACGAAACGCTTAAGTTTTCTCATCCCAAATGTAAGTATAAAAGAGTAAAATTGGGACTATGATCTCACTTTTAGTGCACAGTTAAATAGGTACTTCACAAGGTAAACGTGTGCAAGAACAAATGCTAGTCTTAACCTAAACAAATAGGTTGTATCAATATCGGTAAACACGGTCGGTCAAAGTGTTCAATTAGTCCTATGGCTCGTTATGACTCGATTAATATAGCATGTGAGTCACATTGTCAAGTTTCATGCAGGATACAAGTATAAAAGCATGTTAGAACGATTGCATAAGTATTCGGTTACGTTTGAATAAAAGTCAACTTTCATCAAGTCAAAGTCAGCGAAAAAGTCAATGTAGTGACCCGAACTTTTCCATGTTTATATATATTAATTGAGATTGATGTTTACATGATTAAATGTTTCCAACATGTTAAGCAATCAAACTTGTTAAGACTTGATTAATTAAAATATGTTTCATATAGACAATTGACCACCCAAGTTGACCGGTGATTCACGAACGTTAAAACTTGTAAAAACTATATGATGACATATATATGGATATATATATATAGTTAACATGATACTATGATAAGTAAACATATCATTAAGTATATTAACAATGAACTACATATGTAAAAACAAGACTACTAACTTAATGATTTTTAAACGAGACATATATGTAACGATTATCGTTGTAAAGATATTTAATGTATATATATCATATTAAGAGATATTCATACATGATAATATCATGATAATATAATAATTTAAAATCTCATTTGATATTATAAACATTGGGTTAACAACATTTAACAAGATCGTTAACCTAAAGGTTTCAAAACAACACTTACATGTAACGACTAACGATGACTTAACGACTCAGTTAAAATGTATATACATGTAGTGTTTTAATATGTATTTATACACTTTTGAAAGACTTCAATACACTTATCAAAATACTTCTACTTAACAAAAATGCTTACAATTACATCCTCGTTCAGTTTCATCAACAATTCTACTCGTATGCACCCGTATTCGTACTCGTACAATACACAGCTTTTAGATGTATGTACTATTGGTATATACACTCCAATTATCAGCTCTTAGCAGCCCATGTGAGTCACCTAACACATGTGGGAACCATCATTTGGCAACTAGCATTAAATATCTCATAAGATTACAAAAATATGAGTAATCATTCATGACTTATTTACATGAAAACAAAATTACATATCCTTTATATCTAATCCATACACCAACGACCAAAAACACCTACAAACACTTTCATTCTTCAATTTTCTTCATCTAATTGAACTCTCTCAAGTTCTATCTTCAAGTTCTAAGTGTTCTTCATAAATTCCAAAAATTCTAGTTTCATAAAATCAAGAATACTTTCAAGTTTGCTAGCTCACTTCCAATCTTGTAAGGTGATCATCCAACCTCAAGAAATCTTTGTTTCTTACAGTAGGTTATCATTCTAATACAAGGTAATAATCATATTCAAACTTTGGTTCAATTTCTATAACTATAACAATCTTATTTCAAGTGATGATCTTACTTGAACTTGTTTTCGTGTCATGATTTTGCTTCAAGAACTTTGAGCCATCCAAGGATCCATTGAAGCTAGATCCATTTTTCTCTTTTCCAGTAGGTTCATCCAAGGAACTTAAGGTAGTAATGATGTTCATAACATCATTCGATTCATACATATAAAGCTATCTTATTCGAAGGTTTAAACTTGTAATCACTAGAACATAGTTTAGTTAATTCTAAACTTGTTCCCAAACAAAAGTTAATCCTTCTAACTTGACTTTTAAAATCAACTAAACACATGTTCTATATCTATATGATATGCTAACTTAATGATTTAAAACCTGGAAACACGAAAAACACCGTAAAACCGGATTTACGCCGTCGTAGTAACACCGCGGGCTGTTTTGGGTTAGTTAATTAAAAACTATGATAAACTTTGATTTAAAAGTTGTTATTCTGAGAAAATGATTTTTATTATGAACATGAAACTATATCCAAAAATTATGGTTAAACTCAAAGTGGAAGTATGTTTTCTAAAATGGTCATCTAGACGTCGTTCTTTCGACTGAAATGACTACCTTTACAAAAACGACTTGTAACTTATTTTTCCGACTAGAAACCTATACTTTTTTTGTTTAGATTCATAAAATAGAGTTCAATATGAAACCATAGCAATTTGATTCACTCAAAACGGATTTAAAATGAAGAAGTTATGGGTAAAACAAGATTGGATAATTTTTCTCATTTTAGCTACGTGAAAATTGGTAACAAATCTATTCCAACCATAACTTAATCAACTTGTATTATATATTATGTAATCTTGAGATACCATAGACACGTATACAATGTTTCGACCTATCATGTCGACACATCTATATATATTTCGGAACAACCATAGACACTCTATATGTGAATGTTGGAGTTAGCTATACAGGGTTGAGGTTGATTCCAAAATATATATAGTTTGAGTTGTGATCAATACTGAGATACGTATACACTGGGTCGTGGATTGATTCAAGATAATATTTATCGATTTATTTCTGTACATCTAACTGTGGACAACTAGTTGTAGGTTACTAACGAGGACAGCTGACTTAATAAACTTAAAACATCAAAATATATTAAAAGTGTTGTAAATATATTTTGAACATACTTTGATATATATGTATATATTGTTATAGGTTCGTGAATCAACCAGTGGCCAAGTCTTACTTCCCGACGAAGTAAAAATCTGTGAAAGTGAGTTATAGTCCCACTTTTAAAATCTAATATTTTTGGGATGAGAATACATGCAGGTTTTATAAATGATTTACAAAATAGACACAAGTACGTGAAACTACATTCTATGGTTGAATTATCGAAATCGAATATGCCCCTTTTTATTAAGTCTGGTAATCTAAGAATTAGGGAACAGACACCCTAATTGACGCGAATCCTAAAGATAGATCTATTGGGCCTAACAAACCCCATCCAAAGTACCGGATGCTTTAGTACTTCGAAATTTATATCATATCCGAAGGGTGTCCCGGAATGATGGGGATATTCTTATATATGCATCTTGTTATTGTCGGTTACCAGGTGTTCACCATATGAATGATTTTTATCTCTATGTATGGGATGTGTATTGAAATATGAAATCTTGTGGTCTATTGTTACGATTTGATATATATAGGTTAAACCTATAACTCACCAACATTTTTGTTGACGTTTTAAGCATGTTTATTCTCAGGTGATTATTAAGAGCTTCCGCTGTCGCATACTTAAATAAGGACGAGATTTGGAGTCCATGCTTGTATGATATTGTGTAAAAACTGCATTCAAGAAACTTATTTTGTTGTAACATATTTGTATTGTAAACCATTATGTAATGGTCGTGTGTAAACAGGATATTTTAGATTATCATTATTTGATAATCTACGTAAAGCTTTTTAAAACCTTTATCTATGAAATAAAGGTTATGGTTTGTTTTAAAAATGAATGCAGTCTTTGAAAAATGTCTCATATAGAGGTCAAAACCTCGCAACGAAATCAATTAATATGGAACGTTTTTAATCAATAAGAACGGGACATTTCAGTTGGTATCCGAGCGTTGGTCTTAGAGAACCAGAATTTTGCATTAGTGTGTCTTATCGAGTTTGTTAGGATGCATTAGTGAGTCTGGACTTCGACCGTGTTTTCTTTAAAAATGATTGCTTAACATTTTTGTTGGAAACTATATATTTTTAACATATGAATATTATGTGATATATTAATCTCTTAACGTGTTTGATATTATGTGATAGATGTCTACCTCTAGAACAAGTCCCATTGACTCACATAATAATAATGAAGAGTCAAATGTAAATTGGAATGATTCGTGGACTGATTCACAAGTTCCCGAAGAGGAACCGGAAGAAGAGTCGGAACCGGAAGAAGAATCGGAACCGGAAGAAGAATCGGAACCGGATGAAGAAATAGAACCGGTGGGGAAAATAATAAAACTGTTAAGTAAAAGAAAATCCTCAACCAACCGACCAAGGTTAATTATGGTCAATGGTGTTTCCGCCAAGGAAGCAAAATATTGGGAGGATTACCAATTCTCCGATGAATCGGATTCCGACGAGAATTCCGATGATGTTATAGAAATTACCCCAACTGAATTTAAAAAGGCAAAAGAAAATAATAAGGGAAAGGGCATAAAAATAGAGAAATCTAATTCCAACCCCGATGAACTTTATATGTATCGTCAACCCCCGAAGTCCTTTAGTTGTAACAATGACCCGGGAACCTCTAAACCACCAGGTTTTTCTAAACCAATGTGGACAACGACGGCTCGTATTAGGGGAACATCATATATCCCTAGAAACTTGGCAAAACGAACCAAAACCGAAGAAGAAGAAACGAGCGAGTCGGAATAAGATAGTTGTATTCGTGTGGTGTAATATATGGAATATAGTGTTCTTATGCTTTATGATATATGTAAAAATTGCTTGTATTAATAAGTATTTTTTTTATGAATCTAACTCTTGTCTATTTTACAGTTTAAAAACACAAAATGGATAGACAACCCAATATTTTAAGAGACCTACCCGGAGACATGATTGATGAAATCTTGTCTAGAGTCGGCCAGAATTCTTCGGCACAACTATTTAAGGCGAGATCAGTTTGTAAGACATTCGAAGAACGTTCCAAGAATGTCTTGGTTTATAAGAGACTTTCGTTTGAAAGATGGGGGATATCACATTGGGAAACCCATAAGTTACGATGTGTTTACTTTGACGCATATATTGCGGGGAACCCAAATGCTATTTTACGCAACGGGTTAAGAAATTATTTTGACTCAATATATCCGAATATTGGACTTCGTGATTTAGAAAAAGCGGCTAACATGCAACATAAAGAAGCATGTTATGCTTACGGATTAGTAATGTTCGCTTCTCACCAAAGTGAGAACAAGAACATCGGGCTACAACTATTAAACAAAACGTTTCCACAAGTGACGGAGTCGGTAATTGGGGTAAGAAATGAGGTTTTTAGATTATTACGGGACTGTTGGACATTACGTAACCCTCGTCCCTTTGATGACGTTACAACACGCTGTCTTATCAACGGCCATAACGGTTATGTTGCACAAGACCAAGGATGGGAAGTAGTCCTAGTAAAACCAGAATGCATGACTTGTTTCTGGACGTATGAATTACGTGTCTTTATTGCCTTTGCTGAACGACTTGTGTACTAGCTAGAATTGTCTTCACAACTATCTTGTATCAAAGTTATTGTGTGCTATATTTCATGCTTTATGTAAAATAAGCAGTATTGTAAGTTTGTAAAATATTGTATAAAAGTTTGAACGCGAAATATTATTATAATCAGTTTTTCATATAGAATTGTAGTAGTTGAATTGTATATTAGCTACTAAGTATGAACTTAACGGGTAGGTACTACCCGAATTTAAACTTATAAAACGCTAATATGAAGAAAAAGCTTTTATAAATGAGTTCATATTATGCTACGAAATACTATTAACTACTCTTAATATTCTGTATGATTAACTTGTTCCATTTAACTATTTTGAAGGAAATGGCACCGACTACTCGACACACCGTGAATATGAATGAAGAGGAATTCCGTACTTTTCTAGCTTCAAACATAGCCGCAGTACAGGCTGCGCTACATACCAACAATAACCTTGGATCTAGCAGTACAGGAAATCGTGTAGGATGTACCTACAAAGAATTCACTGCCTGCAAACCTTTGGAATTTGATGGAACCGAAGGACCGATCGGATTGAAACGGTGGACCGAGAAGGTTGAATCGGTGTTTGCCATAAGTAAGTGTACTGAAGAGGACAAAGTGAAGTACGCTACACATACCTTCACAGGTTCTGCGTTAACATGGTGGAATACCTATCTAGAGCAAGTGGGACAAGATGATGCGTACGCACTACCGTGGTCAGCATTCAAGCACTTGATGAACGAGAAGTACCGTCCCAGAACCGAGGTCAATAAGCTCAAGACAGAACTTAGAGGGTTACGAACCCAAGGATTTGATATTACCACGTACGAAAGACGATTCACAGAATTGTGCCTATTGTGTCCGGGAGCATTCGAAGATGAGGAAGAGAAGATCGACGCGTTTGTGAAAGGATTACCGGAAAGAATCCAAGAAGATATAAGTTCACACGAGCCCGCCTCCATACAACAGGCATGTAGAATGGCTCACAAACTAGTGAACCAGATTGAAGAAAGAATTAAAGAACAAACTGCTGAAGAGGCCAATGTGAAGCAAGTCAAAAGAAAGTGGGAGGAAAACGGTGATAAGAATCACCAATACAACAACAACAGCAATTACAACAATAATCGCAACAATTATCCCAACAATCGCAACATCAATCGCAACTACAACAAACGGCCCAACAACAACAACAACAACAACAACAACAACAACAACAACAACAACAGCAACTACAACAATCATCCCAACAACAATAATAACCGCAACAACAACAACAATCAGAAGCAACTATGCCAAAGGTGTGAAAAGAATCACTCGGGGTTCTGCACCAAATTTTGCAACAAGTGTAAAAGAAATGGTCATAGCGCGGCGAAGTGTGAGGTCTACGGACCAGGGGTTAATAGAACGAAAGGAATAAATGGTGTCGGAACGAGTAATGGCGGAGCAAGTAGTGTCGGAGCAAGTTATGCCAATGTAGTTTGTTATAAATGTGGAAAACCAGGCCACATTATTAGAAACTGCCCGAACCAGGAGAACACGAATGGACAAGGCCGTGGAAGAGTTTTCAATATTAATGCGGTAGAGGCACAGGAAGACCCGGAACTTGTTACGGGTACGTTTCTTATTGACAATAAATCTGCTTACGTTTTATTTGATTCGGATGCGGATAGAAGCTATATGAGTAGAGATTTTTGTGCTAAATTAAGTTGTCCATTGACGCCTTTGGATAGTAAATTTTTACTCGAATTAGCAAATGGTAAATTAATTTCAGCAGATAATATATGTCGGAATCTAGAAAGTAAACTGGTTAGCGAAACATTTAAGATTGATTTGATACCAGTAGAGTTAGGGAGTTTTGATGTGATAATCGGTATGGACTGGTTGAAAGAAGTGAAAGCGGAGATCGTTTGTTACAAAAATGCAATTCGCATTATACGAGAAAAAGGAAAACCCTTAATGGTGTACGGAGAAAAGGGCAACACGAAGCTACATCTTATTAGTAATTTGAAGGCACAAAAACTAATAAGAAAAGGTTGCTATGCTGTTCTAGCACACGTCGAGAAAGTACAAACTGAAGAAAAGAGCATCAATGATGTTCCCATTGCAAAAGAATTTCCCGATGTATTTCCGAAAGAATTACCGGGATTACCCCCACATCGATCCGTTGAATTTCAAATAGATCTTGTACCAGGAGCTGCACCAATAGCTCGTGCTCCTTACAGACTCGCACCCAGCGAGATGAAAGAACTGCAAAGCCAATTACAAGAACTTTTAGAGCGTGGTTTCATTCGACCAAGCACATCACCGTGGGGAGCTCCTGTTTTGTTTGTCAAGAAGAAAGATGGTACATTCAGATTGTGTATCGACTACCGAGAGTTGAACAAACTTACCATCAAGAACCGCTACCCACTACCGAGAATCGACGACTTATTTGATCAACTACAAGGCTCGTCTGTTTATTCAAAGATTGACTTACGTTCCGGGTATCATCAAATGCGGGTGAAAGAAGATGATATTCCAAAGACTGCTTTCAGAACACGTTACGGTCATTACGAGTTTATGGTCATGCCGTTTGGTTTAACTAATGCACCAGCTGTGTTCATGGACCTTATGAACCGAGTGTGTGGACCATACCTTGACAAGTTTGTCATTGTTTTCATTGATGACATACTTATTTACTCAAAGAATGACCAAGAACACGGTGAACATTTGAGAAAGGTGTTAGAAGTATTGAGGAAGGAGGAATTGTACGCTAAGTTTTCAAAGTGTGCATTTTGGTTGGAAGAAGTTCAATTCCTCGGTCACATAGTGAACAAAGAAGGTATTAAGGTGGATCCGGCAAAGATAGAAACTGTTGAAAAGTGGGAAACCCCGAAAACTCCGAAACACATACGCCAGTTTTTAGGACTAGCTGGTTACTACAGAAGGTTCATCCAAGACTTTTCCAGAATAGCAAAACCCTTGACTGCATTAACGCATAAAGGGAAGAAATTTGAATGGAATGATGAACAAGAGAAAGCGTTTCAGTTATTGAAGAAAAAGCTAACTACGGCACCTATATTGTCATTGCCTGAAGGGAATGATGATTTTGTGATTTATTGTGACGCATCAAAGCAAGGTCTCGGTTGTGTATTAATGCAACGAACGAAGGTGATTGCTTATGCGTCTAGACAATTGAAGATTCACGAACAAAATTATACGACGCATGATTTGGAATTAGGCGCGGTTGTTTTTGCATTAAAGACTTGGAGGCACTACTTATATGGGGTCAAAAGTATTATATATACCGACCACAAAAGTCTTCAACACATATTTAATCAGAAACAACTGAATATGAGGCAGCGTAGGTGGATTGAATTATTGAATGATTACGATTTTGAGATTCGTTACCACCCGGGGAAGGCAAATGTGGTAGCCGATGCCTTGAGCAGGAAGGATAGAGAACCCATTCGAGTAAAATCTATGAATATAATGATTCATAATAACATTACTACTCAAATAAAGGAGGCGCAACAAGGAGTTTTAAAAGAGGGAAATTTAAAGGATGAAATACCCAAAGGATCGGAGAAGCATCTTAATATTCGGGAAGACGGAACCCGATATAGGGCTGAAAGGATTTGGGTACCAAAATTTGGAGATATGAGAGAAATGGTACTTAGAGAAGCTCATAAAACCAGATACTCAATACATCCTGGAACGGGGAAGATGTACAAGGATCTCAAGAAACATTTTTGGTGGCCGGGTATGAAAGCCGATGTTGCTAAATACGTAGGAGAATGTTTGACGTGTTCTAAGGTCAAAGCTGAGCATCAGAAACCATCAGGTCTACTTCAACAACCCGAAATCCCGGAATGGAAATGGGAAAACATTACCATGGATTTCATCACTAAATTGCCAAGGACTGCAAGTGGTTTTGATACTATTTGGGTAATAGTTGATCGTCTCACCAAATCAGCACACTTCCTACCAATAAGAGAAGATGACAAGATGGAGAAATTAGCACGACTGTATTTGAAGGAAGTCGTCTCCAGACATGGAATACCAATCTCTATTATCTCTGATAGGGATGGCAGATTTATTTCAAGATTCTGGCAGACATTACAGCAAGCATTAGGAACTCGTCTAGACATGAGTACTGCATATCATCCACAAACTGATGGGCAGAGCGAAAGGATGATACAAACGCTTGAAGACATGCTACGAGCATGTGTTATTGATTTCGGAAACAGTTGGGATCGACATCTACCGTTAGCAGAATTTTCCTACAACAACAGCTACCATTCAAGCATTGAGATGGCACCGTTTGAAGCACTTTATGGTAGAAAGTGCAGGTCTCCGATTTGTTGGAGTGAGGTGGGGGATAGACAGATTACGGGTCCGGAGATTATACAAGAAACTACCGAGAAGATCATCCAAATTCAACAACGGTTGAAAACCGCCCAAAGTCGACAAAAGAGCTACGCTGACATTAAAAGAAAAGATATAGAATTTGAAATTGGAGAGATGGTCATGCTTAAAGTTTCACCTTGGAAAGGCGTTGTTCGATTTGGTAAACGAGGGAAATTAAATCCAAGGTATATTGGACCATTCAAGATTATTGATCGTGTCGGACCAGTAGCTTACCGACTTGAGTTACCTCAACAACTCGCGGCTGTACATAACACTTTCCACGTCTCGAATTTGAAGAAATGTTTTGCTAAAGAAGATCTCACTATTCCGTTAGATGAAATCCAAATCAACGAAAAACTCCAATTCATCGAAGAACCCGTCGAAATAATGGATCGTGAGGTTAAAAGACTTAAGCAAAACAAGATACCAATTGTTAAGGTTCGATGGAATGCTCGTAGAGGACCCGAGTTCACCTGGGAGCGTGAAGATCAGATGAAGAAGAAATACCCGCATCTATTTCCAGAAGATTCGTCAACACCTTCAACAGCTTAAAATTTCGGGACGAAATTTATTTAACGGGTAGGTACTGTAGTGACCCGAACTTTTCCATGTTTATATATATTAATTGAGATTGATGTTTACATGATTAAATGTTTCCAACATGTTAAGCAATCAAACTTGTTAAGACTTGATTAATTGAAATATGTTTCATATAGACAATTGACCACCCAAGTTGACCGGTGATTCACGAACGTTAAAACTTGTAAAAACTATATGATGACATATATATGGATATATATATATAGTTAACATGATACTATGATAAGTAAACATATCATTAAGTATATTAACAATGAACTACATATGTAAAAACAAGACTACTAACTTAATGATTTTTAAACGAGACATATATGTAACGATTATCGTTGTAAAGATATTTAATGTATATATATCATATTAAGAGATATTCATACATGATAATATCATGATAATATAATAATTTAAAATCTCATTTGATATTATAAACATTGGGTTAACAACATTTAACAAGATCGTTAACCTAAAGGTTTCAAAACAACACTTACATGTAACGACTAACGATGACTTAACGACTCAGTTAAAATGTATATACATGTAGTGTTTTAATATGTATTTATACACTTTTGAAAGACTTCAATACACTTATCAAAATACTTCTACTTAACAAAAATGCTTACAATTACATCCTCGTTCAGTTTCATCAACAATTCTACTCGTATGCACCCGTATTCGTACTCGTACAATACACAGCTTTTAGATGTATGTACTATTGGTATATACACTCCAATTATCAGCTCTTAGCAGCCCATTTGAGTCACCTAACACATGTGGGAACCATCATTTGGCAACTAGCATTAAATATCTCATAAGATTACAAAAATATGAGTAATCATTCATGACTTATTTACATGAAAACAAAATTACATATCCTTTATATCTAATCCATACACCAACGACCAAAAACACCTACAAACACTTTCATTCTTCAATTTTCTTCATCTAATTGAACTCTCTCAAGTTCTATCTTCAAGTTCTAAGTGTTCTTCATAAATTCCAAAAATTCTAGTTTCATAAAATCAAGAATACTTTCAAGTTTGCTAGCTCACTTCCAATCTTGTAAGGTGATCATCCAACCTCAAGAAATCTTTGTTTCTTACAGTAGGTTATCATTCTAATACAAGGTAATAATCATATTCAAACTTTGGTTCAATTTCTATAACTATAACAATCTTATTTCAAGTGATGATCTTACTTGAACTTGTTTTCGTGTCATGATTTTGCTTCAAGAACTTTGAGCCATCCAAGGATCCATTGAAGCTAGATCCATTTTTCTCTTTTCCAGTAGGTTCATCCAAGGAACTTAAGGTAGTAATGATGTTCATAACATCATTCGATTCATACATATAAAGCTATCTTATTCGAAGGTTTAAACTTGTAATCACTAGAACATAGTTTAGTTAATTCTAAACTTGTTCCCAAACAAAAGTTAATCCTTCTAACTTGACTTTTAAAATCAACTAAACACATGTTCTATATCTATATGATATGCTAACTTAATGATTTAAAACCTGGAAACACGAAAAACACCGTAAAACCGGATTTACGCCGTCGTAGTAACACCGCGGGCTGTTTTGGGTTAGTTAATTAAAAACTATGATAAACTTTGATTTAAAAGTTGTTATTCTGAGAAAATGATTTTTATTATGAACATGAAACTATATCCAAAAATTATGGTTAAACTCAAAGTGGAAGTATGTTTTCTAAAATGGTCATCTAGACGTCGTTCTTTCGACTGAAATGACTACCTTTACAAAAACGACTTGTAACTTATTTTTCCGACTAGAAACCTATACTTTTTTTGTTTAGATTCATAAAATAGAGTTCAATATGAAACCATAGCAATTTGATTCACTCAAAACGGATTTAAAATGAAGAAGTTATGGGTAAAACAAGATTGGATAATTTTTCTCATTTTAGCTACGTGAAAATTGGTAACAAATCTATTCCAACCATAACTTAATCAACTTGTATTATATATTATGTAATCTTGAGATACCATAGACACGTATACAATGTTTCGACCTATCATGTCGACACATCTATATATATTTCGGAACAACCATAGACACTCTATATGTGAATGTTGGAGTTAGCTATACAGGGTTGAGGTTGATTCCAAAATATATATAGTTTGAGTTGTGATCAATACTGAGATACGTATACACTGGGTCGTGGATTGATTCAAGATAATATTTATCGATTTATTTCTGTACATCTAACTGTGGACAACTAGTTGTAGGTTACTAACGAGGACAGCTGACTTAATAAACTTAAAACATCAAAATATATTAAAAGTGTTGTAAATATATTTTGAACATACTTTGATATATATGTATATATTGTTATAGGTTCGTGAATCAACCAGTGGCCAAGTCTTACTTCCCGACGAAGTAAAAATCTGTGAAAGTGAGTTATAGTCCCACTTTTAAAATCTAATATTTTTGGGATGAGAATACATGCAGGTTTTATAAATGATTTACAAAATAGACACAAGTACGTGAAACTACATTCTATGGTTGAATTATCGAAATCGAATATGCCCCTTTTTATTAAGTCTGGTAATCTAAGAATTAGGGAACAGACACCCTAATTGACGCGAATCCTAAAGATAGATCTATTGGGCCTAACAAACCCCATCCAAAGTACCGGATGCTTTAGTACTTCGAAATTTATATCATATCCGAAGGGTGTCCCGGAATGATGGGGATATTCTTATATATGCATCTTGTTATTGTCGGTTACCAGGTGTTCACCATATGAATGATTTTTATCTCTATGTATGGGATGTGTATTGAAATATGAAATCTTGTGGTCTATTGTTACGATTTGATATATATAGGTTAAACCTATAACTCACCAACATTTTTGTTGACGTTTTAAGCATGTTTATTCTCAGGTGATTATTAAGAGCTTCCGCTGTCGCATACTTAAATAAGGACGAGATTTGGAGTCCATGCTTGTATGATATTGTGTAAAAACTGCATTCAAGAAACTTATTTTGTTGTAACATATTTGTATTGTAAACCATTATGTAATGGTCGTGTGTAAACAGGATATTTTAGATTATCATTATTTGATAATCTACGTAAAGCTTTTTAAAACCTTTATCTATGAAATAAAGGTTATGGTTTGTTTTAAAAATGAATGCAGTCTTTGAAAAATGTCTCATATAGAGGTCAAAACCTCGCAACGAAATCAATTAATATGGAACGTTTTTAATCAATAAGAACGGGACATTTCAGTCAACACATTCGGTTCGGGTCTCGGACAATTTTTCTGAGTTTTATAATCATATATGAGCATGTTAGAACAAGTTACATGTTAATCGGAGGTGCGTAGCATCGTTAGAATTTAACGGTGGACGACCAACTTAATTAATATTCTGCAGTTCATTTGGACGGCATCCAGATTGGCTGGATGGCGTCCAACTGTGAAGGGCTGGATGGCATCCAAGAGTTTGGACGGTGTCCAGATTAGTACACAGACCCTGTTTGCTCAAAACACACAAGTGCACGAACCAAAACTCAAACAAACACAATTTGTGAACCGAAAACACTTAGAACATGTATCTTAAACCGTTGGAAAGGTATTTTGACGAGGAAAACAACTAAACACATTTCATCAATCAACTCCACATTTACAACAACCAAAACCGCATTAAGTGTTCATCATTAATTGCATCTAAGTTCATAAATCTCATTTCATGATTCGGTGATCCAATTTACATATATGATATGCCGTTTTGAAGGTTATTAAACACACATTGCAACTAAACACTCACCAAAAACATTTCATAGCATTTAATGCACCAAAAGTTCATTTAAAAGTTCATCAAACCCTAATCAAGAATCATGAATTCATCTACTTTGTTTATGAAGTTTTTCTAAGTCAACCAACATACCAAAACGGAGCTAATGATGCTAGTAACACATTTAATACATGAGGTTTAACATCTAACAACATTTAATCACCTAAAATCAAGGATTAAACTAACCCATTTCAAGAGTTCATGCTAGTTACTCAAAACAAAAAAATCGAACAAACCAAACATATATTCATGTTAGACTTGAGCCATAGACACTAATTAACACACTTTTATGTCAAGAACATCAAGAACATGAAATCTATGGTTTTTAGAAAGTTACTCAAATGAGATGAAGTTGGTATCAAGTTGTAGAGGGTGAAGAGAGGATTCCAAATATGTAATCGGATTTGTTGTGAGCTTCCTAGATCGAATTTAGATGATGATTGAATGAATTTGGGAGTTGAGAGAAAAAAGTGGAAGCAGGAGGAAGATAGAAAGAGATGAGTGAATGAAGGAGTGGTGGTGAAGTGGTTGACTAGTTGACCTAGTCACCACTTTGGCCACTAGTCACGATTAGTCCCGCAAGTTTGTAGTCGGGTGCGGGAATTGACCGAACGAAATATTTTAAATACGCTAGAGTAAATGAGAGATGTTAAAATTAAACAACGTGAATATTAGAAATGCTAAGTAACGGAAGATACGAATCTAGATACGAAGAGTATTATATAAAATAAAAAGATGGGCATTAAAATAATTTAACGGAAAAATGCGGGATGTTACAGCAACTCCCTGTAATCATCTCGAAAGACCTCACGCCACAAGAGAAGGCGAAGTTGATTCAAGTTTTGAAATCACATAAGAAGGCAATTGCTTGGAAGATCTCCGACATAAAAGGGATCAGCCTCAACTATTGCACCCACAAGATTTTCATGGAAGACGAATTCAAACCTTCAGTTCAGAGGCAAAGAAGGGTCAACCCTATGATTTAAGAAGTCGTCAAGAAAGAAGTAATCAAACTTCTGGACACCGGTCTGATCTATCCCATCTCTGATTCGCCATGGGTTTGTCCTGTTCAAGTGGTACCAAAAAGGGAGGGACAACAGTAATTCAAAATGAGAATAATGAGCTTATTCCAACTCGTGAAGTCACCGATTGGAGGGTTTGCATAGATTATCATAAACTAAACGATGCAACTCGGAAGGATCATTTTCCATTACCTTTCATCGATCAAATGTTGGAACGTCTATCAGGAAATGAATACTACTGTTTCCTTGACGGTTTTTTCGGCTACTTTCAAATTCCCCTCGATCCAAAGAACCAAGAAAAAACAACATTTACCTGTCCTTATGGAACATTTGCTTATCGAGGTATGCCCTTTGGGCTATGCAATGCACCAGCTACATTCCAGCGATGCATGGTAGCAATATTCCATGACATGTTTGAACGTTGTATGGAAGTCTTCATGGACGACTTCTCAGTCTTTGGTAGTACCTTTGATTCGTGCCTTTCAAACCTTGACAAGATGCTCACCCGGTGTGAAGAGTCAAATTCAGTTCTGAATTGGGAAAAATGTCACTTCATGGTTAAAGAAGGGATAGTTTTAGGACATAAGATTTCAAAAGCAGGAATAGAGGTTGATAAGGCTAAGATTGAGACCATTACTAAACTTCCAGAACCTACCACAATAAGAGCGGTAAGGAGTTTCCTAGGACACGCCGGTTTTTACCGACACTTCAATAAGGATTTTTCAAAGGTCACATGACCTCTCACTCATCTCCTAGGAAAGGAAGTCCCATTTGTCTTCGATGAATGTGATGACCCGGAAATTTCCGACCAAAATTTAAACTTAATCTTACTATGATTCTGACACGATAAGCAAGATTTGTAAAGTTGAGTCTTAAGAATTTTTGAACTGTTTACATAGATTCATTCTACTTCGACCATTTCCGATGATTCACGAACCATTGTGTGTAAATAAATGGACTTAATTTAAAATTTTGAGATTTTTAGGAGCACTTTTATAGTTTAACTGTTTAGCAATGGACACGATATATCCAGTCCGTGATGTGTGATGACCCGGGAATTTCCGACTAAATTTAAACTTAATCTTTATATGAGTTCGACACGATAAGCAAAGTCTGTATGGTTGTGTCTCAAATTTTCGAACTATTTTATGAAACCATTAACTTTGACCGCTCCCGACGATTCACGAACTTTTGGGTGTAAATATATATATATATATATATATATATATATATATATATATATATATATATATATATATATATATATATATATATATATATATATATATATATATATATATATGTAATTATATACATGACATAGTTAATAATACATAATATGAAGTTCGATTACTGGTTATAGATATAATTAAATTTAATTGTTAATAGTTACTTACTATATTTTTAGTAATATTAATATTAATAATCTTATTATTATTATTGTTATAAATAAATTCTAATAATTGTAAGGTATGATTATCAACACAAAGGTTAAAATTATAATCTAATTATGATTTAAATTTAAAATTATCATTTATTATCATTACTATCATTTTATTATTTATTTTAAAAATCATTAATATGGATACCATTCTTATTATTAGTATTATCTTGATTATTAGTAATATTATTATTTCTATTATTATTATTAGTAGTATGTTTATTATTATTAATAATACTAAAGGTATTGTCTTTAATAATGTAATTATAATTAATATTATTACTTATTATATTATGTATAAAATAAAACAAATCAGATATCCATAGATATTATCTTATTTCCCTACTTTTTCTATTTAACCCGTGAAGAAAGCGACTTTCAATTATCACAAGAAAACAATCAATCAATCATTTTCCATCATTTGTATCATTTATACGATGTCTTTTATCTCTGCAAATTGTGTGAATGAAAGCCCAAAAAGAGATGAAGAACACGTTTAATTTTTTTTTCTTTGTTTTCCTCTGTTCGCGTCACATGTCATCAAGAACTCAAAAATCAAATTCAATTGCAAGAACTAAAAATGCAAGATTGTTAGGATTGATCTAAGCAAACTATCGGTAAGTTTTCAACCCCTAATTCTTTCTATTAATCTCGAATTTACGAGTCAAAGCTTATCTTTCAAAAAGTCAAACATATGAACAAAAATCAAATTCGAGTTCGTTTTAATGTTTAACGTTCAATTGATGGTTTGAAAAGTTCCTAGAAGTTATTTACTACACAATTCATGTTATAATGTTAGTCTAAAACAATCTAAAATGTGAAATTCAATTTAGACTTCATATTGTTCATAACCGTGATATACAATAGCTTAAATTTGAATGAAATTTCAAAATGTAAAAATGCAGTGTTATTTAGAATCATTTATATAAACTATCTGGGTAATTTCAACTTCCAGATTCCATTAACGATTTCAAATTTAAGAGTCAAAGTTTTTGTTTTAAAAAGTCAACGAATGTTCTTGGATTAAATTAGAGTTACCTACTATAATTAGAGTTTAATAAATGATTTCAGTAGTTTCTATAAAGGATTTAACACCTACTTTATGTTATAAGAATTATTCAATACTTTCTCAAATTGATACTTAAAATTTAATTTTTTTTTGTTCGAGCATCACAGTACAGCACATCGAGTTGTTTAATTTTTTTTATATAATTTTTTTTTACGATTATGCTCAGAACAGTTTAATATTAATCCAATTCCACACCCTAAATTGATGTTGTAAGTCAAGATTATGATTTCAAATTATGTTTGACTAGATTAAATATGAAGAAGATGAAAGGATAACATAATAAGGGAGGATAAATATTATTGCAGTCGATATAATTCGGGAAGAACAAAATGGACGAGTGGTTAATGGTGTTGTCGGGTGAGCGAGAGGTTGTGGGTTCGAGTCTCGGCCCAGGCAGTTTAAATGTTTTTATTGATTATAAGGTATTATTTGATACCTTTATTATTATTATTATTATTATTATTATTATTATTATTATTATTATTATTATTATTATTATTATTATTATTATTATTATTATTATTATTATTATTATTATTTGTTATTATTATTGTTGTTATTATTATTATGGTTATCATTATTGATTTTATAATCATTATCATTGCCATGAATTATTATTTAGGATTAATGTTATTATTATTATTATTATTATTATTATTATTATTATTGTATATTAGTGTTATGGTATTATTAATTATTATTAATCTTATTAATAACATGATTAGTATCCTTAATGTAATTTATATTATTTTCATTACAAGTATTATTATTAATTAGTATTATTTACTATCATTAATATTATTATAAATATTACTAATATCATTATTATTATTACTAATTCTGCCAATTTAGTATTATTAGCATTATTATGATTATTATTATTATGACGATAATATAATTTAATATTATGTTCATAAATATTAAAATGGGTAATATTCTATGATTAATAGTATCAATATTGTCATTATGTATTATTATTACTATTATTCATTATTAACGATGTTACCAGAATCATTGTAAGTATTGAAATCAGTATCATAACTATCATTAACTGTAAAATTAATATTTTTTTACAAGTATCATTGTTAATATCATTGTTAATATCACTAAAAGGGTTATCATGAATATATGTATATTATTAATGATATTATTATTATTATTATTATTATTATTTTTACTAATAATAACTTAGCATAATAGAATTAATGTTTTGATAAACAAATAAAATATATACATAAATATATATATTTAACACATATAACATAACAAAATTTAATACTTTTATATACAAAATGAACATATAAAACATATATATTATTAGCATAAAAATGATATAACTAATACATTTATATATATATAAGTGTTCAATTACAACTATGAATATTAATAAATATACAAATGATATAGGTTCGTGAATCCGAGGCCAACCCTGCATTGTTGAATATAGTCATATGTATTTTTACTACAAAATACATTAGGTGAGTTTCATTTACCCTTTTTACTCTTTACGTTTTTGGGCTGAGAATACATGCAAATGCTTTATTAACTGTTTTACAATATTTATATGCGTGAGTTTCATTAATCCCTTTTTAAATGCTTTTGCAATATATATTTTTGGGACTGAGAATACATGCGCTGTTTTTATAACTGTTTTACGAAATAGACACAAGTAATCGAAATTACATTATATGGTTGAATTATCGAAATCGAATATGCCCCTTTTTATTGAGTCTGGTAATCTAAGAATTAGGGAACAGACACCCTAGTTGACGCGAACTCTAAAGATAGATCTATCGGGCCCAACAAGCCCCATCCAAAGTACCGGATGATTTAGTACTTCGAAATTTATATCATGTCCGAAGGAGGATCCCGGAATGATGGGGATATTCTTATATGTACATTGTGAATGTCGGTTACCAGGTGTTCAATCCATATGAATGATATTTTTGTCTCTATGTATGGGACGTATGTTTATGAGAAATGGAAATATGAAATCTTGTGGTCTATTAAAATTATGAAATGATTATTTATGCTAAACTAATGAACTCACCAACCTTTTGGTTGACACTTTAAAGCATGTTTATTCTCAGGTACGAAAGAAATCTTCCGCTGTGCATTAGCTCATATTAGAGACATTAATTGGAGTCATTCATGGCATATTTCAAAAGACGTTGCATTCGAGTCATTGAGTTCATCAGGATTATTATTAAGTCAATTATAGTTAGATATATTATGAAATGGTATGCATGTTGTCAATTTTCGATGTAATGAAAGATTGTCTTTTCAAAACGAATGCAATGTTTGTAAAAATCTATCATATAGAGGTCAAGTACCTCGCGATGTAATCAACTGTTATGAATCGTTTATAATCGATATGGACTTCGTCAGGATGGATTAGGACGAGGCGTTTCATGATGGAGAACCTAAACAATAATGGAAGGCGGCTCAACTATTAATAATTTTTATTTCACACGTTTAATTTAAGATCACTATCATAATCATTATTATAGTACATATATTTCTGTAATCAATTAGTGAATTGAATCAAGACACTACATGTTACTGTTATTGTTTTTTCTTTTCATCACTAGTATCATATCCTCTATTATATATATAATGTATGTATACATATGCATGAAACATTACTTCTTGTTTTGTTGAAATAACATAACAAACCTGCAACCATCTCTTCTCTCCTCTACTACTCGAATCCCCTTCCCAACTAACCCATCATCGAACCCGTCTCCTTACTAATGGCCGAACCATACTGTTATACACTTCGATCATCACCCTACAAAGCCATCATTCACTACCATCATAAACCAACCCAACAATTTGTTGTTTTTCTGTTTATTACAACCATCACCAACACGACAACTCCGAACACCACCATTGAAAATCGTGTAGGTTACCACCATCATGAGCCATCTTCTTCTTCTTCGTTAAAACCACAAACCACTTTCTACAACATCATCTCACCTTCACTTTCAAATCCCATCCATCTTCTACCACCTCATCAATTGTCGAGAGTTACCAACCAAATGAACCCTCACATGCTACTTCAAACAATCACCTTCATCACCATCATGAACTTACCATTTTCATCAATCACCTACAGCACACACCTCCATGAATCACCCATCAACCGGTCACTTGACATCACGGCTTAACCACATCGAACACCAACACCATTTATTACGGTATGATTATTGCAACTGCTACAAGTATTAATTTATGTTAGAAAACCAATCCTAATGTGAACTGCTGCTAATTGCTAGCTGTCTGATTCGTTCTCTGTTGTAACAAATAAAGAATGAGGAAAAAGTGATGAAAAGAAGATAATATTTATGAATATACATGATCATTTATTTATCAAGTGTGCATGTGGAACACTAGTGACAGACAAGCTTGAAAAATCCCACTTGCATTTTAAATGAAACCGGTATATTATAACAACTCTTTGGCATTTTTCTTTGACTATGTAGTGGAATGATAGAAAGTGTTGTGGGGCATTTTTTTTATAAAAAGCGAATCCTGGATGATGTATTTAAGCTGGAGTTAAACACGATCTGTGGTGTAAGCCTTTATATCTTTGTTGGGCCGCAAGTTTTGGATTGATAGTGGACTGATTATGATCCACTTCTTCTTTCTATTTGGGTCGAGAAACTTGTTATATTTATTTGGGCCGAGAGTTTTATGATACGGAGGCCAAATAAATGATCGATGATATGATACATGATAAATAAAGTTTACGGTGATGATTTAGGTTATGGTGACGGGTACACAATGATTAGATGATTAGGAAAGAAAAATGATTATGATAGGCGATATTATGATTTTATGTTGAATCGAGGATGAATAAAATTATGATGATCGTGATAATATGATGAAATAGAAATAGAGTGAATAGATTTAATATGGGGATTTAATCAGAAAATAAAAGAAGAGGAGTGGTTTGGAAGAGAATCATTTAAGCGAGAGGTCTTTGGTTCGAGCCTAACTTGTAGCATTTAAAAAAAAAAAAAAAGAATGAAGAAATAGTTAACAGGATAAATAAATTTAAGTATGCTTGTTATCAGAAAATACAAAATAGAGGAGTGGTCTTGGAGTATATTGGGTTAGCGGGACTTCGTGGGTTCAAACCCGGACTTGGGCATTTTTTTTAGATTACTCAATTGAGGTAGTTATTTATTTATTTACTTATCATTATCATTATTATCATTATTATTAAAATTAATATTTTTAGGATCATTATTATTATCTTATCATTATTATTATTAGTATTAACATTATTATTAAAATCTTTATTATTTTTAGTATCATTAGTATCATTATTATTACTTTTACCATTATTATTATTACAACTATATTATTTTTATTATCAATATTGCTATTAATATTAGTATTTATAATATAACTACATTTTTTTAAAATTAATTATTTAAAATATATAAAGTAAATATATTTAAGTTAATAATGAAACACATGAATTACTAAAACTAACAGTTATATTAATAATAATATATAATTTATTTGACTTCAATTATACGTGTTAATATATATATATAAATGATATAGGTTCGTGAATCCAAGGCCAACCCTATAATTGTTCAATGACGTCATATGTATTTTTACTACAAAATACAGTATGGTAAGTTTCATTACTCCCTTTATATATATATTTTTGGGCTGAGAATACATGCGCTGTTTTATAAATGTTTTACGAAATAGGCACAAGTACTAAAACTAATTCTATGTGGGTTTAAACCAGAAATATACCCTTAGCTTGGTAATATTAAACTACTTGTCTATGTACGATAGGCGCGAATCCAAAAGATAGATCTATTGGGCCTGACAAACCCCATCCTGACTATGGGATGCTTTAGTACTTCGAGGTTATTTTAAACACACCTGATCTGGTGTACTTCAGGGGGTAAAACATGAACGTTAAAGCTTGTTACCGGGTGCCTACAACTTATAGAATACTTTTATACACTTGCGAGTGTACATATATTTATAAACAGAAATCTTGTGGTCTATTAATATATTGAAATGATTGTTATGATAAATCTATGAACTCACCAACCTTTTGGTTGACACTTTTAAGCATGTTTATTCTCAGGTATGAATTAAGTCTTCCGCTGTGCATTTGCTCATTTTAAGGACATTACTTGGAGTCGATCATCGCAATGGAACCTAATGTTGATAACTTCGTCCAGATGGATTAGTACGGGTCTTTACAGTTGGTATCAGAGCGTTGGTCCTAGCGATCCAGGTCTTGCATTAGTGTGTCTAACTGATAGTTATTAGGATGCATTAATGAGTCTGGACTTCGACCTAGTAGTTGTTAGGTTATATTATTGAGTCTAGACTTGAACCTGGTCTGCATGTCAAAAATTTTTACTTACCACCATTTGTCGAAAAATATCTACTTATCATTTTCAATCTCGACACGTCTTATTGCAATTATTGCATAGACGGTTGATGTGTCGCGAGGTGTATATAAAATAGCTTATATTTTTACAGGAAAAACTATTAAATACGATACAATTTTACACAAGATATTTATTTATTTAGAGAATGGATATACTTAAACCTTGCTACAACACTTATAGGCAGTGTACCTAATCGTACAGTAGTGTAGTTTTTAGTAAGTCCGATTCGTTCCACAGGGAATCTTTTTAAACAAAGTTTAACGCTATATTAGTTTACTTTTATAAAAATACAAATATATATATAAGTAATATTATTATTATAAAGGGGGGTTTTTTACCGTTTAATGACCGGTTTGTCGATTTTAAAACTTTAGTCACAGTTAAAACCAAATGTAAAATATTAGAAATAAATACAAGACTTAAATTAAAGCGTAAAGTAAATAACGATAATGAAATTGCGAATAATAAAAGTGCGATAAAATAAACTTGCGATAATTAAAAAGTACGAAAATTAAAAGTGCAATAAAATAAAATAACAATAAAAATGCGATAATTAGAAGTGCAATTAAATATAAAATAAAGGAAATTAAATATGAAATAAAAGAATTATGCTTATTTAAACTTCCGTAATCATGATGTTTGACGTGTTGATTTTAGTTTTATGCCCATGGGTTAATTGTCCTTTGTCCTGGATTATTTAATATGTCCGTCTGGTTTTGTCCATAACAGTCCATCAGTCATAAATATAAAGTGCGAGTATCCTCGTCAAATTATCCTTATACCCGAAGTTAAATATTCCAACTAATTGGGAACTTAAACTGTAACAAGATTTTAATACTTTGTTTAATAATTACACCAGGATGTCGACTGAGTGTAACCCAAGGTTTTAATATTTTGTTATCAATTATACCAAGTGTCCTTGTACATAATTTCACCCCTATTTTAATTATTCTAGTGACTATTAATCCATTCCCGTGTCCGGTTAAATGAACGATTATTCGTACATATAAATACCCCACCCATCGTGTCCGATCGAGTGTATATGGTAATTTATAGGGACGCCCAATTGTAAATCTTTATATTAACATTAACAAACTATCATTTAGTTAAACAAATATAAAGCCCATTAATAGACCATAGTCTAATTTCCACAAGTGTCGTTCTTTTGTCCAAACCCCAATTATGGTACAAAGCCCAATTACCCAATTTTAGTAATTACCCCAACATCATGATTACTTCGTTTTAAATAAGCATAATAATAACTTAGCTACGAGACATTAAATTAAAAAGGTTGAACATAACTTACAATGATTAAAAATAGCGTAGCGTTACACGGACAGAATTTCGACTTACACCCTTACAACATTCGCTAACATACCCTTATTATTAGGATTTAAAATTAAAATTAAAATTAAAATATAAATTATATATATATTTTTGTATATATTGATAGAGAGATAGATATTAGATTATGAAAAATGATCAGAATTCGGTTGGCTTTATAGGGAGTTTCAGAAATTGGGGCTCCGCGACTCGCGGCATTTTTTGCCTTCAAACTCCGCGAGTCGCGGAGTTTGTAAATACAGCTCACTCCAATTTGGAGTCTTTCTTGCCGACGGTTTTTATTATTTATTATAATATATAAATAATTATAAGAATTATTTAAATATTATATTATATTTATGTGCATAGTTGACTTGTAATTTTTAGTCCGTTGCGTCGAGCGTTGAGAGTTGACTCATGTCCCGGTTCTGGATTTTCGAACGTCCTTGCGTACAATTTTATATTTTGTACTTTGCGTTTTGAATCTTATACTCTTGTAATTTCGAGACGTTTCTTATCAATAATTGGAACCTCTTTGATTGTATTTTGTACTTTTGAGCTTTTTGGTCGTTTGCGTCTTCAATTCGTCGAATCTGTCTTTTGTCTTCACCTTTTATTATTTAAACGAATATCACTTTTAAATAGAACAATTGCAACTAAAAGCTTGTCTTTCTTGAGGAATAATGCTATGAATTATATGTTCGTTTTTAGCATTATCAAATATTCCCATACTTGAGCGTTGCTTGTCCTCAAGCAATATCGTCTTAAAATACTAGAATCACTTCTTTATTCTTCACACTTTGTACATCAGTGATTTCTATACGGCAGTATAAACAATGGTAGTAACGATATGGTTTACAGTCCCACATGACTATAAAAATTTAGATCCATTAAGGAAATTGGATCTTTATGAAAACATTTGATCTTTTGAAAATTAAATCTAGTTTTTACCCTAGATAAGTTTTCCGGAATAACCCTTCACCGGTGTTTGCAAAATATTTTTGTGGGTTTGGTGGGTTTCAGATTTGAAAATTTTAGCTCAAAACTTATGGTTTTGTGTCACCCACTTACTAACCTTGTATTTGAAAAGCAACACATCCAGTTTACTTGTCCCGTATATTACCTTTCGATAAACTACCGTCCGGTTGTAAAGAAAAGCGTTGAACAAGCAACTGTTAAGGCAATGTCCCCTGACATGATTTTAATTATGGTCTATAACGTGTCGGATGCAATTACTATCCTTGGTAGGAGCAATAGTAACGCTCATCCATATAATTTTTCGGTCTGGCACAAGGTCCTGTCTGAAATGTCCCGTTCTTATTGATTAAAAACGTTCCATATTAATTGATTTCGTTGCGAGGTTTTGACCTCTATATGAGACGTTTTTCAAAGACTGCATTCATTTTAAAACAAACCATAACCTTTATTTCATCAATAAAGGTTTAAAAAGCTTTACGTAGATTATCAAATAATGATAATCTAAAATATCCTGTTTACACACGACCATTACATAATGGTTTACAATACAAATATGTTACAACAAAATAAGTTTCTTGAATGCAGTTTTTACACAATATCATACAAGCATGGACTCCAAATCTCATCCTTATTTAAGTATGCGACAGCGGAAGCTCTTAATAATCACCTGAGAATAAACATGCTTAAAACGTCAACAAAAATGTTGGTGAGTTATAGGTTTAACCTATATATATCAAATCGTAACAATAGACCACAAGATTTCATATTTCAATACACATCCCATACATAGAGATAAAAATCATTCATATGGTGAACACCTGGTAACCAACATTAACAAGATGCATATATAAGAATATCCCCATCATTCCGGGACACCCTTCGGATATGATATAAATTTCGAAGTACTAAAGCATCCGGTACTTTGGATGGGGTTTGTTAGGCCCAATAGATCTATCTTTAGGATTCGCGTCAATTAGGGTGTCTGTTCCCTAATTCTTAGATTACCAGACTTAATAAAAAGGGGCATATTCGATTTCGATAATTCAACCATAGAATGTAGTTTCACGTACTTGTGTCTATTTTGTAAATCATTTATAAAACCTGCATGTATTCTCATCCCAAAAATATTAGATTTTAAAAGTGGGACTATAACTCACTTTCACAGATTTTTACTTCGTCGAGAAGTAAGACTTGGCCACTGTTGATTCACGAACCTATAACAATATATACATATATATTAAAGTATGTTCAAAATATATTTACAACACTTTTAATATATTTTGATGTTTTAAGTTTATTAAGTCAGCTGTCCTCGTTAGTAACCTACAACTAGTTGTCCACAGTTAGATGTACAGAAATAAATCGATAAATATTATCTTGAATCAATCCACGACCCAGTGTATACGTATCTCAGTATTGATCACAACTCAAACTATATATATTTTGGAATCAACCTCAACCCTGTATAGCTAACTCCAACATTCACATATAGAGTGTCTATGGTTGTTCCGAAATATATATAGATGTGTCGACATGATAGGTCGAAACATTGTATACGTGTCTATGGTATCTCAAGATTACATAATATACAATACAAGTTGATTAAGTTATGGTTGGAATACATTTGTTACCAATTTTCACGTAGCTAAAATGAGAAAAATTATCCAATCTTGTTTTACCCATAACTTCTTCATTTTAAATCCGTTTTGAGTGAATCAAATTGCTATGGTTTCATACTGAACTCTATTTTATGAATCTAAACAGAAAAAGTATAGGGTTATAGTCAGAAAAATAAGTTACAAGTCGTTTTTGTAAAGGTAGTCATTTCAGTTGAAATAACGACGTCTAGATGACCATTTTAGAAAATATACTTCCACTTTGAGTTTAACCATAATTTTTGGATATAGTTTCATGTTCATAATAAAAATAATTTTCTCAGAATAACAACTTTTAAATCAAAGTTTATCATAGTTTTTAATTAACTAACCCAAAACAGCCCGCGGTGTTACTACGACGGCGTAAATCCGGTTTTACGGTGTTTTTCGTGTTTCCAGGTTTTAAATCATTAAGTTAGCATATCATATAGATATAGAACATGTGTTTAGTTAATTTTAAAAGTCAAGTTAGAAGGATTAACTTTTGTTTGCGAACAAGTTTAGAATTAACTAAACTATGTTCTAGTGATTACGAGTTTAAACCTTCGAATAAGATAGTTTTATATATATGAATCGAATGATGTTATGAACATCATTACTACCTCAAGTTTAGTAGTTAAACCTACTGGAAGTGACAAGAAATGATCTAGCTTCAAAGGATCTTGGATGGCTTGAAAGTTCTTGAAGTAGGATCATGATACAAAAACAAGTTCAAGTAAGATTTTTACTCGAATTAAGATAGTTTATAGTTATAGAAATTGAATCAAAGTTTGAATATGAATATTACCTTGAATAAGAAAGATAACCTACTGTATATAACAAAGGTTTCTTCATCTTAGATGATTACTTGGAATGGATTAGAAAGCTTGGAAGTAAATTAGTAAACTTGAAGGGATTTTTAAAGTGTTCTTGAAGTGTTCTTCCTATGATGATTATAGCTTGATTCTTGAAGTGATTTTTGATGAAGATGATGATTAACTACTGGAAAAATACGTTCATAATAGTGTGTGTGTGTGTGTTGAGAGAGAATTAGAAAGAGAATTGGAAGTGAAATAGAGTGAATGATGAGTGGTAATTGGTGAGTGGTGAGTGGGGTTAAAAGGAGTTCTAGTTAGTTGACTAGCTCATGGTAGAAGTTAAAATTGATTAGTCATACATGACATAATCAAGAGTGGAATCCCATGCTAGTTCCTATTGGTATATACCCATAGTAAGTACGTTTTGAAGCTGTGTATAATACGGGTAAGAATACGACTAGAATTCTTGATGAAAGAAAAGAATGGGAAAGTAACTGTAACCATTTTCGTTAAGTATGAGTGTTTTGATATATGTCTTGAAGTCTTCCAAAAGTATTTTAATACATCTAAATACACTACATGTATATATATTTTAACTGAGTCGTTAAGTCATCGTTAGTCGTTACATGTAAGTGTTGTTTTGAAACCTTTAAGTTAACGATCTCAATTAATGTTGTTAACCCATTGTTTATTATATCTAATGAGATGTTAAATTATTATATTATCATGATATTATGATATATTAATATATCTTAATATGATATATATACATTTAAATTTCGTTACAACGATAATCGTTACATATATGTCTCGTTTCGAAATCCCTAAGTTAGTAGTCTTGTTTATATGTATATAACTCATTGTTAATATACTTATGGAGATAATTACTTATCATAATCTCATGTTAACCATATGTATATCCATATATATATCGTCATGTCGTTTTTACAAGTTTTAACGTTCGTGAATCGCCGGTCAACTTGGGTGGTCAATTGTCTATATGAAACATATTTCAATTAATCAAGTCTTAACAAGTTTGATTGCTTAACATGTTGGAAACATTTAATCATGTAAATATCAATCTCAATTAATATATATAAACATGGAAAAGTTCGGGTCACTACAGTACCTACCCGTTAAATAAAATTCGTCCCGAAATTTTAAGCTGTTGAAGGTGTTGACGAATCTTCTGGAAATAGATGCGGGTATTTCTTCTTCATCTGATCTTCACGCTCCCAGGTGAACTCGGGTCCTCTACGAGCATTCCATCGAACCTTAACAATTGGTATCTTGTTTTTCTTAAGTCTTTTAACCTCACGATCCATTATTTCGACGGGTTCTTCGATGAATTGGAGTTTTTCGTTGATTTGGATTTCATCTCACGGAATAGTGAGATCTTCTTTAGCAAAACATTTCTTCAAATTCGAGACGTGGAAAGTGTTATGTACAGCCGCGAGTTGTTGAGGTAACTCAAGTCGATAAGCTACTGGTCCGACACGATCAATAATCTTGAATGGTCCAATATACCTTGGATTTAATTTCCCACATTTACCAAATCGAACAACGCCTTTCCAAGGTGCAACTTTAAGCATGACCATCTATCCAATTTCAAATTCTATATCTTTTCTTTTAATGTCAGCATAGCTCTTTTGTCGACTTTGGGCGGTTTTCAACCGTTGTTGAATTTGGATGATCTTCTCAGTAGTTTCTTGTATAATCTCCGGACCCGTAATCTGTCTATCCCCCACTTCACTCCAACAAATCGGAGACCTGCACTTTCTACCATAAAGTGCTTCAAACGGCGCCATCTCAATGCTTGAATGGTAGCTGTTGTTGTAGGAAAATTCTGCTAACGGTAGATGTCGATCCCAACTGTTTCCGAAATCAATAACACATGCTCGTAGCATGTCTTCAAGCGTTTGTATCATCCTTTCGCTCTGCCCATCAGTTTGTGGATGATAGGCAGTACTCATGTCTGGAGACGACTTCCTTTAAATACAGTCGTGCTAACTTCTCCATCTTGTCATCTTCTCTTATTGGCAGGAAGTGTGCTAATTTGGTGAGACGATCAACTATTACCCAAATAGTATCAAAACCACTTGCAGTCCTTGGCAATTTAGTGATGAAATCCATGGTAATGTTTTCCCATTTCCATTCTGGGATTCGGGTTGTTGAAGTAGACCTGATGGTTTCTGATGCTCAGCTTTGACCTTAGAACACGTCAAACATTCTCCTACGTATTTAGCAACATCGGCTTTCATACCCGGCCACCAAAAAATGTTTCTTGAGATCCTTGTACATCTTTCCCGTTCCAGGATGTATTGAGTATCTGGTTTTATGAGCTTCTCTAAGTACCATTTCTCTCATATCTCCAAATTTTGGTACCCAAATCTTTTCAGCCCTATACCGGATTCCGTCTTCCCGAATATTAAGATGCTGCTCCGATCCTTTAGGTATTTCATCCTTTAAATTACCTTCTTTTAAAACTCCTTGTTGCGCCTCCTTTATTTGAGTAGTAAGGTTATTATGAATCATTATATTCATAGATTTTACTCGAATGGGTTCTCTGTCCTTCCTGCTCAAGGCATCGGCTACCACATTTGCCTTCCCCGGGTGGTAACGAATCTCCAAGTCATAATCATTCAACAATTCAATCCACCTATGCTGCCTCATATTCAGTTGTTTCTGATTAAATATGTGTTGAAGACTTTTGTGGTCGGTATATATAATACTTTTGACCCCATATAAGTAGTGCCTCCAAGTCTTTAATGCAAAAACAACCGCGCCTAATTCCAAATCATGCGTCGTATAATTTTGCTCGTGAATCTTCAATTGTCTAGACGCATAAGCAATCACCTTCGTTCGTTGCATTAATACACAACCGAGACCTTGCTTTGATGCGTCACAATAAATCACAAAATCATCATTCCCTTCGGGCAATGACAATATAGGTGCCGTAGTTAGCTTTTTCTTCAATAACTGAAACGCTTTCTCTTGTTCATCCTTCCATTCAAATTTCTTCCCTTTATGCGTTAATGCAGTCAAGGGTTTTGCTATTCTGGAAAAGTCTTGGATGAACCTTCTGTAGTAACCAGCTAGTCCTAAAAACTGGCGTATGTGTTTCGGGGTTTTCGGGGTTTCCCACTTTTCAACAGTTTCTATCTTTGCCGGATCCACCTTAATACCTTTTTTGTTCACTATGTGACCGAGGAATTGAACTTCTTCCAACCAAAATACACACTTTGAAAATTTAGCGTACAATTCTTCCTTCCTCAATACTTCTAACACCTTTCTCAAATGTTCACCGTGTTCTTGGTCATTCTTTGAGTAAATAAGTATGTCATCAATAAAAACAATGACAAACTTGTCAAGGTATGGTCCACACACTCGGTTCATAAGGTCCATGAACACAGCTGGTGCATTAGTTAAACCAAATGGCATGACCATAAACTCGTAATGACCGTAACGTGTTCTGAAAGCAGTCTTTGGAATATCATCTTCTTTCACCCGCATTTGATGATACCCGGAACGTAAGTCAATCTTTGAATAAATAGACGAGCCTTGTAGTTGATCAAATAAGTCGTCGATTCTCGGTAGTGGGTAGCGGTTCTTGATGGTAAGTTTGTTCAACTCTCGGTAGTCGATACACAACCTGAATGTACCATCTTTCTTCTTGACAAACAAAACAGGAGCTCCCCACGGTGATGTGCTTGGTCGAATGAAACCACGCTCTAAAAGTTCTTGTAATTGGCTTTGTAGTTCTTTCATCTCGCTGGGTGCGAGTCTGTAAGGAGCACGAGCTATTGGAGCAGCTCCTGGTACAAGATCTATTTGAAATTCAACGGATCGATGTGGGGGTAATCCCGGTAATTCTTTCAGAAATACATCGGGAAATTCTTTTGCAATGGGAACATCATTGATGCTCTTTTCTTCAGTTTGTACTTTCTCGACGTGTGTTAGAACAGCATAGCAACCTTTTCTTATTAGTTTTTGTGCCTTCAAATTACTAATAAGATGTAGCTTCGTGTTGCCCTTTTCTCCGTACACCATTAAGGGTTTTCCTTTTTCTCGTATAATGCAAATTGTATTTTTGTAACAAACGATCTCTGCTTTCACTTCTTTCAACCAGTCCATACCGATTATCACATCAAAACTCCCTAACTCTACTGGTATCAAGTCAATCTTAAATGTTTCGCTAACCGGTTTAATTTCTCGATTCCGACATATATTATCTGCTGAAATTAATTTACCATTTGCTAATTCGAGTAAAAATTTACTATCCAAAGGCGTCAATGGACAACTTAATTTAGCACAAAAATCTCTACTCATATAGCTTCTATCCGCACCCGAATCAAATAAAACGTAAGCAGATTTATTGTCAATAAGAAACGTACCCGTAACAAGCTCCGGGTATTCCTGTGCCTCTGTCGCATTAATATTGAAAACTCTTCCGCGACCTTGTCCATTCGTGTTCTCCTGGTTCGGGAAATTTCTAATAATGTGGCCCGGTTTTCCACATTTATAACAAACTACATTGGCATAACTTGCTCCGACACTACTTGCTACGCCATTACTCGTTCCGACACCATTTGTTCCTTTCGTTCTATTAACCCCTGGTCCGTAGACCTCACACTTTGCCGCGCTATGACCATTTCTTTTACACTTGTAGCAAAATTTGGTGCAGAACCCCGAGTGATACTTTTCACACCTTTGGCATAGCTGCTTCTGATTGTTGTTGTTGTTGCGGTTATTATTGTTGTTGGAATGATTGTTGTAGTTACTGTTGTTGTTGTTGTTGTTGTTGTTGTTGTTGTTGTTGTTGTTGTTGGGCCGTTTGTTGTAGTTGCGATTGATGTTGCGATTGTTGGGATAATTGTTGCGATTATTGTTGTAATTGCTGTTATTGTTGTATTGGTGATTCTTATCACCGTTTTCCTCCTACTTTCTTTTGACTTGCTTCACATTGGCCTCTTCAGCAGTCTGTTCTTTAATTCTTTCTTCAATCTGGTTCACTAGTTTGTGAGCCATTCTACATGCCTGTTGTATGGAGGCGGGCTCGTGTGAACTTATATCTTCTTGGATTCTTTCCGGTAATCCTTTCACAAACGCGTCAATCTTCTCTTCCTCATCTTCGAATGCTCCCGGACACAATAGGCACAATTCTGTGAATCGTCTTTCGTACGTGGTAATATCAAATCCTTGGGTTCGTAACCCTCTAAGTTCTGTCTTGAGCTTATTGACCTCGGTTCTGGGACGGTACTTCTTGTTCATCAAGTGCTTGAATGCTGACCACGGTAGTGCGTACGCATCGTCTTGTCCCACTTGCTCTAGATAGGTATTCCACCATGTTAACGCAGAACCTGTGAAGGTATGCGTAGCGTACTTCACTTTGTCCTCTTCAGTACACTTACTTATGGCAAACACCGATTCGACCTTCTCGGTCCACCGTTTCAATCCGATCGGTCCTTCGGTTCCATCAAATTCCAAAGGTTTGCAGGCAGTGAATTCTTTGTAGGTGCATCCTACACGATTTCCTGTACTGCTAGATCCAAGGTTATTGTTGGTATGTAGCGCAGCCTGTACTGCGGCTATGTTTGAAGCTAGAAAAGTACGGAATTCCTCTTCATTCATATTCACGGTGTGTCGAGTAGTCGGTGCCATTTCCTTCAAAATAGTCAAATGGAACAAGTTAATCATACAGAATATTAAGAGTAGTTAATAGTATTTCGTAGCATAATATGAACTCATTTATAAAAGCTTTTTCTTCATATTAGCGTTTTATAAGTTTAAATTCGGGTAGTACCTACCCGTTAAGTTCATACTTAGTAGCTAATATACAATTCAACTACTACAATTCTATATGAAAAACTGATTATAATAATATTTCGCGTTCAAACTTTTACACAATATTTTACAAACTTACAATACCGCTTATTTTACATATAGCATGAAATATAGCACACAATAAATTTGATACAAGATGGTTGTGAAGATAATTCTAGCTAGTACACAAGTCATTCAGCAAAGGCAATAAAGACACGTAATTCATACGTCCAGAAACAAGTCATGCATTCTGGTTTTACTAGGATTACTTCCCATCCTTGGTCTTGTGGAACATAACCGTTATGGCCGTTGATAAGATAGCGTGTTGTAACGTCGTCAAAGGGACGAGGGTTACGTAATGTCCAACAGTCCCGTAACAATCTAAAAACCTCATTTCTTACCCCAATTACCGACTCCGTCACTTGTGGGAACGTTTTGTTTAATAGTTGTAGCCCGATGTTCTTGTTCTCACTTTGGTGAGAAGTGAACATTAGTAATCCGTAAGCATAACATTCTTCTTTATGTTGCATGTTAGCCGCTTTTTCTAAATCACGAAGTCCAATATTCGGATATATTGAGTCAAAATAATTTCTTAACCCATTGCGTAAAATAGCATTTGGGTTCCCCGCAATATATGCGTCAAAGTAAACACATCGTAACTTATGGATTTCCCAATGTGATATCCCCCATCTTTCAAACGAAAGCCTTTTATAAATCAAGGCATTCTTGGAACGTTCTTCGAATGTCTTACAAACTGATCTCGCCTTAAATAGTTGTGCCGAAGAATTCTGACCGACTCTAGACAAGATTTCATCAATCATGTCTCCGGGTAGGTCTCTTAAAATATTGGGTTGTCTATCCATTTTGTGTTTTTATACTTTAAAATAGAACAAGAGTTAGATTCATAAAAAAATACTTATTAATACAAGCAATTTTTACATATATCATAAAGCATAAGCACACTATATTACATATATTACACCACACGAATACAACTATCTTATTTCGACTCGCTTGTTTCTTCTTCTTCGGTTTTGCTTCGTTTTGCCAAGTTTCTAGGGATATATGATGTTCCCCTAATACGAGCCGTCGTTTTCCACATTGGTTTAGAAAAACCTGGTGGTTTAGAGGTTCCCGGGTCATTGTTACAACTTAAGGACTTCGGGGGTTGACGATACATATAAAGTTCATCGGGGTTGGAATTAGATTTCTCTATTTTTATGCCCTTTCCCTTATTATTTTCTTTTGCCTTTTTAAATTCAGTTGGGGTAATTTCTATAACATCATCGGAATTCTCGTCGGAATCCGATTCATCGGAGAATTGGTAATCCTCCCAATATTTTGCTTTCTTGGCGAAAACACCATTGACCATAATTAACCTTGGTCGGTTGGTTGAAAATTTTCTTTTACTTAACCGTTTTATTATTTCCCCCACCGGTTCTATTTCTTCATCCGGTTCCGATTCTTCTTTCGGTTCCGACTCTTCTTCCGGTTCCTCTTCGGGAACTTGTGAATCAGTCCATGAATCATTCCAATTTATATTTGACTCTTCATTATTATTAGGTGAGTCAATGGGACTTGTTCTAGAGGTAGACATCTATCACATAATATCAAACGCGTTAAGAGATTAATATATCACATAATATTCACATGTTAAAAATATATAGTTTCCAACAAAATTTGTTAAGCAATCATTTTTCAAGTAAACACGGTCGAAGTCCAGACTCACTAATGCATCCTAACAAACTCGATAAGACACACTAATGCAAAATTCTGGTTCTCTAAGACCAACGCTCTGATACCAACTGAAATACAGTTGGGGACAACCACCGTCCCACCCAGTGCCTTCCCAGCTAACCGCCTGGTGACCACTGAGTGTACCTCAGATACTGATTTTAGGGCTTGCCTCTCGGCTACTGCCAACCCTCGTAAGGGATCACAAGGAGTAAGAGCCAATGCTTCGTCACAGGTAACACTGTGAGAACCTCCTTTACGACTAACCCACCACACATGGACGGCGTTATACCAGCTCTGATACCAACTGAAATGTCCCGTTCTTATTGATTAAAAACGTTCCATATTAATTGATTTCGTTGCGAGGTTTTGACCTCTATATGAGACGTTTTTCAAAGACTGCATTCATTTTAAAACAAACCATAACCTTTATTTCATCAATAAAGGTTTAAAAAGCTTTACGTAGATTATCAAATAATGATAATCTAAAATATCATGTTTACACACGACCATTACATAATGGTTTACAATACAAATATGTTACAACAAAATAAGTTTCTTGAATGCAGTTTTTACACAATATCATACAAGCATGGACTCCAAATCTCGTCCTTATTTAAGTATGCGACAGCGGAAGCTCTTAATAATCACCTGAGAATAAACATGCTTAAAACGTCAACAAAAATGTTGGTGAGTTATAGGTTTAACCTATATATATCAAATCGTAACAATAGACCACAAGATTTCATATTTCAATACACATCCCATACATAGAGATAAAAATCATTCATATGGTGAACACCTGGTAACCGACAATAACAAGATGCATATATAAGAATATCCCCATCATTCCGGGACACCCTTCGGATATGATATAAATTTCGAAGTACTAAAGCATCCGGTACTTTGGATGGGGTTTGTTAGGCCCAATAGATCTATCTTTAGGATTCGCGTCAATTAGGGTGTCTGTTCCCTAATTCTTAGATTACCAGACTTAATAAAAAGAGGCATATTCGATTTCGATAATTCAACCATAGAATGTAGTTTCACGTACTTGTGTCTATTTTGTAAATCATTTATAAAACCTGCATGTATTCTCATCCCAAAAATATTAGATTTTAAAAGTGGGACTATAACTCACTTTCACAGATTTTTACTTCGTCGAGAAGTAAGACTTGGCCACTGTTGATTCACGAACCTATAACAATATATACATATATATTAAAGTATGTTCAAAATATATTTACAACACTTTTAATATATTTTGATGTTTTAAGTTTATTAAGTCAGCTGTCCTCGTTAGTAACCTACAACTAGTTGTCCACAGTTAGATGTACAGAAATAAATCGATAAATATTATCTTGAATCAATCCACGACCCAGTGTATACGTATCTCAGTATTGATCACAACTCAAACTATATATATTTTGGAATCAACCTCAACCCTGTATAGCTAACTCCAACATTCACATATAGAGTGTCTATGGTTGTTCCGAAATATATATAGATGTGTCGACATGATAGGTCGAAACATTGTATACGTGTCTATGGTATCTCAAGATTACATAATATACAATACAAGTTGATTAAGTTATGGTTGGAATAGATTTGTTACCAATTTTCACGTAGCTAAAATGAGAAAAATTATCCAATCTTGTTTTACCCATAACTTCTTCATTTTAAATCCGTTTTGAGTGAATCAAATTGCTATGGTTTCATATTGAACTCTATTTTATGAATCTAAACAGAAAAAGTATAGGTTTATAGTTGGAAAAATAAGTTACAAGTCATTTTTGTAAAGGTAGTCATTTCAGTCGAAAGAACGACGTCTAGATGACCATTTTAGAAAACATACTTCCACTTTGAGTTTAACCATAATTTTTGGATATAGTTTCATGTTCATAATAAAAATCATTTTCTCAAAATAACAACTTTTAAATCAAAGATTATCATAGTTTTTAGTTAACTAACCCAAAACAGCCCGCGGTGTTACTACGACGGCGTAAATCCGGTTTTACGGTGTTTTTCGTGTTTCCAGGTTTTAAATCATTAAGTTAGCATATCATATAGATATAGAACATGTGTTTAGTTAATTTTAAAAGTCAAGTTAGAAGGATTAACTTTTGTTTGCGAACAAGTTTAGAATTAACTAAACTATGTTCTAGTGATTACGAGTTTAAACCTTCGAATAAGATAGTTTTATATATATGAATCGAATGATGTTATGAACATCATTACTACCTCAATTTTAGTAGGTAAACCTACTGGAAGTGACAAGAAATGATCTAGCTTCAAAGGATCTTGGATGGCTTGAAAGTTCTTGAAGTAGGATCATGACACAAAAACAAGTTCAACTAAGATTTTTACTCGAATTAAGATAGTTTATAGTTATAGAAATTGAATCAAAGTTTGAATATGAATATTACCTTGAATAAGAAAGATAACCTACTATATATAACAAAGGTTTCTTGATCTTAGATGATTACTTGGAATGGATTAGAAAGCTTGGAAGTAAATTAGTAAACTTGAAGGGATTTTTGAAGTGTTCTTGAAGTGTTCTTCCTATGATGATTATAGCTTGATTCTTGAAGTGATTTTTGATGAAGATGATGATTAACTACTGGAAAAATACGTTCATAATAGTGTGTGTGTGTTGAGAGAGAATTAGAAAGAGAATTGGAAGTGAAATGGAGTAAATGATGAGTGGTAATTGGTGAGTGGTGAGTGGGGTTAAAAGGAGTTCTAGTTAGTTGACTAGCTCATGGTAGAAGTTAAAATTGATTAGTCATACATGACATAATCAAGAGTGGAATCCCATGCTAGTTCCTATTGGTATATACCCATAGTAAGTACGTTTTGAAGCTGTGTATAATACGGGTAAGAATACGACTAGAATTCTTGATGAAAGAAAAGAATGGGAAAGTAAATGTAACCATTTTCGTTAAGTATGAGTGTTTTGATATATGTCTTGAAGTCTTCCAAAAGTATTTTAATACATCTAAATACACTACATGTATATACATTTTAACTGAGTCGTTAAGTCATCGTTAGTCGTTACATGTAAGTGTTGTTTTGAAACCTTTAAGTTAACGATCTCAATTAATGTTGTTAACCCATTATTTATTATATCTAATGAGATGTTAAATTATTATATTATCATGATATTATGATATATTAATATATCTTAATATGATATATATACATTTAAATGTCGTTACAACGATAATCGTTACATATATGTCTCGTTTCGAAATCCCTAAGTTAGTAGTCTTGTTTATATGTATATAACTCATTGTTAATATACTTATGGAGATACTTACTTATCATAATCTCATGTTAACCATATGTATATCCATATATATATCGTCATGTCGTTTTTACTAGTTTTAACGTTCGTGAATCGCCGGTCAACTTGGGTGGTCAATTGTCTATATGAAACATATTTCAATTAATCAAGTCTTAACAAGATTGATTGCTTAACATGTTGGAAACATTTAATCATGTAAATATCAATCTCAATTAATATATATAAACATGGAAAAGTTCGGGTCACTACACTGTCTTTGACCACTATGCAACCACCGTTCTTACGGTTGACACCCGATTTAGTTCAGGTGACCTAATGAATTCCAGGTGAATTCCTAGGATTTCACGTTCAATGGAAAGAACGCATTGAAAATAGGGTTTTCAGAAAACAAATCGGTTTGTAATTTTGATCAAAATATTTTCTCGTTCAAGCTCGAGTTTAGATATCATTGAATTCCATGAGTTTGAATTCTCAATCTTTAAGGTCAATCTCAAGGATTGAGTAATATCAGGCTTAAAAGCTGATTTTTGATCTTTTAAGGAGATTATCCTTTCTGGGGATCTGATTCATTAGTCTTATCCAGCTAATTTGCATGGTGCCCCCCCATTGAACGAGATAAATCCTTCTCATGGTTAGGATAAATCTGACCACTTGGCGACCCTGTTTAATGCTGAGGTCCGTGGATTTCCTGCTGATTTTAGTGATGACTTTTCTAGATTTTTCGTCAACCTACAGCTGGTCTGGACGACAACTTTTTGACCTAAATCAAGAAGCGCGTGTCTTTTTCGGAAGACTTTACTTCCTTTTAATGATGGAATTGATTCATCGTGTAGATCCATCTTTCTTTTCTTTCATCGGGTAAAACATTTTAGTTTAGTCCAAAGCAAAAGTATTTTCATCTATTTGTTACAGATATGTGTGACATATGTTTAAGATAACTTGGTAAATTTTCCCACACTTGGCTTTTATTTTCCTTTTTATCGTCCTCTATTCCATTTTAAATGAATTTTAACATTTTGGTTTGTTTCTCAATTTATGTCCTTTATGAGGTAACAATAATTTCGGTGTTAAAACCTAGTTTTATCGTTCATAAATATGTATAAACATGATTTTGAGTTCATTTAATTAGAAATTTTGAAAATTTTTACTAGAATTGGGTAGTCAGTATATAAGACTAGGGTTGTTCTTTATTATCAGAGAGCACTAGATTCTAATACAACTACTACTTTACTAGTATTTCTAATGGTAAACCAGTGTTTAAGATAAAAATTTTAAAATCCGAAAGAATTTAACCCCTTCCCACACTTAAGATCTTGTAATGCCCTCATTTGCAAGAAATCAGTAACAATTTAAATTATTGAGGGTGATTTGTGTGAAAATGATTAAATTTTTACCAAAGTTTCCAAATATATTGGCGTTTGTTTGCTGAATGATAAATGGTGCACATCATTTATTCATTCCGTCTTGTTGTTATTTCACATATATTTTGCATCTTGTCGTCAAAATTAGTTGCTTTTGCTGAACTTAATGCCAGTCTTTGAAAATGCGTTATTTTACCATGTTGTGTACATAAGATAAACTGCAAACATATATACATATTTTTGAAGTTTGGTATATTACCCCACATTCAAAAATTATTAAAATCTAAGAATAAAAGTTAGACAATTATAAAAACTATTACAATATTAACATAAGTATTAAATGTATCAATCATTACAAATTACAAAATAAAAAAAACTAAGTAGACTAGGGATGATATTGATACCAATAGGGGTTCCAAGCATAACCATAGGTGCTATAAAATGCTTCGGCAGGGTTATACGTAGGATACGGTGGTTGCATCTCTATAGACCAGGGAGGGAATATGGGTTTTGGTGTAGGAATATAGTTTCTACCTATATGTTGGCAAAGAGCTATGATTTGGTTTTGATGAACTTTCCAATCTTCAAATGCTCTCTGTCTAGCATTTTCGTACTCCTGTGAAGCTATAAACCTTTGCATTTCTTGCATTTCGTTTCCCCCTCCTACATTACCTTGCTGTTGGTTTCTCTCAACCTGTGGATGTCTACCATGGTATTGTACTGCGGCGTTATTTCGCCTCTTCAAAACTTTCGCACCATGGTATACATTTAAACCTATAGTATCGCGGGGTTCTGGTTCTTCTACTAATAATCCCCCCCGACTTATATCCACACCGAGATATTCACCAATCAAAGTAATAAAAATACCACCTCCTATTATGCTATGCGGTCTCATCCCCCTAACCATAGCTGATAAATAATAACCCACACAATATGGTATACTTACAGCGCTTTGTGGGTCTCGAATACACATATGGTAAAACAAATCCTGTTCATTTACCTTTTCCTTGTTCTTACCTCTTTGTGTAATCGAATTAGCTAAAAACCTATGAATCACTCTTAATTCAGCTCTATCTATATCCAAATAAGAGTAATTCCCCCCTTTGAATCGGTGATGGCTTGTCATTTGACTCCATACACCGTGTGTATCAAAATTTTCATCTATCTTTCTACCATTTAGTATCAACCCTCTACAATCGGCAGATGCTAACTCCTCAGGCGTATATATACGTAAAGCCTGAGCCATGTCTAGTAAAGACATGTGGCGCATCGAACCTCCTAACAAAAATCTAATAAAAGATCGATCGGTTAAACTAGCTACCCGATCATTTAATTCTATACTACACAACAATTCTTCACACCATACTTTATATGCAGGTCTACGTATGGTGAATAAACGTACTCAGTCATTGAAAGTAGAATTACCATACCTCTGTGCAAGTAATTCCCTAATTGGCCCGGCCAATTCTACAGCTTCTAAGGGTCCCCATTCTATGACCCTAGGTACCTCAACAACTTTAGAATGAAGAGTATGCAAACCCCTTTGATACTTTGGATAATCTATCCAAAGTCTGTCAAATCTCAGGTTCGGGTGCAAATCTTCCAAGTGCATATCAGAAAATGTCATGACTGGATGAGGTATATCTTGCTTGTAGTAGTTATCCACCTCCCGTTGTTCCGCATTCTCAGCAGGAGCATTGCGAGCTTGGGATGAAGATTCACCCCTTTCAGTCTGCAAAACACATCAAACACAATTTTTTGTGCATCCAAATATGCATTAGTGTCAGCAAAATCATCAATCAAAATAATTACAATGACATGATTAATTTATATCAAACTTAAGCTCATTTTCACATTTTTATCAAATCTACACTTTTTCAAATATGCATATACGAAAATGTTCGCCAAGTTCATAAGCATTCAACTCAAATAACATGTCACAATAATCATTACTAGCAATTAAACAAGTTTCAAATGGCATTATCTTTCAAAAATCAAGTTCATGAATTTTTAGACTTGAAAAAGTCCACTTTAATTCTCAAAATCATGTTTAGGCTCGAAGTTTGGATCATTTAACTACCTAAACATGTTACACTACTTAATTTAGCAATAATTCATGACAAAAATCGTCCATAACCTGTTTATATCAAAAAACCCCAAATTTGCTCAAGAACACAAACCCTAGATTACTCAAAATTTGAAGTTTAAGGCTTCTAATCATGTTAAACAGCATCAATCTAGGTTATACAAGCATAATACATAAACAATTTAAGCCTAATTACACTAAAAAGCATCAAAATCAAATTGGAAAAAAATTGCTCAAGAACACTAATTTCGGATTATATGGTGTTTAGGTGTAGAAATTTACCGTTTTTCTTGAGTAATTCCTTGATAGCATCCTTCTCAACATGATTTTAGTAAAAGATTTGATGATTAACGGTTAAAAATTGTGATTTTGGGGGTGTTTTTGCGTGTATTTTCGGGTTTTTTCACTGTGTTCTTCGCAGTATTTGGTGTGGGGAGTGAACTGATCTGTTTTTTACGTTTTATTTTTTTTTCTGGGTTTTGGTCCCTCCGCGACTCACGGAGATTTCCCCTTCAAACTCCGCGAGTCGCGGAGTTTGTTTTTTATTTTTTTTATATATATCTTATACTAATTCAAACAATTGAGTAATTAATTTTAAAATTTTGTTTCCCTTGTTATTTAGGACGAGGTCGTTTCGGATCGATGTCCTAGTCCGTTCCTCGACAAAATTTTAAAATTTGTCTTTTTGTAGCGATTGTTTTAAAAGCTAAGATTTTTGGGTTTTTTTAATGTTTTTGACATACTTTAATTTAATAAGATTAAAAATAATGATAATAAAAGTTCTCGTCCCTCCCTCGGGTAAAGCAATTTCGGTTCAAAGACCTAGTCTTCAACTTACGACAAATTTTTAAAAATCATATTTTTAACTTAATGAGATAAAGTACATTTTTGTTTTTAAATTCACACAACTTAAATATAAAATTCAAAATTAATATTAAAATTCACACCAAACTTAAAATTTGAAATGCATAAAATTAAAAATTCATATTTTTTTTTTAAAATTAAAAATTCACACCAAACTTAATTTAAAAATTCATATTATAAATTCACACCAAACTTATATTAATTTTTCTAATATTTACAATTTTAAATATATTGATTTTACAAAGTTTACAATATTAATTTAAGATTTATATATTAATTTTAAAAACATGGTAAAAATAAAAATAAAATTAAAAATCTTTTTGGCTTTTTATCCCACTTTAATCAATCAAATATTATCAAAAATATGCGCCCCTCTTTTCGGTAAAGTAATTTCGGTTCCAAGACCTAATTTAACTCATGACATATTTTTGAAGTATTTTGGGTTGATTGATTAAAGATATTTATACCTTAAGAATAAACGTTAAATTTTGCAGTGATGTAATAAATTTTTGAATGATATCAATAATTTCGGTCGCCAAACCTAATTTTATTCAATACCAATTTAATACTTTATAGCGAACAAATTAGCGTTTATTATCAAAAGGTTAAAAATAAAAAAAAATAAAAACTGTACAAACATACCTGTGAAATAGATTTCTTAGTTATATGATCTATCCCATTCATAAGATAGTCGGTTTAATTGGTTTTCCATAGCTACATAGGCGTAACCTCGAGCATTCAGTGTCTTTTCTTCTAAACATATGAACGGTCCGTCTCTGCATAAAGTAACAAATTCGGTGTTTGAATAGGTTTGATTATTTGAACATTTACCTCCATGTGACTATTTTCCACATTTGTGACATTTTTCTAGGTGTCATGCTCTTCTTTTCGCTGCGGATTTTGATTTTTCTTTACCAAATTGTAACTTATTATCTTCGCATCTGGATTCTTTTCTAACTCCGTCCATTCTTTCTCTGATTACTGATACTATTTCACTCGGTAGTGTGTCATTATTACGTTTAGTGATCAAAACGTGTAGCATTAGACCATGGTTTAGTTCACAGGCAGTCTTCATTTCCTAAAAAAATAAAAATTCAGAATAGGGGGAGAAGACTAGTCCTTTAGGGTCTGCTAGGAAAAGACCATTCGGGTTCCATTTTCGAGAACTACACGAAAACAGACAATCTAACTCTAACAGAAATACATAAACCCCCTTGATTCTCCCCACACTTAGTTAGCTGTGGTGTCGAAATTGTGATTAACTTCGTTGTCGACTTCCATCGGACTATCTATGTAGTGTTTAACTCTGTGACCATTAACTTTAAATTCAATCCCATTTGAATTTATTAATTCTATCGTTCCGTATGGGAAAACTCTTTTGACTATGAATGGTCCAGACCATCTTGATTTCAATTTTCCAGGAAATAGCTTGAATCGTGAATTGAAAAGAAGAATTCTGTCACCTTCTTTAAATTCTTTTGAACTTCTGATTCTTTTATCATGCCATTTCTTCGTTCTTTCTTTATAGATTAACAAATTTTCGTATGCTTCATGTCTTAATTCTTCTAATTCGTTTAGTTGACTTAATCGTAGACGTCCGGCTTCATGTAAATCAAGATTACATGTCTTCAAAGCCCAAAATGCTTTGTGTTCAATTTCTACTGGAAGATGACATGCTTTTCCATAAACAAGTCTAAAAGGTGTGGTTCCAATTGGAGTTTTGTAGGCTGTTCTAAAAGCCCAGAGTGCATCCTCCAATTTAATGGACCATTCCTTCGGATTTGATCCTACGGTTTTCTCTAGAATACGTTTTAAAGCTCGGTTTGTATTTTCAACTTGTCCACTTGTTTGTGGATGATATGCGGTTGAGATTTTATGAGTTACTCCATATCTTTTAAGAACTTTCTCAAGTTGATTATTACAGAAATGAGTACCCCGATCACTTATTAAAGCTTTCGGTGTTCCAAACCTTGCAAAAAGACGTTTTAAAAAGTTGACTACAACTCGTGCATCGTTAGTTGGGAGAGCTTGTGCTTCCGCCCATTTAGATACATAATCAATGGCTACGAGTATATATAGATTATTATGAGATTTTGGAAATGGACCCATAAAGTCAATACCCCAAATGTCAAATACTTCACATACTTGGATGACATTTTGTGGCATTTCATCACGTTGACTTATTTTTCTGGCCCTTTGACATGCATCACAGGATTTGCAAAGAAGGTGTGCGTCTTTGTAAATTGTAGGCCAATAGAATCCAGCATCATAAACTTTTCTTGCTGTTAGTTGAGGCCCATAATGCCCTCCTGTCGGTCCTGTGTGACAATGGTTTAATATTTTACTAGCTTCATCTCCAAATACACATCAGCGTATTATTCCATCGGGACAACTTTTAAACAGATGTGGATCTTCCCAAAAATAGTGTTTTATATCACTGAAGAATTTCTTTCATTTTTGGTATGATAATCCTTTTTCAAGGAATCCACAAACTAAATAGTTTGCATAGTCTGCAAACCATGGAATTTCTTTATAATCTATCTTCAATAGATATTCATCAGGAAAGTTGTCTTGTATGGCCGATTCATTTAGAACTTCTAACTCAGGATTTTCAAGACGAGAAAGATGATCAGCGGCGAGATTTTCTGCTCCTCTTTTATCTCGGATTTCAATATCAAACTCTTGTAAGAGTAAGATCCAACGGATTAATCTTGGTTTAGCATCTTGTTTTGAAAATAGGTATCTAAGAGCAGAATGGTCGGTATAGACCACCGTTTTTGCTAGAACGAGATATGAACGAAATTTGTCAAAAGCAAAGACAATAGCAAGGAGTTCTTTTTCAGTAGTTGTATAGTTCGTTTGTGCTCCTTGTAACGTCTTACTAGCATAATATATAGGTTGAAATCGTTTTTCAATCCTTTGTCCTAAAACGGCTCCCATTGTAAAATCACTTGCATCGCACATTAGTTCAAATGGTAAATTCCAATTTGGTGTTATCATGATCGGCGCATTAGTGAGTTTCTCTTTAAGAATATTAAAAGATTTGATACACTCATCTGAAAAGATGAATGAAGCATCCTTTTCTAGGAGTTTATTCATAGGAGTGGCAATTTTAGAAAAATCTTTTATGAAACGTCGGTAAAAACCGGCATGCCCTAGAAAACTCCTAACTCCTCTAACATTGGTGGGATGTGGAAGTTTAGCAATTACATCTACTTTAGCTCTATCCACTTCAATTCCTTCTTTTGAAATTTTATGACCAAGAACGATGCCTTCTTTAACCATGAAATGGCATTTCTCCCAATTAAGTACAAGATTTGATTTTTCGCATCTAATTAGCATTCGTTCTAGATTAACTAGACATGATTCAAATGTATCACCGAAGACTGAAAAGTCATCCATGAAAACTTCCATGCATTCTTCTATCATGTCATGAAAAATCGCCATCATACACCTTTGAAAGGTTGCAGGGGCGTTGCAAAGTCCAAAGGGCATGCGTTTGTAAGCAAAAGTACCATAAGGGCACGTGAATGTTGTTTTCTCTTGATCTTCGGGTGCTATTGGAATTTGAAAATATCCGGAAAATCTATCTAGAAAACAATAGTAACTATTTCCGGCTAATCTTTCCAACATTTGATCAATGAAAGGTAAGGGAAAGTGATCTTTTCTGGTGGCGTCATTTAATTTTCTATAATCAATACACACACGCCATCCTGTTACAGTCCTAGTAGGAATAAGCTCATTTTTCTCATTTGTAATGACAGTCATGCCACCCTTCTTAGGCACGCATTGAACTGGGCTTACCCATGGACTATCAGAGATTGGATAAATTAAACCTGCATCTAGCAGTTTAATAATCTCTTTCTTAACTACATCTTGCATATTAGAATTTAGTCTTCGTTGGCGTTGCACATATGTTTTATGACCTTCTTCCATAAGGATTTTATGTGTGCAATACGAAGGACTTATTCCTTTAATATCATGAATCTTTCATGCAATGGCTGGTTTATGAGCTTTCAACACAGAAATGAGTTGTGATTTCTCATTTTCAGTAAGAGAAGACGATATTACTACAGGTAATTCAGATTCACCATGTAAGTAAGCGTATTCCAAATGGTTTGGAAGTGGCTTTAACTCTAATTTCGGAGGTTCTTCTATCGATGATTTGTATCGATATCTGTCTTCTTCTTTTAGCATTTGAATTTCTTCTATTGTTGGTTCATATCCATTAGCTATAAGTGTAGCTAACATTTCAACTTCATCAATTGGTTCATTACCTTCTCCTAAAGAACATTCTCCTGTTCCTTGTAATTCTGGAAATTCTTCTAATAATTCTGCATGTGCATCTATAGTTTGAATATAATAACATGTATCATCTGCAGATTGCGGTTGTTGCATTGCTCTATCAACTGAAAAGGTAACACTCTCGTCCTCTATACTTAGGGTCAATTTCTTACCGAACACGTCTATCATTGCTTTAGCCGTGTTTAAGAATGGTCTTCCTAATATGAGAGGAACTTGAGAATCTTCTTCCATGTCCAAAACAACAAAATCTACTGGAAATACTAAAGTACCAACTTTAACTAGCATGTTCTCCATTATCCCTCTAGGATATTTTATTGATCTATCGGCTAGTTGTATGCTTATTCTGGTTGGTTTCAATTCTCCAAGGTCTAGTTTAGTGTATAGTGAATACGGCATTAAATTTATACTAGCACCTAAATCTGCCAATGCTTCTATTGAACTAAGACTACCCAGAAAACATGGAATTGTGAAACTTCCTGGATCAGATAGTTTTTCTGGTATCTTATTCAACAGCACTGCTGAACAATTAGCATTCATGGTAACAGCCGAGAGTTCTTCCATTTTCTTTCTATTTGAGATTAGATCTTTCAAGAATTTAGCATATCTAGGCATTCCTGAAATCACATCAATGAAAGGAAGATTTACATTTATCTGTTTAAACATATCCAAGAATTTGGATTGCTCGGCTTCAAGTTTCTCTTTCTTCATTTTACTCGGGTAAGGAAGTGGTGGTTGGTATGGTTTAACATAAGGTTTAGCCTTAACTGTGTTATCTTCATTAACCTTTTCAACTACCGGTTCTTTTTCCTTATCTTGATTAGGTTGTGGTTCTTGTGGAGTAGGAATAGCTTCATCAGAAGTTACAGGTATTTCAGGTGGTTTAAGTGTTGTACCACTTCTTGAGGTAATGGCTTTAGCTGTTTCATTCCGGGGTTAGCATTTGTATCACTAGGTAGACTTCCCGGTTTTCTTTCACCTATTAACCTTGCTAGGTTACTTACTTCTTGTTCCAGATTTTGAATAGAAGCTTGTTGATTTCTAAATGCTTGAGCATTTTGTTCATTAGTTTGTTTTTGAGATGTAAAAAACTGCGTTTGAGTTTCAACTAGCTTCGTCATCATATCTTCTAAATTCGAATTTTTATCATCGGTTTGTTGTGGTGGTTTGTTTTGAAAATTAGGTCTTTGCTGGTTGTAAGTATTATTGGATAATTGTTGATTGCTAGGACCTTGTTGGTTGTTGTATGGAATATTTCTGTTATAATTCTGGTTTTGATTGTAAATCGGTCTTGGCGGTTGATAATTATTCTGATAATTATTTCCAGGCCTTTGGTTTATGTATGAAATATTCTCTCTTTGTTCCATCGTTAATTCAATACTGAGACAATCTTTTGTCAAATGTGGTCCTCCACATTGCTCACAACTAATTCGTATTGAGTGAATATCTTTAGTCATCTTTTCCATTCGTCTCTCGACAGCATCTATCTTTGCGGAAATGGAATCTAAGTCATGGCTAGAATCGGTTCTAGCTGCTTTAGATGATCTAACGATATCTTTTTCTTGGTGCCACTCATGTGAGTGGGAAGCAGTGTTATCAATAATTTTGTAAGCATCAGTTTCGGTTTTCTTCATAATAGAACCACCAGCTGCTATATCTATGTCTTTCCTTGTAGGGATGTCGCATCCTTGGTAAAATATTTGTACTATTTGACAGGTGTCTAAACCATGTTGCGGACATCCTCTTAATAACTTTCCATATCTTGTCCACGCCTCATATAGAGTTTCATTTGGCTTCTGTGTAAATGTAACAATTTCTGCTTGAAGTCTTACGGCTTTAGATGCAGAAAAGAATTGTTTAAGAAATTTGTCAACTAAAACATCCCATGTATCAATCGCCCCTTCAGGTAATGATTCCAACCAATCTTTGGCTTCTCCCTTTAAAGTCCAGGGAAATAACATGAGATATATCTGTTCATCCTCCACTTCTCGGATTTTAAATAGTGTGCAGATCCTATTAAAGGTACGTAGATGTTCATTTAGATCTTCCTTCGGCTCACCACTAAATTGGCATTGATTAGTCACCATGTGTAGAATTTGTCCTTTGATTTCATAATCTGGCGCATTAATGTCTGGATGAGTAATTGCGTGACCTTGGCCAGTGCGTTTAGCTCTCATTCGGTCTTCCATACTTAAAGGTTCCAGATTCTCCATAATTGAATTTGTTGAATCGGAATCACTAGAGGATTCTGATTTAATGGTTCATTCCTCAACAATCTCTGTTTGAATGATTGGTGGTTCCGGAGGAAAGTTTAGTGGTTCAGGATCTACGAATCGTTCCTGAATATTCTCCGGATTCTCAATTATGAGGTCGGGTTCAAAAAATGGATTATCGGAAATTTGAACTAGAGTACTTGGTCGACTGGATGACGATTCTAAAGAAAAATCAACGGTGGTAATATTTGCTAAATGTCTTGATCTAGTTACAGGTGGTGAACGTACAAAAGGTGGTGAACGTCTTGCTCGGTGCATTCACTGAATATCCTATTAGTTTTTTAAAAGGAAAGAAAAATTATAATAAGTTATCCAATCAATAGACTTTTCTGATTTTGCCCACGTTTCGAATAGCCAAAAGATGCAGCAGAGGGGCAGGATTCGTTTGGTCTCAATATAATTGAGGACTGTTTGGCTCCAATAACCCGGTCCACGTACAAATCCGACTATTACTACGAACCAGAAAATTTTGATGTCTATCAATTTAACCACTTAAAATGAATTTTCGTAATTTTAAGAAATTTAGATAAGAAGTAGAATAAAAATCTATGTCCTAAAAACTAGAATAGCGAGAAATAAGAAAGAAAAAGAGCGTGTCGGAAAAGGTCGAAAAAGAAAAATGGTTGAAAAATAAAAGGTGACGGAAAAATAAAAGAAACTTATAAAACTTAAAAACACTTGACTAACCTAACCTTATTACTACAACTAACTTAAAATTATAATCGCAAATTGAGATTACTAATTGGAATAATAATTGATACATAGGTAAAAGTCGTCTAAAAATATTAAAGCTTACAGGAAAAACTAAATCCCAAATAGAAATAACTTAAAAAGAAACTAAAACTTAAAAAGGCGTCGCAAAATTCTAAAGCACCTAAATCTTAGTCTAAAGAAAAAGCACTTAAGGGATTCTACGGCAAAGCCTAAAAATATAGAAATAAAAATAACTATGGCAAAAACTAAGTTTAAAACTAAATATGATCTGAAAATACAAATATTACGCTAAAACGATTAAAAAGGGACAAAATATAAAAATATACAAAAAGTTGTAAAAAGTACAATTTTTATAAAAATATTATTTTTATATTATTTATTTATTAAAACTATTAATTTTACAATTTAATTAAACTAATTAAACTAAATACATAAATTAATTAAAACTTAAATTAAATACTAAATTAATTAAATATTTAACCCTAATTACAAATTAATTAATAATAATTAATAATACTCCGTATTTAATGCAGATTAGGGTTCTGTGTGGCCCGTGTCAGACGGCTTCGCAACTTGCGGTATTCAAAGCATCAAACCCCGCGACTCGCGGGGTTCCAGAATTCAACTGACAGGTTATTTAAAATTCGACGCGTTTTTTTTTATTTTTTTTTATTTTCTGTTTTATATTTTTCTGTTTTATAATCTAAAATTTATATATAATAAAAACTTATATTTTAAAAACTAGAATAAAAATGGAACTACTTTATAATTTTATAAATAAAAATCTTAAAGCTAGATTTATATATATATATATATATATATATATATATATATATATATATATATATATATATATATATATATATATTTTCGGTTTTATATTTATAAAATAAATTTATAAAATAAATTAAATAAAACTTATATTTGTACAAACTAAAGAAACTTTATAAAACTTAAATATTTAACAAAATCTTAAAAATACTTATATTTTTGTTTTTCTTTTTATATTTTTGAATATTTAAAACGTATTTTTATAAAAACGAATTTTAATAAAAGTAAACTAAAAATATTTTTTTTTTTAATTAGCGTTGCGCTTCCGGCTTTTAAGAGATTCCCCGGCAGCGGCGCCAAAAATAACTTGATGTGTCGCGAGGTGTATATAAAATAGCTTATATTTTTACAGGAAAAACTATTAAATACGATACAATTTTACACAAGATATTTATTTGTTTAGAGAATGGATATACTTAAACCTTGCTACAACACTTATAGGCAGTGTACCTAATCGTACAGTAGTGTAGTTTTTAGTAAGTCCGATTCGTTCCACAGGGAATCTTTTTAAACAAAGCTTAACGCTATATTAGTTTACTTTTATAAAAATACAAATATATATATAAGTAATATTATTATTATAAAGGGGGGTTTTTTACCGTTTAATGACCGGTTTGTCGATTTTAAAACTTTAGTCACAGTTAAAACCAAATGTAAAATATTAGAAATAAATACAAGACTTAAATTAAAGCGTAAAGTAAATAACGATAATGAAATTGCGAATAATAAAAGTGCGATAAAATAAACTTGCGATAATTAAAAAGTACGAAAATTAAAAGTGCAATAAAATAAAATAACAATAAAAATGCGATAATTAGAAGTGCAATTAAATATAAAATAAAGGAAATTAAATATGAAATAAAAGAATTATGCTTATTTAAACTTCCGTAATCATGATGTTTGACGTGTTGATTTTAGTTTTATGCCCATGGGTTAATTGTCCTTTGTCCTGGATTATTTAATATGTCCGTCTGGTTTTTGTCCATAACAGTCCATCAGTCATAAATATAAAGTGCGAGTATCCTCGTCAAATTATCCTTATACCCGAAGTTAAATATTCCAACTAATTGGGGACTTAAACTGTAACAAGATTTTAATACTTTGTTTAATAATTACACCAGGATGTCGACTGAGTGTAACCCAAGGTTTTAATATTTTGTTATCAATTATACCAAGTGTCCTTGTACATAATTTCACCCCTGTTTTAATTATTCTAGTGACTATTAATCCATTCCCGTGTCCGGTTAAATGAACGATTATTCGTACATATAAATACCCAGCCCATCGTGTCCGATCGAGTGTATATGGTAATTTATAGGGACGCCCAATTGTAAATCTTTATACTAACATTAACAAACTATCATTTAGTTAAACAAATATAAAGCCCATTAATAGACCATAGTCTAATTTCCACAAGTGTCGTTCTTTTGTCCAAACCCCAATTATGGTACAAAGCCCAATTACCCAATTTTAGTAATTAGCCCAACATCATGATTACTTCGTTTTAAATAAGCATAATAATAACTTAGCTACGAGACATTAAATTAAAAAGGTTGAACATAACTTACAATGATTAAAAATAGCGTTGTGTTACACGGACAGAATTTCGACTTACACCCTTACAACATTCGCTAACATACCCTTATTATTAGGATTTAAAATTAAAATTAAAATTAAAATATAAATTATATATATATTTTCGTATATATTGATAGAGAGATAGATATTAGATTATGAAAAATGATCAGAATTCGGTTGGCTTTATAGGGAGTTTCAGAAATTGGGGCTCCGCGACTCGCGGCATTTTTTGCCTTCAAACTCCGCGAGTCGCGGAGTTTGTAAATACAGCTCACTCCAGTTTGGAGTCTTTCTTGCCGACGGTTTTTACTATTTATTATAATATATAAATAATTATAAGAATTATTTAAATATTATATTATATTTATGTGCATAGTTGACTTGTAATTTTTAGTCCGTTGCGTCGAGCGTTGAGAGTTGACACATGTCCCGGTTCCGGATTTTCGAACGTCCTTGCGTACAATTTTATATTTTGTATTTTGCGTTTTGAATCTTGTACTCTTGTAATTTCGAGACGTTTCTTATCAATAATTGGAACCTCTTTGATTGTATTTTGTACTTTTGAGCTTTTTGGTCGTTTGCGTCTTCAATTAGTCGAATCTGTCTTTTGTCTTCACCTTTTATTATTTAAACGAATATCACTTTTAAATAGAACGATTGCAACTAAAAGCTTGTCTTTCTTGAGGAATAATGCTATGAATTATATGTTCGTTTTTAGCATTATCAACGGTGTACAGACAAAATTCATATCCCATCACATTAAACTTTGTCGGACACGTTTCCTTAATTTCCTCCGTAATCTGAGGGATCTTCTGTACTATATTTAGGTATTCTATGCAATTAGAATATCATCCGATATCCGAAAATCATTTCATATCGAAAATCCTTTATCCAACCGTACAAGACGGAACTCGCAACTAGTTCAAATCCCTTAGACTCCGACAGCTATTCTGAGATGGAATCCCGCTCAAGCTCCGAAAGCAGTGTGATTGGAATGGATCAACCGATCAGCCATCATCTATTTTGGATGAATTGGGGATGGGTTCGTAGCCTTCTTAATCATTGGAGACAAGAAGAAGGTGATCCCTTCCATCCACCACATTGCCCACTTGGCGAAGAACCTGAAGCACTTACCGGCGAACCTGTCCGAAACACCATTTTCTCTCTCATTTCCAGAGTATCTCGTCATAATTATATACTAAACCAAATTCTAGATTTTATTTATCCGCTCGTCTGAACCGACAATCACCCCGGTGTAATAGAAAAAGTCAACGAGCTTCGCGCTTGGGTTACGACTTTAGAGAATATGGTACAAAGATTACAATCACCAGCGGCAACACCGGCAGCAACAGTACCACCATCAGCAGCACCAGCAGCATAACGAGTACCACCATCCACGACATCTACATCCCACATATCAACATCATAACCAGTACCTCGAACATCAACATCATACACACCATAGATACCAAGGAGTACCAACAACAATGAATGATGAAGTATTGATCCATAACTCATTGAAGAAATATGCTGTGAAGAAGAAATATTCTGTGAAGAATATGTGGTTTCTAAAATTTTTAGAGATGACTTATTCTAGCTCAAAACGAAAATCATATGAGTTTAATATCATATTAACTCATTAAATCCATGATTACATCTGAGGAAAATATATATGTAAGTATATTTTCATAAAGATTGTAATTAAAAATTCTTTTGTACAAACTGTTAATGGTAAAAATATTTTAACGGGTAGGTAATACCCCAGAAATATTTAGATTTCACATTAATAAGTTACACTGTGCATTCTTCGAATCTGATTCAACAGTCATTTACTATCCTACTTACAACCACCGATATACGTATCCATTCACCGCAGAATAACCATTTTCATTCAATTTCATATTTAGATTTTGACCTATCAGAATCCAACAAGTGGCATAATGAAGAAAACACTGGACAAAATAAAATTTGTTAGAAACAAACAAATTAACTATGAGAATTTCTATTAAGAATCCACGCTAACTGTTCCTAGCTAACTGTTCCTAGCTAACTGTCAATTCCGTATTACCTTTTATTTATCGCAATTTATTTATCGCATTTATTTATCGCATTTTATTTATCGCAATTTTAATTCTCGCAATTTTATTTATCGTCATTTAATTTCTGTTATTTATTTTACGCACTTTAAATATCGGGACATGTATACAAGGTTTTGACATATCATATCGATGCATCTATATATATTATTTGGAATAACCATAGACACTCTATATGCAGTAATGCTGTAGTTAGCTATACAGGGTTGAGGTTGATTCTACAATAATATATATAGTTTGAGTTCTAATCGAGTCTGAGACATGTACACAGGTCACGATACTTATTAATTAATTCAAATATTATATATTAAACTATATATGAATTATTGGACTGTTAATTGTGGACTATCGACTGTGGACTAATAACATTGGACAATTAAAATAAATTAAAATATTGATTATGACATATGAAACTAAACAATTCTTCAAGTTTGCCACTTGATTTCGTCTTAAACCTCATTTGTATCTTGACGATTATAATCTGCGTTCAAACCTTTCACGATTCTTGAAAACGCCTCAATCAAAGGATGAACCAACCGCACTTTATCTACGGAAGGAAAGATTTAAGCATATAGTTATGCACCTGAAGAACTCTCGGAAACTGAGTAAACGTTTAACACGTAGTTGTGCTAATTCCTTAGTGTTATTATTACCCAAAATAACTTGACAATTCCTTTTAAAGTAACAAATTATGTCACAGCTCCAACAAGACAACTTCGACTTTTCGTTCGAAACAACCTTAATATAACCATGATATATATGCGTGCTCATTTATTGTTATCAAAGAATCTTTTATATTCCACCATACTACTATCAGCGTTTAATCATCTAAAAACACAATTCTCTTGAAACCACCTCGGATTAATAACCGATGATACAGATATGGTTGCATTAAATACAGAGGAAACAGTAAAATTGTATATGGCCTGAATGGCTAAGAGTTTGATGATAAAGAATGGAGTGTTGGGAACGCTCGATAGAAAATTTGAAAAAAAAAAAACGGATTTAGCTAACCATGAAGGAGACCAAGGACGAATACAAGGACCAAACCCTATATTTAAAGAATTCAGGTAATTCTGGATCCGATGAAACCTTCAACGAATATCTTACTCCGTACTCATGTTAAGATCTTGCGGAAAATCCTTCTTCATCAACCATCGAACTTAGAAATTCCAAAATATCATCATAAATATCTTCGATATTTCTGAGGATATTTTCACAAATATTCTTGTCCGAAATTATCTACCTCTTCGTGTTTTCTGTATTCCATTATATTAGAAACTTCTGTAAAATCTAAGTATTAATTATGAATGAATTGTGGAGAAGTGTTGGGGATTGAAGCACGGGTTAGTATAATATAATGACGCTTGGCCAACGTGATTATATTACAGTAAGTCATGCTGAGTTTCTAATGAAACGTGATGATGGTTCACAATAGATCATACCATCATCATGTGTCATGTTACATAACTCTTTTATTCTGCTTAACCTCTGAACGTATCAAGAAATTATATTCTTGATAGTTCTATCCTCAGGGATTCTGGTAATTCGACAAATCAAATCGTGCCACTACCTTTCCTTTCTGCATAGTATATTATAATTATTCGAAACTCTATATCTAGGAATTCTGGACCATTATTCACTTGACTTGAAGTAGAATGAGAGTGGTGACAATAAGGAAACAAAGAGGGTAAATTTATAGTGAAATACTAGACAAAATAATCGAGATAGATCATCACATTTAATTAAAGAGATCCTAATTTCCTTATTTGCCGAAGAATCAAATCATTTAGATTTCGAAGAATTTCTTCAAATCCCTTGAATTCCGAAAATCAAGCATGACTACGTCAAAAGTCAAGACAAATCTTATTTCCATCATTTCACTATTTTGTGATAGCTTCACTCATACGCTTCAAGTAATTGAATTGTCTTGTTCATATTACTCACTGATGATAAAAGTATAATTTCTAACTCGTATGCGTCATAAAAACATTTTTATGGTTAGCCATGACGACCACGATCAAATTTCGGGACGAAATTTCTTTAACGGGTAGGTACTGTGATGACCCGGGAATTTCTGACCAAATTTAAACTTAATCTTACTATGATTCTGACACGATAAGCAAGATTTGTAAAGTTGAGTCTTAAGAATTTTTGAACTGTTTACATAGATTCATTCGACTTCGACCATTTCCGACGATTCACGAACCATTGTGTGTAAATAAATGGACTTAATTTAAAATTTTGAGATTTTTAGGAGCACTTTTATAGTTTAACTGTTTAGCAATGGACACGATATATCCAGTCCGTGATGGAGAACCTAAACAATAATGGAAGGCGACTCAACTATTAATAATTTTTATTTCACACGTTTAATTTAAGATCACTATCATAATCATTATTATAGTACATATATTTCTGTAATCAATTAGTGAATTGAATCAAGACACTACATGTTACTGTTATTGTTGTTTCTTTTCATCACTAGTATCATATCCTCTATTATATATAAAATGTATGTATACATATGCATGAAACATTACTTCTTGTTTTGTTGAAATAACATAACAAGATTTTAATACTTTGTTTAATAATTACACCAGGATGTCGACTGAGTGTAACCCAAGGTTTTAATATTTTGTTATCAATTATACCAAGTGTCCTTGTACATAATTTCACCCCTGTTTTAATTATTCTAGTGGCTATTAATCCATTCCCTTGTCCGGTTAAATGAATGATTATTCGTACATATAAATACCCCGCCCATCGTGTCCGATCGAGTGTATATGGTAATTTATAGGGACGCCCAATTGTAAATCTTTATATTAACATTAACAAACTATCATTTAGTTAAACAAATATAAAGCCCATTAATAGCCCATAGTCTAATTTCCACAAGTGTCGTTCTTTTATCCAAACCCCAATTATGGTACAAAGCCCAATTACTCAATTTTAGTAATTAGCCCAACATCATGATTACTTCGGTATAAATAAGCATAATAATAACTTAGCTACGAGACATTAAATTAAAAAGGTTGAACATAACTTACAATGATTAAAAATAGCGTAGCGTTACACGGACAGAATTTCGATTTACATCCTTACAACATTTGCTAACATACCCTTATTATTAGGATTTAAAATTAAAATTAAAATTAAAATATAAATTATATATATATTTTTACGTATATATTGAGAGAGAGAGATAGATATTGGATTTTTTTTGCGATCAGAATTCGTTTGCTTTTATAGGGAGTTTCAGTTTTTGGGGCTCCGCGACTCGCGGCATTTTTGCTCTCCAAACTCCGCGAGTCGCGGAGTTTGAAATTCCAGCTCACTCCAAATTGGATCTTAGTCTGCCGACGGTTTATTATATAATATAATATATATATAATTTATATAATTATTTATATATTATATTATATTTATATACATAGTTAACTTGTAATTTTTAGTCCATTGCGTCGAGCGTTGAGAGTTGACTCATGTCCCGGTTCCGGATTTTCGAACGTCCTTGCGTACAATTTAATATCTTGTACTTTGCGTTTTGAATCTTGTACTCTTGTAATTTCGAGACGTTTCTTATCAATAATTGGAACCTCTTTGATTGTCTTTTGTACTTTTGAGCTTTTTGGTCGTTTGCGTATTCAATTCGTCGAATCTGTCTTTTGTCTTCATCTTTTATTATTTAAACGAATATCACTTGTAAATAGAACAATTGCAACTAAAAACTTGTCTTTCTTGAGGAATAATGCTATGAAATATATGTTCATTTTTAGCATTATCAAATATTCCCACACTTGAGCGTTGCTTGTCCTCAAGCAATATCGTCTTGAAATACTAGAATCACTTCTTTATTCTTCACACTTTGTACATCAGTGATTTCTATACGGCGGTATAAACAATGGTAGTAACGATATGGTTTACAGTCCCACATGACTATAAAATTTAGATCCATTAAGAAAATTGAATCTTTATGAAAACATTTGATCTTTTGAAAATTAAATCTAGTTTTTACCCTAGATAAGTTTTCCGGAATAACCCTTCACCGGTGTTTGCAAAATATTTTTGTGGGTTTGGTGGGTTTCAGATTTGAAAATTTTAGCTCAAAACTTATGGTTTTGTGTCACCCACTTGCTAACCTTGTATTTGGAAAGCAACACGTCCAGTTTACTTGTTCCGTATATTACCTTTCGGTAAACTACCGTCCGGTTGTAAAGGAAAGCGTTGAACAAGCAACTATTAAGGCAATGTCCCCTGACATGCTTTTAATTATGGTCTATAACGTGTCAGACGCAATTACTATCCTTGGTAGGAGCAATAGTAAAGCTCACCCTTATAATTTGTAGGTTTGGCACAAGGTCCTGTCTTTGACCACTATGCAACCACCGTTCTTACGGTTGACACCCGATTTGGTTCAGGTGACCTAATGAATTCCAGGTGAATTCCTGGGATTTTACGTTCAATGGTAATGAACGCATTGAAAATGGGTTTTTAGAAAATAAATCGGTTTGTAATTTTGATCAAAATATTTTCTCGTTCAGGCTCGAGTTTAGATATCATTGAATTCCATGAGTTTGTAATTCTCAATCTTTAAGGTCAATCTCAAGGATTGAGTAATATCAGGCTTAAAAGCTGATTTTTGATCTTTTAAGAAGATTATCCTTTCTGGGGATCTGATTCATTAGTCTTATCCAGCTAATTTGCATGGTGCCCCCCATTTTACGAGATAAATCCTTCTCATGGTTAGGATAAATCTGACCACTTGGCGACCCTGTTTAATGCTAAGGTCCGTGGATTTCCTGCTGATTTTAGTGATGACTTTTCTAGATTTTTCGTCAACCTACAGCTGGTCTGGACGACAACTTCTTGACCTAAATCAAGAAGCGCGTGTCTTTTTCGGAAGACTTTACTTCCTTTTAATGATGGAATTGATTCATCGTGTAGATCCATCTCTTCTTTTCTTTCATTGGGTAAAACAGTTTAGTTTAGTCCAAAGCAAAAGTATTTTTAGTTATTTGTTACAGATATATGTGACATATGTTTAAGATAACTTGGTAAATTTTCCCACACTTGGCTTTTATTTTCCTTTTTATTGTCCTCTATTCCATTTTAAATGAATTTTAACATTTTAGTTTGTTTCTCAATTTATGTCCTTTCCGAGGTAACAATAATTTCGGTGTTAAAACCTAGTTTTATCGTTCATAAATATGTATAAACATGATTTTGAGTTCATTTAAATGAAAATTTTGAAAATTTTTACTAGAATTGGGTAATCAGTATATAAGACTAGGGCTGTTCTTTATCATCAGAGAGCACTAGATTCTAATACAACTACTACGTTACTAGTATTTTTAATGGTAACCGAGTGTATAAAGTAAAAAATTTTAAAATCCGAAAGAATTTAACCCCTTCCCACACTTAAGATCTTGCAATGCCCTCATTTGCAAGAAATCAGTAACAATTTAAATTATTGAAGGTGATTTGTGTGAAAATGATTAAATTTTACCAAAGTTTCCAAACATATTTGTGTTTGCTTGCTGAATGATAAATGGTGCATATCATTTGTTCATTCCGTCTTGTTGTTATTTCACATATATTTTGCATCTTGTCATCAAAATTAGTTGCTTTTGCTGAACTTAATGCCAGTCTTTGAAAATGCGTTTTTACCCTGTTGTGTACATAAGATAAACTGCATACATATATACATATTTTTTTTGAAGTTTGATATATTATCCCACATTCAAAAATTATTAAAATCTAAGAATAAAAGTTAGAAAATTATAAAAACTATTACAATATTAACATAAGTATTAAACGTATCAACATTACAAATCACAAAATAAATTAAACTAAGTAGACTAGGGATGATACTGATACCAGTAGGAGTTCCATGCATAACCATAGGTGCTATAAAATGCTTCGGCTGGGTTATACGTAGGATACGGTGGTTGAATCTCTATAGACCAGGGAGGGAATATGGGCTTTGGAGTAGGAATATAGTTTCTACCTATATGTTGGCAATAAGCTATGATTTGGTTTTGATGAACTTGCCAATCTTCAAATGCTCTCTGTCTAGCATTTTCGTACTCCTGTGAAGCTATAAACCTTTGCATTTCTTGCATTTCATTTCCCCCTCCTACATTACCTTGCTGTTGGTTTCTCTCAATCTGTGGATGTCTACTATGGTATTGTACTGCGGCGTTATTTCGCCTCTTCAAAACTTTCGCACCATGGTATACATTTAAACCTATTGTATCGCGGGGTTCTGGTTCTTCGACTAATAATCCCCCCCGACTTATATCCACACCGAGATATTCAGCAATCAAAGTTATAAATATACCACCTCCTATTATGCTATGCGGTCTCATCCCCCTAACCATAGCTGATAAATAATAACCCACACAATAAGGTATACTTACAGCGCTTTGTGGGTCTCGAATACACATATGGTAAAACAAATCCTGTTCATTTACCTTTTCCTTGTTCTTACCTCTTTGTGTAATCGAATTAGCTAAAAACCTATGAATTACTCTTAATTTAGCTCTATCTATATCCAAATAAGAGTAATTTCCCCCTTTGAATCGGTGATGGCTTGTCATTTGACTCCATACACCATGTGTATCAAAATTTTCATCTATCTTTCTACCATTTAGTATCAACCCTCTACAATCGGCAGATGCTAACTCCTCAGGCGTATATATACGTAAAGCCTGAGCCATGTCTAGTAAAGACATGTGGCGCATCGAACCTCCTAACAAAAATCTAATAAAAGATCGATCGGTTAAACTAGCTACCCGATCATTTAATTCTATACTACACAACAATTCTTCACACCATACTTTATATACAGGTCTACGCATGGTGAATAAACGTACCCAGTCGTTAAAAGTAGAATTACCATACCTCTGTGCAAGTAATTCCCTAATTGGCCCGGTCAATTCTACAGCTTCTAATGGTCCCCATTCTATGACCCTAGGTACCCCAACAACTTTAGAATGAAGAGTATGCAAACCCCTTTGGTATTTTGGATAATCTATCCAAAGTCTGTCAAATCTCAGGTTCGAGTGCAAATCTTCCAAGTGCATATCAGAAAATGTCATGACTGGATGAGGTATATCTTGTTTGTAGTAGTTATCCACCTCCTGTTGTTCCGCATTCTCAGCAGGAGCATTACGAGCTTGGGATGAAGATTCACCCCTTTCAGTCTGCAAAACACATCAAACACAATTTTTGTGCATCCAAATATGCATTAGTGTCAGCAAAATCATCAATCAAAATAATTACAATGACATGATCAATTTATATCAAACTTAAGCTCATTTTCATATTTTCATCAAATCTACACTTTTTCAAATAAGCATATACGAAAATGTTCGCCAAGTTCATAAGTATTTAACTCAAATAACATGTCAAAATAATCATTACTAGCAATTAAACAAGTTTCAAATGGCATTATCTCTCAAAAATCAAGTTCCTGAATTTTTAGACTTGAAAAAGTCCACTTTAATTCTCAAAATCATATTTAGGCTCAAAGTTTGGATCATTTAACTACCTAAACATGTTACACTACTTAATTTAGCAACAATTCATGACAAAAATCAGCCATAACCTGTTTATATCAAAAAGCCCCAAATTTACTCAAGAACACAAACCCTAGATTACTCAAAATTTGAAGTTTAAGGCTTCTAATCATGTTAAATAGCATTAATCTAGGTTATACAAGCATAATACATAAACAATTTAAGCATAATTACACTAAAAAGCATCAAATCAAATTGGGTATAAAATTGCTCAAGAACACTAATTTTCGGATTAAATGGTGTTTAGGTGTAGAAATTTACCGTTTTTCTTGAGTAATTCCTTGATAGCATCCTTCTCAACATGATTTTAGTAAAAGATTTGATGATTAACGGTCAAAAATTGTGAATTTGGGGGTATTTTTTCGGGTTTTTTCGGGTATTATTTTCGCAGTATTTTTGTGTTGTGTGTGGACTGATCAGTTCAGCTCGATTTTATTTTTTTCTGTATTTTGGTCCTCCCGCGAGTCGCGGGGTTTAAACCTTCAAACTCCGCGAGTCGCGGAGTTTGTATATTTTTTTTTTGTTTTTTTTTTTTTAATAACATCTTATACTAATTAAAACAATTAAGTAATTAATTTTAAAATTTTGTTTCCCTTGTTATTTAGGACGAGGTCGTTTCGGATCGATGTCCTAGTCCGTCCTTCGACAAAATTTTAAAATTTGTCTTTTTGTAGTGATTGTTTTAAAAGCTAAGATTTTTGGGTTTTTTTTTTTTAATGTTTTTGGCATACTTTAATTTAATAAGATTAAAAATAATGATAATAAAAGTTCTCGTCCCTCCCTCGGGTAAAGCAATTTCGGTTTAAAGACCTAGTCTTCAACTTACGACGAATTTTAAAAATCATATTTTTAACTTAATGAGATAAAGTAAATTTTTGTTTTTAAATTCACACAACTTAAATATAAAATTCAAAATTAATATTAAAAATTCACACCAAACTTAAAATTTGAAATGCATAAAATTAAAAATTCATATTTTAAAAATTAAAAATTCACACCAAACTTAATTTAAAAATTCATGTTATAAATTCACACCAAACTTATATTAATTTTTCAAATGTTTACAATTTTAAATATATTGTTTTTACAAAGTTTACAATATTAATTTAAGATTTATATATTAATTTTAAAAACATGGTAAAAATAAAATTAAAAATCTTTTTGGCTTTTTATCCCACTTTAATCAATCAAATATTATCAAAAATATGCGCCCCTCTTTCCGGTAAAGTAATTTCGGTTCCAAGACCTAATTTAACTCATGACGAATTTTTGAAATATTTTGGGTTGATTGATTAAAGATATTTATACCTTAAGAATAAACGTTAAATTTCGCAGTGATGTAATAAATTTTTGAATGATATCAATAATTTCGGTCGCCAAACCTAATTTTATTCAATACCAATTTAATACTTTATAGCAAACAAATTAGCGTTTATTATCAAAAGGTTAAAAAAAAAAATAAAAAAATAAAAACTGTACAAACATACCTGTGAAATAGATTTCTTAGTTATATGATCTATCCCATTCATAAGATAGTCGGTTTAATTGGTTTTCCATGGCTACATAGGCGTAACCTCGAGCATTCAGTGTTTTTTCTTCTAAACATATGAACGGTCCATCTCTGCATAAAGTAACAAATTCGGTGTTTGAATAGGTTTGATTATTTGAACATTTACCTCCATGTGACCATTTTCCGCATTTGTGACATCGTTCTAGGTGTCGTGCTCTTCTTTTCGCTGCGGATTTTGATTTTCCTTTACCAAATTGTAACTTATTATCTTCGCATCTGGATTCTTTTCTAACTCCGTCCAATCTTTCTCTGATTACTGATACTATTTCACTCGGAAGTGTGTCATTATTACGTTTAGTGATCAAAGCGTGTAGCATTAGACCATGGTTTAGTTCACAGGCAGTCTTCATTTCCTAAAAAAAATAAAAATTCAGAATGGGGGGAGAAGACTAGTTCTTTAGGGTCTGCTAGGGAAAGACCGTTCGGGTTCCATTTTCGAGAACTACACGAAAACAGACAATCTAACTCTAACAGAAATACATAAACCCCTTTAAAGACTTGATTCTCCCCACACTTAGTTAGCTGTGGTATCGAAATTGTGATTAACTTCATTGTCTTCTTCCATCGGACCATGTATGTAATGTTTAACTCTGTGACCATTAACTTTAAATTCAATCCTATTTGAATTTATTAATTCTATCGTTCCGTATGGGAAAACTCTTTTGACTATGAATGGTCCAGACCATCTTGATTTCAATTTTCCAGGAAATAGCTTGAATCGTGAATTGAAAAGAAGAACTCTGTCTCCTTCTTTAAATTCTTTTGAACTTCTGATTCTTTTATCATGCCATTTCTTCGTTCTTTCCTTATAGATTAACGAATTATCTTATGCTTCATGTCTTAATTCTTCTAATTCGTTTAGTTGATTTAATCGTAGACGTCCAGCTTCATGTAAATCAAGATTACATGTCTTCAAAGCCCAAAATGCTTTGTGTTCAATTTCTACTGGAAGATGACATGCTTTTCCATAAACAAGTCTAAAAGGTGTGGTTCCAATTGGAGTTTTGTAGGCTGTTCTAAAAGCCCAGAGTGTATCCTCCAATTTAATGGACCATTCCTTCGGATTTGATCCTACGGTTTTCTCTAGAATACGTTTTAAAGCTCGGTTGGTATTTTCAACTTGTCCACTTGTTTGTGGATGATATGAGGTGGAGATTTTATGAGTTACTCCATATCTTTTAAGAACTTTCTCAAGTTGATTATTACAGAAATGAGTACCCCGATCACTTATTAAAGCTTTCGGTGTTCCAAACCTTGCAAAAAGACGTTTTAAAAAGTTGACTACAACTCGTGCATCGTTAGTTGGGAGAGCTTGTGCTTCCGCCCATTTAGATACATAATCAATGGCTACGAGAATATATAGATTATTATGAGATTTTGGAAATGGACCCATAAAGTCAATACCCCAAATGTCAAATACTTCACATACTTGGATGACATTTTGTGACATTTCATCACGTTGACTTATTTTTTCGGCCCTTTGACAAGCATCACAGGATTTACAAAGAAGGTGTGCGTCTTTGTAAATTGTAGGCCAATAGAATCCAGCATCATAAACTTTTCTTACTGTTAGTTGAGGCCCATAATGCCCTCCTGTTGGTCCTGTGTGACAATGGTTTAAAATTTTACTAGCTTCATCTCCAAATACACATCAGCGTATTATTCCATCGGGATAACTTTTAAAAAGATGTGGATCTTCCCAGAAATAGTGTTTTATATCACTAAAGAATTTCTTTCGTTTTTGGTACGATAATCCTTTTTCAAGGAATCCACATACTAAGTAGTTTGCATAGTCTGCAAACCATGGTATTTCATTATAATCTATTTTCAATAGATATTCATCAGGAAAGTTGTCTTGTATGGCCGATTCATTTAGAACTTCTAACTCGGGATTTTCAAGAAGAGAAAGATGATCAGCGGCGAGATTTTCTGCTCCTCTTTTATCTCGGATTTCAATATCAAACTCTTGTAAGAGTAAGATCCAACGGATTAATCTTGGTTTAGCATCTTGTTTCGAAAATAGGTATCTAAGAGCAGAATGGTCGGTATAGACCACCGTTTTTGCTAGAACGAGATATGATCGAAATTTGTCAAAAGCAAAGACAATAGCAAGGAGTTCTTTTTCAGTAGTTGTGTAATTTGTTTGTGCTCCTTGTAACGTCTTACTAGCATAATATATAGGTTGAAATCTTTTTTCAATCCTTTGTCCTAAAACGGCTCCCATTGCAAAATCACTTGCATCGCACATTAGTTCAAATGGTAGATTCCAATTTGGTGTTATCATGATCGGCGCATTAGTGAGTTTCTCTTTAAGAATATTAAAAGATTTGATACATTCATCTGAAAAGATGAATGGAGCATCCTTTTCTAGGAGTTTATTCATAGGAGTGGCAATTTTAGAAAAATCTTTTATGAAACGTCGGTAAAAACCGGCATGCCCTAGAAAACTCCTAACTCCTCTAACATTGGTGGGATGTGGAAGTTTAGCAATTACATCTAGTTTAGCTCTATCCACTTCAATTCCTTCTTTTGAAATTTTATGTCCAAGAACGATGCCTTCTTTAACCATGAAATGGCATTTCTCCCAATTAAGTACTAGATTTGATTGTTCGCATCTAATAAGCATTCGTTCCAGATTAGCTAGACATGTTTCAAATGTATCACCGAAGACTGAAAAGTCATCCATGAAAACTTCCATGCATTCTTCTATCATGTCATGAAAAATCGCCATCATACACCTTTGAAAGGTTGCAGGGGTGTTGCAAAGTCCAAATGGCATGCGTTTGTAAGCAAAAGTACCATAAGGGCACGTGAATGTGGTTTTCTCTTGATCTTCGGGTGCTATTGGAATTTGAAAATATCCGGAAAATCCATCTAGAAAACAATAGTAACTATTTCCGGCTAATCTTTCCAACATTTGATCTATAAAAGGTAAGGGAAAGTGATCTTTTCTGGTGGTGTCATTTAATTTTCTATAATCAATACACACACGCCATCCTGTTAAAGTCCTAGTAGGAATAAGCTCATTTTTCTCATTTGTAATGACAGTCATGCCACCCTTCTTAGGCACGCATTGAACTGGGCTTACCCATGGACTATCAGAGATTGGATATATCAAACCTGCATCTAGCAGTTTAATAATCTCTTTCTTAACTACATCTTGCATATTAGGATTTAGTCTTCGTTGGCGTTGCACATACGTTTTATGACCTTCTTCCATAAGGATTTTATGTGTGCAATACGAAGGACTTATTCCTTTAATATCATGAACCTTCCATGCAATAGCTGGTTTATGAGCTTTCAACACAGAAATGAGTTGTGATTTCTCATTTTCAGTAAGAGAAGACGATATTATTACAGGTAATTCAGATTTACCATGTAAATAAGCGTATTCCAAATGGTTTGGAAGTGGCTTTAACTCTAATTTCGGAGGTTCTTCTATCGATGATTTGTATCGATATCTGTCTTCTTCTTTTAGCATTTGAATTTCTTCTGTTGTTGGTTCATATCCATTAGCTATAAGTGTAGCTAACATTTCAGCTTCATCAACTGGTTCATTACCTTCTCCTAAAGAACATTCTCCTGTTCCTTGTAATTCTGAAAATTCTTCTAATAATTCTGCATGTGCATCTATAGTTTGAATATAATAACATGTATCATCTGCAGATTGTGGTTGTTGCATTGCTCTATCAACTGAAAAGGTAACACTCTCATCCTCTATACTTAGGGTCAATTTCTTACCGAACACGTCTATCATTGCTTTAGCCGTGTTTAAGAATGATCTTCCTAATATGAGAGGAACTTGAGAATCTTCTTCCATGTCCAGAACAACAAAATCTACTGGAAATACTAAAGTACCAACTTTAACTAGCATGTTCTCCATTATCCCTCTAGGATATTTTATTGATCTATCGGCTAGTTGTATGCTTATTCTTGTTGGTTTCAATTCTCCAAGGTCTAGTTTAGTGTATAGTGAATACGGCATTAGATTTATACTAGCACCTAAGTCTGCCAATGCTTCTATTGGACTAAGACTTCCCAGAAAACATGGAATTGAGAAACTTCCTGGATCAGATAGTTTTTCTGGTATCTTATTCAACAGCACTGCTGAACAATTAGCATTCATAGTAACAGCCGAGAGTTCTTCCATTTTCTTTCTATTTGAGATTAGATCTTTCAAGAATTTAGCATATCTAGGCATTCCTGAAATCACATCAATGAAAGGAAGATTTACATTTATTTGTTTAAACATATCCAAGAATTTGGATTGCTCGGCTTCAAGTTTCTCTTTCTTCATTTTACTCGGGTAAGGAAGTGGTGGTTGGTATGGTTTAACATAAGGTTTAGCCTTAACTGTGTTATCTACATTAACCTTTTCAACTACCGATTCTTTTTCCTTATCTTGATCAGGTTGTGGTTCTTGTGGAGTAGGAATAGCTTCATCAGAAGTTACAGGTATTTCAGGTGGTTTAAGTGTTGTACCACTTCTTGTGGTAATGGCTTTAGCTGTTTCATTCCGGGGGTTAGCATTTGTATCACTAGGTAGACTTCCCGGTTTTCTTTCACCTATTAACCTTGCTAGGTTACTTACTTCTTGTTCCAGATTTTGAATAGAAGCTTGTTGATTTCTAAATGCTTGAGCATTTTGTTCATTAGTTTGTTTCTGAGATGTGAAAAATTGCGTTTGAGTTTCAACTAGCTTCGTCATCATATCTTCTAAATTCGGCTTTTTATCATCAGTTTGTTGTGGTGGTTTGTTTTGAAAATTAGGTCTTTGCTGATTGTAAGTATTGTTGGATACTTGCTGATTGCTAGGACCTTGTTGGTTGTTGTATGGAATATTTCGGTTATATTTCTGATTTTGATTGTAAATCGGTCTTGGCGGTTGATAATTATTCTGATAATTATTTCCAGGCCTTTGGTTTATGTATGAAATATTCTCTCTTTGTTCCATTGTTAATTCAATACTGAGACAATCTTTTGTCAAATGTGGTCCTCCACACTGCTCACAACTAATTCGTATTGAGTGAATATCTTTAGTCATCTTTTCCATTCGTCTCTCGACAGCATCTATCTTTGCGGAAATGGAATCTAAGTCATGGCTAGAATCGGTTCTTGGTGCCACTCATGTGAGTGGGAAGCAGTGTTATCAATAATTTTGTAAGCATCAGTTTCAGTTTTCTTCATAATAGAACCACCAGCTGCTATATCTATGTCTTTCCTTGTAGTGATGTCGCATCCTTGGTAGAATATTTGTACTATTTGACAGGTGTCTAAACCACGCCTCATATAGAGTTTCATTCGGCTTCTGTGTAAACGTAACAATTTCTCCTTGAAGTCTTACGGCTTAAATACAGGAAAGAATTGTTTAAGAAATTTTTCAACTAAAACGTCCCATGTATCAATCGCCCCTTCAGGTAACGATTCCAACCAATCTTTGGCTTCTCCCTTTAAAGTCCAGGGAAATAACATGAGATATATCTGTTCATCCTCCACTTCTCGGATTTTAAATAGTGTGCAGATCCTATTAAAGGTACGTAGATGTTCATTTGGATCTTCCTTCGGCGCACCACTAAATTGGCATTGATTAGTCACCATGTGTAGAATTTGTCCTTTGATTTCATAATCTGGCGCATTAATGTCTGGATGAGTAATTGCGTGACCTTGGCCAGTGCGTTTAGCTCTCATTCGGTCTTCCATACTTAAAGGTTCCAGATTCTCCATAATTGAATTTGTTGAATCGAAATCACTAGAGGATTCTGATTTAAGGGTTCGTTCCTCAACAATCTCTGTTTGAATGATTGGTGGTTCCGGAGGAAAATTTAGTGGTTCAAGATCTATGAATCGTCCCTGAATATTCTCCGGATTCTCAATTGTGAGGTCGGGTTCAAAAAATGGATTATCGGAAATTTGAACTGGAGCACTTGGTCGACTGGATGACGATTCTAAAGAAAAATCAACGGTGGTAATATTTGCTAAATGTCTTGATCTAGTTACAGGTGGTGAATGTACAAAAGGTGATGAACGTCTTGCTCGGTGCATTCACTGAATATCCTATTAGTTTTTAAAAGGAAAGAAAAATTATAATAAGTTATCCAATCAATAGACTTTTCTGATTTTGCCCACGTTTCGAATAGTCAAAAGATGCAGCAGAGGGGCAGGATTCGTTTGGTCTCAATATAATTGAGGACTGTTTGGCTCCAATAATCCGGTCCACGTACAAATCCAACTATTACTACGAACCAGAAAATTTTGATGTCTATTAATTTAACCACTTAAAATAAATTTTCGTAATTTTAAGAAATTTAGATAAGAAGTAGAAAAAAATTCTAAGTCCTAAAACTAGAATAGCGAGAAATAAGAAAGAAAAAGAGTTCGTCGAAAAAGGTCGAAAAAGAAAAATGGTTGAAAAATAAAAGGTGACGGAAAAATAAAAGAAACTTATAAAACTTAAAAACACTTGACTAACCTAACCTTATTACTACAACTAACTTAAAATTATAATCGCAAATTGAGATTACTAATTGGAATGATAATTGATACATAGGTAAAAGTCGTCTAAAAATATTAAAGCTTACAGAAAAAACTAAATCCCAAATGGAAATAACTTAAAAAGAAACTAAAACTTAAAAAGGCGTCGCAAAGTTCTAAAGTACCTAAATCTTAGTCTAAAGAAAAAGCACTTAAGGAATTCTACGGCAAAGCCTAAAAATCTAGAAGTAAAAATAACTATGTGAAAAACTAAGTTTAAAACTAAATATGAGCTAAAAATACAAATATTACGCTAAAACGATTAAAAAGGGACAAAATATAAAAATATACAAAAAGTTGTAAAAAGTACAATTTTTATAAAAATATTATTTTTATATTAATTATTTTATAAAACTGTTAATTTTAAAGTTTAATTAAACTAATTAAACTAAATAATACAAATAATAAATAAAACTAAATTAATTAATTTAATATAAATAACCTAATTAGGTTTTAAAGTTAATAATAATAATAAATACCCCGTATTAAATGCAGTTTAGGGCTTATGGTCAGCTGTGTCAGTTTGCTCCGCGAGTCGCGGTGCCCAAAGCAGAAAACTCCGCGAGTCGCGGGGTTCCAAAATTCAAATGACAGGTTGTTTAAAATTCGACGCGTTTTTTTTTCTAAATAAACACAAAATATTTAAATAAAACTTATATTTTTATAAAATAAAAATAAAGAAACTTTATAAAACTTAAATATTTAACAAACTCTTAAAAATATTTATATTTTTGTTTTCTTTTTATATTCTCGAATAATTAAAAACGTATTTTTTACAAAAACGTATTTTTATAAAAGTAAACTAAAAATAAAAATCTTTTTTTTATGTAGCGTTGCGCTTCCGGCTTTTAAGCTAGATATCTCCCCGGCAGCGGCGCCAAAAATACTTGATGTTTTAGCAGAGTAGTATAAAATACTATTAATTTTACAAGAAAATACTATTAAATACGATACAATTTTACACAAGATATTTATTTATTTATAGAATGGATATACTTAAACCTTGCTACAACACTTATAGGCAGTGTACCTAATCGTACAGTAGTGTAGTTTTTAGTAAGTCCGGTTCGTTCCACATGGAAAATCTTTAAACAAAGCTTAACGCTATATTAGTTTACTTTTATAAAAATACAAATATATATATAAGTAATATTATTATTATAAAGGGGGGTTTTTACCGTTTAATGACCGGTTTGTCGATTTTAAAACTTTAGTCGCAGTTAAAACCAAATGTAAAATAATAAATAAATACAAGATTTAATTTAAAGCGTAAAGTAAATTACGATAATGAAATTGCGAATAATAAAAGTGCGATAAAATAAACTTGCGATAATTAAAAAGTACGATAATTAAAAGTGCAATTAAATATAATAACAATAAAAATGCGATAATTAGAAGTGCAATTAAATATAAAATAAAAGAAATAAAATATGAAATAAAAGAATTATGCTTATTTAAACTTCCGTGATCATGATGTTTGACGTGTTGATTTTAGTTTTATGCCCATGGGTTAATTGTCCTTTGTCATGGATTATTTAATATGTCCGTCTGGTTTTTGTCCATAACAGTCCATCAGTCATAAATATAAAGTACGAGTGTCCTCGTTAAATTATCCTTATAGCCGAACTTAAATATTCCAACTAATTGGGGACTTAAACTGTAACAAGATTTTAATACCTTGTTTAATAATTACACCAGGATGTCGACTGAGTGTAACCCAAGGTTTTAATATTTTGTTATCAATTATACCAAGTGTCCTTGTACATAATTTCACCCCTGTTTTAATTATTCTAGTGGCTATTAATCCATTCCCGTGTCCGGTTAAATGAACGATTATTCGTACATATAAATACCCCGCCCATCGTGTCCGATCGAGTGTATATGGTAATTTATAGGGACGCCCAATTGTAAATCTTTATATTAACATTAACAAACTATCATTTAGTTAAACAAATATAAAGCCCATTAATAGCCCATAGTCTAATTTCCACAAGTGTCGTTCTTTTATCCAAACCCCAATTATGGTACAAAGCCCAATTACCCAATTTTAGTAATTAGCCCAACATCATGATTACTTCGGTATAAATAAGCATAATAATAACTTAGCTACGAGACATTAAATTAAAAAGGTTGAACATAACTTACAATGATTAAAAATAGCGTAGCGTTACACGGACAGAATTTCGACTTACACCCTTACAACATTTGCTAACATACCCTTATTATTAGGATTTAAAATTAAAATTAAAATTAAAATATAAATTATATATATATTTTTACGTATATATTGAGAGAGAGATAGATATTGGATTTTTTTGCGATCAGAATTTGTTTGCTTTTATAGGGAGTTTCAGTTTTTGGGGCTCTGCGACTCGCGGCATTTTTGCTCTTCAAACTCCGCGAGTCGCGGAGTTTGAAATTCCAGCTCACTCCAAATTGGATCTTAGTCTGCCGACGGTTTATTATATAATATAATATATATATAATTTATATAATTAATTATATATTATATTATATTTATATGCATAGTTAACTTGTAATTTTTAGTACATTGCGTCGAGCGTTGAGAGTTGACTCATGTCCCGGTTCCGGATTTTCGAACGTCCTTGCGTACAATTTAATATCTTGTACTTTGCGTTTTGAATCTTGTACTCTTGTAATTTCGAGATGTTTCTTATCAATAATTGGAACCTCTTTGATTGTCTTTTGTACTTTTGAGCTTTTTGGTCGTTTGCGTCTTCAATTCGTCAAATCTGTCTTTTGTCTTCACCTTTTATTATTTAAACGAATATCACTTGTAAATAGAACAATTGCAACTAAAAGCTTGTCTTTCTTGAGGAATAATGCTATGAAATATATGTTCGTTTTTAGCATTATCAAATTTGTTGTTTTTCTATTTATTACAACCATCACCAACACGACAACTCCGATCACCACCATTGAAAACCGTATAGGTTACCACCATCATGAGCCATCTTCTTCTTCTTTGTTAAAACCACAAACCACTTTTTACAACATCATCTCACCTTCACTTTCAAATCCCATCCATCTTCTACCACCTCATCAATTGCCGAGAGTTACCAACCAAATGAACCCTCACTTGCTACTTCAAACAATCACCTTCATCACCATCACGAACTTACCATTTTCATTAATCACCTACGGCACACACCTCCATGAATCACCCATCAACCGATCACTTGACATCACGGCTTAACCACATCGAACACCAACACCATTTATTATGGTATGATTATTGTAAGTGCTACAAGTATTAATTTATGTTAGAAAACCAATCCTAGCATGAACTGCTGCTAATTGCTAGCTGTCTGATTCATTCTTTGTTGTAACAAATAAAGAATGAGGAAACAGTGATGAAAAGAAGATAATATTTATGAATATACATGATCATTTATTTATCAAGTGTGCATGTGGAACACTAGTGGCAGACAAGCTTGAAAAATCCCACTTGCATTTTAAATGAAACCGGTATATTATAACAACTCTTTGGCATTTTTCTTTGACTATGTAGTGGAATGATAGAAAGTGTTGTGGGGCATTTTTTTGTTTTTTATAAAAAGCGAATCCTAGATGATGTATTTAAGCTGGAGTTAAACACGATCTGTGGCGTAAGCCTTTATATCTTTGTTGGGCCGCAAGTTTTGGATTGATAGTGGACTGATTATGATCCACTTCTTCTTTCTATTTGGGTCGAGAAACTTGTTATATTTATTTGGGCCGAGAGTTTTATGATACGGAGGCCAAATAAATGATCGATGATATGATACATGATAAATAAAGTTTACGGTGATGATTTAGGTTATGGTGACGGGTACACAATGATTCGATGATTAGGAAAGAAAAATGATTATGATAGGCGATATTATGATTTTATGTTGATTCGAGGATGAATAAAATGATGATGATCGTGATAATATGATGAAACAGAGATAGAGTGAATAGATTTAATATGGGGATTTAATTAGAAAATAAAAGCAGAGGAGTGCTTTGGAAGAGAATCATTTAAGCGAGAGGTCTTTGGTTCGAGCCTGACTTGTAGCATTTTTTTTAAAAAAAAAAGAAGAAGAAACATTTAACAGGATAAATAAATTTAAGTATGCTTGTTATCAGAAAATACGAAATAGAGGAGTGGTCTTGGAGTATATTGGGTTAGCGGGACGTCACGGGTTCAAACCCGGACTTGGGCATTTTTTTTAGATTACTCAATTGAGGTAGTTATTTATTTATTTACTTATCATTATCATTATTATCATTATTATTAAAATTAATATTTTTAGGATCATTATTATTATCTTATCATTATTATTATTAGTATTAACATTATTATTAATATCTTTATTATTTTTAGTATCATCACTATCATTATTATTACTTTTACCATTATTATTATTACAACTATATTATTTTTATTATCAATATTGCTAATAATATTATTATTATAAAAGTTAGTTATATTTAATAAAACTACATTTTTTTAAAATTAATTATTTAAAATATATAAAGTAAATATATTTAAGTTAATAATGAAACACATGAATTACTAAAACTAACAGTTATATTAATAATAATATATAATTTATTTGACTTCAATTATACGTGTTAATATATATATATAAATGATATAGGTTCGTGAATCCAAGGCCAACCCTATAATTGTTCAATGACGTCATATGTATTTTTACTACCAAATACAGTATGGTGAGTTTCATTACTCCCTTTTTATATATATTTTTGGGCTGAGAATACACGCGCTGTTTTATAAATGTTTTACGAAATAGGCACAAGTACTAAAACAAATTCTATGTGGGTTTAAACCAGAAATATACCCTTAGCTGGGTAACATTAAACTACTTGTCTATGTACGGTAGGCGCGATGCCTAAAGATAGATCTATTGGGCCTGACAAACCTCATCCTGACTATGGGATGCTTTAGTACTTCGAGGTTATTTTAAACACACCTGATCTGGTGTATTCAGAGGGTAAAACATGAACGTTAAGGCTTGTTACCGGGTGCCTACAACTTATAGAATACTTTTATACACTTGCGAGTGTACATATATTTATAAATGGAAATCTTGTGGTCTATTAATATATTGAAATGATTGTTATGATAAACCTATAAACTCACCAACCTTTTGGTTGACACTTTTAAGCATGTTTATTCTCAGGTATGAATTAAGTCTTCCGCTGTGCATTTGCTCATTTTAAGGACATTACTTGGAGTCGATCATCGCAATGGAACCTAATGTTGATGACTTCGTCCAGATGGATTAGGACGGGTCTTTACAATGAAGAATGTCGAAAAGCATTTAACTATCTGAAGGAACGGCTAACAAAAGCACCCATCATTATAGCTCCTGATTGGAGTCTACCATTTGAAAACATGTGTGATGCGAGTGACTTCGCAGTTAGATCCGTGCTTGGACAACGGACAGATAAACACTTTCATCCAATCTATTACGCAAGAAAAACCGTAATCGGAGCTCAAGAGAATTACACTACCACGGAAAAGGAGCTGTTAGCTTTAGTATTCGCCTTCGACTAATTCTGTTCCTATCTCATCCTGTCCAAAACGACGGTCTATACAGATCATTCAGCCCTCAAATATCTATTCACTAAGCAAGATGCGAAACCAAGAATCCTACGATGGATCTTACTCCTTCAGGAATTCGATATTGAGATTAAAGATAAGAAAGGAGCAGAGAACGTCGCAGCAGACCATCTTAGTCATTTGGAGAACCCAGCGATGGAAAAACTTGCTGAACAAGATATCAGAGATAAATTTTCGGAAGAACAGCTTATGAGTTTAGGACATACTCACATAGGATCACAATTTACTGACACTCCTTGGTATGCCGACATGACCAACTACCTAGTTGTCGGAGTAGTACATAAGGGAATGAGCATCTCCCAAAGAAGGAAGTTCTTCAGGGATGCCAAGTACTACTACTGGGAAGATACTTACCTGTTTAGAATTTGCCCTGATCAGATAATCAGGAGGTGCGTAGATGAAAAATAAGCAGCAGGGATTCTTCATCAATGTCACCATGGACCAACTAGAGGTCATCATGGAGCAAACTTAACCGCAAGAAAAGTCTACGAATCAGAATTTTATTGGCCGTCTATATTCCGAGATGCGCAAGAGCTTGTAAAGCGTTGCGATGCATGCCAAAGGCTAGGTATTATCTCTATGAAGAATGAGATGCCTCAGATTAATATCCAAGCTTGCGAGATTTTCGATATATGGGGATTATACTTTATGGGGCCATTCCCAAAGTCTAATGGGAAAGAATATGTCCTCGTAGCAGTAGATTACGTCTCCAGATGGGCCGAAGCCCAAGCATTTCCAACCAATGATGCCAAAGTCGTCACCAACTTCCTGAAGAGACTCTTCTACCAATTTAGAGCTCCCCGTGCTACACTTCTATAATACTCAATTTATGAAGGTGATGTAACAATACGGAGTTACCCACAAAATGTCCACTGCCTATCATCCGCAGACTAACGGACAAGCAGAGGTCACGAACAGAGCACTCAAAAGAATCTTAGAACGAACTGTCGGCCATCATGGAAATAAATGGGCAGAGAAACTAGACGATGCTCTGTGGGCATTCCGGACTGCTTACAAGAATCCTCTAGGGACTACACCCTACCGCATGATCTATGAAAAAGCCTGTCACCTTCTACTGGAACTTGAATATAAAGCTCTCTGGGCACTGAAGACCTGCAACCTCGATCCCTCAGTTATCGCAAAGCATCAGAATATGCAGATGAACGAACTCGCCGAATTAAGAGACCAAGCATACGAAACGTCATACATCTACAAGGAACGAACGAAGCTTACGCATGATGCAAAATTGATTCCTACAAATTTCGCCCCTGGAGATAAAGTTCTGCTCTTCAATTCTTGGTTCAAGAAGTTCGCAGGAAAATTTAGATCAAGATGGAGTGGCCCATACAAAGTTGTACATGCTTTTCCATACGGAGCCGTGGAATTGAAAGGACCTACTGGCAACTTCAAAGTCAACGGCCACCGACTAAAAGCTTATTTAGAAGACCATGAAAAGGAGGAGCACCTCTTCTCCTTTGATCCATTCTGACGATCTGACAAGGAAAAGTCGAGCTATAACGACTTGATAAACAAAACGCTCTTGGGAGACACCCCTTGATTATCCTTTTTATTATTATTTATATTTTATTTTCAGTCTTAAAATATTATCTCTATGTACTAACAACTAATCGTCATACTTGCGCTTAGTACTTACAAGTTTGTTAAATATGTTCAGGCAAAAATGCCAAGTTCAGGAGCTTCAGCTTACATCACAGTTCGCAGGAGGAGGACTCCTAGAGTTTACTCATCCGGAAGCAGTGCTGATCAGAACAGGCCATCAATAGGGCAATTAGGCCCAAGGAGATTGATATTGAAGAATGTTGAGGAGGATATTGGCACAACACCGCCAGCTCCTCCCGTTTGACGATCTAGACGTCTAGTCAGGAGGCCTACCGAGCACACACAACTACCAGAGACACATGCACCACAGACGGTGATACACTATGGAGCCACCTTAAATGACCCTGATGTTACATGGGCACTACTCAGAGACCAGCAGAGGCTCTACCAAGCTCTTAGAGCATACCTTTAGCACGAGGAGATGTTGCACAGTACTCTGGGCCCGTCGTCATTTAGGCTAGCGCGTCGTGTTCAGCCAACACGATAAGCTACCCCCAGGTGTTCCACACCGGCCTCAGTTCACTCAGTTGCCTCAGCTGCCATGCCTGCACATGCTACTCATATTCACATCACGCCGCCTGCTCCAGTCACCGAGCTAGTTCCAGTCACTGAGCTACCTGAGGGTTGTCACCTAGTCACTATTCCCATATCAGTTGAGCCACTAACGGCTCAGGCATTTGAGATCACCGGGAGCATACCTGACGAGGAGCCTTTCCCGAGCCTATCAAACCTGGAGTTGCCATCAAACCTCTGTCTGGATTCACTACTAGGCCATGAGTTGGATATAGGGCAACCACTTGAGTACTTGCCGAGACTAGACGATGATGATGATCCCTTTGGATACTTCGCAGCGCCGACTCAGCACATTGACCAGGATAGTATTCCATAGACTACTTTACTTTATTTTACTTTTAGTTTTTTTTTTTTTTTTTGAAGCATTGTACCAAAAAAGTTATATATAGTAGAAATGCTGCCTTTCTCTTTTTGTTCTTCATACAGAAATATTATCAAAAGAGACTGGTCCTTAGGAGACTGACCGTAGGAAGGCCCAGCACTAGGAAAGTAACACGACCATAGGGAAGTAATCCTTCCTCAAACCAATTTCAATTATTACTCACTAAAATCTCTAAGTGTGGGGTAACCCCCACAACTAACTTGGAAATTTTAGAAGTCAATGTCCTTAAATTATAAAGTATTAAAATATTCTTTCTAGAGAACATTAGGGACAATGTTCTTCTAAGTGTGGGGTAATGGGTAAAGGTTTTAAAGGTCGAGTAACCGTAATATGCCAAGTTTTGAAAAATTCTTTTGTCCAAAAAGCAATTAAGCAATGGATATTGGGTAATTTCTAAAAATTCTTATTTTGTTTTGCCCAAAAGATCTAATAAAATTGCTAGAAATCGATTTTCGGAACATTTATTAGAACTGAACGATTATGCTGAAACTTATGTTTTGTGTCAAAAGATTTCTTTTAAGGAAATAAGTAAAAGGCTACGTATGATCAAGCACGACCCCTACTCCCAAAAGGTAAGGAATCTTGGACCCAAAGTATCTGTATGACCCATCAAATCTACAGTACTTTGTCATTTCGATTGATGAGCGTGTCGGTGTAAGGTTCAAGTTAGAACTTGGTTTCTTACATACGTTTCAAGACCAATGGTTAGTAAACGCCATACGTGGTGCAGGTGCGATACTCCTTCCGAAATCATTCTGAATAGAGAAGACAAAAAGCCATCCGTTTCCGTTTCCACTCCACTCAATTTAAACCGACCAACTCACATAAAGAGTTGATGAATCAAAAATATTCACCCCAAATTCACTCCCAAAAATACACCATTCACTCCCCTTTCCATTCATCAAAAGATCCAGAGATTAGTAAAGAGATAGATCGATCAAATTCGCTTCAAAAGCACTTGTTGAAATATTCCGAATCCCTGATTGTTTTTGATAGGTCAAAGACCTATTTTCAGTGGATTATCACTTCCTCTCTGGGCACCAGGAATGAAAGACAAAAGTTATGAAGAAAGGGTATGCCGAAAAAAAAATGTGTGAAAGAGCAAAGTCTCTATGAATAAGGCAAAGAAAAACCCGAGAAGTTGCCCTAAAGAAGGATGCCGGAAGAGCCAAAGAAAATTCTAAACAAAGTCTTAGCAAAATCCGCCTCTTTTGAAGAAATTTTTTTACGGATTCCAGGCCATTCTCTATCCAAACATGGATACTCTGAAGAATCAAAGTCTATCAATTCTCTCAAAATCAAAATATCTGGATACCTTTCACCGATCCATAAATTTCCCGACCAAACCTTTACAACCCGTCTTCCTCTTGAAAGAATGCCTAGGAAGAAGATCAGTGCCATCCTTACTTAACCGGTGGAGATATCGATGCTTTACCAAGCCTATGATGAGAACTGTCACACGACTTGCTTCTGAGCGACAATACAATTAGAATAGGACACCCTAAACACTTGAGTGATATGAGTGACCCGCTAGTGAAGAGCCTGATCATGTATACTTTACATCTGAGAGTTGGAATCTACGCCTTTTTCACTATGGACGCAATTGAAATCTAGCGACCAAATCATCGAAGGTCGAAACTTTTTCTAATACTTTCGAAAGATGTGGCGACTTCTGATGAAGGCATAATAAAAAGATCTATGGGTGGAGCAAGGGAGAATCTATTAGAAAGATCCTTATATTCCCGCTTTTTGCTTGAGGAAAAGCAAAGTCAAGTGTGGGGTATCTGATATCGGCCAAAAAGTCACATTTTTATCCCCAATATTGAGCCCTAGAACAATAAAGATTTAAACTTTGTCGGTAAAATTATCGCTTTTTCGGTTGATTTTGTAGATTAAGTAATTACGAAGGCGATGCAAAAAGAATCAAGTAAAACGGAGCTAAAACGAAGATTTTAGAGCGAAAACGGTGAAAGATAAGAAATCAAGTTACGATCCAGCAAATCAGCAAGCCAAACGGCTTGCCAAACGGCCTGCCAAATGGCCTGCCAGTATGGCAAACAGCCTGCCAAACAGTCAGAGCAAATGAGCACCTTAAACGGGCAAACCTGGAAAACGGGCCCTGCAAACGGCTTGCCAAACGGCCTGTCAGCCATTTGCAGGCAAATTTCAAGTCTATTTAAAGGGCTTTTTCTATCCATTTCAACACACACTCAATTTGTAATTCATTTCATATTTTCAAGCTTTTAGTTAGTTTTTAGTAGTAGTTAGCTTAGCTTTTATTTTCCGGAGGATATCTGTAAGACCCTGTTTTGGTTTCAGCTTTGTTCAGTTATTCGGGACGCCGTCTAAGATGGTGGGACGCCGTCTAACAGAGAAGGACTGGACGCCGTCCAGAATGTTGGACGCCGTCCAATTGGTCTGTCGGGCCAGCTGTGTAGTTTTTAGATTTTAAAAGGGGTATGTTGGTCTTTTTACTTGGTGGCCGGTTTTAAGCCACAAATGGGCAAGGTTGAGCTCATTTAACCTTATCTTCACCAACATAAACATTCTCAACCATATCTAGAGAGAGAGGAAGGGTTTAGAGAGAGAGAGAGAGAGAGAGAGAGCTTGATTTGGAGAAGAAGGAGTCGGATTCTCACCAAAGCTCGGGTTTTAAAGTTGTTCATCTCGTTCACGGCTATGTTTTAGTAGTATTGGTAAGTTCAAACTCCGAATTTCATTTGTTAGAATTGATATTCAAGTTAGGGTTTGAGTTTGATTAGTTGAGAAAACCCTTTTAGATGATGAAGTGGGTTTATGGTGACTAGTTATTCTTGTCACTTGGCGGGTTTTGGGTTGGTTGACGATTTGGCCTTGATTAGGCTTTGATGATGGGTTTAATCATTAGGTTTAGTGATTATGGAAGTGTTAGAACCCTTTTGGGAGTATTTGGTTGACTAATTTTGAAATGGGTCAAAATTAGGGTTTGGTGTCAATTTGGGTAAGACGAGTGTTTAGCACTTGTGTTCAGGTTTAATTGGCGTATTAGGACCATTTTCACTTGTGTTAGTGATTATTGGTTAGTTTGGGCACGGTTTGTGTTTGGAAGTGCATTTGGGTCGAAATTTCACTAAGTGTGATTTGGGTTGGTTTGTAAGTCCACCCTAATTGTGCTGTTTGTATTGTGATAATGAAATAGGTACATTCCATCGGCAAGTTGCGGATTAATTTGGTAGCATTCATCAAGGCGACAAGGTGAGTGTTAATATCCTATGTGCATATGTATGTGTAGGATGGGTGCGGGTCGGGTGAAGTGATTCTCGGTTATAGAGTTCACTTCACATATAGGTGGATTTGATGGACTTATGTATGGGTCCAATTGGCACGGTTGTGCATTTTGGTTGACCACCTTTGACGAGGTGCACACTTTGCGTGTACGATATCACATATGCTTGTGATGTGGATTATACAACTCCAATGGCGAAGGGTTGGTATTGAGTTGTGATTGGAGAAGTGGATTCACGATGACGCGTGTAGTTTCGGTCATCTTATTGAGAAAGTGAGTCTCGTGTAGTTCGGATTCACGATGACTCGTATAGTTCGGTCATCTTATTGAGGTAGTGATCTCGTGTGGTTGCGGATTCACTAAGGCTCGTGTAGTTCGGCCAACCTCGATGTTGTTGTGGTATTGAGGATAGTAATCTCGTGTGGATGCAGATTTACTAAGGCTCGTGTAGTTCTGCCAATCTTCATGTTGGTAATTGGTAGTCGGTTCCGGTATTGGGTTAAGGGGTTAACCTTGGACGTTTATATACTGTTTTATATATTGTCGTATTGTTGTGTTGTAGCTAACCCTCTGGGTGTAGCTTATTGGCGTTGTTCACATCGTCGTTGGTGAACTTATATTTGTTGTTATTATTAGCTTGATGCTTAGTGATCGTACGGTATGCTTAGCTTATCTTGCCTTTATGCTTGGATGCTCCTGTATGCGTTATTTGATTACTTATGTGGCGTGTCCATTTTATGCATATATATGTATGTAGTATATTCTCACTCACTAAGCATTAGCTTACCCTCTCGTTGTTTACATTTTTATAGATTTGCATGGATGTGGTGGCTCGGGTAAGCGTGGGGACTAGTGGACATGCGTAGTTGCTTAGAAGATGTGCTTTTGGATTTGATTCGGATTGGGTAGCGTATCCCCAATCACCATGCTCGGTCTTCGTTTTTTTGTTAAACTCATATGGTCGAAATCTCGTAATTTTGTACGAAAGTCGTAAAACGGCCGATGTGGGCACGGTGTCGTAAAACTCGATTTTATCGTGGAAAACGCTTAGTTTTAATTATTATAACATATTGTGAAAGTGTTTTCGTTTAAAAGTGTCGGGAAGCGGGTTTTCCGCCCGCGTAACTTTGACAAACTGATCAGGAACTTTTAGTACATTTGGACGCCGTCCAAAAGGCTTGGACTGTAGTGACCCGAACTTTTCTATGTTTATATATATTAAATGAAATTGATTTTTACATGATTAAGTGTTTCCAACATGTTAAGCAATCAAACTTGTTATGACTTGATTAATTAAAATAGGTGTCATATAGACAATTGACCACCCAAGTTGATCGGTGATTCACGAACGTTAACACTTGTAAAAAACTATATGATGACATACATATGGATATATATATATATATATATATATATATATATATATATATATATATATATATATATATAGTTAACATGATATTATGATAAGTATGTACCTCATTAGGTATTTTAACAATGAGTTATATACATAAAAATGAGACAATTGAATTAAGAAACTTGAAAACAGTATATATAACGATTATCGTTATAACAATGTCTTACTAATTTCATATGAATCATTTTAAGATATTGATACACTATATATAAACATGGTAAATGATAAGTAAACATATCATTAAGTATATTAACAATGAAATACGTATGTAAAAACAAGACTACTAACTTAAGGATTTCGAAACAAGACATATATGTAACGATTATCGTTGTAACGACATTTAAATGTATATATATATATATATATATATATATATATATATATATATATATATATATATATATATATATATATATATCATATTAATATATATTAATATATCATAATATCATGATAATATAATAATTTAAAATCTCATTAGATATAATAAACATTGGGTTAACAACATTTAACAAGATCGTTAACTTAAAGGTTTCAAATCAACATTTACATGTAACGACTAATGATGACTTAATGACTCAGTTAAAATGTATATACATGTAGTGTTTTAGTATGTATTTATACATTTTTGAAAGACTTCAAGATACTTATCAAAGTACTTCTACTTAACAAAAATGCTTACAATTACATCCTCATTCATTTTCATCAACAATTCTACTCGTATGCACTCGTATTTGTACTCGTACAATACACAGCTTCTAAATGTATTTACTATTGGAATATACACTCCAATGATCATCTCTTAGCAGCCCATGTGAGTCAACTAACCATGTAGGAACCATCATTTAACATCTAGCATGAAATATCTCACAAAATTATAAACTAATGGAGCCTATATGGAGACTACACATTCATATGATTTTGAGAGCTCACAAACACATTCACTTTGTAATTTTCTTGAATCAAATTACTCTTTATCAAGTGTTCTTCCTTTGTTCTAAGTGTTCTTCATCATCTTCATCAAAATCTAGCTCAATCTAGTTCATAAATCCATACATAAACCAAGATACAAAACAACTACTCAAGAACACACCAACAACACTTCCAAGTTTGCTAGCATACTTCCAATCTTGCAAATCCACTTTGAGTGATCATCCAGCCTCAAGAAATATTTCTTATTTACAGTAAGATATCTTTCTAATAAAAGGTAATACTCATATTCAAACTTTGATTCAATTTCTATAACTTTAACAATCTTATTTCGAGTGGAAATCTTACTTGAACTTGTTTTCGTGTCATGATTTTGTTTCAAGAACTTTCAAGCCATCCAAGGATCCTTTGAAGCTAGATCTATTTTTATCATTTCCAGTAGGTTTATCCACAAAACCTGATGTAGTAATGATGTTCATAACATCATTCAATTCATATATATAAAACTACCTTATTCGAAGGTTTAAACTTGAAATCACTAGAACATAGTTTAGTTAATTCTAAACTTGTTCACAAACAAAAGTTAATCCTTCTAACTTGACTTTTAAAATCAACTAAACACATGTTCTATATCTATATGATATGCTAACTTAATGATTTAAAACCGGAAAACACGAAAAACACCGTAAAATCGGATATACGCCGTCGTAGTAACACCGCGGGCTGTTTTGGGTTAGTTAATTAAAAACTTTGATAAACTTTGATTTCAAAGTTGTTCTTCTGGGAAAATGATTTTTCTTATGAACATGAAACTATATCCAAAAATCATGGTTAAACTCAAAGTGGAAGTATGTTTTCCAAAATGGTCATCTAGACGTCGTTCTTTCGACTGAAATGACTACATTTACAAAAACGACTTGTAACTTGTATTTCTGACAATAAACTTATACTTTTTCTATTTATATTCATAAACTTAAGTTCAATATGAAACCATAGCAACTTGAAACACTCAAAATGGATTTAAAACGAAGAAGTTATGGGTAAAACAAGATTGGATAATTTTTCTTGTTGTAGCTACGTGAAAATTGGTAACAAATCTATATTAATCATATCCTAGCTAACTTATATTGTATTATACATGTATTCTAATATATTATGTAATCTTGGGATACCATAGACATGTATGAAAATGTTTTGACATATCATATCGACCCATCTATATATATTATTTGGAACAACCATAGACACTCTATATGCAGTAATGTTGGAGTTAGATATACAGGGTTGAGGTTGATTCCAAATATATATATACTTTGAGTTGTGATCTAGACTGAGACGTGTATACACTGGGTTGTGGATTGATTCAAGATAATATATATCGATTTATTTCTGTACATCTAACTATGGACAAATAGTTGTAGGTTACTAACGAGGACAGCTGACTTAATAAACTTAAAACATTAAAACGTATTAAAAATGTTGTAAATATATTTTGAACATACTTTGATATATATGTACATATTTGTTATAGGTTCGTGAATCGACCAGTGGCCAAGTCTTACTTCCCGATGAAGTAAAAATCTGTGAAAGTGAGTTATAATCCCATTTTTTTTTAAATCTAACATTTTTGGGATGAGAATACATGCAGTTTTATAAATGTTTTACAAAATAGGCACAAGTACGTGAAGCTACATTCTATGGTTGAATTATTAAACCGAATATGCCCCTTTTTAGTCTGGTAATCTAAGAATTAGGGAACAGACACCCTAATTGACGTGAATCGTAAAGATAGATCTATTGGGTTCAACAAACCCCATCCAAAGTACCGGATGCTTTAGTACTTCGAATTCATCATATCCGATGGGAGTTCCGGAATGATAGGGGATATTCTATATGCATCTTGTTAAGGTCGGTTACCAGGTGTTCACCATATGAATGATTTTTATCTCTATGTATGGGATGTATATTGAAATATGAAATCTTGTGGTCTATTATTATGATTTGATAAATATATAGGTTAAACTGATAACTCACCAACATTTTTGTTGACGTTTAAAGCATGTTTATTCTCAGGTGATTATTAAGAGCTTCCTCTGTTGCATGCTAATATATGGACAAGAGTTGGTGTCAGCATGTTTGTATATTATATTGTTTAAAACTACATTCGAGATTTACTTTGTTGTAACATATTAATATTGTAAACCAATATGTATTGGTCGTGTGTAAGTGTGATATTTTTAGATTATCATTTCTGGATAATCTAGGTGGTGATTTTTTAACCTTGTCGATAAAATAAAAGTTATGGTTTGTTTTTAAAAACGAATGCAGTCTTTGAAAAACGTCTCATATAGAGGTCAAAACCTCGCAACGAAATCAATTAATATGGAACGTTTATAATCATTATGAACGGGACATTTCAGTTAGTATCAGAGCTGGTTTATGTAAAGACCTGTCCTTATCCTCCCGGACGATATCATCAACAGTTGGTCCCATCGCGATGATCGACTCCAAGTAATGTCCTTAATATGAGCTAATGCACAGCGGAAGACTTAATTCGTACCTGAGAATAACATGCTTTAAAAAGTCAACATAAAGTTGGTGAGATATATAGGTTTGATGCTAGCAGCGTTATAACAATGGACCACAAGATTTCATATGTAAACATTTTAATAAAAATATTCTAAGTGGTTGAGCACTTGGTAACCATACTTAACATTTTCACGTCGCATATTCCCTTTAATATGAAATCTTACTACACCGTACCAAGTGTAGTCACAAAACGAAGTACTGTGCAACCGTTGAATACTGGTCGTCCAGTCCGATTGGGGTTGTCAGGCCCGATAGATCTATCAACAGGATTCGCGTTTACAATACCGCTGTAAATATTAGTTACCAAGCTACAGGGAAGTATGCCAGTGGTACAACTCAACGTAGAATATATTTTTCAGTTACTTGTGTCCATAATGTAAAACATAAAATACATGTATTCTCATCCCGAAATATTTAGAGTTTAAAAGTGGGACTATATACTCACCAAACTGTATTTTGTAGTAAAAATACATATAACATCATTGAACAATGCAGGGTTGGCCTCGGATTCACGAACCTATATTCCATTATGTATATTAACACATAATAATAATATTCAAATAAATATGTATTTTGATATTAGTGATATACCTATGATATTAAATTTAATATTAATAATTACTTAAATATATTTATTTTATATATATTCTATTAAATTATTAATCTATTATATACTTTATTAAAATATCTTGGATAAGTATTTAGTATTAATATTTTTAAATACTCTTAATTTTTAATATGATATCTTTTTTTTATAAATTCGAGTTATATTAAAATATTAAAACGTAAATGAAACAAAAGTATTTTGTTAGTAAAAGTAGTTTACTTATAATATATAATCCTATATATTTAAAGTTTGTATTTAATTTATAAAATCTATATTTTTTTTTTAGTTTAAGATCATAGAAATATAGTTATATTTTATATATCTAAAATTAAAGTTATAGTTAGTATTTGTAATTATAATAATATTAATGATAAAAATAATACTAATAATATGTATAATAAGTATAAGTATACTACCTTTGAAGAGCCCTTTAAAAATAAAACTGCTCCAAGTCAGGTTCGAACTCAGATACCCTCGCTCACACCACAACACTCAAACCACTCGACTGCTTTTGTTTTCCTGAATTAATCTCATTTCATTAATTTATAACACATATTTATTCTGTTCCAACCTCTTTCTTCTTGTTCAAATCAAACGACCCCAAACCATATTCAAGAATCATTACAGCGATTCAATTAAACATGTTTTGGATTTTCAACGAAACAAAAACAATTTATAACCAGTGATTTTAAATCATCAGACATCAGATGAACACAAAAAAAATAAATAAATAAATAAAACAGCGGTTTGGCTCGTTTATAAACTCAGATATGAATTCAATTTTTTTGAATGTTTTAGAAGAAGTTTATAACATGAAAAAGATTGGAAATCCTTCCTACAACATCTCTGATTCGTCAATTTGAGTTGAAACACCAAAACGAGTACCAATTTTGCTATGAACACATGCTTTAACTTTTTAATAAAATAACTTTGAATCGACAATTGGAATTCAATAGGGAAAATTAAATTTTCAAACTTTGCAGGAAGCTTAAACTGAGAAATCCTAACCTTTCTGCGTTTATGGTTTTTGAAAATTCGTTCAATTCAAGCTTTTGGTAAAAAGAACAATGGCGACAGAGTGAGGAGCTGTCCTAATTAAATTTTTTTTTTTTTTTAAAAGACAGCAGATAAAGCAGCGAATGGTTTGGTTATACTTAATGAAAATCGAAATATAGAAGCATGATTTATAATCCGATCGATTGGGTTTTGGTAGGGTTAAGGTGGGTGTCAAGATATGTCACGAGTATACAGAAATATATAAACTGAATATGACAGATAGTTATTTAACTGGCAATCGGTTTTCTTTTTAATAAATATCAGTGTTTTCATTTACAGATATATTACGCCTATATACATATATAATGTTTATTTTATATAAATAGATTTAATTTTATATCATTAACTAAAAATAATTAAAATACTAATAGTAATAATAATAAGGATAATAATAATATTGATATTTAACATTATAGTTATATTGTTAATATTAATACATCTAAATGATAATAATAATAATAATATCACTAATAATGATAATGTAATATTTAATACATTATAAATTTCATCCTTATATCATAATTTTATTAATACTAATAGTAATATTATAAAAACTGTTTTTAATATTTTAGTTTTACATATTATGTATCATTACTATCTAATATAATAATAAGTATTATCTTTTATATATTTTAATAATAGTAGTATCTAAAAATATAACAAGTTATATGTATTAGATTTCATATTTTTGCATTTTTATAATACTAATAAAGTTTTTAATATAGCTGAAAGTATTAATAATAATATTAATATAACAATTATATTTTTAGTGTGTAATTACCTTTAACATATTAATAGCATATATTATTATAATTATACCACATATACTATATAATTACATTATACAATATGTGTTTATACATTTTTATGATATATGTATATATATATATATATATATATATATATTAATGACAATTATTCGTGAATCGTCAGGCATGGTTAAAGGGTAATTTAATTATCCGAATATAGATTTTTAACTTCCTAGACTCAACATTAGGGTTTTTGCTTATCGTGTCGGAAACATATAGAGATTAGGGTTTAAATTTGGTCGGAAATTTCCGGGTCGTTACAGTACCCAACCGTTAAAGAAATTTCGTCCCCGAAATTTGGTAGAGGTTATCATAAATAACAATAGGAATGTTTTCATGACGAATATGAGATGATAATAGAGTCTTATCATTATTGAGAGGTATAGATAAAACGGTTGGATCAAATGAAGCGCACGAGTGAAACTATCACAGAAGAGTGAATTGAGTATATATGGATTCGTTCTAACCGATGACGTGGTTATGATTGATTTCCGGGATTTATGGGATTTAAAGAAAATATTACGTAACAAGATTTGATTCTTCGGCGATTCAGAAAATCAAAATCTTCTTTAATTAATGCAATAATCTGTTCCTGATTTCTCTGTCGGATATATTGCTATAAATCCACCCCCTTCGTTTTCCTTATTCTCCACACCTTTTATTCTTTCTTCCTCTACTCATTCTTAATATGTTCCATCCAATCCCGATTCTTATTATACTTCTAACCTTCATATCTTTCATTCTTCTTTTTCATTTGCCGCCAGAAGAATCTATTCACTTTTATGATTTTCTTGGGATTATAATGTTTCTTATTCTCCCGTGTCTTTACGTCGCAATACGTATTGATATACACGGTTTGTAGTTTCTGGGTGATTATTGGGTTTTATATCTTCCCTTATACTTCGATGTCCTTGCTTCTGTTTTCTATAATCATTATCATCCACAGTTAATACTCTCTTCCATTTACTGCGATTTATACTCCAATTTCTATTTCGGAGCTTCATTCTTTTTCTTTTCCTCCTTTTCAACTAAGCATCTTTTGTAATGGTCCGGAATTCGTAGGTATGAAATTCGAGATGAATATAGTTAATGTCCTAAGAGAGAATTGGTAATGGCACGATTTTTGATTTGTCAAATTACTAGAATATCCTGGAAAAGACCGAATCATCAAGAGAATATTTTCTTGATATGTTTAGAGATTGGATAGATTGTAAGAGCCGTGTAACATGGCACATGATGATGGTACTGTGAATCATCACATTCCATTAGAAACGCAACATAACTTACTGTAATATAATGAAGTTGATCAAGTTTCATTATATTATACTAATTCACGCATCAGTTCCCAACACTGCTTCAAAACATTCATATTTTAAACTTGAAGATTTCAGAATTTAGAACTACCACAGTTTCTTTTATGTTGTAACGCAGATATTACGGGGAGATAGATGATTGCAGATAGGAACAGTTGTGAAAATATATTTAGAAATATGGAGAATATGTATAGCGGAAAATATGAAAATATCTTATAATATCTAAGATAAGATGATGATGAATATTATCATCTGAAAAAGTTTAGAATAAGGAGTAGGGTTCATACTGACGGTTTCAACAGACACTGAATCATTTGCATTATTTGAAGGCAGGTTCATTCCTTGTATTTGTTCTTTGTTTCCTTCACGGTTAGCTCAATCCATTTTTCAGCACTAAATTTTCTATCGAGCGTTCCTAACATTCCCTTCTTTATTATCAAACTTTTGGCCATTTAGGCCATCTAAAATTTTACTGTTTCCTCTGCATTTAATGCAGTCATATCTGAATCGTCGGTTATCAATCCGAGGTGTTTTACGCCGAATTGTGTTTTTAGATGATTAAACGCTGATGGTAATATGGCGGAGTATGAAAGGTTCCCGATAACGATGAGGAAAACCAATCGTATATATCAAAGTTATAATAAGATTTTTTTTTTTTCGAATGAAAGGTCGAAGTTGTTCTGCTGAAGCTGTGACAAAATTGGCTACTTTGAAAAGAAATCGTAAGGTTGTTTTTGCTAATAAATGCTAAAGAATTCGTCGCAGTACGTGTTGAACTATGACTTTTGGTTCAAGTGTTTTTCATGTGTATAGATCTTTTCTTCTGTAGATGAAGTGCGGTCGGTTCAACTTCTCGATTGAGGTATTTTCAAGAATCCTGATAGGTTTGTACGCGGATTGTAAACGTCGAGATACAAATGAGGTTTAGGATGAAATCAAGTGGCAAACTTGAAGATTAGTTTAGTTTCATATGTTATAATCAATATTTTAATTCATTTTAATTGTCCAAAGTTAGCAGTCCAATAGTCCGATTGTACAATGATCCAATATATTCATATATAAATTAAATATATAATATTTGAATTAACTAATACGTATCGTGACCCGTGTACCAGTCTCAGTGTCGATCACAACTCAAAGTATATATATATTTTGGAATCAACCTCAACCCTGTATAGCCAACTCCAACATTCACATATAGAGTGTCTATGGTTGTTCCGAAATATATATATAGATGGGTCGATATGATAGGTCGAAACCTTGTATACGTGTCCCGTTATTTAAAGTGCGTAAAAGTAAATAACAGAAATTAAATGACGATAAATAAAATTGCGAGAATGTAAATTGCGATAATATAAATTGCGATAAAATGTAATCAGTTAGCTGGGAACAGTTAACCGGAACAGTTAGCGTGAAATCCTATCACAATTTCAATTAATTAATTCGTTTGTTTCTAACACTTTTTATTTTTGTCCAATGTTTTCTTCGTTATGCCACTCGTTGGATTCTGATAGGTCAAAATCCAAATATGAAATTTGAATAGAAATGGTTATTCGGTGGTGAACAGATACGAATATCGGTGGTTGTAAGTAGAATAGCAAATGACCGTTGAATCAGATTCGAAGAATATACACTGTAACTTATTAATGTGACATCTAAATATTCCTCGGGTACTACCTACCCGTTAAAATATTTTCATCATTAACAGTTTGTACGAAAGAATTTTTAATTACAATCTTTATGAAAATATACTTGCATATATATTTTCATCGGACGTAATCTTGGATTTAATGAGTCAATAAGATATTAAACTCATTTATTTTATCGTTAATACTGGATTACATGATCTCTAAAACATTGGAGATTTCATAATCACCATGTCGAACGAAAGTAAATGAGATAGAACGATAAGTAAAGCGAAGATAATCGATATAGAATGATATGTAAAACGAAGATCATACTCGAAGTACAGATAGTGATATTGAGGCGTGTGAGATTGATATTCGAGATATAGTTTGTGATGTTGAGGTTTACGACATGATTGTGATTGGGGTAATAAGGGTATTGTCGGCGTCGATAATGGTGGTACGGATTATGCTGCTGGTGCTGCTGCTGGTGTTTGTAACCTTCGCACCATATTCTCCAAAGCCGTCACGCGAGCGCGAAGTTCGTTAACTTCTGCTAGTACACCGGGATGATTGGTGGTTGGAGTGAGCGAATGAACAAGATCTGAAATATTGGATAGTATATAATCGTGACGAGATACTCTAGAAATGAGAGAGAAAATGGTTTCTCGAACAGGTTCGCCAGTAAGTGCTTCAGGTTCATCGCCAAGAGGGCAATTTGGTGGATGGAAGGGATCACCCTCTTCATGTCTCCAGTGACTTAGTATATTACGAACCCACCCCCAATTCATCCAGAATAGATGATGGGAGATTGGTTGATCCATTCCGGTGATACTGCCTTCGGAGCTTGAATGAAAATCCATATCGGCATAGCTGTCATAATCTGAGGAATTCGAACTAGATGCGGAATCCATCTTGTATAATCGGAAAAATGAATTTTTGGTATGAAATAGATTATAGAAGTTAGATTTGATATTCTTCTATACATACTTTACATATGTATATATAATACCAAAATCCCGTAAATTACGGAGAATCTTTGAAAAGATGTCAACTAAAGTCCAAAGTAACAGATATGTTAAGATATGAATTTTGTCTATACACTATCGATGCACTAAATGCAGTAAGACGTGTCTAGACTTAAAAATGATAAGCAGGCAATTCCCTAAGGAGGATAAGCAGATGATCTCCGACTAGATATGATAAGCAAAACTTTTGACATGTAGACACGGTCAAAGTCCAGACCCCCTAATGCATCATAACAGCTACTAGTTTGACACACTAACGCAAGACCTGGTTCACTAAGAACACCGCTCTGATACCACCTGTAAAGACCTGTCCTTATCCTCCCGGACGATATCATCAACAGTTGGTCCCATCGCGATGATCGACTCCAAGTAATGTCCTTAATATGAGCTAATGCACAGCGGAAGACTTAATTCGTACCTGAGAATAACATGCTTTAAAAAGTCAACATAAAGTTGGTGAGATATATAGGTTTGATGCTAGCAGCGTTATAACAATGGACCACAAGATTTCATATGTAAACATTTTAATAAAAATATTCTAAGTGGTTGAGCACTTGGTAACCATACTTAACATTTTCACGTCGCATATTCCCTTTAATATGAAATCTTACTACACCGTACCAAGTGTAGTCACAAAACGAAGTACTGTGCAACCGTTGAATACTGGTCGTCCAGTCCGATTGGGGTTGTCAGGCCCGATAGATCTATCAACAGGATTCGCGTTTACAATACCGCTGTAAATATTAGTTACCAAGCTACAGGGAAGTATGCCAGTGGTACAACTCAACGTAGAATATATTTTTCAGTTACTTGTGTCCATAATGTAAAACATAAAATACATGTATTCTCATCCCGAAATATTTAGAGTTTAAAAGTGGGACTATATACTCACCAAACTGTATTTTGTAGTAAAAATACATATAACATCATTGAACAATGCAGGGTTGGCCTCGGATTCACGAACCTATATTCCATTATGTATATTAACACATAATAATAATATTCAAATAAATATGTATTTTGATATTAGTGATATACCTATGATATTAAATTTAATATTAATAATTACTTAAATATATTTATTTTATATATATTCTATTAAATTATTAATCTATTATATACTTTATTAAAATATCTTGGATAAGTATTTAGTATTAATATTTTTAAATACTCTTAATTTTTAATATGATATCTTTTTTTTATAAATTCGAGTTATATTAAAATATTAAAACGTAAATGAAACAAAAGTATTTTGTTAGTAAAAGTAGTTTACTTATAATATATAATCCTATATATTTAAAGTTTGTATTTAATTTATAAAATCTATATTTTTTTTTTAGTTTAAGATCATAGAAATATAGTTATATTTTATATATCTAAAATTAAAGTTATAGTTAGTATTTGTAATTATAATAATATTAATGATAAAAATAATACTAATAATATGTATAATAAGTATAAGTATACTACCTTTGAAGAGCCCTTTAAAAATAAAACTGCTCCAAGTCAGGTTCGAACTCAGATACCCTCGCTCACACCACAACACTCAAACCACTCGACTGCTTTTGTTTTCCTGAATTAATCTCATTTCATTAATTTATAACACATATTTATTCTGTTCCAACCTCTTTCTTCTTGTTCAAATCAAACGACCCCAAACCATATTCAAGAATCATTACAGCGATTCAATTAAACATGTTTTGGATTTTCAACGAAACAAAAACAATTTATAACCAGTGATTTTAAATCATCAGACATCAGATGAACACAAAAAAAATAAATAAATAAATAAAACAGCGGTTTGGCTCGTTTATAAACTCAGATATGAATTCAATTTTTTTGAATGTTTTAGAAGAAGTTTATAACATGAAAAAGATTGGAAATCCTTCCTACAACATCTCTGATTCGTCAATTTGAGTTGAAACACCAAAACGAGTACCAATTTTGCTATGAACACATGCTTTAACTTTTTAATAAAATAACTTTGAATCGACAATTGGAATTCAATAGGGAAAATTAAATTTTCAAACTTTGCAGGAAGCTTAAACTGAGAAATCCTAACCTTTCTGCGTTTATGGTTTTTGAAAATTCGTTCAATTCAAGCTTTTGGTAAAAAGAACAATGGCGACAGAGTGAGGAGCTGTCCTAATTAAATTTTTTTTTTTTTTTAAAAGACAGCAGATAAAGCAGCGAATGGTTTGGTTATACTTAATGAAAATCGAAATATAGAAGCATGATTTATAATCCGATCGATTGGGTTTTGGTAGGGTTAAGGTGGGTGTCAAGATATGTCACGAGTATACAGAAATATATAAACTGAATATGACAGATAGTTATTTAACTGGCAATCGGTTTTCTTTTTAATAAATATCAGTGTTTTCATTTACAGATATATTACGCCTATATACATATATAATGTTTATTTTATATAAATAGATTTAATTTTATATCATTAACTAAAAATAATTAAAATACTAATAGTAATAATAATAAGGATAATAATAATATTGATATTTAACATTATAGTTATATTGTTAATATTAATACATCTAAATGATAATAATAATAATAATATCACTAATAATGATAATGTAATATTTAATACATTATAAATTTCATCCTTATATCATAATTTTATTAATACTAATAGTAATATTATAAAAACTGTTTTTAATATTTTAGTTTTACATATTATGTATCATTACTATCTAATATAATAATAAGTATTATCTTTTATATATTTTAATAATAGTAGTATCTAAAAATATAACAAGTTATATGTATTAGATTTCATATTTTTGCATTTTTATAATACTAATAAAGTTTTTAATATAGCTGAAAGTATTAATAATAATATTAATATAACAATTATATTTTTAGTGTGTAATTACCTTTAACATATTAATAGCATATATTATTATAATTATACCACATATACTATATAATTACATTATACAATATGTGTTTATACATTTTTATGATATATGTATATATATATATATATATATATATATATATATATATATATATATATATATTAATGACAATTATTCGTGAATCGTCAGGCATGGTCAAAGGGTAATTTAATTATCCGAATATAGATTTTTAACTTCCTAGACTCAACATTAGGGTTTTTGCTTATCGTGTCGGAAACATATAGAGATTAGGGTTTAAATTTGGTCGGAAATTTCCGGGTCGTTACAGTTTAATGCTGTTTATTAGCAGGTTAATCGTAAAGGGGGTTCTCACGGTGTTACCTGTGATGAAGCATTGGCTCTTATCCTTTGCGGTCCCTGTTAGGGTTGGCTGTACATTGCCGAGAGGCGGGCCGTAAAATCAGTGTCTGAGGTACGCTCAGCGGTCACCGGGCGGTTAGCTGGGAAGGCACTGAGTGGGATGCGTCCCCACTGTATTTCAATTGGTATCCGACCGTTGGTCTTAGAGAACCAGAAATTTGCATTAGTGTGTCTTATCGAGGTTGTTAGGATACATTAGTGAGTCTGGACTTCGACCGTGTTTTCTTTAGAAACGATTGCTTAACACTTTTGTTGGAAACTATATATTATTAACATGTAATTATTATGTAATATATTAACCTCTTAATGTGTTTGATATTGTGTGATAGATATCTACCACTAGTACTATAACACACTGATTTTATATATATATATATATATATATATATATATATATATATATATATATATATATATATATATATATATATATATATATATATATATCACAGCGGAATACTGAATTTACATAAAAGCCCTTAGATAACATTTACAAACCATAGTTATCAAATTAACTTAGTTAACGTTATTACAATATTCCAAAACGTCGGTGTTACATGAAAATCTTATAAAACCAGAAAACATCCGAGTTAAGCACGTAGTCAAACATGCCTTCAACCCAACAACAACACACATCCTAACCAGCAGTACCTAAACCTGCAAGGGGTGGAAATGTGGGGGAATTAGCACACGGCTAAGTAAATGGATACTATCTAGCAGACTAAGCAAAAGCAACTGAACATGCATGGGGTCACAGTTATGCTAACGTCCTGAACTAGCATACAATAACTGACAATATGAGGATCGGCGGCTTGTACGAGCACACGACGTAGTTGATCAAGCTACAGTCTACCGATAGTCCGCTTTACTGATTTCACTGCATAACCGTCCAGACGCAACACATGCGTCCTTCTATGCTATACTGAATAATTAGTAACTCATGACCCGACCAGGCTACCACTATCGACCTCACATCAACCCTGCCTTGCTGCCTCGGAGGGTTCCCAACCTTGCTGCCTTGGTTGGTGTCAAACTAACAGTGTGCACATAAGATCATAGATAAATAGTCATGCAATCGTCCTAACTAGCATGACAATATCTAACTACCCATGGTAATCGTACTGAACATAAACATAGTAATAAAGAGTCTAAACAAGTAGCATGTCAGCTACTTAATACTCTATCCAGAGATAGACCCACTCACCAATTACCAGTAATGGCTCAGATTCTAACTACTGAGCTTTCTCTTTATCTTTTTCACCTGAGAATAAACATAACCAAGTCAGTAATCATGTATTGATATCATCCCAGCAACAAGACAATAGCATCAATATATATAAACAAACACTTGAACATTTAATCAATTTGAACTGTCAACTGTACGAGTGACACTCATCCGCACGTCTGAGAAACATCAACCGTGCGGTTGACACCTCACTCGTATGTTTGGTCCTTGGCCAAATATCCAATTAACAACAGTAGATCCGTACGGTTGACCACACGAGTGACATATGACCCGTATGAGTGATATCTCAACCGTACGATCCAACTAGAAAATATAATAGTTCAAGTACCCACTCACTCGTGCGGTTCACCATGCGGTTGACCGCCTCAACCGTACGAGTGAAATCTCACTCGTGCGAGTGAAGGCTCACTTGTGCGAGTGAAAAGGAACATCAATAGCAACATGTAATAACATTATCCAACCTATATTCATCATATATTCATTCATTCATAAGCCTATATCAAGAATTCGACCCCTAATAACAAATTAACGCATGCACACTAGACACACACACGCTAATACCTCTATTTCTGACCCAAATTAATTCTGATATAGCTTCTAAAAAGGTTACCATTGGAAAGGATTTTTCATTATGATTCCAACGATACTTGATTCATAAAAAACGGAGTTACGGTTTGAAAGTTATGACCAAAACAAGTTTTCACAAATCTGACCCTGTGCTCACACGAGTGACTGAGGTCTCACTCCTGCGAGTGAGTCCTCACATGCGCAGTTGACCCTCACAAGTGTGGTCACTCGTGCGGGTGACCTATCACTCGTGTGGGAGCTGAAGAACAGCTCCTGCACGCTGATTTTCGCATTTTTGGCCCAAAAACTCGATTTTTGCAAGTTCTAACCTCAAAACCACTTGAAAAACATAATATAAATCATATAACAACTATTTCTAACATCAATTGAGCATAACAAAGACAAATCATTAAGATCCAAGCTCATATTCATCAAAAAACCCATTTTACACTCAAATCCATTTCTTTAAGAATTAAAGCAAGAATTCAAACACACAAACCTGGATTGATGATCACAAGGATGAAGGAAATCAGATTCTAAAGCTTCTAAATCCAATATCTTACTTGGATTCAATTAGGGTTTGAGTGTGATAAAAGTTAGGTACGGGTTTTCTTGAGAAATATCTAGAAATGAGAAGGAATAAGCAGTTTACACTCTTAAGTGGGTATTAAAACCCATACCCCACAACACACGGGTATTTATCAGTTATCTAAAATCTTTCGTACTTCGTTAGGAGGCCCTAACGGAGTCCAAATTAAATAAACAAACCATTTCTGTGACCCTTGTCACAAACTGGTCTTAACCACATAATCAATTAATAATAAACATATTATTAAAATAAAAGCATATTTTTACCACAATTATAAACCTAAGGGTAATTAAGTGATCTTACATCTAACCCTGGTTTCAGTATGTTACAAATCCACCCCCTTAAAGAGATTCCGTCCTCGGAATCTGGTCTTGGTCAAACAGATGAGGGTAACGGGTCTTCATTAACTCTTCTATTTCTCACGTCAAGTTAGACCCTAAACTGTGCTTCCATTCTACCAAAACCATCGGGATCTCTTTCCTTCTTAACTTAGTAACATTTCTGTCGACCACTCGGATAGGTTCCTTAACCAACTTGTTACTCAAATCAACTTTCAAATCTACTAGCGGTACGATTTATGTCTCGTCATCGACTTTACACTTATGCAAATAATACACATTGAAGGTATTATGAATACCGGCTAGCTCAGAGGGAAGATCTAACACAACTGTCTGGTCATTCAGAATCTCACTAATTAGAAACTGTCCAATATACCTTGGCGCAAGTTTACCACGTTTACCAAATGTGATAACCCCTTTCCACAGTGAAACCTTAAGATACACACGATCACCCACATTAAAAGTTACCGGACGTCTATGTGGATCTGCATACATCTTTTGTCTATCTCTGGCAGCTTTCAACTTTTCTCGCGCAATAGCAACTTTTTGGCTGTCATTTGAACAATTTCGGGACCAGCAAACTATTTCTCTCCAGCTTCTAACCAACAAGTCGGAGTTCCGCAATGACAGCCGTACAACATTTCGTAAGGTGGCATTCCTATGCTCGAATGATAAGAATTGTTATACGCGAATTCAACCAACGGCAAATGTGTATCCCACGAACCACCATATTCTAATACACATGCTCTTAACATATCCTCTAGTGTCTGCATCGTTTGTTCACTCTGACCATCTGTCTGAGGATGATATGCTGTACTCAGATTCACACGTGTACCCAGATTCTGTTGTAGACTGTTCCAGAAGTTCGATACAAATCTAGAATCCCTGTCTGACACAATCGATAATGGCACACCATGCCTACTAATTATCTCTTTCACATATAAATCGGCAAGTTCGCTTAATAACGATGTCTCACAAGTAGCAAGAAAATGAGCACACTTGGTCAAACGATCAACTATTACCCAAATCATATCGTGTTTTCTCTGAGTTCTAGGTAATTTTGTCACAAAATCCATCATGATATGCTCCCATTTCCACTCTGGAATCTGTAACTGACGCAACGAACCATACGGTTTCTGGTGTTCTGCCTTCACTTGTGCACAAATATGACACTTTTCAACAAAACAAGCGATGTCTGACTTCATGGTCGGCCACCAATACATAGATTTAAGGTCATGATACATCTTATTACTGCCTCGATGTACTGTCAATCTGGATTTGTGAGCTTCAGTCATGATCAAATCCCTCAAGTCTCCAAGCATAGGCACCCAAATGCGGTTATTTAAAGTTTTGAGTCCACGAGAATCATCAATTAGGTCAAATTTGCATTTAGTCATAAGTTCAGATTTAATATGTTCATCCTCCAAAGCACAGGTTTGAACAGTTCGTAATTAGTCTATCAAATCTGAAGTTATACTCAAACGTAGAAATTTCACATTCTCATCACACTTTTTACGACTTAGTGCATCTGCTACGACATTTGCTTTACCCGGATGGTACCTGATTTCACAATCATAGTCTTTGATAAGTTCTATCCACCGTCTCTGTTGCATATTCAGTTCTTTCTGCGTGAAAATATGCTGGAGGCTCTTAAGGTCTGTACATATTACACACTTTGTACCATATAAGTAATGTCTCCAAAGCTTCAACGCAAATACCACTGCAGCCATTTCTAAATCATGAATCGGATAGTTACGTTCGTGTGTTTTTAACTGACAAGAAGCGTACGCGATAACTTTATCTCTCTGCATCAGTACACATCCCTACCCAGAAAATGACGCATCACAATAAACCACAAAGTCATCTGAACCCTCTAGCAATGCTAGCACTGGAGCCTGACATAACAACTGTTTCAGAGTCTGAAAACCTATTCCTGTTGATCTCCCCATCGGAAACTTACATCCTTTCTAGTCAATTTGGTCATCGGACCCGCTATTTTAGAAAAATCCTTTATAAATCGGCGATAATTACCCGCAAGACCCAAGAAACTCTTAACTTCTGTCGGCGTCTTCAGCGAATTCCAACCCATTACCGCTTCTATTTTCATGGATCCACTTTAATACCTGCCTCATAGATAACATGATCCAGAAACTACACCTCTCGAAGCCAAAACTCACACTTCGAGAACTTAGCGTATAACTGTTCTTTCTTTAACAACTCTAACACTAATCGAAGGTGTGTCGCATGATCAGCTTCTGTTTTTGAATATACTAATATATCATCGATAAACACAATAACAAACTGGTCTAAATATGGTTTACAAACCCTGTTCATCAGATCCATGAAGACTGCTGGAGCATTCGTCAACCCGAATGGCATAACCAAGAACTCGTAATGCCCATATCTAGTTCTAAACGCTGTCTTCGGTATATCTGATTCTGCAACCCGAACCTGATGATAACCGGATCTAAGATATATTTTCGAGATGTACGATGAACCCTGCAGCAGATCGAACAGATCATCGATTCTAGGCAAAGGATATTTGTTCTTAACCGTCCTCTTGTTCAATTCTCGATAATCTATACACATTCTCAGCGAACCATCTTTCTTCTTTACAAACAATACTGGCGCACCCCACGGCGAAGAACTTGGTCTTATAAACCCTCTGTCTAACAGTTCTTGTATCTGAGACATCATCTCTCTGATTTCAGAAGGTGCTAACCTATAAGGAGCCTTAGCTACTGGAGTTGTTCCCGGAACCAACTCAATCTTATATTCTACTTCACTTATCGGTGGCAACCCCGGTAATTCGTCAGGAAACACCTCAGGAAATTCCAAAACCACAGGAATATCAATAACAGATTTCTTCTCTATCTTAGCATCAATAACATAAGCCATAAAAGACTCACATCCCTTAGAAAGTGACTTCTTCGCCTTCATCATAGAAATCAATGAAAAACTGAACCCACTTCGTTCCCCTCGGGCCACAATACGGGTTCCATCGGTCAAACGGAAAGTCACAATCTTCTTATCACACTTAATGTGGGCCTTATGTAGGCTCATCCAGTTCATCCCTAATACTACATCAAAACTAGGGATAAGCAACACTAAACAGGACATAGCAAGCGGTCTATCATCAATTTCTATACTAGCTCCAGACACATACGTTGTGACTAGAACCGTCTTACCATCAGCTACCTCTACTCTAACAGGCTCAGGCAGCACAGTAGCAGGTAACCCTAATTTAGTACAGAAATCTATAGACATAAATGTCCTATTTCCACCCGAATCAAACAATACTCTAGCAGGTATTGAGTTGATCAAGAACATACAGGTTATGACATCATCATTATTAGTTGTGGCCTCAACTGTCATCTGAAAAGCCCTGGCTTCTGCGGTCAGCGGGTTCTTTCTCTTCTGTCCACTTGAGGCTGTGGAACCCCCGACAGATGCTAAATGTGCCCCTGACCCTGCCCCGAAACTTGCGCCCTTAGACGCCTGACAACTTGCTGAACGATGACCCAACTGATGACAACTCCAACAAACATTTTCTCTGAAGGAACACCCCTGAGATTCGTGACCTACCATACCACATCTCAAACATCTTCTTGTTGCCTCTGAACACTGACCACTATGTGAAGACTTACAACCTTTACACCATTCTTTCTTTCCAGAACCTGAACCTGAACCACCTTGATTACCCTTACCCTTTTGTCTAAACCCAAACGATTTCTTAGACTTCGAACCGGATTGACTGGTAGCCTTACTACCCTGCGGTACCACATTTCCCCAGTTCATACCCCTAGCTGCTCTTACATCACTTTCCACCATCTTTGCCATCATAAAAGCTTGAGATAATGTCGGTGCTGACCTCACAAAGGTCCTATACTCTGGCAAGATCATGTTCACAAAATGCTGAATTCGGGATTGTTCATCCTCCACTCATTGTTGCACAAATCTTAGCTTGTCCATGTACTTCTCAATCACCTCATCAATTGACATCTGCGGCATCATCTGTATTTCTAGAAACTCCATCTTAATTCTATTCATGTCAAACACATTACAATACTATTCACATTCCTTCGCATAAAATTGTTCCCAAGTAATCATCTTAACTTGCTCTGGAGGGACAGTAGCTATCACAGAATCCCACCACACCATTGCTCTATCTTTCAACAACCTGCTTGCATAAGTCACCTTTAACTCAGGCTCACACTGACATGCATCAAATACCTTTTCAACCTCCCGTAACCAATTGAGAGTCAAGGCTGGGTCATTACTTCTCGAGAAAGGAGATGGTCCACAATCCCTAAACTGTTTAAAGGTACATCTTTTCGGTGGCTGGTATTGTTGTTGGAATTGCTGTTGTGGAAATGGTTGTTGGTATATAGGTGGCTGAACTGGGTTCATCATCATGTGATTTTGATATTGGTAGTTAAACTACGGTGGCATGACATGCTGAGGGAATTGGTTCTGTAAAGGGTATTGATATTGGTTCTGGTTTATCTGTGGTACGGCATGCGACTGTGTAGTGGCAAAACCTGGCGGTGTATCCTCATTACCCGACTGTCTAGCTAACTCAAGTTCATCAATCTTTTCCTGAGCTTCCTTAAACTTACTTTCAAGCTCATGTACATAGTCAGCATCATAAACTTCTACCTCATCCTCCACATCGGGAGCACTGAACGTTTCGGGGTGGATCGGGTTTGTAGTGTTCGCATCCCTGTTGTCTGCCATCTGTGCTACAAAACACTTGCACAAAAGCTTAGTGGATAACTGTTAGCTTACTAAACACTAACATGCACAACATCCTACATTCACTTAGCCCCACCCCACAGACATGTTTGACTTAACTCAGGGTTTAGGAACAAATACGCGCACGTACTTGCTGCTAAACTACGCTCTGATACCACATTTGGAACACCCTAATTTTTTTTTATATAAATATATCACAGCGAAAGACTGAATTTACATAAAAGCCCTTAGATAACATTTACAAACCATAGTTATCAAATTAACTTAGTTAACGTTATTACAATATTCCAAAACGTCGGTGTTACATGAAAACCTTATAAAACTAGAAAACATCAGAGTTAAGCACGTAGTCAAACATGTCTTCAACCCAACAACAACACCCATACTAACCAGCAGTACCTAAACCTGCAAGGGGTGGAAATGTGGGGGGAATTAGCACACAGCTAAGTGAATGGATACTATCTAACAGACTAAGCATAACCAACTGAACATGCATGGGGTCACAGTTATGCTAACGTCCTGAACTAGCATACAATAACTGACAATATGAGGATCGGCGGCTTGTACGAGCACACGATGTAGTTGATCAAGCTACAGTCTACCGATAGTCCGCTTTACTGATTTCACTGCATAACCGTCCAGACGCAACACATGCGTCCTTCTATGCTATACTGAACAATCAGTAACTCATGACCCGACCAGGCTACCACTGTCGACCACACATCAACCCTGCCTTGCTGCCTCGGAGGGTTCCCAACCTTGCTGCCTCGGTTGGTGTCAAACTAACAGCGTGCACATAAGATCATAGATAAATAGTCATGAAATCGTCCTAACTAGCATGGGAATATCTAACTACGCATGGTAATCGTACTGAACATAAACATAGTAATAAAGAGCCTGAACAAGTAACATGTCAGCTACTTAATACTCTATCCAGAGATAGACCCACTCATCAATTACCAGCAACGGCTCAGATTCTAACTACTGAGCTTTCTCTTTATCTTTTTCACCTGAGAATAAACATAACCAAGTCAGTAATCATGTCTTGATATCATCCCAGCAACAAGACAATAGCATCAATATATATAAACAAACACTTGAACATTTAATCAATCTGAACTGTCAACCGTACGAGTGACACTCATCCGCACGTCTGAGAAACATCAACCGTGCGGTTGACACCTCACTCGTACGTTTGGTCCTTGGCCAAATATCCAATTAACAACAGTAGATCCGTACGGTTGACCACACGAGTGACATATGACCCGTACGAGTCATATCTCAACCGTACAATCCAACTAGCAAATATAATATTTCAAGTACCCACTCACTCGTGCGGTTCACCATGCGGTTGACCGCCTCAACTGTACGAGTGAAATCTCACTCGTGCGAGTGAAGGCTCACTCGTGCGAGTGAAAAGGAACATCAATAGTAACATGTAATAACATTATCCAACCTATATTCATCATATATTCATTCATTCATAAGCCTATATCAAGAATTCGACCCCTAATAACAAATTAACGCATGCACACTAGACACACACACGCTAATACCTCTATTTCTGACCCAAATACATTCTGATATAGCTTCTAAAAAGTTTACCATTGGAAAGGATTTTTCATTACGATTTCAACGATACTTTATTCATCAAAAACGGAGTTACGGTTTGAAAGTTATCACCAAAACAAGTTTTCACAAATCTGACCCTGTGCTCACACGAGTGACTGAGGTCTCACTTGTGCGAGTGAGTCCTCAAACGTGCGGTTGACCCTCACAAGTGTGGTCACTCGTGCGGGTGACCTGTCACTCATGTGGGAGCAGAAAAACAGCTCATGCACGCTGATTTTCGCATTTTTGGCCCAAAAACTCGATTTTTGCAAGTTCTAACCTCAAAACCACTTGAAAAACATCATCTAAATCATATAACAACTATTTCTAACATCAATTGAGCATAACAAACACAAATCATTAAGATCCAAGCTCATATTCATCAAAAAACTCATTTTATACCCAAACCCATTTCTTTAAGAATTAATGCAAGAATTCAAACACACAAACCTGGATTGATGATCACAAGGATGAAAGAAATCAGATTCTAAAGCTTCTAAATCCAATATCTTACTTGGATTCAATTAGGGTTTGAGAGTGATAAAAGTTAGGTACGGGTTTTCTTGAGAAATATCTAGAAATGAGAAGGAATAAGCAGTTTACACTCTTAAGTGGGTATTAAAACCCATACCCCACAACACACGGGTATTTATCAGTTATCTAAAATCTTTCGTACTTCGTTAGGAGGCCCTAACAGAGTCCAAATTAAACAAACAAACTATTTTTGTGACCCTTATCACAAACTGGTCTTAACCACATAATCAATTAATAATAAACATATTATTAAAATAAAATCATATTTTTACCACAATTATAAACCTAAGGGTAATTAAGTAATCTTACATCTAACCCCGGTTTCAGTATGTTACAAGTACAAATTTCATCGACTCACCTAATAATAATGAAGATTCGAATATACTTTGGGAAGATTCACAAATTCCCGAAGAGGAACCGGAAGAGGAGGAACCAGAAGAAGAGGAACCGGAAGAAGAGGAACCAGAAGAGGAGGAATCGGAAGAGGAGGAACCGGAAGAAGAAGAGATTCCGGAGGAAGAAATATTGATACCTACAGTAAATCGATTAAATAAAAGAAAATCCTCAACCAACGGACCAAAGTTAAAAATGGTCAATGGTGTTTCCGCCGAGGAAGCAAAATATTGGGAAGATTACCAATTTTCCGATGAATCGGATCTCGATGAGGATTCTGATGATGTTATAGAAATTACCTCGACCCAATTTAATATAGCAAAAGAAAATAATAAGGGAAAAGGTATGAAAATAGAGAAACCTGATTCCAACCCCGATGAGCTTTATATGTATCGGCAACATCCGTATTTCCTAAATTGTAACAATAACCCGAGAACCTCTAAACCACTAGGTTTTTTCTAAACCATTGTGGAAAACGACGGCTCGTATTAGAGGAACACCATATATCCCTAGAAAATTAGGAAAACGAACAAAGTCCGAAGAAAAAGAAACCAGTGATTCAGATTAGAGAGTTGTAATCATGTTGTATATTATATGTATTGTAGTGTGCTTGTACTTTTATGTTCTATGTAAAAAAATAGCTTGTATTGTTTATTAATTATCTTTTATTAATCTAATCCTTGTCTATTTTACAGTATAAAAACAAAATGGACGTTAAGGGTAGACAACCGAATATTTTAGAAGACCTACCGGAGGATATGATTGAGGAAATCTTGTCTAGAGTCGGTCAGAATTCATCAGCACATTTAGTTATGGCGAAATTAACTTGTCAAACATTTGAAAGACTTTCCAGAAATGCCTTAGTTTATAAAAGGTTTTCCTTTGATAGGTGGGGTATATCACATTGGGGAGACCGTAAGTGACGCCGTGTTTTCTTTAAAGCGTTAAATACGGGGAACCCAAATGCAATTTTATGCTACGGGTTAAGAACCTATTTTGACTCAACATATCCCAACATAGGATTTCGTGAGTTAGAAAGAGCTTCTAACATGCAACATAAAGAAGCATGTTATACTTACGGGTTAGTGATGTTCGCTTCTTACCAAAGTGAGAAAAAGAACGTCGGATTACAACTTTTAAATAAAACTTTCCCACAAGTGACGGATTCAGTAGTTGGGGTGAGAAACAAGGTTTTTAGATTATTACAGGGTTGTTAGACATTACGAAACCCTCGTCCTTTTGACAACATTACAACATGCTGCCTAGCCAATGGTCATAACGGTTACTTTCCACAAGACCAAGGATGGGAAGTCGTCTTAGTAAAACCAGAATGCATGACTTATTTTTGGACTTATGAATTACGTGTCTTTATTTCTTTTGCTGAACGACTTGCGTATTAACTAGAATTGCCTTTATAGCTGCCGAGTAGCAAAGTTATTATGTGCTCTATTTCATCCTATATGTATAATAACGTTATTGTAAGTTTGTATATATTGTATAAAATTTGAATGTGAAAGATTATTATAATCAGTTTTTTCATATAGAATTATAGTAGTTGAATTGTATATTAGCTACTAAGTATGAACTTAACGGGTAGGTACTACTCGAATTAAAACTATAAAACGCTAATATGAAGAAAAAGCTTTTATAAATGAGTTCATACGGTGCTACGAAATACTATTGACTACTCTTAAAATTCTATATGATTAACTTAATTCTTTTGGGCTATTTTTGAAGGAAATGGCACCGGCAACTCGTCAGAATTTGAACATGAGTGAGGAAGACTTCCGTGTTTTCCTTGCAGCAAACATAACCGCAGTACAGGCTGCGATGCAAAATAACAATAACTCTAGATCTAGCAGTGGAACTAATTCCACAACAAATCGTGTAGGATGCTCCTACAAAGAATTCACTGCCTGCAAACCTTTGGAATTTGATGGAACCGAAGGACCAATTGGATTGAAAAAGTGGACCGAGAAGGTCGAATCGGTGTTTGCCATAAGTAAGTGTACTGAAGAGGACAAAGTTAAGTACGCTACGCATACCTTCACAGGTACTGCGTTAATGTGGTGGAATACCTATCTTGAACAGGTAGGACAAAATGCTACTTACGCACTACCATGGTTGGCATTCAAGCAATTGATGAACGAGCAGTACCGTCCTAGAAACGAAGTCAATAAGCTCAAGGTAGAACTTAGAGAGTTACGAACACAAGGGTTCAACATTACCACATATGAACGACGATTCACAGAGTTGTGCCTATTGTGTTTGGGAGCATTCGAAGATGAAGAAGAGAAGATCGACGCGTTTGTAAAAGGGTTACCAGTAAGGATTCAAGAAGATGTGAGTTCACACGAGCCCGCTTCCATACAGAAGGCAAGTCGAATGGCTCATAAACTCATAAATCAGATTGAGGGGAGAATTAAAGAGCAGGCGGCCGAAGAAGCCAACACAAAATAACTCAAGAGAAAGTGGGAAGAAACCAGTGACAAGGGTCACCATTACAACAACAACAATCACACCATAATCACAATAACAATCATAACAACCGCAACAACAATCGCAACAATAACCGTAATCCTAACAATAACTACAACAAATGTCCCAACAACAGCAACAACTACATCAACCGTTTCAACAACAATAACAATCCCAACAACAACCTCAATAACAACAAACAACAGAAACAACCATGCGTCAGGTGTGCAGAGTACCATCCGAATGCGTTTTGCACAACATTTTGCACCAAGTGTAAGAGAGGTGGTCAAGGTGAGGCAAAATATGAGGTTTACGGACCAAAGAACAACAAAAATAAAGAAACAAATAATGTCAGAACAAATAATGCCGACGTAGTTTGTTATAAATGTGGAAAACCGGGTCACATTATTAGAAATTGCCCAAACCAAGGGAATACTAATGGGCAAGGTCGCGGAAGAGTTTTCAATATTAATGCGACAGAAGCGCAGGAAGACCCGGAGCTTGTTACGGGTACGTTTCTTATTGACAATAAATCTGCTTATGTTTTATTTGATTTGGGTGCGGATACAAGCTATATGAGTAGAGATTTTTGTGCTAAATTAAGTTGCCCATTGACGCCTTTGAATAGTAAATTTTTACTCGAATTAGCAAACGGTAAATTAATTTCAGCAGATAATATATGTCGGGAGAGAGAAATTAAACTAGGGGATGAAACGTTTAAAATTGATTTAATACCAGTCGAGTTAGGGAGTTTTGATGTAATAATTGGCATGGACTGGTTGAAAAAGGTGAGAGCAGAGGTCGTTTGTTACAAAAATGCGATTCGCATTATGCGTGAAAAAGGAAAACCTTTAATGGTGTACAGAGAAAAGAACAACGCGAAATTAAATCTTATTAGTAGTTTGAAGGCGCAAAAACTAATAAGAAAAGGTTGTTACGTCATTCTAGCACACATCGAGGAAGTTAAACCTGAAGAAAAGAACATCAGTGATGTTCCCGTCGCAAAAGAATTTCCCGATGTATTTCCGAAAGAATTACCGGGATTACCCCCACATCGATCCGTTGAATTTCAAATAGAACTTGTACCAGGAGCTACACCAATAGCTCGTGCTCCATACAGACTCACACCCAGCGAAATGAAAGAATTACAAAGTCAGTTACAGGAACTTTTAGAGCGTGGTTTTATTCAACCAAGCACATCACCGTGGGGAGCCCCTGTTTTGTTTGTCAAGAAGAAGGATGGTACATTTAGGTTGTGTATCAACTATCGAGAGTTGAACAAACTTACCATCAAGAACCGCTACCCACTACAGAGAATCGATGACTTATTTGATCAACTACAAGGCTCGTCGGTTTATTCGAAGATTGATTTACATTCTGGGTATCATCAAATGCGGGTGAAGGAGGATGATATTCCAAAGACTGCTTTTAGGACGCGTTACAGTCATTACGAGTTTATGGTTATGACGTTTGGGTTGACTAACGCACCAACTGTGTTCATGGACCTCATGAACACAGTGTGTGGACCATACCTTGATAAGTTTGTCATTGTTTTCATCGATGACATACTTATTTACGCAAAGAATGACCAAGAGCACGAAGAACATTTGAGAAAAGTGCTAGAGTTGTTAAGGAAAGAAAAACTGTACGCTAAGTTTTTAAAGTGTGCATTTTGGTTGGAAGAAGTTCAATTCCTCGGTCACATAGTGAACAAAGAAGGTATTCAGGTGGATCCAGCAAAGATTGAAACCGTTGAAAAGTGGGAAACCTTGAAAACTCTAAAGCATATACGCCAATTTTTAGGACTAGCTGGTTACTACAGAAGGTTCATCCAAGACTTTTCCAGAATAGCAAAACCCTTGACTGCATTAACGCATAAAGGGAAGAAATTTGAATGGAGAGATGAACAAGAGAAAGCGTTTCAATTGTTAAAGAAAAAGTTAACTACGGCACCTATATTGTCATTACCTGAAGGGAATGATGATTTTATGATATATTGTGACGCCTCAAAGCAAAGTCTCGGTTGTGTATTAATGCAACGAACGAAAGTAATTGCCTATGCGTCTAGACAATTGAAGATTCACGAGCAGAATTATACGATGCATGATTTGGAATTAGGCGTGGTTGTTTTTGCATTAAAGACTTGGAGGCACTACTTATATGGGGTCAAAAGTATTATATATACCGATCACAAAAGTCTTCAACACATATTTAATCAGAAACAACTGAACATGAGGCAGCGCAGATGGATTGAATTGTTGAATGATTATGACTTTGAGATTCGTTACCACCCGAGGAAGGCAAATGTGGTAGCCGACGCCTTGAGCAGAAAGGACAGAGAACCCATTCGCGTAAAAGCTATGAATATAATGATTCACACTAACCTTACTACTCAAATAATAAGGCGCAACAAGGAGTTTTAAAAGAGGGAAATTTAAAGGATGAAATGCCCAAGGGATCGGAGAAGCATCTTAATATTCTGGAAGACGGAACCCGGTATAGGGCTGAAAGAATTTGGGTAACAAAATTTAGAGATATGAGAGAAATGGTACTTAGAGAAGCTCATAAAACCAGATACTCAATACATCCTGGAACGGGGAAGATGTACAAGGATCTCAAGAAACATTTTTGGTGGCCGGTTATGAAAGCCGATGTTGCTAAATACGTTGGAGAATGTTTGACTTGTTCTAAGGTCAAAGCGGAGCATCAGAAACCATCAGGTCTACTTCAACAACCCGAAATACCGGAATGGAAATGGGAAAACATTACCATGGATTTCATCACTAAATTGCCAAGGACTGCAAGTGGTTTTGATACTATTTGGGTAATAGTTGATCGTCTTACAAAATCAGCACACTTCCTACCAATAAGAGAAGATGACAAGATGGAGAAGTTAGCACGACTGTATTTGAAGGAAGTCGTCTCTAGACATGGAATACCAATCTCTATTATCTCTGATAGGGATGGCAGATTTATTTCAAGATTCTGGCACATATTACAGCAAGCATTAGGAACTCGTCTAGACATGAGTACTGCCTATCATCCACAAACTGATGGGCAGAGCGAAAGGACGATACAAACGCTTGAAGACATGCTACGAGCATGTGTTATTGATTTCGGAAACAGTTGGGATCGACACCTTCCGTTAGCAGAATTTTCCTCCAACAACAGTTACCATTCAAGCATTGAGATCGTTTGAAGCACTTTATGGTAGAAAGTGCAGGTCTCCGATTTGTTGGAGTGAAGTGGGGGATAGACAGATTACGGGTCCGGAGATAATACAAGAAACTACCGAGAAGATCATCCAAATTCAACAACGGTTGAAAACCGCCCAAAGTCGACAAAAGAGCTACGCTGACATTAAAAGAAAAGATATAGAATTTGAAATTGGAGAGATGGTCATGCTTAAAGTTGCACCTTGGAAAGGTGTTTTTCGATTTGGTAAACGAGGGAAATTAAATCCAAGGTATATTGGACCATTCAAGATTATTGATCGTGTCGGACCAGTAGCTTACCGACTTGAGTTACCTCAACAACTCGTGGCTGTACATAACACTTTCCACGTCTCGAATTTGAAGAAATGTTTTGCTAAAGAAGATCTCACTATTCCGTTAGACAAAATCCGAATCAACGAAAAACTTCAATTCATCGAAGAACCCGTCGAAATAATGGATCGTGAGGTTAAAAGACTTAAGCAAAACAAAATACCAATTGTTAAGGTTCGATGGAATTCTCATAGAGGACCTGAGTTCACCTGGGAACGAGAAGATCAGATGAAGAGGAAATACCCGCACTTATTTCCAGAAGATACGACAACACCTCCAACTGCTTAAAATTTCGGGACGAAATTTATTTAACGGGTAGGTACTGTAGTGACCCGAACTTTTCCATGTTTATATATATTAAATGAAATTAATTTTTACATGATTAAGTGTTTTCAACATGTTAAGCAATCAAACTTGTTATGACTTGATTAATTAAAATAGGTGTCATATAGACAATTGATCACCCAAGTTGACCGGTGATTCACGAATGTTAACACTTGTAAAAAACTATATGATATTATGATAAATATGTACCTCATTAGGTATTTTAACAATGAGTTATATACATAAAAATGAGACTATTGAATTAAGAAACTTGAAAACCTAATATATAACGATTATCGTTATAACAATGTCTTACTAATTTCATATGAATCATTTTAAGATATTTATACACTATATATAAACATGATAAATGATAAGTAAACATATCATTAAGTATATTAACAATGAACTACATATGTAAAAACAAGACTACTAACTTAAGGATTTCGAAACGAGACATATATGTAACGATTATCGTTGTAACGACATTTAAATGTATATATATCATATTAAGATATATTAATATATCATAATATCATGATAATATAATAATTTAACATCTCATTAGATATAATAAACATTGGGTTAACAACATTTAACAAGATCATTAACTTAAAGGTTTCAAATCAACATTTACATGTAACGACTAACGATGACTTAACGACTCAGTTAAAATGTATATACATGTAGTGTTTTAATATGTATTTATACACTTTTGAAAGACTTCAAGACACTTATCAAAGTACTTCTACTTAACAAAAATTCTTATAATTACATCCTCATTCGTTTTCATCAACAATTCTACTTGTATGCACTCGTATTTGTACTCATACAATACACAGCTTCTAAATGTATTTACTATTGGTATATACACTCCAATGATCAGCTCTTATCAGCCCATGTGAGTCACCTAACTATGTGGGAACCATCATTTAACATCTAGCATGAAGTATCTCACAAAATTACAAACTAATGGAGCTTATATGGAGACTACACATTCACGTGATTTTGAGAGCTCACAAACACATTCACTTTGCAATTTTCTTGAATCAAATTACTCTTTCTCAAGTGTTCTTACTTTGTTCTAAGTGTTCTTCATCATCTTCATCAAAATCTAGCTCAATCTAGTTCATAAATCCATACATAAACCAAGATACAAAACAACTACTCAAGAACACACCAACAACACTTCAAAGTTTGCTAGCTTACTTCCAATCTTGCAAATCCACTTTGAGTGATCATCCAACCTCAAGAAATCTTTCTTATTTACAGTAATATATCTTTCTAATATAAGTTAATACTCATATTTAAACTTTGATTCAATTTCTATAACTTTAACAATCTTATTTCGAGTGGAAATCTTACTTGAACTTGTTTTCGTGTCATGATTTTGGTTCATGAACTTTCAAGCCATCCAAGGATCCTTTGAAGCTATATCTATTTTTCTCATTTCCAGAAGGTTTATCCACAAAACCTAAGGTAGTAATGATGTTCATAACATCATTCAATTCATATATATAAAACTACCTTATTCGAAGGTTTAAACTTGAAATCACTAGAACATAGTTTAGTTAATTCTAAACTTGTTCGCAAACAAAAGTTAATCCTTCTAACTTGACTTTTAAAATCAACTAAACACATGTTATATATCTATATGATATGCTAACTTAATGATTTAAAACCAGAAAACATGAAAAACACCGTAAAACCGGATATATGTCGTCGTAGTAACACCGCAGACTGTTTTGGGTTAATTAATTAAAAACTATGATAAACTTTGATTTAAAATTTGTTCTTCTGGGAAAATGATTTTTCTTATGAACATGAAACTATATCCAAAAATCATGGTTAAACTCAAAGTGGAATTATGTTTTCCAAAATGGTCATCTAGACGTCGTTCTTTCGACTGAAATGACTACCTTTACAAAAATGACTTGTAACCTTTATTTCCGACTATAAACTTATAATTTTTCTATTTAGATTTATAAACTTAAGTTCAATTTGAAACCATAGCAATTTGAAACACTCAAAACGGATTTAAAACGAAGAAATTATGGGTAAAACAAGATTGGATAATTTTTCTTGTTGTAGCTACGTGAAAAATGGTAACAAATCTATATTAATCATATTCTAGCTAACTTATATTGTATTATACATGTATTCTAATATATTATGTAATCTTAGGATACCATAGACACGTATGTAAATGTTTTAACATATCATATCGACCCATCTATATATATTATTTGGAACAACCATAGACACTTTATATGCAGTAATGTTGGAGTTAGCTATACAGGGTTGAGGTTGATTCCAAAAATATATATACTTTGAGTTGTGATCTAGCCTGAGATGTGTATACACTGGGTCGTGGATTGATTCAAGATAATATATATCAATTTATTTCTGTACATCTAACTATGGACAAATAGTTGTAGGTTACTAACGAGGATAGCTGACTTAATAAACTTAAAACATTAAAACGTACTAAAAATGTTGTAAATATATTTTGAACATACTTTGATAAATATGTACATATTTGTTATAGGTTCGTGAATCGACCAGTGGCCAAGTTTTACTTCCCGACGAAGTAAAAATCTGTGAAAGTGAGTTATAGTCCCATTTTTTTTAAATCTAACATTTTTGGGATGAGAATATATGCAGTTTTATAAATGTTTTACAAAATAGACACAAGTACTTGAAACTACATTCTATGGTTGAATTATTCAATCGAATATGCCCCTTTTTAGTCTGGTAATCTAAGAATTAGGGAACAGACACCCTAATTGACGCGAATCCTAAAGATAGATCTATTGGATTCAACAAACCCCATCCAAAGTACCGGATGCTTTAGTACTTCGAATTCATCATGTTCGAAGGGAGTCCCGGAATGATAGGGGATATTCTATATGCATCTTGTTAAGGTCGGTTATCAGGTGTTCACCATATGAATGATTTTTATCTCTATGTATGGGATGTATATTGAAATATGAAATCTCGTGGTCTATTACTACAATTTGATAAATATATAGGTTAAACCTATAACTCACCAACATTTTTGTTGACGTTTAAAGCGTGTTTATTCTTAGGTGATTATTAAGAGCTTCCACTGTTGCATGCTAATATATGGACAACATTTGGTGTCAGCATGTTTGTATAATATTGTTTAAAACTGCATTCGAGATTTACTTTGTTGTAACATATTAATATTGTAAACCAATATGTATTGGTAGTGTGTAAGTGTGATATTTTTAGATTATCATTTCTGGATAATCTAGGTGCTGATTTTTTAACCTTGTCGATAAAATAAAAGTTATGGTTTGTTTTTAAAAATGAATGTAGTCTTTGAAAAACGTCTCATATAGAGGTCAAAACCTCGCAACGAAATCAATTAATATGGAACGTTTATAATCAATATGAACGGGACATTTCATGGACGCCGTCCTGGTCTTCACAACTGGATGCCGTCCAGATAACTGGACGCCGTTCAGATGCGCTGTTTTATAAATTATTTTTATGGCACGTTTTTTGTCGGATAACGGGTTGGGTCGTTACAAGTGGTATCAGAGCATGGTCTAAGGGATTTAGGCTACTTGAGATAGGTGCCTAGACTTAGACTTTTGTGTGTGCTTATTTGTTGTTGGACTTGTAGGTGAACGAGTTGGAACGGGTTATAGTTAGTGCCTTGTTTGTAGGTGGACTAACGTTTATGTTAATATGTGGATACTATTAATATATTATTGCGTTGTGTTGGTTTATATCATCGAGCGAGGCGGTCGTTGTAATAACAAGTCGATACAGCGTGTGTGCGTAATAAGGACTTGCAAACCTTATTACGGGTCAAATCGTGTCTAACAAGTGATGTACGACGAGTGTTTAGCAAGATGGGGCGGTGTGTGCATGCGGTTCTATACGTTTGTGGACTAATCATTTTAAATTCTTTAGAATGACGACGCGAAATGAGATCGAGATGAACGACGTAGAGTTTAACGCTAGAGTTGCGGCCGCTGTTGCGGAGCAAATGGGTGCATTTCGAGAAGAAATGGATAGGAAGTATTCCGAATTTCAAAGCAGTGGAGAAATGGAGCGTTGTCTTAAGAGCTTCACGAGGACTAAACTCCTGATGTACGACGGAAAACCGGATCCTTTGGTAAGCACAACTTGGATCTCGAATGTCGAAGGGTGTTTTCGTACTATTGATTTCCCTCCCGAGAAGAGGACAAGACTCGCTACTAGCTTGTTGCGGGGTAGGGCGAAGGATTGGTTGGATGGTAAGATTGATCTTATCGGTGGTGAGCCATTTTTGGCGTTATCGTGGGATGAGTTTAAGGAGGAATTCTTTGAGGAGTTATGGACATCAGCTGACTTGTCGGAATTGCGTAATGAGTTGCGAAATTTGCAACAGGGTTCTATGGATTTGAATACTCTCAAGACGACCTTTATGGCGAAGGCTCGTTTTTGCCCGGAGTATTTGGGAAATGATCGTTTGTTGATGGAAGATTTCTATCGGACTTTGAATGATGACTTGACGAATAAAATTAGCCGGGGTTACGCGAAGTTGTTTGCAGAGTTATTCACGGTGGCTAGGGGTTTCGAGTCGTATTCTCGATCGAAGATTGGTGAATCTTCAAGTGAGAGAAGGGTTGTTTCGTATGGCGCTCCAAGTAAGAGAGCTAGGGGTGCAAGTGTGAGCACGGGTGGTACACGTACGAGTATATCAGATTCTAGTGCGTCTAGGTGTTACAATTGTGGCGTGAGAGGTTACAAGTCTTGGGAAGGTTCGGTACTAAAGGGTGATGGCACGGTGTGCTTCAATTGCCAAGAAGAAGGACATCGTAAGTCGGAGTGTAACGACCCGTCAAAATCGCTATTGACGCGGCACGTTAATCATTGATTCTACAGTGAGGTTTTGACCTCTATATGATACGTTTTGATAAAATATTGCATTCATTAAAATAAGTGACTTTCTAAACATAGAAAGTTATAAACATGTGGGCGAGTGCTTAGGTATAAGCAAAACCCCGAAATACATAAGTCTTTAATTTACAGGTTGACATCACAGTCCAATTATTTATTACACAACACAATTTTATTTTGAATGCAATAAACTTTGTACAAAGCATGAGAGACTCCATGCAGGCAACAAGCACATCACAGCGGAAGCATTCTAAGGACCTGAGAATAAAACATGCTAAAAATCAACACGAATGTTGGTGAGTTATAGGTTTAATTGCTCGAGTCATAAACATATATAAAGATAGACCACAAGATTTCATCAAAAGTTTATCAATAGATTCTACATAACAGAGCACCCTGGTAACTAAACTTAACGCTATAGTGATAATTACCCCATTCGTTTTAATACACGCAAACCAACGTGTCTTAAACTCAAATAACATACGTCCGTTAAAAGGCTAGCGCTCTAGCTCGGACGGGGATGTCAAGCCCTATGGATCCATATACAATTATTCGCTCCCACCAGTCCATATCCTATGTACTGGCAGCTACTAGTTACCAAAGCTAAGGGATTTTCGGTTTAACTCAGTGTAGAATTTAGTATGTACTTGTGTCATATTGCGTTTAAAATAAATTGCATGTATTCTCAGCCCAAAAATATTTAAAGCATTTAAAAAGGGAGACTATAACTCACAGTTCAATATTGCGATTCAATATTGTAGGTAAATTGCGTAGACGTAATGATGGTAGACGACTGTATGGTTGGCTTTGGATTCAAGAACAATACCCCGAACAATACCCAATATTTCCTTAGCTTAAAGCGGTTTGAAACTCGAATTAAAACACCCTCGAATATACTTTATTATTATTAAACTTAAATTAAAATTACAATTATAATTAAAATTTAAATTACATATGAAAATAAAATATGAATTATATCGTCGAACAAACTGGCCTTTTATAGTACTTTTCGATTTACTGTAGCTCATGCGATCGCATGAGTTTTCAGGGTTTTTGCCATGCGATCGTATGGCCGCCTTTTTCGTTTTTGTTTGCTAGTTCGTCGACATCAAATAGTATCTTACTGTAGCAAATAGTGTTTTACTGTAGCAATAGTGTTTCACTGTAGCAAATAGTGTTCATTGTAGCAAATCACTGTAGCACTGTAGCAAAATACGATTTCACTGTAGCAAATAGTGTTTTACTGTAGCAAAGTAATTTTTGCTGTAGCAATAGGGTTTTACTGTAGGAAAGTCATTTTTACTTGTTGATAAGGCTAAAAGGAACATATATTTCATAGCAATATCCCTCCTAAATAATAGGTTTTCATATGTAATTGTATTATATTTTCATTGTAATTGTTTAAATAAATAAGTGCGAAGACAAAAGGCGAAAACGAAGATTTGAAGACGCAAACGTCCAAAAAGCTCAAATGTACAAGATACAATCCAAGTGGTTCAAATTATTGATGAGAAACGTCTAAAAATGACAAGAGTACAAGTTACAAAACGCAAAGTACAAGATATTAAATTGTACGCAAGGACGTTCGAAAATTCGGAACCGAGACATGAACCAACTTTCAACGCTCGACGCAACGGAGCTAAAATTACAAGTTAACTATGCTCAACAATATAATATAATATTTAAATAATTCATAATAAGAATAATAATAAATAATAAAAAGTTGTTAGTTGAGCATAGTTAAGGGGTCATAAGTGAAAATTTCAATTCAATATTTGCCTAAAAAAGGCAATTCATTTGATCGATTTATGTACACCTTTCTTCATATTTCTTTCTCTCTTCTGTAATATGTAATATATATTTATATTATAATTTTAATATAAGTTAATTTTAATAATAAAGTTATGATTTAGTTGGGTTATTGTAAGGAATGTTTTACGGGTTTTAAAGTCGAAACTATGTCCGTGTAACGCTACACGATTAATAATCACTGTAAGTTATGTTCTTCCTTTTTAAATTAATGTCTCGTAACTAAGTTATTATTATGCTTATTTAAGCCGAAGTAATCGTGATGTTTGACTAAATATTAAGACGGGGTTATTGGATTTTGTACCATAATTAAGGTTTGGGCAAAAGACCGATACTTGTGGAAATTGGACTATTGACTATTAATAGATGGGGGGTATTGTCTAATTGAGTGACAACTCATTGGAGTCTGTCGAACCTATCTTCAAATTAATTATCCTAATAATTAATAATGATTATGGTTGTCCTATTTAGTGACGTTCATATGGAATCTATTATAATCATTTAATTAATTATTCAGGTTGGGTAATTGATTATTCAAACTGATCAAATGGGTAAATTAATATTCATATCTAATCAAAACAGGGGTGGATTACATACAGTGATAACTGGTGTAATTGTTGACAGAAGTGATAACTGCGTCACAGTTGAAATCCTTAATTAGTTGGAATATTTGACTTCGGGTATAAGGGTAATTTGACGAGGACACTCGCACTTTATATTTATGACCGATGGACTATTATGGACAAAAACCAGATAGGTATCAAATAAACCATGACAAAGGACAATTAACCCGAGTAACAATTAATTAAAATCAAAACGTTAAACATCATGATTACGGAAGTTTAAATAAGCATAATCCTTTTATTTCATATTCTATCGCAATTTTATTTATTGTTATTTTATTTATCGTCATTTATATATTTTACGCACTTTAATTATTGTCATTTATCTTTACGCTTAAAAATATAAAATCGACAAACCGGTCATTAAACGGTAAAAAACCCCCTTTTATAATAATATTACTACTTATATATATATATATATATATATATATATATATATATATATATATATATATATATATATTTATATAAATATAGTTTTATAAAAATATAGTACGTAATCACTAGCTCCCTGTGGAACGAACCGGACTTACTAAAAACTACACTACTCTACGATTAGGTACACTGCCTATAGTGTTGTAGCAAGGTTTAGGTATATCCCATCCGTAAATTAATAAAACTTGTGTCATATTTTGTAGTATTTTGTATTAAAAATAATACTATTTCGTACCCTCACGCTACATCATCAAGTTTTTTGCGCCGCTGCCGGGGAGCGCTAAAACTCTATATTTTAATTTATATCTGTAAAAATATAGTTATAAAAAAAGTAATTTCGGGGACACTTTTTGTGTTTTCACGGGGTATTTAAGTTTTTTTTTTAGTTTTTGATTGATTAAAGATATATATTAATTTAAATATAATAATTTAATAAATATAATAATATAATAATATTGAAATAAAATATAATAATATAATAATATTTTAGAATCAAATTTGATACGTAAAAGTTTTAAAAGTTTTAAAAAGTCGTATTTATTAAATATTTCAGGGGTATATTATGTAACTTATAATTAATAATTTCTATAATGTCGCTTTCATGTGAATAGTAAATTAATTAATTTCTTTTCTTTACTATTTTGAATCGTAAAAGTTTTAAAAGTTTTAAAAAGTCGTATTTATTAAATATTTCAGGGGTATATTATGTAACTTGCAATTAATAATTTCTATCATGTCGCTTTCATGTGAATAATAAATTAATTAATTTCTTTTCATTTACTATTCATGAATAGTAAATGAGTTAAAAAAGTTTTGAAAAAAATAATAATAATAAAAAATTTATTAATTCCTTTTAAAAAAAAAATTTTGTAAAAAAACCGTTTTTTTTAAAGAAAAAAAATTCGTTTTAAAAAAAATTGTAAAAAAAATCGTTTTTTTTAAAGAAAAATTTTTTTTAAAAAAAAAATATATATAAAAAAAAATTTTTTTTTTTAAAAAAAATTTTAAAATCCTTAAAAAACGAAATATAAAAAAAATTAAAAAAAAAATTTTTTTTTTTATTACCTTTAGATTTTTAGACTCTAGTTACAATTTTTAGTATTAAGTTTAGTTTTGCCATAGTTATTTTTATTTCTAGAATTTTTAGGTTTGCCGTAAAATCCCTTAAGTGCGTATTCTTTAGACTAAGATTTATGTGCTTTAGAATTTTGCGACGACGTTTTTTCTGGTTCGTAGTAATAGTTGGATTTGTACGTGGACCGGGTTATTGGAGCCAAACAGTCCTCAATTATATTGAGACCAAACGAATCCTGCCCCTCTGCTTTATCTTTTGGCTATTCGAAACGTGGGCAAAATCTGAAAAGTCTATTAATTGGTTAACTTATATAATTTTTCTTTCCTTTTAAAAACTAATAGGATATTCAGTGAATGCACCGAGTAAAACGTTCACCACCTTTCATACGTTCACCACCTATAACTCGATCAAGACATCTAGCCAATATTGTCGCCGTTGATTTTTCTTTAGAATTATCATCTAGTCGACCAAGAACTCCAACTCAAATTTCCGATAATCCATCTTTTGAACCCGACCTCACAATTAAGAATCCGGAGAATATTCAGGGACAATTCCAAGATCCAGAACCACTAATCATTCCTCCTGAACCACAAACCATTAAATCAGAATCTTCTAGTGATTCGTATTTTACAAATTCAATTATGGAAAATCTGGAACCTCTAAGTATGGAAGACCGAATGAGAGCTACACGCACGGGCCAAGGTCACGCCATTATTCAGCCAGATGTTAGAGCATCAGATTTTGAAATCAAAGGACAAATCCTACACATGATCACCAATCAGTGCCAATTTGGTGGTACAACAAAAGAAGATCCAAACGAACATCTTCGAACTTTTAATCGGATTTGTAATCTCTTTAAAATTCGAGAAGTTGAGGATGAAACTATTTATCTTATGTTGTTCCCATGGACTTTAAAGGGAGAAGCCAAAGATTGGTTAGAATCATTACCTGAAGGAACGATTGACACATGGGATGTTTTAGTTGAGAAATTTCTTCAAAGATTCTTTCCGGCATCTAAAACCGTGAGACTTCAAGGAGAAATTGCCACGTTCGTGCAAAAACCAAATGAAACATTATATGAGGCGTGGACAAGATTCGGAAGGATGTTGAGAGGATGTCCTCAACACGGATTAGATACTTTTCAAATAGTGCAAATCTTCTATAAAGGCGTAAACATCGCTACACGAAAAGATATCGACACAGCAGCTGGTGGTTCTATTATGAAGAAAATCGAAACTGATGCTTACAAAATGATTGATAACACTGCTTCCCACTCACATGAGTGGCACCAAGAAAAAGATATCGTTAGATCATCTAAAGCAGCTAGAGCCGATTCTAGCCATAACTTTGATTCTGTTTCTGCAAAAATAGATGCTTTCGAGAGACGAATGGAAAAGATGACTAAAGACATTCACGCAATACGAATCAGTTGTGAGCAATGCGGTGGACCACACTTAACAAAAGATTGTAATGTTGAACAAACGATGGAACAACGTGAGAATGTTTCCTACATGAACCAAAGGTCGGGAAATAATTATCAACCACCAAGGCTAAACTTCAATCAAAATCAAAACATTCTTTACAATCCAAATGGAACCAACAATAACTCGTACAACCAACAAGGTACGAATAACCAACCAACTCAAAACAACACTTTCAATCAACAAAGACCTGGCTTATATAAACCACCACAACAAACCGACGAGAAGAAGTCAAATCTGGAAGAAGTGGTATTTAAGCTAGTTGAATCTCAAACACAATTTATTGAAACTCAAACCCAAACGAATGAGAGGTTTGATCAGTCATTTAGAACTCACCAAGCTTCCATTTTGAATCTAGAAAAACAAGTAGGTACTCTTGTTAGATTGATGAGTGAAAGGGAACAAGGAAAGCTACCGAGTAATAATGAAGTAAATCCTCGGAATGAAAATGTTAACATGATATCAACAAATTCTGAAAAACCAATACCAGAAGATGGGAAAGTTTTAGATGTAAGTAACAATGAAGAAGTTACAACACCACCACCACCTGAGTATGTAAAGCCAGTGGTGGCACCATACAAAACACCCATCCCATTTTCAAGAAAAGGAGTTGAGTATGAGCAAGTGATAGGTAATAAAGTTTGTGATACCTCTGGAAAGAAGAAGAAGAAAGTGCAAGAAATAAAAACCGTAGAAGTAAACCCGGTGAAGACAGTTCCACCAAAACCTCTACCTAGGATAGGTGATCCATGTGAATTTATTGTTCCTTGTCTACTTAGTGATTGTGTCATGTATGATGCACTAGTAGATTTAGGTGCGAGTGTAAGTATTATGCCTCTTTCATTATATAAGAGATTAGGTGTAGGTGAGTTAAGTCCAACGGATATGAGTGTTCGACTCCTTGATCAAACCATTAAGCACCCAGATGAAATTGCTGACAACCTACCCGTTCAAGTAGGTAATTTAACCTTTCTAGTCGAATTCATTGTCATTGACATAGAAGAGGACTCAAACGTTCCTCTAATTTTAGGTCGACCATTCTTAGCGTCCACCGGGGCGTTATTTGATGTAAGAAAGGGTAGAACGACACTTAGTAATGATGAGAAATCGATCACCTTTATGATTCGAAAGTCTAAATATCCACAAACCAAAACCGTTGAACCGACAAAAACGATTGGTAAGAACCATGTTGTTTTACCAACTCCAACGGTAATGCTTAACAATAATAGAATGCCTAAGTGTGGGGAAAATGAAGTAACGCCTAATGATGACTTGATAATAAAGAACCCCATAGTTGATACGAAATTAAATGACCCCGTTATTAACAGTTCAATGAAGAAACTTTTTAAACGGGTTATTGATGCTAAAAGTAAGGGGAACTTTAAGTTATATAACCGGTTAGTATCCAATCTGTCGCCTAAAGAAAAGGCGAAGCTAGTTGAATTTGTGGATATTACGGAAAAAGCTGGTCACTGGCTTAAAGCAAAAGTCACAGATATGCAAGTTGATTATGGTCCAAGAGAAATTGACGATGAAGTTAATCACAATTTCGACACCACATCTACCTAAGTGTGAGGAGATTCAAATATTCTAAAAAGAAAATGCTGTTTGGAGTTAGTTGTTCTGTTCTCGTGTAGTTCCGAGAATGGAATCCGATTGGTCTTTTCCACTAGCAGACACTAAAGAACTAGTTTTCTCCCCCCATTCTGAATTTTTTTATTTTGTAGGTTTTATATGAAATTAATATGCTTTTTAAATTTAAGTTTTGTGTGAATTTAAAAACAAAATTTACTTTATTTCATTAAGTAAAAAAATGATTTCTAAAATTCGTCGTGAGTTGAAGATTAGGTAGTTGAACCGAAATTACTTTAACCGAGGGCGGGACGAGAAATTTTATTATCATTATTTTTAATTTAATTGATTTAAAGTATGCCAAAAAAAATATTAGATTTTATAAATTTTTGAACGTGGGGTAATATACCCAAATTCAAAATTATGTATGTTTGTATTTTATGTTATATACAAAACAGGGTAAAACAACGCACTTTCAAAGACTGTCATTAAGTTCAGAAAAAGGTACTAATTTTGACGACAAGAAACAAAATATCAAATGTGAAATAACAACAATATGTTTGCAAACTAGGTATTTTTAATCATTTTTCTACACTAATCACCCTCATGAATTTAAATTTTTACTAATTTCTTGCAAATGAGGGCATTGCAAGATCTCAAGTGTGGGGAAGGGTTATAAATTCTTTCGGGTTTACACTTGTTTTAATTGCCAAATTTTGTGAAAATTTGAAAAAATTTCAACTAAATGAATTCAAAATCATGTTTATACATATTTATGAATGATAAAACTAGGTGTTAATGCCGAAATTATTGTTACCTCGAGGACATAAATTGAGAAACAACCCAAAACGCTTGAATTCATTTAAAATGGGATAGAAGAGAATAAAAAGGCAAAGAAAAGAATAAATAAAAGCTAAGTGTGGGGAGAATGTACCAAGTTATTCAATTAAAAACTATCTATCACATTTTTGTATAAGAATTATTGCAGGTACTTTTGCTTTGGACGATACTAATCAGTTTTACCCGGTTTACTGTAATATATTTTAAAGAAAGATGGATCTACACGATTAATCAATTCCATCATTAACAGGAAGTAAAGTCTTCCGAAAAAGACACGCGCTTCTTGATTTAGGTCAAGAAGTTGTCGTCCAGACCAGCTGTAGGTTGACAAAAAATCTAGAAAAGTCATCTCTAAAATCAGCAGGAAATCCACGGACCTCAGCATCAAACAGGGTCTCCAAGTGGTCAGATTTATCCTAACCATGAGAAGGATTTATCTCGTACAATGGGGGGGGCACCGTGCAAATTAGCTTGATAAGACTAATGAATCAGATCCCCAGAAAGGATAATCTCCTTAAAGATTAAAAATCAGCTTTTAAGACTGATATTACTCAATCCTTGAGATTGACCTTAAAGATTGAGAATTCAAACTCATGGAATTCGATGATATCTAAACTCGAGCTTGAACGAGAAAATATTTTGATCAAAATACAAACCGATTTGTTTTCTGAAAACCTATTTTCAATGCGTTCATTACCAATGAACGTAAAATCCTGAGAATTCATTGGAATTCATTAGGTCACCTGAACCAAATCGGGTGTCAACCGTAAGAACGGTGGTTGCATAGCATGGTCGGAGACAGGACCTTGTGCCAAACCAACAAATTATAAGGGTGAGCTTTACTATTGCTCCTACAAAGGATAGTAAAAGCATCCGACACATTTTTAGACCATAATTAAAAGCATGTCACGGGACATTGCCTTAACAGTTTCTTGTTCATCGCTTTCCTTTACAACCGGACGGTAGTTTGCCGAAAGGTAATATACGGGACAAGTAAACTGGACGTGTTGCTTTCCTAATACAAGGTTAGCAAGTGGGTAACACAAAACCACAAGTGTTGAGCTAAAATTTTCAAATCTGAAACCCACACAACCCACAAAAATATTTTGCAAACACCGGTGAAGGGTTATTCCGGAAAACTTGTCTAGGGTAAAAGCTAGATTGAATTTTCAAAAGATCAAATGTTTTCATAAAGATCCAATTTCCTAACGGATCTAAATTTTCATAGTCATGTGGAACTGTAAACCGCCTTTCAAATGTGCACTTTGCTTTGGAAACCGAAAGTAAATCGGCTATTTGATTGCAAGTGTCGTTGACCTAAACCCGAGGCAACTGTGGATGACACACCCACCTTTAACCATGGTTCTATCGTTACTATCATTGTTTATACCACCATTTCAAAATCACTAATGTACAAAGTGTGATGAATAAAAAAGTGATTCATGTATGTTTTTATTTCAAGTTCTGTATTGCTTGAGGACAAGCAACGCTCAAGTGTGGGGATATTTGATAAGGCTAAAAAGGAACATATATTTCATAGCAATATCCCTCCTAAATAATAGGTTTTCATATGTAATTGTATTATATTTTCATTGTAATTGTTTAAATAAATAAGTGCGAAGACAAAAGGCGAAAACGAAGATTTGAAGACGCAAACGTCCAAAAAGCTCAAATGTACAAGATACAATCCAAGTGGTTCAAATTATTGATGAGAAACGTCTAAAAATGACAAGAGTACAAGTTACAAAACGCAAAGTACAAGATATTAAATTGTACGCAAGGACGTTCGAAAATTCGGAACCGAGACATGAACCAACTTTCAACGCTCGACGCAACGGAGCTAAAATTACAAGTTAACTATGCTCAAGAATATAATATAATATTTAAATAATTCATAATAAGAATAATAATAAATAATAAAAAGTTGTTAGTTGAGCATAGTTAAGGGGTCATAAGTGAAAATTTCAATTCAATATTTGCCTAAAAAAGGCAATTCATTTGATCGATTTATGTACACCTTTCTTCATATTTCTTTCTCTCTTCTGTAATATGTAATATATATTTATATTATAATTTTAATATAAGTTAATTTTAATAATAAAGTTATGGTTTAGTTGGGTTATTGTAAGGAATGTTTTACGGGTTTTAAAGTCGAAACTATGTCCGTGTAACGCTACACGATTAATAATCACTGTAAGTTATGTTCTTCCTTTTTAAATTAATGTCTCGTAACTAAGTTATTATTATGCTTATTTAAGCCGAAGTAATCGTGATGTTTGACTAAATATTAAGACGGGGTTATTGGATTTTGTACCATAATTAAGGTTTGGGCAAAAGACCGATACTTGTGGAAATTGGACTATTGACTATTAATAGATGGGGGGTATTGTCTAATTGAGTGACAACTCATTGGAGTCTGTCGAACCTATCTTCAAATTAATTATCCTAATAATTAATAATGATTATGGTTGTCCTATTTAGTGACGTTCATATGGAATCTATTATAATCATTTAATTAATTATTCAGGTTGGGTAATTGATTATTCAAACTGATCAAGTGGGTAAATTAATATTCATATCTAATCAAAACAGGGGTGGATTACATACAGTGATAACTGGTGTAATTGTTGATAGAAGTGATAACTGCGTCACAGTTGAAATCCTTAATTAGTTGGAATATTTGACTTCGGGTATAAGGGTAATTTGACGAGGACACTCGCACTTTATATTTATGACCGATGGACTATTATGGACAAAAACCAGATAGGTATCAAATAAACCATGACAAAGGACAATTAACCCGAGTAACAATTAATTAAAATCAAAACGTTAAACATCATGATTACGGAAGTTTAAATAAGCATAATCCTTTTATTTCATATTCTATCGCAATTTTATTTATTGTTATTTTATTTATCGTCATTTATATATTTTACGCACTTTAATTATTGTCATTTATCTTTACGCTTAAAAATATAAAATCGACAAACCGGTCATTAAACGGTAAAAAACCCCCTTTTATAATAATATTACTACTTATATATATATATATATATATATATATATATATATATATATATATATATATATATATATATATATATATATATAGTTTTATAAAAATATAGTACGTAATCACTAGCTCCCTGTGGAACGAACCGGACTTACTAAAAACTACACTACTCTACGATTAGGTACACTGCCTATAGTGTTGTAGCAAGGTTTAGGTATATCCCATCCGTAAGTTAATAAAACTTGTGTCATATTTTGTAGTATTTTGTATTAAAAATAATACTATTTCGTACCCTCACGCTACATCATCACTTGTACATATATATATATATATATATATATATATATATATATATATATATATATATATATATATATATATATATATATATATATATATATATATATACATACATATAATTGTTCATGAATCGTCGAGAGTAATCAAAGGTAATTGTATATATGAAACAGTTCTAAAATTTTGAGACTCAATCTAACAGACTTTGTTTAGCGTGTTAAAATAATAAATCGTATAGAGAATTGGTTTAAATAAGTCAAAAATTTTTGGGTCATCACAGTACCTCCTCCTTAAAGAAAATTTCGTCCCGAAATTTTGAGTAGTACCTGTTTCATGAGCGCTATCAGTGAACAAATGTGGATACTTTTGCTTCATTTGATCTTCACGTTCTCAAGTAAACTCGGGTCCTCGTCTTGCGTTCCAACGAACCCTAACTATCGGTATTTTGCTTTGTTTTAATTGTTTGACCTCACGGTCCATGATTTCAACAGTTTCTTCGATAAAATGGAGTTTATCATTGATTCGTATTTCGTCAAGAGGAATTATGACATCCTCTTCAGCTAAACATTTCTTCAAATTTGACACGTGAAATGTGTTGTGAACACTACTAAGTTCTTGCGGTAGCTTTAATCGATAAGCAACTGTTCCAATTCTTTCGGTGATTTCAAAGGGTCCTACGTACCTAGGACTTAGCTTTCCTCGTTTACCGAATCGCAGAACACCATTTTAGGGTGACACTTTCAACATGACTTTGTCGCCCACTTGAAATTCTAGCGGTTTTCTTCTTACATCAGCATAACTCTTTTGGCGACTCATGGCCGTTTTCAATCGCTGTTGTATTTGAATGATCTTGTCGGTGGTTTCATGAATAATTTCTGGTCCAGTAAGTTATCTTTCTCCTACTTCACTCCAACAGATAGGAGATCTGCACTTTCTACCGTAAAGTGCTTCAAATGGCGCTGCGTTGATGCTCGTATGATAGCTGTTATTGTATGAAAATTCTGCTAACGGTAAGTGTCGATCCCAACTGGTTCCAAAGTCAATCACGCATGCCCGTAACATGTCTTCCAATGTTTGTATTGTTCTTTCACTTTGACCATCTGTCTGTGGGAGATAAGCGGTGCTCATATCTAATAGAGTTCCCAATGCTTTTTGTAATGACTGCCAAAAACGTGATGTGAATCGGGTGTCACGATCAGATATGATGGAGATGGGTACACCATGCCTGGAAACTACTTCCTTCAAATATAGGCGTGCTAATCTTTCCATACTGTCTGTCTCCTTTATTGGTAGGAAGTGAGCTGATTTAGTTAGACGATCAACTATCACCCAAATAGTATCATGACTACTTGTAGTCCTTGGCAATTTCGTAATGAAATCCATGGTTATTCTTTCCCATTTCCACTGCGGAATTTCTGGTTGTTGCAGTAATCCTGACGGCTTTTGGTGCTCAGCTTTGACCTTTGCACACGTCAAACATTTGCTTACATAAGTAGCAATTTCTGTCTTCATATTAGGCCACCAATAAAACTTCTTGAGATCGTGGTACATTTTCCCATTTCCTGGGTGAACTGAGTACCTCATTGTAGTGACCCGAACTTTTCCATGTTTATATATATTAATTGAGATTGATATTTACATGATTAAATGTTTCCAACATGTTAAGCAATCAAACTTGTTAAGACTTGATTAATTGAAATAGGTTTCATATAGACAATTGACCACCCAAGTTGACCGGTGATTCACGAACGTTAAAACTTGTAAAAAAAACTATATGATGACATATATATGGTTATATATATAGTTAACATGATATTATGATAAGTAAACATATCATTAATTATATTAACAATGAACTACATATGTAAAAACAAGACTACTAACTTAATGATTTTGAAACGAGACATATATGTAACGTTTATCGTTGTAACGACATTTAATGTATATATATCATATTAAGAGATATTCGTACATCATAATATCATGATAATATAATAATTTAAAATCTCTTTTGATATTATAAACATTGGGTTAACAACATTTAACAAGATCGTTAACCTAAAGGTTTCAAAACAACACTTACATTTAACGACTAACGATGACTTAACGACTCAGTTAAAATGTATATACATGTAGTGTTTTAATATGTATTTATACACTTTTGAAAGACTTCAATACACTTATCAAAATACTTCTACTTAACAAAAATGCTTACAATTACATTCTCGTTCAGTTTCATCAACAATTCTACTCGTATGCACCCGTATTCGTACTCGTACAATACACAGCTTTTAGATGTATGTACTATTGGTATATACACTCCAATGATCAGCTCTTAGCAGCCCATGTGAGTCACCTAACACATGTGGGAACCATCATTTGGCAACTAGCATGAAATATCTCATAAGATTACAAAAATATGAGTAATCATTCATGACTTATTTACATGAAAACAAAATTACATATCCTTTATATCTAATCCATACACCAACGACCAAAAACACCTACAAACACTTTCATTCTTCAATTTTCTTCATCTAATTGAACTCTCTCAAGTTCTATCTTCAAGTTCTAAGTGTTCTTCATAAATTCCAAAAGTTCTAGTTTCATAAAATCAAGAATACTTTCAAGTTTGCTAGCTCACTTCCAATCTTGTAAGGTGATCATCCAACCTCAAGAAATCTTTGTTTCTTACAGTAGGTTATCATTCTAATACAAGGTAATAATCATATTCAAACTTTGGTTCAATTTCTATAACTATAACAATCTTATTTCAAGTGATGATCTTACTTGAACTTGTTTTCGTGTCATGATTTTGCTTCAAGAACTTTGAGCCATCCAAGGATCCATTGAAGCTAGATCCATTTTTCTCTTTTCCAGTAGGTTCATCCAAGGAACTTAAGGTAGTAATGATGTTCATAACATCATTCGATTCATACATATAAAGCTATCTTATTCGAAGGTTTAAACTTGTAATCACTAGAACATAGTTTAGTTAATTCTAAACTTGTTCGCAAACAAAAGTTAATCCTTCTAACTTGACTTTTAAAATCAACTAAACACATGTTCTATATCTATATGATATGCTAACTTAATGATTTAAAACCTGGAAACACGAAAAAACACCGTAAAACCGGATTTACGCCGTCGTAGTAACACCGCGGGCTGTTTTGGGTTAGTTAATTAAAAACTATGATAAACTTTGATTTAAAAGTTGTTATTCTGAGAAAATGATTTTTATTATGAACATGAAACTATATCCAAAAATTATGGTTAAACTCAAAGTGGAAGTATGTTTTCTAAAATGGTCATCTAGACGTCGTTCTTTCGACTGAAATGACTACCTTTACAAAAACAACTTGTAACTTATTTTTCCGACTAGAAACCTATACTTTTTTTGTTTAGATTCATAAAATAGAGTTCAATATGAAACCATAGCAATTTGATTCACTCAAAATGGATTTAAAATGAAGAAGTTATGGGTAAAACAAGATTGGATAATTTTTCTCATTTTAGCTACGTGAAAATTGGTAACAAATCTATTCCAACCATAACTTAATCAACTTGTATTATATATTATGTAATCTTGAGATACCATAGACACGTATACAATGTTTCGACCTATCATGTCGACACATCTATATATATTTCGGAACAACCATAGACACTCTATATGTGAATGTTGGAGTTAGCTATACAGGGTTGAGGTTGATTCCAAAATATATATAGTTTGAGTTGTGATCAATACTGAGATACGTATACACTGGGTCGTGGATTGATTCAAGATAATATTTATCGATTTATTTCTGTACATCTAACTGTGGACAACTAGTTGTAGGTTACTAACGAGGACAGCTGACTTAATAAACTTAAAACATCAAAATATATTAAAAGTGTTGTAAATATATTTTGAACATACTTTGATATATATGTATATATTGTTATAGGTTCGTGAATCAACCAGTGGTCAAGTCTTACTTCCCGACGAAGTAAAAATCTGTGAAAGTGAGTTATAGTCCCACTTTTAAAATCTAATATTTTTGGGATGAGAATACATGCAGGTTTTATAAATGATTTACAAAATAGACACAAGTACGTGAAACTACATTCTATGGTTGAATTATCGAAATCGAATATGCCCCTTTTTATTAAGTCTGGTAATCTAAGAATTAGGGAACAGACACCCTAATTGACGCGAATCCTAAAGATAGATCTATTGGGCCTAACAAACCCCATCCAAAGTACCGGATGCTTTAGTACTTCGAAATTTATATCATATCCGAAGGGTGTCCCGGAATGATGGGGATATTCTTATATATGCATCTTGTTATTGTCGGTTACCAGGTGTTCACCATATGAATGATTTTTATCTCTATGTATGGGATGTGTATTGAAATATGAAATCTTGTGGTCTATTGTTACGATTTGATATATATATATAGGTTAAACCTATAACTCACCAACATTTTTGTTGACGTTTTAAGCATGTTTATTCTCAGGTGATTATTAAGAGCTTCCGCTGTCGCATACTTAAATAAGGACAAGATTTGGAGCCCATGCTTGTATGATATTGTGTAAAAACTGCATTCAAGAAACTTATTTTGTTGTAACATATTTGTATTGTAAACCATTATGTAATGGTCGTGTGTAAACAGGATATTTTAGATTATCATTATTTGATAATCTACGTAAAGCTTTTTAAACCTTTATTGATGAAATAAAGGTTATGGTTTGTTTAAAAATGAATGCAGTCTTTGAAAAACGTCTCATATAGAGGTCAAAACCTCGCAACGAAATCAATTAATATGGAACGTTTTTAATCAATAAGAACGGGACATTTCAGTTGGTATCCGAGCGTTGGTCTTAGAGAACCAGAAAATTTGCATTAGTGTGTCTTATCTAGTTTGTTAGGATGCATTAGTGAGTCTGGACTTCGACCGTGTTTTCTTTAAAAATGATTGCTTAACATTTTTGTTGGAAACTATATATTTTTAACATATGAATATTATGTGATATATTAATCTCTTAACGTGTTTGATATTATGTGATAGATGTCTACCTCTAGAACAAGTCCCATTGACTCACCTAATAATAATGAAGAGTCAAATGTAAATTGGAATGATTTGTGGACTGATTCACAAGTTCCCGAAGAGGAACCGGAAGAAGAGTCGGAACCGGAAGAAGAATCGGAACCGGAAGAAGAATCGGAACCGGATGAAGAAATAGAACCGGCGGGGGAAATAATAAAACGGTTAAGTAAAAGAAAATCCTCAACCAACCGACCAAAGTTAATTATGGTCAATGGTGTTTCCGCCAAGGAAGCAAAATATTGGGAGGATTACCAATTCTCCGATGAATCGGATTCCGACGAGAATTCAGATGATGTTATAGAAATTACCCCAACTGAATTTAAAAAGGCAAAAGAAAATAATAAGGGAAAGGGCATAAAAATAGAGAAATCTAATTCCAACCCCGATGAACTTTATATGTATCGTCAACCCCCGAAGTCCTTAAGTTGTAACAATGACCCGGGAACCTCTAAACCACCAGGTTTTTCTAAACCAATGTGGACAACGACGGCTCGTATTAGGGGAACATCATATATCCCTAGAAACTTGGCAAAACGAACCAAAACCGAAGAAGAAGAAACGAGCGAGTCGGAATAAGATAGTTGTATTCGTGTGGTGTAATATATGGAATATAGTGTTCTTATGCTTTATGATATATGTAAAAATTACTTGTATTAATAAGTATTTTTTTTATGAATCTAACTCTTGTCTATTTTACAGTTTAAAAACACAAAATGGATAGACAACCCAATATTTTAAGAGACCTACCCGGAGACATGATTGATGAAATCTTGTCTAGAGTCGGCCAGAATTCTTCGGCACAACTATTTAAGGCGAGATCAGTTTGTAAGACATTCGAAGAACGTTCCAAGAATGTCTTGGTTTATAAGAGACTTTCGTTTGAAAGATGGGGGATATCACATTGGGAAACCCATAAGTTACGATGTGTTTACTTTGACGCATATATTGCGGGGAACCCAAATGCTATTTTACGCAACGGGTTAAGAAATTATTTTGACTCAATATATCCGAATATTGGACTTCGTGATTTAGAAAAAGCGGCTAACATGCAACATAAAGAAGCATGTTATGCTTACGGATTAGTAATGTTCGCTTCTCACCAAAGTGAGAACAAGAACATCGGGCTACAACTATTAAACAAAACGTTTCCACAAGTGACGGAGTCGGTAATTGGGGTAAGAAATGAGGTTTTTAGATTATTACGGGACTGTTGGACATTACGTAACCCTCGTCCCTTTGATGACGTTACAACACGCTGTCTTATCAACGGCCATAACGGTTATGTTGCACAAGACCAAGGATGGGAAGTAGTCCTAGTAAAACCAGAATGCATGACTTGTTTCTGGACGTATGAATTACGTGTCTTTATTGCCTTTGCTGAACGACTTGTGTACTAGCTAGAATTGTCTTCACAACTATCTTGTATCAAAGTTATTGTGTGCTATATTTCATGCTTTATGTAAAATAAGCGGTATTGTAAGTTTGTAAAATATTGTATAAAAGTTTGAACGCGAAATATTATTATAATCAGTTTTTCATATAGAATTGTAGTAGTTGAATTGTATATTAGCTACTAAGTATGAACTTAACGGGTAGGTACTACCCGAATTTAAACTTATAAAACGCTAATATGAAGAAAAAGCTTTTATAAATGAGTTCATATTATGCTACGAAATACTATTAACTACTCTTAATATTCTGTATGATTAACTTGTTCCATTTAACTATTTTGAAGGAAATGGCACCGACTACTCGACACACCGTGAATATGAATGAAGAGGAATTCCGTACTTTTCTAGCTTCAAACATAGCCGCAGTACAGGCTGCGCTACATACCAACAATAACCTTGGATCTAGCAGTACAGGAAATCGTGTAGGATGCACCTACAAAGAATTCACTGCCTGCAAACCTTTGGAATTTGATGGAACCGAAGGACCGATCGGATTGAAACGGTGGACCGAGAAGGTTGAATCGGTGTTTGCCATAAGTAAGTGTACTGAAGAGGACAAAGTGAAGTACGCTACGCATACCTTCACAGGTTCTGCGTTAACATGGTGGAATACCTATCTAGAGCAAGTGGGACAAGATGATGCGTACGCACTACCGTGGTCAGCATTCAAGCACTTGATGAACGAGAAGTACCGTCCCAGAACTGAGGTCAATAAGCTCAAGACAGAACTTAGAGGGTTACGAACCCAAGGATTTGATATTACCACGTACGAAAGAAGATTCACAGAATTGTGCCTATTGTGTCCGGGAGCATTCGAAGATGAGGAAGAGAAGATCGACGCGTTTGTGAAAGGATTACCGGAAAGAATCCAAGAAGATATAAGTTCACACGAGCCCGCCTCCATACAACAGGCATGTAGAATGGCTCACAAACTAGTGAACCAGATTGAAGAAAGAATTAAAGAACAGACTGCTGAAGAGGCCAATGTGAAGCAAGTCAAAAGAAAGTGGGAGGAAAACGGTGATAAGAATCACCAATACAACAACAACAGCAATTACAACAATAATCGCAACAATTATCCCAACAATCGCAACATCAATCGCAACTACAACAAACGGCCCAACAACAACAACAACAACAACAACAACAACAACAACAACAGCAACTACAACAATCATCCCAACAACAATAATAACCGCAACAACAACAACAATCAGAAGCAACTATGCCAAAGGTGTGAAAAGAATCACTCGGGGTTCTGCACCAAATTTTGCAACAAGTGTAAAAGAAATGGTCATAGCGCGGCGAAGTGTGAGGTCTACGGACCAGGGGTTAATAGAACGAAAGGAACAAATGGTGTCGGAACGAGTAATGGCGGAGCAAGTAGTGTCGGAGCAAGTTATGCCAATGTAGTTTGTTATAAATGTGGAAAACCAGGCCACATTATTAGAAATTGCCCGAACCAGGAGAACACGAATGGACAAGGCCGTGGAAGAGTTTTCAATAATAATGCGGTAGAGGCACAGGAAGACCCGGAGCTTGTTACGGGTACGTTTCTTATTGACAATAAATCTGCTTACGTTTTATTTGATTCGGGTGCGGATAGAAGCTATATGAGTAGAGATTTTTGTGCTAAATTAAGTTGTCCATTGACGCCTTTGGATAGTAAATTTTTACTCGAATTAGCAAATGGTAAATTAATTTCAGCAGATAATATATGTCGGAATCGAGAAATTAAACTGGTTAGCGAAACATTTAAGATTGATTTGATACCAGTAGAGTTAGGGAGTTTTGATGTGATAATCGGTATGGACTGGTTGAAAGAAGTGAAAGCGGAGATCGTTTGTTACAAAAATGCAATTCGCATTATACGAGAAAAAGGAAAACCCTTAATGGTGTACGGAGAAAAGGGCAACACGAAGCTACATCTTATTAGTAATTTGAAGGCACAAAAACTAATAAGAAAAGGTTGCTATGCTGTTCTAGCACACGTCGAGAAAGTACAAACTGAAGAAAAGAGCATCAATGATGTTCCCATTGCAAAAGAATTTCCCGATGTATTTCCGAAAGAATTACCGGGATTACCCCCACATCGATCCGTTGAATTTCAAATAGATCTTGTACCAGGAGCTGCACCAATAGCTCGTGCTCCTTACAGACTCGCACCCAGCGAGATGAAAGAACTGCAAAGTCAATTACAAGAACTTTTAGAGCGTGGTTTCATTCGACCAAGCACATCACCGTGGGGAGCTCCTGTTTTGTTTGTCAAGAAGAAAGATGGTACATTCAGGTTGTGTATCGACTACCGAGAGTTGAACAAACTTACCATCAAGAACCGCTACCCACTACCGAGAATTGACGACTTATTTGATCAACTACAAGGCTCGTCTGTTTATTCAAAGATTGACTTACGTTCCGGGTATCATCAAATGCGGGTGAAAGAAGATGATATTCCAAAGACTGCTTTCAGAACACGTTACGGTCATTACGAGTTTATGGTCATGCCGTTTGGTTTAACTAATGCACCAGCTGTGTTCATGGACCTTATGAACCGAGTGTGTGGACCATACCTTGACAAGTTTGTCATTGTTTTCATTGATGACATACTTATTTACTCAAAGAATGACCAAGAACACGGTGAACATTTGAGAAAGGTGTTAGAAGTATTGAGGAAGGAAGAATTGTACGCTAAGTTTTCAAAGTGTGCATTTTGGTTGGAAGAAGTTCAATTCCTCGGTCACATAGTGAACAAAGAAGGTATTAAGGTGGATCCGGCAAAGATAGAAACTGTTGAAAAGTGGGAAACCCCGAAAACTCCGAAACACATACGCCAGTTTTTAGGACTAGCTGGTTACTACAGAAGGTTCATCCAAGACTTTTCCAGAATAGCAAAACCCTTGACTGCATTAACGCATAAAGGGAAGAAATTTGAATGGAATGATGAACAAGAGAAAGCGTTTCAGTTATTGAAGAAAAAGCTAACTACGGCACCTATATTGTCATTGCCTGAAGGGAATGATGATTTTGTGATTTATTGTGACGCATCAAAGCAAGGTCTCGGTTGTGTATTAATGCAACGAACGAAGGTGATTGCTTATGCGTCTAGACAATTGAAGATTCACGAACAAAATTATACGACACATGATTTGGAATTAGGCGCGGTTGTTTTTGCATTAAAGACTTGGAGGCACTACTTATATGGGGTCAAAAGTATTATATATACCGACCACAAAAGTCTTCAACACATATTTAATCAGAAACAACTGAATATGAGGCAGCGTAGGTGGATTGAATTATTGAATGATTACGATTTTGAGATTCGTTACCACCCGGGGAAGGCAAATGTGGTAGCCGATGCCTTGAGTAGGAAGGATAGAGAACCCATTCGAGTAAAATCTATGAATATAATGATTCATAATAACATTACTACTCAAATAAAGGAGGCGCAACAAGGAGTTTTAAAAGAGGGAAATTTAAAGGATGAAATACCCAAAGGATCGGAGAAGCATCTTAATATTCGGGAAGACGGAACCCGGTATAGGGCTGAAAGGATTTGGGTACCAAAATTTGGAGATATGAGAGAAATGGTACTTAGAGAAGCTCATAAAATCAGATACTCAATACATCCTGGAACGGGGAAGATGTACAAGGATCTCAAGAAACATTTTTGGTGGCCGGGTATGAAAGCCGATGTTGCTAAATACGTAGGAGAATGTTTGACGTGTTCTAAGGTCAAAGTTGAGCATCAGAAACCATCAGGTCTACTTCAACAACCCGAAATCCCGGAATGGAAATGGGAAAACATTACCATGGATTTCATCACTAAATTGCCAAGGACTGCAAGTAGTTTTGATACTATTTGGGTAATAGTTGATCGTCTCACCAAATCAGCACACTTCCTACCAATAAGAGAAGATGACAAGATGGAGAAGTTAGCACGACTGTATTTGAAGGAAGTCGTCTCCAGACATGGAATACCAATCTCTATTATCTCTGATAGGGATGGCAGATTTATTTCAAGATTCTGGCAGACATTACAGCAAGCATTAGGAACTCGTCTAGACATGAGTACTGCCTATCATCCACAAACTGATGGGCAGAGCGAAAGGACGATACAAACGCTTGAAGACATGCTACGAGCATGTGTTATTGATTTCGGAAACAGTTGGGATCGACATCTACCGTTAGCAGAATTTTCCTACAACAACAGCTACCATTCAAGCATTGAGATGGCGCCGTTTGAAGCACTTTATGGTAGAAAGTGCAGGTCTCCGATTTGTTGGAGTGAGGTGGGGGATAGACAGATTACGGGTCCGGAGATTATACAAGAAACTACCGAGAAGATCATCCAAATTCAACAACGGTTGAAAACCGCCCAAAGTCGACAAAAGAGCTACGCTGACATTAAAAGAAAAGATATAGAATTTGAAATTGGAGAGATGGTCATGCTTAAAGTTTCACCTTGGAAAGGCGTTGTTCGATTTGGTAAACGAGGGAAATTAAATCCAAGGTATATTGGACCATTCAAGATTATTGATCGTGTCGGACCAGTAGCTTACCGACTTGAGTTACCTCAACAACTCGCGGCTGTACATAACACTTTCCACGTCTCGAATTTGAAGAAATGTTTTGCTAAAGAAGATCTCACTATTCCGTTAGATGAAATCCAAATCAACGAAAAACTCCAATTCATCGAAGAACCCGTCGAAATAATGGATCGTGAGGTTAAAAGACTTAAGCAAAACAAGATACCAATTGTTAAGGTTCGATGGAATGCTCGTAGAGGACCCGAGTTCACCTGGGAGCGTGAAGATCAGATGAAGAAGAAATACCCGCATCTATTTCCAGAAGATTCGTCAACACCTTCAACAGCTTAAAATTTCGGGACGAAATTTATTTAACGGGTAGGTACTGTAGTGACCCGAACTTTTCCATGTTTATATATATTAATTGAGATTGATATTTACATGATTAAATGTTTCCAACATGTTAAGCAATCAAACTTGTTAAGACTTGATTAATTGAAATAGGTTTCATATAGACAATTGACCACCCAAGTTGACCGGTGATTCACGAACGTTAAAACTTGTAAAAAAAACTATATGATGACATATATATGGTTATATATATAGTTAACATGATATTATGATAAGTAAACATATCATTAATTATATTAACAATGAACTACATATGTAAAAACAAGACTACTAACTTAATGATTTTGAAACGAGACATATATGTAACGTTTATCGTTGTAACGACATTTAATGTATATATATCATATTAAGAGATATTCGTACATCATAATATCATGATAATATAATAATTTAAAATCTCTTTTGATATTATAAACATTGGGTTAACAACATTTAACAAGATCGTTAACCTAAAGGTTTCAAAACAACACTTACATTTAACGACTAACGATGACTTAACGACTCAGTTAAAATGTATATACATGTAGTGTTTTAATATGTATTTATACACTTTTGAAAGACTTCAATACACTTATCAAAATACTTCTACTTAACAAAAATGCTTACAATTACATTCTCGTTCAGTTTCATCAACAATTCTACTCGTATGCACCCGTATTCGTACTCGTACAATACACAGCTTTTAGATGTATGTACTATTGGTATATACACTCCAATGATCAGCTCTTAGCAGCCCATGTGAGTCACCTAACACATGTGGGAACCATCATTTGGCAACTAGCATGAAATATCTCATAAGATTACAAAAATATGAGTAATCATTCATGACTTATTTACATGAAAACAAAATTACATATCCTTTATATCTAATCCATACACCAACGACCAAAAACACCTACAAACACTTTCATTCTTCAATTTTCTTCATCTAATTGAACTCTCTCAAGTTCTATCTTCAAGTTCTAAGTGTTCTTCATAAATTCCAAAAGTTCTAGTTTCATAAAATCAAGAATACTTTCAAGTTTGCTAGCTCACTTCCAATCTTGTAAGGTGATCATCCAACCTCAAGAAATCTTTGTTTCTTACAGTAGGTTATCATTCTAATACAAGGTAATAATCATATTCAAACTTTGGTTCAATTTCTATAACTATAACAATCTTATTTCAAGTGATGATCTTACTTGAACTTGTTTTCGTGTCATGATTTTGCTTCAAGAACTTTGAGCCATCCAAGGATCCATTGAAGCTAGATCCATTTTTCTCTTTTCTAGTAGGTTCATCCAAGGAACTTAAGGTAGTAATGATGTTCATAACATCATTCGATTCATACATATAAAGCTATCTTATTCGAAGGTTTAAACTTGTAATCACTAGAACATAGTTTAGTTAATTCTAAACTTGTTCGCAAACAAAAGTTAATCCTTCTAACTTGACTTTTAAAATCAACTAAACACATGTTCTATATCTATATGATATGCTAACTTAATGATTTAAAACCTGGAAACACGAAAAAACACCGTAAAACCGGATTTACGCCGTCGTAGTAACACCGCGGGCTGTTTTGGGTTAGTTAATTAAAAACTATGATAAACTTTGATTTAAAAGTTGTTATTCTGAGAAAATGATTTTTATTATGAACATGAAACTATATCCAAAAATTATGGTTAAACTCAAAGTGGAAGTATGTTTTCTAAAATGGTCATCTAGACGTCGTTCTTTCGACTGAAATGACTACCTTTACAAAAACAACTTGTAACTTATTTTTCCGACTAGAAACCTATACTTTTTTTGTTTAGATTCATAAAATAGAGTTCAATATGAAACCATAGCAATTTGATTCACTCAAAACGGATTTAAAATGAAGAAGTTATGGGTAAAACAAGATTGGATAATTTTTCTCATTTTAGCTACGTGAAAATTGGTAACAAATCTATTCCAACCATAACTTAATCAACTTGTATTATATATTATGTAATCTTGAGATACCATAGACACGTATACAATGTTTCGACCTATCATGTCGACACATCTATATATATTTCGGAACAACCATAGACACTCTATATGTGAATGTTGGAGTTAGCTATACAGGGTTGAGGTTGATTCCAAAATATATATAGTTTGAGTTGTGATCAATACTGAGATACGTATACACTGGGTCGTGGATTGATTCAAGATAATATTTATCGATTTATTTCTGTACATCTAACTGTGGACAACTAGTTGTAGGTTACTAACGAGGACAGCTGACTTAATAAACTTAAAACATCAAAATATATTAAAAGTGTTGTAAATATATTTTGAACATACTTTGATATATATGTATATATTGTTATAGGTTCGTGAATCAACCAGTGGTCAAGTCTTACTTCCCGACGAAGTAAAAATCTGTGAAAGTGAGTTATAGTCCCACTTTTAAAATCTAATATTTTTGGGATGAGAATACATGCAGGTTTTATAAATGATTTACAAAATAGACACAAGTACGTGAAACTACATTCTATGGTTGAATTATCAAAATCGAATATGCCCCTTTTTATTAAGTCTGGTAATCTAAGAATTAGGGAACAGACACCCTAATTGACGCGAATCCTAAAGATAGATCTATTGGGCCTAACAAACCCCATCCAAAGTACCGGATGCTTTAGTACTTCGAAATTTATATCATATCCGAAGGGTGTCCCGGAATGATGGGGATATTCTTATATATGCATCTTGTTATTGTCGGTTGCCAGGTGTTCACCATATGAATGATTTTTATCTCTATGTATGGGATGTGTATTGAAATATGAAATCTTGTGGTCTATTGTTACGATTTGATATATATATAGGTTAAACCTATAACTCACCAACATTTTTGTTGACGTTTTAAGCATGTTTATTCTCAGGTGATTATTAAGAGCTTCCGCTGTCGCATACTTAAATAAGGACAAGATTTGGAGTCCATGCTTGTATGATATTGTGTAAAAACTGCATTCAAGAAACTTATTTTGTTGTAACATATTTGTATTGTAAACCATTATGTAATGGTCGTGTGTAAACAGGATATTTTAGATTATCATTATTTGATAATCTACGTAAAGCTTTTTAAACCTTTATTGATGAAATAAAGGTTATGGTTTGTTTAAAAATGAATGCAGTCTTTGAAAAACGTCTCATATAGAGGTCAAAACCTCGCAACGAAATCAATTAATATGGAACATTTTTAATCAATAAGAACGGGACATTTCACTCATTTTGTGTGCTTCATCCAGTACTAGTTGCCTTAGATTACCATGTTTTGGTACCCATATCCTACCAGCAAAATACAGGGTTCCATCGGCTTTTACCTCAAGCTGTTTTTCTAACTCTCTGCTCATTTCGCCTTTTTCATTTTCTTCTTTTAAAGCCTCTAACTGTGCTGCTTGAATTTGCTTTGTGAGATCAGTACGAATTGTAATATTCAAAGCTCGGACCCTAAGAGGTTTTACTCTTTCTTTCCGACTTAGGGCATCGGCTACAACATTAGCCTTTCCGGGGTGGTAACGGATTTCACAATCGTAATCGTTTAACAACTCTACCCAGCGACGTTGCCTCATATTGAGTTGTTTTTGATCAAAAATATGCTGAAGACTCTTATGGTCGGTATACACTGTACACTTGGTGCCATATAGATAGTGTCTCCATATTTTGAGTGCAAAAACTACTGCTCCAAGTTCCAAATCGTACGTCGTATAGTTCTTTTCATGAATTTTTAGTTGCCGTGAGGCGTATGCGATGACTTTTGTGCGTTGCATTAATACACATCCTAAACCTTGGCGCGAAGCATCACAATAGATCACGAAATCATCATTTCCTTCCGGTAATGACAAAATGGGTGCAGACGTTAACTTCTTCTTTAATAACTGGAATGAGGATTCCTGTTCCGTGGACCAATCATACTTCTTTCCCTTTTGAGTTAATGCAGTTAAGGGTTTGGCGATTCTAGAGAAATCTTGAATGAATCTTCGGTAGTAACCAGCAAGACCTAAGAATTGGCGGATTTGTGTTGGAGTCTTAGGTGTTTCCCATTTACTAATGGCTTCGATCTTGGCAGGGTCAACTTTAATTCCATGTTTACTGACAATATGGCCCAAAAATTGTACTTCTTGTAACCAAAAATCACACTTCGAAAATTTTGCGTACAGTTCTTCTTTCTTGAGTACCTCTAGTACCAGTCTTAAGTGTTGTTCATGTTCTTCCTTGTTCTTCGAGTAAATCAATATGTCGTCGATAAAAACAATGACAAATTTGTCTAAATACGGTCTACAGATGCGATTCATTAGATCCATGAATACTGCTGGAGCATTAGTCAATCCAAAAGGCATGACTAAAAATTCATAGTGACCGTAACGGGTTCTGAACGCGGTTTTAGGAACATCTTCTTCCTTTACTCTCAGCTGATGATATCCGGAGCGTAGATCAATCTTAGAATAAACACTTGATCCTTGCAATTAATCAAACAAATCATCAATCCTCGGTAATGGGTACCGATTCTTGATCGTTAATTTGTTTAATTCTCGGTAATCTATGCACATTCTCATAGATCCATCCTTCTTCTTGACGAACAGAATAGGAGCACCCCAAGGTGAAAAACTAGCACGAATAAATCCACGGTCCGATAATTCTTGCAACTGGTCTTGTAATTCTTTCATTTCTGAAGGTGCAAGTCTATATGGAGATCGGGCTACAGGTGCAGCTCCTGGTATGAGATCAATCTGGAATTCTACACATCTGTGTGGAGGTAGCCCCGGTAATTCTTCTGGAAATACTCTGGGATATTCTCTTACAACCGGTATGTCATCAATGCTTCTTTCTTCAGTATTGATCTTCTTTACGTGTGCCAGAATAGCATAACAACCTTTTCTTATAAGTTTCTGGGCCTTCATACAGCTGATAAAGTTCAGCTTTGAGTTTCTCTTCTCCCCATAAATCATTAATGACGTTTCATCCTTACGAGGGATGCGGATTGCTTTCTCAGCGCAAACAACTTCCGCTCTTGTTTTGGACATCCAGTCCATGCCAACGATTACGTCAAAACTTCCTAATTCTACGGGTATCAAATTGATTTTGAAGGTTTCACCAGCGAGATTCATTTCGCAACCATGGCAAATTTTATCGGCTTTTATCAGTTTACCATTAGCTAATTCAATAGTATATTTATCGTCTAGAGGTAATGATGCACATTTTAGTTTAGAACTAAAGTCTTTACACATATAACTTCTATCAGCACCCGTATCAAACATAATAGAAGCTAGTTGATTATTAACGGTAAACGTACCCGTGACAAGATTAGGATCCTCACGTGCTTTACTGGCACTAACATTAAATGCCCTCCCACGTGTGGGTTCTTTGTTCTTCTCCTTATCAGGGCATTGATTTATAAAGTGACCAGACTTCCCGCATCCATAACATTTCTTGACATCGGTCGATTTTGTCTTTACTTCAGAAACGGTGGCATAACAATCTTTTGCCACATGTCCTTTCTTGTTGCACTTATCACAGACCACTTGGCAATAACCTGCATGATGTGTGTAACATCTTTTGCAGAACGGATGGGGTCCTTTATAGTTTGGACTTGCAGTTACCCCATCTTGTTTACCTTTAAAAGTTTCTTGTTTCTTCAGTTGAGTACTTTTACCCTTATAGTCTTCCCATTTCCTCTTTCCTTCAGTTGTCTTGACTTCGGTAATTGGTGCCTTAATCGAACTCTCCGTGATCTGGTCCATGAGTTGGTGTGCCATTGTCATGGCTTCCTACATCGTATTCGGTTTGGATGATGTAACATTTCCTTTGATATTGATCGATAAACCGTCAATATACATTTCTATCTTTCATTTCTCGTTTGGCACCAATTCGGGACACAACAAGGCTAGTTCCATGAAACGCTTTTCATAGTTATTGAGATTCGCGCAGATAACCTTCAGATTACGTAACTCAGATTCCATTTTTCTGATCTCGTTTCGAGGACAGTACTCCTCGATTAGCATCTTTTTCAGTTCTTCCCAAGAGATATCATATGCCGTATCTATTCCTTCTGCTTTAGCATAATTGTTCCACCAAGTAAGTGCACCATCTTGCAACATGCACGAAGCATACTTTGACTTGTCTCCGTTTGCACAATTACTGATTTTGAAAACGGACTCCATCTTTTCAAACCATCGGGTTAGACCGACTGGTCCCTCGGTTCCACTAAACGTCTGTGGTTTGCATCCTTGAAAATTTTTGTATGAGCATCCGTTTCGTGAGTTTGTGTTTACGGCTGCTGCTTTGGCTGCTGCTTCAGCTGTTGCTTTTGCTGCCTCGGCTGCAGCAATTCTTTCTTTCACACGTTTCTCGACTAGTTGCTCAAACTCAGCATCCGACATTTGAGACATGTTTCTTCAATAAACACAACAGAGATAATTTAATCATATAGAATATTATAGGTAAAATGAGTTGTCAATAGTTAATCGTAGCATATTAATAATATGAACCAGTTATTATAAAAGCCTTTTCTTCTTATTAGCATTTTATAATTATTTCTAGGGTATTACCTACCCGTTAAGTTCATACATAATAGCTAGTACAAGGAATTAACTACTAAAATCCTAATAATATTCCACTATGAAAAATTATAACGAGTTACTACATTATTATGTAATAATAATAAGAAGAAGTAGTAATAATACAAATAATCATTCCATGCATTTATTATTAATAAACCAAAATAATACAATACCATACAATACTGATATTTTACATATGCTTATTTTACATAACAAGATAGAGTAGCACACATAAGCAATAAAATAGCGCATGGAAGATTTATGGTTGCGAGGTCGTTTATTCAGAACTATCAGAAACTTCTTCCCATTTGGTTCTCTCTGCCAATTGTTTGTGTGCACATGGTCCGACAGACATTCTGGCAGTGTATTTTATTTTTAGTTGGGGTTTTGAGGTACCCGTTGCCTCAGTGAGTTTAATACAATAAGGGTGGTTACGGATCGAATGGTCCTGTTCCTTTTTAATAATTAAGGACTTTTTATTATTGTGGTTGTTTTTATTATCTATAGCAAGTTGGAATTTCTCCTTAGTGATCTCTTTTATTTCATTAGCGAAATCCTCCTCCTTACTGATCTCGTCTGATGACGAACTGTCTGAGTCATGTGTAGGAGAATATGATGACGAACTGCGAGAATATGTATCGGTGGTCATGAACTGAAATCTGCCAGGCGTAATCGGCACAACCCGCCCGTCGGTGGTATATCTGGACCAATGTCCATATTTGTTTAGAAATGGACGATCCTCGTTTACTCCAGGGATTATGGGTCCATGCCAACGATACTGTGGCTCCGGAAAACTAAAGCTGGGTGGAGCTGGAACCTCCTCTGGGTTTACCGGGAGTTGAGATTCCCCGGCTAACACAATTTCTTCTTTAATAGGTATTGGAACGCCTTTTTCAGTTGTGGATAGAATAGATTCAGTGTCCGATTCCGAGTCGTACAAAATGATAGGATTAGAAGAAGTCATCTATCACATAATTGAAACAACAATTACGTTAGCATATAAATATATCACATATAATGTTTTTGACCAAATAATAAGCAAAAATCAGTAAAAACAGATATGGTCATAGTCCAGACTCACTAATGCATCCTAACAATTACCAGTTAAACACACTAATATAATTTCTGGTTCCCTATGACCTCAAGCTCGGATACCAACTGTAACGACCCGTCAAATCGCTATTGACGCGGCACGTTAATCATTGATTCCACAGTGAGGTTTTGACCTCTATATGATAAGTTTTGATAAAATATTGCATTCATTAAAATAAGTGACTTTCTAAACATAGAAAGTTATAAACATGTGGGCGAGTGCTTAGGTATAAGCAAAACCCCGAAATACATAAGTCTTTAATTTACAGGTTGACATCACAGTCCAATTATTTATTACACAACACAATTTTATTTTGAATGCAATAATCTTTGTACAAAGCATGAGAGACTCCATGCAGGAAACAAGCACATCACAGCGGAAGCATTCTAAGGACCTGAGAAAAAAACATGCTAAAAATCAACACGAATGTTTGTGAGTTATAGGTTTAATTGCTCGAGTCATAAACATATATAAAGATAGACCACAAGATTTCATCAAAAGTTTATCAATAGATTCTACATAACAGAGCACCCTGGTAACTAAACTTAACGCTATAGTGATAATTACCCCATTCGTTTTAATACACGCAAACCAACGTGTCTTAAACTCAAATAACATACGTCCGTTAAAAGGCTAGCGCTCTAGCTCGGACGGGGATGTCAAGCCCTATGGATCCATATACAATTCTTCGCGCCCACCAGTCCATATCCTATGTACTGGCAGCTACTAGTTACCAAAGCTAAGGGATTTTCGGTTTAACTCAGTGTAGAATTTAGTATGTACTTGTGTCATATTGCGTTTAAAATAAATTGCATGTATTCTCAGCCCAAAAATATTTAAAGCATTTAAAAAGGGAGACTATAACTCACAGTTCAATATTGCGATTCAATATTATAGGTAATTTACGTAGACGTAATGATGGTAGACGACTGTATGGTTGGCTTTGGATTCAAGAACAATACCCCGAACAATACCCAATATTTCCTTAGCTTAAAGCGGTTTGAAACCCGAATTAAAACACCCTCGAATATACTTTATTATTATTAAACTTAAATTAAAATTAAAATTATAATTAAAATTATAATTAAAATTTAAATTACATATGAAAATAAAATATGAATTATATCGTCGAACAAACTGGCCTTTTATAGTACTTTTCGATTTACTGTAGCTCATGCGATCGCATGAGTTTTCAGGGTTTTTGCCATGCGATCGCATAGCCGCCTTTTTTCGTTTTTGTTTGCTAGTTCGTCGACATCAAACAGTATCTTACTGTAGAAAATAGTGTTTCACTGTAGCAAATAGTGTTTTACTGTAGCAAATAGTGTTTCACTGTAGCAGATAACTGTAGCAAATCACTGTAGCACTGTAGCAAAATACGGTTTTACTGTATCAAATAGTGTTTTACTGTAGCAAAGTAATTTTTACTGTAGCAATAGGGTTTTACTGTAGGAAAGTCGTTTTTACTTGTACATATATATATATATATATACATACATATAATTGTTCATGAATCGTCGAGAGTAATCAAAGGTAATTGTATATATGAAACAGTTCTAAAATTTTGAGACTCAATCTAACAGACTTTGTTTAGCGTGTTAAAATAATAAATCGTATAGAGAATTGGTTTAAATAAGTCAAAAATTTTCGGGTCATCACACGGAGTGTCCCGAGTTAGCGGGGACGGGTGCGGCAAAGAGACGTTAAGGTACGATTCGTTTTAATAAATATGTCCTTTGATTATTTATTATGTGCCGATTGAGTTCGGGTGTGTTAAATGCCTTGTGTTGTGCATAGTATTGTTATGAGTGACGTTCCTAATGGAATTACCTACGGTGACGTTTTGATTGATAGGCGAAGGGCATAAGACTTGGTGCAACCAAGCATTCTTTAGTGTTGGGAATTGTTTCTACCAAGCCTCGGGAATGGGCTTTGGTGTTCGGTTGTTAAGAGAGTGTTCACTTTTGTGTTTGGGGTGGTGAACCATGAGGTTCATCGGGCGGATAAAACCCTAAAGATCGAGTATTTGACCTCGATGTGTATGTTGGTAATGAAGTCTACGTGATGCGATGTTAGGTGCCTCTTTCATACCTACTAACGTGGTATTCGACTCCGATGGTGTTGCAGTTACATTGTACTTAGGGTACCGGAGAGAAACCCTTAGGTACATGAGTGACTAGGTGGACATGTGACAAGCTATGGCAATCGGAGGATTGCAATAATAAAGTTTGTGTAATTTTTGGTGAACTCTTCATTCGAAGTGTTTAAGGATAGGTTAAAATCCTTTGTATGCTCATGGATAGGGCAAGGTATTGTGAAGTGTATATCATGGGATATCATATCTCGATGATGTGGTTATGGAACGGAGTTCTAAGTGGGGGAGTTGTACTCTCGCGCGAAGGTGTTCTAGTGTATTGATATTGGACGATGCTCGTATGGATTCAGAGCTAGCGTTGAGACCTACATTGGTCGATTGTGGTAAAAGTACGATTTGGAATAAATTGTACTTATGGTTTTGGATTTAAATTATCACCGAGGTGGTAATGTGGTGAATCTCATTTAGAGATATTGGACGTGTTTGACGAGCAAGTGAGATCCCTCGGTTAAGGGATGTGCGTGTCGGATTCTTTTCTAGGGAATTATTGTTTTGTGCCTATGTGCGGTATGGGCAGTTCTTGCTCGATTGTGTTGGCGTTGTGTACACATACGTATGATGCACGTACGTGTATGATGGATTTTTACTTGGGTGGGTTAGTCGCGGTGTTAAGACACCGCCTGGTGGTTAGTGTTACGCGGTGTTAAGTACACTAATGGATATTTGTTTGGGGTGGATGGTTAGTGTAATCCGTTAGGATTCACTATGGTATAGCAGTGCGCGATGTTACACTACTCGTTGTGATCGAGGCCAAAAGAGCGTGGGTGATTGGTGGGTTATGGCCGTGATTCAGTCCGCTAACTTCATCATGGGAGCAGTGTTATATCGGTATGGTATAACGTTATCGGGAAATGCGAGTACCGATGGAGAATGGGAGTACCATTCCTGTGTTGAGATTTGGGAGGTGGATCACGTGTGGATGCGGATTCACGATGACGCGTGTAGTTTCGATCATATTATTGAGAAAGTGAGCCTCGTGTAGTTCGGATTCACGATGACGGGTGTAGTTCGGTCATCTTATTGTGAAAGTGGATCACGTGTAGTTCAGATTCATAATGACACGTGTGGATGCGGTCATTATATTGAGGAGGTGAGTCTCGTGTAGTTCGGATTCGCAATGACACGTGTGGTTGCAGTCATTCTTTTGGGATAGTGACTCTCGTGTAGTTTGGATTCACTAGGGCGCGTGTAGTTCGGCCAATCCCGATTGTTGTTGCGGTGAAGGTAGTGAGTCGCGTGTGGTGCAGATTCACTATGGAGCATGTACTTTTCGGCCAGCCTTCATGTTGTTGGGTGTGTGAACTATTGGTTTTTTTATACACCGATGGTGGGGTCGTGAGGACCATGTTGCGTGAACTATTGGTTGTTTTATACACCGATGGTGGGGTCGTGAGGACCATGTTGTATGATTAGTGATGCGATAGCCGTGTTTCGCTCACATGTTGTCACGGTGTGATAATAGTCGATTTTATACGCCTTGGGATTTGCGTTGCCATAGTCGTTTGGGCGCTATCGGTTTTAACCGTTTGTCTATGATGTTACGATAGTTGCGTATTGGTCGTGTTGCGCACTACAAAAGATGTTAAGTGGTAAGTGTTATCCGTAAGGATTCACTTTTATTTCGGTCTTCGTCAGTTTGGTTGTTGACCTTAGGTTGGTATGCGGTTACTTTAGCATTGTACTTGGTAAGGGTACGCTAAAGGGTTGATATCTAGGTTCGAGGATGGTTGAGTTTTTCCCGATGTGAGGGAATGAGCAAGGTTTTAGTGCTCGGATTTGTGGATTTGATAAATCGCGGGTGACGATTTAGTTGTTAAGGATGATTCATTGGGAAGAATTGTCTAAGAAAGTCGGATTGGGACTTATGTTTGAGGACCGTTGAGTGTGGTCCGTGAAGTTAAGTGGCGTAAATCGAGAGGACGCGATCATGTTTAAGTGGGGGAGGGTTGTAAGACCCTATTTCGGTTTCAGCTTTGTTCAGTTATTCGGGACGCCATCCAGGATGGTGGGACGCCGTCCAGCAGAGAAGGACTGGACGCCGTTCAGAATGTTGGACATCGTCCAATTGGTCTGTCGGGCCAGCTGTGTAGTTTTTAGATTTTAAAAAGGGGTATGTTGGTCTTTTTACTTGGTGGTTGGTTTTAAGCCACAAATGGGCAAGGTTGAGCTCATTCAACCTTATCTTCACCAACACAAACACTCTTAACCATATCTAGAGAGAGAGGAAGGGTTTAAAGAGAGAGAGAGAGAGCTTGATTTGGGGAAGAAGGAGTCGATTCTCACCAAAGCTCGGGTTTTAAAGTTGTTCATCTCGTTCACGGCTACGTTGTGGTAGTATTGGTAAGTTCAAACTCCGAATTTCATTTGTTAGAATTGATATTCAAGTTAGGGTTTGAGTTTGATTAGTTGTGAAACCTTTTTAGATGATGAAGTGGGTTTATGGTGACTAGTTATTCTTGTCACTTGGCGGGTTTTGGGTTGGTTGATGATTTGGCCTTGATTAGGCTTTGATGATGGGTTTAATCACTAGGCTTAGTGATTATGGAAGTGTTGGAACCCTTTTGGGAGAATTTGGTTGACTAATTTTGAAATGGGTCAAAATTAGGGTTTGGTGTCAATTTGGGCAAGACGAGTGTTTAACACTTATGTTCGGGTTTAATTGGCGTATTAGGACCATTTTCACTTGTGTTAGTGATTATTGGTTAGTTTGGGCACGGTTTGTGTTTGGAAGTGCATTTGGGTCGAAATTTCACTAAGTGTGATTTGGGTTGGTTTGTAAGTCCACCCTAATTATATTGTTGTTTGTATTGTGATAATGGAATAGGTACATTCCATCGGCAAGTTGCGGATTAATTTGGTAGCATTCATCAAGGCGACAAGGTGAGTGTTAATATCCTATGTGCATATGTATGTGTAGGATGGGTGCGGGTCGGGTGAAGTGATTCTCGGTTATAGAGTTCACTTCACATATAAGTGGATTTGATGGACTTATGTATGGGTCCAATTGGCACGGTTGTGCGTTTTGGTTGACCACCTTTGGTTGTGCGTGTACGATATCACATATGCTTGTGATGTGGATTATACAACCCCAATGGCGAAGGGTTGGTATTGAGTTGTGATTGGAGAAGTGGATCACGTGTGGATGCGAATTCACGATGACGCATGTAGTTTTGGTCATCTTATTGAGAAAGTGAGTCTCGTGTAGTTCGGATTCACGATGACTCGTTTAGTTCGGTCATCTTATTGAGGTAGTGATCTCTTGTGGTTGCGGATTCACTAAGGCTCGTGTAGTTCGGCCAACCTCGATGTTGTTGTGGTATTGAGGATAGTAATCTCGTGTGGATGCGGATTTACTAAGGCTCGTGTAGTTCAGCCAATCTTCATGTTGGTAATTGGTAGTCGGTTCCGGTATTGGGTTAAGGGGTTAACTTTGGACGTTTATATATTGTTTTATATATTGTCGTATTGTTGTGTTGTAGCTAACCCTAGGTGTAGCTTATTGGCGTTGTTCACATCATCGTTGGTGAACTTATATTTGTTGTTATTATTAGCTTGATGCTTAGTGATCGTACGGTATGCTTAACTTAGCTTGCCTTTATGCTTGGATGCTCCGGTATACGTTATTTGATTACTTATGTGGCATGTCCATTTTATGCATATATATGTATGTAGTATATTCTCACTCACTAAGCATTAGCTTACCCTCTCGTTGTTTACATTTTTATAGATTTGCATGGATGTGGTGGCTCGGGTAAGCGTGGGGACTAGTGGACTTGCGTAGTTGCTTAGAAGACGTGCTTTTGGATTTGATTAGGATTGGGTAGCGTATCCCCAATCACCAAGCTCGGTCTTCATTTTTGTGTTAAACTCATATGGTCGAAATCTCGTAATTTTGTACGAAAGTCGTAAAACGGACGATGTGGGCCCGGTGTCGTAAATGAAATGTCCCGTTCATATCGATTATAAACGTTTCATATTAATTGATTTCTTTGCGAGGTATTGACCTCTATATGAGACGATTTTCAAAGACTGCATTCGTTTTTAAAACAAATCATAACCTTTATTTTATCGTTAAAGGTTTTAAAATCATAACGTAGATTATCCAGTAATGATAATCTAAAAGATAACATTTTTCACACGATCATTACATAATGGTTTACAATAATATTACACATCGATTTAAATCTCCGAATGCAGTTTTTAAACAATATATTACAAGCATGCTGACTCCAATTCTTGTCCTTAATTAGCATGCAACAGCGGAAGCTCTTAATTTTTTTTTTTTTTTTTTTTTTGAAAAGATCGGAAGCTCTTAATAATCACCTGAGAATAAACATGCTTAAAAACGTCAACAAAAATGTTGGTGAGTTATAGGTTTAACCTATATATATCAAATTGTAATAATAGACCACAAGATTTCATTTTTCATAAACATCCATCTCATATCAGGAATTTCGCATAAACTGCATAGAGATAAAAATCATTCATATGGTGAACACCTGGTAACCGACATTAACAGAACGCGTCTAGAATATCCCCATCATTCCGGGACTCTCATCGGACATGATAAAATCGAAGTACTAATGCATCTGTAACCCGGATGGGGTTTGTTAGGCCCAATAGATATATCTTTAGGATTCTCGTCAATTAGGGTTTCTGTTCCCTAATTCTTAGATTACCAGACTAAAAAGGGTGATATTCGGTAATAATAATTCAACCATAGAATGTAGTTTCGCATACTTGTGTCTATTTTGTAAAATATTTATAAAACTGCATGTATTCTCATCCCAAAAATATTATATTTTAAAAGTGGGACTATAACTCACTTTCATAGATTCTTAATTCGTTGAGAATTTAACTTGGCCACTGATCGATTCACGAACCTATAACAAATATATACATATATATCAAAGTGTGATCGAAATATATTCACAATATGTTTTATTACGTTTTAACGATTTAAGTTTGTTAAGTTAGCAGTCCAACGTTAGTAATCTACAACTAGTTGTCCACAGTTAGATGTACAGAATTAAATCAAGATATATTATCTCGAATCAATCCACGACCCAGTGTATACAAGTCTCAGGCTCGATCACAACTCAAAGTATATATATATTATTTTGGAATCAACCTCAACCCTGTATAGCTAACTCGAACATTACTGCATATAGAGTGTCTATGGTTGTTCCCAAATAATATATATAGATGGGTCGATATGATATGTCAAAACATTGTATACGTGTCTGTGGTATTCCAAGATTACATAATATATGTTAAAATACATGTATAATACAATATAAGTTAGTTAAGTTATGATTTGTATAGATTTGTTATAAATTTCACGTAGCCACAACAAGTAAAAATATCCAATTTTGTTTTACCCATAACTTCTTCGTTTTAAATCCGTTTTGAGTGATTCAAGTTGCTATGATTTCATATTGAACTAAAATTTATGTATCTAAACAGAAAAAGTATAAGCTTATAGTCAGAAATATAAGTTACAAGTTGTTTTTGTAAGAGGTAGTCATTTCAGTCGAAAGAACGACGTCTTGATGACCATTTTGAAAAACATACTTGCACTTTAAGTTTAACCATGATTTTTGGAAATAGTTTTATGTTCATAAGAAAAATCATTTTCCTAGAAGAACAAATTTTAAATCAAAGTTTATCATAGTTTTTAATTATCTAACCCAAAACAGCCCCCGGTTTCACTACGACGGCGTATGTCCGGTTTTACGGTGTTATTCGTGTTTCCAGGTTTTAAATCATTAAGTTAGCATATCATATAGATATAGAACATGTGTTTAGTTGATTTTAAAATTCAAGTTAGAAGGATTAACTTTGTTTGCGAACAAGTTTAGAATTAACTAAACTATGTTCTAGTGATTACAAGTTATAATCTTCGAATAAGATAGTTTTATATATATGAATCGAATGATGTTATGAACATCATTACTACCTCAAGTTTAGTAGGTAAACCTACTGGAAGTGACAAGAAATTATCTAGCTTCAAAGGATCTTGGATGGCTTGAAAGTTCTTGAAGTAGAATCATGACACGAAAACAAGTTCAAGTAAGATTTCTACTCGAATTAAGATTGTTATAATTATAGAAATTGAATCAAAGTTTGAATATGAATTATACCTTGAATTAGAATGATAACCTACTGTAAATAACAGAGGTTTCTTGATCTTAGATGATTACTTGGAATGGATTAGAAAGCTTGGAAGTAAACTTGTAAACTTTAAAGTGTTTATGAAGTGTTCTTGAGTAGTTGTTTTGTATGTTGATCTAGGTTAACTAGATTGAGCTAGATTGAGCTAGATTATGAAGAAAATGATGAAGAACACTTAGAACAATAAGAGAGGAATTGAGAGAGAGTAATTTGATGCATAAAAGTTAGAATGAAAATGTTTTTATGGTTGGTGAAGAAAAACGTGATCCTACCCTTGAATATAAGGTTCCATTAGTTTGTATTTTTGTTAGATATTTTATGCTAGTTGCCAAATGATGGTTCCCACATGTTTAGGTGACTCATTAAGGCTGCTAAGAGCTGATCATTGAAGTGTATATACCAATAGTATATACATTTAGAAGTTGTGTATTGTACGAGTACGAATACGGATTGAATACGAGTAAATAGTGTACTGTAGCAAATAGTAATTTGCTGTAGTAAATAGTTTTACTGTAGCGAATAGTATTTTACTGTAGCAAATAGTATTTTACTGTAGCAAATAGTATTTTACTGTAGCAAATAGTGTTTTACTGTAGCAAATAGTGTTTTAGTTGTACATCTTTGATTTAATTGTATTTCTTCTTATATATATAAAATAAAAACTTACATCATAAAAAAATAAAATGATTATATAATTATCACAAGTTATGACGTTCGTGAATCATCAGGCAAACGGAGTGGTCAATTGTCTACATAAACTCATTTCAATTAATCAAGTCTTAACAAGTTTGATTGCTTAATATGTTGGAAACATTTATTCATGTAAATATTAATCTCATATAATATATAATCATGGAAAAGTTCGGGTCACTACAGTACCTACCCGTTAAATAAATTTCGTCCCGAAATTTTAAGCAGCTGGAGGTGTTGACACATCTTCTGGAAATAAGTGCGGGTATTTCTTCTTCATCTGATCTTCACGCTCTCAGGTGAACTCGGGTCCTCTACGAGCATTCCATCGAACCTTAACGATTGGTATTTTGTTTTGCTTAAGTCCTTTAACCTCACGATCCATTATTTCGACTGGTTCTTCAATGAATTGAAGTTTTTCATTGATTTGAATTTCGTCTAAAGGAATAGTAAGATCTTCTTTGGCTAAGCATTTCTTCATTTTCGATACGTGAAAAGTATCATGTACGCCGGCGAGTTGTTGAGGTAATTCAAGTCGGTAAGCTACTGGTCCGACACGATCTATAATTTTGAATGGTCCAATGTACCTTGGATTCAGTTTCCCTGTTTACCAAATCGAACAACATCTTTCCAAGGTGATACCTTAAGCATGACCATATCACCAATTTTAAATTCTATATCTTTTCTTTTACTGTCCGTGTAGCTCTTTTATCGACTTTGGGCGGTTTTCAACCGTTGTAGAATTTGAATGATTTTCTCGGTAGTTTCTTGGATAATTTTTGGACCCGTAATTTGTCTATCCCCCACTTCACTCCAACAAATCAGAGACCTGCACTTTTTGCGATAAAGTGCCTAAAACGGTGCCATCTCAATACTCGAGTGGTAACTGTGTTGTAGGAAAAGTCTGCTAACGGTAGATGTCGATCCCAACTGTTTCCAAAATCAATAACACATGCTCGTAGCATGTCTTCAAGGGTCTGTATCGTCCTTTCACTTTGCCCATCAGTTTGTAGATGATAGGCAGTACTCATATCTAGACGAGTCCCCAATGCTTGTTGTAATGTTTACCAAAACCTTGAGACAAATCCGCCATCCCTATCAGAGATAATAGAGATTGGTATTCCGTGTCTGGAGACAACTTCCTTCAAGTATAATCGTGCTAACTTCTTCATTTTATCATCTTCTCTCATTGGCAGAAAGTGTGCTGACTTGGTGAGACGATCGACTATTACCCAAATAGTATCATAACCACTTGCATTCCTTGGCAATTTAGTAATGAAATCCATGGTAATGTTTTCCTATTTCCATTCTGGGATTTCAGGTTGTTGAAGTAGACCTGAAGGTTTCTGATGTTCAGCTTTGACCTTAGAACACGTCAAACATTCTCCTACGTATTTAGCAATATCAGCTTTCATACCCGGCCACCAAAAGTGTTTCTTGAGATCTTTGTACATCTTCCCCGCTCCGGGATGTATTGAATATCTGGTCTTATGTGCTTCCTTAAGTACCATTTCTCTCACATCTTCAAACTTTGGTACCCAAATTCTTTCAGCCCTATATCGGGTTTCGTCTTCTCGAATATTAAGATGTTTCTCCGATCCTTTGGGTATTTCATTCTTCAAATTTCCTTCTCTTAAAACTCTCTGTTGCGCCTCTTTTATTTGAGTAGTAAGGTTAGTACGAATAATTATATTCATAGCTTTTACCCGCATAGGTTCTCTATCCTTCCTACTCAAAGCGTCGGCTACCACATTCACCTTCCTCGGGTGGTATCGAATCTCAAAGTCATAATCGTTCAATAGTTCAATCCACCTACGTTGCCTCATATTCAGCTGTTTCTGATCAAATATATGTTGGATACTTTTGTGGTCGGTATATATGATACTTTTGACCCCATATAAGTAATGTCTCCAAGTCTTTAATGCAAAAACAACCGCGCCTAATTCCAAATCATGTGTCGTATAATTCTGTTCGTGAATCTTCAATTGTCTGGACGCATAAGCAATTACTTTCGTTCGTTGCATTAATACACAATCAAGGCCTTGTTTTGAGGCGTCACAATATATCACAAAATCATCATTCCCTTCAGGCAATGACAATATAGGTGTCGTAGTTAACTTTTTCTTCAACAATTGAAACGCTTTCTCCTGCTCATCCTTCCATTCAAATTTCTTCCCTTTATGTATTAATGCAGTCAAGGGTTTTGCTATTTTGGAAAAATCTTGGATGAACCTTCTATAGTAACCAGTCAATCCTAAAAATTGGCGTATCTGCGTCGGAGTTTTCGGGGTTTCCCATTTCTCAACGGTTTCAATCTTTTCCGGATCAACTTGCATACAGTTTCTCATTCCTCAACAATTCTAGCACTTTTCTTAAATGTTCTTCGTGCTCTTGCTCATTCTTTGAGTAGATAAGGATGTCATCGATGAAAACAATAACAAACTTTTCAAGATATGGCCCACACACTCGGTTCATGAGATCCATGAACACAGCTGGTGCATTAGTCAATCCAAACGGCATAACCATAAACTCATAATGACCGTAGCGCGTCCTAAAAGCAGTCTTTGGAATATCATCTTCCTTCACCCGCATTTGATGATACCCGGAACGTAAATCGATCTTCGAATAAACCGACGAGCCTTGTAGTTGATCAAATAAGTCGTCGATTCTCGGTAGTGGATAACGGTTTTTGATGGTAAGTTTGTTCAACTCTCTGTAGTCGATACACAACCTGAATGTACCATCCTTCTTTTTGACAAACAAAACAGGAGCTCCCCACAGTGATGTACTTGGTCGAATGAAACCACGCTCTAAAAGTTCTTGCAATTGGCTCTGGAGTTCCTTCATTTCGCTGGGTGCGAGTCTGTATGGCGCACGAGCTATCGGTACAGCCCCGGGTACAAGATCTATTTGGAATTCAACGGATCGATGTGGAGGTAGTCCTGGTAATTCTTTCGGAAATACATCGGAAAATTCTTTTACAACGGGAACATCACTGATGTTCTTTTCTTCGGGTTTGACTTCCTCGATGTGTGCTAGAATGATATAGCAACCTTTTCTTATTAGTTTTTGCGCCTTCAAACTACTAATAAGATTTAACTTCGCGTTGCTCTTTTCTCCGTACACCATTAAAGGTTTTCCTTTTTCGCGTACAATGCGAATCGCATTTTTGTAACATACAACCTCTGCTCTCTCCTTTTTCAACCAGTCTAGCCAATTATCACATCAAAACTTTCTAACTCTACTGGTATCAAATTAATCTTAAATGTTTAGCCAACCAGTTTAATTTCTCGGTTTTGACATATTTTATCCGCCGTAATAAACTTACCGTTTGCTAATTCGAGTAAAAACTTATTATCCAAAGGCGTTAATGGACAACTTAATTTGGCACAAAAATCTCTACTCATATAGCTTCTATCCGCACCCGAATCACACAAAACATAAGCAGGTTTATCGTCAATAAGAAACGTATCCGTAACAAGCTTCGGGTCTTCTTGTGCTTCTATCGCATTAATGTTGAAGACTCTTCCTTGTCCTTGACCATTTTTATTTTCCTGATTTGGGCACCTAGTTTTGTAGTGGCCCTTCTTTCCGCATCCGAAACAAATAATGTTGGCAATTTCTGTTCCTTTATTCCCTGGTCCGTAAACTTCACACTTTGCCGCACTATGCCCCATTCTATTACACTTGGTACATGTTACCGAACAATAAATATCCGGATGGTACCCTTCACAACTTTTGCACGGAATTTTCTGGTTTTTGTTGCCATTGTTGTTATTGAGATGGTTGTTGTTGCGATTATTATTATTGTTAGGATGGTGGTTGTAGTGGTTGTTGTTGTTGGGATTATTGTTGTTGCGTTTGTTGTTGCGAAAATTGGTGCGATTGTAGTTGTGATTGTTGAAGCGATAGTTACTGTTTTTGTGTTGGTGATTTTTGTCACTGTTTTCTTCCCACTTCCTCTTGACTTGTTTCGTGTTGGCTTCTTCGGCCGCCTGCTCTTTAATTCTTCCCTAAATTTGATTTATGAGTTTATGAGCCATTCGACTTGCCTTTTGTATGGAGGCGGGCTCGTGTGAACTCATATCTTCTTGAATTCTTTCTGGTAACCCTTTTACAAATGCGTCGATCTTCTCTTTTTCATCTTCGAACGCTCCCGGACACAATAGGCACAATTTTGTGAATCGTCGTTCGTACGTGGTAATATCAAACCCTTTTGTTCGTAACCCTCTAAGCTCTACCTTGAGCTTATTAACCTCGTTTCTGGGACGGTACTGCTCTTTCATTAAGTGTTTGAATGTTGACCACGGTAGTGCGTAAGCAGCATCTTGTCCCACCTGCTCGAGATATGTGTTCCACCATGTTAACGCAGTACCTGTGAAGGTATGCGTAACGTACTTTACTTTGTCTTCTTCAGTGCACTTACTTATGGCAAACACCGATTCGACCTTCTCGGTCCACCGTTTCAATCCGATTGGTTCTTCGGTTCCATTGAATTCTAGAGGTTTACAGGCAGTGAATTCTTTGTAGGAGCATCCTACACGATTTCTTGTGGAATTAGTTCCACTGCTAGAACCAGAGTTATTGTTGTTATTTTGCATTATGGCCTGCACTGCGGCTATGTTTGCAGCAAAAATGGTACGGAATTCTTCTTCACTCATATTCATGGTGTGTCGAGTAGTCGGTGCCATTTCCTTCAAAAATAGCCAAAAGAAATGAGTTAATCATATAGAATATTAAGAGTAGTTAATAGTATTTCGTAGCATAATATGAACTTATTTATAAAAGCTTTTTCTTCATATTAGCGTTTTATAAATTTTAATTCGGGTATTACCTACCCGTTAAGTTCATACTTAATAGCTAAAATACAATTCAACTACTACAATTCTATATTAGAAACTTATTACAATAATATTTCACATCCAAACTTTTATACAATATTTTACAAACTTACAATACCGCTATTTTACATATAACATGAAATATAGCACACAATAACATTGATACAAGGCAATTGCAAAGACAATTCTAGTTTAACGCAAGTCTTCAGCTAAAGTAATAAAGATACGTAATTCATAGGTCCAGAAACAAGTCATGCATTCTGGTTGTACTAATATTATTTCCCATCCTTGGTTATGTGGAAGATAACCATTGTGACCGTTGGCTAGGCAGCATGTTGTAACGTCGTCAAAAGGACGAGGGTTTCGTAATGCCCAATAGCCCTGTAACAATCTAAAAACCTTGTTTCTCACCCCAACTACAGAATTCGTCACTTGTGGGAAGGTTTTATTTAAAAGTTGTAATCCGATGTTCTTTTTCTCACTTTGGTGAGAAGCGAACATCACTAACCCGTAAGCAAAACATGCTTCTTTATGTTGCATGTTAGAAGCTCTTTCTAAAGCACGAAGTCCTATGTTGGGATATGTTGAGTCAAAATAGGTTCTTAACCCGTAACGTAAAATTGCACTTGGATTCCCCGCATTTAACGCTTTAAAGAAAACACGGCGTAACTTAAGGTCTCCCGTAACGTAAAATTGCACTTGGATTCCCCATCTTTCAAAAGAAAGCCTTTTATAAACTAAGGCATGCCTGGAACATTCTTCAAATGTTCTACAAACTAATTTTGCCGTAAATAATTGTGCCGACGAATTCTGACTGAATCTAGACAAGATTTCATCAATCATATCCCCGGGTAAGTCTTCTAAAAATTTTGACTGTCTATCCTTAACATCCATTTTGTGTTTTTATACTGTAAAAATAGACGAGGGTTAGATTCATAAAAGATACTTAACAAATAATACAAGCAATTTTTAAATATATCATAAAAGCACAATCACACGATATTACATATATTACATCGCATGATTACAACTCTTTATTCCGACTCACTTGTTTCTTCTTCTTCGGACTTAGTTTGTTTCGCAAATTTCCTAGGGATATATGGTGCTCCCCTATTACGATTCGTTATTTTCACAAATGGTCTAGAAAAACCTGGTGGCTTAGATGTTCCCGGGTTATAGCTAAAACTTAAGAAATATGGGTGTTGACGGTATTTTTGATCGGGATATTTCATGTTAACTTAGAGGTCATCGGGGTTGGAATTAGGTTTCTCTATTTTGATGCCTTTTCTCTTATTATTTTCTTTTGCCTTTTCAAATTGGGTCGGGGTAATTTCTATAACATCATCGGAATCTTCATCGGGATCCGATTCATCGAAAAATTGGTAGTCTTCTCAATAGTTTGCTTCCTCGGCGGAAACACCATTGACCATTATTAATTTTGGTCCATTGGTTGAGGGTTTTCTTTTATTTACTTGTTTTTCAGTGGTTTCTAATATTTCCTCCTCCGGAACCTCTTCTTCTTCCGGTTCCTCTTCTTCCGGTTCCTCTTCTTCCGGTTCCTCTTCGAGAATTTGTGAGTCTTCCCAATATATATTCGGCTCTTCATTATTATTAGTTGTACATCTTTGATTTAATTGTATTTCTTATATATATATATATATATATATATATATATATATATATATATATATATATATATATATATATATATATATATATATATATATATATAAAATAAAAACTTACATCATAAAAAAATAAAACGATTATATAATTATCACAAGTTATGACGTTCGTGAATCATCAGGCAAACGGGGTGGTCAATTGTCTACATAAACTCATTTCAATTAATCAAGTCTTAACAAGTTTGATTGCTTAACATGTTGAAAACATTTATTCATGTAAATATTAATCTCATATAATATATAATCATGGAAAAGTTCGGGTCACTACAGTAAAGCTCGGTTTTATCGTGGAAAACTCTTAGTTTTAATTATTATAACATATTGTGAAAGTGTTTTCGTTTAAAAGTGTCGGGAAGCGGGTTTTCCGCCCGCGTAACTTTGACAAACTGATCAGGAACTTTTAGTACATTTGGACGCCGTTCAAAAGGCTTGGACGCCGTCCTGGTCTTCACAACTGGACGCCATCCAGATGCACTGTGTTATAAAATTTTTATTATGGTACATTTTTGGTCGGATAACGGGTTGGGTCGTTACAATATCCCGGCGAGTCCCTGCGATCTCGGGCAGATTTCTTCGGCCTTTTCAGGTTTTTGTCCGAAATGCTTGTCTTTTGTATTAAACATGTGTTCTTACTTTTTATGTTTAATAATGCGTTCCGATATTACCATGATAGCTTAATTAATCTGTATGTTGCCATGAAAGAAGTTTGAGTTATAGTAGTTATGTTAAATTAGTACGATTACTGTTCTAATACTGAACTAGGAAGTCTGATAGATTTGTATGCTAGCATCTTAAGGATTGACCAACCTAGGTTGTGATCAGGACTTGTCCACCTATATGAAATTAGCTACTTCATAGGATTAAGACCCCTGGTTATACTGTATATGAAGATTCTATGAACTCGGTTTGGCCGGAGTTCCCGAGAGGCATTTAATGCTCTTTTAGGACACGGAACTTAGGAATTGAGATGTGAATGACCTAGTATGCCTATTGACTGTTCCGAAGAGACTTTTTAGGAGCTGTTAAGATCTAGTTAATGCCTTCACTGTGTGACCCAAGCCTATTGCATGTTCTTGTCTGATTGTTGCCTTAGGTCTTAGTCATATCAACTGTTTAGGTACTCATTAGGTTTCTATCTGCTTTACGATCAGTATATCAACTGTGATGCTGTATAATGTTTGAATTGATATGATCTCATTAGTATGATGGAATGGTTGTTAGTTTTCATTTAAGGTTTTGCCAACTTAAACCGACGGATTCCTTCCGTTTGTGATCAGTGTTCAATCAACACGGCACGTTGTTATTCAGTTAACTAAACTGATAACGAGGGTTAGGATTAGAGCTTAACTAGCTAAATAACCTAGTACTTTACTGAGGATAACCTCCGAGGTATTGCTACCTTTCAATTATACGACCAAGTGACATACTTCTCACTGCTCAAAGAGAACTCCGAGAGTTCAGAGACAAGTAGGTATGTGTAATTAGCTCATCCAACCAGATCTACATCATTCCAAGCATAGTCTTAACATAAGCATAATTACCTTTCCCTAACTCAACACTGATATCTTGGTCAACATTTCCCTAATCTGCATACTCCGGATATCCTTCTACTTATTTACTTTTATGCACTTAGGACTTTTAGCTAAAACCAACTACTATCTTTTATCCAGGTAATTTAACTAAAAGACAATTATCCACTTGATCTTCAATTCGTTAATCCATAAAAAAACACGACACTAGGTTAACTTACACCTTCTACACCTTAGAAAGTAAAGTAAATTTATGCCTCGCACAATATAAATAAACAAAACCACTGTGTGCTACCTTGATCAACTGAATCAGACGTCCTGCGGCCTAACGACACCGCACGAATAAAATCGTCCGTTTCGGCCATATCAACCGCATAATTAAAACCGTCCGTTTTGGCCATATCATGCTACAATCTTGCCCGGTCATAACACTACCGCGAAGAAATACTTGGAATAAATATCAGGCAAAACCTTCTTGACTGATCAAGGCACTCATCCGTCACGACCTGGACGGATCCACCACACTCCCGGAACAAGCACGCTGTCCCGGAATAAGTGCACTGTCCCGGAACGAGTACTTGATCCCGGAACAAACATACAAACAAGCTGCACGACACGTTAGCCCACGAATCTAGGAAAGTTTGTTAGGATCTGCTCGTTATTCCCATGAAAGGGACAGGTGCCACGTCAATCCTTGGGGTTAGCAAAGTTTGTTACAACAATGAAAGAGACATGTGCCATGTCACCATTCCCTCATAACACCTATAAATACACGAACAAGATTATTCATTCACCAACACAGGATGCATTAATGTTACTCTACCCAAATTAATTAGAGTAACATCTCTCCAACTGATAACACGATTCCGATAAAGATTCCGTCGATTGTTTTACGCCCTTGAAATCCAAATTTCAAATCAGGGTTTTCACAATTATTGGAGTTAAAACATTCGATCTACTTTTTTTCACAAACTAAGCACTCGAATCCAAAATCTATTCGAACATTACGATTTTGGTTTGATCACTACCCATAGTGAAGTCGTGGGCTATATCAAAAGATCCCATGATAAGATTGTTATCTCCTATAACCTGTTTATCAATCTTTCAATTCAGAAACAAAATTAAGTTTGTAAATACTAAAAAGGCAAAAAAATATTGACATACTGTTGTTATGTCACAAGGCTTTGAAGATCGATGTATATAATTATGTTCTCTGATCTCATTGTTATCCCGAACTTGAAGAAAGCATTTGCTACCAGACTGAAAGAAAAATATTGAACTTACCCATGTATAGGATTATATGATACTTGTTTATCAACCATCTACTTGATACTCCATGTCTTGGCATTTGATCCCAACCACTGCATGATGACCAATAACATTTTTGTAACCGATCATAGATGATTCCCACGAATATTGGTATCTCCGACTACCGCCCCACTGTTGGAACATAGCATACATATAAAAATTAAGGCTAGAACAATCTTTAGTAGAGGTAGCAATTCAAACTCATTTGCTAGTGATGTTTAACTCGAATGGCCAAAATGAAAAAAAAAAAAAAAAAAAATAAAAAAATTTACATTAGAAAACTTACGTCTGTTATCTTCATGGCGCAACAATACAACGGTTTTAAACATTAAGGTCATCTACGACAAAAAAATCGTCATGAAACTTTAGGGCAATATTAGAGACCAATGGCGTAATTTTGTCTTATTACTTTTTAAAAGATATAACAATATTTATTATATTGTTAAATAAATACGATATGTCATCAACACTCGTTAAATACAATATGTCACTTTATTAGGGTAAATCATGTTGAATGGAATTAAGTTTTTTAAATTATACTTTATACTTTATAAGAGATGATATAGCCTATACACTTCTATAACCAACTTTTAAAAAATAAATTGCATTTCAAAGATTTTTTTTTTTAGAAATTATAGATTTATTTAATATAATCAAAAGATCAAGTAAATTCTGTTAATATATTAAATACCAACGATTGAGTAAGACATCAAAATAAAAATTTTTGAACAGTAAGATTGAAGTTACTGATAAAGACCACCAAAAGAGTTCCAACCACCCTTTCACATTCGTATCATCTGTCAAGGATGTTCCATCGAACAACTGACATATGATAAGTTATGCATGTAGTCACCCTTCGGAATCACCACTGAACAACTACCATAGGACGTGTTCAAACAGTGATGCCTCAAGAGAACTTCATAACCAACTACAAAACATATTGCATTATGAAATCCTCAAGGGAGACTCGAACTCGAGATCTCACAGACACTCAGAAGAGAGGTAACCACTCAGCTAAATCGACATGATTTAGACATTAAAATATTGATACAAACATATCTAATTCACTAACACAAAAGCAATTGAGGCTTCTATCTAACCAGGGCTTCATATAACATCCTCCTAAGATGCACCAAACTATTTGTCATAGAATAATTAAAAACAACAATATATGATACTCCGGTGTAACTAGCGTTCGTCCCTAATACTAAATACCAATAATACCATGTGATTGGGATAACACCGAGATCCGACTACATCATGAACCACGAAGATGAAGCTAATACAAAATCTTCATGTGAACAAAATGCATTGAATAGGGGTATGTTTGGCAAAACTAGTTAGTAGCTGGAGCTGGTAGGTGTTAGCTGAAAGTTGAAAACTAAAAACTGATGAGTTTTTTAAATATATTTAGGTGTTTGAAAAAGTAATTGAAGCTGTTAAAAATGGTTAAATGACAAATAGATCATATAAAATTAGATATGATATCAGATATCTTTGTAGGTGGGTGGGTTACGTGGGAAATAAAACATGGGAGGATGAGGTATTTAAGTAATTAAGAAACAAAAAACTCTTTTCGAATTCTCAAACGCGTGTGGAAATAGCTTTTAAAAAAGGAACTTTTTGTCCCCATAAAAGCTAGAAGTTCTTAAATTAAACAGAACTTTTTATTATTTAACCGTTTTAAAGAATGAAGATGATCTTCACACACCACTTTTTGATATATGTACACCTAATTACTTATGTTAGCCGTAATTATACTTACAAAAATTATATGTCCAATTCCCTATATAAATCAAAGGATATAACTATAAATTTATGAGACAAAAATGTAAATGGATCAAAAAGTGGTGTGTGTAAATCACCTCCTTTCAAAAAACTTGTTGGCAAAGATAACATAATTAAGTTTTTTTCGGCAAAAAATGATATATTAATAAAGCGATCAACAAAATGATGAACGAAGAACAATACAAGAATTGACAAAACATATAAATGATAAAACGCAACAGTGAAGATTGAAGATAACCCACTGCTTGCCTAATCGATGTCTTAGCAACCTTGAGCAAAAGGTTGCTAAGAATACTTTTGACTATAACTTAACTTGGAAGTCGAAGCTCATACGAATACTTTTGACTTGATATGACAATGTCGGAGAACTTATCTAATCAGAATGTAACTTTGAATTGCTAGTTAATGAAAAATTTATTGTCGTTTGCACTCACTAGCACGTGTTCATACATCGAGTGTTTTCAAGTTTCATTCAATAATTGGTTAAGTCACTTTCTATCTCTTGAATTGGTATAAATTGGAGATGATGAAAGTTTACCATTTTATTAACTTTATTGGCTGGCGACTTAATACCCAAGACCCCGTGTAATCCACGAGGCCACCCTGTACAACTACTACACTCATTTTCATTAAATATACACATTTACTCCAACAACTAATTACCAATATAAAATGTACACGGCTATTTTGTCACACAACCATGTCGGATTCGATTTCTAATTTGGATCCTTACAAGTTCCTCAAAATCAAACACAACCCAGATGGATCTTTAACCCGATTCGCCCCACTTCCATCCGCACAGGCAACACCACAACTCACCACCGATTCTCAACTCACTCTCTCCAAAGACATACCACTCAACCCAACCAACTCAACCTTCCTCCGCCTCTTCCGCCCCGTCTCACCGGCAACGAACCGTAAACTTCCGATCATCATCTACTTCCATGGTGGCGGCTTTATCCTATTCAGTGCCACGTCAGATCCCTTTAATCGTTCATGCTCCACCATATCTGCTCATACTCCAACCCTCATGATCTCCGTTGAGTATCGTCTCGCTCCAGAACACCGCCTACCTGCGGCGTACGATGACGCTGTGGAGGCGGTGTGCTGGTTGCGTGATCAGGCTTTAGGAATCAACGGTTGTGATGAGTGGTTAACGGAGTTTGCTGACTTCAGTCAAGTTTTTATAATGGGAAGTAGTTCGGGAGGAAATATAGTGTACAACGCGGGTCTACGTGTTCCAGATCTTGATCTCAATCCGATTAAAATCGTAGGGCTGATATTTCATCAACCTTTTTTTGGTGGGGTTGAACGTACTGGATCAGAAATTCGACATGTAAATGACCGTATTGCCCCTTTGGTAGCAACTGATTTGATGTGGTCTTTGGCACTACCTGAAGGTAGTGATAGAGATCATCCGTACTGTAACCCGATACGAGATATTGATGATATATCTCGTGACGAGAAGATTAAACGGTTACCAAGGTGTATGATTAGAGGTTACTTTGGGGACCCGTTTTATGATAAACAAATTGAGTTTGCTGATATGTTGGAGTCACGTAGTGTGGACGTGATAAGGACATTCGTTGAAGGGTTCCATGGAATAGAGGTCTTTGAGCCGCAAAAGGCACAACTGTTATATGATGATGTCAAGAACTTTGTTTCGTTGTTTGTCGAGAAAAAGTCAACATTATGAATAATAAGTTGACTGACATTAAATTGTTATTTGTCAAATTAACTAGCCATCTATCTATTTGTATAATGTCCCAAAATTTAAGATATACTCCTATCCTATCCTATTAGTTTACTATTTTGTGTTATCTAATTTTTGGGTTTTAAATGTTAAAAGTTAAAGAAACGTAAATTAATTAAGTTAAAGAAATAAGTAACTAGAGATCTAACGTTTGATGAAAAATCGTGTGTACTCTTACCAAAACAGATTAACGCAGCGGATAGTTAAAATAATAATCTTTTATTATTTTATGAACAAAATTTAACAAGATTAAATTTTCACTTATTTAATGAAACATGCACATGATTAACGATTCCAAAGATCCAACTACACCACTAATAATTGTCAAAATATGTAATTCACAAAGTGAGTAAACGATATACCTTTCTTGAAGAAACTGATTGAAAGAGAGAAACCTACGATTAAAAATATGACCGTCTCTTAGGATAGTCCACACTACACTTCAAACAACGTCAATGGATGCTAGTCCAAACTCAAGTAATAATTAATTAACATTTGATTAATATTATGAACCCAAAATAATACTCCGTATGAAACATTGTTATTTCATTTCTTACTTTCTCTCTTTCTATATGTATCGACCAAAAAATTTAATAATCTAATTCACACTTGCAAAAGAGAGTAATATATATTACCTTTTAGAAACACCCGTGAACCTTATATTACTCCGTGAATTTTTTTCTTTTTGAAAGAATCCAAAATAGGATATTGTATTCGATTTATGTAATATCATAAAGTTGTATTTCTCAAATACTTCAGGGGTATGTTATGTAACTTATAATTAATAATTTCTATCATGTCGCTTTCATGTGAATAGTAAATTAATTAATTTCGATTTATTTACTATTCATATGAATAGTAAATGAATTAATTTCGATTTACTATTTTGTTACTTGAGTAATATATATACATCATATATATATTTTATTTGACGTCTCGGTGTATATGTGTGTGACCCCGAAGGCTCAAATAATGTTGGCCATATAGTTATATGTTGTACCTTGCACATTAATCCTACAGACTCCCACTTGTGCATGACACAACATCAAGTAACTATACAAACAATGGTAAGCGTCTAGCAACACGTCATTGTCCCCAAATTCATGTGAGGGTAGTTTCTCGAAACTGTTTATGGTAAGTGTTAAATGTCATTCGTCCTTTTGTTTCAGATAACTTTAGTTAAACTTGAGATATGGATCATCGGTCATTCTCATTTGTTTAACAATTTTGTTTCTCGATCTTAGAACCGAATTAGATCACCAAATTAATTAAGTATCATCTTAATTACATCTGGGTGCGGCCACACAAATATCTTATTCATTCATCGAGGAGCTCAAAAGTATCTAACTCCGAATATTTTGGAGGAACAAATCCTATATTGCATTCACGTGTCTATCACGAGCCTTACATTATACCCAATAATGGCCTTTATAACAGCCTTATTCAGGACAGCGTTTAACCATATCAAAGTACAATGCTACACTCATCAAGATGGGCGTGCATCTCAAGTCTAAGGACACAAAGACATAATTACTAAAAGATTCACTACTGACTACGATCCATGTAGTGACATCTCATGGTTGGGTCATTCCAATATTCATCATCAATGAATACATATGAAATTTGGTCTCAACAAGTTAACTATTTATCATCAATAAATATAACCAAAACTTCATATTAATCTTAATTCATGTTATTCCCATAACATGATTGATTATGGAGATTTTGAATAATCAACAATTACTCATGGATTAAACATGCTAATATAGAACACAATGATATATATGAAAACGATCATACCATCAATATATCAATTCATTATGATAAAACTGTTTAATGTTCCAAAAATATCCAAATACTAAATTACAAATTAAAAATATCAGCAGCATAACGAAGTCTAATACTACTAGCATGATCATCATGCTTGTTGTGTGTCATGGGCTTCGTGAACGGGTCAGCCACATTATCATCTGTATGAACCTTAAGAATACTAATATCATTCCTCTCAACGACTTCTTGAATGTAGTCAAACTTTCGAAGAATGTGTATGCTACCTTTACGTACACGTGATTCTTTCGCAAGTATAATAGCACTTGAATTATCACAGTACATTTCCATAGGGGATTCAATGCTGGGAACTACTCCGAGTTCAGCAATAAACTTCCTTATCCAGACAGCTTCTTGAGCAGCTTCTGAGACAGCAATGTATTCTGCTTCCGTTGTAGATTGTGCAACTGTGCTCTGCTTTGAGCTTCTCCAATCAACTGCCCCGCCATTCATGACAAAGACATACCCTGACTGGGATCGAGAATCATCTCGATCAGTTTGGAAACTAGCATCTGTATAACATCTAATACTCAACTCTTCTTCCAAATCACCGTAAACCAAGAACATATCTTTAGTTCTCCGCAAATATTTAAGAATGCTCTTAACAGCAATCCAATGTTCTTCACCTGGATTCTGTTGATAACGACTCGTCAAACTCAAAGCTAACGAGACATCAGGTCTAGTACATAACATGGCATACATAATGGATCCTATAGCTGAAGCATACAGAACATATTTCATTCGTCTTATCTCATCAGGTGTGACAGGACTTTGAGACTTGCTCAAGGTTATGCCCTTTTGCATGGGCAATGCTCCGCACTTGGAGTTTTGCATGTTAAATCTTCTCAAGATTTTGTCAATGTATGTACTTTGACTCAAACCAATAAGCCTTTTGGATCTATTTCTATAGATCCCGATTCCAAGAATATACTTAGCTTCTCCAAGATCTTTCATGGCAAAACATTTTCCAAGCCAAGATTTGACATCTTGCAAAGTTGGAATGTCATTTCCAATAAGTAGTATGTCATCAACATACAAGATCAAGAAGACAACTTTGCTCCCACTAGCTCTAATGTAAACATAGGGCTCATCTTGGTTTTGAGAAAAACCAAACTCGTTGATTTTCTGATCAAACTTAATATTCCAGCTCCTGGATGCTTGCTTTAATCCATAAATAGATTTTAGAAGCTTGCATACTTTAGTAGGATACTTAGGATTCACAAACCCTTCCGGCTGAACCATATATACGTCCTCGCTTAGGTCGCCATTTAGGAAAGCAATTTTGACATCCATTTGCCATATTTCATAATCATGAAAAGCAGCTATGGCAATAAGTATCCTAATTGATTTAATGCTCGCGACTGGTGAATAAGTTTCCTCATAATCAATTCCTTGAGTTTGAGTATAACCTTTTGCCACCAATCGAGCCTTAAAAGTGTTTACATTACCGTCCATGCCAGCCTTCTTCTTAAAGACCCATTTACTGCCCACTGTCTTGCAATTGGGTGGAAGATCAATCAAGTCTCATACTTGATTATCTTTCATGGACTGCATCTCTGCCTTCATAGCATCTCCCCATTTGTCAGATTGTGGATCTGACATGGCTTCATCATAGCTAGAGGGTTCATCATAATCCCCTAGATGAGGTACATCTGAATTAATCAGAAGATTTAACCTCTCAGGTTGATGAAGAGTTCTACTAGATCTATGAAGTATAGGTACAACACGTTCTGGCTCACCAACAGTGTGTCCAGCTTCAACGTGCGGTTGGCTAGTGCCTTCAGAAGGTATGTTACTTTGTGATTCTTGAATTTCCTCAAGATCTACTTTACTCCCACTGACTTCTTGTAAGAGAAGATCTCTTTCAAAGAATTTAGCAAACCGAGCAGTAAACACTTTGTTTTCAGCTTGGTAGTAAAAGTAGTAACCCATTGTTTCCTTTGGGTATCCCACAAAATGACATTTGATACCTCTGGGTTCTAACTTGTTTGAAGTGTCACGTTTCACATACGCTTCACAACCCCAGACTTTCAAATAAGACAACTTAGGACTATTTCCATGCCATAACTCATATGGTGTCTTATCTACCTTCTTGGTTGGAACCACATTGAGTATGCGTGTAGCAGACTCTAATGCATAACCCCAAAAAGACATCGGTAGAGTAGTTAGACTCATCATAGATCGAACCATATCAAGTAAAGTTCGATTCCTCCGCTCCGACACACCATTGTGCTGTGGTGTATAAGGTGGAGTGAATTGTGAGACAATCCCACAATTCTTCAGGTGGTCCAAAAACTCTTGACTCATATATTCCCCTCCCCGATCAGAACGAAGGGCTTTAATGGTCTTTCCAAGTTGATTCTCTACTTCATTTTGGAAGATTTTGAACGTTTCAAAAACTTCATGTTTATGTTTCAGCAAGTAAACATAACCATATCTACTATAATCATCAGTAAATGTAACGAAGTATGTTTCACCATTTCTAGACATAGTTCTAAAAGGGCCACATACATCAGTATGTATTAGTCCTAAAAGATCTTTAGCTCTTTCACCTAAACCGGAGAAAGGAGCCTTTGTCATTTTTCCACATAAACATGACTCGCATACATCAAATGACTCAGAGCCAGTTGATTCCAAAATCCCATCAGATTGGAGTTTTGAAATGCGTTGTTTGTTTATATGATCAAGACGACAATGCCATATATAGGTATTATTCAAGTCTTTCTTGACTCGTTTGGCAGTACATGTATATACAGAATTATTATTTGAAATTACACCATGCATATCAATTTCAAAAATACCATCACGTGGAATAGCATTAAAATAAAATACATTATTCTTAGAAACTGAAATACCAAAGTGCGTAAATGTAAGTTCAAAATCAACATTTTTCAAAAGAGAAACTGAAATTACATTGCTCGTAATACTAGGAGCATAATGACATTGTTCCAACAAAACAATAAGACCACTAGGTAAAGTAAGATCATAGGTGCCAATAGCTTCAACAGCAGCTCGAGCCCCATTGCCCACTCTTAAGTCTAGTGTGTCTTTCTTTAGTCTCTTACTTCTTCTCATTCCCTGCATATTGTTACAGATGTGAGTACCACAACCAGTATCAAAAATCCAGGAATCACTAGAAAAAGTATATAACTGTATATGAAATATACCTGATTTGCTGGTCTGGCCAGCTTTGCCTTTTCTCAACTCAGATAGGTAGGAAGGACAGTTCCTCCTCCAGTGGCCAACCTTTCCACAGTGGAAACATTCGGCGTCTTTCGCTGGGTTTTCTTTCTTGGGAGGTGGTGGAATCTTTTTCTTAGCAATTGACTTGCCTTTTCCTTTTCCCCAAGTTTTCGGCTTATTCTTTTTCACTCTACCTTCCCTAATCATAAGGACACCTGGATTGGAAACCTTATATGAAATATCATGTTCAGCAGTTTTGAGCATCGAGTGCACCTCTGCCAGAGATTTCTCCCAACCTTGCATATTGTAATTCATCACAAATTGGTGATATGATTTTGGTAGTGAAACTAAAACCGTGTTCACGGCCAAGTTAGGTGGCAAGGTAGTTCCAAGTTTTTCCAATCGGTCAATGTAGCTTTTCATTTTTAAGACATGAGAGCTCACTGATTGACCCTCTTCCATTTTGCATGTTTGAAGAAGCTTATAAGTTTCATATAACTCTTGACTAGCCTGTTTCTGAAACATATTTTTCAGCTCAGTCATCATATCATATGCTGTACGATCTTCCATTTCCTTTTGGAGGTCAGAAGTCATACTAGCAAGCATGATTAAAGCTATCTTCTCTTACTCATCAAACAACTTCTGATAAGCATTCTTTTGAGCAGCAGTAGCTGTCTCAGGAGGAGCTTCGGGTAAGGGTTCTTCAATTTTGTTCAACTTCTCTTCAAATTTGAGAACAATTCTCAGGTTGCGTTGCCAATCGAGAAAGTTTGAACCATTGAGTTTTTCCTTCTCCAACAAAGAACGGAGGTTGATTTGGTTTACGTTTTGATTGTTTGACATCTACAAGAGAACAAGATTCAATTTTAGTATTTTCGATATTGTACTTTAATAAATTAATTACCCAAGTTTTAATATATTTAAAAACAATTAATTTACGAAAGCCTAAGATCCACATAGAGGTTCCATAACTACATCTGTTGATCAGCTAGCAGTTATAGAGTCTACTGGTAGGTAGCGAGTACCAATTGCATCACAGATGCAACTCTTAGATCTTTATGGGACCTTGAGATATGTGTAGTCTAACAAACCACTATTATCTATTGGCATGTTTGTCCCATCCTTGCCTCGAACTCAGGTCTCACCGTGAATACGATTAAGTCGTCCAATTTGGAAACAGTGGAAATTCAGCCTAGTCTCACTCGTAACTGAAAATCCACCTCGTGGCTATAATTCGATTAGGTCTCACCGTAATCAAAAAATAACGAGGAGTGTTTGCAAGCTCATTGGATGGCATGACTTAAATTTGACGGGTATTTTAAAAAATGTTTGTGTTAACGAATAATGCATGCACACAAGATTCGCTACAATTTGTTAAAAAACATTTTAACCAATTTTATATATGTCGATCGTGTTTATGCGTCAAGTTTGTTATTTTATTTTATATATAAAAAAAATAACAAATACACACTGTGTATCATTTTAAAACATTTTTAAAAGATGTCGCTCATATATATTATTTGAGTTTCAAAAAAAAATATTTAACTTTAAACTCGTTAGAGTTTAACTTTTTTAAAATCATCAATTTTAACCTTTGAAACTCGTTACTAGTTTTATTTGATGTTTTCATCAAAAACATTTAGCATATATTATAATCAACAATTAAATATAAATGCGTAAAAATAAAACACAACCATACCATGCATCACACACACATAGCCTAGCCCAAAAATCCTATGCTTGATCTCATGAGCCGACATGGGATCAAGAGGTCAAACTAAGGGTAATATCGTAGCTCTCACTTGATTCAAGAATCAAGTGAAAACTTGACAAACGCCATTATTGTCAACATGACCTGTTCGCCATCTTCTAAGCCAAAAGCATGTTGTATTTTATCTTCAATCTTCATCTTGTTACATTTATTTAAATTTGAAAATACAACTAAACTAGTACTTTTACAAATTGAAATAAACTTAAATACAATACTATGAAAATGGAAAATAAATATAATACAACTTTAGCTTCAAAATGGCCTTCCTAATAAATAATCAACATGACATAATATTGCCGTAATCAACAATCACAACAATCATACATAGGTCGGGGCATTATGGGCTATGTGTACAATCACAATTTTAATAACTACATTATTAAAACTTAAATATGGCTTGTCCATGGTTACAATGCACGTGTATAACCATGGAATAAAATAATCAACAATTATAATAAATATTCAAGCCATAACAATTAAATCTACAATTTAAAATAGTGATATTCTTTCAATCATATTTGTGTGTCATGAGGTTAAGTCTAGATCAACCTAGTTGACTTTAAAAACCAAAAAGGTTTCGACTTTCACCAATATACCACAAAGCTAAATCTAAAGAATAGTCACACGACAATTAAGATGGTGTAAAAGCGGCTCGGATACCACTGATGGAAAATCGTGTGTACTTTTACCAAAACAGATTAACGCAGCGGATAGTTAAAATAATAATCTTTTATTATTTTATGAACAAAATTTAACAAGATTAAATTTTCACTTATTTAATGAAACATGCACATGATTAACGATTTCAAAGATCCAGTTACACCACTAATAATTGTCAAAATATGTAATTCACAAAGTGAGTAAACGATATACCTTTCTTGAAGAAACTGATTGAAGGAGAGAAACCTACGATCAAAAATATGACCGTCTCTTAGGATAGTCCACACTACACTTCAAACAACGTCAATGGATGCTAGTCCAAACCCAAGTAATAATTAATCAACATTTGATTAATATTATGAACCCAAAATAATACTCCGTATGAAACATTGTTATTTCATTTCTTACTTTCTCTCTTTCTATATGTATCGACCAAAAAATTTAATAATCTAATTCACACTTGCAGAAGAGAGTAATATATATTACCTTTTAGAAACACCCGTGAACCTTATATTACTCCGTGAATTTTTTTCTTTTTGAAAGAATCCAAAATAGGATATTGTATTCGATTTATGTAATATCATAAAGTTGTATTTCTCAAATACTTCAGGGGTATGTTATGTAACTTATAATTAATAATTTCTATCATGTCGCTTTCATGTGAATAGTAAATTAATTAATTTCGATTTATTTACTATTCATATGAATAGTAAATGAATTAATTTCGATTTACTATTTTGTTACTTGAGTAATATATATACATCATATATATATTTTATTTGACGTCTCGGTGTATATGTGTGTGACCCCGAAGGCTCAAATGATGTTAGCCATATAGTTATATGTTGTACCTTGCACATTAATCCTACAATGTTAAAGTTATAATGAGGACTTCCTGTCTTCCTTTAGTCTAGTATTGGTGGGGAGGATAGAAAGTATTAAGTGAGTGAAATTAAATCAAATCTAAAACTCGGGACTTGCTTATATGATCTAGAAAGAGAAAAAAATCAGGGTTTTTATGTACGTGTCGTTGGTGTCTAAGATGGGAAGAACAAGTCCAAAAAGTGAGTGAAAAAACCCACATGCAATCACGATAGTGAATGTTTAGAAGTGTATAAACGCTAATAGAAGCAAGAAATTCATTATCTTGTCTCCCAATCAAAAAAATAACTAGGGTTTGAACCCCAAAAGAACAAAGGTATGAATTTATGCATAAAATCTTAAATTTATGGTTTAGCTATATTTTTTAAGTGTGTTGAATGTTGTAAAAGTATGATTTTATCAAGAAAAAGAATTTAAGAAAGTTGAACTTGTGAATTATGATTAGTAAAGTTTAGATGGAAGTGAGTTTTGTGTATGAGGTGATGAATTTATTGTAGCGACCCGACAAAATCGTCATTGACGGTGCCGTCTACTTAGGTCCCGTTACGTGGTCATACGTCTTTAAAATAACGTTTGATCAAAGATATGTCGCATTCATTTCAAATGTAAAGATTGTTTCAAAGTTTACAAGGATTGTTCAACCAAAAGTTACGTTACAAGGTTATAAGTACAATTGAAACATATGCGACACAGTTTTAAATAAAGTCAAAAGACGTTCTAAGTATGCATATAAACTCGACATCCAATGCAAATATCAAAATAATGAGTGGAAGCATGTATCACATATCGTTCAAAGACCTGAGAAAAACTGTAGCGACCAGACAAAATCGTCATTGACGGCGCCGTCTACTTAGGTCTCGTTACGTGGTCATAAGTCTTTAAAACAACATTTGACCAAAAGTATGTCGCATTCATTTCAAAAGTAAAGATGTTTCAAGGTTTACAAAGTAGTTCGACAACTAGTTACGTTACAAGGTTTAAAGTACAATTGAAACATATGCGACACAATTTAAAAGTAGCTAAAAGATGCTCCACGTATGCATGTATACTCGACATCCAAGCAAGTATCAAAAGTAATGAGCGGAAGCATGTATCACAAAACGTTCAAGGACCTGAGAAAAACATAGAAATATGTCAACGAAAACGTTGGTGAAATCATAGGTTTAAGTAAGTAAGTACAAGTGAACCACAAGATTTGTAACATTGATATAATAGTAATACATTCCAAAAGTTTGTTTCACGAGCACCCAATTATCAATGCTTAAAATTCCTTCCATAGAACCCCATCACAATAGTGTTAAAACATACACTGTTTCGTGAAAATATATTTCATTCGTAGACGGTAGCGAACCACCTGAATGAGGGTTTATCAAACCCATATGGATCCATACAACATAAGTTCCCACTTACACCCGGCAAGTGTAACTAATGATAATCGAATTGAGGATTTTGTTCTAAACTTGTATGTAGAATGTTTGTTTTCCTGTACTTGTGTTCACTTAGTAAAAAGAAACGTTTATGTTTTCTCATCCCAAATGTAAGTTTAAAAGAGTAAAAGTGGGACTATGATCTCACCTTGAGTGCACGTATGTAAAAGTACTTCAACAAGTAAACGTGTGCAAGAACGAATGCTAGTCTTGACCTAAACAAATAGGTTGTATCAATAACGGTAAACACGATAGGTCAAAGATGTTCAATTAGTCCTATGGCTCGTTACGACTCGATTATGCAGCATGTGAATCAAATTATCAAGTTTCATGCAAGATACAAGTATAGAAACAAGTTAGAAAGATTGCATAAGAGTTTGGTTAAGTTTGACTAAAAGTCAAACTTGGTCAAAGTCAAAGTCAAAGTCAACGGGGTCGGGTCAGGTTTCCGACCATTACACATAAAAACGTAGTCATATATAAGCATGTTGGCAAAATTTCATGTTAAACGGAGTTGCGAGCAAGCGGGAACGAAATTGAAAAAATCAAAAGTGGGCTTTGGTCAGGGAGAATCTCGCGACCGCGAGTCCCAGCATTGTGGTCGTGAAGTGGCCTTTTTCAGCATCTGGTGACCGCGAGTCCAAACCTTATGGTCGCGAAATGGTCTTTTTCAGCATCTGGTGACCGCGAGTCCAAATGATGCAGATACGGAAGGATTAAATGGGCCCAACCCAATTATAGTTGTTGATTTTATTAATAAAGTGGGTTGTTCTAGTTTGTGCCCAAAGAAGACAAAATGAGCCAGAATATTTAAAGGGAATAGTGCAACTAGAAGTTTCCAAGGGGTGTCGTATGAAGCAAGGAGTATGCAATATAACAATTGGAGTTTATTTTGAATTTTAAATGTTTGATCTTATCTTATCTTTTAGTTAGCCTATATTTAACTTACGATGGATTTAGTTCTGGTAGTTAGTTTTGTTGATTATTATTTGAGTTAAGAAAATAAACCATGAAGGTTTTTCTTGTTTCTTCAACCGAGAAGGTTGCAAGTTTAGCAATTATATTTTTGGTGTGTAATATCCAATTACATATTGCTTTTATATTGGTGAGTAATATCCAATACTAATTATCTATCATTCTATTTAGCCATCGATCCTTCAACTACGTTATGTGGTATCAGATTTCAGGCATGGCTAAACAAGCTGAGATCGAGAAAATGAATCACAAGATTCAGGAATTGGAAGACATGCAACATCTCTTGCGTAATATAGAGATGAAGCTTGAAAATCTAGAAGTTTCAAGAGAGGTTTAACCGGATGACTTTGTTGATTCGGTTGATCAAGTTTTTAACATGGAGTACGTTCCCGAACCTTGTGTAGTTGAAGACACCGTACCTATTTATGATACTTATGGTGAGAAAGCGGAAGAAGAGGCACAACATGACTGGGTAAACACTTTGACTGATTCACGGCTAATAGCAAAAGCCAAATACATATTATCAAGTATGTTCGATTTTAGCTTGGGAAATGTTAAAGTAATTAGTCCCATGGAGAGTGAAAAGTCAGAGACGTGCAAACTGGTACATGGAATAACAACTATTATTTTTATATCCAAGTGTGGTATTAATTGTTTTGCCCTCGAAATTAATAAATTCGTGAGGAATTTAACATATGTTGAGTCAAGTGTTTTTTTAAAGGGAATTCAGCTTCCAGATATGCATGCTCACTCTGAAATCAAATTTAGTAATTTAGAGATAAAATTATTTGTGACTCTATGTACTTTTCCTATCATGAAAAAACTCTATGTTGGGCCGCCACATGGTGTGTTGCACGACTACTTTGGAGAAACACAAGTTGGGCCTCCCATAGACTCGAGGTCGAGTCGTTTCGAAGAAGGGGAGAATGATGCAGATACGGAAGGATTAAATGGGTCCAACCCAATTATAGTTGTTGATTTTATTAATAAAGTGGGCTGTGCTAGTTTGGGCCCAAAGAAAACAAAATGAGCCAGAATATTTAAAGGGAATAGTGCAACTAGAAGTTTCCAAGGGGTGTCGTATGAAGCAAGGAGTATGCAAGATAACAATTGGAGTTTATTTTGAATTTTAAATGTTTGATCTTATCTTATCTTTTAGTTAGCCTATATTTAACTTACGATGGATTTAGTTCTGGTAGTTAGTTTTGTTGATTATTATTTGAGTTAAGAAAATAAACCGTGAAGGTTTTTCTTGTTTCTTCAACCGAGAAGGTTGCAAGTTTAGCAATTATATTTTTGGTGTGTAATATCCAATTATATATTGCTTTTGTATTGGTGAGTAATATCCAATACTAATTATCTATCTTTCTATTTAGCCATCGATCCTTCAACTACGTTACCAAACCTTGTGGTCGCGAAATGGTCTTTTTCAGCAACTATTTTGCTGATTTGTGGTATGCACGAATTTAACTTCAAACAATCATATTTCATGAACCGTAAACAATTAGAACACGTATCTTATATCGTTGGAAAGGTAATTTAACGAGGAATACAACAAAACACATTTCATCAAACAAAAAAAATCATTTACAATAACCGAATTCTCGCCGAATGATCATTATTTAACGTTTCAAGCTCAAAATTGCAAGTAGTGATTCGGAAATCCAATTTACACATATGATATGCCGTTTCGAAGGTAATTGAACACACATTGCAACTAAACACTTATCAACAATATTTCATAGCACTTAATGCATCAAAGTTTATAATCAAGTCTATCAAACCCTAACTCAAATCACCAAAACAATAATCATGTTAATGAAGTTTCCTTAATCAACCTACACATCAAAATGAAGCTAGAGATGCTAGTAACACATTTAATACTTGGACTTTTAACATCTAACAACATTTAAGCAACCAAATCACCAAATCAAACACACCAAACTTCAAGTTCATGCTAGTTACTTGAAATAACAAGATCGGTCATATAAATCATATATTCATGTTAGACTTGAGCCATAGACACTAATTAACACTTTTATAAGTTAAAAACACCAAGAACAAGAAATCTAGTGATTTTAAAAGGTTACCTAAACTTGATGAAATCGGTATGGAATCGAAGAGGAAGTTGCTAGGATTCCAAAAATGTAATTTGTTTTGTAAAACACTTGCTAGATCGGATTTGGATGATGATTCTTTGGATTTGAGTTTGAGAGAAAAATGGTTGAAGTAGTAAAGATGAAAGAGGAGAAATGAATGGATGAGGATGGTTTGACCACTTTGACCTAGTCAAAGGTTTGGTCCCTTGGCAAGTTTGGTCCTTCAAGTTTCATTCGGGTGCGTGAATTACCTAAACGAGATAATTTAAAACGCGTATCAACGAGAGATGTTATAAATATATAACGGAATTTAAAATAGTTAAACAGAAGGTAAATGGAAAAAGGCGGGATGTTACATTACCTACTCCTTAAAAGAAATTTCGTCCCGAAATTTAAGTAGGCGTAGTAGTCGTTGTTTCTTCCTCGGGATCTTGCGTTTCCGAATCCGCGAATAAATGTGCGTATTTCTTTTGCATTTGATCTTGTCTTTCCCAAGTAAACTCGGGTCCCCTTTTAGCATTCCAACGGACCTTGACAATTGGAATTCGGCTTTGTTTTAACGTTTTGACGGAGGTGTCCACAATTTCAACCGGTTCCTCCACAAAATGAAGTTTGTCATCAATAGTAAGCTCCTCGAGAGGAATGACGATATCGGGTTCGGCAAGACACTTTTTCAAGTTGGATACATGGAAAGTAGGATGAACGGAGCTCAATTGAGGCGGAAGATCTAAACGATAAGCAACGGTTCCAACACGCTCCAAGATTTCGAAAGGACCAATATACCGCAGATTTATCTTCCCGCATTTCCCGAAACGGATTACACCTTCCCAAGGCGCGACTTTTAACATTACGCAATCATCGACTTGAAACTCAAGGTCGTTGCGTCGTTTGTCGGTATAGTTCTTTTGACGACTTCGGGTCGTCATAAGCCTATCTCGGATTTGAACGATCTTCTCGGTTGTTTCGTGAATGAGTTCGGGTCCGGTGATTTGTGTGTCGCCTACTTTGGCCCAACAAAGAGGTGAACGACATTTTCGGCCATATAATGCTTCGAATGGTGCGGCGTTAATACTCGCGTGATAACTATTATTGTAGGAGAATTCGGCGAGAGGCAAGTGCTTGTCCCAAGCTTTTCCGAAGTCGATAACGCAAGCTCATAGCATGTCTTCCAAATTTTGAATTGTGCGTTCGCTTTGTTCGTCGGTTTGCGGATGGTATGCGGTTCTCATGTCTAAACGCGTTCCCAACGCTTCTTGTAAAGTACGCCAAAATCTAGAAACAAATCGGCCATCTCGGTCGGAGATAATCGATAAGGGTACACCGTGTCGGGCTACAATTTCTTTAATGTAAAGTTGTGCGAGTTTCTCCATGTTGTCGGTTTCCTTTATGGCTAGGAAGTGCGCGGATTTGGTGAGACGGTCAACAATAACCCAAATAGTATCATAACCGCCAACCGTCTTTGGTAGTTTGGTGATAAAATCTATCGTTAAATTTTCCCACTTCCATTGCGGGATTTCGGGTTGTTGAAGTAGTCCGGACAGTCTTTGATGTTCGGCTTTGAATTTGGAGCAAGTTAGGCATTTTCCAACATAAGTAGCAATGTCCCTTTTAATGTTCGGCCACCAATATTGTTCTTTAAGGTCATGGTACATCTTATTGGCATCGGGGTGAATCGAATATCTTGACTTATGGGCTTCGTCTAAAATAAGGCTTCGTAGGTCCCCATAACTAGGTACCCAAATTCTTCTGGCGAAATAACGGAGTCCGGTTTCTTTAACTTCGAATCGAGAGGTGAGGACGTTCAAGTGTTCGAGAGAGATGTTTTCATCCTTGAGAGCCTCGTCTTGGGCTACACGAATTTGACTATTGAGGTTGGTGTGAATGGTGATGTTTAAAGCTCAGACACGAAGAGGCACCGCTCTTTCTTTTCGACTCAAGGCATCGGCTACTACGTTTGCCTTCCCGAGGTGGTAACGAAGCTCACAATCATAATCGTTTAAAGTTTCAATCCACCGTCGTTGTCTCATGTTTAGTTGCTTTTGATCGAAGATGTGTTGGAGGCTTTTGTGTTCGGTGAAGATGGTACTTTTGGTTCCATAAAGATAGTGTCTCCACATTTTAAGTGCAAAACAACGGCTCCGAGTTCGAGATCATGTGTCGTATAGTTTCGCTCATGAATTTTCAATTGTCGAGAGGCATAAGCAATGACTTTCTTTCGTTGCATCAATACACACCCAAAACCATGTTTCGAGGCATCGCAATATACAACAAAATCATCATTGCCTTCGGGAAGTGACAAGATAGGAGCGGTGGTTAGCTTCATTTTCAAGACTTGAAATGCGGATTCTTGTTCGGTTGCCCAAATGAATTTCTTTCCCTTGTGAGTTAACGCGGTTAGAGGACGAGCAACCAAAGAAAAATCCTTGATGAATCTTCGATAGTATCCAACGAAACCCAAGAATTAACGAATGTGAGTAGGAGTAGTAGGAGTCTCCCATTTACTAATGGCTTCGATTTTTGATGGATCGACTTTAATACCTTGATCACTTACAACATGACCAAGAAATTGAACTTCCTTCAACCAAAATTCACACTTGGAGAATTTGGCATAGAGTCGTTCTTATCTTAAAAGTTCAAGCACAAGTCGGAGATGTTCCTCGTGTTCTTCTTCGCTTTTAGAATAGACCAAAATATCATCGATGAACACGATAACGAATTTGTTGAGGTATGGTTTGCACACGCGGTTCATGAGGTCCATGAACACCGCTGGTGCGTTAGTGAGACCAAATGGCATGACAAGGAATTCATAACTACCATAACGAGTTCGGAAAGCAGTTTTGGAGACATCTTCCCCTTTAACCCTTAGTTGATGATAACCCGAACGGAGATCAATTTTCGAATATATACAAGAACCTTGTAGTTGATCAAAGAGGTCGTATATACGAGGAAGAGGATATCGGTTCTTAACCGTCAATTTCTTTAGTTCACGATAATCAATGAACATTCGTAGGGATCTGTCTTTCTTCTTAACGAACAAAATCGGAGCGCCCCATGGTGAATGGCTAGGTTGGATAAAATCACGGTCAAGTAGTTCTTGGATTTGACTTTGCAATTCTTGCATTTCGGATGGAGCAAGTCTATATGGTGCACGTACTACGGGTGCGGCTCCCGGAATAAGATCGATTTGGAATTCTACCGGTCGATGAGGTAGAAGACCCGGCAATTCGTCGGGAAATACATCGAAAAAGTCACTAACAATTGGCACATCATCGATATTCTTCTCATCGGACTCGACTTTCTTAACATGGGCAAGGATCGCAAAACAACCCTTACGGAGTAGTTTTCTAACTTTAATGCACGAAACGAGGTTGAGTCCGGTGCAACTCTTATCACCATAAACGATCAAGGGTTCACCATTCTCGATAGGAATTATGATTGCGTTAAGATCACAAAGGATGTGAGATTTCATTTTGGCTAACCAATTCATACCGATTATTACATCGAAGCTTCCTAGTTCCATGGGTATCAAGTCAATTTCAAACTCATTACCCAAAATGTTTAACGTACACCCCCGGTAATATGTGTCGGCACTCAGTAGTTTCCCGTTGGCCACTTCAATGGTATAAGTGGTATCTAGTGGAAGTGGTGGAGTGCTAAAAGAATAAGTCAAAGTCTTGGATACAAAGCATTTATCGACACCCGAATCGAATAAGCAAGTAACATAAGAGTTGTTGAGAAGAAATGTACCCGTGACTAATTCATTGTCATCTCCGTCTTCCTCAGTTTTGATGTTGAAAGCTCGGCCGCGCGTATTGAGGTTATCTTTCTTCTTCGGGCATGCATTTCTATAATGGCCCGTTTGTCCACATTCATAACAAGTGCCCGTCTTTGGTGCATTGGGCCCCTTTCGGGCGACGGGGGTGACACTTTTACATTCGTTGGCCTTGTGACCAACTCCTTGGCACCGATGGCAAATTAGCTTGCCACATTCACCAAAGTGGTGCTTGTTGCATTTGTTGCAAAGAGGTAGGTTCTCGGCATAACCCTTCTTGCCGTCGGAGGTGTAAGGCTTCTTGGCAAAGTTGTTGTTACTTGATTGGGGGGCTTTCCATTTTCTTTTGTTGTTACCCGACTTATCCTCGGCTTTAGGTGCCTGCACTACAATTTCATTAACCATTTATATCAACTTACGGGCCATGTTCAAAGCTTCTTGATGATTAGTGGGTTTGGATGACATTAATCCGTGTTTGATGCTCTTTGGAAGACCATCCATGTAAAGTTCAACCCTTAAAGATTCGGGGTTCACAAGGTTTGGGCACATCAAGGCTAGTTCGGAAAATCGTTGGTTATAGGCCTTGAGATCATTTCCGACCGCCTTTAAAGATCTTAGCTCTTGTTCGAGCCTTCGGGTTTCTTCACGAGGGAAATATTCGACGATCATCTTTTCCCTTAAGTCGGCCCAAGAGAGGGCGTGAGCTTCATCAGTACCCACCTATTGTACATAGGTGTTCCACCATGTGAGGGCGACACCGGCGAAAGTGTGAGTGGAGTATTTGACCTTATCTTGGTCCCGATAACCACTTATGCTAAAAACGGCCTCCGTTTGTTCGAACCATCGAGTGAGAGTAACCGGTCCCCCGGTTCCATCAAAAGTGTGAGGTTTGCACCCCATGAAGGCTTTGTAGGAGCACCCTTCGCTTGAGTTACCGGCCCCTTGATTGTTGTTGTTGTTGTTGTTGTGGTTATTATTATTGTTGTTGTTGGAGGAGTGACCGGCCATGGCCGTATCCACGGCGGTGGCTATCATTCGTTGAAGGGCTTGTTCGGGAGTCTCATGGCGTGGCACACAATGAGGAGGCATTGTTCCTTCAAAACACAAGAATACCGTTGATTAGTATTTTCAATAATACTAATCATGATATGGAATAAGGATCGAGAGAAAAAATTTCCTTGACTCGCCTTAAATTCTTTATGCCATAATGTCGGAACGTTCATATGAGTCACCGTAATATAATCCAGGAAATTATATTACCCTAATTCATATGTGCATTCGACATTATTTCACTAAGTCAAGGTGGCGTGTCAATCAAATTAAACAACTTGAGATTAAGATGAAATAAGAGTAGATATGAGTAGAAACGTTCGAGTATAAATGCGCAAGTAGTCAAGTAATTCCTACTTCAAGTCTATATGCCGGTTGTAGTCTAGACTCACTAATGTACCCTATGACTCGGGGTTGACACCAATAAACTCTAAATCCCGACAACCTGGCTTTGATACCATCTGTAGCGACCCAACAAAATCGTCATTGACGGCGCCGTCTACTTAGGTCCGTTAACGTGGTCATAAGTCTTTAAAACAACGTTTGACCAAAAGTATGTCGCATTCATTTCAAAAGTAAAGATGTTTCAAGGTTTACAAAGTAGTTCGACAACTAGTTACGTTACAAGGTTTAAAGTACAATTGAAACATATGCGACACAATTTAAAAGTAGCCAAAAGATGCTCCACGTATGCATGTATACTCGACATCCAAGCAAGAATCAAAAGTAATGAGCGGAAGCATGTATCACAAAACGTTCAAGGACCTGAGAAAAATATAGAAATCTATCAACGAAAACGTTGGTGAAATCATAGGTTTAAGTAAGTAAGTACAAGTGAACCACAAGATTTGTAACATTGATATAATAGTAATACATTTCAAAAGTTTGTTTCACGAGCACCCAATTATCAATGCTTAACATTCCTTCCATAGAACCCCATGACAATAGTGTTAGAACATACACTATTTCACGAAAATATATTTCATTCGTAGACGGTAGCGAACCGCCTGAATGAGGGTTTGTCAAACCCATATGGATCCATACAATATAAGTTCTCGCTTACACCCGGCAAGTGTAAATAATGATAATCGAATTGAAGATTTTGTTCTAAACTCGTATGTAGAATGTTTGTTTTCCTGTACTTGTGTTCACTTAGTAAAAAAAACGTTTATGTTTTCTCATCCCAAATGTAAGTTCAAAAGAGTAAAAGTGGGACTATGATCTCACCTTGAGTGCACGTATGTAAAAGTACTTCAACAAGTAAACGTGTGCAATAACGAATGCTAGTCTTGACCAAAACAAATAGGTTGTATCAATAACGGTAAACACGATAGGTCAAAGATGTTCAATTAGTCCTATGGCTTGTTACGACTCGATTATACAGCACGTGAATCAAATTGTCAAGTTTCATGCAAGATACAAGTATAGGAACAAGTTAGAAAGATTGCATAAGAGTTTGGTTAAGTTTGACTAAAAGTCAAACTTGGTCAAAGTCAAAGTCAACGGGGTCGGGTCGGGTTTCCGACCATTACACATAAAAACGTAGTCATATACAAGCATGTTGGCAAAATTTCATGTTAAACGGAGTTGCGAGCAAGCGGGAACGAAATTGCAAAAATCATAAGTGGGCTTTGGTCAGGGAGAATCTCGCGACCGCGAGTCCCAGCATTGTGGTCGCGAAGTGGCCTTTTTCAGCATCTGGTGACTGCGAGTCCAAACCTTATGGTCGCAAAATGGTCTTTTTCAGCATCTGGTGACCGCGAGTCCAAACCTTGTGGTCGCGAAATGGTCTTTTTCAGCAGCTATTTTGCTGATTTGTGGTATGCACGAATTTAACTTCAAACAATCATATTTCATGAACCGTAAACAATTAGAACACGTATCTTATATCGTTGGAAAGGTAATTTAACAATGAATACAATAAAACACATTTCATCAAACAAAAACATCATTTAAAATAATCGAATTCTCGCCGAATGATCTTTATTTAACGTTTCAAGCTCAAAAATGCAAGTGGTGATTCGGAAATCCAATTTACACATATGATATGCCGTTTCGAAGGTAATTGAACACACATTGCAACTAAACACTTATAAAAAATATTTCATAGCACTTAATGCATCAAAGTTCATAATCAAGTCTATCAAACCCTAACTCAAATCACCAAAACAATAATCATGTTAATGAAGTTTTCTTAATCAACCTACACATCAAAATGAAGCTAGAGATGCTAGTAACACATTTAATACTTGGACTTTTAACATCTAACAACATTTAAGCAAGCAAATCACCAAATCAAACACACCAAACTTCAAGTTCATGCTAGTTACTTGAAATAACAAGATCGAGCATATAAATCATATATTCATGTTAGACTTGAGCCATAGACACTAATTAACACTTTTATAAGTTAAAAACACCAAGAACAAGAAATCTAGTGATTTTAGAAAGTTACCCAAACTTGATGAAATCGGTATGGAATCGAAGAGGAAGTTGCAAGGATTCCAAAAATGTAATTTGTTTTGCAAAACACTTGCTAGATCGGATTTGGATGATGATTCTTTGGATTTGAGTTTGAGAGAAAAATGGTTGAAGTAGTAAAGATGAAAGAAGAGAAATGAATGGATGAGGATGGTTTGACCACTTTGACCTAGTCAAAGGTTTGGTCCCTTGGCAAGTTTGGTCTTTCAAGTTTCATTCGGGTGCGTGAATTACCTAAACGAGATAATTTAAAACGCGTATCAACGGGAGATGTTATAAATATATAACAGACTTTAAAATAGTTAAACGGAAATTAAACGGAAAAAGGCGGGATGTTACAAAAACGTAGAAATCTGTCAACGAAAACATTGGTGAAATCATAGGTTTAAGTAAGTAAGTGAGTAAATAAGTAAGTTGAATCACAAGATTTGCAAGATTGAAATAATAGTAATACATTCCAAAAGTTAATATTCACAAGCACCCAATTATCAATGCTTAACATTCCTTCCATAGAACCCCATCACAATAGTGTTAGAACATACACTGTTTCTCGAAAATATATTTCATTCGTAAACGGTAGGGAACCGTTTGAATGAGGGTTTGTCAAACCCATATGGATCCATACAACATAAGTTCTCGCTTACACCCGGCAAGTGTAACTAATGATAATGGAATTGAGGATTTTGTTCTAAACTCGTATGTAGAATGTTTGTTTTCCTGTAAGAAACGTTTATGTTTTCTTATCCCAAATGTACGTTCAAAAGAGTAAAAATGGGACTATGATCTCACCTTGAGTGCAAGCGTATAAAAGTACTTCGCAAGTAACGTGTGCAAGGACGAATGCTAGTCTTGACCTAAACAAGTAGGTCATATCAATAATGGTAAACACGATTGGTCAAAGTGTGCAATTAGTCCTATGGCTCGTTACGACTCGATTATAATAGTATATGAATCAAATTGTCATGTTTCATGCAAGGTACAAGTATAAAAACATGTTAGAATGATTGCAGAAGTATTTGATTAGGTTTGGACAAAAGTCAACTTTAGTCAAGCCAAGGTCAACGAAAAATTCAACACGTTCGGGTCGGGTCCCGAACTAATTTTCTGAGGTTTTTATTCATATATAAGCATGTTAGAACAAGTTACATGTGAATCGGAGGTGCGTAGCATAGCAAACATTTTTCGTAAAAGTGTAGGCTTAGTCAGAACCCAAACACGGCAAATGCCGCGCCGCGACCAAAGAGTGCCGCGCTGCGGCAATCAGCGTGAACTGATGTCTGGTCTGTTTCAATTGTCCAAGTCCCAAACCAAATTTCATTTAAACACAAACCGTGAACTCTTACGACACGTATCTTATATCGTTAGAAAGGTAATTTGACAAGGAACACAACTAAACACATTTCATCGATCAATCTACCACTTACAACAACCAAAACCGCATTAAATACTCATCCTTAATTATATCCAAGTTCATAAATCTCATTTCATGATTCGGGCAACCAATTTACATGTATGATATGCCGTTTCGAAGGTAATCAAGCATACAATCCAACCAAACACTTACCAACAACAATTCATGGCATTCAATGCATCAAATGTTCACATTTAGTTCTATCAAACCCTAACCATCATCACCAAAATCAATAATCAAGTTTATGAAGTTTTCTAAAGCAACCTACACATCAAATTGAAGCTAGTGATACTAGTAACACAATTAAAACATGAACTTTTAATATCTAACAACTTTTAAGTAATTAAATCTCAAGAACAACACACCAAAATTTAAATTCATGCTAGTTACTTCAAAACAACAAGATCGAGCATACAAATTATATATTCATGTTAGACTTGAGCCATAGACACTAATTAACACTTTTATAAGTTAAAAACATCAAGAACACAAAATCTAGTGATTTTAGAAAGTTACCCAAATGAAATGAAATTGGTATCAAGTTGTAGAGGATGAAGAGAGGATTCCAAATATGTAATTTTTTTTATGCTAGCTTCCTAAATCCGAAATAGATGATGAATGAATGAATAAGATGAAAATGGTGAAATTTGGGAGTAATATTGAGAGGAAAAAGGGAAAAGAAAAGAAAATGGAATGGATGGTGGAAAAGGGTGGGAGGTGGTGAGTAGTTGGCCAAGTTTGGCCAAGGGACGAGATTAGTCCCTTAAGTTTGTAATCGAGTGCGGAAATTAACCAACGAATTATTTTGAATTACACGAGAGTACGGAAGACGTTATAATCCAATAACGAAAATATTAGAAATGTTAGCTAACGGAGGATACGAATCTAGATACGAAGGATATTATTAAAATAAAAGGACGGGCGTTAAAATAATTTAACGGAAAAATACGGGATGTTACATTACCCACACCTTAAAACAAATTTCGTCCCGAAATTTAGTTGGAAGTAATAGTCGATGTCTCTTACTCGGGACCTTGTGTTGTCCAATCTACGAATAAGTGAAGATACGTCCTTGGGTATTTCCACGAATCTGGATAGTCGGGGTTTTACGTTGTATTAAGGCTTGGTTTTACGATCCACAATTTCAACCGGTCTTTCTACGAAGAGGAGTTTGTCATCGATAGTAAGTTCATCTAGAAGAGTAGCACGTTCCTGTTTTGCAGGACACGTCTCTAAGTTTGTTACATGGAACGTAGGGTAAACCGAAACTTAATTGAGTCGGAAGTTCTAAACGGTAGGAAGTGGTTCCAATACTCCCCAAGATTTCAAAAGAATCAATATTGCGGATATAACTTTCCTCGATTTCCCTAAACGGATTACACCTTTCCAAGGCGCGGTTTTTCAATATTACACGGTTACTGACTTGGAATTCGGAAGGTTTACGCCTAACATTGGCATAGTCCTTTTGGCGACTACGGGCCGTCTTGAGCCCTTCTCGGACTTGAACTATCTCAACGGTTGTTTCTTGAATAAGTTCGAATCCTGTGTTTTGCTTGTCACCTACTTCGGTCCAACGAATAGGAGAACGACATTTGTGGTTATATAAAGTTTCGAAAAGTGTGCGTTAACACACGAGTGGTAACTACTGTTGTAAGAGGGATCAACTAAAGGCGATAATACAAGTTTGTAACATGTATTTCCAAGATGTAAATCGTTCGTTTGCTTGGTTCATCGATTTGTGGAAGATACGCGGTACGCATGTCTAAACGTGTTCCTAAGGCTTCTTGTAAACTAGATGTGTAACGAGTATTTTGATCCGGGATAATTGACAATGGTACACCGTGTTGGAATAGAATTTCTTAAGATATGTTTGAACAAGTTAGTTAGGGCTCGAAAGCGTTCGTTGGAATAGGTTTCTTATCGGCTACTGAAAAACGTTCGTCTGGGCTAGTCCCCCTCGTGGTGAATACTAGTAATACGTGAAGAGTCTCTCTCTCCATTGAGCAATTATATAAAAGGTTTCCTTATATGGAAGTACGAGCGAAAAGATAGGAGTGAAAGGAGAACTTAGAATAGGATGAGTTTATACCTTGAGGTAGCCTTATCGCTCATCTAGTGGCCAAATGTTGAGACTTGGTGGGAAACGAGATAGTACACATAGTTGTATAGTTCGGAGTTGAGTAGTAGGTGGCCAATTATCAGAAGCATAAGGACGATAAGTCAAAAAAGAAAGAGGTATCCTTGGATTGTGTGTTATCTTGGGTCCCAGTAATATCAGACAGTCATAGTGAAATAACGGAGTTATGTAACGTGGTACGTGGTGATGAGAAAATTGATCGGATTCATAATTTTGTATTCAAATTCTTCGTGCAAAATAACGAATTTCAATTTCCTTGATTTCGAGTCGAGAGAGTATGCCTTTCAGGCGTTCAAGTAGAAATATTTCCATATTCCATCTTGTGCTACACAAATTTAGCTAGTAAGGTTGGTGTGAAAAATCACGTTCAAGGCTCGGACATGGAGAGGTTTAAATTTTTCCCTTTGTGAGTTAACGAGGTTAAAGGTCGCGCAACACGAGAAAAAGTCGGAAATGAATCTTCAGTAATAACCGGCGAGATCTAAGATTTTACAAATACAAGATAGAGTCGTGAGGGTTTCCCGATTACGTGTGGCTTCGATTGCGAGATTTTATTGTAATACCTTGACCACTAACAACATGGTCTAGAAATTGAACTTCGTTTAACCAAAATTCTCACTTGGAGAATTCGGTATAGAGTTGCTCCTTTCTCGAGAGTTCGATCGTAAGACGGAGACGTTGTTCGTTTTATTCTTTACTTGAATAGGTTTAGACATCATTTGTAAATACGATAATAGATTTGTCTAGATAAGTTTGAATACGCGGTTCAAGAGGTCTATGAATACGGACGGAGCCTTAGTTAAGCTAAACGATATTAAAAGAAAATTATAACTATCATAGTGAGTTCTGGAAGCAGTTTTGGAGACATCGTCTCCCTTAACCCTCAATTGATGATAACCAGGATGGAGATCGATTTGGAATACACACGAGATCCTTGTACTTGACCAAGAGGTCACTGATACGGGGAAAAAGGATATTGGTTCTTAATCGGAAATTATCTAGTTCACGATAATCAATACATATGTGTGGGGAAACATTTCTTCTTAACGAATAGATTTCGAGCTCCTTAATTCTATAGACATTAAGTCAGTTTCTAACTTCTTACTCAAAAGTTTAACGTACACCCTCCGATAAAAATTTGTTGGCACACGATAGTTTCCGTTGGTCACTTAAATGGCGTAAGTAATATCTAGGGGGAGTGGTGGAGTGCAAAAAAGTAGGCTCCAATGCCTCGGATACCAAAAATTTATCGACACCCGAATCGAATAAACATGAAGCATAATAGTTGTTGAGAAGAAACGTACCCGTAACTAATTGTCATTCCGGGCATCCTAGGTGTAAATGTTGAAAGCTCATTCGCGTACATTGGGGTTGACGTTCTTCTTGGGACATGCATTCTTAAGGTGACCCAGTTGGCCACATTCGAAACAAGCACCCCTTCTGCGTGCACTGGGCACCTTTTTAGCGACTGGGGCAGCACCTTTACAACCATGGGCCACATGGCCACTTCTTTGACACTTGATGCAAAATGGTTTGCCACATTTTCCATAATGATGTTTGTGGCACTTGTTGCAAAAAGGTCGAGTTTCGGCATACCTTTTCCTGCCACCGGGGATGAAAAGCTTCTTGGTGGAGTCATTGTGGTTGTGGTTGCTTGATGGAGAGGCTTCCTGTTTTCTTTTATTGTTGCCCGGTTGGGCCTCTGCCGTTGGTGCCGGTGCTTCAATTTCGTCCACCATTTTTATAAATCGGCAGGCTATCATCACAGCCTCTTGTAGGTCGGCGGGTCTTGATGGCATTATCCCGTGTGAAATGCTCTTAGGGAGGCCATCCATGTAAAACTCAACTCCTTGGGGCCCGGGAGCCCGGAGGTTTGGACAAATTGAGGTTAGTTCGGCAAACCATTGATTATAAGCTTCAAGGTCATTTCGGGCTATTTTTAAATTTCTTGGCCCCTGTTCGAGCCTTCGAGTGTCTTCGCGCGGGAAATATTTGGTGATCATTCTTTCTCTTAATTCGGTCCAAGAGAGTGTAAGGGCTTCATCGATACCCACCGATTGTACATACGTGTTCCACCATGAGAGAGCAATACCGGTGAGAGTGAGGGTGGAAAACTTGACCTTATCTTGGTCCCGACAACCGCTTATGCTAAAAACGGATTCCGTTTGTTCGAACCATCGGGTGAGAGCAACCGGTCCCCCGGTTCCATCGAAAGTGGGAGGGTTGTACTTCATGAAGTTTTTGTAGGAGCACCCCTCGTTTGAATTTCTGGCCCCATGATTTTTGTTGTTGTTGTTGTTGTTGGAGAAGTGACCGGCCACGGCCTCTCCCACGGCGGTGGCTATCATTCGTTGAAGAGCTTGTTCGAGAGTTTCGGGAGGAGTATTGTGTTGAACTTGGTGAGCCATCGTTCCTTCATGACACAAATATATCGTTGATTAGTATTCTCAATAATACTAACCGTGATATGGAAAAAGGATAGAGAGAAAATTTTCCTTAACTCGCCTTAAATTCTTTATGTCATAATGTTGGAATGTCCACATGAATCACCATAATATAATCCCGGTAATTATATTATCCTAATTCACGTGTGCATTTAACATTGCTTCATAAATTCAAGGTGGCGCGTCAATCAAATTAAACAACGTGCGATTAAGATGAAAAAGAGTTACATGTGAATAGATGAGTTCGAGTATAAATGCACAATTAGTCAAGTAATTCCTACTTCAAGTCTATATGCCGGTTGTAGTCTAGATTCACTAATGTACCCTATGACTCGGGGTCGACACCAATGAACTCTAAATCCCTATAACCAACGCTCTGATACTATCTGTAGCGACCCGACAAAATCGTCATTGACGGCGCTGTCTACTTAGGTCCCGTTACGTGGTCATAAGTCTTTAAAATAACGTTTGACCAAAGATATGTCGCATTCATTTCAAATGTAAAGATTGTTTCAAAGTTTACAAGGATTGTTCAACCAAAAGTTACGTTACAAGGTTATAAGTACAATTGAAACCTATGCGACACAGTTTTAAATAAAGTCAAAAGACGCTCCAAGTATGCATATAAACTCGACATCCAATGCAAGTATCAAAATAATGAGCGGAAGCATGTATCACATATCGTTCAAAGACCTGAGAAAAACATAGAAATCTGTCAACGAAAATGTTGGTGAAATCATAGGTTTAAGTAAGTAAGTGAGTAAATAAGTAAGTTGAATCACAAGATTTGCAAGATTGAAATAATAGTAAAACATTCCAAAAGTTAATATTCACGAGCACCCAATTATCAATGCTTAACATTCCTTCCATAGAACCCCATCACAATAGTGTTAGAATATACACTGTTTCTCGAAAATATATTTCATTCGTAAACGGTAGCGAACCATCTGAATGAGGGTTTGTCAAACCCATATGGATCCATACAACATAAGTTCTCGCTTACACCCAGCAAGTGTAACTAATGATAATCGAATTGAGGATTTTGTTCTAAACTCGTATGAAGAATGTTTGTTTTCCTGTACTTGTGTTCACTTAGTAAAAAAAACGTTTTTGTTTTCTCATCCCAAATGTAAGTTCAAAAGAGTAAAAGTGGGACTATGATCTCACTTTAAGTGCAAGCGTATAAAAGTACTTCGCAAGTAACGTGTGCAAGGTCGAATGCTAGTCTTGACCTAAACAAGTAGGTCGTATCAATAATGGTAAACACGATTGGTCAAAGTGTGCAATTAGTCCTATGGCTCGTTACGACTCGATTATAATAGTATGTGAATCAAATTGTCATGTTTCATGCAAGGTACAAGTATAAAAACATGTTAGAATGATTGCATAAGTATTTGATTAGGTTTGGACAAAAAGCAACTTTGGTCAAGTCAAAGTCAACGAAAAAATCAACACGTTCGGGTCGGGTCCCGAACTATTTTTCTGAGGTTTTTATTCATATATAAGCATGTTAGAATAAGTTACATGTGAATCGGAGGTGCGTAGCATAGCAAACATTTTTCGTAAAAGTGTAGGCTTGGTCAGAACCCAAACACGGTAAATGCCGCGCCGCGACCAAAGAGTGCCGCGCCGCGGCAATCTACGTGAACTGATGCCTGGTCTGTTTCAATTGTCCAAGTCCCAAACTAAATTTCATTTAAACACAAAACACAAACCGTGAACTCTTATGACACGTATCTTATATCGTTGGAAAGGTAATTTGACAAGGAACACAACTCAACACGTTTCATCAATCAATCTACCACTTACAACAACCAAAACCGCATTAAATGCTCATCCTTAATTGTATCCAAGTTCATAAATCTCATTTCATGGTTCGGGCAACCAATTTACATGTATGATATGCCGTTTCAAAGGTAATAAAGCATACAATCCAACCAAACACTTACCAATAACAATTCATGGCATTCAATGCATCAAATGTTCACATTTAGTTCTATCAAACCCTAACCATCATCACCAAAATCAATAATCAATTTTATGAAGTTTTCTAAAGCAACCTACACATCAAATTGAAGCTAGTGATACTAGTAACACAATTAAAACATGAACTTTTAATATCTAACAAATTTTAAGCAACTAAATCTCAAGAACAACACACCAAAATTTAAGTTCATGCTAGTTACTTCAAAACAACAAGATCGAGCATACAAATCATATATTCATGTTAGACTTGAGCCATAGACACTAATTAACACTTTTATAAGTTAAAAACATCAAGAACACAAAATCTAGTGATTTTAGAAAGTTACCCAAATGAGATGAAATTGGTATCAAGTTGTAGAGGATGAAGAGAGGATTCCAAATATGTAATTTGTTTTGATGCTAGCTTCCTAAATCCGAAATAGATGATGAATGAATGAAGAAGATGAAAATGGTGAAAGTTGGGAGTAATATTGAGAGGAAAAGGGGAAAAGAAAAGAAAATGGAATGGATGGTGGAGAAGGGTGGGAGGTGGTGACTAGTTGGCCAAGTTTGGCCAAGGGACGAGATTAGTCCCTCAAGTTTGTAATCGGGTGCGGAAATTAACCAACGAATTATTTTGAATTACACGAGAGTACAGAAGACGTTATAATCCAATAACAAAAATATTAGGAATGTTAGCTAACGGAGGATACGAATCTAGATACGAAGGATATTATTAAAATAAAAAGACGGGCGTTAAAATAATTTAACGGAAAAATGCGGGATGTTACATTTATTATATAAATGGTTAAAATGAGTTCTAAGCACATCAAGTATTTGATGAAATGCTTGAATGAAGAGAAAGTGTGATTTTGTCAAAGTAATTGGTTGAAATGGGATTATGATTACACAGTAAACTAATCTTTAGAAAAGAAAACTTTTAGTGCATGAAAGAAGTCGAAATGTAAGAATGAGTAAGCATGGTGTTTGTGATGTGTAAAAAGTTAACTAATTGAGTTAACTTAGATATAAATTATGTGTTATGTAAGGAATTAATAGGATTATCATTTTAATTATAGGTGCTAGTCAAGAGAAAGGGAGCATTGACCTAGCGTAAAGGGGAATAATGCTTTACGATAGATCGCTTAAACACTATGTTTTATGTTTTGGGACTTGTGTTTTAAAGTAGTATGTGCTATGTCGAAATGGATAATTTGTGATGAAATCATATCATGACTTGTAATGGTTTATGTAATGAATGTGGATGATAATGTATAAAAATGCTTTTGTTTCAAAGTTGTTTTGTTTACAGGTTTTCTGCTAAAGTCAAAGTGGTTTTATATGTCGAATGTTTCAAGTGTCTTTTTGGGACAAAAGCTAAATTTTTGGAGCGGAACAGGTGCGCACCGCTTATTAAGCATTGAAAATAAAACAGAACTTTTGCACAAGAGTGCGCGCCGCGTAGAATTCTAAGGGAAGCACCGCACATTAACCCTGTAAATAACTATCGAGTTTTGAGGCCGTTTGTGATGACCCGTAAATTTCTGACCAAATTTAAACTTAATCTTTGTATGATTAACATTTCCGACACGATAAGCAAAGGCTGTAAAACTGAATCTCAAAATTTTTAAACTATTCAAATACCTTTCGATTATTCTCGATGATTCGCGAACAATTATATGTATATAGATACATATATATATACTATAACTCAATGTATTAATTGTTTGATACCGTACATTAAACTTATTGGTTTAAATATTTATTTGAATATATATGATAAGTTGGAATTGTATGAATAACTTGCGATGTATATTTAAAACGTGTTTATGAATGTTGAAAATATATATTAACTTGGTCATAAAATGATTTGTTATTATATATATATATATATATATATATATATATATATATATATATATATATATATATATATATATATATCAACAAATAGCGAGACAATGATTTATAGAAGTAAATGACCAAAACACTCTAAAGTTTAAGATACACTTTGAATGATATAGTTTATTGATAATTTAAGACTATATTTTGACAAAGGTACGAGTCACAAAACGTAAATTGCGAGTTTTCTAAGCGTACGAAAATGCGTTCGAAAAACCGGAACCGGGACATAAGTCGAGTGACAACCTACGAGTCATCGGAACGAAAATTACAAGTCAACTATGCACATGAATTTAATATAATATATAATTAGTTATTTAAATTATATATATTATATATATTATATTTAATTATGTTGACAAACAAGAAAACAAAAAATATGTGAGCTGGATCTGACGGTCATGTGATTGCATGGGAAATAGGCATAATACTCATGCGAGTGCATGAGCTCATGAAAGTGCATGAGATTTGCACTAAAATCCCATGCACTCGCATGGGCATCAGAATCAGGAATTATGCCTATAAAAGGCCAGTTTCTGCTCGATTTGTTTTACATAAATATCTTTTACTCTCTCTGTATTATTATTTATATTATTAGTATTATTATTATTATTATTATTATTAAGATTATTATTATTTATTTTATTATTATTAGTATTATTATTATTATTATTATTATTAATTATATCACTTAAAATACTACGACGAGGTCATGAGCGTGTCACTTTCAAAATGGGTTTTCAAGCGGGATAGAGCTAAGGAAACTATGGGTTATTACTAAGGAGGTTATGGGTATTGTTCGAGAGTATTGTTTGCAAGTCAAACCTAGTATTTATCATCTCTGTTGCGTCTACGTACTTTCCTGCAATATTGAATCTCAATATTGATACGTGAGCATTCATATCTTATCTTTTATATATTAATAGTGTATACATGTCTAGTGCTCGAGTATATATTTATACATGCTTGTATGCTAAATTTTGTCGTTAAACAGTTTATAATGAATCACGAATTAAATACATATATTACTGGTAAAAGGTATATGATATACATGTTTTCGGAAAGCTGGCGAAAAATCAATAACTTTTCATTTAGAAATCGCGTAATTTCGATGAACGAATCAAAAGATATGGTCAACTGAATTATAATTGACGTTAATTGGAATTGCTTTTGAATCTTCAATTAATATTTAAACAACCTGTTTATGATATTGATAAAATACTACTAGCCAAGTAAATGAATCCTTATATAAGGCACGTCTCGTTTTGTTGAACAATTGTAAAAATTGAACTTTTGAAATGACTTTTGATAACTTTTGTATGTCGATCTCGAGCATTAGGATTGTGATACACTATAACTGATGGTATGCGAGGGGTATACGAAATAGTATTAATTTTTACAAGGAAATACTATTAAATACGTTACAATTTTACACAAGTTATTTATTTATTTATTTATAGAGTGGATATACCTAAACCTTGCTACAACACTTATAGGTAGTGTACCTAATCGTACAGTAGTGTAGTTTTTAGTAAGTCCGGTTCGTCCACAGGGAACTCGCCAAGTTTAACGCTATATTTTTTAAAAACTATATTTGTAAAAATATAAATATAAATATATATATATATATATATATATATATATATATATATATATATATATATATAAGTAGTATTATTATTATAAAAAGGGGGTTTTTACCGTTTAATGACCGGTTTGTCGATTTTAAAACTTTAGTCGCAGTTAAAACCTAATGTAAAATATTAAAAATAAATACAACTTAATTTAAAGCGTAAAGTAAAAGACAATAATGAAATTGCGATAAATAAAAGTGAGTAAAGTAAATGACAATAAATAAAGTTGCGATAATTAAAAAGTGCGATAATTAAAAGTGCAATTAAATATGAAATAAAGGAATTATGCTTATTTAAACTTCCGTAATCATGATGTTTGACGTGTTGATTTTAGTTTATTATCATGGGTTAATTGTCATTTGTCCTGGTTTATTTAATATGTCCGTCTGGTTTTTGTCCATAACAGTCCATCAGTCATAAATATAAAGTGCGAGTGTCCTCGTCAAATTATCCTTATATCCAAAGTCAAATATTCCAACTAATTGGGGACTTAAACTGTAACAAGGTCTTAATACTTTGCTTAATAATTACACCAGGATATCGACTGCGTGTGACCCAAGGTTTTAATACTTTGTTAACAATTACGCCAAGTGTCCTTGTACATAATTCACCCCTGTTTTAATAAGTCCATTAACTATTAATCCATTCCCGTGTCCGGTTAAATGAACGATTATTAGTACTTATAAATATCCCGCCCATCGTGTTCGATTGAGTGTATGTAGTTATTTATAGGTACGTCCAATTGTAAATCTTTATATTAAATTAACAAACTATCATTTAATTAAACAAATATAAAACCTATTAATAGCCCATAGTCTAATTTCCACAAGTGTCGTTCTTTTGTCCAAACCTCAATTATGGTACAAAGCTCAATTACCCCGTCTTAATATTTTAGCCCAACATCATGATTACTTCGGCTTAAATAAGCATAATAATAACTTAGCTACGAGACATTAATTTAAAAAGGTTGAACATAACTTACAATGATTAATAATAGCGTAGCGTTACACGGACAGAATTTCGACTTACACCCTTACAACATTCGCTAACATACCCTTATTAAAATTAAAATTAAAATTAAAATTATATTATATATATATAGATATATATATATATATATATAGATACATATATATATACATATATATATATATACATATATATATATATATATATATATATACATATATATATATACATATATATATATATATACATATATATATATATGTATATATATATATATATATATATATATATATATATATTACGAGTGAGAGATGAGGAAAGAAAAAGATGTGTTAAAATTCGGCCAAAACACGCGAAATTTATAGGATGTCACCAGAAACTGTTCACCATGCGATTGCATAGGTTTATAACGGCCAGGCCATGCGATCGCATGGCCTACTTTTCCAGCTCACATGACTTTGTTTCCTAGCTTGCCGACGGTTTAATAAATAAATATAATATATATAAATAATTTTAAGAATTATTTATATATTATATTATATTTATGTACATAGTTGACTTGTAATATTTGCTCCCTTGCGTCGCGCGTTGTTAGTTGGCTCAGGTCCCAGTTCCGGATTTTCGAACGTCCTTGCGTACTATTTAATATCTTGTATTTTGCGTTTTGCGTCTTGTACTCTTGTAATTTTGAGACTTTTCTTATCGATAATTGGAACCACTTTGATTGTAATTTGTACTTTTGAGCTTTTTGGTCGTTTGCGTCTTCAATTCCTCGAATCTGTCTTTTGTCTTCACCTTTTATTATTTAAACGAATATCACTTGTAAATAGAATAATTGCAACTAAAAGCTTGTCTTTCTTGAGGGATAATGCTATGAAATATATGTTCGTTTTTAGCATTATCAAATATTCCCACACTTGAGCGTTGCTTGTCCTCATGCAATATAGTCTTGAAATACAAATACTAGAATCACTTCTTTATTCTTCGCACTTTGTACATCAGTGATTTTTATACGGTGGTATGAACAATGATAATAACGATGTGGTTTACAGTCCCACATGACTATGAAAATTTAGATCCTTTAAGGAAATTGGATCTTTATGAAAACATTTGATCTTTTGAAAATTTAATCTAGCTTTTACCCTAGATAAGTTTTTCGGAATAACCCTTCACCGGTGTTTGCAAAATGTTTTTGTGGGTTTGGTGGGTTTCAGATTTGAAAATTTTAGCTCAAAACTTATGGTTTTGTGTCACCCACTTGCTAACCTTGTATTGGGAAAGTAACACGTCCAGTATACTTGTTCCGTATATTACCTTTCGGTAAACTACCGTCCGGTTGTAAAGGAAAGCATTGAACAAGCAACTGTTAAGGCAATGTCCCCTGACATGCTTTTAATTATGGTCTATATCGTGTTGGATGCAATTACTATCCTTTGTAGGAGCAATAGTAAAGCTCACCCTATAGTTTTTCGGTCTGGCACAATGTCCTGTCTTTGACCATGCTATACAACCACCGTTCTTACGGTTGACACCCGATTTGGTTCAGGTGACCCAATGAATTTTAGGTGAATTCCTAGGATTTTACGTTCAATGGTAATGAACGCATTAAAAAATGGGTTTTCAGAAAACAAATCGATTTGTAATTTTGATCAAAATATTTTCTCGTTCAAGCTCGAGTTTAGATATCATCGAATTCCATGAGTTTGTAATTCTCAATCTTTAAAGGTCAATCTCTAGGATTGAGTAATATCAGGCTTAAAAGCTGATTTTTGATCTTTAAGGAGATTATCCTTTCTGGGGATCTGATTCATTAGTCTTATCAAGCTAATTTGCATGGCGCCCTCCCCATTTTACGAGACAGATCCTCTCATGGTTAGGATAAGTCTGACCACTTGGCGACCCTGTTTGATGCTGAGGTCCGTGAATTTCCTGCTGATTTTCGAGAAAACTTTTCAAGGTTTTTCGTAGACTCTACAACTGGTCTAGACGACAACTTCCTGACCTAAATCAAGAAGCGCATGTCTTTTTCGGAAGACTTTACTTCCTTTTAATGATGGAATTGATTCATCGTGTAGATCCATCTTTTCTTTCAAATATATTATAAGAAATTTGGGTAAAACTGATAAAATTGTCCAAAATAAAAGTATCTTCAATTATTTGTACAAAAATATGTGATATATGTTTTAAATAACTTGGTAAATTTTTCCCACACTTGGCTTTTATTTTCCTTTCTTTGCCTTTTTATTGTCCTCTATTCCATTTTAAATGAATTCTAACATTTTGGGTTATTTCTCAATTTATGTCCTTTCCGAGGTAACAATAATTTCGGTGTTAACACCTAATTTTATCGTTCATAAATATGTATAAACATGATTTTGAGTTCATTTAATTGAAAATTTGGAAAATTTTTACTAGAATTGGGTAGTCAGTATATAAGACTAGGGCTGTTCTTTATTATCAGAGAGCACTAGATTCTAATACAACTACTGCGTTACTAGTATTTTTAATGGTAACCAAGTGTATAAGTTAAAATTTTAAAAATCCGAAAGAATTTAATCCCTTCCCACACTTAAGATCTTGCAATGCCCTCATTTGCAAGAAATCAGTAACAATTTAAATTATTGAGGGTGATTAGCGTAGAAAAATGATTAAATTTTACCAAAGTTTCCAAACATATTGGCGTTTGTTTGCTGAATGATAAATGGTGCACATCATTTGTTCATTCCGTCTTGTTATTACATCACATTTGTTTTTTCATTTTGCCGTCAAAATTAGTAGTTTTTGCTGAACTTAATGCCAGTCTTTGAAAATGCGCTGTTTTACCCTGTTGTGTACAATGGACAATATACATACAATACAAATAATAACATGCATGGTAATTTGAAATGGGACTTTAACATCCCACTTTCAAATCAAATATGAAATATTAGTACAACATAATAAAAATATTAAACATTACAATAAAAGTATCACAAATATTATATGCTTAAACATAAATAAATAGAAATAATAAAAATAAAAATCATAGAAATCACCAACGGGAGCTATATCAATCTGGATAGGGGTTCCAGTTCATGTCGTCGGTCGGGTTCCATGGTTGGTGATAGGTGTACTGGTAGGCCTGGTTAGGGTCGTAGAGAGTATATGGTGGTCTCATCTCGGGCTGGAGTGGAGGATAGTAAGCGGGTCGGGTCGGTACGTAGTGATCCTTAGGTGATAACCGACTCATGATTTAACGCTGATGATAGTCCCATCTATCATGTTGTCGTTGCCTGGAATGCTCGTGCTCATTCCGGGCTTGCCACTGCTCGTATCGATTATGTCTATCCTGGTTTGTCATTTCTACCTCATCTATACGCTGGTAGAAATCAGTCATAGCCTCCCTAATGACATCCCTAATGTCATCTGCTTCCTCCATTTTCTCATCCGAAACTCTCTCTACCTGTGGATGATGACCAACATAGGGTACTGCCTGATTGCGTCTGCTCTTCAATACCTTAGCACCCTGATAGACCTTCAATCCTAAAGTATCATCCAGTTCCCTACAAACCAAGAGTTGACCCCCTTGATCCCTATCTACACCCAAATACTCTCCAATGAGACTAACAAAAATACCTCCTCCTATTATTCCCCCTTTCTGTATTCCTTCCACTATCTTAGAAAAATAAAAACCAACACAGTAGGGGATATTAACAAAGCCACTTGGGTCTCGAATACACTTAAGGTAGAATAAATCATGTAAGGTCATTTTCTCCTTGTTGTGACCTCTCTGTGTAATCGAGTTAGCCAGAAATCTATGAATTATACGAAGCTTGGCTCTGTGAATATGTAAGTAGGTGTGTGTTCCTGCCCGCCCAAAAACATTATAATCTGACATACGCCTCCAGACGGCGTTGGCATCAAAATTCCTATCTACCCTTTCACCATGATAAATCAAATTCATACAATCGGGTAGTAGTAATTCAGCGGACGTATATATCTGTAAAGCCCTGGCCATGTTCAGCATGGACATCCTGTACATCCTAGGACCAAGTATAAATCTAAGAAAACTTCTATCATCTAACCTAACTACATCCGCATTAAGTGAAATAGTACTCATAAGCTCAACGCACCATTCCTTATATACAGGCCTACGAATGGTGAATAAACGTTCCCAATCGGGAAAAGAAGAGCTGCCATACCTTTGGATCAGATGCTGTCTAACTGAGTTAGCAAGTTGGACCCTTTCCAAAGGCTCCCAATCGATTACCCTTGACACTTCTACATTTTTCGTTACCAGTTTGAATTTGTTACTTTGATATGTCGGGTAATCTCTCTAACTTCGATCAAACCTCATATTAGGATGCAACTGTTCTTCATGAATCGTTGGGTGTTGTACTATCGGATGCATCGGAAATACTACGTAGGCATCAATATATTCTAGTTGCGGATCATAATATGGAACGTGTTGATCAGGTTGTTGTTGTTGTTGTTCCTGTTGTTGCTCCGGTTCAGGTTCATATTGCATTTCTGGTTCAGGTTCTAGAGCAGGTTGTCTAGATGATGATGATGCACCATCAGTATTAGTAAATCTCTGCAAAACACATTAAACACAAATTTTGTGCATCCAAATATGCATTAGTGTCAGCAAAATAACAAATTAACACAATTACAATAACATGTTAAATCAAAATTAAACTTATACGCATTTTCACAATTTTAACAATTCTACACTTTTTCAAATAAGCATTTATGAAAATGTTTACAAAGTTCATAAGCATTCAACTCAAATAACATGTTAAAACAACCATTACTAGCAATTAAACAAGTTTCAAATGGAATTTACATCAATTTAATCAAGTTCATGAATTTTATACCTAAAAAGTCCACTTTAATTCTCAAAAATCATGTTTAGGATTAAAGTTTGGATCATTTAGCTACCTAAACATGTTACACTACTTAATTTAGCAATAATTCATGAAAAAAATCGGCCATAACCTGTTTATATCAAAAAGCCCCAAATTGCTCAAGAACACAAAACCCTAGATTCCTAAAATTTTTGAAGTTTTTGGCTTCAAATCATGTTAAATAGCATCAATCTAGGTTATACATGCATAATATACTAACAATTTAACTCTAATTACACTAGAAATTAACAAAATCAATTTAGGTAAAATATAGCTCAAGAACACTAAAAATTAAATTTAAAGAGGTTTAGGGGAGAAATTGTTACCCTTCTTGATAAACTTCTTATCAAATTCATGATTAGAGCGGATTATAGCGAGAAATTTGGTTGATTTTGGTGAAAAATTGATGAAATTAGGGTGTTTGTGTGTGTATGTTCGTATGTGTGTGTGTTGGAGTGGACAGAAGCAGCAGCTCGCTGCCTTTTGATCCTGAGCTGTTTTTAGCCTCCATGCGATCGCATGGACTTGAAGGCCAAACCCCATGCGATCGCATGGGGTCCGTTTTTTTTTTTTTTTTAAACCTTTACTAATAAAACATATAATTAATTAAAAATTAAAATTTTGTTTCTTTTTAGGATGAGGGCGTTTCGGATCGTTGTCCTATTTCGTCCCTCGACAAAATTTTAAAATTTGTCATTTTTAAGCGCGGTTTTAAAAGTAAAGATTTTTGGGTTTTTTAATGTTTTTGATATACTTTAATTCAATAAGATTAAAAATTATGATAATAAAAATTCTCGTCCATCCCTTGGGTTGAGCAATTTCGGTTCAACGACCTAGTTTTCAACTCACGAAGAATTTTGAAAATCAAATTTTTAACTTAATGAAATAAAGTTCATTTTTGTTTTTAAATTCACTCTAAACTTAAATTTAAAATGTATAAAATTAAAAATTCATATTATTAAAATTAAAAATTCACACCAAACTTATATTATATTTTTGTTTTTATACATACAAACTTATATTAAAAATATTAATTTTTTAAATATTTACAAACTTAATTATATTGATTTTAAAAAGTTTACAATAATAATTTAATATTAATTTTAAAAAGAAAGTAAAAATAAAATTAAAAATCTTTTTGGTCTTTTATCCCACTTTAATCAATCAAATATTATCAAAAATATACGCCCCTCTTTTCGGTAAAGTAATTTCGGTTCAACGACCTAGTTTTACTCCTGACGAATTTCTGAAATATTTTGGGTTGATTGATTAAAGATATTTATACCTTAAGAATAAACGGTAAATTTCGCAGTGATGTAATAAATTTTTGTATGATATCAATAATTTCGGCTACGCATACCTAATTTTATTGAATACCAATTTAATACTTTATAACGAACGATTCAGCGTTTATTATCAAAAGGTTAAAAGCAATAAAAAAAATTAAAAGCTGTACATACTTACATGTGAGAAAGAATTCTCAGAGACCTGCTTTAGCCGACTCATAGGAGAGTCGTGTGATTTGGTTCTCCATAGCTACGTAAGCATAACCTCGAATCTTCAATATCTTTTCTTCTAAACATATAAACGGTCCTTCTCTGCATAGAGTAACAAATTCGGTATTTGAATATGTTTGATTATTTGAACATTTACCTTCATGTGACCATTTTCCGCATTTGTAACATCTTTCAAGGTGTCGTGCTCTTCTTTTTGTTGCTGATTTTGATTTTCCTTTACCAAAATGTATCTTATAATGATCTTTTCTTAGTTCTTTCCTTACTTCGTCACATCTGCTTCTTATTGCTGACACCAGGTCACTCGGGAGTGTGTCATTATTACGTTTAGTAATCAAAGCGTGTAGCATTAGACCATGGTTCAGATCAAAGAAATTCTTCATCTCGTAAAACCTAAAAAATAAAAATTCAGAATGGGGGAAGAAGACTAGTTCTTTAGGGTCTGCTAGGGAAAGACCATACGGATTCCATTCTCGAGAACTACACAAAAACAGAATATCTAACTCTAACAGAAATATATATTACCCTAAAAAGATTCGAACCTTCCCAAACTTAGTTAGCTGTGGTGTCGAAATTGTGATTAACTTCATCTTCAACTTCCATTAGATTATCTATGTAATATTTAACTCTGTGACCATTAACTTTAAATTCAATCCCATTTGAATTTATTAATTATACTGTTCCGTATGGGAAAACACTTTTGACTATGAATGGTCCAGCCATCTTGATTTCAATTTTTCTGGAAATAGCTTGAATCGTGAATTGAAAAGAAGAATTCTGTCTCCTTCTTTGAATTCTTTTGACCTTCTGATTCTTTTATCATGCCATTTCTTCGTTCTTTCTTTATAGATTAATGAATTTTCATATGCTTCATGTCTTAATTCTTCTAATTCGTTTAGTTGACTTAACCGTAGACGTCCGGCTTCATGTAAATCAAGATTACATGTCTTCAAAGCCCAAAATGCTTTGTGTTCAATTTCTACTGGAAGAAGACATGCTTTTCCTTAAACGAGTCTAAAAGGTGTGGTTCCAATTGGAGATTTGTAGGCTGTTCTAAAAGCCCAGAGTGCATCCTCCAATTTCATGGACCATTCCTTCGGATTTAATCCTACGGTTTTCTCTAGAATACGTTTTATTGCTCGGTTGGTATTTTCAACTTGTCCACTTGTTTGTGGATGATAAGCGGTTGAGATTTTATGAGTTACTCCATATCTTTTGAGAACTTTCTCAAGTTGATTGTTACAAAAATGAGTACCCCGATCACTTATTAAAGCTTTCGGTGTTCCAAACCTTGCAAAAAGATATTTTAAGAAGTTGACTACAACTCGTGCATCGTTAGTTGGAAGAGCTTGTGCTTCCGCCCATTTAGATACATAATCAATGGCAACGAGAATGTAGAGATTATTATGAGATTTTGAAAATGGACCCATAAAGTCAATACCCCAAATGTCAAATACTTCACATACTTGAATGACATTTTGTGGCATTTCATCACGTTGACTTATTTTTTCGGCCCTTTGACATGCATCACAGAATTTGCAAAGAAGGTGTGCGTCTTTGAATATTGTAGGCCAATAGAATACAGCATCGTAAACTTTTCTTGCTGTGAGTTGAGGCCCATAATGCCCTCCTGTTGGTCCTGTGTGACAATGGTTTAAGATTTGACCAGCTTCATCTCCGAATACACATCGACGTATTATTCCATCGGGACAACTTTTAAACAAATGTGGATCTTCCCAGAAATAGTGTTTTATATCACTAAAGAATTTCTTTCATTTTTGGTATGACAATCCTTTTTCAATGAATCCACATACTAAGTAGTTTGCATAGTCTGCAAACCATGGAATTTCACTATAATCTATCTTCAATAGATATTCATCAGGAAAGTTATCTTGTATGGCCGATTCATTTAGAACTTCTAATTCAGGATTTTCAAGACGAGAAAGATGATCAGCTGCGAGATTTTCTGCTCCCTTTTTATCTCGGATTTCAATATCGAACTCTTGTAAGAGTAAGATCCAACGGATTAATCGTGGTTTGGCATCTTGTTTTGAAAATAGGTATCTAAGAGCAGAATGGTCAGTATAGACCACCGTTTTTGCTAGAACGAGATATGAACGAAATTTGTTAAAAGCAAATACAATAGCAAGAAGTTCTTTTTCAGTAGTTGTGTAATTTTTTTGTGCTCCTTGTAACGTCTTACTAGCATAATATATAGGTTGAAATCGTTTTTCAATCCTTTGTCCTAAAACGGCTCCCATTGCAAAATCACTTGCATCGCACATTAGTTCAAACGGTAGATTCCAATTTGGAGTTATCATGATCGGCGCATTAGTGAGTTTTTTTTTAAGAATATTAAAAGATTTGATACATTCATCTGAAAAGATGAATGGTGCATCTTTTTCTAGGAGTTTATTCATAGGAGTGGTAATTTTAGAAAAATCTTTTATGAAACGTCGGTAAAAACCGGCATGCCCTAGGAAATTCCTAACTCCTCTAACATTGGTGGGATGTGAAAGTTTAATAATTACATCTACTTTAGCTCTATCCACTTCAATTTCTTCTTTTGAAATCTTATGACCAAGAACGATGCCTTCTTTAACCATGAAATGGCATTTCTCCCAATTAAGTACTAGATTTGATTGTTTGCATCTAATAAGCATTCGTTCAAGATTAACTAGACATGATTCAAATGTATCACCGAAGACTGAAAAGTCATCCATGAAAACTTCCATGCATTCTTCAATCATGTCGTGAAAAATCGCCATCATGCACCTTTGAAAGGTTGTAGGGGCGTTGCAAAGTCCAAATGGCATGCGTTTGTAAGCAAAAGTACCATAAGGGCACGTGAATGTGATTTTCTCTTGATCCTCAGGTGCTATTGGAATTTAAAAATATCTGGAAAAACCATCAAGAAAACAATAATAACTATTTCCGGCTAATCTTTCCAACATTTGATCAATGAAAGGTAAGGGAAAGTAATCTTTTCTAGTGGCGTCATTTAATTTTCTATAATCAATACAAACACGCCATCCTGTTACAGTCCTAGTAGGAATAAGCTCATTTTTCTCATTTGTGATGACAGTCATGCCACCCTTCTTAGGTACACATTGAACTGAGCTTACCCATGGTCTATCAGAGATTGGATAAATTAAACCTGCATCTAGCAGTTTAATAATTTCTTTCTTAACAACATCTTGCATATTAGGATTTAGTCTTCGTTGGCATTGCACATACATTTTATGACCTTCTTCCATAAGGATTTTATGTGTGCAATACTTAGGACTTATGCCTTTAATGTCATGAATCTTCCAAGCAATAGCTGGTTTATGAGCTTTTAGCACAGAAATGAGTTGAGATTTTTCATTTTCAGTAAGAAAAGACGATATTATTACAGGTAATTCAGATTCACCATGTAAATAAGCATATTCCAAATGGTTTGGAAGTGGCTTTAACTCTAATGTCGGTGGTTCTTCTATCGATGATTTATATCGATATATGTCTTCCTCTTTTAGCATTTGAATTTCTTCTGTTGTTGGCATATCAATTAGCCATAAGTGTAGCTAACATTTCAGCTTCAGCAATTGGTTCAGTTCCTTCTCCTAAAGAACATTCTCCTGTTCCTTGTAATTCTGAAAATTCTTCTAACAATTCTGCATGTGAATCTATAGTTTGAATATAATAACATGTATCATCTGCAGATTGCGGTTGTTGCATGGCTCTATCAACAGAAAAGGTAACACTCTCGTCCTCTATACTTAGGGTCAGTTTCTTACCTAACACGTCTATTATTGCTTTGGCCGTGTTTAAGAATGGTCTTCCTAATATGAGAGGAACTCGAGAATCTTCTTCCATGTCTAGAATAACAAAATCTACTGGAAATACTAAAGTACCAACTTTAACTAGCATGTTCTCCATTATCCCTCTAGGATATTTTACTGATCGATCGGCTAGTTGTATGCTTATTCGTGTTGGTTTCAATTCTCCAAGATCTACTTTAGCGTATAGTGAATACGGCATTAAATTTATACTAGCACCTAAGTCTGCCAATGCTTCTATTGAACTAAGACTACCCAGAAAACATGGAATTGTGAAACTTCCTGGATCAGATAGTTTTTCTGGTATCTTATTCAACAGTACTGCAGAACAATTAGCATTCATAGTAACAGCCGAGAGTACTTCCATTTTCTTTCTATTTGTGATTAGATCTTTCAGAAATTTAGCATATCTAGACATTCCTGAAATCACATCAATGAAAGGAAGATTGACATTTATTTGTTTAAACATATCCAAGAATTTGGATTGCTCAGCTTCAAGTCTTTCTTTTCTCATTTTACTCGGGTAAGGAAGTGGTGGTTGGTATGGTTTAACATAAGGTTTTGCCTTAACTGTGTTATCTTCATTAACCTTTTCAACTACCGGTTCCGTTTCCTTATCTTGCTCAGGTTGTGGTTCTTGTGGAGTAGGAATAGAGTCATCAGAAATTACAGGTATTTCAGGTGGTTTAAGTGTAATACCACTTCTTGTGGTAATGGCTTTAGCTGTTTTATTTTGGGGGTTAGCATTTGTATCACTAGGTAGACTTCTCGGTTTTCTTTCACCTATTAACCTTGCTAGGTTGCTTACTTCTTGTTCTAGATTTTGAATAGAAGCTTGTTGATTTCTAAATGCTTGAGCATTTTGTTCATTCGTTTGTTTCTGAGATGTGAAAAACTGCATTTGAGATTCAACTAGCTTCAACATCATATCTTCTAAATTTGGCTTTTTATCATCGGTTTGTGGTGGTTTGTTTTGAAAAATAGGACTTTGCTGATTGTAAGTATTGTTGGATACTTGCTGATTGCTAGGACCTTGTTGATTGTTGTATAGAACATTGTGGTTATAATTCTGATTTTGATTGTGGATTGGTCTTGGCAGTTGATAATTATTCTGATAATTATATTCTGATAATTATTTCCAGGCCTTTGGTTCATGTATGAAACATTCTCTCTTTGTTCCATTGTTTGTTCAATACTGAGACAATCTTTTGTCAAATGTGGTCCTCCACATTGCTCACAACTAATTCGTATTGAGTGAATATCTTTTGTCATCTTTTCCATTCGTCTCTCGACATCATCTATCTTTGCAGAAATGGAATCAAAATTATGGCTAGAATCGGCTCTAGCTGCTTTAGATGATCTAACGATATCTTTTTCTTGATGCCACTCATGTGAGTGGGAAGCAGTGTTATCAATAATTTTGTAAGCGTCAGTTGCAGTTTTCTTCATAATGGAACCACCAGCTGCTATATCGATGTCTTTTTGTGTAGTGATGTCGCATCCTTGGTAGAATATTTGTACTATTTGACAAGTGTCTAAACCATGTTGCGGACATCCTCTCAATAACTTTCCAAATCTTGTCCACGCCTCATATAGAGTTTCATTTGGCTTTTGTGTGAAGGTAACAATTTCTCTTTGAAGTCTTACGGCTTTAGATGCCGGAAAGAATTGTTTAAGAAATTTTTCAACTAAAACATCCCATGTATCAATCGCCCCTTCAGGTAATGATTCTAACCAATCTTTGGCTTCTTCCTTTAAAGTCCAGGGAAATAACATGAGATAGATCTGTTCATCCTCCACTTCTCTTATTTTGAATAAAGTACAAATCTTATTAAAGGTACGAAGATGTTCATTTGGATCTTCCTTCAGTGCACCACTAAATTGGCATTGATTTGTCACCATGTGCAGGATTTGTCCTTTGATTTCATAATCTGGCGCATTAATGTCAGGTTGAGTAATTGCGTGACCTTGGCCAGTGCGTTTAACTCGCATTCGGTCTTCCATACTTAGAGGTTCCAGATTTTTCATGATTGAATTTGTTGAATATGAATCACTAGAGGATTCTGATTTAATGGGTTGTTCCTCGACAATCTCTGTTTGAATGATTGGTGGTTCCGGAGGAAAGATTAATGGTTCATGATCTCTGAATTGTCCCGGAATATCCTCCGGATTCTCAATTGTGAGGTCGGGTTCAAAAAATGGATTATCGGAAATTTGAATTGGAGTACTTGGTCGACTGGATGACGATTCTAAAGAAAAATCAACGGCGACAATATTGGCTAGATGTCTTGATCGAGTTACAGGTGGTGAACGTATAAAAGGTGGTGAACGTTTTGCTCGGTGCATTCATTGAATATCTTATTAGTTATAAAAGATAAAAATTATATAAGTTATCAAATTAATAGACTTTTCTGCTTTTGCCCACGTTTCGAATAGCCAAAAGATGTAGCAGGGAGCCAGAACCCTTTAAATCGGAAGCTCACAACTCAGCCACTAACAAATCCAACTATTACTACGAAGCAGAAAATTTTGAATGCCTATCAATTTAACCACTTAAAATAATTTTTCGTTGAAATTTAAAGAAATTTTAGAGAAGAAATAGAAAATTCTATGTCCTAAAAACTAGAGCGGCGAGAAATAAGAAAGAAAAAGAGTGCGTCGAAAAACGTCGAAAAATGAAAGGTCGAAAAATAAGGAGTCAAAAAATAATAAGAACGTAGCGCGTCGAAATTTAAAAAGGAACTAAAATTTATAAACAGTGTCGCAAAATTCTAAAGCACCTAAATTTTAGTCTAAAGAAAAAGCACTTAAGGGATTTTACGGCAAAGCCTAAATGTCTAAAAATAAAAATTACTACGGCAAATACTAAGTTACAAACTAATACTAACTACGAGCGAAAAATATACAAATTACGCTAAAACAAATAAAAAGATACGAAAATATAAAAAGATATAAAAAGTGATAAAATTACTTATTTTTATAAAAATATTATTTTTATATTTATTTTATAAAAGTATTAATTTTTATATATTAATAAAACTAATTAAACTTAAAAAACAAATTAATTAAAACTAATACTAAATTATTAATTTACTAAACCCTAATTAGGTTAATAATAATAATTAATTTATTTAACCCTAATTATGTAATAAATGCGTACTAGGTTTCCTGTCACAGCAGGTCATGCGACCGCATGAATTTTAAACGTGTGGGCCATGCGATCGCATGAAAACAGATACCAGGTCAGGAGTTGGGCTTCGACAGGCTCGGCCCAATTACTTTTTTTATTTATTTTTAATTTTTTCTGTTTTTATAATTATATAAAGTATAATAAATAAAAAAATTTTTTTTTACAAACTAAAATAAAAATAGAAATATTTTATAATTTATATATTTTAAACAAACTCTTAAAAATATATATATATTGTTTTTCTTTTTATATTTTTGTATTTTTAATTTTTAAAACGTATATTTTTATAAAAAGAACTTAATAAAAACTTTAGAATTTTTTTTTTAATATAGCGCTGCGCTTTCGGCGTTTAGCTTTCCCCGGCAGCGGCGCCAAAAATACTTGATGTTATGCGAGGAGTATACGAAATAGTATTAATTTTTACAAGGAAATACTATTAAATACGATGTCACCAGAAACACGCGAAATACTATTAAATACGATGTCGGCCAAAACACGCGAAATTTATAGGATGTCACCAGAAACTGTTCACCATGTGATCGCATGGGTTTATAACGGCCAGGCCATGCGATCGCATGGCCTACTTTTCCAGCTCACATGACTTTGTTTCTTAGCTTGCCGACGGTTTAATAAATAAATATAATATATAAATAATTTTAAGAATTATTTATATATTATATTATATTAATGTACATAGTTGACTTGTAATTTTTGCTTCGTTGCATCGCGCGTTGTTAGTTGGCTCAGGTCCCGGTTCCGGATTTTCAAACGTCCTTGCGTACTATTTAATATCTTGTATTTTGCGTTTTGCGTCTTGTACTCTTGTAATTTTGAGATGTTTCTTATCAATAATTGGAACCACTTTGATTGTAATTTGTACTTTTGAGCTTTTTGGTCATTTACGTCTTCAATTCGTCGAATCTGTCTTTTGTCTTCACCTTTTATTATTTAAACGAATATCACTTGTAAATAGAATAATTGCAACTAAAAGCTTGTCTTTCTTGAGGGATAATCCTATGAAATATATGTTCGTTTTTAGCATTATCAATAACCCAACCTAGTTTATTAGACATATATTGACCAACATATGTTCTCTAGGTTGAGATCTACGGTTAATTTTGCATTCCGAGTTTTGGTCACTTTTTGGTGAATGACCTTATGTGCTGCTAAGGTGAGTTTCATTTACTCCCTTTTCTAAATGCTTTTGCAATATATATTTTTGGGCTGAGAATACATGCACTTTATTTTAAACAATGGACACAAGTACATACTAAATTCTATACTGAGTTTGAACCAAAAATCCCTTAGCTTTGGTAACTAGTAACTGCCAGTTATAAGAACTGGTGGGTGCGAGTAGTAGTATATGGATCCATAGGGCTTGATATCCCCGTTCGAGCTAGAGCACTATCCTTTTAATAGACGTATCCTATTTGAGAAGCGTACACGTTGGTTTGCGTGTATTATTAAGATGATTATACAAAGGGTACAAATTATATATACATTAAGTTTAGTTACCAGGGTGCTCAATTTCGTAGAATATTTTGATAAACGTTTCTGGATGGAACAACTGAAATCTTGTGATCCACCTTTATATACAGATTATGCGCAACATTAAAACTATGAACTCACCAACCTTTTTGTTGACACTTTTAAACATGTTTATTATTCTCAGGTTTCTAGAAGTCTTCCGCTATTTGCTTATACGTTATACAAGCTATGTGCATGGAGTCATAGATGCTTTATTCAAGAAAACTTTGCATTCACAAAATCATCACCATGTATCTTATTTTGACTGCATTGTCAACGGATGTAGTATTGTAAACTATTATATACGGTGATTGTCTATACGTAGAAATCATCAGTCGTCGAAAACCTTGGATTTATATATTCATTTATGGTGTGCCTTTTCTAAAGAATGAAATGTTTACAAAACGTATCATATAGAGGTTAAAACCTCACTATGAAATCAATGAATGATGTATTCGTCCAAAGGGATTTGGAAGGATCGTCACAGTTGGTATCAGAGCTTGAGGTCATAGGGAACCAGAATTTGCATTAGTGTGTTTAACTGGTAATTGTTAGGATGTATTAGTGAGTCTGGACTATGACCGTATCTATTTTTACCGAGTTTTGCTTATCAATTCTTGTCAAGAAATTACATGCTTATTTAGACACGTTTTCCTGCATTTACTGCACAGATATTGTATCGAAAAAATTCATATCTTAGCGTATCTGTTACTGTAAACTTTACTTGACATCTTCCGAAAATTCCTCCGTGATTTATGGAATTTTGGTATTATATATACATATGTAAATTATGTATTGAAGAGTACCAATCTAAATTCTATAATCTATTTCATATCAAAAATTATCTCTCTAATTATACAAGATGGATCTCGTATCTAGTTCAAATACCTTAAACTCCGACAGCTATTCCGATATGGATATTCACCTGAACTCCGAAGACAGTGTAACCAGAATGGATCAACCAATTAGCCATCATCTATCCTGGATGAATTAGGGATAGGTTCATAGCCTACTTAGTCATTGGAGACAAGAAGAATGTGATCCCTTCCATCCATCACATTGCCCTCTTGACGAAGAACCTGAAGCACTTACCGGTGAACCTATCCGAAGCACCATTTTTCTCTCATTTCCAGAGTATCTCGTCATGATTATATACTATCCCATATTCTAAATCTTATTTATCCGATAGTCCGAACCACCGATCATCTCAGTATAATAGAAGAAGTCAACGAGCTTCGCGCTCGGGTAGTGGCTTTGGAGAATATGCTGCAAAGATTACAAACACCACCAACAACATCAGCAGCATAACCAGTACCACCATCATCAACACCAACAGTATCATTACCACCACCAACAACAACATCCGCATCCCACACCTCAACATCACAATCTGTACCTCGAACATCAACATCATACGCACCATAGATACCAAGAAATACGAACAACAACAAACGATGAGGTATTGATTCATAACTACATCGAAGAAATATTCTGCAGAGAATATGCAGTTTCTAAAAGTTTTAGAGATTTTATATTCTAGTCCTAGTCGAAAACCAGATGAGATTAATATTATGTTAACTCATTAAATCCATGATTACATCTAAAGAAAATATATATGTAGGTATATTTTCATAAAGATTGTAATTAAGAAAATTCTTTTATACAAACTGTTAATGGTGAGAATATTTTAATGGGTAGGTAATACCCGAGAGATATATAAATTCACAATTAATATGTTACATTCTTCAATTCTGATTCAACAAATCATCAACTATACTCACTACTTTCATAACAATATATATATTCTTTTGTAAAAATCAAAACAACCACCCGCATCCAAATTTGATTACATATTCTGATTTTGAATAAATCAGAATCCAAGCCAAGATTTAACAGAAAACATCACTCTTAGATTCTTACACCTTTCAAATGTCATACTTTGAATTCAAAACTGTAATAGAACATCATATGTATACATATAACATTCATCTCTTAGAATTATGAGCTTTCATTCTGAAAAGCAACCAGTCTACGAATCAATGCTCTGAATGTTGAAAAAGCTGATGAAGCATCAAAAACTGTAAATGACTTTAACAGTCAAAAGTTTGATGATAAAGAATGGTGTGTTGGCAAAGCTCAGAAAAATTTTGGTACTGAAAAACGGATTGAGCAAAGTATGAAGGAGGCTATGGATAAATCACAAAGACTAAACCTGCCTTCAAAGAATCCAAATGATTCAGTATTTGCTGAAGCCATTAATGAATACTGTTGGTCCCTTAATAACAACAGGAGTATTGTAGAGGGGGGGTGAATACAATTCTTTTCTTAATTAACTAGTCAGTTAAACACGTTTAGTATTCTGTAGTAAATAAGATAGAGTCACAGGTAATTTTCAACGGTTATTCTTTATTGATTAAATCAGAAAGAATCACAACTATCCTTGGCGGAAATGATAGTTGGTTGATACAGATTACCTAGATTATAGCTAAGAGATAAACTAAAGCTATTACACGGTTTGGACTCTAACAGATAAATCCACACCCCTAGTTTTTACAATAGTGGATACAACAATATATATAGTAGTTCTATTAACCGTGTAATTGATCTATTGTCTACTGGTACATAGGATGTCTGTACTTGAGGGGACAATTGTGTAAGGAGGCGTGCTCCCTTTCTTTCCTCTTTAGTAGCTATTTGCAAGAACACCCCAATTCGGTTTGGCACCACTATTTGATTAAACAAATAGAATGTTGTGTTCCCTAGGTGTTGACAACGGATAACTTATGTCTGCACATAAGTTAAACTTCTGCATTCCCATGCGGTCTTGTAAGGTCACTTGTCAGCCGCCGACGCGTGTCCTTCTCTGTTCAACTTTGTCTTCGACTTCTGTTGAATAGTACATTTGATGTAGACCACTCAGGGAAACTTATCATGCTTGTAATGGAGCTGTCTTGTGTTGTATGCTGATATCCAGACTTACTGGTCCTTCATATGCTGAGTCACTTGATATTCTTGATTTGCTGGGTGCACATCCTGTGCTGATTCGAAGAATACATTTCTACCTTGTGCTGATAGACTAGGCAGCATACTAAACACTCGACACAGCTATATTAGCTGACTATACATAAACAAACTTGTGCTGGTTGCACATAACACTTTAGTGCAAATAAATATTGTTTTGTCATAATTAAATCCTTAATTATTTTGGGGACTCAACAATCTCCCCCTATTTGATGATGACAAAACCTATGACTTGAAGAGAAAACACTAAAGCCAGCACTTAGGGACCTAGTGAGAGTAGACAGTAAATTCGTCCCTTTAAGTTTGTTTTGGGATCTTTTGCTGAGTTATCTATATCTTATAATTTGATATGATTTTGAAGATAAACTCACTTTACTTTCATTACATCAGATATATACAATAATTACAAGATAATTCGTAATGAAAAGTAAATTACAAAAGATACAAGTTAAGCACATAGGAGACTATCTATCTTTATCCCTTTCTCTTTCTCTTTCTTCATTAGATAGCTCCTCTTGTTTAATCTTCCAGGCTTCAGGGAACAGGAGAGCTAATTCAGCAGGGTCATAAACAGGGATGAAAGGAGGTAGAACAATTCGGCTTCTCCCAGTTGGTCCTTCACCAGTAGGTTGCTTCCCTTTAGGCTTTTGAGCAAGAAATTCATCAACATCAACTACTGGTGCATTCCCAAACTTAGTTGCCTTCTTGAACAGCTGTTGGAGTTCAGTCTTAAGAGCACTCTTGATAGCACTCTCACCTTTACCAATGAAATACTCCAAGATTTCTATCCATTCACTGAATCCAAGAGTTCTTAAGTCATCAAAACTAATCCTTTCTTGAACATTGTTATCCCTGAAAACATTGAAAGCCCTTTTTGTCCCTCTGTTTACCTTGATAATTCTGCAGGGATTAGATCTTCTATTCGTCACATTACCATACCTGCTCTTATAATAAGTATCAGGAAACTCAATATTGTGATCAGGTACTACAGGAGCAGTGGTAGGTACTTTCTCAGCAGCTTCTATCTTATCAAAAACCTTATCCTGTTCTTTGACAATGGCTCTGGCTAGTTTGAGGGACTCAGCCTGTTGCTTTCTGTCAGCAGCCAATCTGTCTTCAATATCCTGAGGCCTTGATCGTTCAGCAAGTTTAGCATCAGCAGCTTCTCTGGCTTCCCTTTCAGCAGCTAAACCCAACAGATAATCATCATAAGAAATGTTCAGGGATCTTACTGCTTCAACCATCTTTCTACCCTCTTCAGTACTAAGGGCAGCACAATACTCCCTTATATCCATACCCAGCTGGAGAGCATCTTCAAAATGAATTCTTTCATCAGTAGTGGAGAGCCTGAGACCACTGTTATTCAAGTACACCCTAATGTCAATGCCAAAGGTTAGTGCAACAATATAGTGTGGCTGATCAAGAGGATGATGCAGCAGCCTGACTTGACGAATTCTTTCATTAAGCTCAATTTGTCTTTGTTCAAGCAGCTCTGGAACAGTGATCTGAAGTCTGTAGGCTTCTCTTTCATCTGGGTTCATTTTTCTGATGTTCGACTCACCATGGGTTACTGAGTCATCTTCCCAAGTGATATGTTTGTCATGAACCCTTGGGGAAGATGGAGGATACATAGATGATTCATAGCTGCCAGATGAACTAACTGGATGCTGATTGACCCGGTTATCCTGTGTTCTGTCAAAGTAAGCTTGAATCTGGGGAGGAAGAGGAGATAGAACAAATGTTTGGCCGTCTCTTCCCCAGACTGTGAAGTCAGCAGGATCAACCGTTTCATCATCTACTTGTTTAGCACCCAGCTCAACCGACTTTGCTGGGTCTTCAACACTTGTACTACCCAGCAGCACACTTCTGGCTGGGTCTTCTATCACAGCACTCCTTGCTGTGTCTTCAATGCCAGCTGACTGATTAGTATCAGCTGGCTCAACCACTTCAGTACCTTCATCAGCTGCCTTGAATAGGGGTCCTTTCCTCAGGGGCTGATTGTCCCTAGGAGCAGATTTCACCCTGTGTTTGTCAATAGGCCTGGGTTCAGCTGATGGTTCTTGTGTCGATACTGGTTGAATAGGAGGCAGGTAAGGAACAATAGCAAGATGCTCCCCCTGACTAATAACATCATCATCATCAAGGATGATTGTTTCTGTTGGCTGTGTTTGTTGTGTAGCTGGCTGAGCAGCAGATGCTGGTTGAGGAGTAGAGCTGGCTTCTAACATAGCATCAACCCATTTCATGAAAATATCAGCTCTAACTCCACCAGTTGACTCAGTAGAATCAAGGTAATCCTTCATCTCAGCAGGAGTCATGTTCCTGATTCTTTCTGCTCTCTGTGCATACAGCTTTGCCCTCTGTTTGTCGTATTTGACCATGAACTTGGCATTTCTTTTTCTTGCCTCTTTTCTGTGTTTATCAAAGGCAGTCAGGTCATCATCGATTGCCATTGCTTTTAGACTCAGCCATCTTCTGTGCATAATCTTACGACGTTTAAGTTCAGCAAAGGCCTCAAACTTGGCATTGAAGGCATCATCTAGTTCCTGCTGTCGCTTTTGATGTCTCTCTAACTTCCTCTTCATTTTACGTTCAATAGATTGAGACAGCACAAAAGCTTCAGCTACAGCCATATCAGAAATATCACTGGGCTTACTGCCAGAACCAATATTATCCACTGGTGTGGCAGACACACTGGGTTGAGTACCACCAGTTGCCTGTGCACCACCAGCTTCAGTATGAGCGTTGCTGGGCTTAGGGCCAGTGTCTTGACCATCACCATCACCATCTCCATCTCTCCTAGGGTGTTTAGGAGCCTTTTCAAGTTCATGCTCCCCCTCAGACTGTTTTCTCTTTTTAGATTTCTTTTTGGACTTTTTCTCCCCCTTTTTGTCATCAGCACGGGCAGTAGGGTGAATAGTAGGGGAGACAGTAGCATCAAGATCACTCTCTGACTGAGGAGCAGAGAAGGCAAAATTGTTCCACTCAGCAACCTCTGGAGTAAGATGGGCACCAGGATCCACACCAAATTGTCTTAGCAGAAGATTGGAGGATCTAACTTCATTCCTGGCTACACCCATAGCCATTTGTTCAACGATGGCTCGAACATCACCTTGCAAAGCAGCCATTCGTTGCATGTTTTCAACCATCTGAACATAGGCAGCAGCAGGAATCATGTTAGCCATTTGAGCTTCCTGCGATTCCAATCTCTCATGTAACACCCTGTTCTCCTCATTTAAGAAAGTATTTCTGCGGTTAGCAGCATCCAAATCAGCTTGGAGTCGGGTGATATTTTCACAGTACTCATTGTGAGAGATAATTCGCCTTTCAAGCTCCTCTTCATCTTCGTGGTGCTTTGTGATTGCTTCGACTGCCACATCAGCAAAAGCACACACCTGCTGGAGTTTAAGATCAATAGGAGTTGTAACAGCCTCTCCAGCAGATCTGACAGCAGCAGAGACACTATCAACAATAGCTCTGCGAATAGTTTCCTCCAAATTTGGTGTGATCCCTTGCAGTGTCTTATAGACAGCAAAGGTGGAAATATCAGCAACCTCATCTGCATTGAACGTTAAGTATGCAGAGGTTGAAGGTTGGTCAGCACCAGCTAACAGAGGAGTATCACCGTGGGGTGGTGGAGGTGGAAGGTCAGGAGCTGACTCATCACCATGATCACCATCGTTTTTACCTTCGCCCGAAGGCTTAGAACCACTGATATCCTTGTCAGCATTATTATCAGCATTGTCATCAATAAGATCCACTGGTTTGTCTTTGGAACCAGTCACGTTATCATGAATGACTGGTTCGCCCTTACCAGTACCTTCATCAGCATCCCCATCAGAAAAAGATGATGAGGAAGAAGCTGAGGAAGAAGAAGGTACTGGCGAATCAGGGACATTTTACATAACACACTTACCAGTAGTAGGATCGATGACAAACTTGAGAGGCCTCCATGTACCAGGAAATGGCGAAGCAGCTGGAGCCATACCAAAAACATGATAGTAAGGCTGTTCATTGATTTGCTCCAGCAGGGCTATCCTCTCATAAATTTCTTCTCTAGCTAGTCTATCAAGCTGAGATAATAGCTCAACCATCTCTTCACGAGGTAATCTGCTGGCTGAGACTATTGCAGATTCGGGATCAATGGTCAGCTGATCGACCAGCATAGCAATCTTGGGAGAGATTGAAGCTCCCTTGAAAATGAAGTTAGGAACAACTTCATCTGGATCTGGTACCTGCACAACATATGGCTTTTTTTCTCAGTAACAGGAGCCTTAGTCGAATCAGTAGTTGTGTCAGCAGAGGTACCAGCATCCTTAACATCAGCAACCTGTGCACCAGTATCAGAAGGAAAAGTAGCACTAGTACCAGCATCCATAGCAGAATCAGATGGAAACGTAGCACTAGCACTAGCATCAGCTGTAACAATACCAGAATCAGAACCAGGAATGACAATAACATTAGCTGCATTCGGCTGAATGGTTTCAAACTCCATCTCAGCAGTTGGTTCAGTAGCAACAAAAATTGGACCAATAGGATGACGAACTGCAGATTCTGTAAGAAGAATCAGAAGAATCAGCAGGCTCATCAGACATTAATGCAGAGTCCACTCTTGGCTGGGTGACAGGTTCATCAAGAAGAACATCCTTGACAATATTGTCAATAACCTTCTCAAGAACAGGAGGTTCTTCCATGATAACATCTTCCACATCATGCTCAGTAGTGGAAGTAGTGGTACTGAGAGTTTGAGGAGGAACAGTAGTAGCAGTAGTATCAGTATCCATCTCCTCAGTAACAACAGTTGGACCAGTAGTAGTGGCCAACTCCTCAGTAACACCAGCAGCAGCAGAATCAACAGTACCAGCATCAACACCACCAGTAACAGAATCAGTGGCACCAACACCAGTAGCAGAGGCAGCAATATCACCAGTAGGAATAACAACATCTTTATTTTGCTCCCCCTCTGCCTGTTCATCTACCATGCTAAGAACTGAAACAATAGAACAAGTTATGTTAGCAACTGTAGAACCAAATAAATTTGACTCAACAATTGCATCTGTTTTTGGTCTCTAGGGACAGACTTGTGATTTGGTCAGCCCTTCGAATGAGACAGAAGAAGGTGTCTGTAAGTACAGCGGTGACTCTGCTGACTCATTGGCAACACATGTTGACCCAGATAGTGTAAGAGATCTGGCTGGTAATGATGTAGGAGTGTGACTCTTATCAGTATCCGAGTAACATACTGGCTGTGCAGTCACCTGAGCTGGTTCAACACGATGAAGACCCAGCTCAAGCCTGCTTTGGGGGTTAGTTATGTTCTCTGCTGGTTGTACTGTCAGCAGAGAGTATTGCATTAAGTTCATTTCAGAAAAATGTGGAAGTGCCTGGTTAGAAGAGTATGGGTTGCTACTCTTCTTGACACCTGTTTTAAAACCAGTCAGCTTGGGAGCCAGGGTTATACCTTTAACTCCCTCAACATTTTTCAAGTCAGCAGTTAAAAAATTTTCAATTAAGTTAGATTGTTCTGCTGTTTGGTCTAGAAACGCACCAGGTTCCATAGCTACATCCTTTGCAGGAGCAGCAGCTGAGACTGGTGCAATCTCCCCTGTGGTTCGCTTGGAGCCAGCTTTAGCACGCTTAGGTTTGCCTGTTACCAAGAAATAGATGAGCAACGGATTCCAACACTAGAATTGGGTAGTCAGTATATAAGACTAGGGCTGTTCTTTATGATCAGAGAGCACTAGATTCTAATACAACTACTGCTTTACCAGTATATGAGACGGTGGCTGTACTAGTTGAGGTAGCTGGCTGCTTCCTTCGCGTTGCTGGCTTTCGCTGAGGACCCTCCCCCTCAGCTGGTGCAGAACCAGAGGCAGTCGATTGGGTGGCTCCACGACGAGCAGCAAGATACTCGTTCATTGCTGGTGTCAACTCAGCATATGGAGCAGCAGGTACATCCTTTGGCATGCCCCCTTGTTTTACTGGGACCTCAAATGATTGATCAGCAATTTGCTGATAAGCTTCACCCAGTTCACTTTCAAATACCAGGCTTAAGAATCGTGGAAATGGAATCAAGTTGGTTCTTACTCTAGCAGTCACCATTTCCCTTAGCCTCAAATAAATTTCAAGGGCGTAATCGATGTTCCTGTTGAACAACAACCCATGACCAAGCTTGAGCTCAAAATCTGAGCATTGGTCAAAGCTTCCTGACTTTTGACTCATGCACTGAGTCATCAACCCAAATAAGTAGTACCACAGTGGTGGCATATGCTTTCTCAACGGTGTATGTGCCACTGGTCCAGCAAACCCAATGGTCTCCAACACCTCCCTTCTAAATTCGTCACTAGTAGGTGAATCAACAAATGGTCCACCGGGCAATTGAAGAGCACGTCTAATAGCTTCGACGGTGACAGAGCAATTTAGGGTTTCAGTCACCATGCCACGAATACATGGAACGTTGCCGGGAGTGGTGGCAACAGTGGCAGTATACCAAAATCGTGCCAAACAGGAAGCATAGAATCGGGAAGGTACACCGGTGATGGCTCTTGCCAGAGGTGATTGACGGATATATTCGATGAGGGCCTCATACCCTTTGTTAACCTTCGATTTGGGGATAGAGAGGGCATGTGCAGCATTGCCTCTAGATAGGTGAATCAGTGAGTGATCAGGTGCATTGGGAGCCCTAATCAGGTTGGGGTGGAGATTGAACAGTGGTCCTTGAACGACTTGTTCTTGAACCACCGGTTCCTCCGATGCCGGTGCCGGTTGCGGTTGTGGGGCAGGTTGTGGTTGCTGTTGTGGTTCGACTGTTTGAGGTTGTTGTTGCTGTTGTTCCTCTTGCTGGCTTGCAGCACGTGGTGATTGTTGTTGTTGTTCTGCCATTGATAAATGTAGGATGAAGATTTGAAGATTGAAGATTGAAAAGATTTTGAGAGTAAAAGTGTGTGTGTTTTGAATAATGAATACCCGAAGGTTATTATGGAAGATGAAACACACTTTTATCCGTTGTGATTGGGTGAAAAAGTGCAGGAGAGAGAAAATTACTGTCATCTGCAGGCGCGTGGGCAGATGTGACAGACTGGCACGTTTTCAAGGGGACACAGACTGTTGACATGACATTTATACGGCTTAAACACTCATTCCTCCCATTCAGCATTAAATGCATCAGATTTCATTTCAAACAAATTGATTTAAAACCTCAAAAATAATTTTTGTATTAAATACAAAATACTTTTGTTACATTTAATATGTCATGAATTTAATTTAAATCATTGGAAGTAAATGAGTTTCCAGTTTTAAGGAATCATTAAATTTGGAGAGCTATTTATTATTTCATTGAAAACATTTAAGTAACCAAAATATAAAAGACCTTGCTGTGCTGGTTGTTTGACATGTAGGCAGTAAGTAAATAAATGTGACTTACTGGTTTGCCCTACACGTTGTAGAGCCAGCACACCAACAAAAGTTGTCTTTTATTTAAAGTTCAAGCATACCCAGCTCAGAGATGAGATAGTTAAAACGTTTCTCATCTAATGGCTTTGTAAATAGGTCTGCTAATTGTTGGTCTGTAGAAATAAAATGTAACTCAACATCACCCTTTTGAACATGATCCCTTATGAAATGATACCGAACATCGATGTGCTTAGTCCTTGAGTGCATCACAGGATTGTTGGTGATAGCAATTGCACTGGTGTTGTCACAGTAGATTGGAGTTTTTGTAACATGAACACCATAGTCCTTTAGCTGGGTTTGCATCCACAGTACTTGAGCAGTACAACTACCAGCAGAGACATATTCTGCCTCAGCAGTAGATGTGGACACAGTATTTTGCTTTTTGCTTGTCCAGCTGACTAGCCTACTACCCAGTAACTGGCAACCACCAGTAGTACTTTTCCTGTCTATTTTACACCCTGCAAAGTCAGCATCTGAATACCCAATTAGTTCAAAATCCTGGTCTTTGGGATACCAAAGACCACGTTTAGCAGTACCTTTTAGGTATCTGAATATTCTTTTTACTGCCAGCAAGTGTGACTCTTTAGGATCAGCTTGATATCTGGCACAGAGACATGTGGCGAACATAATATCTGGTCTACTGGCTGTGAGATAAAGTAGGGATCCAATCATACCTCTATATTCAGTGATATTGACTGGTTCACCATTTGGATCAGCATCTATTTTAATGGATGCTGCCATTGGAGTCCCTATGTCTTTTAAACAGGTCAGACCAAATTTCTTTAACATATCTTTGATATATTTATCTTGACTTATAAATATTCCATCATCAAGTTGTTTGATCTGCAATCCTAAAAGTATTGCAGATCTCTTTGTAAACTCATTTCATATGCCTTTGACATACGTTTTGAAAAATCTTGACAATGTTTTTCATTTTTAGAACCATAAATAATATCATCCACATATATCTGTACCAACAAGAGATCACCATCTATCTCTTTTGAGAATAGAGTGGTATCAATTGTTCCAACTTTAAAACCTATACCAGTGAGATACACATGAAGTGTCTCATACCATGCTCTTGGAGCCTGTTTAAGGCCATAAAGAGCTTTGTCTAACTTGTAGACATGGTCTGGATATTTACTGCTTACAAAACCAGGAGGCTGTTTGACATAAACTTCTTCTTGCAGCTTCCCATTCAGAAATGCAGATTTAACATCCATCTGAATTACTCTAAAGTTCATCCTAGCAGCATATGCTAAGAACAATCTGATAGCTTCCATCCTAGCCACTGGTGCATAAGTTTCCCCATAATCCAATCCTTCTTCCTGTCTAAACCCTTGAGCAACCAATCTTGCTTTGTTTCTGATAACGACACCATCTTCATCCATCTTGTTTTTAAACACCCACTTAGTACCAATGATCTTCTTTGTCTTATCCTCAGGTTCAGGTACCAATGTCCACACTTTGTTCCTATCAAACTGAGTAATTTCTTCTTGCATTGAACCAACCCAGCTAGGATCTTGAAGTGCTTCCTCAGGACACGTGGGCTCAATGGTAGACACAAAATTAACATGCATACAAAAGTTGCTGGTTGCATGCCTCCGTGTTTTAACACCACTCGCAAGATTACCAATAATCTGCTCAATCGGATGCTCCCTTGTCCATTTGGTGTTATGAACAGGTGAGCTGGTTGTAGAACACACAGCATCTTGATCATCAGCTGGTTCAGATGAGTGAGCAGCAACAGAAGGTTGCTGATCAATATCAGTAGAATCAGTACCAGCTTGTGATCTCTCAGAACCAGCAGACCTAGGCTCAAGTTGCAGCACTTCAGTAGAGCCAGTAGGTCCACTTGGTTTAGACACAGATGGAACAGAATGTTCCATTTCATCATCAGAGAACCCAGCAGCATGGATTGGTGAGGGTTGTGCTGCTGGCTCTTCATCATCAAGAGCTTGCTGAGTAGGCTCTTCAAACAGTAACACTTCATCTTCACGATCAGTAGATGAAGCAGAGGCAGTTTCATCGAATGTAACATTAATGGATTCTTCAAAACAACCCCTTCTTTTGTTGTAGACCCTATATGCCTTTGACATGTTGGAATATCCAAGGAATATACCTTCATCAGCTTTAGCATCGAATTTGCCCAGCTGATCCCTATTATTTAGAATGTAACAGGGAGTGCCAAATACATGAAGAAATGAAATTGAGGGTCTTCTTCCTTTAAGAACTTCATAAGCAGTTTTCTGATGTCTTTTCACAATAAGAGATCTATTCTGGGTAAAACAGGCAGTATTCACAGCTTCTGCCCAGTAGAAATTCTTCAACCCAGACTCAGCCAACATAGATCTTGCTGCTTCAATGAGAGTTCTGTTTCTTCTTTCTGCAACACCATTTTGCTGAGGTGTTCTCACAGCAGAGAAATTTTGGGAAATACCTTTGTCAGTACAAAATTCTTCTAATGTAGCATTTCTGAATTCTGTACCATGATCACTTCTTAGTTGCTTCACCAGTTGCCCATTCAAAAGCTCCATTCTTTTGATAAAATTGATGATTTCATCAGCAGCTTCACTCTTTTGCCTCAAAAAGAACACCCAAGTGTATCTCGAGTATTCATCAACAATAACCAGTGTATACTTCTTCCCACTACAGCTGGCCACATTCACTGGACCAAATAGATCCATATGAAGTAAGTGAAATGGTTTCTCAACAGATGAGATTTGCTTTGATTTGAACGAGGCATGGTGATGTTTCCCCTTTTCACAACCAGGACACAATCTGTCCTTCACATAAGACATTGTGGGTAGCCCAGACACCAAACTTCTACTGGATAATTTGTGAATATCTTTGAAGTTGAGATGTGAGAGTCTCTTGTGCCATAACCACTTCAGGTTGTCTGCTGCCTTCGAATAGAAACAAGTATCAGTTGTTGTGACTGCTGTGTTCATGTCAATTTGATACATGTTTTCATGACGTTTTGCAGTCAGCAGTGGCTTCCCTGTCTTATCAAAAATAGTACCAATTTTCTTTCTGAATTGGACTATCTTATTCTTGCTTGTCAGTTGGCTTATACTGAGTAAGTTATGTTTAAGCCCAACTACATATGCAACATTGGAGAACGTGACATTCCCATTTGTCAAAGTACCAAAACCCTTTGTGTAACCCAACGAATTATCTCCATACGAAACAACTGGACCATCCTTTTCCTGATAGTCCATCAGCAGGGACTTACTTCCGGTCATATGTCTCGAACAACCACTATCGAGATACCAGATTTGCTTGTTTTGAATGCCCTGCACAATAGCTTAGAGATTAGTTCTTTTTGGGAACCCATCCAAGGATGGGTTCTGAAGGAGTCACCTTTGATGACTTCTTCTTTTCTACTGGCTTGCTAGAAGAAGCAGCAAATGGGGTTTGATTTTGAGTACACTGGTTAGCCAAGTGAGCTTTGCTGCCACATTTGTAGCATTTTCTCACTTTTGGCTTTTGTGGCTGGTCATGCACAGATCTAATAGGGGCAGTAAGATCGGGTCGACTTTTGGTTACTGCCTCAATTAGCTGGTCAAGCTTGACTGTCATTATCTCAGTGATAGACAGCTCATCAGTCGAGTCAATTTTTGCTTTTCCCTTATGGGCAGCTTTCCTTTTGGAACCAGTACCATGACCATGGCGAACTGTCTTTCCTTTATCATTTGACAAGTTAGCGTGAGAAGTTGCTGGCTTGTCTTCTGATGCTGATGAACCAGTAGGTATCTTAACTGCTGCCTTAGATTTGCCAGTATTTCGTTTCACTGGCTTGTCTGCAGCTACTGGGTGACCAGTAGATTGGTCATCAGCTGGCTTAGCACTGGTAGAACTCGAACACGAAGGGGAATCAGTTGGTTTAACTTTTCTCAAATTGTTTTCAGTGATTTCCCTTTTAATACGTCTTTCTTTCGGAGTCATGTAGTAGATGCTTGAGGGGTCAGTAGTCTCATCAATTGAGTTACTGGCTTCTCTTGCTCTAACTTCATCCTCCAAAATTTCTTTCATGGCAGGTGGTGGGGACACAGTAGGTCTAACAAATTTGTTTGTCACAACCTTTTTACCTTCAACTATCTTGGCAAAAGTATTTGGCAAGACAGCTTCAGGATCAGTTTCAAGAATCGGGTCCATGAAAGTAACTTCTGCAATAGCAGCAATAGCAGCAGTAGCAGCATAGTCACCAGCAAAGAAGGCTTCAACTTGGGCAGTGATAAGGCTAAAAAGGAACATATATTTCATAGCAAAATCCCCCAAGAAAGACAAGATTTTAGTTGCAATTGTTCCATTTTCAAGTAATATTCGTTTATTTTAAATAAGTGCGAAGACAAAAGGCGAAAACGACGAATTGAAGACACAAAGGTCCAAAAAGCTCAAAAGTACAAGATACAATCAAAAAGGTTCAAATTATTGATGAGGAACGTTTAAAAATGACAAGAGTACAAGTTACAAAACGCAAAGTACACGATATAAAATTGTACGAAAGGACGTTCGAAAATCCGGAACCGGGGCATGAACCAACTTTCAGCGCTCGACGCAACGGTGTAAAAATTACGAGTCAACTATGCACAAGAATAAAATATAATATTTAAATAATTCATAATAAGAATAATATTAAATAATAAAAAGTTGTTAATTGAGCATAGTTCAGGGGTCGTAAATGAAAATTCAATTTCTAATTTCACCTATAAAAGGGATCTATGTAACGATGAATTGGGAGAACTTTCTCGATCCTTTTTTTTTATCTATCAAATATCTATATCAATTATCAATATCTATATTTATAATTCTCTATCATAATGTTAATGTAATCAGATATAACAATAATCTTAATTTTAATTTTAAATTATGATAATAATAAGATTTATGATAGAGATCGTTTGAGTGTGTAAGTTGAAATTCTGTCCGTGTAACGCTACGCTATTTTTAATCATTGTAAGTTATGTTCAACCTTTTTACATTAATGTCTCGTAGCTAAGTTATTATTATGCTTATTTAAAACGAAGTACTCGTGATGTTGGGCTAATTACTAAGAAGGGGTTATTGAACTTTGGACCATAATTAAGGTTTGGGCAAAAGACCGACACTTGTGGAAATTGAACTATTGACTATTAATAGATGGGGGGTATTGTCTAATTGAGTGACAACTCATTGGAGTCTGTCGAACCTATCTTCAAATTAATTAACCTAATAATTAATAATGATTATGGTTGTCCTATTTAGTGATGTTCATATGGAATCTGTTATAATCATTTAATTAATCAATTGGGTTGGGTAATTGATTATTCATTCTGATCAAGTGGATGAATTAATATTCATAAACTAATTAAAACAGGGGTGGATTACATACAGTGATAACTGGTATAATTGTTGACAGAAGTGATAACTGCGTCACAGTTTAAATGCTTAATCAGTTGGAATATTTGACTTCGGGTATAAGGGTAATTTGACGAGGATACTCGCACTTTATTTTTATGACCGATGGACTATTATGGACAAAAACCAGATAGATGTATCAAATAAACCAGGACAAAGGACAATTAACCCATGGTAATAAATTAAAATCAACACGTCAAACATCATGATTACGGAAGTTTAAATAAGCATAATTCTTTTATTATATTTCTCATCGTATCTTTATTTACTGTCATTTTATTACTCGCAATTTTATTTTCTGTCATTTTATTTATCGCAATTTATTTTACGCACTTTAATTTTTGTCATTTATTTTTACGCTTAAAATCGACAAACCGGTCATTAAACGGTAAAACCCCCATTTTATAATAATACTACTACTTATTTATATATATATTTTTACAAATAAACTTAATAATATAGCGTTAACTTCACCAGCTCCCTGTGGAACGAACCGGACTTACTAAAAACTACACTACTCTACGATTAGGTACACTGCCTATAGTGTTGTAGCAAGGTTTAGGTATATCCCATCCGTAAATTAATAAAACTTGTGTCATATTTTGTAGTATTTTGTATTAAAAATAATACTATTTCGTACCCTCACGCTACATCATCAAGTTTTTGGCGCCGCTGCCGGGGACTCGGCGAAACGCTATATTTTTAAATATATATTTGTATAAATATATTTATATATAATTTTTAGAAAAACAATATAAAATAAAAAAAAATTAATTACAATTGTTAGGAGTTGTTTAGTTCTCAGCGAAAAAAAAAAAAGAAAAAAAAAAGCATTGGATGCTTGTTCCCATTGTCAATATTCCCACCGTCACTTTTCCTTTAAAAAAAAAGCTTAATCCCTCTTTACTCTCCTTAGCCCTGCTCCCATCACATCACTTTGACTTTTTTTTTGCTTTTTCCATTTCCATTAGTTTCTTTATTTATTTTTTTTCGTAAAAAACACAACTAGGAGTAAAAAGGTATCTTACTGCATAATGTCATTTTGTTGCCTTTTTCTTTTTTATATTAATTAAAAATACATTAATCAATAAATAAAAATTTATGTCATCACATCGTTACTCATACGGAATATGATTTTAATTATAACTAATTTTTACATTACAGTAAGATAAAAGTTTATTAATAAATAAAAAGAATAAATTATTATTATTATTATTATTTTTTTTGGAACAACGATTGAGATCACCCGAGGGAGACTAAACCACGCGTTGCGATCATTGACGGAGGAATGACCCACACCTGATCATTTACCACGTACACATACACTTTCGAACGAAAACTCGAACCGCATTACATGAACTCGATCCTTAAACCATTCTGAAATCTTAAAATACGAGTCGGTAAAACGTTTCCAGAATCACTCCATAAATAAGGTAAACACTCTGGAATATCATTTTTGAAAGTTCAAAAATAAACTATATTAAAAGGAACTTTTTATTGAAAAGAAAATTCAAATAAACAAGTAAAAGAAAAAAGAACAAATTGATGGTAATATACGAATACTTTAAAAAGATAATGATTATTGAGTATTACTGACATTTTTTTTATACTTTGTATAGTAGAAAATTATTAAAAGTGTTTTAGACTAGAAAAAAAGAAATGGATATAAGGGGAAATGGTGTAGTGATGGATTGACAAGTCCTCTCACGAGGGGTGAGATGGGTAACACCTAAAAAAAAAAAAAAAAAAAAAAAAAAAACACGTAAAAAAAAAAAAAAAAATTATAAAAAAAAAATATATTTTTAAGATTTTGTCTATAAAAAATTTTTTTTTTAGTTTTATTACCTTTAGATTTTTAGACTATATTCGCAACTTTTAGTATTAAGTTTAGTTTTGCCATAGTTATTTTTACTTCTATAATTTTTAGGCTTTGCCGTAAAATCCCTTAAGTGCTTATTCCTTAGACTAAGTTTTAGGTGCTTTAGAATTTTACGACGCCGTATTTCGCACTACTTTCTTATTTTTATTTTTCGACGCCTATTTTTCGACCTTTTTATTTTTCGACACTTTTCGACGCGCAATCTTTTTCTCTCTTATTTCTCGCCATTCTAGTTTTTAGGACTTAGAATTTTTTCTACTTCTTCTCTAAATTTCTTAAAATTACGAAAATTTATTTTAAGTGGTTAAATTGATAGACATCAAAATTTTCTGGTTCGTAGTAATAGTTGGATTTGTACGTGGACCGGGTTATTGGAGCCAAACAGTACTCAATTATATTGAGACCAAACGAATCCTGCCCCTCTGCTGCATCTTTTGGCTATTCGAAACGTGGGTAAAATCAGAAAAGTCTATTAATTGGATAACTTATTATAATTTTTCTTTCCTTTTTAAAAACTAATAGGATATTCAGTGAATGCACCGAGCAAGACGTTCGCCGCCGGTCATACGTTCACCACCTGTAACTCGATCAAGACATCTAGCCAATATTGTCGCCGTTGATTTTTCTTTAGAATCATCATCTAGTCGACCAAGAACTCCAACTCAAATTTCCGATAATCCATCTTTTGAACCCGACCTCACAATTGAGAATCCGGAGAATATTCAGGGACAATTCCAAGATCCAGAACCACTAATCATTCCTTCTGAACCACAAACCATTAAATCAGAATCTTCTAGTGATTCGTATTCAACAAATTCAATTATGAAAAATCTGGAACCTCTAAGTATGGAAGACCGAATGAGAGCCACACGCACGGGCCAAGGTCACGCCATTATTAAGCCAGACATTAATGCGTCAGATTATGAAATCAAAGGACAAATCCTACACATGGTAACTAATCAGTGCCAATATAGTGGTGCGCCGAAGGAAGATCCAAACGAACATCTTCGTACGTTTAATAGGATCTGTACACTATTCAAAATCCGAGAAGTTGAGGATGAACAGATCTATCTCATGTTGTTTCCCTGGACTTTAAAGGGAGAAGCCAAAGATTGGTTAGAATCGTTACCTGAAGGGGCGATTGATACATGGGATGATTTAGTTGAAAAATTTCTTAAACAATTCTTTCCGGCATCTAAAGCCGTGAGACTTCAAGGAGAAATTGTTACGTTCGCGCAAAAGCCAAATGAAACATTATATGAGGCGTGGACAAGATTCGGAAGGATGTTGAGAGGATGTCCTCAACACGGTTTAGACACTTACCAAATAGTACAAATATTCTACCAAGGTGTCAACGTTGCTACACGAAAAGACATCGACATAACAGCTGGTGGTTCCATTATGAAGAAAACCGCAACTGAATCTTACAAAATTATTGATAACACAGCATCCCACTCACATGAGTGGCACCAAGAAAAAGATATCTTTCGATCATCTAAAGCGGCTAGAGCTGATTCTAGCCATGACTTTGATTCCGTTTCCGCAAAAATAGATGCTTTCGAAAGACGAATGGAAAAGATGAATAAAGATATTCACGCAATACGAATCAGTTGTGAGCAATGCGGTGGACCACACTTATTGAAAGATTGTCACATTGAACCAACGATGGAACAACGAGAGAATGTTTCCTATATGAACCAAAGGCCGGGAAATAATGTGACGACCCCGTCAAAACACTTAACGGATCCGTCAGTTGGTCCCACAGCTTGATCAGACTTAAATGAATTAAATAAACAAAGTTGCATTCTTTTATTTCAAAATGTTCCCCAAAAAGGAAACAAACCAAATTAAGTAGTTTGAAAACCAACCAACCATAATATGAAACCAAAAGTTGACACAAAACATTGCCAACAAACCCACAATTTAAATTATCCAAAATAGAATGCAAACTTAAGTTTCATAAATTGTTTCATAAAATCTGCCCAAATGCATGCAGACTCTTCTAACGACAGCGGAAGCATCAAATAACTCAAGTACCTGTGAAAACATGCAAGTAAACTGTCAACACAAAGGTTGAGTGAATTATAGGTTTAAATAAATAAGTAAACTTTAGACCACAAGATTTAAAAATGTTAGAAAACATTAAACATTATTCCATTATCAATGAGCCACCTGGTAACCACTTAACCCTTTATTTACCCTTGCCAAACACAATAAAAATATACACTTGGACAGTGTATCTACAACAAATTACGAAGTACTAAACATTCCGATTATAAATTGCTAGCGCGACTAGCTCGAAATGGGGTTGTCAAACCCGATAGATCTATCCGTAGGATTCGCGTTCACCGGTAGAAACCAATGATTACAGTTACCAGACTAGGGAATATTTTTGTCCAACTCACAATGAATAATTAAATTTAACTGTTACTTGTGTCTAAACGTAAATAAAAATCTGCATGTAATCACATCCCAAAAATATACTTTGAAAAGTATGTAAAAACGGGACTATAACTCACCTTAAATAGCAACTGAAGAAATCTCACAAACAAGCGAACAGCACGTAAAGTAAAGTGATCAAGAAAGATCACAACGCCGACCTATAAATAAAGCAGGTCGAAATAAATAACTAACTTAGGCCAAGACTTAGTATGATAGCTATTGTACATGTTGCAAGTAGGCATAGAACATTACTCAGCAAGCATCGGTTTGATTGGAACAGCATAAGGACACACACTTTCTATTTTTAGAAAGTTTCTATTTTTAGCAGGTTTCCATTTTTGGAAAGTTTTCTATTTTAGGAAAGTTTCTATTTTTGGAAAGTTTCTATTTTTGGAAAGTTTCTATTTTTGGAAAGTTTCTATTTTTGGAAAGTTTCTATTTTTGGAAAGTTTCCAAATTTAGAAAGTTCTATTTTTAGAAAGTTTTGAAGTTAGGAAAGTTTCCTTATTTAGAAAGTCAACAAAAGTCAACTGAAAGTCAAAGTCAACCGAAAGTCAACTCAAAAGTCAACCTTGGTCAAACATAGTCAACGTTAATTTTAAAAGTGTAAGTTATAATAATAACATAGGTTATAATGTTATTTAAAGTCAAATGTGTATAATAATGTCTTAACATAAGTTTAATTAAATAAAATGAATTATTAAAGTTAATATAGGTTGAAATGTTATAATTAGTATAACATAAGTATTTAATTAATTAATTAAATGTCAATCATAATATAAATATTATTAATTTATAATAAATTTTAAATCATATCATAAGTATTATTAATTAATAAAGAATTATTAATCATATCATAAGTTTCTAATTAAAATTATTAAATCATAAGTATTTAATAATTAAGTCATAATTAAATAATAATTAAGTCTTATAATAATTAAATAATTATTTAATCTTTATTATAAGTCTTATAATAATTTCTCATAATTAAATTTAATACTTATCATAAGTATTTTCCTTTAATAATAAAAGTAGTACTAATCATAAGTTTAATTAAAATGTTAATTAAATTATAATTAATAATTAAATGATATAATAAATATTTATATCATATGTTTTAAATAATAATAATTACTTCTTTTATCATAAGTAATTAATTAATAATGAATTCCATAAATTTTTATCATAAGTTTAATCATTAACCATAAGTTTTAAGTTTAAAAGTTCGCCGGGTCGTATCTTGAGCCCCGGGTGTCGGTTTCGGGCAAGCCACATATGTAACTTCACCTACTCAAACCACCCGACACATTTATGAACTCAAGAACACTCCAAGAACAGTCCCTAAGTCGTGCATATCAGCCATGACTTCAATTGGGAAATCATTTTACTCAAAACAGTAATTCGGGCAAAACGGGTGAACCGTGGCTCGGATTTAGGTGACCCGAACATGAATATTCGTCCCACCATCAGTCCTAACCAAATGAGACACCCTAAAGACCCCAAGGATGGTCACAAAGTCGGACCCAACCTTGTTCATGCCAAGAACACCTTTCAATCTTTAACAAAACCAAATTAAGCGTATCTAGGGCTCCGGGAATCGAAACGACATGAATCCGGAGTCTAAAATTAATGTCTTGATGAGAGGAACTCATTTATGTACTTTATTTTAACATTCATATCAGTTATATAGTCAGAATATACGATTCAAACTGCTGTCCAAAATTTACAAACCGAAAACATGAACAAACGAGTAATTCTACGCATCCAAACAACATTACAACAACTTATACTTATCATACTAATCATATAACATCAAAATACAGAAAAATAAATAAAAATGAAAAGATCTAGGGTTAGGGTTTATACCCTAATCAAGAATCAAAGTATATGATCGCGTAGAGAACGAAACAAGGAACGCGTTGGTGTTAATTGATTTATGATCCAAGCTACAATTTTAGATGACGATGGTGGTTTATGGTGGTGATGGTGGCGGCACAAAGAGGGAGGAGAGGAGAGGGTGAGAGCAACAATTGGATTTTAGGTTTAGGCTTCTAATTTGTGAAATAAAAATGAAATAAGAAAAATGGAAAAGCAAGGGAGTACTCCCCCTCCCTAATTCGGCCGAATTCTTTAGTGGGGTGGGCCCCACTTGGTCCATCTCACTTAAATGTAATTTCCTGATGGCCCGAAAGCCCGAACGAAACCCGAAACGCGAAAACACGCTTACGCGATTAAAAATCCGGAAAGATAACAAACGCGCGACGAAAAATAAATATAAATACACCTATTAATAATATGACCTTAAAATATCATATTTAAAATATTTAGGATTTAAAAATCCCGAAAGCTCGACCGTTGGTTTAAAAACCGAAAAGATTCGCCGGATGGAAATCCGCGGAACGTAGGAACGTATAATTTAAAATATGAATACATATATCCACATAACACATAATAATTATTATATATATTATTACAAAAATAATAATATAGGTCATGGAAATGACGTGGCACACTAACAGTTAACGGTCGTTAAATAATTTAACGGAAAAAGATAACGGAAAAAGTAGGGTCGTGACAGTACCTCCCCGTTATGGAAATTTCGTCCCGAAATTTAAGCAGGCGCAGGGGTTGACTCGGCATCTGAGAACAAATGCGGATACTTCTGCTTCATTTGGTCTTCACGCTCCCAAGTGAGCTCGGGACCGCGTCTAGCGTTCCATCGGACCCGAACAATAGGAATTCTGCTCTGTTTAAGAGTCTTAACCTCTCGGTCCATGATCTCAACTGGCTCCTCAATAAAATGCAATTGCTTGTCAACCTGAAGTTCCTCCAAAGGAATAGTCTGATCAAATTCAGCCAAACACTTCTTTAAGTTCGAAATATGGAAAACATCGTGAACAGCACTGAGTTCTTGTGGCAACTTCAAACGATAAGCCACCGGTCCAACTCTTTCAATGATCTCAAACGGTCCCACGAAACGAGGACTTAACTTCCCTCTTTTACCAAAACGAATAACACCCTTCCAAGGCGAAACTTTTAACATAACACGATCACCAACTTGAAATTCAACATCTTTCCTTCCTCTGTCGGCATAACTCTTTTGCCGACTTCTAGCAGTTCTCAACCTTTCTTTAATTTGAACAATCTTCTCAGTAGTCTCGTGAATAATCTCTGGACCTGTAAGTTGAGCATCCCCAACCTCATTCCATCAAATAGAAGATCTACACTTCCTACCGTACAAAGCTTCAAACGGTGCGGCTTTAATACTTGCGTGGTAGCTGTTGTTATAAGAAAACTCAGCTAACGGCAAATACTTATCCCACCCATTTCCAAAATCAATCACACAAGCTCGCAACATATCTTCTAATGTCTGAATGGTCCTCTCACTTTGACCATCCGTTTGAGGATGATAAGCGGTGCTCATATCCAATCTAGTGCCCAAGGCTTCTTGCAACGATTGCCAAAATCTCGATACAAATCGACTATCTCTGTCGGAAATTATAGAAATGGGAACACCATGCCTCGAAACAATCTCTTTCAAATACAAACGGGTGAGTTTCTCCATGGAATCGGTTTCCCTAATCGGCAAAAAGTGAGCCGACTTAGTGAGTCGATCTACAATCACCCAAATCGCATCGTAGCCACCCGAAACTCTTGGTAACTTAGTGATAAAATCCATAGTGATACCTTCCCACTTCCACTCGGGAATTTCTGGTTGTACCAACAATCCGGACGGTTTTTGATGTTCAGCTTTGACCTTAGAACAGGTCAAACACTTAGCCACATACGTAGCCACATCACCTTTCAAATTTGGCCACCAATACAGCTCCTTAAGATCATGGTACATCTTCCCTGAACCAGGATGAATAGAGTACCTAGACTTGTGAGCCTCATCCAAAACAAGTTGTCGCAGTTCACCAAACTTCGGAACCCAAAGACGTCCTACAAAGTACCTAGTACCGTCTGCTCGAATCTCAAATTTCTTAGCCATACCTCTTACGTTTTCTTTCACAAAATTCTCTTCCTTTAAGGCTTCTTGTTGTGCCTCAAGAATCTGCCTTGCGAGGTTTGATCTAACTGTCATATTCAAGGCCCTAACCCTGCGAGGTTCAGTCCTTTCTTTACGACTCAATGCATCAGCCACAACATTGGCCTTACCCGGGTGATACAAAAGGTCACAATCGTAATCATTCAACGTCTCAATCCATCTTCGTTGTCTCATGTTCAACTGTTTCTGATCGAGGATATGTTGAAGACTTTTGTGATCTGTGTACACAGTACTCTTGACCCCATACAAATAATGTCTCCAAATCTTAAGTGCAAAAACAACGGCCCCCAACTCTAAATCATGAGTTGTATAGTTCTGCTCGTGAATCTTCAACTGACGTGATGCGTACGCAATAACCTTCTTTCGTTGCATCAAAACGCAACCATAGCCTTGTCGTGATGCGTCGCAATAAACAACAAAATCATCATTACCCTCCGGTAGAGACAATATCGGAGCGGTAGTCAGTTTCTTCTTCAAAATCTGAAAAGCATTCTCCTGTTCATCCTTCCACTCATACTTTTTCCCTTTATGCGTTAAAGCAGTCAGAGGTTTCGCTATACGAGAGAAATCCTGGATGAACCTTCGATAGTAACCTGCCAATCCTAAGAACTGACGAATTTGAGTAGGAGTTTTCGGGGTTTCCCACTTTTCAATCGCCTCAATTTTAGCAGGATCAACTTGTATTCCTTGTTTGCTAACAATGTGACCAAGGAACTGAACTTCTCTTAACCAAAAAGCACACTTAGAGAACTTAGCGTACAACTCTTCTTTCTTTAACAAATCAAGTACTAACCTCAAGTGTTCTTCGTGCTCTTCATCATTCCTAGAATAGATAAGGATGTCGTCGATGAAAACAATAACGAACTTGTCCAGATAGGGTCTACACACACGGTTCATGAGGTCCATGAACACAGCAGGTGCATTTGTCAATCCGAACGGCATAACCAGAAATTCAAAGTGACCGTAACGGGTGCGAAAAGCGGTTTTTGAAACATCAGATTCTTTAACACGCAACTGATGATAGCCAGAACGAAGATCAATTTTTGAATAAACAGAAGAACCCTGAAGCTGATCGAACAGATCATCAATTCTCGGAAGAGGATAACGATTTTTAACAGTGAGCTTATTCAGTTCACGATAATCAATGCATAAACGAAAAGAACCATCCTTCTTCTTAACAAACAGAACAGGAGCTCCCCAAGGGGACGAACTAGGACGAATAAAACCCTTGTCTAACAACTCACGGAGTTGACTTGACAATTCTTGAAGTTCAGAAGGCGCAAGACGATAAGGAGCACGTGCTACAGGAGCAGCACCGGGAACAAGATCAATTTGAAATTCTACCGCGCGTTGCGGCGGAAGGCCAGGTAAGTCATCGGGAAACACCTCGGGAAAATCCCTAACAATATGAACGTCATCAACGTTCTTTACTTCCTTACTAGGATCAACAACATGAGCAAGAATAGCATGACAGCCTTTGCGAAGATGTTTTCGAACTTTCATACAGCTAATAAGGTTTAACTGTGTGCATTTCTTATCTCCAAAGACCATCAGTGGCTCTCCAATCACATCAGTAATACGAATAGCCTTATCATAACAGACGATCTCGGCACGGTTCGCGGACAACCAATCCATACCAATAACAATATCAAAACTACCAAGTTCAATCGGTATCAAATCTATCTCGAAATCCCTACCACCCAGATTAATGTTACACTTACGATGTACAGTCTTAGCAGTAAGTTCCTTACCATTAGCTACTTCAATAACATAAGTATTGTCTAAGAGAGCTAACGGCGTTTTGATTCTCGGACTTAATTTACTCGACACGAAACTTAAATCAGCCCCTGAATCAAATAACACATAAACTGATAAATCGTTGACTGAGAACGTACCAGTAACAAGCTTAGGATCTTCCTCCGCATCCTTAGCATTAATGTTGAACGCTCGGCCGCGTGCAGTCTCTGCAGTCTTCTTGTTGGGACAAGCATCTCGGAAATGCCCCGGCTTCCCACACTCATAACAAACCCTTGGATTACCTCCATTATTCGATTTCCCATTACCGTTACCGTTACCACCTCTATTACCAACATTATTATTATTACCACCAGTCGCGGGAGTAGCAGACCCCGGCAAAAGCACTGTACAATCTTTAGCAATGTGCCCTTGCTTAGAGCACCTCTTACAAGTAACTGTGCAGTAACCATCATGAACTTTATAGCAACGAGGACACACACGCTGATTCCTGTTGTTAGCACCTGAGGTATCCTGTTTCTTCTGCTGATTTTGGTTTTGATTGCGGTTGTTATCCCACTTTCGTTTCCCATTATCAGCCTTCTTGACAACCTCCTCACTACTTTCAACAACTGTAGTCTTGCTTCTTCTCAACACCTTGTCATTAAGTTTGTGGGCCATAGACATAGCGGCCTCAATAGTCTGGGGTTCACTGGACTCAACCCCGTGTTCAATCTTCTCGGACAAACCATCAATGTAAGCCTCAATTTTGCGGTCCTCATCCGCATAAACCCTAGGACACAGCAAAGTTAACTCGAAAAACCTTCGTTCATAGGCATCTAACTCGGTGCCATGCATTTTCAAATTCTTGAGCTCAACCTCTAGCTTCTTAAGCTCACCCCGAGGTCTATAGCGGGTGATCAATCTTTCCTTAAAATCATTCCAGGCCAAACCATAAGCTACATCGCTTCCCAAACCACTAACCAGATTGTTCCACCATGTCAAGGCACTATCCTTGAGAGTACAACTAGCGAAACTAACCTTGTCCTCTTCACGGACCCGACTGACCCTGAAAATAGATTCGATTTTCTCGAACCAACGAGTAAGCCCTATTGGTCCTTCCGTACCACTGAATTCTTGAGGTCGACCAGCCATAAAAGTTTTGTGGGAGCATCCCACGTTGTTGTTCACATTGGCGTTAACATCAGCATTTGCTACCATAGCAGCAGCAATTCCTTCATTGATCAGGCGTTGCATACGCGCTTCAGTGGACTCTCTTGGAGGCATGATCTTCAAAATAGAATAACACATCCGTTAGTACCAAGAATAATACTAGTGTCATAAAGGAATAGATCAAAACACGAAAAGACTAACCATTAAGATATTAGTCAACTAACACTATGAGTAATAACATGACAGTTATGATTGTTATAGAAATAACCATCACATGCATACATATTTTATGATAACATCATACAACATACATAGCACCTAACATACATGAACATATATTACGCATAATATAACATGCCAAGAGCCACAACATCAGAAATAAAACATGATAATGATAATAGATGTCATAAAAATAACCATCCATACATAATGAAAAATATCCCATAACAAAATCTTAATAAAATCCTCGGCAAAACGCCGTACATAACCCAAAATGTATGTATAAAAAGGACATTAAGTCTGATGAAATAGATAATCAATATGAGTAATCACATCACATTCGCTTAGAGCGGGTGTGATAAGCTGGTCCAGCATGAGTCTCAGCAGGATCCTCATACTTACGCAACTTCCCTTTCACATCATCCAACTCTTCCTTCAACACACGAACAGTGCTCTCGAGAGCCTCGAACTTAGCATTAACTTCTCGATCACGCTTGCGGTTCGCATCCTCAACCCTATGCTTGAAAGTGATAAAGTTACGCATGTCGGCACGGATCTCGTCCATAACTTCATTATGTGGCAAGGTGCGCAAACAATCACTAAGGGCGTTAATACGTGTCACCTCATTATAAGCCCGGTTCATATGAGTAATGGTAGAAAAATAGTAATGAACAGGATCATCGATCTCTGGTTGGTTAGCACGACGTCTAGCAGGAGACGGTGGAGCAGGAGCAGCAACAGAGTTATCGCTCGAAGTCGACATCTGCAAACAGCAAAACCGCAAACCATATACCAAAAGATATGAAAGCTAATAATATAACTTATACGAAATGAAATGCATAATAATGCTATAGCAAAATGGTCGGGCTGTAGACTAGACTCTAATGCACCCTAATTACCACGGGTTGACCACATTAAGACCGCCTAGTTCCCTACAACCAGAGCTCTGATACCACATGTGACGACCCCGTCAAAACACTTAACGGATCCGTCAGTTGGTCCCACAGCTTGATCGGACTTAAATGAATTAAATAAACAAAGTTGCATTCTTTTATTTCAAAATGTTCCCCAAAAAGGAAACAAACCAAATTAAGTAGTTTGAAAACCAACCAACCATAATATGAAACCAAAAGTTGACACAAAACATTGCCAACAAACCCACAATTTAAATTATCCAAAATAGAATGCAAACTTAAGTTTCATAAATTGTTTCATAAAATCTGCCCAAATGCATGCAGACTCTTCTAACGACAGCGGAAGCATCAAATAACTCAAGTACCTGTGAAAACATGCAAGTAAACTGTCAACACAAAGGTTGAGTGAATTATAGGTTTAAATAAATAAGTAAACTTTAGACCACAAGATTTAAAAATGTTAGAAAACATTAAACATTATTCCATTATCAATGAGCCACCTGGTAACCACTTAACCCTTTATTTACCCTTGCCAAACACAATAAAAATATACACTTGGACAGTGCATCTACAACAAATTACGAAGTACTAAACATTCCGATTATAAATTGCTAGCGCGACTAGCTCGAAATGGGGTTGTCAAACCCGATAGATCTATCCGTAGGATTCGCGTTCACCGGTAGAAACCAATGATTACAGTTACCAGACTAGGGAATATTTTTGTCCAACTCACAATGAATAATTAAATTTAACTGTTACTTGTGTCTAAACGTAAATAAAAATCTGCATGTAATCACATCCCAAAAATATACTTTGAAAAGTATGTAAAAACGGGACTATAACTCACCTTAAATAGCAACTGAAGAAATCTCACAAACAAGCGAACAGCACGTAAAGTAAAGTGATCAAGAAAGATCACAACGCCGACCTATAAATAAAGCAGGTCGAAATAAATAACTAACTTAGGCCAAGACTTAGTATGATAGCTATTGTACATGTTGCAAGTAGGCATAGAACATTACTCAGCAAGCATCGGTTTGATTGGAACAGCATAAGGACACACACTTTCTATTTTTAGAAAGTTTCTATTTTTAGCAGGTTTCCATTTTTGGAAAGTTTTCTATTTTAGGAAAGTTTCTATTTTTGGAAAGTTTCTATTTTTGGAAAGTTTCTATTTTTGGAAAGTTTCTATTTTTGGAAAGTTTCTATTTTTGGAAAGTTTCCAAATTTAGAAAGTTCTATTTTTAGAAAGTTTTGAAGTTAGGAAAGTTTCCTTATTTAGAAAGTCAACAAAAGTCAACTGAAAGTCAAAGTCAACCGAAAGTCAACTCAAAAGTCAACCTTGGTCAAACATAGTCAACGTTAATTTTAAAAGTGTAAGTTATAATAATAACATAGGTTATAATGTTATTTAAAGTCAAATGTGTATAATAATGTCTTAACATAAGTTTAATTAAATAAAATGAATTATTAAAGTTAATATAGGTTAAAATGTTATAATTAGTATAACATAAGTATTTAATTAATTAATTAAATGTCAATCATAATATAAATATTATTAATTTATAATAAATTTTAAATCATATCATAAGTATTATTAATTAATAAAGAATTATTAATCATATCATAAGTTTCTAATTAAAATTATTAAATCATAAGTATTTAATAATTAAGTCATAATTAAATAATAATTAAGTCTTATAATAATTAAATAATTATTTAATCTTTATTATAAGTCTTATAATAATTTCTCATAATTAAATTTAATACTTATCATAAGTATTTTCCTTTAATAATAAAAGTAGTACTAATCATAAGTTTAATTAAAATGTTAATTAAATTATAATTAATAATTAAATGATATAATAAATATTTATATCATATGTTTTAAATAATAATAATTACTTCTTTTATCATAAGTAATTAATTAATAATGAATTCCATAAATTTTTATCATAAGTTTAATCATTAACCATAAGTTTTAAGTTTAAAAGTTCGCCGGGTCGTATCTTGAGCCCCGGGTGTCGGTTTCGGGCAAGCCACATATGTAACTTCACCTACTCAAACCACCCGACACATTTATGAACTCAAGAACACTCCAAGAACAGTCCCTAAGTCGTGCATATCAGCCATGACTTCAATTGGGAAATCATTTTACTCAAAACAGTAATTCGGGCAAAACGGGTGAACCGTGGCTCGGATTTAGGTGACCCGAACATGAATATTCGTCCCACCATCAGTCCTAACCAAATGAGACACCCTAAAGACCCCAAGGATGGTCACAAAGTCGGACCCAACCTTGTTCATGCCAAGAACACCTTTCAATCTTTAACAAAACCAAATTAAGCGTATCTAGGGCTCCGGGAATCGAAACGACATGAATCCGGAGTCTAAAATTAATGTCTTGATGAGAGGAACTCATTTATGTACTTTATTTTAACATTCATATCAGTTATATAGTCAGAATATACGATTCAAACTGCTGTCCAAAATTTACAAACCGAAAACATGAACAAACGAGTAATTCTACGCATCCAAACAACATTACAACAACTTATACTTATCATACTAATCATATAACATCAAAATACAGAAAAATAAATAAAAATGAAAAGATCTAGGGTTAGGGTTTATACCCTAATCAAGAATCAAAGTATATGATCGCGTAGAGAACGAAACAAGGAACGCGTTGGTGTTAATTGATTTATGATCCAAGCTACAATTTTAGATGACGATGGTGGTTTATGGTGGTGATGGTGGCGGCACAAAGAGGGAGGAGAGGAGAGGGTGAGAGCAACAATTGGATTTTAGGTTTAGGCTTCTAATTTGTGAAATAAAAATGAAATAAGAAAAATGGAAAAGCAAGGGAGTACTCCCCCTCCCTAATTCGGCCGAATTCTTTAGTGGGGTGGGCCCCACTTGGTCCATCTCACTTAAATGTAATTTCCTGATGGCCCGAAAGCCCGAACGAAACCCGAAACGCGAAAACACGCTTACGCGATTAAAAATCCGGAAAGATAACAAACGCGCGACGAAAAATAAATATAAATACACCTATTAATAATATGACCTTAAAATATCATATTTAAAATATTTAGGATTTAAAAATCCCGAAAGCTCGACCGTTGGTTTAAAAACCGAAAAGATTCGCCGGATGGAAATCCGCGGAACGTAGGAACGTATAATTTAAAATATGAATACATATATCCACATAACACATAATAATTATTATATATATATTATTACAAAAATAATAATATAGGTCATGGAAATGACGTGGCACACTAATAGTTAACGGTCGTTAAATAATTTAACGGAAAAAGATAACGGAAAAAGTAGGGTCGTGACAAATAATTATCAAAATAATTATCAACCGCCAAGGCTAAACTTAAATCGAAATCAAAACATTCTTTACAATCCAAAAGGACCCGAAAATAACCGGTATAACCAACAAGGTCCGAATAACCAACCAACTCAAAACAACACTTTCAATCAACAAAGACCTGGCTTATATAAACCACAACAACAAACCGAAGAGAAAAAGTCAAATATGGAAGACGTGGTATTCAAGCTAGTTGAATCTCAAACACAATTTATTGAAACTCAAACCCAAACGAACGAGAGGTTTGATCAGTCATTAAGAACTCAACAAGCTTCCATTTTGAATCTAGAAAAACACGTAGGTACTCTTGCTAGCATGATGAGTGAGAGGGAACAAGGAAAGCTACCGAGTAATACTGAAGTAAATCCTCGGAATGAGAATGTTAATATGGTTTCAACGAATTCTGAAAAACCAGCACCAGAAGATGGGAAGGTTTTAGATGAGAGTAACAATGAAGAAGTTACACCACCACCACCCGAGTATGTAAAGCCAGTGGTGGCACCATACAAACCACCCATCCCGTTTCCAAGAAAAGGAGTTGAGTATGAGCAAGTGATAGGTAATAAAGATTGTGATACCTCTGGAAAGAAGAAGAAGAAAAAGAATAAGAAAGTGCAAGAAACAAAAGCCGTAAATATAAACCCGGTGAAGACAGTTCCACCAAAACCTCCACCTAGGGTAGGTGATCCGGGTGAATTTATTGTTCCTTGTCTACTTAGTGATTGTGTCATGTATGATGCACTAGCAGATTTAGGTGCAAGTGTAAGTGCTATGCCTCTTTCATTATATAAGAGATTAGGTGTAGGTGAGTTAAGTCCAACGGATATGAGTGTTCGACTCTTTGATCAAACCATTAAGCACCCAGTTGGAATTGCTGACAACCTACCCGTTCAAGTAGGTAATTTAACCTTTCTAGTCGAATTTATTGTCATTGACATAGAAGAGGACCCAAACATTCCTCTAATTTTAGGTCGACCATTCTTTGCGTCCACCGGGGCGTTATTTGATGTAGGAAATGGAAGAATGACACTTAAAAGTGGTGACAAATCTATCACCTTTATGATTCGAAAGTCTAAATCTCCACCAACCAAGACCGTTGAACCAGAAAAAACGATTGGTAAGAACCATGTTGTTTTACCAACTTCAACGGTAGTGCTTAATAATAATAAAACGCCTAAGTGTGGGGAAAATGAAGTAACACCTAATGATGACATGATAACAAAGAACCCCGTTGTTGATACGAAATTAAATGACCCCGTTATTAACAGTTCAATGAAGAAACTTATTAAACGGATTCGCGATGCTAGAAGCAAGGGGAACTTTAAGTTATGTAACCGATTAGTATCCAATCTATCGCCTAAAGAAAAGGCGAAGCTAGTTGAAATTATGGATATTACACAGGAATCCGACCAATGGCTTAAAGAAAAAGTCACAGATAGGCAAGTTGATTATGGACCAAGAGAAATTGACGATAAAGTTAATCACAATTTTGACAGCCCAACTACCTAAGTGTGGGGAGATTCAAATGTTCTAAAAAGAAAATGCTGTCTGGAGTTAGTTGTTCTGTTCTCGTGTAGTTCCGAGAATGGAATCCGATTGGTCTTTTCCGCTAGCAGACACTAAAGAACTAGTTTTCTCCCCCCCATTCTGATTTTTTTTATTTTGTAGGTTTTATATGAAATTAATATGCTTTTTAAATTTAAGTTTTGTGTGAATTTAAAAACAAAATTTACTTTATTTCATTAAGTAAAAAAATGATTTCTAAAATTCGTCGTGAGTTGAAGATTAGGTAGTTGAGCCGAAATTGCTTTACCCGAGGGCGGGGCGACAAATTTTGTTATCATTTAATTTTATTGATCTAAAGTATGCAAAAAAAAAAAAAAAAAAAAAAAAATTATATTAATTTTTGAACGTAGGGGTTATATACCAAACTTCAAAAATATGTATATATGTTTGTATTTTATGTTATGTACACAACAGGGTAAAACAGCACACTTTCAAAGACTGTCATTAAGTTCAACAAAAAGCTACTAATTTTGATGACAAGGCGCAAAATATCAAATGTGATGTAAAATAATATGCTTACAAACTGGGTATTTTTAATCACTTTTCTACACTAATCACTCTCATGAATTTATAATTATAGTCTGATTTCATGCAAATGAGGGCATTGCATGATCTCAAGTGTGGGGAAGGGTTATAAATTCTCTCGGGTTTACACTTAGTTTATTTGCCAAATTTTGTGAAAATTTGAAAAATTTTCAATTAAATGAACTTAAAATCATGTTTATACATATTTATGAACGATGAAAACTATGTGATAATACCGAAATTATCGTTACCTCGAAAAGGACATAAATTGAGAAACACCCTAAAATGCTTGAATTCATTTAAAATGGAATAAAGTAGAATAAAAAGGCAAAGAAAGAAACTAAGTGTGGGGAGAATGTACCAAGTTATTCAATTAAAAACTATCTATCATATATTTTTGTACAAGATTATTGCAGGTACTTTTGTTTTGGATGATACTAATCAGTTTTACCCGATTTACTGTAAGAAAGATGGATCTACACGATGAATCAATTCCATCATTAAAAGGAAGTAAAGTCTTCCGAAAAAGACACGCGCTTCTTGATTTAGGTCAAGAAGTTGTCGTCCAGACCAGCTGTAGGTTGACGAAAAATCTAGAAAAGTCATCACTAAAATCAGCAGGAAATCCACGGACCTCAGCATCAAACAGGGTCGCCATGTGGTCAGATTTACCCTAACCATGAGAAGGATTTATCTCGTACAATGGGGGGGCACCGTGCAAATTAGCTTGATAAGACTAATGAATCAGATCCCCAGAAAAGGATAATCTCCTTAAAGATTAAAAATCAGCTTTTAAGACTGATAATACTCAATCCTAGAGATTGACCATAAAGATTGAGAATTCAAACTCATGGAATTCGATGATATCTAAACTCGAGCATGAACGAGAAAATATTTTGATCAAAATTACAAACCGATTTGTTTTCTGAAAAACCATTTTCAATGCGTTCATTACCATTGAACGTAAAATCCTAAGAAATTCACCTGGAATTCATTAGGTCACCTGAACCAAATCGAGTGTCAACCGTAAGAACGGTGGTTGCATAGCATGGTCGGAGACAGGACCTTGTGCCAGACCGAAAAATCATAGGATGATCTTTACTATCGCTCCTACCAAGGATAGTTCTAGCATCCGACACGTTAAAAGACCATAATCAAATGCATGTCACGGGACATTGCCTTAACAGTTTCTTGTTCATCGCTTTCCTTTACAACCGGACGGTAGTTTACCGAAAGGTAATATACGGAACAAGTAAACTGGATGTGTGCTTTCCGATACTGGGATAGCAGTGGATTACACGAACCTAAATGTTTTTAGCCAAAATATTGATCCACAAATATATTTTGCAACACCGATGGTGGGTCAAATCAGAAAACTTGTCTAGGGTAAAATCTAGCTTGAATTTTTAAAAGATCAAATGTTTTCATAAAGATCCAATTTCCTAAAGGATCTACATTTTTATAGTCATGTGGGACTGTAAACCGCCTTTCAAATGTGCACTTTGCTTTGGAAACTGAAAGTAAATCGGCTATTTGATTGCAAGTGTCGTTGACCTAAACCCGAGGCAACTGTGGATGACACACCCACCTTTAACCATCATTACTGTCATTGTTTATACCGCTATATCAAAATCACTGATGTACAAAGTGTGATGAATAAAAAAGTGATTCATGTATGTTTTTATTTCAAGTTCTGTATTGCTTGAGGACAAGCAACGCTCAAGTGTGGGGATATTGATAAGGCTAAAAAGGAACATATATTTCATAGCAAAATCCCCCAAGAAAGACAAGATTTTAGTTGCAATTGTTCCATTTTCAAGTAATATTCGTTTATTTTAAATAAGTGCGAAGACAAAAGGCGAAAACGACGAATTGAAGACACACAGGTCCAAAAAGCTCAAAAGTACAAGATACAATCAAAAAGGTTCAAATTATTGATGAGGAACGTTTAAAAATGACAAGAGTACAAGTTACAAAACGCAAAGTACACGATATAAAATTGTACGAAAGGACGTTCGAAAATCCGGAACCGGGGCATGAACCAACTTTCAGCGCTCGACGCAACGGTGTAAAAATTACGAGTCAACTATGCACAAGAATAAAATATAATATTTAAATAATTCATAATAAGAATAATATTAAATAATAAAAAGTTGTTAATTGAGCATAGTTCAGGGGTCGTAAATGAAAATTCAATTTCTAATTTCACCTATAAAAGGGATCTATGTAACGATGAATTGGGAGAACTTTCTCGATCCTTTTTTTTTATCTATCAAATATCTATATCAATTATCAATATCTATATTTATAATTCTCTATCATAATGTTAATGTAATCAGATATAACAATAATCTTAATTTTAATTTTAAATTATGATAATAATAAGATTTATGATAGAGATCGTTTGAGTGTGTAAGTCGAAATTCTGTCCGTGTAACGCTACGCTATTTTTAATCATTGTAAGTTATGTTCAACCTTTTTACATTAATGTCTCGTAGCTAAGTTATTATTATGCTTATTTAAAACGAAGTACTCGTGATGTTGGGCTAATTACTAAGAAGGGGTTATTGAACTTTGGACCATAATTAAGGTTTGGGCAAAAGACCGACACTTGTGGAAATTGAACTATTGACTATTAATAGATGGGGGGTATTGTCTAATTGAGTGACAACTCATTGGAGTCTGTCGAACCTATCTTCAAATTAATTAACCTAATAATTAATAATGATTATGGTTGTCCTATTTAGTGATGTTCATATGGAATCTGTTATAATCATTTAATTAATCAATTGGGTTGGGTAATTGATTATTCATTCTGATCAAGTGGATGAATTAATATTCATAAACTAATTAAAACAGGGGTGGATTACATACAGTGATAACTGGTGTAATTGTTGACAGAAGTGATAACTGCGTCACAGTTTAAATCCTTAATCAGTTGGAATATTTGACTTCGGGTATAAGGGTAATTTGACGAGGATACTCGCACTTTATTTTTATGACCGATGGACTATTATGGACAAAAACCAGATAGATGTATCAAATAAACCAGGACAAAGGACAATTAACCCATGGTAATAAATTAAAATCAACACGTCAAACATCATGATTTCTGAAGTTTAAATAAGCATAATTCTTTTATTATATTTCTCATCGTATCTTTATTTACTGTCATTTTATTACTCGCAATTTTATTTTCTGTCATTTTATTTATCGCAATTTATTTTACGCACTTTAATTTTTGTCATTTATTTTTACGCTTAAAATCGACAAACCGGTCATTAAACGGTAAAACCTCCATTTTATAATAATACTACTACTTATTTATATATATATATTTACAAATAAACTTAATAATATAGCGTTAACTTCACCAGCTCCCTGTGGAACGAACCGGACTTACTAAAAACTACACTACTCTACGATTAGGTACACTGCCTATAGTGTTGTAGCAAGGTTTAGGTATATCCCATCCGTAAATTAATAAAACTTGTGTCATATTTTGTAGTATTTTGTATTAAAAATAATACTATTTCGTACCCTCACGCTACATCATCAGGCAGGCACCTGCTCGTTAACACATTTAGCTGTGCGTTGAGCAGATGTGCACCATGAAGCAACAACTCTTTTGAGATTGTCCAGCTGGGTCTTGACTTCTGCTGCCTCAACGTGAAGTGTTTCTAAAGCAAAGTTTTGTTTTTCAAGTTTGGAAATTGTATCTTTTAAATTTCTTAATTTCATCATTTTTGCCTTTGAGTTTTTCATTTAAAGATTTGTTACTAGATTTCAAACTCTCTTCACGTTTGCAGCTTCTGCATAAGTCAATTCTTAGGTAGTCAAACATTTCAGCTTTTTCATCATCAGTATAAGTTCGAAAATTATCAACCTTATACATCATTTCAGTTTTCCATTGAGGAGAATCTCTGTTTTGGTCAGCTTCCCTCATATCAGCCAAAAACGTACTACCACCATCATCCTCATCAGACTCCTCGACCTCTTTGGCCATCAAACACAGCTTTTTACCAGTAGCGTAACCAGCACCATCATCATCAGTATCACTATCAGAAGATGAAGATGTGCTGGCTTCATCCCAGTCATGATGTTCAGCAACTAGAACCTTTTCTGGCTGTTTACCCTTCTTGTCAGTCTTTGCACTTTCCTTCATCTGAGCTTTCATAGCTTTGTACTTGTTTTTGTACTTATCAGCTTTTGAGAAAGAGTTAGCATGTGACGTGGAAGGTTTCTTGGACATGCATTCAGCAGCAAAATGTCCAACCTTCCCACAATTAAAGCACTCAGATTTAGGACCCTTGACTGACTTGCTGTTGTACCTAGCACTTGGCTTTTTGCTCCCTTTGTATGACTTGCTGGTTCTACTACGATTGAACCTTTTGAACTGCCTAGCCAGCAGAGCCATACCTTCAGCAAACCCTTCTACATCACTTTCATCAGTACTACTTTCTTCAGACCCAGTACCACTTTCCTCAACACTATCAGCTGACTCTTGTTCTGCCAGTAACTTTTGAACCAGTAAAGCTTTTTGAGCTTTCTTCCATTTAGCAGCAGCAATAAGAGCAGTATCATCATTTTTAGATGATTTTGAAGTGGTGGGGGCAGACCTAAAGTTTTCTTTCATGTTAAGTTCAAACTTGGCTTCTGCCTTCTCATGATTCCAAAGAGAACTGTAGAGAGAAGACAGGTTAAAGTTCTTTAGGGTCTGTGTGGTTCTTAATGGGTCAGTAACAGGTCTCCATTTACATGGCAGTGCATCAATGAATTTGTTCACTTGTTCAAATTCAGTGTAGGTCACATTTAAAGTGATCAGGTCTGCTATCAAAGAGTTAAACCTAATGAAGGTTTGCTTAAGGGTTTCATTCTTATAGGCAAACAACATTTCATATTCTCTTTTAAGAGTAATCATCCTATTCTGCCTAACTTCTCCCATACCCTCATAGGTGACATCTAGGTAGTCAAGCATAAGCTTAGCATTTTCTTTTCCCTTGATCAGTTTGAACAGTGGGTTAGGCAAAGTTATGGCTAACAGGGTTCTGATTTTAGGGTCAAGACCAACTCGACGTTTATCCTCATCATCCCATCTAGAGGGAGTGAGAATAACCTCTCTGCCAGGGATGGCAGGAGTGTCAGCTGTTGCTGGTGCACTACCAACTGTCTCAGCGGGAACAAAAGGGCCATCTTTGGCAATTCCAGGCATGAGTGGATCCACAGACTCAAGATGGAGCATGAACCTTGCCTTCCAGGTTTCATACTCATCTTCATCAAACTTAGGTGGTCTGTTAGACGAGCCATTCTCAAGGTAAGCTGAGTTTGAATACGAAGCCATAAGAGAATTCAGATCCAAGATATTAATTATCAAGACTGATGCTCTGATACCAGTTGTTGGTCCCTTAATAACAACAGGAGTATTGTAGAGGGGGGGGGGGGGTGAATACAATTCTTTTCTTAATTAACTAGTCAGTTAAACACGTTTAGTATTCTGTAGTAAATAAGATAGAGTCACAGGTAATTTTCAACGGTTATTCTTTATTGATTAAATCAGAAAGAATCACAACTATCCTTGGCGGAAATGATAGTTGGTTGATACTGATTACCTAGATTATAGCTAAGAGATAAACTAAAGCTATTACACGGTTTGGACTCTAACAGATAAACCCACACCCCTAGTTTTTACAATAGTGGATACAACAATATATATAGTAGTTCTATTAACCGTGTAATTGATCTATTGTCCACTGGTACATAGGATGTCTGTACTTGAGGGGACAATTGTGTAAGGAGGCGTGCTCCCTTTCTTTCCTCTTTAGTAGCTATTTGCAGGAACACCCCAATTCGGTTTGGCACCACTATTTGATTAAACAAATAGAATGTTGTGTTCCCTAGGTGTTGACAACGGATAACTTATGTCTGCACATAAGTTAAACTTCTGCATTCCCATGCGGTCTTGTAAGGTCACTTGATAGCCTCCGACGCGTGTCCTTCTCTGTTCAACTTTGTCTTCGACTTCTGTTGAATAGTACATTTGATGTAGACCACTCAGGGAAACTTATAATGCTTGTAATGGAGCATGGCTGTCTTGTGTTGTATGCTGATATCCAGACTTACTGGTCCTTCATATGCTGAGTCACTTGATATTCTTGATTTGCTGGGTGCACATCCTGTGCTGATTCGAAGAATACATTTCTACCTTGTGCTGATAGACTAGGCAGCATACTAAACACTCGACACAGCTATATTAGCTGAATATACATAAACAAACTTGTGCTAGCTGCACATAACACTTTAGTGCAAATAAATATTGTTTTGTCATAATTAAATCCTTAATTATTTTGGGGACTCAACAAATACCTTGCTTCCGAATCTAAACCCTTGCGGACAATATTCTTCATCATCCTCTGATATTAGAAATTCTAAGATATCATCGTATCTTTCATTATAAATATCCTCCATATTTCTGGAGATAATTCCATAATCATTCTTATCAGAAATCAATTTTCTCCTTATGATATCTGTGTTACATCATAAAAGAAACTATTTTAGTTTCTAAATTCTGAAACCTTCGAGTTCAAAATATGAATATTTTTGAAGTGGTGTTGGGAGCTGAAGCATGAGTTAGTATAATATAATGACACTTGATCAACGTGATTATGTTACAGTAAGTCATGCTGAGTTTCTAAATGGAACGTGATGATTCACAGATCATAATGTCATTATGTGCTATGTCATACAACTCTTGTATTCTAGTTAATCACTAAAATATCAAGAAAATATTTCTTGATGATTCTGTATTTTCCAGGGTATTCTGGTAATTTAACAAATCAAGATCGTGCCATTACCATTTTTTTCTTAGAACATTAACAATGTTCATTCTGAAATTCATATCTACGAATTCTGGACCATTACAAGCAATGCTTAGTCACAAGAAGAAGAAACGAAGGGACAAAACTCCGAAATAAAAATGGGGGTATAAATCACAGCAAATAAAAGAAAGCATTAACTGGGGATGACAATAATTATAGAAGACAGAAGCAGGAACTTTGAAATATAAGGGAGAATATAAAGCCCGATAATAACACATAAATTACAAACCGTGTATATCAATGTTTATCGCAACATAAAGACACGGGAGAATTAAAAGCACTATAACCCCAAGGGCAAAGTAGAAGTAAGCAGATTCCTCCGGTGGTAGATGAAAAAGAAGAATGACATATATGAAAGTTAGGAGTATATCAAGAATCAGAACTGAATGAAGCATTTTTTTACAATCTTTTGAAAATAGGAAATGAGGAAGAAGATGTAAGAGTAATGAAAATAATGAAACGGGAGAGGTCAATTTATAGCGAAATATCAAACATAGCAATCGAGGCAAATTACGCATTTAATCAAAATAAATCATAATTTCCTTAAATTCCAAAGAATCAAATCTTATTTAGATTATGAAAAGTTTCTATTCCTTAAATTACGGAAATCAATCATTAATACGTCAAGAGTTAAGACGAATCTCTATTCTTCATTTCACTCTTTTACGATAACTTCTCTCATACGCTTCGAATAATCGGATTGTTTTATCCATATTATTTAACGGTGATAAAACTCTATTTATCTACACATATACGGCATGAAAACATTTTTATTGTTAGTCATGACGACCTCACTCAAATTTCGGGACGAAATTTCTTTAACGGGTAGGTACTGTGATGACCCGGAAATTTCTGACCAAATTTAAACTTAATCTTTGTATGATTAACATTTCCGACACGATAAGCAAAGTCTGTAAAACTGAATCTCAAAATTTTTGAACTATTCAAATACCTTTCGGTTATTCTCGATGATTCGCGAACAATTATATATATATAGATATATATATATATATATATATATATATATATATATATATATATATATATATATATATACACTATAACTTGAAAACGTAACAATGTATTAATTGTTTAATATCGTACATTAAACTTATTGGTTTAAATATTTATTTGAATATATATGATAAGTTGGAATTGTACGAATAACTTGCGACGTATATTTAAAACGTGTTTATGAATGTTGAAAATATATATTAACTTGGTCATAAAACGATTTGTTATTATATATATATCAACAAATAGCGAGACAATGATTTATAGAAGTAAATGACCAAAACACTCGAAAGTTTAAGATACACTTTGAATGATATAGTTTATTGATAATTTAAGACTATATTTTGATAAAGGTACGAGTCACAAAACGTAAATTGCGAGTTTTCTAAGCGTACGAAAATGCGTTCGAGAAATCGAAACCAGGACATAACTCGAGTGACAACCTACGAGTCATCGGAACGAAAATTACAAGTCAACTATGCACATGAATTTAATATAATATATAATTAATTATTTAAATTATATATATTTATTTAAATTATATATATATATATTATATATATATATATATATATATATATATATATATATATATATATATATATATATATATATATATATTATATTTAATTATGTCGACAAACAAGAAAACAAAAAATATGTGAGCTGGATCTGACGGCCATGCGATTGCATGGGAAATAGGCATAAAACCTATGCGAGTGCATGAGATTTGCACTAAAATCCCATGCACTCGCATGGGCATCAGAATCAGGAATTATGCATATAAAAGGCCAGTTTCTGCTCGATTTGTTTTACATAAATATCTTCTACTCTCTCTGTATTATTATTTATATTATTATTATTATTATTATTATTATTATTATTATTATTATTATTATTATTATTATTATTATTATTATTATTATTATTAAGATTATTATTATTTATTTTATTATTATTAGTATTATTATTATTATTATTATTATTAATTATATCACTTAAAATACTACGATGAGGTCATGAGCGTGTCACTTTCAAAATGGGTTTTCAAGCGGGATAGAGCTAAGGAAACTATGGGTTATTACTAAGGAGGTTATGGGTATTGTTCGAGGGTATTGTTCGCAAGTCAAACCTAGTATTTATCATCTCTGTTGCATCTACGTACTTTTCTGCAATATTGAATCTCAATATTGATACATGAGCATTCATATCTTATCTTTTATATATTAATAGTGTATACATGTCTAGTGCTCGAGTATATATATTTATACATGCTTGTATGCTAAATTTCATCGTTAAACAGTTTATAATGAATCACGAATTAAATACATATATTACTGGTAAAAGGTATATGATATACATGTTTTCAGAAAGCTGGCGAAAAATCAATAACTTTTCATTTAGAAATCGCGTAATTTCGATGAACGAATCAAAAGATATGGTCAACTGAATTATAATTGACGTTAATTGGAATTGCTTTTGAATCTGCAATTAATATTTAAACAACCTGTTTATGAGATTGATAAAATGCTACTAGCCAAGTAAATGAATCCTTATATAAGGCACGTCTCGTTTTGTTGAACAATTGTCAAAATTGACTTTTTGAAATGACTTTTGATAACTTTTGTATGTCGATCTCGAGCATTAGGATTGTGATACACTATAACCCAACCTAGTTTATTAGACATGTATTGACCAACATATGTTCTCTAGGTTGAGATCTACGGTTAATTTTGCATTCCGAGTTTTGGTCACTTTTTGGTGAATGACCTTATGTGCTGCTAAGGTGAGTTTCATTTACTCCCTTTTTTAAATGCTTTTGCAATATATATTTTTGGGCTGAGAATACATGCACTTTATTTTAAACAATGAACACAAGTACATACTAAATTCTATACTGAGTTTGAACCGAAAATCCCTTAGCTTTGGTAACTAGTAACTGCCGGTTATAAGAACTGGTGGGCGCGAGTAGTAGTATATGGATCCATAGGGCTTGATATCCCCATCCGAGCTAGAGCACTAGCCTTTTAACAGACGTATACTATTTGAGAAGCGTACACGTTGGTTTGCTTGTATTATTAAGATGATTATACAAAGGATACAAATTATATATACGTTAAGTTTAGTTACCAGGGTGCTCAATTTCGTAGAATATTTTGATAAACATTTCTAGATGGAACAACTGAAATCTTGTGATCCACCTTTATATACAGATTATACGCAACATTAAAACTATGAACTCACCAACCTTTGTGTTGACACTTTTAAACATGTTTATTCTCAGGTTTCTAGAAGTCTTCCGCTGTTTGCTTATACGTTATACAAGCTATGTGCATGGAGTCATAGATGCTTTATTCAAGAAAACTTTGCATTCACAAAATCATCACCATGTATCTTATTTTGACTGCATTGTCAACGGATGTAGTATTGTAAACTATTATATACGGTGATTGTCTATACGTAGAAATCATAAGACGTCGAAAATCTTGGATTTATATATTCATTTATGGTGTGCCTTTTCAAAAGAATGCAATGTTTACAAAACATATCATATAGAGGTCAAAACCTCACTATGAAATCAATGAATGATGTATTCGTCCAAAGGGATTTGGAAGGATCGTCACACCGTTTCAAGTTGGATCAGAGTGGTGGTTTAAGGGACTTGGATCTGCCTCTCCTTTTGAAGATTATCTAGACTTAAACCGAGAATTACATTCTATGTGGTTTAGAGATTGCATGATAGTTTTGTAGTTGCCATGCTCCTATAGGATTTAAATCATTATAATTAAAAGTTTGATGAGCGTTGATTTATGATCATAGACGATTGTACTTAATCTCAGATATTATACATTGTGGATGAACCAAATGTGTAATTAGGTAATATAATGACGCTTGAATAACGTGATTATATAACCATGTTACACGGGAAAGTTCACCACGATCACAATGAAATGGGATGGGTAAGTTGTTAAATTTTGATGACATGGAATGTTTTGTGTAGGGAATGTGATGTTTTATAGTATGATAAATGTGATTTTCTTTTTTGTAAGAGAGATATATCGATGAATAGAAATGAAGAGGATGAATTTATGCATACTCTTTCAGGGAGTTCAAGTAAAGGAGTAGAAGATAATTATAAGTCAGCTGACGATACCGAGGATGTTTCTAGGCAAACTAGGACAAGCCCTTAAAATATTTGCTCCGGTCCTGTTGAAATACATAGATAACCTTGTTAGAGGTTCAATGGTGTTTTAGAAGGGGATCTGAGTTTACAATGGTTAATGGTTTACTGTACATTCATTTACCAGGAGTGGTTCATGAGTATACGAATAGCTCAACGAGGAGAGAGTTGTGACATCCTTGAATATGCAGCATAGTACAGGCCGCACACTACTAGAGTGCGCATTGCGCACTCTATCGAGCTGGCAAAGGCTGTTTTATAAATTAGAAGACTCAAGAGTCAAAGTGTAACTATTTTATTAAATGGTCTGAGTTGAGAATCTGGACTCATTTTTACACTAAAACACTCTAGAGATATAGAGTGAGAAACAACTAGCGATCTTGAATATTTAGAGAGAGGAAATTATTGGTTAAAGAAATTGAATGATTTAAGGGTGTTCATGAGACTTGTGTGTGAAGAAATTAAAGGATTTAAGTGTATAAGTTATTTAGCAAGTAACATATCAATGTGTGATACTTACTAGATGTAATTTACAAATGGGTGTGATTTTAGGTTATAGTGTCTATATGAGTTAAGCTTTGAGAGGGTGGGTCTTGTAGGCAAGATCATAATGGGTTGGATTTGTGAGTATAATGGTAGTGGAATAGTTGAAATGGGTTAGATTTCTATGATTAGTGTTCTTTGAGATGAATTGGAATTGTAAATTGATAGTATATTTATGTGTATTTACTTGTATAGGTTGCATTAAAGAGTCTAAGTAACTGCCAATCTTCAAGTATTGTCGCTCGTAAGGTGGGTACATAGCTAGCAGGGTTGCTTTTGTGAAAGGATTGTAAATTATCGATTTGTACCTGTGCAAAAGATGAAATACAATTTGGGGTTCCTAAAGGTGTTTACTTGTTTATTTATTTATGTGCGTTGATTTAATGGTAAGTGATCGTGTAGTCCATTGGGTTGGACTATACTTTACTAGGGGTTAGTCATGTGAGAATGCTAATGATAGGGTTAATTACTATTGATGGCTTGTCACGACTATGTTCGGGCAAGTAGGGTCATCACGGAATCCAGATGTTTATTGTTGGCTGTGCGTAAATTGCATTTTGTGATAATGTGTTGTTAATCATTTTAATTTTGTTGTTTACTAGTTTGTGCTTGATAAGAAATGTTGCTTACTCGTTAATTTGTGTTCTGGGTTTATGTTCAAGTGGATTGAGAGTTCATTCTAAGGACTAGTGAAGAAGATAATAGTGGTAAGTGGATTTGTCTAACTCTTATCACCGTGAAGATGTCGCCACTTGGTATTAAACGTCATTTTGGGGTTGTATTTTGGGTATATTATGTTATCTTTCGAAGTTATAACTAAGTCTTGTTGTTTGTAAGTGGATATGTCGTGTACAATTAACTTTGGTCTTTAAAAGTGTACACATGTGGTTTTGTGATCCTTGACGCAGGAATGCAATGTGTATGCAAGAATGGTTATGTATGTTTTGAATTAGTACATGAACGATGATATGTTGTCAGCTTATGCTTTGAAATGTTCAGTGTTACTTTTGTTTATTATGTGTTCAAATTTAGGTGCAATTTATTTTGTGATTTCTGGGTCAAGTGTCATATTGGATAAAAGCTGGAAAAATTGGTGCATCATAGAGTGTGATCCTCACACGGAAAGTGCGCACCTCACACTATGTCATGAATATGAAATATAGTTTTTACAAAGGATTGCACGCCGCGTACATGCACAAAGTGCTCACGGAGTCACCGCTCACTTATCATATAGATAGTTGTATGGATGTGGATAACTATATGTAGTAATCAGTGAATTATTAATGTTGTTTATTTTCTATGTTAAAAAGAATCCGAATGATCAAATTGACTACACCTATACTAAATAATTATTCTTATTTTTATTTAGCAAAAACTACATTGGAGTATAATTCAACTAATTTATTTATATAGTATAAAAATTCAATAAAATGACAAAAACCACAAATTTCATCACCATAGCTCTTGTAAAGCACAACAGCAATACAATGTTATACAAAATAATGGGATGCGATATATTCATTTCTTTTTTAAATACATCCACTATTATTTACAATTATCCAAAATATCCTTCAATAAATTCAAATAAAAAAGCTGTTTCAATATAATACATACATTATTTAAAAGTAATTTAGTAAATTTGAGTGTATTAAAAACGGTGTTAGAAAATATCAACTCTCCCAAATAATACCCCAAATCTCTAACATCTTTTTTCAAATCCAAAAACCTCAAAGTAAACAACAAGAAATTCTTACCTAATAATCTTTCTAGACTATTATTATGCCCAAAGTAAAGAGGAATTGAAAATTTTCATCATCAATACCACTTCACAAATTAATATACCACTCTGATTTTTCAGTACTATGACCAATGTTGTAAAAAACCTGATTACTCGCCGATTAATTTTCGATTAATCAATTTTAAGAGCAATCCGTTCCGATTTTCCAAAATCCGTTTAATTAATCGTACAACGTAAATTGATCGGTCAAAATTGAAAGTAATCAAAGTTGGTCAAAGTCAAAATTGGTCAACATTTAAACATAATTTTAAACTAAAACTTTGTAATTTTTGAACATAATGTACAATTTTAGACATTTATGTTAATGTTTATGTTTATATTTATGATTTTCTTCTATGAGATGTAATTCAAAGAAACCATTAAAAAGGTTGAAAACCAAGGGGCGCTTCTTAGCCCTTAGATCATTTTTTATCAATGAACCAGATTAAAACACCAAATAATACAGGGAGATTATTCTGGTCATTTTGCAAATTTCAGATCTCTACGTACAGTAACATGTTCTTCATCTCATCCTCAAAATTTGAAATCAACAATTGAAATGTTATTCATCACGAATTAAGCTCAGTAACTCGTTTCTATTCATAATATGAAGGTTCTTTCATCTTCAATTCGGATTATATATCATCAGATCTAGATTAATTTGATCCTCTTCTTTATCGTGACCTAAACTTGAGGAGTTGTGGCCCTTGGAACAATCTAGTTGCTCTAAGAACGAATTGAAGGCATTTTTAGATTCCTGATACTTTCGTGAAGCTACGAGATGCTTCAATTATCATTGACAAACATCTCATATCTCAAAATCTCAAGGTCAAAGTTCGCTCAAATTTGGTCAATATTTCAGTTAGCTTGATTAAGTGATTTTCAAGAGATGATGATAATTTTCAAGCATTGTAGAAGTGATTTCCAACTGGTTTTGTGTAGAATTCATGACCTAAAAACATATAGATAACGATTTTGAATTTTTGGTCCATATTCACTCGATGCTAATGTTCATCAATGATTCCTGCAAATTTATGATGATTCAGGTTGTATTAATGATTCAGGAGAACTCTATGACTGTTTTGAAGCAAATTTGGTGTAGGATTCATCATCTAAAATTCAAAAGTCAAAACAACAACATGATACTACAGAAATCTGATGTTACTACTGAATTAGTGAAAGATTTTTTTTATTTTTTTTTTATTTTCGTACAATTGTGAATCCTGATGTTACGATAAAATGTGCTGGATTAAATGCTTATATCCCATGTGCTGGATTATGAATCATATTTGATTGCTTGATAGAATCAAATGATTGTGTTGTTATATAATCATAAAGTTAGTCATTTATAAAATAACAGGTGATTAGATTGTACAATCACAAGTGACTGACTAAAGCATTAATGCTCATATCCCATCTATTGGCTTATGAATCATATAATGTCAGTCAATTACAATCACATGTGATTAGTTTATTCAATCACAAGTGATTGGCAAAGCACAATCACATGTGATTAGATTATTAAATCACAAGTGATTCGCAAAGTACAATCACAAGTGATTGACAAAAAGCAGAATCAAAGTGATTGGCAAAGCACAATCACATGTGATTAGATTATTAAATCACAAGTGATTGGCAAAGTACAATCACAAGTGATTAACAAAAAGCAGAATCAGAAGTATTGACAAAAGCACAATCACATGTGATTAGATTATTCAATCACAAGTGATACGCAAAGTACAATCACAAGTGATTGGTAAAAGAACAATCACAAGTGATTGGCAAAAGCACAATCACAAGTGATTGGCAAAAGCACAATCACAAATGATTGACATGTAAAAAAACAAGTACCTGTTTAATAAGTCAAAAACATCAAATCATATTAGATAGAAAAGAACATACATAAATGTTAAACCATTACATCAACCATGTTAAAACCATTACATCAACCATGTTAAACCATTAAAACGTACATAAAATGTCACACCATTACATCAACAATGTTAAACCATTACATAACATGTTAAACCACTTCAATTTTCTTTTGCGAATAACTCTTTTTTTGGTCAACACGGGATTATTTTTCAATTGCGGGTACTTGTTCTATTTCTTCTTGTTCACCTTCAATGTGTGAAGAATCAGAAGGTTCCATTGAATTTGATATTGTTGTACATCCTTTGAATTTATAGCCTTCTTTTTAAGATTAGGTTTAACGTCATCGTCGATAACAGCAGCAACTTGTTTTCTCTTACATGTAAACATGTATTTTACAAAAATAGATAACTAAACATTAAATTAATAAATCACATGTGATGGCATTTGTATGCTAATCACTTGTGATATTGCATTCCAATCACAAGTGATTGGAATCCAATCACATGTGATTGTACAATACAATCACTTTATGATGATATAATAAGGCAATCATGTCATTCTATCAAGCAATCAAATATGATTCATAAGCTAACACATAAAATCAATAAATCATAGGTGATGGCATTTGTATGCTAATCACTTGTGATATTGCATTCCAATCACAAGTGATTGGAATCCAATCACATGTGATTGTACAATACAATCACTTTATGATGATATAACAAGGCAATCATGCCATTCTACCAAGCAATCAAATATGATTCATAAGCCAACACATAAAAAAATATGATTATAAAATAATGGAAGGCAAGCATTTCATTGTATAATCACAAGTGATTGAAAATCGTAAAAATTACATTCTGATCAAAACTTACATTCTGATTATTCAACAACAAATATGCAACTGAGATACTGATTAAGAAAACGTATAAAACAATCACAACATAATAACATGTGATTAATAACTATATCACGAAACTCTAAAATTAAAAAAACAAAGGCATACAACCACAATTGATTAATTATAAACAAATCATCAATAAAACATAGTAAAATTACCTTTAGATTTGGCCGGATCTTGTTTAATGGCAGGAGTTTGATTTTCAGCCGAAGATGCTTTCGAAACCCTAGAATCCTTTGTTTCGCCATTGTTGATGAATGTTGTAAACTGATGATTGTTGATAGTGGATTAGATGATCGTGAGAGAGATTTGAGATCGATAGAATGAACAAGAGAGATCGAGAGAATGAACGAGAGAGATCGATAGATAGTTTTGAAACCCTAGAATAGAGAATGAGATCGAGAGAGATGTTGAACGTGTTTGAGTGTGTGTGTAAAAAATGAACATACATTTAAGTGTCTGTAAAAAATAATTGCAGTAAATGGACAAAAATGCCCCTCTGCCCAAAAATGCTTATATTTGATCAATTTAATCTAGACCATTGATCAACATCAATCTAATGGCTGAAATTGATTCCCTCAAACCTAAGATAAAACTTGGACTCAAATGAATATCCTTCTTTCTTCTATATTTATCAAGGTTGTAAAAGTCGCGAGTCGGGGACGCATCGGTCGAGACCTAAAAAGGACGCTTCGGCCTAGTCGGGGACGCTTCGGGGACGCATCAGTCGTTGACCAACGTTGACTTTATTAATAATTTCTTAAATATATATTCATATATGTATAAAATAGTTGATTCTGAACCATAAATTTCTTAAATAAGAACTTGAATTTAAATACAATCAAACTTCAAACTCAATTAATGTTACCGAGTATATAATCAGTAAGGACACAGAGAAAAGAGCGGTCCAAAAAATGAAAACAAACCCAAATTTTAAAACATATCACATCTTGACGAAAATTTAACTAATTTTGACCGTTTTGACCAACTTTGACAGTCTTTGACAGACTTTGACCAAACTTTTAGATTTGACCGTCTTTTGAGTCGTTTTCAGAAAAAACGGGATGGAGAACCCAAAAAAACGACGCATCGGCCGACTTTTACAACACTGATATTTATACATATAAATTTTAAATTTTAAAATTTAATATTTAAATGTATAAAGTACAATCCGATTAATCTCCGAATTATCGATTAATTCCCGAATAGCTAATTTTGCAACCTTGACTATGGCCATTCCCTTCTCTTGTAATCCACCTGGGCTATGATGGCCTATGGGTAGTGGTCATGAATTACTGCTTCTGACTCGCATAAATCGTGTTACATAATAAAGGCTATTCTCAATGTTCCATTTTAGACCCTCACATTACTGCAAGCACAAAAATACAGTCCTTAATAAACTTACCTGAAGACCTGAACTTCCAGAACCTTAACATTATGTTAAAACTATTGAATTTTGAGTCAAGCTTGTTGTGGAATATTATAAGCATGGTTGAATGTGCAATCCTGTTTAAGTTTTGAGAGTTGGAGGGCTTACTAGCAGTTCTGGATTATGGAAGAATGTCTATGAAATATAGATAAAGATTTAAGGGCTAATATGAAAATATAGTGAAAAAGAATAACTAAATAAATTTTAAATTACTCCATAAAATTATACGGTTTATTGCTCAAAATATGAAAATTAGGTTCAATCACATATATTCATTTTGATTATAACTATAGATCCAAAATATCGACGACCATAATCGGACTTCCGCTCTACATCTAAAATCGGTCCTTTTTTTATCTTCCGGTACCTTCTGATTCTCCATTGATGCTGGTTATCTAACGAACTTTATTTAATTTGCTAGTTATCTAATTTCACACTGTTTTATTTTTCAATTTTTTGTAAATGTAAAGTTGAATCATGGAAGTTGATTGCGTTCACAAATTAGGTATGTTACCAGAAAGTTGCGAGTTGAAAACTTGAATTTGGGTATTAATAGTCTAAATCAGAGCACATATATTATCATGTATTTCTAACGCAAATTTTGACTGTTACCCCTAAACTTTCATAACGTTTTTTTTTTTTCCTTCATGATGTTTAGAGAAAACGCAGGTAATTAAATTTTCATCCGGTTTACAAAAAACTATTTTCGAATTATTTGTTTTTCACAAATACATAAGGAGCGTTTAGTTTAAAAAAAATGTCTCCATTTCTGTATTTTTAAAGGATTAGAAATGTTTGTAACAACCTGTCCCACATGATAGAGAAAAAAATTATGAGTTCCTTATTAGTTTAGTAAAGACTAACTAATATCTATCACCATGATTTTTAGTTGAAACCGGGAGATATCTCGTTAGTCGATTGCTTTAGCTTTGAGGGTCGTTACATGTTTTGTGTCTTTAGAAGACATATTTGCCCATGGCGCGTAATCGTGGGAGCAGGTTTAGGTTTCAACCCCGACACCTCATAGCTAAACATAACCACTAGTCAATAAGTATGCCCCACATTATGGAATTGGCAGCCGATTGTGGATCAGTGTGGGTTGCTAGTTATCAAACTTTTGCCACCAAAAATTTTAATCATCATTCCATTTTACACAATTAAAAAAGGTAGAAAATACTTTTTCATAATTTTTTAGATTTGTATTTGAACTGCAAACAATGATTTTTAATGTCATATACCTCCTTGTTTTGTAGATTATACTCATGAATCTATTGCTTGTTTAACATGATCTGGCCTAATCTTCATTGCGTGATTTTAGAATGGTCTAGATCCTTAGGCCACACACAATCGTTCCCTTCTTTCACTGAACTTCTCTCCTCCACATCAGTGCCACATCAGCACAAACCCTTTAACATTCCTTTCACTAAACACTCACAATCATAAACTTCACTACCCCACTTTACCCATTTTTTATTATTATTTAAAACTTAAAATATAAATATAAATAACATTTATAAACTGAAAAAAATAAAAATAAATACGGATTAGATAATAATAAATACGGATTAGATAATAATACGGATTAAAAATAAAAATAAACCCTCCGCAGCTCATCACCATCGTCACAGATCTGGTTCTCTTCATCGTATAATTACTCCGGTTCGTTTTTCCCTCATAGATTTGGTTACAATCTGCTGGTTTGCAACATCTTCAACAACAACCATAATCAATGTTATTTATATTGAAGAAATTAATAAAAAAGAAATAAAAAAGTAGAAGAAAAGGAAAAAGAAGAAGAAAAGGAGAAGGAAGAAGGTGGGCCCCACAAAGTCGAACGTTAGAAGGGTGAGGGGACTCACTGGCGGCAGCTGTGGCGGAGGTGGTGGTGGGGGTGACCCGGTGGCGGACGGGTGGCGGCTCCTTTCACGAGCCATTACATGTGGCCTTATCCTTATGTCATTCATTTTATAGTTTTTTTTTTTTTTTTTTTTTTTTTTTTTGTGCAGGTCAAAGTGATATAAAGATGGTGTTACAAGTTATTTCACAAAATGTGAAAATAGACGATGAATTACCGAATGTCCTGATTCTCGGGCCACCTTCAGTCTTTAATCTCTACGAGCGACAATTTTCAGAAAAATACCGTCTCCTTAAACCCTGGGAATCATCTCTTCCTCTCAAACAATACCTTGTCACACATGCAGATTCTGTACAGGCTGCTTTTAGCTCTCCTAAGCAACCCATTAACACTGATATATTACAGATGTTGCCTGAGCTTCGTCTTATAGCGACAAGTAGTGCCGGGGTTGACCATATTGACCTTTGCGAGTGCAAAAGACTTGGAATTAAAGTAACTAATGCCGCCTCAGCTTTTTCGGAAGATGTTGCTGATTCGGCTGTTGGTTTATTGATTGATGTCTTAAGAAAAGTTAGTGCTGCTGATCGGTTCGTTAGGGCTGGCTTGTGGCCCCAGAATGGAGATTATCTTCTTGGTAACAAGGTCCTCCCTTTATCCTTCCATGACACATGTGTGTGTGTTTATGTATATCGTATGTGTATGTTTTTACATACATATGTACAGTCAAAAGTTCAAACGAGAATAAAAAATGGTATAGAACTGGGAGAACTTTCAAATTACAAGCATTTTCATACGTGAGCAGGTTATATCACTCTAGTTAGCTTTTTAATGAAATATATAATTTATCGTTCACATGTGCAAATATGTTTGTGAGCATTTTATAATAATTTAAAATTTAACATGGTTGCGACGCCCGTTGCGACGGTTTGGTGACTAGCCCTCCCCGTCTCGAAGAAAACCGTCTAATATGACAGTAAACGGTCAAAGTTCGGGTCAAAGCCGGTCAAAATTCAGAAAAGCCACAAAGTTGGTGAAATTGGTCAAATTTGTCGTATTTTACTTTGAATTTTTTGTAATAAAATTAACATTGATAGCGAATATGAGTACAAATTAATCAATTAAAGTTTTTGGCTTTAAAATGTGTATACATATATACATTTATATACTAGTACTTATATATATAAAAGTCAACTTTGGTCAACGTCCGTCTCGACTCCGTCTCGAACGTCTACCTTTTTAAGACCCGACCGTCTCGACCCCTGTCTCACGTCTTTTGCAACCTTGGTTTTTAACTCTTGGTTGTCAAGGATATGAGTATTAAATAACATTAATATGTAATTTGTTGCATATAAATGCATAAAAACCATGTAATTAAATATTTTTGTAACTCTTTTTAGTTCTCGTTTGAATATGACCCTGTATGTATCTGTATATAGATACATATATGTGGTCATGTAGATAAAGCATGTATGTATGTTTGTATATACATAATTGTAGTATATTTGTGTATGAATTCAGTTGGGTGGCAAGCAAGTTGGGATTGTCGGAATGGGAAGCATCGGTTTGAATGTTGCAAAGAGGCTTCATGCATTTGGTTGCATCATCTCATATACCTCCAGAAATAAAAAACCACATCTTACCTACCCTTTTTGTGCCGACATTAACGAACTTGCATCCCTTTGCGATATTCTCGTTATCTGTTGTGCGTTAACACACCAAACCCGTCACATGATTGACAAAAATGTTCTGTTAGCTTTAGGAAAGGGTGGAGTTATTGTGAACGTTGCACGAGGTGCAGTTATTGTTGAGAAAGATTTGGTTGAGTGTTTACTAAAAGGGGAGATTGCAGGTGCTGGTTTGGATGTTTTTGAAAACGAGCCGAAAGTTCTGGAAGAGTTTTTTGAGTTGGATAATGTCGTTTTGAGCCCTCATAATGCAGCTATGACTGAAGAGTCGTTTAATAGTATTTATGAACTGACTGTTAGGAATTTGGATGCTTTTTTCTCGAATAAATCGTTGATGAATGTGGTTGTGTAGGTGTGAATGAATCAACTCGTCATAGCGTTTGAACGTTTTCTATACATCGGAAAATTGTTTAAATGGATTCTTGGTTTCAGAAACGCAGCCCGGGACTGCGTATCTGTCACTAGTATATTTATTGGTACTCATTGGATTGTATTATTGTCGTTTAAGACCAAATACAGTTATTTGTGTTGTGTTGATTTCGAACTGGCTATTATTAAGTAGAGTAAGTACTACTTGTTTAAAATCATACTCGATCATCTATGGGACATATCATGTTTAGAATTTGTGGTTGAAAAATGTCCATGTCGTGACCAACATAATTATCCAACTTTTGTAGTACATCTATAAACTAATCACCCATTTTGTCCAATTAAAACTGTCATTTATGGAATTATGATAACCAATGTACATCAGTTTGTTATTTTAGTTCAGGAGATTTTGGCAGTGAAAAGGAACTGATTAATTCCAAATTAGATCTTTGGTATGCAAAATCAACGAAGCAACATATAACTTGGCCGCCATATTGGTATGAAAAGGAACTGATTAATTCCAAATTAGATCTTTGTGCCTTGAATTAAATTTGATGGTGAATTCACAATCAACTTGGCCGCCATCGTTGATCTCACTTATTATTATCTATTTATATTTCCAATTGATCAGAGAAAGTGGCACAATCATTTTATCTATTACATCGATTATACATCTAGTATTACATCGATTATTATCTTTACAGCTATTTTTTTTTAATGGATCAAGCATCTGAATTTAGATGGTACGATAGTAACACTAACAACAATTATTTTAGAGGAAATAATATTTGTGTTCAGGAAACTTATTGTTCTCCTTGAGCCTACCCTCTTTGGAGGCTAACATCCATCTTTGCACAGCCAAAAACAATTTTTAGCCCATCTAAGCAGGTTCTTAGGCCCATTGGCAATATTCAGCAGCCTTATCGCAAGTTTTTAGTACGTGTGTGCGTCGAAACGTTGGTGATGACAAGTGGTACAAGGATACCGGGGCTACTGCTCATCTAGCCTCAGACTCAGGTAAACTCGACACTGTTTTTAATAAAAGCATTATACATCGGTTATTGTTGGTGACGGTACCACCATACCTGTATTAACATCCGGAAAAACCAGATTAACCAACCCTTACCGACCCCTACACCTGCATCATATCCTTGTTGAAAAACCTAATTTCTGTCAAACAATTTGTTGGTTGAATGTTGATTAATGAACTAAACGACAAAGTTAAGCATGATGATTAACCAAAGAATATGTTTTGATGATGACACATATATATGCATAAGTGATGACTGACATCTTAACATAAAATACGCAAGGTCACTAATCCATACTTTATCTTGCAAATGACCAAGTTAAACATTGCTTAAAGAATGAGATTAAAGATCAGCAAAATACACGGTCAAGGTACGGTCGACCGTATACCCAGCTGTAGAACCCCAAACTGAATTGCAACGCAGTTTTATGAAAACAAGTTGCACGGTCGCCACCACGGTCAACCGTAGTGCGGCCACAGTTTTCTCTGTCACCAATTTTGACCAAATTAAGTTTGACTAGTTCCCGACATCTATAATTCATGAAATATTTCTCAACATGCTTAGAATAGATGCCCTTTTCATACTCAATCGAGTTTTGGTCATAAAAACACTAATCGTGGTTAATTACACCTAATGACGTCTTTATGACAAATTAACCAAGATTATGCATAACACATTAGTGTTAAACAATAACTTGTGATCTTAAATCTTATATAGACATTCTTAGTATGATCATCAAGTACCAACACACTTAAGCTAATATCACTAGAACAATAATTATTATCAAAGATGACTTAGTGATTAATTAAGGGTAAATAAAGAACAATGCTTTCAAATGTAACTAGTAAAGACTTGTAATCCTAAAATACACTTAGATACATTTAGGATGGTCACCAATTCCCAACTAGAGATTGCTCTTCCCTTGTGCATGTGTTGGACATTAATGTGTGCTTACAAATTAATCATGCAATATGTTATATTGAAAGTAAGCTTGCTAAAAGTTTAAATTAAAAGTTGTGCAAATATCTATATGATTGATCTTAGAAGTAACTATCTCTTGCTATGTGTGAGTATTACTTGCTACTTGCTAATATGTTTAATACTCATAAATTTGTCAACTTGATTAATATGCTTGCTATGTGCTTACTAGTTAGGATTCAAGTAACTAGCCTACTCCAATAAACTAAGTGTAAAATGGTTTACAATGAAATTATGATCAATTGTTTATTTGGTCTTGTCTAAGTAACAAATTGTGATTGCTTGTTCAAGTATGACTTAACTTTGATGTCTCTACATACTTAATGATTATCTTAGAAAGACATCATTCAATTAATCTCTATCTAAGCTTAAAATGAACATGACTTGTGATTAATTGGAACTAGGAAGCTAATGACATATTGACTAGTATTTAGAATTGAACCAAATGCATTAAAGTGACTAACTAAGTCTTGACCAAACTGAGATTTTCCAAAATATCAATCAAGACACTTCTCCAAGAATGTTAGGTTTGCCACTATTGGAGTGTTATGTCACTTTCACCCAATAAAAGCAAATCTCGGACACTTAATGCATATAGTACTTATATAGGATGTTTGGTTTCTTTTGCAAATGCTAGAAGGAGTAAATGTGCCAAAATGTGGTGTTCAAATTTGAGTCAAACGGCTATACAACGGATACCAATTTTGGACTGGAGCACGCACGGTCGAACCACGGTCGACCGTGCTGGCAACCGTGTGTCAACGGCTATTTTTTGAATCCCACTATAAAAGGCAAGCATTAAAGAGCATTTGAAGCTAACCCTCTTGCATATTTTAAAGGCTTATTTCCGGAGATAACAAGGGCTCTAATTACTACTCAAATGTGATCAAGCAAGAGAAGATTCTATGATCTTATAGATATAGAATTTGGTTGTTGTAAACTTACTAATCAAAATCATTAATCTTGTGAGTTTACTTAGTGTAATGTATATCCTAGTATTGTCTTAGGATCATCATTGCAAAGTGTATAAGTCTTGTAACTTCAATTAGTGGAAGCATAGGCTAGCTTAGTGATCTACTTCCTTAAAGGGACTTAGGAAGTTGATTAATCTTATTTGGAGATTAATGGTCCAAGGTGAATACAAGTTGATCTAGGTGGGAGTTGATCTTTCAAAGGGATAGAAAGATTAGGTTTGTTGTCTACCAAAGAAGTTGAAGACTTGTAAATCGGATCTCCACTGGATTTGGAAAAAAGTGCTTAGTGAAGCAACAAATCCCGATTAGTGTAATCGGAGAGTGGATTAAGGTGGATTAGTTAACATCCACCCGAACCACTATAAATCTTTGTGTCTATGTTCTTTGCATTACTTTAGTCATCATTTTGAACATATACACTACACACATCAAGTTTGAGTTAAATTGGTTGATCATAGTTAATCGAATTTGGTGATCAATCGAAAAAGTGTTAACAACGTATTAAGTAATTATTCACCCCCCCCCCCTCTAGTTACTTACAATTGGTATCAGAGCGGTTGCTCAAATCATTGCTCTATAAACGTTTTTGAAAGTTTCAAAATTCATTTTGTGCAAAAACTTGAGTCAACGATTCTCTGATGAACTCAAACTATGAGATACTTGGAAGAATTGGTGAAAGAAGCACCAATCTTTAATAAGATAGATATTGATGTGTGGAAATTGAGATTTGAGACTTATCTCAAATCCAAAGATTACTACTTGTAGAGAATAATCAAAGTAGGAGACTTTGTTCCACAAGCAAGTTCAAGACTAGAGAAGTCAACATTTCAAAACAATGATGTTTTGAAACAATTTGATGCAATTTCACTTCTTCATGGAGTTCTTCCTAATGACGAAAGAATAAAGATAATTTCATGTGAAAGTGCAAAGGAATGTTGAGATTCACTATGCTCCCAAGAAGAAGAAAACTCTAGGAGTTTAAAGGGTAAAGGAGTAAGGAAGAATTTGGAGAAGCTTGGATATTTTCAAGAAAAGGGTTTGAATGGAGATGAATATTTTTGCCTCATAAGTTCTTGGGATGATCTAAATCAAGATGGTCAAAGTGAAGAAGAGGTTGAATCTCCCTTCAAAGAATATGATGTCTCAAGCATGGATTGTAATTAGGTACATGTATTCTATCATTCTAATTATGAAGAATTGTTAGATGATTACAAGACTATTAAATTTGTGTATGATAGTAGTCGTGACAAAGTAAAACTTTTGGAGAAAGAATTACACAAAGTTAGACAACTTAACAAAGTTTTAATTGATGAAAATAACACTTTGAAAAGAAAACTTGAAAGGATAACTATTTATGATTCATCAAAAGATAAACTTGAAATGAATGTGTGTCACGACTCTAGCAAACACAAACCATGTAATCAAAGTCCATTGTCTATTATTAGAAGAATTGAGAACATGGGGAAAATGGATCAAACTAGCAATTCAATGGTAGTGATAAGTCAAGGATTGGGTAATCTTAAAATCAATCAAAACCAATGATCAAAATGCTAATGAGAATAACCTTCTCAAAAAGACTTTGAATTAATAAAAGGTTTTTCTTACAAATGAAAAATTGTTTTTGAAAAATGATTTTAAAAGATTATTGAAGGAAGCTTACTTGTATTAGGATTGTGTGTTTTTGTGAAATATGTATTGCATGCTAAATACAAGATGGATGCATTTTGTGTATACTATGTGTATGATTGAATATATATATATATATATATATATATATATATATATATATATATATATATATATATATAGTATATTACGTGTAATTGATGATTAAACATCGGGAGGATGTAATCATTCAATGTTAGGGAAAGAAAACTTGTCCTCAAGTATTCTATAGAACCTAAGAATCGTCAAAACGCGCTCAAAAGAAGAAGAAGTGGAGAAATTGGTGATCAGAAGAGTCCACGGCTGAATCATGGCTGACCGTATACACGACCGCATATTCCTGTTTTGTACATCTAAAAAATTCCTTCACGGCTAACACCACGGTCGACCGTGCTTCGACCGTGCGTGGTCTGATTCTGTTTTATATTAAATAAACCCTCACTTTTATTTATTTCAAACTCACTTCAAAACACACACAGCTGAGGAGATCGACCGCACGAAGAAGAATACGCATTGCTTCAATCTCAATTCCTACTTTCGGTATGATTAATCCTTGCTTTCCTAGCATTCAATTGTATTTGTATGATGAATTAGGGTTATGAAGAAACCCTAACTAGAATGAGTCAAAACTCAAATTAATGCAAACAATCAAAATTGTTCTTGAAGAACAACTTAAGAAACGATTGTAGTAATGCCTATCTATGCATTAATTCGACTTGAAACAATTCTAGGGTTCATTATACATCTAAGTTAGATTTTCATAGAATCATTGTTCATATGATATAAATGATATTGTTGCAAATTGAGTGTAATAATGTTAGATGTCAAAACATGTGTTGATGATGATCTTAAAAGTCTAGAACACATATGAACTTTGTGAAAATCATAATCTAGTTGCAAACTCATTAACACTAATGAAGAGTGAAAATGTGAAGAACATTAACATCAAAACATCTAAGTATTGATGATAATTAAAGTTTGCAAAACTTGTTTCCTACAATTGAATTATACACTTTGAATTAATTTGAAGTATCATTGTGTAGAAAATGGCAAGAACCAGGGATGCTCAATCAAGGGGTGGTGAGGAAAGATATAATCCTCCAGCTGATGCAAGACAACGCACACTATACAACAAGAAATGGCTCAAAGCGAGAACAATCGCCGAAGGAAGAATTATAAACCTTGAAGCATTTCCTGAAATAATCGACAAGCTATTCCAAAGGAATCTAGCATCTTTTGTGCTAATCAATGGATCTATATATCCTGAGCTAATAAGAGAATTCTATGCCAACTTCAGTTTTAACTCCGAAACAAAGGTCATAAGATTTCATCTTAACAAAAAAATGGTGGGAATACCCTCTCGAAACCTTTGGTGAAATTCTGGGTGTACCTACTGAGGGAAGGGAGTTCTACAGCAGAAGACACAAGCTGGAACATCTTCCTGAATTTATTCAAGCTACTGATGCATTAACCCTGCTTTACAGACCTGAAGCCAATCACTCTGAAATCCTATCCAAGGGACTAACCGGAAAGGATCTTCGTTCGAATCTTGATATTCTGAACAAAATCATTGACCACAATATCTACTGCAGGCTAGGAAACCACTCCCACATCTATGTTACTCAAATCTATGTTATGTGGGCAATTGAACTAAATGTAGAAATCAATGTGGCTTTTCTAATGGCTTCTCGAATGAACAACTTGATGACTGAATCAACTAGATCTCTTCCTTATGGTATGCATCTGAATAGCTTGTTTAGCTACCTCAAGGTAACTCATCCTATCGCTCAACAACCTTCATTTGAACCACTCGACAAGTTGACCATCATTCGAAGTGGTCATCTACCAGAAACCTCTCGTGGAAGAAGATCAAGTCTTCAAGAAGATCTAGATGAAATTGAGAACTATCAACCAGAGGAGGAATCAGATGAAGAAGAAAGAGAAGATGAGGAGGCGAATCTACAGGAACATCAAGAATTTGTGAACTCAAATTTTGAAACCAAGATCGACAGGATTCTTAAGCGGGAGGAAGAGATTAGTGAGAATCACTCTAAGTTCAAGAAGGCATTGATAGGATTTGTGAAAACAATCTCATGTAGTAGGACATAACTTGTGTGTTTAGGGTAATGAACCTTATTGAATGCTTATGTGCTTTGTGAAGTGCTTGAATGTTGGCACTAAACAATTATGTGTAAGATAATTTGTGATGTTATGTTTATTGTTTGTTTAAATTAATCTTGCTTGCATACCCATGTAAAAAGATAAATTTGCTTCTGTACGGCTACTCCCATGGTCGACCGTGATTCGACCGCAGAACACTTGACAAAACTGATTTGTCCTAACTCTCTTACACAAATTCAATGATCAATAGATTGCAAAAGGACAAATTGATATTTCTGTCAAAGTGCTTTCAATTCATCTACCCACCCCATCAAGTTTGCTAGACAACATTCATCATTTGTCTATAAAAGCAAATACATTCAACAAATTCACACCCACATCACTTATTCCAAATATCTCCTTGCAAACCAAAAATTCTTCACATGAGGTCTATTGTTGAAGGGAGAGAAGTTCTTACACATCATCTTACTACCTACTCTCTTGAAAGCTTCTCAAACATCAAGTGGGATGCTTTTCTAAATCTGAGAGGGCCACTTTATCCACTTCACATCAATGAACTCTATGAGAATTTTCAATTCTCACAAAATAATGAGAAAATCTCATTTTCTCTTTATGGAAGAAATCATTCATTAACTCTTAAAGAATTTGGAAATATTATAGATGTTCCGAATGAAGGGCGAACATTCTTTCTAAAACCAAATTCATTCAATGAATTTCCTGAATGGGTTAAGAGAGACGGTGCACTAGACATTATGTGCAACGGAACACTTAAACCCGAATACATCAAAAAGGATGGATTCCTTTGTCAACATCTTGCATCAACGTATGATCTCTGGCAACAGATCATCACTGCAAATGTTTACGGAAAGGGGGAATTACTGGATCGACTTGATGCAAATGAAATCACCTTCTTATGGTGTCTCTGGAACTCCACCAAAGTAAATGTTGCATACTTCATGGAACCAAGAAGGCAACATGCAGCTCAACATGGTATCAGTCGCCATACTTTTTTCGATCCCTTTCTTTTACTCTTCTTCTCAACTTTAAAACCCTAGCCTACTATTTCTTTTGTTATACTCTTTCTGGCTACCGAGTTATACACTTTGCCATCGATTTATATATTTTTCCATCATCAGTCATCTTTGCTATTACGGAGTACTTCTTTGGTAAAGTATCAATATTTATTTAGTTCTTTATTTAGATGGCACTTACCAAATTTTGTGCCTTGAATTAATTTTGGTGGTGAATTCACAATCAACTTGGCCGTCATCGTTGATCTCATTTATTATTATCTATCTATATTTCCAATTGATCAGAGAAAGTGGCACAATCATTTTATCTATTACATTGATTATACATCTATTATTATCTCTACTGTTATTTTTTTTAATGGATCAAGCATCTGAATTTAGATGGTACGATAGTAACACTAACAACAATTATTTTAGAGGAAATAATATTTGTGTTCAGGAAACTTATTGTTCTCCTTGGGTCTACCCTCTTTGGAGGCAACATCCATCTTTGCACAGCCAAAAACAATTTTTAGCCCATCTAAGCAGGTTCTTAGGCCCATTGCCAATATTCAGCAGCCTTATTCGCAAGTTTTTAGTACGTGTGTGCGTCGAAACGTTGGTGATGACAAGTAGTACATGGATACTGGGGCTACTGCTCATCTAGCCTCAGACTCAGGTAAACTCGACACTGTTTTTAATAAAAGCATTATACCATCGGTTATTGTTGGTGACGGTTCCACCATACCTGTATTAACATCCGAAAATGCCACATTACCCAACCCTTACCGACCCCTACACCTGCATAATATCCTTGTTACACCTAACATTGTGAAAAACCTATGTTCTGTCAAACAATTTGTTAGTTGAATGTTGATTAATGAACTAAACGACAAAGTTAAGCATGATGATTAACCAAAGAATATGTTTTGATGATGACACATACATATGCATAAGTGATGACTGACATCTTAACATAAAACACGCAAGGTCACTAATCCATACTTTATCTTGCAAATGACCAAGTTAAACATTGCTTAAAGAATGAGATTAAAGATCAGCAAAATACACGGTCAAGGTACGGTCGACCGTATACCCAGCCGTAGAACCCCAAACTGAATTACATCGCAGTTTTATGAAAACAAGTTGCACGGTCGCCACCACGGTCAACCGTAGTGCGACCGCAGTTTTCTCTGTCACCAATTTTGACCAAATTAAGTTTGACTAGTTCCCGACATCTATAATTCATGAAATCTTTCTCAATACGCATAGAATAGATGCCCTTTTCATACTCAATCGAGTTTTGATCATAAAAACACTAATCATGGTTAATTACACCTAATGACATCTTAATGACAAATTAACCAAGATTAGGCATAACACATTAGTGTTAAACAATAACTTGTGATCTTAAATCTTATCTAGACATTCTTAGTATGATCATCAAGTACCAACACACTTAAGCTAATATCACTAGAACAATAATTATTATCAAATATGACTTAGTGATTAATTAAGGGTAAATAAAGAACAATGCTTTCAAGTGTAACTAGTAAAGACTTGTAATCCTAAAATACATTTTGGTACATTTAGGATGGTCACCATGTCCCAACTAGAGATTGCTCTTCCCTTGTGCATGTGTTGGACATTAATGTGTGCTTACACATTAATCATGCAATATGTTATATTGCAAGTAAGCTTGCTAAAAGCTTAAATTATAAGTTGTGCAAATATCTATATGATTGATCTTAGAAGTAACTATCTCTTGCTATGTGTGAGTATTACTTGCTACTTGCTAATATGTTTAATACTCATAAATTTGTCAACTTGATTAATATGCTTGCTATGTGCTTACTAGTTAGGATTCAAGTAACTAGCCTACTCCAATAAATTAAGTGTAAAATGGTTTACAATGAAATTATGATCAATTGTTTATTTGGTCTTGTCTAAGTAACAAATTGTGATTGCTTGTTCAAGTATGACTTAACTTTGATGTCTCTACATACTTAACGATTATCTTAGAAAGACATCATTCAATTAATGTCCATCTAAGCTTAAAATGAACATGACTTGTGATTAATTGGAACTAGGAAGTTAATGACATATTGACTAGTCTTTAGAATTGAACCAAATGCATTAAAGTGACTAACTAAGTCTTGACCAAACTGAGATTTCCTAAAATATCAATCAAGACACTTCTCCAAGAATGTTAGGTTTGCCACTATTGGAGTGTTATGTCACTTTCACCCAATAAAAGCAAATCTCGGACACTTAATGCATATAGTACTTATATAGGATGTTTGGTTTCTTTTGCAAGTGCTAGAAGGAGTAAATGTGCCAAAATGTGGTGTTCAAATTTGAGTCAAACGGCTATACAACGGATACCAAATTTGGACTGGAGCACGCACAGTCGAACCACGGTCGACCGTGCTGGAACCGTGTGTCAACGGCTATTTTTGAATCCCACTATTAAAGGCAAGCATTAAAGAGAATTTGAAGCTGGCCCTCTTGCATATTTTAAAGGCTTATTTCCAGATATCACAAGGGCTCTAATTACTACTCAAATGTGATCAAGCAAGAGAAGATTCTATGATTTTATAGATATAGAATTTGGTTGTTGTAAACTTACTTATCAAAATCATTAATCGTGTGAGTTTACTTAGTGTAATGTATATCCTAGTATTGTCTTAGGATCATCATGGAAAAGTGTATAAGTCTTCTAACTTCAATTAGTGGAAGCATAGGCTAGCTCAGTGATCTACTTCCTTAAAGGGACTTAGGAAGTTGATTAATCTTATTTAGAGATTAATACTTGTCCAAGGTGAAGACAAGTTGATCTAGGTGGGAGTTGGTCTTTCAAAGGGATAGAAAGATTAGGTTTGTTGTCTACCAAAGAAGTTGAAGACTTGTAAATCGGATCTCCACCGGGTTTGGAGAAAAGTGCTTAGTGAAGCAATAAATCTCGATCAGTGTAATCGGGGAGTGGATTAAGGTGGATTAGTTAACATCCACCCAAACCACTATAAATCCTTGTGTCTATGTGCTTTACATTACTTTATTCATCATTTTGAACATATACACTATACACATCAAGTTTGAGTTAAATTGGTTGATCATAGTTAATCGAATTTGGTGATCAATTGAAAAAGTGTTAAAAAAGTATTAAGTAACTATTCAACCCCCCCCCCCTCTAGTTACTTACACAATTTAATAAAGATAACAAATCTACTATTGAATTTGACGAATTTGGTTTCTATATAAAGGATGCTCGAACCATACATACTCTCATTCGATGTGATAGTGATGGTGACCTTTACCCCGTCACCCCGTCTAACACATCCAACATTGCTTTACTTACATCGAGTCAACCTCTTTGGCACAATCGCTTGGGACACTCGGGTGATCATATCTTACATACTTTATTTTCTCGTGGTTTCTTTAATTGTAACAAACCTCCTGTTAAAACCTTATGTCATGCGTGCCAGTTAGGAAAACATGTCAAATTACCGTTCTCTCATTCTACTTCTATTGTTTCAAAACCCTTTGAAATAATACATTCTGATCTATGGACATCTCCCATTGCCAGTGTAGGTGGTTTTAAATATTGCATGTTATTATTAGACCACTTTACTCATTTTTTGTGGATATACCCTCTTCGCAAGAAATCTGACGCCTTTTCCAAATTCTCAAACTTTCATGCATATGTTAAAAATCAATTCAATACCACAATCAAAGCCTTTCAATGTGACAACGAGGGTGAATACGATAATGCCTCCTTCCATGACCTCTTTTCTACTCATGGCATTGAGTTTCGTTTCTCATGCTCGCATACCTCCTAACAAAATGGTATGGCAGAACGAATGATCCGCACTATTAATAATAGTATTCACTCTCTTCTCTTTCATGCTCGCCTTCCACCTGAATACTGGGTTGAGGCACTTCACCTGGCCACACACCTTCTTAACATTCTTCCCTCCAGTTCTATCTCAAATGATATACCATTCACTAAACTTTTCAACAAAAACCCTAAATTTTCTCATCTTCGTGTCTTCGGCTGCTTGTGTTACCCACATCTTCCAACACCTCACAAACTCGCCAAAAGTTCCAGCCCATGTATCTTCCTTGGCTACCCATCAAATCATCGTGGGTATTGGTGTCTTGATCTTGAAACCAAAAAGATCATTATTTCCCGCCATGTCACCTTCGATGAGACTATATTTCCATTTGGTTCTATGCAACCAAACTCCTCTCCCTCTTACTCGTTTCTCGATATTCCCAGTGAGTTCCAACCTCACCCACTCCACCACCACACTGAAAACCCTATCATCCCACCTACTACTACTACTACTACTACTACTACTACTACTACTACTACTACTACTACTACTACTACTCTGGTTCCTGCTTCCACCGACCCTGATCCTTCTTATACCGATGCTTCAGTTACTATTGTTGCTTCGACCTCTGTTCACCCTTCCTCGACTAGTTTGATCACCCCCACTCCAACGACCCACAATCAACACCCAATGCTCACTCGTGCCAAAACTGGAATCCACAAACCCATATCTCACTTAAACTTAAATGTTAACACCCAACCATATATTCCTAAAACTCACATCCAGGCCCTTTCTGACCCTAACTGGAAACAAGCAATGATTGATGAATATAATGCTTTAATTAAAAATGGTACTTGGGTTCTGGTTCCAAGACCTTCGGGTGTTAATATTGTGAGATCTATGTGGTTGTTTAAACGCAAGTTACACTCTAATGGCACTTTAGATAGGTACAAAGCTCGTTTGGTGGCTAATGGCAAAAGCCAACGACCTGGTATTGATTGTGGTGAGACTTTTAGTCTGGTAGTAAAACCGGAAACTATTCGGGCTGTGCTTAGCCTATCTGTTTCTCGACACTGGCCGATTCATCAGCTAAATGTCAAGAACGCATTTTTACACGGTGATCTTACAGATACTGTCTACATGCATCAGCCTCCAGGGTTTCATGATCCAACGAAACCAGTTTATGTATGTCATCTTTGCAAATCATTATATGGTCTCAAACAGGCTCCTCGTGCTTGGTTTCATAGGTTTGCTCAATATGCTCTTCGTGTTGGTTTTCAACATAGCCGCTGTGACTCATCGCTGTTTATTTACCGACATGGGACTCATACTGCTTATTTATTGTTATATGTGGATGATATTGTTCTTACTGCTTTGTCCACCTCTCTTTTACAGAAGATTATCACTTCTCTTGGCAAGGAATTTGCCATGACTGATCTTGGACCTTAATTATTTTTTGGGGATATCTGCTACTCGTAGTACACATGGCATGTTTCTGTCTCAACGAAAATATGCACTTGATATTTTGGATAGGGATGATATGTCTAATTGTAAGCCCTGCACCACTCCTGTTGATACAAAGTCCAAACTTGGACCTGATGGGCCTCCAGTCACGAATCCCACTTTATATCACAGTTTGGCTGGTGCACTTCAATATTTGACATTTACTCGACCTGACATTACATATGCTCTTCAGCAGTTGTGTTTGTTCATGCATGACCCAAGAGAACCTCACTTCGGTGCTCTTAAACGCGTGTTGTGTTATATTCGTGGGACAATTGATAATGGGCTTCAGATTTTTCCGTCCTCCACTACGAAACTCATTGCCTAATCTGATGCAGATTGGGGAGTTTGTCCTGATACTCGTCGCTCTACGTCTGGGTATTGCGTTTTCCTTAGTGATAATATTCTATCTTGGTCTTCTAAAAGACAGGCAACCGTATCTCGTTCAAGTAACGAAGCTGAATATCGAGCGGTTGCTAATGCTGTTGCCGAGACATGTTGGATATGCAACTTACTTCGCGAACTTCACTCACCGCTCTCTCATGCTACCTTGGTTTACTGTGATAATGTAAGTGCGATTTACCTCTCTACCAACCCAGTACAGCATCAACGCACAAAACATATTGAGATAGACATACATTTCGTGCGTGATAAGGTAGCTACGGGCGATGTTCATGTTCTTCATGTCCCTACTACTTCTCAGTATGCTGATATTTTTACTAAGGGACTCCCTACACAGTTATTAACAGATTTCAAATCCAGCTTGAACGTCCGTTCTCTCACTCCCGTTCCAACTGCGGAGGTGTATTAGATTGTATGTATATATGTATTTGGATTAGTCCAATTGTATAGATGGGCTCGGACTGTTAGTGTTTTAGCATTAGGGTTTCAGTTTTGTATTCTATAAATATTGTAATGTTTGTGTTAATTTTCATTGAGAAATATTTGATTTCAGAACTAACATTAGATTCAAAATTATATGTGTTATACATAATTACAATGTGAGTGAAATAATAAGCCTTAAAACTATATATACCATGCAAAGTCACACGTACACAAAAATAATAATATGATACGAATTAGACACTTTTGAAAAGAACATTAAAATCTGTAAAATATTATTTTCAGCATCTAGACGACTAATGTGTGTTGAGAACACCAAGAACCCTTAATTTTATAACAAGATTCAAATACTACAAAGCAAGCACACACAACTAACGAGCAACTAGGTCCCGGTCATCATAGCACTTTCCATTCAAGCATTCTATTTAAGTTCGTCCCAAGAGAGTAGGTCAATTGAATATTTACTATATTATCTAATAAACAAAAAATGGTGAATAGTAACTAGGGGCATTTTCATCCTTTCACCTTTGTTTTTTAATTCTAATTCAATTTCAATACACCAACAAAGACCCCCACACTTTCTTCAACTATTCAAATCGACCTCCCGAACAGGGGGTAAAGTGTCAAATAACTATTTTCATAAAAAATATTAAATAAACTCCACCCAAATATTTAACGGGTCATATCTTCTCGCTCATAACGAGTTAAATTTTTCCGACACCATCGTTCAACTCGAAATAATTTTAGGAACACAATGTCACTAACTATACGTAAAACGGACGCTTTTTAAAAAAAGCTAAATATTTGGGGTACTTTTCACACACGTTGATTTTGCGTTAAATTTTTAAAAGTCGATAATTACATAGCTTAACGCCGAGATGGACATATATTGTTAATTTAAAATAACATTTAAATCTTTCACGAGTTATACCTTTTAGTTCGACTCGAGTTGCGCTTCAACGACATCATTCTTTAGCCACGAAATAATTTTACAAACTAAACGCAATAAAATATATTGAAAACCGAACCCCCGGCACGAAGTGAGGGTTCCACAATTAGTTGAAACTAATAATCGTCCTAGTTTGATTAAGGGGTTTTGGTTGATTTTGACTAACAACTAAAACTCGCAACAATAAGCAAATAACTAAATATCGAAATATAAATCAAGGAACTAAGTAGTGTCCACTTATCTAATCCACCCTTATGCTTCATTTGCCCCGTTTTATCCCAATTGCTATCGCATTCGTTGTTGAACTATTAGATGTTTAATATCACTATTAAACCTTAATCAAGTTACACTTTGCAAACTCACATAAGCATCAAATTACAAGATCAAGTTGAACCATGAGAAGTCATTGAGATTATGCTTGGATTAGTATCACTTAAAATCCCTTAGTAATCAACATCACTTAAGAAAACTAAGCACCACTAGTTTTGACTAAGAACACCTTGAAAACCAATACAATTAGAGGACACATTCACTTATAATTATTTCCTTGATTGTCTAGATCATGCAAACATGTTGAAGTACAGATTGAATCTCATTAGAAATCCTTTAATAATGATCAACAACTCATATAATCAAGGTTAGGTTCAAAACAATAACTAGCAATGGATCAATAGCTAACTCAATAACAATTACTCAAGTATTTCATTCAAACAATAGTTATTCAATCAATTTGGGGCAAAACCTTACATTAGAGTTTCATAGATAAGCAAACACAATCAAATTAGCCAAGCATGGCTAAACTAACACTAATCAAAGACAAATTATCACAAATATACTTCATGTTCAACAATTACAAGTATTCAAATGAAAACAATGAAAATGAAGGTGGAGATTACAACCCAAATAAAGAAATGATGTAGATCTAACACTAAAATTACTTGAGCTTGAGCTTAATCCTCTAAATTAGCCTTAATCTCCCACTAGATAATGAAATTAGGGTTTTTAGGGTAAGATTTGAGGTAAAAACTGCAGCTCTCCCTTTAAACCTAATCCCATTTTCTATTTATAGCCTTGACAAAATTCTGCACAAAACAACGAAGATGTGGCGCATTTGATAGATGATGCGCCGCATTTTGTTGCTGATGCATAGGGATGGCGCACGCGGTTAACGGGCACGGGTTCTATATACCCGCGACCCGCCTGTCGGGTTTCTTTTTTGCACGTTGAGACCCGTTACCCGCCCACGGGTAAAAACTATTCGCCCATGCCCGTGACCCGCGGGTACCCATGACCCGCGGGTAACCCACGGGTAATAATAATATACAACTTTTTATTAGAAAATCCAAATAATTTTATTAATTATAAAACCATATGTACAAGCTATATTTATAATGACGTGAAAATTAAGTCTTTTACTTGTATATAATATTATATTTCTAATCATTATTCAAATACTAGTAAAATAGCTTTTAAATTTAATAATTGTAAGTATTAATTTGTGGGTAAATTAAGAAAAGTCTCATGTATTCACGGGTCGGGCTTTACCCGTGACGGGTAGTATATACCCGCGACCCGTCAGCGGGTATAAATTTTTACTCGTACCCGTGCCCGTGGGTAAGATTTAATGATTTTACCCGCCCATCGGGGATAGGGTACCCGCGGGTCACGGGTTTTTTCTCACCCATTGCCATCCCTATTGATGCGCCGCATGTGGTTGAGTGAATGCGCCGCATTTATAGATGAATGAGCCGCATTTTTGTGCCTTAAAATATTCTGGTGCTGAAGAGGCTAACTTTACACTAGAGATGGCCGCATTGGCCATTTTGGTGCGCCTCATTTGTCGAAATCCTGCATTCTCTTGGATTTTGCCACTTTTGTTCACTTTTTGGCTAAACTTGGTCAATTTTGCACCAAGAAATGATATTTAGCCATGAACCAGCACTTTGCTCAAATAAACCCCTTCCAAGCTCAATAATCCACTAAAAATGAGTGAAACGAGGGAGATATTGCGAGGTAAAATATGTGTAAATCGAGCTCAACGACCTTGAATGGCAAGATACTTTCATAGATTCTTGCTTGTTGGGTCGATTTAGGGTGATCTTGGGAATTTCAGCCAAATCTTAAACCAAAAATTAATCCCCGCCAAGTGCTACTCCATTTGGCGGCGCACATCTATGAGTTAAATTGCGTGTTTAGTGAATTGACAATAGATTAAAAATAAATGTATTATACGTAACTACAATGTGAGTGAAATAATAGGACTTAAAACTATATCTTACATGCTAAGTCATGCGTACACAAAAATAATAATATGAAATAAATTCAAAATTTTCAAAAAAAAACATTAAAATTAGTAAAATATTATTTTCGGCATCTAGACGACCTTGAATAGCAAGACACTTTCATAGAGTTTTGCGTGTTAGTCCGTTTTAGGGCGAACTTGAGAATTTCAGCCTAATATGAAACCGAAAATTACTCGCCGCTAAATTCCATTCTATTTGGCGGCACATATCTATGAATGAAATTGTATGTTTCATACATAACTAGAATGTGAGTGAAATAACAACCTTAAAACTTTATATATCATTATAAGTCATGCATACAAAATAAAAAGATTGAAATATCATTTTCAGCATCTAGACGACCTTGAATGGCAAGACACTTTTAGAGAATTCTGCTCGTTGGACCGATTTAGGGTGATTTTGAGAATTTTAGCCAAATCTGAAAACCGTAAATTACGCTCCGTCAAATGTTATTCCATTTGACGGCGCATATCCATGAGTTAAATTGCGCGTTAAGTGAAGTGACATTAGATTCAAAATTATATGTGTTATACATAATTACAATGTGAGTGATATAATATGCCTTAAAACTATATATACCATGATAAGTCACGCGTACACGAAAATAATAATATGATACAATTTCAAAATTTTCGAAATGAACATTAAAATTAGTAAAATATATTTCAGCATTTCGACGGCCTTGAATGGCAAGACACTTTCAGAGAGTTTTACTCGTTGGCCCGTTTTAGGTGGCTCTTAAGAATTTCAGCCCAGTCTTAAACCGACAATTACTCGCTGTAGTGACCCGAACTTTTCCATGTTTATATATATTAAATGAAATTGTTATTTACATGATTAAGTGTTTCCAACATGTTAAGCAATCAAACTTGTTAAGACTTGATTAATTGAAATAGGTTTCATATAGACAATTGACCACCCAAGTTGACCGGTGATTCACGAACGTTAAAACTTGTAAAAACTATATGATGACATATATATGGTTATATATATAGTTAACATGATATTATGATAAGTAAACATATCATTAAGTATATTAAAAATGAACTACATATGTAAAAACAAGACTACTAACTTAATGATTTTGAAACGAGACATATATGTAACGATTATCGTTGTAACGACATTTAATGTATATATATCATATTAAGAGATATTCGTACATCATAATATATTGATAATATAATAATTTAAAATCTCTTTTGATATTATAAACTTTGGGTTAACAACATTTAACAAGATCGTTAACCTAAAGGTTTCAAAACAACACTTACATGTAACGACTAACGATGACTTAACGACTCAGTTAAAATGTATATACATGTAGTGTTTTAATATGTATTCATACACTTTTGAAAGACTTCAAGACACTTATCAAAATACTTCTACTTAACAAAAATGCTTACAATTACATCCTCGTTCAGTTTCATCAACAATTCTACTCGTATGCACCCGTATTTGTACTCGTACAATACACAGCTTTTAGATGTATGTACTATTGGTATATACACTCCAATGATCAGCTCTTAGCAGCCCATGTGAGTCACCTAACACATGTGTGAACCATCATTTGTCAACTAGAATGAAATTTTTCATAAAATTACAAAAATATGAGTAATCATTCATGACTTATTTACATGAAAACAAAATTACATATCCTTTATATCTAATCCATACACCAACGACCAAAAACACCTACAAACACTTTCATTCTTCAATTTTCTTCATCTAATTGATCTCTCTCAAGTTCTATCTTCAAGTTCTAAGTGTTTTTCATAAATTCCAAAAGTTCTAGTTTCATAAAATCAAGAATACTTCCAAGATTGCAAGTTTACTTCCAAGTTTTCTAAATCCATTCCAAGTAATCATACAAGATCAAGAAACCTTTGTTACTTATAGTAGGTTATCTTTCTAATACAAGGTAATAATCATATTCAAACTTTAATTCAATTTCTATAACTATAACAATCTTATTTCGAGTGGAAATCTTACTTGAAATTATTTTCGTGTCATGATTCTGCTTCAAGAACTTTCAAGCCATCCAAGGATCCTTTGAAGCTAGATCCATTTTTCTCATTTCCAGTAGGTTTATCCAAGGAACTTGAGGTAGTAATGATGTTCATAACATCATTCGATTCATACATAAAAAGCTGTCTTATTCAACGTTATAAACTTATAATCACTAGAACATAGTTTAGTTAATTCTAAACTTGTTCGCAAATAAAGTTAATCCTTCTAACTAGACTTTTAAAATCAACTAAACACATGTTCTATATCTATATGATATGCTAACTTAATGATTTAAAACCCAGAAACACGATAAACACCATAAAACTGGATATACGCCGTCGTAGTAAAATCGGGGGCTGTTTTGGTTGGGATAATTAAAAGCTAAGAAGAACTTTGATTTAAAAGCTATACTTCTGGAAAAATGATTTTTCTTATGAACATGAAACTATATCCAAAAATCATGGTTAAACTCAAAGTGAAAGTATGTTTTTCAAAATGGTCATCAAGATGTCGTTCTTTCGACGAAAATGACTACCTCTTTCAAAAACGATTTGTAACTTGTATTTCTGACTATAAACTTATACTTTTTCTATTTAGATTCATAAAATTAAGTTCAATACGAAACCGTGGCCACTGGAATCACTCAAAACGGATTAGAAACGAAGAAATGGCGAGTAAAACAAGATTGATAAAAACTACTCATTTTACCTACGTGAAAGTTAGTAATAAATCTATTCCAACCATAACCTAATCAACTTATATTGTATATTATGTAATCTTGAGATACCATAGACACGTATACAATGTTTCGACCTATCATGTCGACCCATCTATATATATATTGCGGAACAACCATAGACACTCTATATGTGAATGTTGGAGTTAGCTATACAGGGTTGAGGTTGATTCCAAAATATATATATAGTTTGAGTTGTGATCAATACTGAGATACGTATACACTGGGTCGTGGATTGAATCAAGTATCGATTTATTTCTGTAAATCTAACTGTGGACAACTAGTTGTAGGTTACTAACGAGGACAGCTGACTTAATAAACTTAAAACATCAAAATGTATTAAAAGTTTTGTAAATATATTTTGAACATACTTTGATATATATGTATATATTGTTATAGGTTTGTGAATCAACCAATGGCCAAGTCTTACTTCCCGACGAAGTAAAAATCTGTGAAAGTGAGTTATAGTCCCACTTTTAAAATCTAATATTTTTGAGATGAGAATACATGCAGGTTTTATAAATGATTTACAAAATAGACACAAGTACGTGAAACTACATTCTATGGTTGAATTATCGAAATCGAATATGCCCCTTTTTATTAAGTCTGGTAATCTAAGAATTAGGGAACACATACCCTAATTGACGCGAATCCTAAGATAGATCTATTGGGCCTAACAAACCCCATCCAAAGTACCGGATGCTTTAGTACTTCAAAATTTATATCATATCCGAAGGGTGTCCCGGAATGATGGGGATATTCTTATATATGCATCTTGTTAATGTCGGTTACCAGGTGTTTACCATATGAATGATTTTTATCTCTGTGTATGGGATGTGTATTGAAATATAAAATCTTGTGGTCTATTGTTACGATTTGATATATATAGGTTAAACCTATAACTCACCAACATTTTTGTTGACGTTTAAAGCATGTTTATTCTCAGGTGAATACTAAGAGCTTCCGCTGTTGCATACTAAAATAAGGACAAGATTTGGAGTCCATGTTTGTATGATATTGTGTAAAAACTGCATTCAAGAAACTGATTTCGATGTAACATATTTGTATTGTAAACCATTATGTAATGGTCGTGTGTAAACGGGATATTTTAGATTATCATTATTTGATAATCTACGTAAAGCTTTTTAAACCTTTATTTATGAAATAAAGGTTATGGTTTGTTTTAAAAATGAATGCAGTCTTTAAAAAATGTCTCATATAGAGGTCAAAACCTCGCAACGAAATCAATTAATATGGAACGTTTTTAATCAATAAGAACGGGACATTTCAGTTGGTATCAGAGCGTTGGTCTTAGAGAACCAGAATTTTGTATTAGTGTGTCTTATCGAGTTTGTTAGAATGCATTAGTGAGTCTGGACTTCGACCGTGTTTACTTGAAAAAAAAAAGACTGCTTAACAAATTTTGTTGGAAACTATATATTTTTAACATGTGAATATTATGTGATATATTAATCTCTTAACGTGTTTAATATTATGTGATAGATGACTACCTCTAGAACTAGTCCCATTGACTAACCTAATAATAATGAAGAGTCTAATGTAAATTGGAATGATTCGTGGACTGATTCACAAGTTCCCGAAGAGGAACCGGAAGAAGAGTCGGAACCGGAAGAAGAATCGGAACCGGAAGAAGAACCAGTGGGGAAATAATAAAACGGTTAAGTAGAAGAAAATCCTCAACCAACCGACCAAAGTTAATTATGGTCAACGGTGTTTCCGCCAAGGAAGCAAAATATTGGGAGGATTACCAATTCTCCGATGAATCGGATCCCGACGAGGATTCCGATGATGTTATAGAAATTACCCCAACTGAATTTAAAAAGGAAAAAGAGAACAATAAGGGAAAGGGCATAAAAATCGAGAAATCTGATTCTAACCCCGATGAACTTTATATGTATCGTCAACACCCGTATTTCTTAAGTTGTAACAATAACCCGGGAACCTCTAAACCACCAGGTTTTTCTAGACCAATGTGGAAAACGACGGCTCGTATTAGGGGAACATCATATATCCCTAAAAACTTAGCAAAAAGAACCAAGTTCGAAAAAGAAGAAACGAGTGAGTCGGAATAAGATAGTTGTATTTGTGCGGTGTAATATATGTAATGTAGTGTGCTTATGCTTTACGATATATGTAAAAATTGCTTGTATTAATAAGTATCTTTTATGAATCTAACTCTTGTCTATTTTACAGTATAAAAACACAAAATGGATAGACAACCCAATATTTTAGAAGACTTACCCGGAGACATGATTGATGAAATCTTGTCTAGAGTCGGTCAGAATTCCTCGGCACAACTATTTATGGCAAAATCAGTTTGTAAGACATTCGAAGAACGTTCCAAGAATGCCTTGGTTTATAAAAGGCTTTCGTTTGAAAGATGGGAGATATCACATTGGGAAACCCATAAGTTACGATGTGTTTACTTTGACGCATATATTGCGGGGAACCCAAATGCTATTTTACGCAACGGGTTAAGAAATTATTTTGACTCAATGTATCCGAATATAGGACTTCATGATTTAGAAAAAGCGGCTAACATGCAACATAAAGAAGCATGTTATGCTTATGGGTTAGTAATGTTCGCTTCTCACCAAAGTGAGAAAAAGAACATCGGGCTACAACTATTAAACAAAACGTTCCCACAAGTGACGGAGTCGGTAATTGGGGTAAGAAATGAGGTTTTTAGGTTATTACGAGACTGTTGGTCATTACGTAACCTTCACCCTTTTGACGACGTTACAACACGTTGTCATACTATCGGTCACAACGGTTACGTTCCGCAAGACCAAGGATGGGAAGTGGTATTAGTAAAACCAGAATGCATGACTTGTTTCTGGACGTATGAATTACGTGTCTTTGTTGCCTTTGCTGAACGCCTTATTTATTAACTAGAATTATCTTCGCAACTACTTTGTATCAAAGTTTTATGTGCTATATTTCATGCTATATGTAAAATAGCGGTATTATAAGTTTGCAAGTTATTGTATAAAGGTTTGAATATGATATATATATTTTTTTTTGTTGTGATTAGTTTTTCATATAGAATTGTAGTAGTTGAAATGGTATGTTAGCTACTAAGTATGAACTTAACGGGTAGGTACTACCCGAATTAAAGAGTATAAAACGCTAATATGAAGAAAGAGCTTTTATAAATAAGTTCATATTACGCTACGAAATACTATTGACTACTCTTGATATTCTATATGATTAACTCGTTTCATTTGACTATTTTGAAGGAAATGGCACCGACTACTTGTAACGACCCGCACTTTTTCGATCATACTATACTTATAAGATTAATATTTACATAAATTAAACCTTGCCAACATGATAAGCAATCCAAATTGTCGAGACTTGTATTTCCGAAAAGAGTTTTACACAACGTTTGACCGTCTAGTTTGACCGATGATATCACGAACTATACAATATATGATAATTATACGTTTGTGTATATAAATGTATATATACATATTTAACATGATTAATAAATGTTTTAATATCTCATTTTGTATTAATAACAACAAGTTATATGTGTACTTTGAAACTACTAACTTAAGTTTTCAAAACGATAACTATACGTAACGTTATTTGACATAAATACTTAAGACATATAATGTTTATACATATATTGTATAAGTAATGTATTTAATCACTTTTAAAGATTTAAATACATAAAACCATATAAGTGTATTCACAAAAGATAGCTATATTTGAATCCTCATTCCATTTTTCACAAAATTTCTATACGTATACCTAGAGTATTTGTACTCGTATCATACCAAGCTCCTATACGTATTTACTAATAGTAAATACACATCAAAATCACCACCTAACCAGCCATTATTCATGCCATGAGGGCTAGGTAATTGAATTTGGAAGCAATTAGGACTAGATACATAAAATTATAACTTGGAATTTTTGTCCATATACACCATGGAACACGTTTTTGGTGTATATATATACATGATCATTTTGCTTCATTTACTACTTCAATTTCCTAGCTAAAACACACACTCTTTCTTACTCTCTAAACTCCATAACAACCCAGCAAAATTCCATAAAGATCTAGCTTCAAAAACCATACTAAAACACCATAAGAAAACCATACAAAAACATTTCAAGAAAACCCTCCAAGAACACCAACTTACTTCCAATCTTTCATCCACTTCCAACACCCTTTTGATTCTAGCTTCTTACTTCTCTCTTACAGCAACTTCATCCAAGGAACTTGAGGTAGAATCTATGTTCATAACCTTATTCGATTCATATATATATAGCTATCATATTTTGTGGTATACAAGTTTAACAACAAGAACATAGTTTGAATGTTTTCAAACTTGTTTGCAAACTAAATAGATCCTTCTAACTTAACTTTTAAAATACTTCAAGACCTGTAATATAACTTATGTATATGCTAATTTAACAAGGTAAAACTTGGTTTTTCAAAGTATAAGTATTTTTAGAAAAATGGTCATTAAATGATTTTGTTGTAACAAAAATGTTTAACTTCATATGTTTCACTAATGTTTCACTTATGCCGTATGATTTTGAATACAAACTAAGGTATTTACAGTTCATAGTCTTAAAGAGGGACTCGATCCAAGGAGATGGCAAGTTGAATCAACGAAAACGGACTTGTAACGAAGAAACTATGACCGAAACAAAATTGGTTATCCAAGACTTAAATGACTTCGGGATTCATTGGAAAAATTTACATAAAATCACATACTTCTAAGATAACATGATATTTTATATATATGTACTTACAATTCAATTTCATATGGTTCAGGATCACCCGTAAGCAACACGAGAAGATTAATCATAGGATCCCATGTTTGTACGCAACACGTCATTTGACAACACCGGTACTTTATGTACGCAACACGTCATTTGACAACACCGGTACCGTGGGTCAAGATTAATCTCGACCAATACATATACGTTGGGGTTTTATTTATTTCGTTGGGGGTTTTATTTATTGCGGGTATATTAAACATCTAAAAATGAACCATTAAAAATTAAATTGCTAACCTCGGACAGCTAACTACGGACTAAGGAAATATTCAAAGTATTAAAAGTATAACAAGTATATATTTATAACGTTTGTTTAAAAATGAAAACATATTGATATATTATATATGGATAGGTTCGTGATATCAACCGGAAGACCGAGTCAAATTATTTATATCATCAAGACAAGAGTGAGTATATAGTCCCACTTTTAAACTCTAAATATTTCGGGATGAGAATACATGTATTTTATGTTTTACATTATGGACACAAGTAACTGAAAAATATATTCTACGTTGAGTTGTACCACTGGCATACTTCCCTGTAGCTTGGTAACTAATATTTACAGCGGTATTGTAAACGCGAATCCTGTTGATAGATCTATCGGGCCTGACAACCCCAACCGGACTGGACGACCAGTATTCAACGGTTGCACAGTACTTCGTTTTGTGACTACACTTGGTACGGTGTAGTAAGATTTCATATTAAAGGGAATATGCGACGTGAAAATGTTAAGTATGGTTACCAAGTGCTCAACCACTTAGAACATTTTTATTAAACTGATTATATACGAAATCTTGTAGTCTATATATATATTGCAGCCGGCATTAAACCTATATCTCACCAACTTTATGTTGACCTTTTAAAACATGTCTATTCTCAGGTGATTTCTAAAGCTTCCGCTGCATCATGTTGGATCTAACCAGGATCTTGCGTACGCATGTTTGTGTCAAAAATAAAACTGCATATCCGAGATGTTGTATTGTAAAATATGCTAGAAACCGTGTTGTTGTCATCATTTGTAAAGTTTGTAAGTCGAAGATTATCGCTAAACGTTAATCTTCTTTTTATTGTCTTAAGCTTGTAACAAAAATAATGGTTATGGTTTGTAATGTATAATATATGCAGTTTTCTTTCAAAAATGTCTCATATAGAGGTCAATACCTCGCAATGAAATCATACGTTATCTAACGCGTTCTTATGGTTAAGGACGGGTTATGACATGTGGTATCAGAGCGTTGGTCTTAGCGAACCAGGTTTGCATTAGTGTGTCTAACCAAGAAGTCGTTAGGATACATTAGTAAAGTCTGGACTTTGACCGGGTCTGATTTTAAAAACCATTGCTTATCACTGTTGGTTAAAAATTTATATGTAAATATTATGTAAGTACTAATGGGTTAGTTGTTATGTGATAGATGTCGGGCTCGAAACTTATTATCACATTCAGCGACTCCGAATCAGAACCTTCAGATTGTGTTTCAGTCATTAACATATCCGATGACGAAAGTGGTATTTTTGTGGAAGACTCACAATTTCCGGATGAACCAACTATAGAAATATCGGAAAGTGAACCCGAGGAAGAAATACTAGAAATTACGAAAGAAAAATTCGATCAAGGAAAGAAACGAAAAGCGAATGAATTAGAAAATTCAAATCCCGAACTTAGTGAGAATGACGTGGCACCAATTCCACTCAACACTACCACCCCTATTCCCGCTATTCCTATTAGTGCTATCCCCGCATCTAGTTCTTCGGCTCCTCAGCCAAAACGTAGGGTGACAGCTAGGATTCGCGTTGGGGGATTCCCTGGACATAAATGTTTTGGGAAATAGACCAAATGATGCGCTACCGTATTAAACCATGGAATCACATAATGTTTTGTATAATATTATTAGTGTGGTTTGTTTAAAGTTTGATGTAAGCATATGTAAAATAGCGAAGTATGAAATGCAATAATTTTCCATGGTTAAGTATTATTTAGATTGTAGTAATTGATTCTGTACTAAGCTATTAAGTATGAACATTAACGGGTAGGTACTACCCAAGATATAATTATAAAACGCTAATAAGAAGAAAAGGCTTTTATAATAATACCTGGTTCATATTATTAACAAGCTATAAATGTACTATAAATACACACTACATCTATAATAATCCATGTGAATAATTATTTTTTTTTATTAGGAAATGGCGCGATTGAACCGAATGACGGAACAAGAAGTCGAGAACTTCATCAACCAGCGAGTCAACGATAGAATGCTATGGGTCGAAGCTGCAAGAGCTACTGCAGTTAATCCAAATCCTCGTGTAGGATGCTCCTACAAGACGTTTCAAGCTTGCAAACCTTCATCATTCAGTGGAACGGAAGGACCTATCGGTTTAACCCGATGGATAGAAAAGATGGAGACGGTGTTCAAAATCAGCGGTTGTGATGAAAAAGACATGACCAAGTATGCATCGTGCACTTTACAAGATAGTGCACTCACATGGTGGAAGAATTATGTGAAGGCGGTAGGAGGAGATGTAGCTTATGATACTCCATGGGAAGAATTCAAAGCAATGATAATCACCGAGTATTGTCCAAGGAATGAGGTTATTAAGTTAGAAGATGAGTTACGAAGTTTGAAGGTGGTTGGTACTGAAATCACCAACTACAACCAGCGATTCATGGAATTAGTTTTACTATGTCCTGAATTGGTTCCAACCGAAGCACGGAAGATTGAAATGTACAAAGGTGGTTTGCCCAAAAAGGTCAAGGCAAACGTTACGGCATCGAAACCTAAGACAATTCATGAAGCTATAACCATGGCGAACGAGCTAATGGATCAGGTCATTTTGGACAAGAAAGCATTCAATACTGAGGTGAAGGTATTGGGGAACAAGAAAAAGTGGAATGGAGGTTATGATCGAGGTAACCAACAACAACCTTATAAGAAACAAGAAACCACGAGAGGTGCGGGTAGCGGTTCAGGCTTTGGTTACAAAGGACAAAGTCCTTTATGCAACCGTTGTCACAAACATCATTTTGGTTACTGCAGTGTGTTGTGCACCAAATGCAATAGACAGGGACATCTTGCTGAAGATTGTAAGGCTCTCGTTACAAATGCAAATGGTAACAAGACTCCTGCCACCAACGCAAATAGAACTGCTTTGGCTAACATTACTTGTTTTGGGTGTGGAAAACAAGGTCACTATAAGAGTCAGTGCCCGAATCCAGAAAAGAATGGCGGACCTGCACGTGGAAGAGCGTTTGTTATTAATGCTAGAGAGGCACGAGAAGACCCGGAGCTTGTTACGGGTATGTTTACCATTAATAACTTATCAGCATCTATTTTATTTGATACTGGCGCCGATAGAAGTTACGTGTGTATAAATTTTTACACTAAATTGAATTGTTCATCATTACCTCTAGATGCTAAGTACTTGATTGAGTTAGCTAATGGTAAACTAATTAAAGCCGATAAAATTTGTCGTGATTGTGAAATAAATCTAGCCGGAGAAACATTTAAAATCGACTTAATACCCGTGGAATTAGGAGGTTTTGATGTAATAGTCGGCATGGACTGGATGTCCAAAATAGGAGCGGAAATTGTTTGTGCCAAGAAGGCAATTCGTATTCCTGGTAAGGATAAAATACCGGTGATGATTTATGGAGAGAAGGGTAATTCAAAGCTAAAACTCATTAGCTGTTTGAAAGCCAAGAAGTGTTTAGAAAAGGGATGTTACGCTATTTTAGCACATGTTAATAAAGTCGAAAAGAAAGAAAAGTGCATCAACGACGTGCCTGTGGCAAGAGATTTTCCTGAAGTTTTTCCGGAAGAATTGCCGGGATTACCTCCATTTAGATCGGTAGAATTTCAAATAGATTTAGTACCAGGAGCTGCACCAGTGGCTCGTGCTCCATATAGACTTGCACCGTCCGAGTTAAAAGAACTTCAAAGTCAGTTAAAAGAATTACTGGACCGTGGATTCATACGACCGAGTACTTCACCGTGGGGAGCTCCAATTTTGTTTGTTAAGAAGAAAGATGGATCTTTTAGGATGTGTATAGACTATCGTGAATTAAATAAGTTAACTATCAAGAATCGGTATCCACTACCGAGAATTGATGACTTATTTGATCAATTGCAAGGATCATGTGTTTATTCAAAAATCGACTTAAGATCGGGCTATCATCAACTACGCGTCAAAGAAGAGGACATTCCGAAAACTGCTTTTCGGACACGTTATGGTCATTACGAATTTTTGGTTATGCCGTTTGGATTGACGAATGCGCCAGCTGTATTCATGGACCTCATGAATCGAGTTTGTAGTCCGTATTTAGATAAGTTTGTTATCGTTTTCATTGATGATATTCTTATCTATTCCAAGAGTGAGCAAGAGCATGAAAAGCATTTAAGGTTGATACTGGAGTTGTTGAGAAAAGAACAACTTTATGCTAAATTTTCTAAGTGTGCTTTCTGGTTGAAAGAAGTGCAATTTCTTGGTCACGTTGTTAATAGCGAAGGAATTCAGGTTGATCCAGCAAAAACTGAAGCTATTGAAAAATGGGAGACTCCTAAGACACCAACGCAGATACGCCAATTTTTGGGATTAGCCGGTTATTATAGAAGGTTTATTCAAGATTTTTCCCGAATAGCTAAACCGTTGACAGCGTTAACGCAAAAAGGGAAGAAATATGAATGGACCTCGGAGCAGGAGAACGCATTTCAATTACTGAAGAAGAAGTTAACTACGGCGCCTATTTTATCGTTACCAGAAGGGAACAATGATTTTGAAATATATTGTGACGCTTCGCGACAAGGTTTTGGTTGTGTTCTTATGCAACGGAAGAAAGTTATTGCATTTGCATCCCGACAATTGAAGATTCACGAGCGAAATTATACGACGCATGATCTAGAATTGGGAGCAGTCGTGTTTGCATTGAAGATGTGGAGACACTACTTGTATGGGGTTAAATTCACTGTGTTTACTGATCATAAAAGCCTTCAACATATTTTTGATCAGAAACAATTGAACATGAGGCAACGTAGGTGGGTCGAGTTAATAAACGACTATGATTGTGAAATTCGTTATCATCCCGGAAAGGCGAACGTGGTGGCCGATGCTTTAAGCAGAAAGGAACGAGAACCAATTCGAGTGCGAGCAATGAATATAAAAATTCGCATGAATCTCAACTCACAAATCAAAGAAGTTCAACGAGAAGCACTTACTAAAGAAAATAAAGGAAATGAAATAATGAAAAAGTATGAGAAGCAACTCGTTATGCGGGAAGATGGAATTCGATATTTTGCAAATCGTATTTGGGTACCGAAGTTGGGTGGATTAAGGAAGTTGATATTGAACGAGGCACATAAGACAAGATATTCGATACATCCTGGAGTTGGAAAGATGTACCAAGATCTTAAGACGCATTATTGGTGGCCTAATTTGAAGACAGACGTTGCAACATATGTTGGGGAATGTTTAACTTGTTCCAAAGTCAAAGCAGAACACCAGAAGCCGTCAGGGTTACTTCAACAACCAGAAATTCCAGAATGGAAATGGGACGGTATTACCATGGATTTCATCACGAAGTTACCAAAGACTGCCTGGGGATACGACACCATTTGGGTGATTGTTGATCGTCTCACCAAGTCTGCACATTTCTTACCTATAAAGGAAACGGATAGAATGGAGAAACTATTACGATTGTATATAAAGGAAGTTGTTTCAAGGCATGGAATACCTATTTCCATTATATCCGATCGTGATAGTAGATTTACCTCAAAATTCTGGCAATCACTACAGGAGGCACTAGGAACTCGTTTGGATATGAGTACCGCATATCATCCACAAACCGATGGACAGAGTGAGAGAACGATTCAGACTCTCGAAGACATGCTCAGGGCATGTGTGATCGATTTTGGAAACGGATGGGATAAATATCTACCGTTAGCAGAATTCTCGTATAATAATAGTTATCATGCGAGCATTGGAGCTGCGCCATTTGAAGCATTGTACGGAAGGAAGTGTAGATCTCCTATCTGTTGGAATGAAGTAGGAGATCGACATTTAACTGGTCCCGAGATCATACACGAAACGACCGAGAAGATAGTACAAATCAAGGAGAGATTGAAAACAGCCCGTAGTCGCCAAAAGAGCTACGCCGATGTCCGAAGGAAACCATTAGAGTTTCAGGTCGGGGACATGGTTATGCTAAAGGTGTCACCTTGGAAAGGTGTGATACGTTTCGGCAAAAGGGGTAAACTAAACCCAAGCTACGTAGGCCCGTTCAAGATCATCGAACGCATTGGACCGGTAGCTTATCGACTCGAGTTACCGCAACAACTCGCCGGAGTACATAATACCTTTCACGTCTCAAACCTTAAGAAGTGTCTTGCAAAGGAAGACCTCACCATTCCTCTTGAAGAAATCCATGTCGACGAGAAACTACAATTCGTCGAAGAACCAATCGAAATCATGGACCGTGAAGTTAAACAGCTCAAACAGAGTAATATACCGATTGTTAAGGTTCGTTGGAATGCTAGAAGAGGTCCCGAGTTTACTTGGGAACGCGAGGATCAGATGAAAAGAAAGTATCCGCACTTGTTTCTCGATGACGCAAAATAGGTACAATTTTAAAATTTCGGGACGAAATTTATTTAACGGGGAGGTAATGTAACGACCCGCACTTTTTCGATCATACTATACTTATAAGATTAATATTTACATAAATTAAACCTTGCCAACATGATAAGCAATCCAAATTGTCGAGACTTGTATTTCCGAAAAGAGTTTTACACAACGTTTGACCGTCTAGTTTGACCGATGATATCACGAACTATACAATATATGATAATTATACGTTTGTGTATATAAATGTATATATACATATTTAACATGATTAATAAATGTTTTAATATCTCATTTTGTATTAATAACAACAAGTTATATGTGTACTTTGAAACTACTAACTTAAGTTTTCAAAACGATAACTATACGTAACGTTATTTGACATAAATACTTAAGACATATAATGTTTATACATATATTGTATAAGTAATGTATTTAATCACTTTTAAAGATTTAAATACATAAAACCATATAAGTGTATTCACAAAAGATAGCTATATTTGAATCCTCATTCCATTTTTCACAAAATTTCTATACGTATACCTAGAGTATTTGTACTCGTATCATACCAAGCTCCTATACGTATTTACTAATAGTAAATACACATCAAAATCACCACCTAACCAGCCATTATTCATGCCATGAGGGCTAGGTAATTGAATTTGGAAGCAATTAGGACTAGATACATAAAATTATAACTTGGAATTTTTGTCCATATACACCATGGAACACGTTTTTGGTGTATATATATACATGATCATTTTGCTTCATTTACTACTTCAATTTCCTAGCTAAAACACACACTCTTTCTTACTCTCTAAACTCCATAACAACCCAGCAAAATTCCATAAAGATCTAGCTTCAAAAACCATACTAAAACACCATAAGAAAACCATACAAAAACATTTCAAGAAAACCCTCCAAGAACACCAACTTACTTCCAATCTTTCATCCACTTCCAACACCCTTTTGATTCTAGCTTCTTACTTCTCTCTTACAGCAACTTCATCCAAGGAACTTGAGGTAGAATCTATGTTCATAACCTTATTCGATTCATATATATATAGCTATCATATTTTGTGGTATACAAGTTTAACAACAAGAACATAGTTTGAATGTTTTCAAACTTGTTTGCAAACTAAATAGATCCTTCTAACTTAACTTTTAAAATACTTCAAGACCTGTAATATAACTTATGTATATGCTAATTTAACAAGGTAAAACTTGGTTTTTCAAAGTATAAGTATTTTTAGAAAAATGGTCATTAAATGATTTTGTTGTAACAAAAATGTTTAACTTCATATGTTTCACTAATGTTTCACTTATGCCGTATGATTTTGAATACAAACTAAGGTATTTACAGTTCATAGTCTTAAAGAGGGACTCGATCCAAGGAGATGGCAAGTTGAATCAACGAAAACGGACTTGTAACGAAGAAACTATGACCGAAACAAAATTGGTTATCCAAGACTTAAATGACTTCGGGATTCATTGGAAAAATTTACATAAAATCACATACTTCTAAGATAACATGATATTTTATATATATGTACTTACAATTCAATTTCATATGGTTCAGGATCACCCGTAAGCAACACGAGAAGATTAATCATAGGATCCCATGTTTGTACGCAACACGTCATTTGACAACACCGGTACTTTATGTACGCAACACGTCATTTGACAACACCGGTACCGTGGGTCAAGATTAATCTCGACCAATACATATACGTTGGGGTTTTATTTATTTCGTTGGGGGTTTTATTTATTGCGGGTATATTAAACATCTAAAAATGAACCATTAAAAATTAAATTGCTAACCTCGGACAGCTAACTACGGACTAAGGAAATATTCAAAGTATTAAAAGTATAACAAGTATATATTTATAACGTTTGTTTAAAAATGAAAACATATTGATATATTATATATGGATAGGTTCGTGATATCAACCGGAAGACCGAGTCAAATTATTTATATCATCAAGACAAGAGTGAGTATATAGTCCCACTTTTAAACTCTAAATATTTCGGGATGAGAATACATGTATTTTATGTTTTACATTATGGACACAAGTAACTGAAAAATATATTCTACGTTGAGTTGTACCACTGGCATACTTCCCTGTAGCTTGGTAACTAATATTTACAGCGGTATTGTAAACGCGAATCCTGTTGATAGATCTATCGGGCCTGACAACCCCAACCGGACTGGACGACCAGTATTCAACGGTTGCACAGTACTTCGTTTTGTGACTACACTTGGTACGGTGTAGTAAGATTTCATATTAAAGGGAATATGCGACGTGAAAATGTTAAGTATGGTTACCAAGTGCTCAACCACTTAGAACATTTTTATTAAACTGATTATATACGAAATCTTGTGGTCTATATATATATTGCAGCCGGCATTAAACCTATATCTCACCAACTTTATGTTGACCTTTTAAAACATGTCTATTCTCAGGTGATTTCTAAAGCTTCCGCTGCATCATGTTGGATCTAACCAGGATCTTGCGTACGCATGTTTGTGTCAAAAATAAAACTGCATATCCGAGATGTTGTATTGTAAAATATGCTAGAAACCGTGTTGTTGTCATCATTTGTAAAGTTTGTAAGTCGAAGATTATCGCTAAACGTTAATCTTCTTTTTATTGTCTTAAGCTTGTAACAAAAATAATGGTTATGGTTTGTAATGTATAATATATGCAGTTTTCTTTCAAAAATGTCTCATATAGAGGTCAATACCTCGCAATGAAATCATACGTTATCTAACGCGTTCTTATGGTTAAGGACGGGTTATGACACTACTCGACACACCTTGAGTATGAGTGAAGAGGAATTTCGTGCCTTTCTTGCTTCAAACATAGCCGCAGTACATGCTGCACTACATACCAACAATAACCTTGGATCTAGCAGTACAGAAAATCGTGTAGGATGCACCTACAAAGAATTCACTGCCTGCAAACCTTTGGAATTTGATGGAACCGAAGGACCGATCGGATTAAAACGATGGACCGAGAAGGTCGAATCGGTGTTTACCATAAGTAAGTGTACTGAAGATGACAAAGTGAAGTACGCTACGCATACCTTCACAGGTTTTGCGTTAACATGGTGGAATACCTATCTAGAGCAAGTGGGACAAGATGATGCTTACGCACTACCGTGGTCAGCATTCAAGCACTTGATGAACGAGAAGTACCGTCCCAGAACCGAGGTCAATAAGCTCAAGACAGAACTTAGAGGGTTACGAACCCAAGGATTTGATATTACCACGTACGAAAGACGATTCACAGAATTGTGCTTATTGTGTCCGGGAGCGTTCGAAGATGAGGAAGAGAAGATCGACGAGTTTGTGAAAGGATTACCGGAAAGAATCCAAGAAGATATAAGTTCACACGAGCCCGCCTCCATACAACAGGCATGTAGAATGGCTCACAAACTAGTGAACCAGATTGAAGAAAGAATTAAAGAACAGACTGCTGAAGAGGCCAATGTGAAGCAAGTCAAAAGAAAGTGGGAGGAAAACGGTGATAAGAATCACCAATACAACAACAGCAATTACAACAATAATCGCAACAACTATCCCAACAATCGCAACATCAATCACAACTACAACAAATGGCCCAACAACAACAACAACAACAACAACAACAATAACAACAACAACAGCAACTACAACAATCATCCCAACAACAATAATAACCGCAACAACAACAACAATCAGAAGCAGCTATGCCAAAGGTGTGAAAAGTATCACTCGGGGTTCTGCACCAAATTTTGCAACAAGTGTAAAAGAAATGGTCATAGCGCGGCAAAGTGTGAGGTCTACGGACCAGGGGTTAACAGAACGAAAGGAACAAATGGTTTCGGAACGAGTAATGGCGGAGCAAGTAGTGTTGGAGCAAGTTATGCCAATGTAGTTTGTTATAAATGTGGAAAACCGGGCCACATTATTAGAAATTGCCCGAACCAGGAGAACACGAATGGACAAGTCCGCGGAAGAGTTTTCAATATTAATGCGGCAGAGGCACAGAAAGACCCGGAGCTTGTTACGGGTACGTTTCTTATTGACAATAAATCTGCTTACGTTTTATTTGATTCGGGTGCGGATAGAATCTATATGAGTAGAGATTGTGCTAAATTAAGTTACCCATTGACGCCTTTGGATAGTAAATTTTTACTCGAATTAGCAAATGGTAAATTAATTTCAGCAGATAATATATGTTGAAATCGAGAAATTAAACTGGTTAGCGAAACATTTAAGATTGACTTGATACCAGTAGAGTTAGGGAGTTTTGATGTGATAATCGGTATGGACTGGTTGAAAGAAGTGAAAGCAAAGATCGTTTGTTACAAAAATGCAATTCGCATTATACGAGAAAAAGGAAAACCCTTAATGGTGTACGGAGAAAAGGGCAACACGAAGCTACATCTTATTAGTAATTTGAAGGAACAAAAACTAATAAGAAAAGGTTGCTATGCTATTCTAGCACACGTCGAGAAAGTACAAATTGAAGAAAAGAGCATCAATGATGTTCCCGTCGCAAAAGAATTTCCCGATGTATTTCCGAAAGAATTACCGGAATTACCCCCACATCGATCCGTTGAATTTCAAATAGATCTTGTACCAGGAGCTGCACCAATAGCTCGTGCTCCTTACAGACTCGCACCCAGCGAGATGAAAGAACTGCAAAGTCAATTACAATAACTTTTAGAATGTGGTTTCATTCGACCAAGCACATCACCGTGGGGAGCTCCTGTTTTGTTTGTCAAGAAGAAAGATGGTACATTCAGGTTGTGTATCGACTACCGAGAGTTGAACAAGCTTACCATCAAGAACCGCTACCCACTACCGAGAATCGACGACTTATTTGATCAACTACAAGGCTCGTCTGTTTATTCAAAGATTGACTTACGTTCCGGGTATCATCAAATGCGGGTGAAAGAAGATGATATTCCAAAGACTGCTTTTAGGACGCGTTATGGTCATTACGAGTTTATGGTTATGCCGTTTGGATTGACTAACGCACCAGCTGTGTTCATGGACCTTATGAACCGAGTGTGTGGACCATACCTTGACAAGTTTGTCATTGTTTTCATTGATGACATACTTATTTACTCAAAGAATGACCAAGAACACGGTGAACATTTGAGAAAGGTGTTAGAAGTATTGAGGAAGGAAGAATTGTACGCTAAGTTTTCAAAGTGTGCATTTTGGTTGGAAGAAGTTTAATTCCTCGGTCACATAGTGAACATAGAAGGTATTAAGGTGGATCCGGCAAAGATAGAAAATGTTGAAAAGTGGGAAACCCCGAAAACTCCGAAACACATACGCCAGTTTTTAGGACTAGCTGGTTACTACAGAAGGTTCATCCAAGACTTTTCCAGAATAGCAAAACCCTTGACTGCATTAACGCATAAAGGGAAGAAATTTGAATGGAAGGATGAACAAGAGAAAGCGTTCCAGTTATTGAAGAAAAAGCTAACTACGGCACCTATATTGTCATTGCCTGAAGGGAATGATGATTTTGTGATTTATTGTGACGCATCAAAGCAAGGTCTCGGTTGTGTATTAATGCAACAAACAAAGGTGATTGCTTATGCGTCTAGACAATTGAAGATTCACGAACAAAATTATACGACGCATGATTTGGAATTAGGCGCGGTTGTTTTTGCATTAAAGACTTGGAGGCACTACTTATATGGGGTCAAAAGTATTATATATACCGACCACAAAAGTCTTCAATACATATTTAATCATAAACAACTGAATATGAGGCAGCGTAGGTGGATTGAATTGTTGAATGATTACGACTTTGAGATTCGTTACCGCCCGGGGAAGGCAAATGTGGTAGCCGACGCTTTGAGCAGGAAGGACAGAGAACTCATTCGAGTAAAATCTATGAATATAATGATTCACAATAACCTTACTACTCAAATAAAGGAGGCGCAACAAGGAGTTTTAAAAGAGGGAAATTTAAAGGATGAAATACCCAAAGGATCGGAGAAGCATCTTAATATTCGGGAAGACGGAACCCGGTATAGGGCTGAAAGGATTTGGGTACCAAAATTTGGAGATATGAGAGAAATGGTACTTAGAGAAGTTCATAAAACCAGATACTCAATACATCCTGGAACGGGGAAGATGTACAAGGATCTCAAGAAACATTTTTGGTGCCCGGTATGAAAGTCGATGTTGCTAAATACGTAGGAGAATGTTTGACGTGTTCTAAGTTTAAAGTTGAGCATCAGAAACCATCAGGTCTACTTCAACAACCCGAAATTCCGGAATGGAAATGGGAAAACATTACCATGGATTTCATCACTAAATTGCCAAGGACTGCAAGTGGTTTTGATACTATTTGGGTAATAGTTGATCGTCTCACCAAATCAGCACACTTCCTGCCAATAAGAGAAGATGACAAGATGGAGAAGTTAGCACGACTGTATTTGAAGGAAGTCATCTCCAGACATGGAATACCAATCTCTATTATCTCTGATAGGGATGGCAGATTTATTTCAAGATTCTGGCAGATATTACAGCAAGCATTAGGAACTCGTCTAGACATGAGTACTGCCTATCATCCACAAACTGGTGGGCAGAGCAAAAGAACGATACAAACGCTTGAAGACATGCTACGAGCATGTGTTATTGATTTCAAAAACAGTTGGGATCGACATCTACCGTTAGCAGAATTTTCCTACAACAACAGCTACCATTCAAGCATTGAGATGGCGCCGTTTGAAGCACTTTATGGTAGAAAGTGCAGGTCTCCCATTTGTTGGAGTGAAGTGGGGGATAGACAGATTACGGGTTCGGAGATAATACAAGAAACTACCGAGAAGATCATCCAAATTCAGCAACGGTTGAAAATCGCCCAAAGTCGACAAAAGAGCTACGCTGACATTAAAAGAAAAGATATAGAATTTGAAATTGGAGAGATGGTCATGCTTAAAGTTGCACCTTGGAAAGGCGTTGTTCGATTTGGTAAACGAGGGAAATTAAATCCAAGGTATATTGGACCATTCAAGATTATTGATCGTGTCGGACCAGTAGCTTACCGACTTGAGTTACCTCAATAACTCGCGGCTGTACATAACACTTTCCACGTCTCGAATTTGAAAAAATGTTTTGCTAAAGAAGATCTCACTATTCCGTTAGATGAAATCCAAATCAACGAAAAACTTCAATTTATCGAAGAACCCGTCGAAATAATGGATCGTGAGGTTAAAAGACTTAAGCAAAACAAGATACCAATTGTTAAGGTTCGATGGAATGCTCGTAGAGGAACCGAGTTCACCTGGGAACGAGAAGATCAGATAAAGAAGAAATACCCGCACTTATTTCCAGAAGATACGTCAACACCTCCAACTGCTTAAAATTTCGGGACGAAATTTATTTAACGGGTAGGTACTGTAGTGACCCGAACTTTTCCATGTTTATATATATTAAATGAAATTGTTATTTACATGACTAAGTGTTTTCAACATGTTAAGCAATCAAACTTGTTAAGACTTGATTAATTGAAATAGGTTTCATATAGACAATTGACCACCCAAGTTGACCGGTGATTCACGAACGTTAAAACTTGTAAAAACTTGTAAAAACTATATGATGACATATATATGGTTATATATATAGTTAACATGATATTATGATAAGTAAACATATCATTAAGTATATTAACAATGAACTACATATGTAAAAACAAGACTACTAACTTAATGATTTTGAAACGAGACATATATGTAACGATTATCGTTGTAACGACATTTAATGTATATATATCATATTAAGAGATATTCGTACATCATAATATCATGATAATATAATAATTTAAAATCTCTTTTGATATTATAAACTTTGGGTTAACAACATTTAACAAGATCGTTAACCTAAAGGTTTCAAAACAACACTTACATGTAACGACTAACGATGACTTAACGACTCAGTTAAAATGTATATACATGTAGTGTTTTAATATGTATTCATACACTTTTGAAAGACTTCAAGACACTTATCAAAATACTTCTACTTAACAAAAATGCTTACAATTACATCCTCGTTCAGTTTCATCAACAATTCTACTCGTATGCACCCGTATTTGTACTCGTACAATACACAGCTTTTAGATGTATGTACTATTGGTATATATACTCCAATGATCAGCTCTTAGTAGCCCATGTGAGTCACCTAACACATGTGGGAACCATCATTTGGAAACTAGCATGAAATATCTCATAAAATTACAAAAATATGAGTAATCATTCATGACTTATTTACATGAAAATAAAATTACATATCCTTTATATCTAATCCATACACCAACGACCAAAAACACCTACAAATACTTTCATTCTTCAATTTTCTTCGTCTAATTGATCTCTCTCAAGTTCTATCTTCAAGTTCTAAGTGTTCTTCATAAATTCCAAAAGTTCTAGTTTCATAAAATCAAGAATACTTCCAAGATTGCAAGTTTACTTCCAAGTTTTCTAAATCCATTCCAAGTAATCATCCAAGATCAAGAAACCTTTGTTACTTAAAGTAGGTTATCTTTCTAATACAAGGTAATAATCATATTCAAACTTTAATTCAATTTCTATAACTATAACAATCTTATTTCGAGTGGAAATCCTACTTGAAATTGTTTTCGTGTCATGATTCTGCTTCAAGAACTTTCAAGCCATCCAAGGATCCTTTGAAGCTAGATCCATTTTTCTCATTTCCAGTAGGTTTATCCAAGGAACTTGAGGTAGTAATGATGTTCATAACATCATTCGATTCATACATAAAAAGATTTCTTATTCAACGTTATAAACTTGTAATCACTAGAACATAGTTTAGTTAATTCTAAACTTGTTCGCAAATAAAGTTAATCCTTCTAACTAGACTTTTAAAATCAACTAAACACATGTTCTATATCTATATGATATGATAACTTAATGATTTAAAACCCGAAAACACGATAAACACCATAAAACTGGATATACGCTGTCGTAGTAAAACCGGGGGCTGTTTTGGTTGGGATAATTAAAAGCTAAGAAGAACTTTCATTTAAAAGCTATACTTATGGAAAAATGATTTTTCTTATGAACATGAAACTATATCCAAAAATCATGGTTAAACTCAAAGTGAAAGTATGTTTTTCAAAATGGTCATCAAGATGTCGTTCTTTCGACGGAAATGACTACCTCTTTCAAAAACGACTTGTAACTTGTATTTCCGACTATAAACTTATACTTTTTCTATTTAGATTCATAAAGTTAAGTTCAATACGAAACCGTGGCCACTGGAATCACTCAAAACGGATTAGAAACGAAGAAATGGCGAGTAAAACAAGATTGATAAAAACTACTCATTTTACCTACGTGAAAGTTAGTAATAAATCTATTCCAACCATAACCTAATCAACTTATATTGTATATTATGTAATCTTGAGATACCATAGATACGTATACAATGTTTCGACCTATCATGTCGACCCATCTATATATATATTGCGGAACAACCATAGACACTCTATATGTAAATGTTGGAATTAGCTATACAGGGTTGAGGTTGATTCCAAAATATATATATAGTTTGAGTTGTGATCAATACTGAGATACGTATACACTGGGTCGTGGATTGATTCAAGTATCGATTTATTTCTGTGCATCTAACTGTGGACAACTAGTTGTAGGTTACTAACGAGGACAACTGGCTTAATAAACTTAAAACATCAAAATGTATTAAAAGTTTTGTAAATATATTTTGAACATATTTTGATATATATGTACATATTGTTATAGGTTTGTGAATCAACCAGTGGCCAAGTCTTACTTCCCGACGAAGTAAAAATCTGTGAAAGTGAGTTATAGTCCCACTTTTAAAATCTAATATTTTTGGGATGAGAATACATGCAGGTTTTATAAATGATTTACAAAATAGACACAAGTACGTGAAACTACATTCTATGGTTGAATTATCAAAATCGAATATGCCCCTTTTTATTAAGTCTGGTAATCTCAGAATTAGGGAACAGACACCCTAATTGACGCGAATCCTAAAGATAGATCTATTGGGCCTAACAAACCCCATCCAAAGTACCGGATGCTTTAGTACTTCGAAATTTATATCATATCCGAAGGGTGTCCCGAAATGATGGGGATATTCTTATATATGCATCTTGTTAATGTCGGTTACCAGGTGTTCACCATATGAATGATTTTTATCTCCATGTATGGGATGTGTATTGAAATATGAAATCTTGTGGTCTATTGTTACGATTTGATATATATAGGTTAAACCTATAACTCACCAATATTTTTGTTGACGTTTAAAGCATGTTTATTCTCAGGTGAATACTAAGAGCTTCCGCTGTTGCATACTAAAATAAGGACAAGATTTGGAGTCCATGTTTGTATGATATTGTGTAAAAACTGCATTCAAGAAACTGATTTCGATGTAACATATTTGTATTGTAAACCATTATGTAATGGTCGTGTGTAAACAGGATATTTTAGATTATCATTATTTGATAATCTACGTAAAGCTTTTTAAACCTTTATTTATGAAATAAAGGTTATGGTTTGTTTTAAAAATGAATGCAGTCTTTGAAAAACGTCTCATATAGAGGTCAAAACCTCGCAACGAAATCAATTAATATGGAACGTTTTTAATCAATAAGAATGGGACATTTCACTCGCCGCCATATGCTACTCCATTTTGCGGCACATATCAACGAGGTAAATTGTGTGTTTAGTGAAGTGACATTAGATTCAAAATTATGTGTTATACTTAATTACAATGTGAGTGAAATAATATGCCTTAAAACTATATATTACATGCTATGTCATGCGTACAGAAAAACAATAATATGATACAAATTCAAAACTTTCGAAAAGAACATTAAAATGAGTAAAATATCATTTTCGGCATCTAGACGACCTTGAATAGTAAGACATTTGCAGAGAGTCTTGCTTTTTGGGCCAATTTTGGGTGAACTTGAGAAATTCAGCCTAATCTGAAACCGAAAATTACTCGCCACCAAATACTACTCTATTTGGTGGTGCATATCTACGAATTAATTTGTGTGTTTAGTGAAGTGACATTAGATTCAAAATTATATATTTTATGCATAACTAGAATGTGAGTGAAATACGGGCCTTAAAACTATATATCACATGCAAAGTCTTGTGTACACAAAAATATTAATATGATACAAATTCAAAACTTTCGGAAAAATAAAATAAAATGAATTTAATATCTTTTTCGGCATCTTGACGACCTTGAATGGCAAGTCACTTTTCGAGAGTCTTGTTCGTTGGGCCGTTTTAAGGTGATCTTGAGAATTAAAACCTAATCTAAAATCGAAAATTACTCGCCGCCAAATGTTACTTCATTTGGCGGCACATATCTATAAGTTAAATTGTGTGTTAAGTGAAGTGACATAAGATTCAAAATTATATCTATTATACATAATTACAATGTGAGTGAAATAATAGGCCTTAAACCTATATATACCATGCTAAGTCACGCATACACGAAAATAATAATATGATATAAATTCAGAACTATCGAAAAGAACATTAAAATCAGGAAAATATATTTGGGCATCTAGACGGCCTTGAATGGCAAGACACTTTCAGAGAATCTTACTCGTTGGGCTGTTTCAGGGTGATCTTGAGAATTTCAGCCTAATCTTGAACTGAAAATTACTCGCCGCCATATGCTAAATCATGTGTACACAAAAATAATTATACAAATTCAAAACATTGAAAAGAACATAAAAAGGTATAAAATCTCATTTTCGGCATGTAGACGACCTTGATTGACAAGACACTTTTAGAGACTGGCACATTGGGCCGTTTTAGGGTGATTTTTAGAATTTCAGCCCAATCTGAAATCAAAAATTACTCGCCGCCAAATGCTACTCCATTTGGCGGCGCATATCTATGAGTTAAATTGTGTGTAGTGACATTTGATTCAAACTTGTATGTTTTATAATTAATTACAATGTAAGTGAAATATTGTACTTTAAAACTATATATACCATGCTAAGTCATGCGTACACAAAAATAATAATATGATTCAAATTCAGAACTTTCGAAAAGAACATTAAAATGAGTAAAATATCATTTTTGACTCTAGACGACCTTGAATGGCAGTGCTCGTTCGACAGTTTTTAGGTGATCTTGAGAATTTTAGCCAAATCTGAAACTTACTCGCCGCCAAATGCTACTCCATTTGGCGGCACACATTTACGAGGTAATTGTATGTTTAGTGAAGTGACATTAGATTCAAAATTATATGTGTTATACATAATACAAAGTGAGTGAAATAGTAGGCAGTAGCGGAGACAGGGAGGGGACAGATGGGTGCTCAGCCTCCCCCAATAGACTTGATTCTAATAAAATATTAATAGCTCATATTTAATTATTTCAGCTAAACCTCTCTCAATTATTCATCTAACCCAATTGTTTGGGTTACCTACTTTTCAAACCTAACTACAAACAAAGTAATATTATTTGAAACATATCGTATAAATTTGCCTATCAATTTTTAGATGGGCTATAACAATTTTCATACTCTAAATTTTATAGAAGTATTTTTTATTGTTTAATAGTTACTAAAGTTTCGTAAAGTAGTTATTTATATATGTATTAAACAAATAAAATAGGTTTTATTTAGAAGTTGGTCTCCTTTAGTTTTAATTGATTTGACTCTTTTAGTTGTCGAGTAAGCCTCCCCTATTGTAAAATATTGGCTCCGCCCCTGATAGTAGGCCTTAAAACTATATATTAAATGCTAAGTCATGCGTACACAAAAATAATAATATGATACAAATTCAAAACTTTCGAAAAGAACATTCAAATGAGTAAAATATCATTTTCGGCATCTAGACGACCTTCAATAGCATTTTAGAGAGTCTTGCTCATTGGGCCGTTTTAGGGTGAACTTGAGAATTTCAGCCTAATCTGAAACCGAAATTTACTCGCCGCCAGATGCTACTCCATTTGGCGGCGCATATCTACGAGTTAATTTGTGTGTTTAGTGAAGTGACATTAGATTCAAAATTATACAATGTGAGTGAAATAATAGGCGTAAAAATTATATATACCACGCTAAGTCATGCGTACACAAAAATAATAATATGATACAAATTCAAAACTTTCGAAAAGAACATTAAAATGAGTAAAATATCATTTCAGCATCTAGAAGACCTTGAATAGCAGGACACTTTTTGAGAGTCTTGCTCGTTACGCTGTTTTAGGGTGATCTTGAGAATTTCAGCCCCATCTGTATCCGAAAATTACTTGCCGCCAAATGCTACTCCGATTGACGGCGCATATCTATGAATTAAATTTTGTGTTGAGTGAAGTGTCATTAGATTCAAAATTGCACGTGTTATAATTAATTACAATCTGAGTGAAATAATAAGCCTTAAAACTATATACACCATGCTAAGTCATGCGTACACAAAAATAATAATATGATACAAATTCAAAACTTTCAAAAAGAACATTAATATGAGTAACGTATCATTTTTTGGCATCTAGACGACCTTCAATGGCAAGACACTTTTAGAGTCTTGCTTGTTGGGCCGTTTTAGGGTGATTTTTAGAATTTTAGCTCAATCTAAAACCCGAAATTACTCGCCGCCAAATGCTATTTTGGTGGCGCATATCTACAAGGTAAAGTGTGTGTTTATTGAAGTCACACCGTCTTCAAAAAGAACAGTACACAAATTAATAATATGATACAAATTCAAAACTTTCGAAAAGAACATTAATATGGTTATTATTCATGCAAGAAGCTAGTTTCAAGAGAAGGTTGATAAAAAGGAGCATCAAGGTTGATACAAGTGAAGAATTTAGCTCCAAAAGTGTTAAAACGAAGAAAAATGCAACTACGGCTCAAGATGCGCCACACCTGCTATGGATGCGGCGCAATGACCTTTGAAAAATATCCAGTCGAAATCAGAAGCTGAAAGATGCGGCGCATCGCATAGGATGCGACGCATGTCCCTGTTTCCATTTAAAGGATGCGGCGCATAACTTTCAGATCCAGCGCATCGATGTCTGACTTAGGGATCAAGTTACGAATTTTGTATAAATAGGGGAAGGTTTGGGCCATTTAACACATACGTTTTCCAGACGAATTGAGCTACGAATTAAGGGGTTTTTGAGCCACTGTTACCACTTTCAAGCTATGGCATCATCAAGATCAAGGATTGGATCAAGATCATCATTGGTACACCTAGTTTTCATTATTTTAGTGATGAATTCTACCATGTCCAATTGTTTGAATGTTCCATCTTTTATTGTTATGCTACGCTAAATAGATTTGTATTCGCTTTAATGTAAGACTCATGATTTTGAGATTGTTCTATCTTTTTAATTATTAAGGTTTTGTGTAAATTGTTTTGAGTGATCTTAATAATCTACGTTTTACATTTGTTTAACCAAAAGATAGTCTCATTAATTCAACGTAGTAAAATTAGAACCTCTGAAAGATGTTAATGTGAGTTGACTGATGTCATTATGCCTTTCGTTTATTGATTTCGTGATACCGATATAAATTGTTTACCTAGACCTTTAATAACAAATTTAATAACAAAAGAACAATCCTAGTTACTTGTTAAGCATTAAAGTGGACACCGTTTCTCTATCTGGTTTATTCGTTTATTACTTTGCTTTTACTTTAGTTTAATTTCAAAACAAAATTAACCTTTTAAACACTAGGATAATTATTGGTTTTTAAGATCTTAATTAAGTGCTCTTGTAGAACGAATTTGTGCTTACTAGCTAATTTACTGCATTGATCTGCATTGATCAGGAATAGTTACCTGCATTTGTGTTTTAATTTGGTTTAGTTTAACTCAATAAAACTAGGTGTAGAAAACACACATCAATAATTAAAAAAGATTCTAAAACTCAATAATTTATTCAAAATAATTATTAAAAATTAATAACCACATGTTTGTTGTCTTAAAAACGTTTTTACCGGTTTTGATTAACCGTATGTTTTCTCGTATTTTTTAAGTTAAGTATGAAATTAAGTACTCCATCCGTCCCAAAAAAACAGTCCAAGTTGACTTTTTGTTGAATTTAAGATATAGTAATGAATTGTCTAGTAATATGTAACACATATTAAAATAGTATGTTCATAATTGTTCACATAAAAAAATTCTTACATGGAAAATCATAGAATTTAAGCAACGGACATTAATTATTTAACAGAAAAATTCAGGTTGTTACAGAAAATTACACGTCGCCAAATGCTACTACATTTGGCGGCGCATATATATGAATTAAATTGTGTGTTTAGTAAAGTTACATAAGATTATATGTGATACATAATTACAATGGGAGTGAAATAATAGCCCTTAATAAAACTATATATATATATATATATATATATATATATATATATATATATATATATATATATATATATATATATATATATATATATATATATATATATATATATATCATGATAAGTTATGCGTACACAAAAATAATAATAAGATACAAATTCAAAACTTTGAAAAAAAAATCAAAATAAGTAAAATATCATTTTCAGGCATCTAGACGACCTTGAATGACAAAACACTTTCAGAGAATCTTGCTCATTGTGCCGTTTTAGGATGGGTTTGAGAATTTCAGCCCAATCTTAAGCCGAAAATTACGCGCCGCCAAATGCTACTCCATTTGGCGGCGAGGTAAATTGTGTGTTTATTAAAATGACATTAGATTCAAAATTATATCTGTTATACGTAATTACAATTTACAATGTGAGTAAGTGAAGTAATAGACCTTAAAACTATATATATCATGTTAAGTCATGCGTACACAAAAATTATAATATGATACAAACTCAAAATTTTCGAAAATAACATCAAAATAAGTAAAATATCATTTTCAGCTATGACCCGGTACTCTACAAGTTTCTGAAGTGATTTGCTGATGAACATGATGCATAGATAGAAAAAAATTTATGCCGGACACATTAAAAAAACCTGAAGACAGAGCAAATCATTGGTGTAAAATCTAGGTTTGATTCAGTTTTGCACGTCTAGAGTTTGTTAGCCAAACCAAACTAAAAGACTTGAAGTATCATTTGATGCAAGCACCATAATGTATCATATATTGTGTAACAGAGCTGAAATCATGATAACAGGATGCATAAATTTTAGCACTACAAATTCCAAGGGTAAAGAGGGTATGAAAGTCTACAGAATTGCAACATCAAGGTAATCTCCAATCTGCAAATTCAGCCATTGGTTAGATTAGAATAAAAGTTTAACTTCTTCCAAAAATTGATCCTGCCTCTTTTGGATGATAAAAACTATAAGTTTTAGGTAATAAGATCGGCAGGCCATTCAAGATATGGGTGAAAAATGGGTATAATTTATTAATCTTGGAAAGGTAAACAAATCAGACCCAGTTGACCCAATACACCTGATTTTGTGATTAAATTGTCATAAAGTAAAAAACTCATGGGGTTTTCACTAAAATTCCACCCTTTCAAAAAAGGATTTAAAAATAAATAGATATATAAATATAAATGACCCAATTATACAAGTTAATGATGATTTGAAAGTAAGGTTATTAGTATCGGTGTCACAAAAATGGTAAGACGTTTATATACCTCAAAGCTAAGGGTGCCCAGGGCCTTGCTGCCATCGTCCGGTCTTCTTGCATTCGGATAAGACAAGGTTTTTCCGACCTGATCAACACCGTATAAGAGAAATGCGTCAAAACATAGTTAATTTATAGAAAATATACTATATATTAGTATTTTAAATTTTAATATATAGAACTAATCATTTTTGGTGACGTTAAGGTGTTGTTTGTTTTTTAAGATGTTTTTAACTGAGGCCGTGCGGACTATATCTGTAGAGAAGTGGAGATGATGTGTCCTAAAGGTCTGAATGCCGAATAGTGAAGAGTGTTTGTTTTTATGTCTACAATATAACTTATTCCTGTCCAAGAAGCACATTTCTAAGCCTGCAAAATCGCAGACAGAATAAGATAATTTATCTTATGCCTTCAATAAAACAAATGGCCTGCATAAAAATGTCTGCAGTCGAGCACACATAAGACATTGCCCGCAGACATAATACATAATAAGATCTGACGTAATAAGATCTACAGACTGAAAAACAAAAAACACCCAAGTTCTGTTTAATAATCTGTGAACAGCTCAAGTTAAAGTATTGAACTTGCTCATGCTTGTCTTTCCTATCCATTTAAAACAAGACAACTTAAGCAAGCATTCTACTGTTCGAAGATATACATTAACAGTGGTTGCTATTATCATATTTCTCGCAAGGGTATAAACTAGTATTGTGATAGAACATTTCACATTTGTTCTTGAGTTGATATTAGTAAAAATATAATTAGTTATCGCGTATAGAATTCTGTAAATGATCCATTTTTAATTTGCATTTTTATATTAAAGTTTAGAGAAAAAAGAGAGGTTACCTCTTTCACCGTAAAATGACCAGTTTTAGTTGGATATACAAAAGCAAATGATAGCATAGCATCTCTTCTTCTAGCTTCTGGAGCAACCTCCTTTACCTAGAAAACAGAAGCAAATTCAATGGACCATACTGTATACAAACTAGGGTTTCTAAATTGGTAATACACGCAACACATATAGAGTGGGGAGTGTGTAACAACATTGTTTGATTTGTTTCAAGATATCAACTTTTCAACAAAGAACTGCTCAATCTCGATTATGGAACGGAACAGATCGGATCTAGAGCCCATTTAAGAGAGAAAAAAAAATGGGAAATCGAGAACAAATCCAAAGATCAGTTGTTGAACAAATATAAAACAGAGAATCAAACCAAATATATCCCCGACTGACAGCTAAGTCCCAATTTAGTTTTTTTAGTTTTGGTGACAGATTATGCACAGCTCTGTTTGCAACTACTACTCCCTCCGTCCCGAAAAACTGTCCCAGTTTGACTTTTGAGATCTTCTTTATCAACTTTGACTTTAGATATTTTTATTTGTATGATATAATATTTGATGAAAATCATATGAATGGATTGAGTTTTAAATGTATTTGAAAAGTCAAATGAGACAGTTTTGTTGGAACGGAGTGAGTATTAGAGAAGCAAAAATGCTTAAAAACAACAGTCCCTATCATCAAACCAAAAAAATATGAGAAATATCGAAACTGAATGGTGACGGAGTAACAGATAGAGTTTGACATACTAGATCGGTTAGCTCCCGAAGTGTAGCATCCATCCAAGTATATATTTGGACCTCATCTTTAGGTTCCTTGCCTCTAACTGCAAACTCAGACTGATTGTGGTGACCACCAACCTGTTTGAAATCAATAGCACTCTTAATTCACAATGAAATGAATCATTATACGTATTCAAATTGCACCAATAATTGTCTTTACAGTTTCAAGAAACAAAATTACTACAGTGTCTCAAATAGCAATCTTACCTTGGTGAAAACTCGAAGAAGCAGTGGACAAGTCTGCATGTAAAAGAGAACACTTGATAAATTATAGATAGATGTTTTGTAACGAAATGTCACTATAACCAGTAGAGATGAGCAAAACCAATATATAATATGTGGTAATAAAAATCACAGTAGTATACCATTTTTATACACTTTATTCTCTAACTGATCGATTTTCACAATTTCAATCCCAACTAAAATCTAACAACATGTTCTTTGTTAAATTGTATTTTCTAATAAAGACGTATAAATGACTCATTAGAAATACTGCAAGTCTTTTACTTTGAATAAGACATTCTTTTCTAAAGGATCTAGTCTCAATAGAGCCATATATCCATCCCTATCCCACTCAAAATTATAAACGTAATATCACACACCAAAATAACAAAACAAATGACAATGCTTGGGCATTAAATTATAAGCTACCAAACTAAAAAAAATAGAAGAAATAAGCAACAAGACACATGCTGCTCAACCAACTAAACTCATCGCATATAACCTCTTAAACCTTACTTGGCTATCATAACTTATAACCAAATACATCACATTTTTCACATTCCTTATTCAAGCTCATCAAATCAAAATACGTATAACAGGATCAACTAAATGAAAACCATCTCAAATAACTTGTTCGAACACGGTTCCAAAACAACGTACAGCTAATATACTTTAGCACCATTTTTATTCTAAACCTATTACTCTAAACAGCATATTACATCCCTATAACAAAGATTAAAAGCCAAAACTATCTACTTGCCACATAAAACTAAGAAAATTGAAAATCAGTTCCTTTCATTAATAAACATTCCACTATGTCAAATATTATTACAAGCATCGAGTATTCCGATTTTCGTGAATTTATGAAAATTCATCCCATTCATGAAACAATTGCGCAGAAAAAAATGTTATTTATACAGCATAATACTCATAACTAACTACAAACCATAGCTACACTACAGAGGATTAAATTAAGTAATAATACAGGTCAGCAGAAAACAATTAGACCTAACAGGCACCAATTAAAATAAAAATACACAATAATCACACTAAAATAAATCGATAGAAACCCTAACCTTTTCGCGGTCAACTGGTTCGAATCGAGGTGCAGGTTTGTTGTGAAGAGGAGGACCAGGAGGTCCACGTGGCGATGGATGAAGTGGTCTGCCACCTCTTCTTGGACCATCACCTCCGCGTGCTGCCATTATCAATCAATAAAATTAACAATTGAAATTAAAATTGAAATTGAAATTGAAATTGAAATATACGAATTAAGAAACACACACAAGTGTCATAAGAAGTATTAAGTAATACTGTAATGTTTTAATATAAAAAGATGCAAATGCTAATAGCCTAAAAATAAAAAAGTTATCAGGACTTAAATGCCATATTTGGGCTTTTATACGTCGGCTGGATCCCCATTATAGTTTTTTTTTTTTTTTTTTTTTCCTTTTTTTTTTTGAAGACTAGTGTTTTTTTTTTATTCAAAGATTCGAAACTTTTGCATGTAAATTGGGAGGTACATTCAAAATTGTTATTGAAACCCACCAAACTCATTTCGTAAGAGTCAAGTTCTTGTGACATACTTTCACGTAAAACATCTTATATAACGGGAACTGCAAAAATTCAATTGTGACAAGAGTTGCAAAATATTGACACGAATGAGGCTCAAACTCACACCCGCATTTACAAAGAGCTTTTAGATAGCGACCCCGACTTTAGAATACATGTACTATTCATACCGAAGTGCGTTGGTAAGATTCAAAACTTTGAATTTTACATTTTGTGATAATTGTATTTAACTCCTTATTTACTTACATAAAATTAATTCTTTTATTGTCTAAAATAAAAATAAATATTGAATATTGACAAGACATAAGACTAAAGCTTATAATATAGCCATATGTGACCAGATCTTTTAACTAAAAAGTTAGGGGTTGAAGTCTTGTAAGAAGTATGCTATGCATATACGTGCAATGTACACCGGAGCTGTATAAAAGTAAGGAATAACCTTTATTACATGTCTATATGACATGCAAAATGTAATATTTCAAAAAGATTTAATCTTATTAGAAGTGATATGGGTACAAACAAATTTAATTAGCATTTTCAAACAATTAATAAAATAAATATAATACATAATACAGTAATATAATAAGAAATAACTTTTGTTTGCATTACCAATTATCAAATCATATGTTAAAATTAAAATCCATTGTTCAATTTCAAAGTTATAAACTTATAAAACGGTCTTTAATCTTTTGACAAAAAAAAAATAATATTAATATTCTTTTTGTGCTCTTATATATATATAAAAAGAAAGACACTATTCATAAAATTACGTTTAAATTTTTTTCTTTTGAAATCTTATGTGCTCTGAAAATACTCCACTATATATCTACTGTAAGCTACAGAAAATATTGTTACGTGTTACTTTAACTTCTTAATCTTACATTAAATGTAGATTTGAATGAAAATATACAAATAAAACAAGCTAAATAGTATTAAAGATAAACATATTAGCAAACAACTTTAACTCTTTTTCAGAAAAACAGCCAACACATTTTTACAGGTGCTGATGTGATGAGGCGCATCACCATGATGCAGCTCATCCTTACATTTCTGTTTTTGACCACTGACCACAAATCTAATGACTTAAATCGACACATGATGGTTAACCAAACATAGTTCATTTCAAATACATTTAAGCCAACATTTTCAACAAGTTTACATGATAATCAACAACATTTAGTAATAAATCAACCCATTACAACAACATGTGACAAACTTGACCCATTTATCAATACGACAACCAAAAGATCAATACATGAATATTAGGACATATATATCCCACCCAAAGCACATACCAAATGCATCTAGCAAAAGCACAATAAATCAGATACATCGAGTCAAGCTTAATCGCATCCCAAAAGCATATCATGCAAAATTCAGTAGTGAACTCTAGTACCCTTTCCTTGCTCATTCTGAAATCTATAAAAAGTTAAACAACAACAGGTAAGCGAAACTCATAGTAAATACAATATATGCATATTAGTCAACAAAATTCATACAGATAGTCAAATTGCATACAACACATAACCAATCACAATTGCACATCCAATGTCAACTTAGGTTCTTGCTTCGTTCCCTACGTGAAGCAAGTTCAAACAATCATAACTGCACACTCGGTTCCAACTAGGGATCTTGTTGCGTTCTCAATGTGAAGCAAGTTCAAACAATCATAACCGCCGCACACTCGGTGCCAACATAGTGATCTTGATGTGTTCCCAACGTGAAGCAAGATTCTCCATACCATCTCCAATATCATAAAAACACTTGTTGCATTTCCAACGTGAAGCAAGTTCCACTTGGTGCGTTACCAACGTGATGCAAGTCCTCATCACATCCCCTATATTGTAAACATAAATTTTTATATCAATATCAATTTCATAAAATAATATGCACACATTGTACTCACTTCAAATCCAAGCAAACAATTCAACAAGTACTTTCAAACGAGAAGTCAACACAATCATTCTCAAGCACAATTCACCTAAACAATAGGCATACACTGCATACATACTTTACAATTCAACAACATTCGGTGAACCATTTTAACCCACAAAATCCATCTTGACTAGTCACAATGATGACACCTATGTCAAAACAACCCACCTCATTAATTTTATTCTTTAACAAACTCATAATTTGACTACACTGAACACTTCTACATGTGTTCTTAATCATATTTAAGCTTCATTACCTTTTCAAAACCAACAATTCTAGCATAAGCATATAAGTTTACCAATTTAGCTAACATTAGGTTAACATTTCTTACTTGAAATCACAAATTTCAACTGCAAAACATCATCAATTTGACTAATTTAACCAAAATCACAATAAAAGGTTGCAAGCCTAAAACCTTCGCAATCTAAACCCATAATTCACAAGCAAAGGGGACTAGGGTTACCAACAAACCTTAATTCATCCCTAAATTAAGAATCAATGTTAAGAAATTTGGATCTAGAGTTTTACCTCACACACAAAATATGCCCAAATAGCATGAACAACAAAGCTAGTCACCAATGAGTTTGATTAGCACCTTTTTCATTCAAAAGCTTGACTTGCTCACTCTACAATTTCTCTCTAAGTTGATAAAAACTTTTGAAAATGAGAAGAGGAGAAATTAATGTTCCATATCTACATTTGGGGTTAAAACCCGTCTTTCTTAAATTTACACATTTGGTCCCTCAACTAGTAAAACAGTCAAAATTCACCCTCCCTGACAGGGATGCGGCGCATCTATGAGGAGATGCGGACAATCTTCCTTTTTACGCTTAAAAAAATTCTAGGATGTTATAATTTTGAATATTGTCATTTCGTTTAATTTCTTCATCTTCCGTTTTACAGGAAAAAAGTGGCTAAAAATAAAATATTACTCGTATTGACCAACATGAAATATTATATTTTTTTGAAAAAAAATGAAATAATAAAAAAGTTCAGATGATCTTAAGTGTTACAGATATAGACAACCATTGACTAGACTTTTGTGATCTATCGTACACCACATAACATATGAGTAGCATCCTATTTCCAATCAAATATGGCAAACAACTACACCAACAAACACACCGCGAACTGAAATATATCAAAGATGAAATAATGTTTTTTTATTGTTGTCAATTTCTTTTCAATAGAATTGCATTTATTAATTATTTTAGCTATTTTTGAATGTTTATAGGGGACTAGGTGTAGGGGTGTTCATCGGTTGGTTTTTGGCTTTTCGGTTTATTTGGTATGGCTTTTTCAGTTTTGAAACTTATAAAATCAAAACCGAAAACCAAACCAAAACCGAGTTTAAATATCAAAACCGAAATCAAAACCAAACCGAAAACCGAATTTGATTTCGGTTAAAACCTAAAATCACTAAAGATTAAAATTCTAACCAGCATAATTACTTACACATAAACATTAAAATACTATGGATTAAACGGATTACACCATTCACATTACATATATTCTAACCAATATAAGTAGAGTTTATAATGCCACGAGACCAAAATAATTAGCTTTCTACTAATAAGCTAGCTAAGTTAAACTTGTTAAAGGTCTTACAATTTCAAGTCACTATAAATAATACATAAAATATAATATAAATAGCATGTTTATTGTTTAATAATAATAAAATAATACATAAAATATAATATCAATATAAATATTATAAATATAAATATATTTTAATATGTTATTAATTTGAATTCGGTTTTTAATTCGGTTTTCGGTTAACCGAATTTAAAATTTTGAAAACCGAAAACTGAATTATGAATTCGGTTTCGGTTTCGATCGATCCGAAAACCGTTTAAAAAATTCGGTTTGGTTATTTCTGATTTGAATTCGATTCGATATTCGGATTATTCGGTTTCAAACCAAATGGTTCACACCCGTAACTAGGTGTACGCATAGAATTAAAGGTAAAATTAAATTCAAGTTGGTAGAAAAACAACTTGAACAGACCGGCTTGGCTCAGTCGTAGATTGCAGTTAGACACTTTGTTTACTAGTATCGTTCGGGAAAAAAACTTGTATAATACAAAGTCTTATAACATTATATATTAAATTAAATAATATTTTATATTAACAAATATATGAAATTTTCTAATGACAACTCTAAGTGTTGTTATTAGAAAATAAATGTGTACATCAACTAATGATACACTTGGGTAGATATTTTAATGTGGTGATAAAGATGCTCCCACATATCCCTCTCTCCCCCTTCACTCTACCGCCACCGCCGGCAACTCATCTCCATCACAGAACAGCAAACCCGTTCCCAATCTACCAATCTCATCACTGTAACACCAATCTCGTCACTGTAACCCCACAACAGCTAATCACAACAAATCGGAAGGAGTGTGGATTGAAGTCGGGAAGAAACATGAACCTATCAACATCTCGCATCCCACCAACAAACATCAATTTCAATTGACAGAAAGACCCTTAACTTTCTCAAACAACATTCCCATTCGTCAATTCAGTTACAACACACACGAATTTGCCAAAGAACGTGCAAGAATACTAATTAATCGATACGGTCAGACATCTCAATCAGATGGTGGAAAACCTAACACCACATCGTCACTTAACAATGATAATACACAACCCAGATTCGATTCAAATGGTAGTCGCATAATATCTTTCTTTTTTACAATTTCCTTGAATCGTGGAACATCACCAATCTATGCAAACTTTTCAAAGAGTTTGGAAAGGTCAATGAAATCTATGTACCCCCTAACAGAAGGCTTAAAATTGGGTCGAGATTCGGATTCGTGAGATTTACTGGTATAGATCCTAGTAAAAGTGATGCGTTTGCAAGTTATCTTAACACCGCAAATGCTGATGGAATGTTTCTTAGGGTATTCACTAGCTAACAACCAATCTCACAGGCGCTCGACCAAGCAAGATCCTAAAGTCAACCCGCGTACAGAAGAAAGTAAAGGTCAAGAGCCTCAGACTACAGAACACAATCACAACACTGATGGCAGAAAGTACAGTGAAGTTTTAAGGCCTACATTGAATTCAACCCAACATGCTACAATTCTCAATCCGCACAAGAAATACCTTTCGATGACCATCGAGGAGGATGGTTCAATCAAGAAAATACTTGAAAATGCAATTGTTGGTCAAATGGTGAAATTAGACATCCTAATCCAATTCGGTGAACTATGTGCTGCAGAAGGTGTCGTTGGGTTCACTACCAAATACCTAGGTGGATCAAACTTGGTTCTAATCTTTGAAAACTCATCATCGGTATCAAAAGTCCTTGATAATAAAGATCATTGCATTCACAGGTGGCTAACCAATGTTAGTAAATGGAACTCCTTATGTAACTGGGAATCAATTTAACTTGCACAAAGTCGACTTACTTGGTTACATATAAGTGGTGTCCCCACTATATATATATATATATATATATATATATATATATATATATATATATATATATATATATATATATATATACCATCAACACGTTCACAAGAATCGCTACTATGTGGGGTGAAGTAATCGACACCATGAATTGTACTTTTGAAGGTAATCAAAGTTTAACATTCGGTAAAGTACTCATTAAAATCAAAAACCCCACGATTGTAAGAGATTATGTTCAAGTGACCATCGGTAATGCGGTAATATATGTCCATGTATCAGAAGACGTCAAAGACATAGTAGAACTTGATATGGAAATTAGCAGCCCTGGTGATTTTGATGATACTACCAATTCAGAAGATGAATCCAAGTCCAATCACGACCGAGTAGATTTAGATGACAAAAACTCTATAAAAGATTTATCCGATGCGGAGTCATTAGATGAATTCAAATCGGTTAACAACTTCGAACCCAATCCAAACACAGTATTCGGCCATTCAAGCAACAATACCTTTTCTCCGGTAATCATTCAGGTAACAGGAACCCTAATCCCTCATCTCCGGCCATGAAAACCAATGGCCGCACTAATGACGCGGACACATTCGGCATGGGTATTCAGGACACCTTTTACTCCGACAGCCACAATATCGATTCTACCAACAACATTAATGATGCAGGTGGTTGTAAATGTTACACTGTCAACGATCATAGTGATAAATGCTCGACACCAGTCAACCTACCATGTCACATTCCCAACCAGACAGACGAGTCGTTTTCTCCTCACATCAATAATAAGGTAACGAATATCTTGGACTCTCTTTTGGACCCTACGCCTAATTATCCAAATAGCTATATCCCTGCGAATAATGATAATGATGTGTCTAGCCCAACTCACCCTAATCCTACCCTCACCTTCCCTTAGACGCCCAATCACAATAAATAAGCCCAATTTAGACTCATGTGACCCAACATCAGTGGACTCCCATCATGCCAATCAAATTCAAGCACGACCACCAAACCCCGCCTCCATTAATTTCGAATCTGAGAACCATCCAAACACCAATCACACTCCTAAAATAAACATCTCCAACAACCCTGATAAAACAATTAGAGAACGATCCAAAACCAAATCTAATTCCAACCATTCGAACCCAAATATCAATCTTTTCAAGATAAACACCAACTTCAATAACTTTAAACACACTGATCGTAAATCATGCAAATCAAACAGTAAGACACATAACAACCCAAAACCCCCTTCCATATAAAAAAAATAACGACAAACACAAAATAATGTTTGGATAGGATCATCAAAAATTCTATATGTCAAAAATCTGGCCAGAAACATACACAAATCTCGCAAAACTCACGACTTAAGAGCAAAAGCAAATCCAACAAATCTGAATCAAAAGCTGAATCTAAAAAAGCAATGGCTAGGCAGTCTAAATGTAGTGTAGGTACTAAGGACTTTGGCGATAGTATTGGTATTCATTGGGCGGACAAACAATAAGTTGTCCCACCTCCTATTTCATTCGTTAATTTTATTATGAATGTAATTTCGCTGAATATTCGTGGGGTGGGTCAACCGAGAAAAGTATAGTGGCTAAAAACAATCTGTAAGCGTGACAAACCATCAATTCTAATTCTTTAAGAAACCAAATGTGTTCATTTAGATGAATCGTGGTACGAAAATATTTGGGGATCAAATGATTTCAATTATATCCAAAAAGAAGCTCGTGGTGTCTCAAGTGGAATTGTCACTATTTGGGACCCTAGAGTTTTTATTGTCGATCAAGCAGGAGAAGGGGATTATTATTTAGCAATAAAAGGTAAATGGGAAGGTACACTCGAGGAATCTGCTGTTGTAAATGTATATGGTCTACACACTACTAGCAATAAAGTCAAATTCTGGGGCAGTCTGCTCTCTCTATTAGAATATAATGTGATACCATGGTTGATCGGTGGAGATTTTATTGAGGTCAGAAAGCTTGACGAGAGGTTCAATTGCGAATTCAATAATCAGTGGGCCGTTATGTTTAATGATTTCATAAATAAATCACAACTTATTGACATTTCAATCGGGGGAAAAAATTCACCCGTATAAGTGATGATGGTGTTAAAATGAGCAAAATTGATCGTTTCCTAGCAACTAAGGATTTCATCTCTCTCTGGCCAAACCTAAGCGATATGGTTCTTGAAAAGAAACATTCCGATCATTGCCCAATCATTCTAAAAGACAACAACGTCGACTTTGGACCTAAACCATTTAGGATCTTTAATGTGTGGCTAGAGTATAGTGGCATTGAGGATGTGAAAGAGGCTTGGTCACAACCAATTTTAGATTCCGGAAGACCTGAATGCACTTTCAGGAATAAACTAAAAAATGTGAAGAATGAACTTAGAAGATGGTATCATGAAAATCTTGGTACCCTGGATGCTGAAATAGAAATGCACACAAATAATACATATCAGTGGGAAGTTGTGGCAGAAACCAGACCCCTATCTGAATCAGAGAAAACACAATGGATGGAGGATAGAAAAGCATGGCTTGAAAAGGATAAAGTTAAAAGAAACATGATGAAACAGAAAGCAAAAATCAAATGGACTCTCGAAGGCAACGAAAACACAAAATTTTTCCTTAATGCAATCAAAAGAAGATCAAATAAAAGCGCAATTCGAGGTTTAATCATCAATGGGAATTGGACGGCTGATCTTCATATCATCAAAGATGAAATCTTTAAACACTTCTCAAACATCTTTAAATTACCTTCTAACCGTGACATTTGTTTTTATGATAATGTTACATGTTCTCTTGACATGGAAGATAATAACCTTTTAGAAGCTCCATTTACTGAAAACAAAATTTGGGATGCAATTAAAAATTGTGGGAGTTCAAAAGCCCCGGGATGTAGCGACCCCGACAAATCGTCAAATGACGGCGTCATCTACGTATGGTCCCATTACATGGTCATAGGTCTTTATAACAAAGTTTGACCGAAAATATGTCGCATTCATTTCATAAAAGGATGTTTCAATGTTTACAAAAGTAATTCCCAAGACAAGTACATAACAAATGTTATAGCTCATATGAAACACGTGCGACATAGTTTAAAGTAGCCAAAAAGACGCTCCACGTAAGCAAGTATACACGACATCCAATGCAAGTATCAAAAAGAATGAGCGGAAGCATGTATCACCTAAGTTCAATGACCTGAGAAAAACATAGAGAATCTGTCAACGAAAACGTTGGTGAAATCATAGGTTTAAATAAGTAAGTTAATAAAGGTAAGTCGAACCACAAGATTTGCAACATTGATAAAGTAGTAATACATTCTAAAAGTTAATATTCACGAGCACCCAATTATCAAGGCTTAACGTTTCCTTCCATTGAACCCCATCATAATAGTGTTAGAACATACACTGTTTCTCGAAAATATATTTCACCCGTAGACGGTAGCGAACCGTCCGAAGTGAGGGTTTGTCAAACCCATATGGCCATATAACATAAGTTCTCGCTTACACCCGTCAAGTGTAACTAATGATAATCGAATTGAGGATTTGTGTTCAAACTCGTATGTAGAATGTTTGTTTTCCTGTACTTGTGTTCACTTAGTTTAAAAGAACGTTTATGTATTCTCATCCCAAAAGTAAGTTCAAAAAAGAGTAAAAGTGGGACTATGATCTCACCTTTGATTGCAAGAGTGTAATAGTACTTCAACAAGTAAACGTGCAAAGAACAATGCTAGTCTCGACCTAAACAAATAGGTTGTATCAATAACGATAGTCACGAAGGGTCAAAGATGTTCAATTAGTCCTATGGCTCGACACGACTCGATTATGTAGCATGTGAAGCAAATTGTCAAGTTTCATGCAAGATACAAGTATAGAATCATGTTAGAAAGATTGCATAATTAATTGGTTAAGTTTGACAAAAAGTCAAACTTGGTCGGGTCAAAGTCAACGAAAAAGTCAACATGTTCGGGTCGGGTCCCGGACAAATTTTCTATGCTAATTATTCATATACAAGTGTATTAAAACAAGTTTCATGTGAATCGGAGGTCGGTAGCTAGTCAAACATTTCACGTGAAATGGGTCCAAGAGGTCAGAATCTGGCCAGGTGATTCTGCGCGCCGCGCGGGAATGTGGCGCGCCGCGCCACTACCTGGGCAGAGAATTCTGGTCAGTTTTTCCAAGTGTGCACGAACCAAAACCTTTTCTAACACAACACTTGACCCGCAAACACTTATAACGCCTATCATACATCGTTGGAAAGGTATTTTGACGAGGAATGCAACTAAACACATCTCATCAATCAAACTTCTACTTGCAACAACCAAAAACCACAATTAATGTTCCTCATTCAATGCATACAAGTCATAAATGCCATTTAATGATTTGGTAACCAAATTACATGAACAATATGCCGTTTCGAAGGTAATTAAGCATACAACACAACCTAACACTTACAATTAGCATTTCGTGTCATTTAAAGCATCAAAAGTCCATTTCTAGTTCATGAAACCCTAACTCAAATTCACCAAATTTCATAATCAAGTTTAGAAGGTTTCTTTAACCAAACCATACATCATAACGAAGCTAGTAACACTAGGAATAAGATTAAAACATGAACTCTTAGCATCAAACAACATATGAACACTCAAAATTCAAGATTAAGCATGTGAACTTTCAATATGAACTAGTTACATCAAAATAGCAAGAACAAGCATACAAAACACATAATCATACTAGACTTGAGCCATAGACACTAATTAACAACCTTTTAACTCAAAAATCTCAAGAACACATAATATTAGTGATTTTAGAAAGTTACCCAAATTTGATGAAATCGGTATGGAATCGAAGAGGAGATCACGAGGAGTTCAAATATGTAATTTGTTTTGATCGAATCCTTCTTGAACGAATTTGGATGAGGAATTGCTTTTTGATGAATTTAAAGAATGGTGGAAGTATTAGATGAAAAGGAAAAATTAAATGAAGAAATGAGGTGGAAGAGTTTGACTAGTCAAGTGGCTAGTCACCACTTTGGTGTCTTGGCGAAACAAGTCCCTCAAGTTGCAATCGGGTGCGTTAAATTACCTAAAACAAGATAATTGAAACGCGTATTAACGGAAGATGTTATAAACATATAACGGAGTTTAAAATAGTTAAACGGAAAAGTTGACGGAAAAAGGCGGGATGTTACATTACCTACACCTTAAAAGGAAATTTCGTCCCGAAATTTAGGTAGGCGTAGTGGTCGTTGTTTCTTCCTCGGAATCTGACGTTTCCGGAACCGGGAATAGATGAGGGTGTTTCTTTCGCATTTGATCTTCTCTTTCCCAAGTAAACTCGGGTCCCCTTTTGGCGTTCCAACGGACCTTAACAATCGGGATCCGGCTTTGTTTCAATTCCTTCTCGACGTAGTCCACAATTTCAACCGGTTCCTCCACAAAATGGAGTTTGTCATTAATAGTAAGTTCCTCGAGAGGAACGACGATATCGGGATCGGCAAGACATTTCTTCAAGTTAGATACATGAAAAGTAGGATGTACGGAGCTTAGTTGAGGCAGAAGATCCAAACGATACGCAACGGTTCCAACACGCTCTAAGATTTCGAAAGGACCAACGTACCGCGGATTTAGTTTCCCACGTTTCCCAAAACGGATGACACCTTTCCAAGGTGCGACTTTTAACATGACGCGGTCACCGACTTGAAATTCGAGGTCTTTGCGTCTTTTGTCGGTATAGCATTTTTGACGACTCCGGGCCGTCCGAAGCCTATCTCGGATTTGAAGAATCTTCTCGGTGGTTTCGTGAATGAGTTCGGGCCCGGAAATTTGCACGTCACCCACTTCGGCCCAACAAAGAGGAGAGCGACATTTTCGACCATATAACGCTTCAAAAGGTGCGGCCTTAATACTCGCGTGATAACTATTGTTATAAGAGAACTCGGCGAGAGGTAAGTGCTTGTCCCAAGCTTTTCCAAAATCAACAACGCAGGCTCGTAACATATCCTCTAAGGTTTGTATTGTACGTTCACTTTGCCCATCGGTTTGGGGATGATATGTGGTGCTCATGTCCAAACGCGTTCCCAACGCTTCTTGTAACGTACGCCAAAATCTAGAAACAAAACGACCATCTCGGTCGGAGATAATCGATAACGGTACTCCGTGTCAGGCTACAATCTCTTTAATGTAAAGTCGTGCAAGTTTCTTCATTTTGTCGGTTTCTTTCATGGCGAGAAAGTGCGCGGATTTGGTGAGGCGGTCAACAATGACCCAAATTGTATCATAACCGCCCGACGTTTTTGGTAGTTTGGTGATAAAATCCATCGTGATCCTTTTCCACTTCCATTGCGGGATCTCGGGTTGTTGAAGTAACCCGGACGGTCTTTGGTGTTCGGCTTTGACTTTAGCGCAAGTCAAACATTTGGCGACGTATCTAGCAACCTCCTTTTTGATGTTCGGCCACCAATATTGTTCTTTAAGGTCATGGTACATCTTATTGGCGCCGGGATGAATCGAGTATCGCGATTTGTGGGCTTCGTCTAGGATGAGGTTTCGTAGATCGCCATATCTAGGCACCCAAATTTTTCCGGCGTAATATCGAAGTCCGGTCTCCTTAACTTCGAATCGGGAGATGAGAATGTTTAAAAGTTCGCGTGCGATGTTGTTGTCCTTAAGAGCTTCATCTTGGGCTACCCGAATTTGGCTATTAAGGTTGGAGTGGATGGTGATATTCAAAGTTCGGACACGAAGAGGCACCGCTCTTTCCTTTCGACTTAAGGCATCGGCCACTACATTTGCCTTCCCGGGGTGGTAACGAAGCTCGCAATTATAATCGTTCAAGGTCTCAATCCACCTTCGTTGTCTCATGTTTAGTTGCTTTTGATCGAAGATATGTTGGAGACTTTTGTGATCGGTAAAGATGGTACTCTTGGTACCAAGAAGATGATGTCTCCATAGCTTAAGTGCAAATATGACGGCACCGAGTTCAAGATCATGTGTCGTGTAGTTTCGTTCGTGAACCTTGAGTTGTCGAGAGGCATAAGCAATGACTTTCTTTCGTTGCATTAGTACACACCCATAACCGTTTTTCGAGGCATCACAATATACAACAAAATCATCATTGCCTTCGGGAAGTGACAAGATAGGAGCGGTGGTTAGCTTAGTTTTCAAGATTTGAAAAGCGGTTTCTTGTTCGGATGACCAAATGAACTTTCGGTCCTTGTGAGTTAACGCGGTTAAAGGACGAGCGATTAAGGAAAAGTCCTTGATGAATTTACGATAGTATCCGGCGAGACCCAAGAATTGACGAATTTGAGTAGGAGTAGTAGGAGCCTCCCATTTACTAATGGCTTCGATTTTCGCGGGATCGACTTTAATGCCTTGATCACTTACAACATGACCGAGGAATTGAACTTCCTTCAATCAAAATTCACACTTGGAGAACTTGGCATAGAGTTGTTCTTTTCTCAAGAGTTCAAGCACGAGTCGGAGATGTTCTTTGTGTTCCTCTTCGCTTTTAGAATAGACCAAAATATCATCGATGAACACGATAACGAATTTGTCGAGGTAAGGTTTGCACACGCGGTTCATGAGATCCATGAACACCGCCGGTGCGTTAGTGAGACCGAAAGGCATGACAAGGAATTCATAACTACCATAACGAGTCCGGAAGGCAGTTTTGGAGACATCTTCTCCCTTAACCCTTAGTTGATGATAACCCGAACGGAGATCGATTTTTGAATATACACAAGAACCTTGTAGTTGATCAAAGAGATCATCGATGCGAGGAAGGGGATATCGGTTCTTAACCGTCAATTTGTTTAGTTCACGATAATCAATGCACATTCGTAGGGATCCGTCTTTCTTCTTGACGAACAAAATCGGAGCGCCCCATGGTGAATGGCTAGGTTGAATGAAACCACGGTCAAGTAGCTCTTGGATATGACTTTTCAATTCTTGTAATTCGGATGGAGCGAGTCTATACGGTGCACGCGCTACGGGTGCGGCTCCTGGAATAAGATCGATTTGAAATTCAATCGGTCGATGAGGTGGAAGACCCGGTAATTCGTCGGGAAATACATCGGAAAAGTCACTAACAATCGGCACATCATCGATGCGCTTTTCATCGGCCTCGACTTTCTTAACGTGAGCAAGAATTGCGAAACAACCCTTACGTAGTAGTTTTCTAACTTTAAGGCACGAAACGAGATTGAGTCCGGTGCAATTTTTGTCACCATAGACAATCAAGGGTTCACCGTTCTCGATAGGAATTCGGATTGCGTGAAGATCGCAAAGAATGTGAGATTTATTTTTGACCATCCAATTCATACCGATTATTACATCAAAACTCCCTAGTTCCATGGGTATCAAGTCAATTTCAAATTCATTACCCAAAATGTTTAGAGTACACCCCCGGTAATATGTGTCGGCACTTAAGAGTTTTCCATCGGCCACTTCGATGGAGTAAGTAGTATCTAAAGGGTGTGGTGGAGTGCAAAGAGTAGGAGCCAAAGTCTTAGACACAAAACATTTATCGGCACCCGAATCGAATAAGCATGTAACATAAGTGTTGTTGAGAAGAAACGTACCCGTGACTAATTCTTTATCGTCTCGGGCTTCCTCGGTGTTGATGTTGAAGGCTCGGCCTCGGTTGTTGGGGTTGGCTTTCTTCTTCGGGCATTCGTTCCTATAGTGACCCGGTTGACCACATTCATAACAAGTGGCCGTTCTTGGAGGATTGGGCCCCTTTCGAGCGACAGGGGCGGCGTTTGTACAATTGTTGGCCCTATGACCAACTCCTTGGCAACGGTGACAAATTAGCTTGTTACATTCGCCGTGATGATGCTTGTGGCATTTGTTGCAAAAAGGTAGGTTCCCGACATAACCTTTCTTGCCGTCGTTGTTGAAAGGCTTTTTGGTGAAGGTGTTGTTGTTGTAGTTGGTTGATGGAGTGGCTTCCCATTTCCTTTTGTTGCCACCCGACTTGTCCTCGGCCTTAGGAGCCGGCACTACGATTTCGTCAACCGTTTCAATTAGTTGGCTAGCCATGTTCATAGCGGCTTGATGAGTAGTGGGTTTGGATGACATCACCCCTTGTTTGATGCTTTTTGGAAGACCGAGCATGTAGAGCTCAATCCTTTGAGATTCGGGGTTAACAAGAATAGGACACATCAAGGATAGTTCGGCGAAGCGTTGATTATAAGCTTTAAGATCGTTTCCGACCGCTTTCAAAGCTCTTAGTTCTTCCTCAAGCTTCCGGGTTTCTTCGCGCGGAAAATATTCAACAATCATCTTTTCCCTTAGATCGGCCCAAGAGAGGGCATGAACTTCATCGGTACCCACCGATTGAACATAGGTGTTCCACCATGTTAGAGCAATTCCGGAGAAAGTGTGGGTGGAGTATTTGACCTTGTCTTGATCCCGACAACCGCTTATGCTAAAGACGGCCTCGGTTTGTTCAAACCAACGAGTAAGCACAACCGGTCCCCCGGTTCCATCATAAGTGTGGGGTTTGCACCCCATGAAAGCTTTGTAGGAGCACCCTTCGCTAGCGTTACCGGCTCCTTGGTTATTGTTGTTGTGGTTGTTGTTATTGTTGTTGTTAGACGAGTGACCGGCCATGGCCGCATCCACGGCGGTGGCTATCATGCGTTGCAAAGCTTGTTCGGGAGTTTCATTGCGTCGTACACGGCGAGGAGGCATTGTTCCTTCAAAACAAAAGAATACCGTTGGTTAGTATTCTAAATAATACTAACCGTGATATGGAATAAAGATAAAGAGAAAATTATCCTTGACTCGCCTTAAATTCTTTATGTCATAATGTCGGTATGTTCATATGAGTCACCGTAATATAATTTCCGGGAATTATATTACCCTAATTCATATGTGCATTCGACATTACATCATATAGTCAAGGTGGCGTGTCAATTAAATTATACAACGCAAGATTTAGATAGAATAATAGTAGATATGAGTAGAAGAGTTAGAGTATAAATGCACAATTTGCCAAGTAATTCCTATGTCAAGTCTATATGCCGGTTGTAGTCTAGACTCACCAATGTACCCTATGACTCGGGGTCGACACCAATGAACTCTAAATCCCTACAACCAAGGCTCTGATACCACTTGTAGCGACCCCGACAAATCGTCAAATGACGGCGTCATCTACGTATGGTCCCATTACATGGTCATAGGTCTTTATAACAAAGTTTGACCGAAAATATGTCGCATTCATTTCATAAAAGGATGTTTCAATGTTTACAAAAGTAATTCCCAAGACAAGTACATAACAAATGTTATAGCTCATATGAAACACGTGCGACATAGTTTAAAGTAGCCAAAAAGACGCTCCACGTAAGCAAGTATACACGACATCCAATGCAAGTATCAAAAAGAATGAGCGGAAGCATGTATCACCTAAGTTCAAGGACCTGAGAAAAACATAGAGAATCTGTCAACGAAAACGTTGGTGAAATCATAGGTTTAAATAAGTAAGTTAATAAAGGTAAGTCGAACCACAAGATTTGCAACATTGATAAAGTAGTAATACATTCTAAAAGTTAATATTCACGAGCACCCAATTATCAAGGCTTAACGTTTCCTTCCATTGAACCCCATCATAATAGTGTTAGAACATACACTGTTTCTCGAAAATATATTTCACCCGTAGACGGTAGCGAACCGTCCGAAGTGAGGGTTTGTCAAACCCATATGGCCATATAACATAAGTTCTCGCTTACACCCGTCAAGTGTAACTAATGATAATTGAATTGAGGATTTGTGTTCAAACTCGTATGTAGAATGTTTGTTTTCCTGTACTTGTGTTCACTTAGTTTAAAAGAACGTTTATGTATTCTCATCCCAAAAGTAAGTTCAAAAAAGAGTAAAAGTGGGACTATGATCTCACCTTTGATTGCAAGAGTGTAATAGTACTTCAACAAGTAAACGTGCAAAGAACAATGCTAGTCTCGACCTAAACAAATAGGTTGTATCAATAACGATAGTCACGAAGGGTCAAAGATGTTCAATTAGTCCTATGGCTCGACACGACTCGATTATGTAGCATGTGAAGCAAATTGTCAAGTTTCATGCAAGATACAAGTATAGAATCATGTTAGAAAGATTGCATAATTAATTGGTTAAGTTTGACAAAAAGTCAAACTTGGTCGGGTCAAAGTCAACGAAAAAGTCAACATGTTCGGGTCGGGTCCCGGACAAATTTTCTATGCTAATTATTCATATACAAGTGTATTAAAACAAGTTTCATGTGAATCGGAGGTCGGTAGCTAGTCAAACATTTCACGTGAAATGGGTCCAAGAGGTCAGAATCTGGCCAGGTGATTCTGCGCGCCGCGCGGGAATGTGGCGCGCCGCGCCACTACCTGGGCAGAGAATTCTGGTCAGTTTTTCCAAGTGTGCACGAACCAAAACCTTTTCTAACACAACACTTGACCCGCAAACACTTATAACGCCTATCATACATCGTTGGAAAGGTATTTTGACGAGGAATGCAACTAAACACATCTCATCAATCAAACTTCTACTTGCAACAACCAAAAACCACAATTAATGTTCCTCATTCAATGCATACAAGTCATAAATGCCATTTAATGATTTGGTAACCAAATTACATGAACAATATGCCGTTTCGAAGGTAATTAAGCATACAACACAACCTAACACTTACAATTAGCATTTCGTGTCATTTAAAGCATCAAAAGTCCATTTCTAGTTCATGAAACCCTAACTCAAATTCACCAAATTTCATAATCAAGTTTGGAAGGTTTCTTTAACCAAACCATACATCATAACGAAGCTAGTAACACTAGGAATAAGATTAAAACATGAACTCTTAGCATCAAACAACATATGAACACTCAAAATTCAAGATTAAGCATGTGAACTTTCAATATGAACTAGTTACATCAAAATAGCAAGAACAAGCATACAAAACACATAATCATACTAGACTTGAGCCATAGACACTAATTAACAACCTTTTAACTCAAAAATCTCAAGAACACATAATATTAGTGATTTTAGAAAGTTACCCAAATTTGATGAAATCGGTATGGAATCGAAGAGGAGATCACGAGGAGTTCAAATATGTAATTTGTTTTGATCGAATCCTTCTTAAACGGATTTGGATGAGGAATTGCTTTTTGATGAATTTAAAGAATGGTGGAAGTATTAGATGAAAAGGAAAAATTAAATGAAGAAATGAGGTGGAAGAGTTTGACTAGTCAAGTGGCTAGTCACCACTTTGGTGTCTTGGCGAAACAAGTCCCTCAAGTTGCAATCGGGTGCGTTAAATTACCTAAAACAAGATAATTGAAACGCGTATTAACGGAAGATGTTATAAACATATAACGGAGTTTAAAATAGTTAAACGGAAAAGTTGACGGAAAAAGGCGGGATGTTACACGGGACCCGACGGTTTTAACATGAAGTTTTTCAAAAAATTCTGGTTGTTAATCAAAGAGGATCTCATTAGAGCATTCGGATGGTTCTGGGCTCGGATGGAAATATCTCGCGAATGTAATGCTTCATTCACCTCACTCATTCCTAAAAAAAGTAACACTTGGTCTAAATGATTATAGACCTATTAGTCTCATCGGGAGTTTATACAAAATTGTTGCTAAAGTTATATCCTCCCGTTTAGCCAAGGTCATTCACAAAGTCGTGGGACATGAACAAAGTGCTTTCATTAAAGGGTGTTACATACTTGATAGTGTTCTAATCGCCAACGAGACAATCGCAGAACTAAAAAGGAATAAAAAGAATGGTTTTGTCTTCAAGGTTGATTTTGAAAAGGCATTTGATTGCCTTGATTGGGGATTCATCTCTTCCATGCTCAAGAACAAAGGCTTATGTTCTAAATGAGTTAAATGGATTGAAGCGTGTTTATCTTCTGCCTCTAACTCCATTTTAGTCAACGGCTCTCCAACAAGTGACTTTAAACCCGAGAGAGGTGTAAGGCAAGGTGACCCATTGTCACCATTTCTCCTCATTATCGCGGCCGAAGGCCTAAAATTGTTAACTAAGAGTGCAGTCTCTAGCGGTCAAATAAAAGGGATTAACATAGGAAAAACAAACCAACGAAGCATTGCTTCAATGGTACCGCGGTTACACTTGTGTACTCGCATGGCTAGAGGTCTCGGGTTCGAGCCTCGTCACCCGCTCTAGGAATTGAAATATATTCCTTGAAGGTGGCCCAAAGGGAAGGTTCTACCGACCCGCTCCGGGACTAAGATCCGGCCCGCCTGCCCCTCGGGATGGTTAAAGGGTCGGATCCTCAGAGTGTGGTTCGGGTTTCCTGCCCGAAAGCGCGTGTGTGTGTGCAAATGATGACTAGGCTTCGGTCCGGACTGATGCAAGCTTGCCTTTCAAAAAAACATAGGAAAAACAATATCACAATTTCTCACTTACAATATGCGGACAACGCAATCTTCATCGGCGATTGGAGTTATCATAATATAGCTAATATCATGAAACTGTTATCATGCTTCGAACAACTTCTTGGATTAAAGTTTAATTACAAGAAAAGCTGTCTGTATGGAGTTGGCACCACGATTGAAGAAACAACAGGCATGGCTAGTATCTTTGATTGTGCCCATGGAACACTTCCTATCTTCTATCTAGGACTTCCTATTGGCGAATAAATGGGCAAACCATCAGCTTGGAATCCTATGGTCGACAAGTTCAAGAAGAAATTTTTGGAGTGGAGAGCAAAATCCCTTTCCTTCGGTGGACGATTAACGCTCATAAAATCGGTACTATCTAGCTTACCCCTTTATTATTTTTCACAATTTCAAGCTCCTGCTAGTTTAATTACAACACTCGAGTCACTTCATCGTTCCCTTTTTGGGGTGGTTCCAGGTCGGGTAATAAAATGTCATGGGTAAAGTGGGAATTAACCTTGAAATCGTATGAAAAAGGAGGCCTTAACATTGGCTCTTTACACGCAAAAAATCTTTCTCTAATGGGCAAATGGTGGTGGAGATTGCTAAACAACCGGGACGCTCTATGGGTCAACGTCAATCTAGTGTCTATGGAGAGGGGGCGGTATTTTTTTCTCCTAATATATGCAGGAATTCAATTGTTGGATAAACTTGGTTTGACATTATTAAATTTGGAAAAAGAATTTATGACACTGGAATTAATTTTTCAACATCCTTCGCAAAGAAAATCGGTAACGGGTAACAAAAATAGTTTTGGCTCGATCGTTAGTTAGATAACACTTGTATCAAAGATAGGTTCAAAAGACTTTTTACACTTGAAATTCAGAAAGATGCACTCGTATCTGACAAGATCAACAAGCTACTGACCATGATGTTGCTTGGAACTGGGCTCGAACCCCAACTTGTCGAGTTATCGATGAGCTTAGTAATCTCACCAACCTCACTAACTTGGTTTCTTTGGTTGACATGATTGATAGTTGGACTTGGAACTTGGACAATCGCGGCTCATTTCAACAAAGAGGCTGACTGGACTCCTTGATGACATTCTACTGTAACGACCCTGGATTTTCCAACTTATATTATTAATATTTATTATTAATACTTGCGCTTTAATAAATGTATTTCTTTATACATTTACTTGTCACCGTATTTGACTTTCCATGTTCCGACTTGTCTTTGTGACACACGTACTTTTCACGAATAATATTTTGAATATTATTTACATTCATGATTAGTTATTATTAATCATTTTTAATTAACTAGTGTAAGTAGTTAATTACTTGGGCTTTTATTTAATTTGTTACTTACTTGGACTTGGGATTTATGTTAATGGACTTGGAAGCCCACCCTACTTTCCTAATGGACTAGTTGTGAGCCTAACATATTACTAGTAATTCATTAAGCTTAAACTTAGATTAATTAAGCTAAGTTGGAGACAAATCTTACAAGCATGCTAGAACTCTTTCCCATACATTTAACTTTAAACCATTTTGAGCTTTCACCTTCTCCCCATGCATGAAAGAAGCAAGTTGACCTTTCCTCTTTTGGCCTTGTGACCGTCGGCCTAAGGGCTTGTGAGGGAGTTCCATTTTCAAAATTTTTTGTTACTTATTTACTAGTATTCCTTCACTTTTACACACACATACTTACAAACTTTCTTTCTCTCATCTTTTTCTCTCAAAACTTTGTAAGTAACAAACTTTATTCTTCTTCCTTTTCTTACTTGAAAACCGATTATACATCATCATCATTTACTAGTTTGTAGTTTATTGTTGTTTGTTGTTGTTAAAGATCAAGTTCTATAACTTGTATCTTCATGTAATCTTGGTTACTTCCATCTTTTGTTTGATGAAGAACCAAGAACAAGAATCTAAACTTGTTAGTTTATGGTTCTACACTTAAATGTTATAAGATTTAAAGTTCATAAACTTTATAATCATACTTGTGTTCATGTTTTGTAGACTTAAATTCTTAAGATCCAAGCTTGACTTGAATCTTCTTAAGTATGAAACAAACATGAACATAATACTTGTAACTTTAGTTTATTTCTTTCTTTTGTAAGTACTTTAAAGTTGTGATATTGTTAATTTGGTCAAGTATTACTAGTTAAACTTGATCTCATATTTCTTGAAACTAAAGTTAACTTTATAAGTTCAAGAACATGGAAGTATAACTTTCTAGTTATAACTTCACACACTTATGTTGGATCTAAGTTTTTATAGCTTATGGTCTTCTAATTTTGTTGTAAACAAGAGCTTATAAGCTTATATACATTTTACAAGATGAAAATCTAAGCTTCATAACTTATGGTTTCATTAAAGTGAAGATCCAAGTTCTATAACTTAGGATCTAATGTAAGAACACTAGATCTAGACTTTCTAGTCTAGAATCTTTAAGATCTAACTAAGATCTAAGTTTTACAACTTAAGATCTTGTTTATTTAGTTTACTTTCAAGTTTGTAGCTTAATATTACTATTAGAACTCATGTATGTGTCGGATCTAAGATCTTGATGTTACTTTGGTTCATCAAACTACTTACAACCCTTAATTGAGTTGTGCTACATATTTTAGACTTACACTAGTGTTATGATAGTCAAAACTTGGTTAAAATGATGCAAACACATTAATGAGTTGTACACTTGAAGCTATAAGCATCAAGGATGAGAACCGTGATGAGCATCAAGCACCAAGAGCCCACCGGAGCACCTTACCTACTGTTTTCTGGGTCTGATCAATAACCTGGGCTACTGAAAAAGTTGATTTCCAGCTATTTCGGTTTGAGTAGATGATTTTCTGTTTAGACCTCGTCTTAATCCGAGTTACGGTTTAGGATTTATGGCCTTCCGAAAGTCACTACACGCTTTTAACGTTGTGCTAAAATTTCTGACCTACTCGCACTTAAACCATCACCCCGGTCAAACGAAGACGAGTTTGGTTATGGAAATTGGTCAGCTTCTAGGGGACTCATATACGGAGCCATGGCCACTGGTCTCACCTCATTTAAGTTTGTATAGAGGTCGTGGCGGCTGAACGAAGTCAGCCTTTATTTCAAACTCTATTCTTGATTGAAACTTACTTTACACTTTTTGATTAATGATGAACGATGATGATACTTAAGACCTAATTTACATACTTTTAAATCTTTGGGAACGATTTACTGACTTAGTAACTTTTGACTTAGGTTGAGGACCTTCCGTACAAACTACTTGCTTACTTTCCCGAATCAACTTTACTACTTTTCACTGTGAGTTATAGCATCCCTTTTTACTTTAACTATTTTGGGAACTGAGAATACATGCGCATTTTACGTTTTACATACTAGGCACGAGTACTTAAACTTTATATATGTGTGGGTTATACAACGGCATAAACTTTCCCTTTAGCTTGGTAACGTTTAGTCATTGGTCTTTGAACCGGTGAACGCGAATCTTAGATATGGATCCATAGGGTTTGACATCCCCACTCGGGCTAGTCGCGCTAGCATTTAACGGGTGTTTAATACTTCGTAAACTTACGCACTCGCCAAGTGTACTTTTAGGGGGTGTTATTTACGTTAAGTTAGTTACCAAGTGTCCACGGTTATACATATACTTTTCATACTGTTTTGAAACACTGAAATCTCGTTGCCTACATTACATTACTGTTACATTAAACTATAGCTCACCAACCTTTGTGTTGACGTTTTTAAGCATGTTTTTCTCAGGTGCTTAAGAGGTTTGTTTGCTTCCGCTGTTGTAGTCTTGCTGTAGACACCCGCTGTGTGATGACCCGGGAATTTTCGACCAAAATTTAAACTTGAATCTTATATGGTTTCGACACGATGAGCAAAGTCTGTAATTTTGGGTCTTAAAAGTTTTGAAATTTAACTCATGTAATCGATTACCCTTTTGACTGTGTTCGACGATTCACGAACAATTGTTGTTAATATATATATATACATATATATAACTAAATATAAGTGTATATATTAATTTGAAGTAATAAGATATAATTTAAAAAATAAAGTAATATATAAACACAACTAAAGTAATATTTAAAATGACATTTATATGTAATTAATATTATATGTATTGTATTGTATTTATAAAATACATAAACATTAAACATTCAATTATCTTATTATATAAACTAAGTATTACATATGTAACAAATTGTAAAGTTAATATATTAAAATTTAAAGTTTAAAAGTTGTTACATTAATATTTACATTATTAGTATTAATATTAAGATTAATATTAATATTAATATCCATATTACTGATATTATTATTATTTCAAATATATTAGATATAGATATGAGATTTGATATATGTAATTTATTATATCCTAATTATTAATTGTATTATCATTATTATTATTATTTATATTATCATATTATTATTATTACCATTATTACTAATTAAAGTGATCATTTTTTTTTAGTATCATTATTATTATCATTATTAGAAATATTATTATTGTTATCATTATTATTAAGTTTATTAGTTTTACTATTAATTATTATTATATATTCACAATTAGTTAGGATTAACATTAAATAATAATTGTTATATTGATAATATAATTATTAATTAATATTTAATATTAAATATAATATAAAAACAGAATATTACGTGTACCATAATTTCACCATCTATTTTTATTTATTTATTTTTTTATTATTTCTCTGTATTCTTCTGTACCCTCGTGAGTTCATGTCGACCAAAATTTTCAATAGCAAACAAATTGATCAATCACATGTACTAACTCCATTATTCGATTATTCTTTTTTATACTGCCCTTCACTACCTTTTTTTTTAAACAGATTAATAAAGCAGAAAAATAAGAAGCCGTTTCCCTGTCGTGATAACTTTTTCTTCAAAAATCGAATTCGAGTAAAATTCTCAAATGTGTTAATACAGAAGTGTTAGGAATCCTCCATTGAAGATTTCTGCAAAGTTTCAATTATTAATTCGCAATATCAAAGTCGAATTTACGAGTCAAACTCTTGTTTCAAAAAGTCAAATCGTATGAACAATAATCAAATTCGAATTCTAGCTGCTATTTCTGATTAAATTGATGATTGGAATAGATTCTAGGATTGATTTGAAAGTTGTTTCGTGTTTTAACATTTGTCTAATACGATCGCGTAATGGAAATCAATTTTTTTTTACTTGAACAGCGACGAACAAGTTCTAGCTGTTTTCATTTTTTTTTTCCTTCTCTGCTGTTAATTGTTATCATCGTGTAATTACCGTTCTATGTTATATCAATTAATTAATGAGGTTAGGAATTAAGATGTTAGTCGATTGGGTTTGGGAAAGGAAGGAAGAAGATGAAGTCAGGAAGTAAACGAATTATATGGTTATGGGTTGGGATTATTTCAGAAATGGAGCAACAGCTCAATGGTTTATGTGTGAATCGGGATAGCGGGAGGTCCAAGGTTCGAGTCTGGGCAGGAGCGAATTTTTTTTTTTAAAAGCTTATTATTGAGGTAGTTATTTACTCATTCATTATTATTATCATTATAATTATTATTATGATGATTATTATTATTATTATTATTATTATTATTATTATTATTATTATTATTATTGTTATTGTTATGTTGTTATTATTATTATTGTTATGTTATTATTATTATTATTATTAGTATTGGTTAATATTTATCATTATGATTATAATTAATAATATTGTTATTATGATTATTATTATTACAATTTTATGAATTATACTAATATCATTATCAATATCAAATATTATTATTATTTAGTATTACCGTTATTTTTTTTTATCATCACTATTAAATAGAATCATTCTTAATATTATCAGTTACTATAAATATTACTAATACTACTATTATTATTAAAATTACCATACTAAATATTAATATCATTATTATGGTTATGATTAGTATTATTATTAATATTATAAAAATAATACAATTTTCATAAATATTAGTATTATTATCCATTTATAAATATTAGAACTACTATTAGTAACATAAGTACATTAGTAATAATATTATCATCATTTTTATAATTACCAATATTAACTTAGTATAATCAAAATTACTGTTTTGATAAACAAAAGATATATGTAACTAAAAAGATATTTAGTGCATAACATAATAAAAGTTATATTTACATTACATATAGGTATGTGTTAATCGTATTAACAAATTGTATATAAATAATCATATATAATAAAATAGATGTTCTTAATATAATATTAATCAAACAAATATATTTATATATATATATATATATATATATATATATAATATAATTTAAAAATATATATATATATATATATATATATATATATATATATATATATATATATATATATATATATATATATATATATATATATGTATGTATATGTATATATTTGTTCGATTTAAATTATGTGTATTAATAAATAAACAAATGATATAGGTTCGTGAATCCGAGGCCAACCCTACTTTTGTTCATTGTCGACATATGTATTTTTACTACAAAATACATTAGGTGAGTTTTCATTACTCCCTTTTTATTTACATTTTTGGGCTGAGAATACATGCAAATGCTTTATTAACTGTTTTACAATATTTATATGCATGAGTTTCATTTGCCCCTTTTACTCTTTACATTTTTGGGCTGAGAATACATGCAAATGCTTTATTAACTGTTTTACAATATTTATATGCGTGAGTTTTATTAATCCCTTTTTAAATGCTTTCGTAATATATATTTTTGGGACTGAGAATACATGCGCTGCTTTTATAACCGTTTTACGAAATAGACACAAGTACTTAAAACTACATTATATGGCTGGATTATTAAACCGAATATGCCCCTTTTTAGTCTGGTAATCTAAGAATTAGGGAACAGACACCCTAATTGACGCGAATCCTAAATATAGATCTATCGGGCCCAACAAGCCCCATCCAAAGTACCGGATGCTTTAGTACTTCGAAATTTATATCATGTCCGAAGGAGGATCCCGGAATGATGGGGATATTCTTATATATATATTGTGAATGTCGGTTACCAGGTGTTCAATCCATATGAATGATTATTTTTGTCTCTATGCATGGGACATATGTTTATGAGAAATGGAAATATGAAATCTTGTGGTCTATTAAATTTATAAAATGATTATTTATGTTAAACTAATGAACTCACCAACCTTTTGGTTGACACTTGAAAGCATGTTTACTCCCAGGTACGAAAGAAATCTTCCGCTGTGCATTTGCTCATTTTAGAGATATTACTTGGAGTCATTCATGACATATTTCAAAAGACGTTGCATTCGAGTCGTTGAGTTTATCCAGATCATTATTAAGTCAGTTATAGTTAGATATATTATAAAAATGGTATGCATGCCGTCAACTTACATTGTAATGAAAGTTTGTCTTTTCAAAAACGAATGCAATGTTTGTAAAATGTATCATATAGAGGTTAAATACCTCGCGATGTAATCAACTGTTGTGAATCGTTTATAATCAATATGGACTTCGTCCGGATGGATTAGGACGGGTCCTTTCACGCTGCTTGTGTTAGAGATGTCTTCACATGAAACGTTTATCTTGCATTCACAAACTTTATTACTTTTGAACAATGTATTCGTAATGACCATTGGGTCACTTACTATTATTATTGACTTCTATTCGTAGATGCACACTATCGGTTGTAAAACTTTTAATGTTGGTTAAGACGTCACTCCGTTTTATGAATGCAGACTTATTTTAAAACAACATATAGTGTTTGACCTTGTAATGATCCTGTTGTTGATGATCCGTACACGTTAATTTTGTACGGGGCATCACATCTACTTTCGGGTTCAACTGCTTTTCCGAAAACCATGCGCAATAAAAGTGTCCCCAATAAAGTTGAGATTTTCATAAGGAGATCCAATCTTCATCGTCTCCCCACTCGCGTCGAATTAGATAAAAGAGGCTTAGATCTCGACACCATTCTTTGTCCACTTTTCCAATCACATACCGAAACCATTGAGCATGTCTTGATACAATGTACACACTCTAACAACGCAACACATACTCAACTGGTGGAAGATAGACAACCAACAAATCTCAAACATCGAGGAGGCTTTTGTGAATAATCCAAATTTCATCGATTCTAGTACTGGCAAATCTATATGGCAAGCCTTAAGGTGGATAAGTGGATACATCATTTGGAAGCATCGAAATCTCAAAATCTTCAAAAGGAAAACGTGGTCAACATCGTCAATAGTAAACTAGATTCAAATTCAAAGCTACTCATGGATATCAAAATGAACCAAGAAGACAACTTTCGATTGGCATCAATGGCTCATCAACACTAAATCTTATATTGCACCACATACAAGATCTGGAATTGACTAAAGTCATTCAAGGGAGGAAAATACACATGAACACACTCCTGTTCATTTACTCTTTTTACCAAACTACTGTAAATTCATTCGATGAATTCGGACCTCAACTTAGCTTGAGCCACTACATACATGTACATTCATATGGTTTATATATATATTTTGCTTGCTTTAAAAAAAAAGAATGTAAACGAATTCTGCATGTTCTAGTTTCAAATTGATAACCCTTAAGGTAGTCATTAAAGAATTTCTTATATATAAATATTGTATTAGTCATTAACTAACTATATATACTACTATAATAGCTATAAAGGTAGCTATAAAGGTATGAACAGTAACAGTATATTATATATTTTTTCAATTTTATAATTAGCTATATTATTTTTAATTTCTTGCTTTCTTTTCTTCTACATATTAAAATCTTTTTAAACATTCTCACTTTTATTTTTTAATGAATTTTATTTACAAACTTTGATATATGTCATGCTTTTTACTTTCCATCAAATAAAAAATTTGTACAAATCGTTGATGTACGAATTGTACAATGTGTGGAGCAAAACTATTTTCTGTAACAACGCGCAGGTTCGTCGACACTCACATATAGTCTAAAAGAGAAAATGATTTCACTCACTTTTTTAAGAAAATTTGTCTTTCAAATGAAATCTTATATAAAGGTATTCATGTATTTATTTTTAGGGTTTCATTAAATAAAATATTTGTATCAATCGTCGATATACGAATCATAATTGTAAATGTATACAACAAGGTTGCAAAATTCGCTATTTGGGGATTAATGGGTCCTGACTTTGGAAAGATCAATAATCGGAAATTCTGGAATTAGTGGGAGATTAATCGGATTGTTCTTTATATATTTAAATATTAAATTTCAAAAATTATATGTGTAAATATAGAAGAAAACCATAAACATAAACATAAACTTTAACGTAATTGTTTAAAATTGTTTATTTTATTCAAAAACTCTAAAGTTCTAGTTAAATTCATGTTAAAATATTGACAAATTTTGGCTTTGATCGACTTTGATACCAAATTCGATTTTGACCATCAACATCAATCGACGTTGACCGAGTATTTAAACGGATTTTGGAAAATTGGAACGGATTACTCTTTAAAAAAATGAGTAATCGAGAATTAATCGGCGAGTAATTGGATTTTTTACAACAGTGGCAAACAATAAAATCATTTCACACACCAACGTGTGAACCATCAAGTCGTTTACATTAGCATGTATTTGCAAGATGTCAAGATCCCAAAGTGGGTAAACAACACTAAGCTGCAACAAACACTTGAACTAGTATAATAAGTATCAGAAAAACACAAAGTGACCAGAAACATTAATATTCCTAGGTTTAATTTCAAATGGTCATATGTACATTGTACAATAATCTATCTTAATTGATCAGAAAGTGTAACATAGAATTCCATCTTTATCAGCGAATAAACTCGATCTGATACATATTTTCATATTTCTAAACGCATTTTTTATCGATTTAAAAATTTGTTGCATAACGTTCGTACAACAATATGAATTTGTATGCATAAAGCACTTAGATATTGGGTAACATAATGATATCTTGAAAGATATATAGAAATATATATGTGCCTATATATATGTATATATCGTAACCACTATTTTGGCCATCTCTGCTTCATTCTTGTCTCTGGTGGCCCGATGAACAATTCTGTTTCCACATCGGAAACGTTCTCTCCATTTTCAAGTAGACATATATTCGCTCCAATTTCGTCTGTTCCACAGTCTTTTAGTTGCTGACACTAAAAGATAAAAGACATGCAATTTAATGATTATAGATCAGTGAAAGAAAAATCTGCAGTTGGTTGGAATAAAACTACTGACCTTCTCATTAAGTAATGCATTTTCATCTGCTAGCATTTTCTCCTGTTTATTTCCAATTAATTAAGTATATGGGAAGTTAGTTAAATAACTTCTTAAAACTAGGTCTTTTAATTTCTTGGAGCAATGTAGTAGTATGTAAAGTTACTAAAGTGTACCTTTGCTTGCAGTTGCTCAATTTGTTCTGTGTAAACTTGCATCTAAAATATCAATTATTCAACAGAAAAATGTTAAGATTATATTCCTAAATAATCTGAATGAGACGAAAAACATATACTCTATACACATTTAACAAAAAGAAATTGTTATTCAACCTTTCGTGCTCGAATAATGCGTACACTCCTTTCTAACTGCTGTTCAACTTGAAGCAGTTCTTCAATGGTGCTTGTTCCTAATCCTTCTCCCAAGAGTTTCCTGCATTGAAAAACTCTAACTTCATAAACTGTCGGTTAATGGGTGCAAACTAAAGTCCCAAGAGAGACTGTCATTAATTGATTTTTTGAGTACTAAGAGACTCATGAACTTATATGTAGGACATATTGTTGAGCTAAAAGTGATACACTTGCTATCATAGCTGCGTTAGCAACTTCAAATTTGATCTTGTGGCTCATGTAAAAAATCTAACCGCTGGTACAAGAAAATTTTAGAGCGTGTAAGGTTTGATTTTTTGGTTGGTGCAAAAGATTCGCGAGGTTTGATTTCTTGGGTGGTGATGTTATTGGACTAAAAGTGATCCTACATGTGTTTAATATGGAGATATGAAACATAAAGATTGAACTAACCATATACACTAGTAGCTAGTATATATACTGGTTTGTCTGTAAAATAGTGTATAAATACAATCTTGATGATCCAAAACATAAAGTTTGCAATTTTTATTATTTGGGTAAAAGGGTATATATATCGCTCAGAAAACTTTATAATCAACCGGTCGTTTATATGTTCCCTTTGCCTTGAACACCTTTTTGAGTTTCTTTCATGATCTAGTAGTATACTTAAATAAAATATATATCGAGGGATCGATGATATTAAATTAAAAATGCACCTTTTTGCAACTTCTAAATGTTCTACCTTCTGTGCCATGGCAGCTGTTTCATGCTTTAAATTCTGCAATCGAAAGGTGACCGAAGAATAAATGTAAGAAGTAATTAATGTAGAGATGGGATAATTTATGAACATTGCTCAATTCATAAGTTTATGATCACCTGAACATCCTCAACACTTGACGTATCAGGTTGAACATCTTTAACATGGTTTTTATATCGCTCAATAGTCTCCTGCATGCTGATTGATTTCAAAACCATAAGAAATGTTTAAATATATTGTACAAAACCACTAAACGACAAAAATCAATTTTCTTGACTTTTTTGGGTCAAATTTAGCATAAGCGGTGACTATGCCACTATTATAATCCTTTTGGTTTTAATTTAGTTTTTTTATTTGATTTTGTTTTGGTCAAAGTTAGAAAAATATCTGACTACGTAGAAATTAACATTAATTTGATTCAGTGTTTTGAAATAATATAAATATAAAATATGATTACATATTCTTGAAGATAACAACTTATTGAAGCACAGTTTAAGCTCATATAGACTTATGTTGATCAAAATACATTGAGTTAAAATTTTGTCTTTATACTCGTAATGTTTATTGAATGGAATAATAATATATACCAGCTAGAAAACATAATATCTTCTTTTTGAAGAGTTATATAAAATTTCAATACAAAACCTTGTCTCCTTGATTCTTTACAACTATGGTTCCTAATATGGTTGGCAAATGGCAACTTGCAAGTTATAGGAAAGAGAGATGAGTGGGCAAAAAGTTAAAGTTATTGTAGTATGTACAAATCATCTGATCTAATTTTATAATTTATAATTAAATTAAATTAAATAGCTATATCAAAACATCAAATAAAAATATACTACTACGTATTAATTTATCTAGAACTAGAATAGGTTCAAGAGACGTTTCAATTATACTAGTAATAGATAAAACAGTAAATAATACTATAATCACAATAACTAATATTACTTTTGATTATTGGTTCATGCACGTTCTTTTATATATATTCCGTTCACACTTTAACTTTTTTGATAAAAACAAGGTCCTCATAGCGAATCATTTAATAATTCTCAAATGTCATGCATTGATCCATTAATAACAAGTACACATTTCTCTTTCTTATTTTTTTTCTTTAAAAAAAAAAAAAAAACGAGAACTATATTTCAGAAAAGAAAAGAGCTAAACAAAATAATTTAAAAGAAAATATTAATGGTATATTTAGTAAAGAGTTTTTTCAACTTTTTTGGAGTTTTTAGTTTTATGTTAAAAAAAACTCTTAAATAATAAAAACTACATTTGATTAAAGGAGCTTAAAACTTTTACACGGAGAAAAAGAACTAAAAATTCCTAGAACTATCGTTAGAGAAAAAACTATCAGTTTTATTGTCAATGTACTCCCTTTTAACAGTTTCATCTATTCTGTGAAACACGTATACAAATTTAAAAGACTAACAACTACTCCAACATACTTGATAAGTAAAAATGTTTTACTAAACATACTTGATAAGCAAAAATTCTGCTTCAATTATGATTTCATATGTGTTTGTGTATATGTAATTGTATATGTATATATGTATTCGTGTGTATATATGACGATGATATGAATCTATATCGAATCTGAATATCACTACAAGTTACAGTTGGTTAAGTGTATGTAGTTAGAATGTGAGGTTGAGAGAATTTCCTTATGTGTGTGTTTGTGATGATGTAAGGGTAAGTGTGGTTATGAAAAGCTTAAGTTTCTATTCTAAGCTAAGTGAGCTATTTACACCCGCATCCTTTAAATCTAATACAAATTACATCAAAATTGTGAGCTTAACAATACCTATATAATTTATATTCAGTTTATTTATTTATTTAAATTTCTACAGTCAAGCCGAATACATTGTCTTAATGACATTCTTTTTGTAATTTATGGCACGCGAAAGTTCATTGACTGATCATATGTTGTTTTTGACTTCCAAAATCAAACAAAGTGGTTTTGCCCATAAAAAATTGGAAATTGGGAAAAAAAATTATGACAATAATATAACTAGAAGAATTATAATACAAAACAAGCTTCGACTAAGGTATACTACTCCCTCCATTAGTGGCGTATCTAAGATTCGTAGTCAGTGGTGTCACTAGTTAAAAGTTCAAAAACTTTACATTATCTAGTGGTGTCACACACAAAAAATTACATTATCCAGTAGTATCACTAGATAAAAGTCCAAGAAAATTTCTACTGCAACGCGTATTTCAGGAATTAAGGTAGGTCCGCCCCTGCCCTTTATTTAATTGAATATGAATTAAATTTAATAAATATCAGTTTTACCTTTATTATATTAAAAAAATTTTATTAAATTTATTAATAAAATTGATGGTTGAGAGTAATAAATGAGAGTAATTCGAATGGTTGAGAGTAATAAATGAGAGTAATTCGAAAATTTTAAGTTATTTAATACTTCATTCATGGAACTCTGGTTTGTGTAGGTGTTTAAGGCCGAAGCTTTTTGGCAAGTTTTCAGGATTTATTGGATCTGAGGCGGTGGATGTCAGCACGTTTGATTTTTTGGCTAGAAGTTTTTTTTGCCTTGGCTCTGGTGAATGTTTCTTGGTTTTGCACTATTGTCTTCATTGTTTGCGACGTTCTCTCGTGTTGATCGATCGCAACGGTGTGTTCCTTGTTGGTACCGTATTTCTTCCCGATGGTCTTATTTCTTCCTTGTTGTTGGTGGTTATGGTATTATTTCCTCAAGTGCTTGGTGAACCGCTAACGATTTTGTTTCTTGTTTGTTTGGTTGTTGCGGTGACGATCTACATTCTCCCGACCGCCAACGTTGTGTTTTCCATTTTGTTTAGTGCAATAAGTCATTGGGATTGTCTTGTTTGGTATGTTTAGACCAATTTTGTTTCCTAACAAAATGTGTGTTTCACCCTGTTAAATTGATTTTAACCAGGGGTCAAATTTCAAGTGTTAGCCACCCAGGACAATTTGACGAACACTGACACGACTAACACAGTGTTATAAACTGACATCTATTAGCTTCAGTTAGCTTTCTGATGGGAGCGTGAGTTATTTTGGCCAATCACAATTTTACACAATAACACACATATTTATATTTATATATTATTAATTTATTTATATTTTAGCCAACTTCTAATCACATTTTATCATACCTCTCAAAACATTTCCACTCACTAGAACTTAACACTCTCATTATTTAAATTGTTGACATTACCACGTTATAGTCAAATACTCGTTGTTAAAAAAAAGTACACCAAGTGTATTTATCAATGGTATATATTGGTATTCCATCAAAGGCAATTTTTTGCATTTGCTTCTTTGTATTACGTATATAAAAGGTGTTAACTGTATATATTAATGGTATTGATTCCATCGTACGGTGTAACTTTTTACAAATTTATTACTTATGTGTACATTACAAGCTTCTAGCACAATTTATATATTTTTATAAATATACCAGTGAAAATATACTATAGAAACATATTCTAGATTTTTCACAAAAGTGCATGCTTTTTTAAAATAGAAAAGAGAGGTAAATAGGCCAGCAATTTGGTTTTCCAAACAATGTCAGTTAAAGATTTACTCCTATTTATTTTTGATTTTTAATTTCTAATTTGTATGTTACATTTTGAAAAGAAGAATCTTGCTCGAGTGTACGTGTCCTATAATATAATAATGTAAATAAAATGAATTCAATATTTCATTAAATACGAAATGTGTGACAGATGACCCAACACATGAAACACAACTCATATTATTGTTGAGGACTAAATATAGATATTTTTCATCTTATAAATGAAAAAATACAGTATAATAAGGCTATAATGAAATGTAAAAGGATGCTTTTAATGGTAAAATTCAGAAAAGCAAAAGGTATGACATTCTTCATATGAGTATGAAACAAACTATTTTAAGTTAACTGATCAAAATAGACCAGACAACGAGTCAATCAATTTTAGTGTCACAATAAAAAATAATATATGTACTAGGTAAAAATTTGGCCTCTAAAAAAGTTGAAATTCCGTGAAAGTTAGTTTCATATTCGAATCCCACCTTAGTGTAAAATAAATTCCCTTTCATCATGGACGTTAACTCACGATGACTAGGGGCTATTCATAAAGCGAGTGGCTGCCCTAGGATAGATTGGTTAACAAGGAAGATCGGAAACACAAGTATACGAAAAAAATAATACAGTAATATATGTATTAGCTATTTTAAAAATTGTTTATTTATTTACATCGGAACCGTATTATATTATATTTATTTTAATTTATATTATGCTGTATTATGCTCCGTATATAATTATAATTTTATACTCCGTATTCAATTATATAATTTATATACTCAATTTTTACTGGTTGATTCAGGACTACAAATAAAACATGGTCAACTACAACAATTAACCTCACTTTTCCAATTATATATTCTTGGTCTTTAGTTACTTTTTTTTTTCCTTAACAAATTGGCAAAACACTTCTAGCTAGTACTCACAAATTAAACATATGATTTTCATTCTTTTGTTAGGTGTCTCAACATCTGGTAAGCCACATTCAAAATTCAGGTATCGATTAATTCATCGTAAAATAATTACCAAGTCACACATGGGTCACTAAAAAAAAATAAAAAATGCTAAACCCATAATTAAAATCAAGAAAATAATGAAAACCCATAATTAAAATCAAGAAAATAATGAAAACCCATTAATTAATTATTTAGAATCAACAAAAGATGAAAACTTTAGTGTTTTTCTTTTTTCTTGAAATTAGTTCAAGTGGTGTGTATTGAGTAGCTATACATACATAAAAGTGTTTTTGATAGGAAAATATTTAATTCCATGATTAAATTAAAAAAAATGAAAAGAACCCATAATTTAAAATAAAGAATTGAGTGAGAAAAATGAAACCTTGAGCTTGCAAATTCATACAGTTTCCCTCTTGGTGAAAAGATGACCAAAGCAACTTCAGCATCACAAAGAACAGAAAGTTCAAAAGCTTTTTTCAGCAAACCATTTCTTCTTTTTGAGAAGGTCACTTGTCTACTAGTAGCATTCTCAATCCTCCTCATTTGAGTCTTTCCTCTCACCATCTTTAAAATTATATAACTATCAACAACCTATACATACAAAAAGCTAGTATTTAAAAAAAAAAAAAAAAAGTAGTGTAAGTTCTTGATTTCACTATAATTCAGTTATCAGAAGGTCAGTAATTCAAGTCAAGAAAGATGGGAGGGAACCCATCACATAAAAATTCAAACTTTATGTGATCAAGATTGATCAAACATCTAAACACCAAACTTTTCATATCCATTCTTGAATCAAGACATTTTATTTACTATATTAAGGAAAGAGATTGAAAGGGTACAATATTTAGCTAAATATATATAGGAAAAAAGAAAGTAACCTTACAAAAGAGGCAAAATCCCAGAAAAAGGCTGTTCTTTCTTTCTTAGATGAGAGAGAGGGGGGGCTGAGGGGAAAGAGAGGAAATATATGTGTAGAAAAATGAAAGATGGAGTGTATGGACTAGGGAGATAACTGGGTGGTTACTTTATTAAGTAATGAAGTGGTTGAAGATAGTAGTAATGTTGTTATCATGACTTGTAAACTGTACATTGGGACTTGTACTGTTTTTGTGGGTATGTGATTTTAGTTTTGGAAAAATGGTAACCTTAAAATTATCCAATAAAGAACCCTGGAGACATAGGGATAGGCCTAAAATTGTATATGATTGAGGTGATTGAGTGGTGCTTGAGTCCTCTTTTATGGGAGTACCACCACAAAAAAGACTGAAAGTGGAAGCTAAACTCACCCAATATAACCACTTCCTTTTTTGTAGTAACAACATTTGTTACTAGTAGTTCCTTTTGGCATGTTAAAATTAAAATAATTTGATTCACTTTTGGTTTTTATACTTGGTGATTCTTTCTTGTATAAGAATTTGCAATTTGTATTTACATTACACATAGTGGTGATGTTCTAATTTCGACGTACAACTCAAATTTTTGTGGAAGATTGCAAGTGATTTAGTGAATGGGTGGTTTAGTATTTAGATGCAACTAGTTCTGGAGCTCTCGCTTCGCGCCGGGAGCTCCGTTTTGAATGCGAGTTAAAAAAAAAATCTTGATCTATTTTGTAAAAAGAATTTTTTTCGACATCTAACATTGAAGAGTTGTTCCTTTTGTGAAAATTGTTTTCTTTTAGCGTTTTTTTTGTTTTTTTTAAGTTAGTTGATCTATTTTGTAAAAAAGAATGTTTTTCGACATCTTTTAGTAGCACTGAAGGGTTGTTCCTTTTATAAAAGTTGTCTCCTTTATCGTTGAGGAAGAAAAAAAAAGTTAGTTGATTTTTTGGTTAAAAAAAATTTTTTCGACATCTTTTGGTAACATTGAAGGGTTGGTTCTTTTATGAGAGTTGCTTCTTTTATCGTTGGAGACAAAAAAAAAAGGTGAAATGATGAAAATACCCTGATTACTATTGATGAATAGTGCTACAGGGTTTTGTCTATTAGATATATAGATAATGTTTAAGAGTTAAAATGGTTCCACGGATATATGTGTGGACCAATAATGAAATATAATATAAAAAAAAAAATTCTTTAGCGGCGGTAACGTTGACCTTTAAACGCGGGTGAGGAGTTGTGAAATGTCGTTCACATATATTTGGTTGAAAACATATATCCATGCTCATATATATATATATATATATATATATATATATATATATATATATATATATATATATATATATATATATATATATATATATATATATATATATATATAGGGGCACGATCCGTGGCTAAGCTTAAAACGAGTACAAACTGGATAAGTAAATGTGGACCACAAATTAACATAAAACTAAAAATAACGCGGAGGGGTAAAATCGTCATTTACAAAATAGGAATTACGGAAAAGAAAACACGCTGAAAACAACAAAAACCCTAAAGACGACGAACGAAGAAATATCAGATCCACAAAATCGAAGCTAAGAAATACGAAAAAAACCGACGATTGTTGTTACTAACAACAATCTACTGAAGATCGATCGTAAAAGAAGATTACAAGCTGAGATTACAAGCTCACATAATGGCGGAAGATTCATCCAACAAACGAAAAAAAAGAAGATGAAAATAATAAAAGAAAATCAAATGAAATTCATGATGCAGGTACGATAAAATTAACGTTTTATTGATTACGTGATTTATAAATTCTGAAAAGTAGTTACAATTAAACTGATGAATGAAAATTGAAATTATGAGATTCAATAATAGGATAATATGGTTTAAATCTGATATCGATGAATGAAATTGAAAATGTTTAGAATAATTAAACTGATGAATGATGCATTAATAAGAATGACTGTTATTTTAGTTGTTACATGATTGATTAGTATATGTTGAATATGATATAAACTGAAATGAATGATGAAAATATGAATGTTATATTTATGCATTGTGCTGATATTTGAATATCATGAATGTTAAATGATGAATGATAGAAAAAATAACACAAAAATGCATATAGCATATGATGAATGAAAAAAAAAAAAAAACGTACAAATAATAGTTTACATGTTATATTGTGATGAATGATAGAAAATAAGAATGTGTTATGTTAAAAAAACTATCAATCATAATATTTAATGATAAATGATAAAAAAAAAAAATACATGATGAATGGTAAAAAAAAATACATGTTAATGGTTATAGCTTATGATGAATGATGAAAAGTACATGATGAATGATAAAAAAAATACATTAAACTGTTTGCAATAATTAGATGTTGAAAAAATGACTATAGTTATGATGAATTATAAAAAATACAGATGAATGATATACTTAGATGAATACATAATTATAAACTTGTATGTAAAATAACTTATGATGAATGATTGCATAACTGTTTGCAGATATTGAAGAAAAACAGAAATTGAAAAAGAAGGATAAACATGAAAAGTTTAAAAAAGCCGGAAAAAGAAAGTATGTAAGAAAGACACATGCATTGAATAAAAAGGATATAAAGCTTGTTGAAAATGCAGTAATTAAAGTACTCCAAAATATGGAAGAGTTGAAAAAAGTTGAAAAAAGTTTGGATAGAAAAATTAATACGTTTGGTGAAGGCACAAGTAGATCAAAACCCAAAGACAATTCCGATGATGATTTTGAAAGGCCATCATTGAAAGCTTCTAAAGAAAAAGGTAACATTCATCTTAAAAAAATTTAAAAAAGTTATTTTACTTTGATTTTTATATTTAAAAAATCTAATAACTGATGTAGTTGTTATAATAATATAATAAGCAGGTATTAAACACGAAGAAGATGAAATTATAAGGTCAAGATCATCACCAAAATGTTTGTACACAGCGATACAGAATATGAATGACATTCAAAAAGAAAAGATAAGGGAGATTGGATTTGGGTCAATTCTAGAAATGAAGTTCTTTGAAAATCAGATGAAACTTTGTTACTATCTAGTAAACAACTTTGATGAATGTTCATCAACATTAAATCTTAAGAATGGTTCAATTAAAATCACAAAAGAAACAGTGCATGAAGTCTTAGGTGTTCCAATGAAAGGATTGAAGATTAAATATGTGGAAAGAAGCAATCCAATTGATCCTGTGACTATTTCATGGAGGAAACAGTTTAGAAATCACCAAGACATACATTCAACAGATGTTGTTGAATACATGAAGGAAAGAAAAAATGCAGATAGAAAGTTCGTTTTGAACTTCCTTGTTCTTTTTGCTACTTGTATGGCAGAAGCTATCAAATGTGGAACATGTAATTTGAAGTTCTTGCCATGTATTACAAATGAGGTAGATGTATCAAAGGTTGATTGGTGTGGATACATATATGAATGTCTATTGCAGAGCAAGAAGGGATGGGATAGAGGACAAAATGGACAGTATTATTCTGGACCGTTAAGTGTGCTAATTGTAAGTACAAATTAATATATATTTTACTGTTAAAATTAAACTTATTATTTATATTAAATACAATAAAAAACAAATTGCACTTTATTCTTTGATTGTAGCTGTTGTATCTAGAAAGAGTAGAATGTGAAGGTTTCTTGAAAAATAAAAATATCTATGTGATTGAGCGATGGACATCAGAAGAAATAAAAAGAAGGGTTGATGTAGAAATGAAGAAAGGAGAATTTGGTGAAGGAAGAATTGTGAAGGCAAAAGAAAAAATTGTTATTGATGATTTTCAAGAAAAAGGGAACCAAAAACAAATAAACCTAAAAACACCAAACAATGCAGAGGTATGTTTTGTGTATATGAATTTTAATGAATGTTAAATGTTTGATTAATATTTTATCAGTTTGTGACTGTTTTGAGATGAATGAAAACTGTTTAATGAATGTTATGATTGATAAAATATAAAATTTACAGGACTATCTTAAGTGTTTAGAATTGAGGTATCGACGCATAGTTGAAGAAACAAATGCAATTAACAGTGTGTTAACAAAAGCAACAAAGATGTATCCAAACAATAAGGATATTGATGAATTTGAAAGAAAATTTACAAGTTTGTTCAAGCAAGAATCTGAGTCAAAAAAAAGAGAAGAACCTGCAACAAAAGAAGGTTCTAAACAAAAACAGCAAACAACTGCAACTACTTCACTACAAATAAGCAATAATGGTGAAAAGAAATCTGCTTTGAAACCTAGAAATCTAAATACTGAGATGAATGAAAAGCCAAGAATTGAATCTGAATCAAGATTAAAAAAGAAATCGTTGGATGGAATAGAAACTCCATCATTCAAACTTTTGACTGAATCCGAAGATGATGACATCATATTAACACCATGGAATGCAATTGTAGTTGATCACAAGAGTGAGCTCACACAAATGGAAAAAGAAATCTCAACATTCATGTACTGTTTTGCTGATGCACCAGAGTAAGTATATAAAAAACAGATTATGATTAATGAAGTTATTTTTCATAAATCATATTTATAAATTATATTTTTCATAAATAATTATATTTAAAATTCATCATGTTTGTTCATTAAAAGAAATAAAAATTTGTCATTCATCAATGTTTGCCATTGACCTTGATTGTCATTTCATCGTTATTGTCAATCATCATGTTTGTCAATCATCATGTTTGTCATTCACTATGTTTGTCATTGATCATATCTGTGTCATTGATAATGTTTGTAATTCACTATGTTTGTCATTTGATAATTTCATGTTTATTTACTGTGTAATAATGATTATTTAACTCAAAACAGGGTAGTTGTATTCAGCTGCATGAGCGGGAAACTACTAAACAGGAATGAGATTGCAAGCCTACTTCATCAAACGGACTTATCAAACTCAGTCATTGACTGCTGGTCAGCAATATTGAACATGGAAGCAAAATTGTATACAAAACACAAAGCGACAAGATATATGTTTCCAGCTTCAATTTTGGTATGTCATTAAAAAACTTTTTAAAATAAAAAACTCAATGATTATGTACTAACAGCATATAAATTGTTTAAACTATGAAGACAGAAGATATGTTGGATTTGCGTGCTTATAAGAAAGAAACATATGTCAAATTCAGAGAAAAAATTGTTCACCAGACAACATGTGATGATATAGATTACAAATTTTCTGAAGTAGAAATGGTAAGATAAATTGATATAAAAAATGTTAACAAATTATTAATATTTATAACTAATGTAAAAGTTATGATTGTAAAATGCAGGTTTTCTTCCCAGTATTTGTTAGTGGACTAAATTTCTTATTGTGCTTCAATCTAACAAGCTCAGATATTGATATAATAGACCATAGCTACTTGGATATGCCAACTGATGAGAAGTATGGACTTGCTCCTGATGGTTTGGTAAGAAAATTAAATAACAAAATGAATATAAAGTCTGTTAATGATGAATGAGAAAAATTAATGATTAATCATAAATTTATGAAAGATGAATGATAAATGATGACAAAAAAAAAATATAATTTTTTTTGTGGGTTTGGCATCATCTTATGTCTGAAATAAGTAGAGATATCTAAAATTATTAAAATCATTTATAAAATGCAAAAATACTTGTTCTCGAGTTATCTGGGAGAAATCAAACATATCAAATCAGATTTGTTGACAAAATCAGAACCAAAGAAAAAGGTATTCAAATGGAGATCAAATGAAATGGATCCAGCTTATGGTGTTTTAACGATGAGATATATGGAGACATATGTGAGTGGTGATTCATGGGATTGTTATCTAGAAGATGAAGGCCAAGAAAGGGACATACAGATTGAGAAGCTGCGCAAAAAATATGCTGCAAAGATAATCATTAGTGACATCAACATTATTAAGGATGATGTTCTCAAAGAAATGCATTGCTTTCATAGTGCATACACAGAGACTGAAAAAGAACAACTGATGGATAGTGCAAGAAGAAGATACACAGAAAATAAGTGAAAACTTTTTTGACAAATGAGTAGTGAAAACATGATGAATAATATTTTTATTTACATGCATGTATTAAGATTTTTTTTAAAGAAATTTAACTGTTTGAGTTTAATTCATACAAATACAGTTATGTTATAAAATAATAAGTGTTGCTGATGACTGTTACTTTAATGTGAAATTATGTTCTATAGATAAAAAAAATAAGTGTTGCTCATTAAATATATACATTTTTTAATATTCATTAAATAATTTTTTATCATTCAGCTCCTTTTATAAGGTTTACACTAAAAAAAAGATGTAATGTAGATTGTTAAGTTCATCATTCATGATTCATTATTCTTCATTCATCATTCATCATTCATCATTCATCTTTCACTATACATCATTCATCATTCATAATTCACTATACATCATTCATGATTCCATCATTCATCATTCATTATTCAACATTTATCATTCATTATACGTTTTTCTCATTCATATTGACACAATTATTAGTTTTTTTATTGTCATAAACTTGAACTTATATTTTGATCATGAATAAGTAAATAATTATTATTTAAAACATTATTCATTCATTATATCATTCATTAAGCATTAAAAAACATTACAATACAGATTTTAAAACCAAGATAGAAAAGACGATAACATAATTATCTAATAATTCATCTATAATGCTTAATAACTTCTTCCATCTCATCCTTAAGAAAGTTTATTTTACTCTCTTCATATTTCATCTTCTTCAGATTTGCTTCCATTCTCATGTTATTAAGCTCAATCCTCTTTTCACAGTTTTCGAAGACTTTATTTGGTTTTGCATCTGCTGAAATTTTATGATAAAATTCATTATCAACAATCTTCTTATAACTTTCTTTCACGTCAATGATGCTTTGATAGATTTTTTGATAATTTTTGTGCTTCTCATAAAGCTCGCTCAAGTTTCTTTTCTTGTTGTTGATGACCTTCACGGTTTTGACAACGAATTGTTTATCCATTTCATTGTATACATGAAATGGTGGAATCAGAATATCTGGAGATGGTGAACGTGGTGGAGATGACGAACGTGGTAGAGATGACGGCTGTGCCATATTTAGGGTTGGGTTTTTTTTAATTATTAATACAGTATTATGCTTTTGGGGATAAACGATGAAACTATATATAGAGAGAAAATAAAATATTTTAACCTCACGTGCCATATATAGAGTATTAATAAAAAATTCAAAAAGAAACAAAATAGAAGTCACGTGATCCAACTGTAGCGACCCGACAAAATCGTCATTGACGGTGCCGTCTACTTAGGTCCCGTTGCGTGGTCATAGTCTCTATATGAGACGCGTTTGACCAAAATCATGTCGCATTCATTTGAAATGTACAAAACTTGCAAGTTTAGTTTCCAAAACGGTTCGACAACAAGTTTAAGTTTACAAAAGTTATAAAGTGTAAATGAAATAACTTGCGACATAATATAAGTTGAAAATCACGGTTGCTATAAATAGCATAAGTATGTAAACATTTGTTTGAATCCAAAGGTGCTATCACTAGCGTATGCATGTATGCTTGACTCCATTCAAAGAAATCAAAGTGTGCGGAAGCATGTATCAATTAGCCAAGTATGAACCTGAGAAAACATGTAGAAAACTGTCAACGAAAAACGTTGGTGAAATCATAGGTGTATTTGTAAACGTTGTTTTTGAACCACAAGATTTAGTATTCCCATAGTTGATTATCAAAATCGTTTGCATTCCAAAAGTATTGTTCGCGAGCACCCAATTATCAAGACTTAACGTTTCCTTCCATAGAACCCCATCACAATAGTGTTAGAACATACACTGTTTCTCGAAAATATATTTCATCCGTAGACGGTAGCGAACCGTCCGTAATGAGGGTTTGTCAAACCCGTATGGCCACACAATATAAGTTCTCGCTTACACCCTGCAAGTGTAACTAATGATAATCGAATTGAGGATTTTTGTTCTAACTCGCTGTGGAATGTTTGTTTCATCGTACTTGTGTTCAAAGTATAAAAGTAAGTAGTACAAAATGTAACAAAGTATATGTTTCTCAGCCCACAATTTAAAGTATAAAAAGTTGTTGAAAAGGTGGGACTATGATCTCACCTCGAGTGCACGAGTGTAAAAGTACTTCACAAAGTAAACGTGTGCATGGAAGTTGTTTAGCCTTGACCTAAACAAGTAAGTTGTATCAATTAACCGGTTACGACACAAGGTCGGGTGAAATGTGTTCAATTAGTCCTATGGCTTGTTACGACTCGATTAAATATAGCATGTGAATCAATTTGTCAAGTTTCATGCAAGATACAAGTATAGAAACAAGTTAGGAAGATTGCACAATCATTTGGTTAAGTTTGACAAAAAGTCGAACTTCGGTCGGTCAAAGTCAACGAAAAGTCAACACATTCGGGTCGGGTCCCAAACTATTTTTCTGAGGTTTTTAATCATATATGAGCATGTTGGTCAAGTTTCATGTTAATCGGAGGTGCGTAGCATAGTTAGAATTAAACGAAAAACGACAATTTTGGACAGCCCCTGATAGTTCATCTGGACGGCGTCCAAAATGGCTGGACGGCGTCCAGTATTGAATGCCTGGACGGCGTCCAAAAGGCTGGATGGCGTCCAAGTCTGAAGGGCTGAACGGCGTCCAAGAATCTGGACGGCGTCCAGATCTGTATCCAGGCCCTGTTTTGCTGCAACAAAGAAATGCACGAACCAAAACTCAAACAATCCCAATTTATGACCCGCAAATAATCAAAACATGTATCCTATATCATCGGGAAGGTATTTTGACAAAGGATACAACTAACCACATATCATCAATCGAGTTTATCATTTACAACAACAAAAACCTCGTCAAGAGATCGTTAAATGTTCATAATCAAAGTCTCAAGTTCGCAAAATGCATTTCATGATTCGGGAATCCAATTTATACATATGATATGCCGTTTTGAAGGTAACGAAACATACAATACAACTAAACACTTACTAACAATGTTTCATGCATTCAAATCATCAAAAGTCCATTTTAAGAGCTATCAAACCCTAGCCAAGAATCACAAAATCAATAATCATGTTAGTGATGTTTTTCCAAATCAACCTACACACCAAATTGAAGCTAGTGATACTAGTAACACAATTAAAACATGAACTTTAAAAATTTAACAACATTAACTCATCCAAAATCAAAGATTAAGCACACCCATTTCAATTGTTCATACTAGTTATTCAAAACAACAAATCGAGCAAGTAAATCGTATATTCATGCTAGACACGAGCCATAGACACTAACTAACACCATTTCAAATCAAAAACACGAATTTAGAGAAATCTAGAGTTTTAGAAATGTTACCCAAACGAGATGAAGTTGGTATCAAATTGTAGAGGATGAAGAGAGGATTCCAAATACGTAATTTGTTTTGATGTTGGCCTCCTAGATCGAATTTAGATGATGAATGATTGAATTGGGTAAATGTGTGTGTGTTCTTGCTAGAGAGAAAGAGAGAGAGAGATGGAGATGATTGAATGGTGGTGATTGGGGTGGACTAGTTGACCTAGTCAACTAGTTTGCCCCGCGTCAATTTCAGTCCCTCGAGTTTAGAAGCGGGTGCGGGATTTTACCGAACGAATATTTTGAAAACGCTCGAGTAAACGAGTGATGTTATAATTAAGTAACGGAAATATTATGAACGTTAGTCAACGGAAACTACGAATTTAGATAACGGAAGATATTATCTAAAAAAAAAAGACGGTCGTTAAAATAATTTAACGGAAAAATGCGGGATGTTACATTACCTACACCTTAAAAGAAATTTCGTCCCGAAATTTAGTTGAAAGTAGTAGTCGTTGTTCCTTCATCGAGATCGTGCGTTGCCCATTCTACGGATAAGTGAAAGTACTTCATCGGGCATTTCAACGAACTTTGACAGTCGGGGTTTTACGTTGTTTCAGAGTTTGGTTTCATGATTTATAGTTTCAACCGGTCCTCCTAGAAAGTGAAGTTTATCGTTGATAGTAAGTTCATCGAAGAGGATAACAAGTTCTTGTCTGGTAAGACACTTTTTCAAGTTCGACACATGGAAAGTAGGATGAACGAAGCTCAAATGAGTCGGAAAAGTCTAAACGGCTAGCAACGGGTCCAAAACGCCCCAAGATTTTTAAAGGATCAAAATATCGCGGATTTAGCTTTCTACGTTTTCCGAAACGGATTGCACCTTTTCAAGGTGCGACTTTTAACGTTACGTGGTTACCCAAATGGAATTTGGGAGGTTTACGCCTAACATCGGCATAGCTCCTTTGGCGACTACGGGCCGTCTCGAGCCTTTCTCGGATTGGAAGGATTTTAACGGTTACTCCATGAATGAGTCCAGGTTCGGTGACTTGATTATTATTTACTTGGTTCTACAAAAGGAGAATGACGTTTCCGGTCATATAAGATTTCAAAAGGTGTGACGTTAAGACTTGAATGATAACCATCGTTGTAAGAGAAATTGGTTAAAGGCAAAGACTTTTCTCAAGAAATTTTGAAGTCGATAACACGAACTCGTGTTATGGTTTCCAAAGTTTGAATCATATGTTTGCTCGGTCCGTCGGGTTGTGGTTGATGTGTTGTACTCATGTTTAAACGTGGTCCCGAGACTTTTGTAAGGCACTCCTAAATCTAGAAGTGAAACGAGGATCTCGATCCGAAACAAGGTACATTTCCTTAAGATAAATTTGAATAAGTTTGTTAGGACTTGAAAACTTTAGTTAGAACAAGTTTCTGTTTCTTAAGAATTTCGCGCCGCGGAAGATTTATCGGTTTTCGAAAACGTTTGTTAGGACTATTCACCCTCGTGGTGAATACTAGTATAACGTGAAGAGTCTCTCTCTCCATTGAGAGTTTAGAATAATGATTTCCTTAAACGGAAGTACGAGTGTAATGCGAGAGAAGTTTCCGCCTCAATGTGAGCATACCAAACAGTTTGTAGTTCGTCGATAAAACTATGCGAAAACGAGATAGTATACACGTATAACATACGTCTGATGTTGAAGAATTTGCCATTCATTCGGAAGCATAACTATGGTTTGACAATAATCGAAGATGTGTCCCGGGTATGGTTGTTATCAGTATTCTCGGGGTTTTTGGATATCCAATCAAGAAAGATGAAGTCATGTACATGGCACATGGTGGTGATTAGGTTGATCGAGTCCAACCACCATCACGTGTCATTAGAACTTTGGTATGACTTACCGTAATATAACCACGTTGATCGAGTGTCGTTATATTACGCTAACTCATACCTCCATTCCCACATCACTCCATAGATTCAAGTTCGTATAATCATAAAGTTTTAAAATGAACAAAGTGTAACGATGTCTCTAACGTGACTTGTATTGAATCGAAAGAATTAATGCAACTCGGAAGGAGCGTTTCCCGAGGGAAGTGTATAAATGATTGTTCAAGTCAATGCGGTTCAAGTCAAACAATAATGTCCTTAGGCACGAAAAGAGTAACGAATTATGATAACGAGTAGTACGCAACCGTAGTGATAAGTAGTGACGACGATACTCACCTAGAGTAGTGATGGTAGTAACAAGAAGTGGTAGATAGTGAAGAACACTGGTGTGGCACCGAAAGTAAGTTGAGACGGTGGCGAATAACAATCTGGGAGACAGAGTTCCCGAACAAGTGTGACTAATGAAGTCCTTGTCATCCTTTCGTGTATGAATCTTGAAATTAACGTGGTTTACCAGAAAGTGGCAGAACACCGATTCGTATGATGAAAGTTTGGTATCATTAAGAAGTTTGCCTAAGAATGATTTAAGTATAATGCACAAGTAGTCAAGTAAGTGCTATCTATAGCAAATGTATGTCAGAATGCAATGGCTAACAATCCGGTTGTAGTCTAGATTCACTAATGCGTCCTAACGACTCTGTCAGACACACTAATACATATCCTAGTTCCCTACAACCAACGCTCTGATACCATCTGTAGCGACCCGACAAAATCGTCATTGACGGTGCCGTCTACTTAGGTCCCGTTGCGTGGTCATAGTCTCTATATGAGACGCGTTTGACCAAAATCATGTCGCATTCATTTGAAATGTACAAAACTTGCAAGTTTAGTTTCCAAAACGGTTCGACAACAAGTTTAAGTTTACAAAAGTTATAAAGTGTAAATGAAATAACTTGCGACATTATATAAGTTGAAAATCACGATTGCTATAAATAGCATAAGTATGTAAACATTTGTTTGAATCCAAAGGTGCTATCACTAGCGTATGCATGTATGCTTGACTCCATTCAAAGTAATCAAAGTGTGCGGAAGCATGTATCAATTAGCCAAGTATGAACCTGAGAAAACATGTAGAAAACTGTCAACGAAAAACGTTGGTGAAATCATAGGTGTATTTGTAAACGTTGTTTTTGAACCACAAGATTTAGTATTCCCATAGTTGATTATCAAAATCGTTTGCATTCCAAAAGTATTGTTCGCGAGCACCCAATTATCAAGACTTAACGTTTCCTTCCATAGAACCCCATCACAATAGTGTTAGAACATACACTTTTTCTCGAAAATATATTTCATCCGTAGACGGTAGCGAACCGTCCGTAATGAGGGTTTGTCAAACCCGTATGGCCACACAATATAAGTTCTCGCTTACACCCTGCAAGTGTAACTAATGATAATCGAATTGAGGATTTTTGTTCTAACTCGCTGTGGAATGTTTGTTTCATCGTACTTGTGTTCAAAGTATAAAAGTAAGTAGTACAAAATGTAACAAAGTATATGTTTCTCAGCCCACAATTTAAAGTATAAAAAGTTGTTGAAAAGGTGGGACTATGATCTCACCTCGAGTGCACGAGTATAAAAGTACTTCACAAAGTAAACGTGTGCATGGAAGTTGCTTAGCCTTGACCTAAACAAGTAAGTTGTATCAATTAACCGGTTACGACACAAGGTCGGGTGAAATGTGTTCAATTAGTCCTATGGCTCGTTACGACTCGATTAAATATAGCATGTGAATCAATTTGTCAAGTTTCATGCAAGATACAAGTATAGAAACAAGTTAGGAAGATTGCACAATCATTTGGTTAAGTTTGACAAAAAGTCGAACTTCGGTCGGTCAAAGTCAACGAAAAGTCAACACGTTCGGGTCGGGTCCCGAACTATTTTTCTGAGGTTTTTAATCATATATGAGCATGTTGGTCAAGTTTCATGTTAATCGGAGGTGCGTAGCATAGTTAGAATTAAACAAAAAACGACAATTTTGGACAGCCCCTGATAGTTCATCTGGACGGCGTCCAAAATGGCTGGACGGCGTCCAGTATTGAAGGCCTGGACGGCGTCCAAAAGGCTGGACAGCGTCCAAGTCTGAAGGGCTGAACGGCGTCCAAGAATCTGGACGGCGTCCAGATCTGTATCCAGGCCCTGTTTTGCTGCAACAAAGAAATGCACGAACCAAAACTCAAACAATCCCAATTTATGACCCGCAAATAATCAAAACATGTATCCTATATCATCGGGAAGGTATTTTGACAAAGGATACAACTAACCACATATCATCAATCGAGTTTATCATTTAAAACAACAAAAACCTCGTCAAGAGATCGTTAAATGTTCATAATCAAAGTCTCAAGTTCGCAAAATGCATTTCATGATTAGGGAATCCAATTTATACATATGATATGCCGTTTTGAAGGTAACGAAACATACAATACAACTAAACACTTACTAACAATGTTTCATGGCATTCAAATCATCAAAAGTCCATTTTAAGAGTTATCAAACCCTAGCCAAGAATCACAAAATCAATAATCATGTTAGTGATGTTTTTCCAAATCAACCTACACATCAAATTGAAGCTAGTGATACTAGTAACACAATTAAAACATGAACTTTAACAATTTAACAACATTAACTCATCCAAAATCAAAGATAAAGCACACCCATTTCAATTGTTCATACTAGTTATTCAAAAACAACAAATCGAGCAAGTAAATCATATATTCATGCTAGACACGAGCCATAGACACTAACTAACACCATTTCAAATCAAAAACACGAATTTAGAGAAATCTAGAGTTTTAGAAATGTTACCCAAACGAGATGAAGTTGGTATCAAATTGTAGAGGATGAAGAGAGGATTCCAAATACGTAATTTGTTTTGATGTTGGCCTCCTAGATCGAATTTAGATGATGAATGATTGAATTGGGTAAATGTGTGTGTGTTCTTGCTAGAGAGAAAGAGATAGAGATGGAGATGATTGAATGGTGGTGATTGGGGTGGACTAGTTGACCTAGTCAACTAGTTTGCCCCGCGTCAATTTTAGTCCCTCGAGTTTAGAAGCGGGTGCGGGATTTTACCGAACGAATATTTTAAAAACGCTCGAGTAAACGAGTGATGTTATAATTAAGTAACGGAAATATTATGAACGTTAGTCAACGGAAACTACGAATTTAGATAACGGAAGATATTATCTAAAAAAAAAAAAGACGGTCGTTAAAATAATTTAACGGAAAAATGCGGGATGTTACACCAACCTCGCGTGACCATCACAAAAACCCCAAATTAATCATTCATTCAATTTCATACTTCATTTGTCACTTGTATAGCTCTCTCTCTCTATTAAAAAATCCCGATCAAAAAGAAAACCCTAATTAAAAACAACTAGAAGCTTGAACTGCTTAAAATAGATTGAATCTCTGATTAAAGAGAAAGCTCAAAGAAGACGAAGCAAAAATGGAGAGAAATAACGAACCGGAAACCACAAAAGGTAGTAACCACAAATAAATTTTGTTTAATATATAAATATTATACTAAAAAAAATGTATTCGTAACTGTTTATTTGTTGTATATTTACAGATAATCTCAAAGTGAAGCTTAAACTAGGAAATACTGCAGGTATATTAATTATTATTAAATATATATATGTATATTTTTTTATAATGAATGAATGATGATTATAATATTTATCAATGTTGTTTATCATTTTTTATCACATAAAAATAATAGATTAACAGGATGCATGTGCTTACACTATATATTTAGTAAAATGATATTATTTAGGTTTGATGTTTGATATAGAATGCTTAAAATAAAAAAAATATTTAGTAGTAATTATAATGAATGATGAATGATGAATGATGAATGATCAATTATTTGTTGATAAATAATGTGTTGATGTTGGAGTTTTTTGTTACCATCAGCTACAATAATGGGGAAAAAAGTTACTGAAGAGGAATATGAAAGTAGTGAAAATAGTAACACGGAGGAGGAGAATGATATAGAAGAGCAATGTGAAAAACAAGCTGATATTGATGAAGGTACAGAATCTGAAGATGAGGAAGAAGAATACAAACAAGGTAAGATGAAAAAACAACTTAATATCGACCTAGAAATTAAATGCATTATAAGTATTTGATTATAAATAAATATTAATAAAGTAATGGAAATTGTTTGATTAGTTAAAAATGTTTTGATGAATGATAAGTGCTTGATAAATGTTTAATGAATGCTCAATACTTCAATTACAAAATAAATATTAATCGGTTTCAAAATTAAATAAACTTAATCATTAACAGATGAAGAAAGCAGCACAGACGATGATGCAATGTACTACGTTCAACAAAGGAAAACTGGAAAAAACATTAAGCGATCAAGATCTGATGCACGACTTCCAAACAAGAATGCAGGTACATATATATTGTTATGTTTGGATAATTCATCATATATTTTGGAAATTAATTATTTCTCATCATAGAATAATTTAAATTAAAAAATTATTGTTGAAAATATGAAATACAGATAAATCTGCTAAGAGAAGGAAAATGGACAAAAGAAAAACGGGGAAAACCAAAAAAACCAAAAGAATAGTGAATGAGGAATCTGAACAGTTTAAGAAACTGAAAACCAGGATGTCTCCAAGAACATTGTGCTTGGTTATGGAGAAAATGACGAAGGAACAGAAGAATAGAGTTGAGTTATTAGGATTCAAGAAACTGCTAAAAATGAATATAAAGGAAATTCCGAAGAAACTTGCTTATTTCTGTGCCAATGCTTTCAACCCTGAAACAAGCCAAATGGAGTTTGAAAAGGGAACAATTCCTATTACAAGAGAAAGTATCCATAGGTTGTTTGGATTTCCAATGGGTGAAAAGCAGATTATGGTATTCAAAAAGCCTCCAAAAAATAATAAAACAAAAAGCATTTGGAGAAGACAGTACGCAGGGATAACAGATGCGAGATTTAAAGAAATTCACGATAAGATGGTTAGCTAAAATGAAGTTGGAATAGAGTTCTTCCTAAACTTCATCGTCTTATTTTCTACAACCATGGTGGAAATCAATCAAATGGGAACCGCGAACCAATTATTAATTGGCAACTTTCCAACTGTAAAAGATGTAAGTAAATATGATTGGTGCGGTTTTATTTTAGAGCGGTTGATAAAGAGCAAGATATTATGGAGCCAATAAAAAAATGATATGGTTTTCAGGATCCGTCATAGTTTTAATTGTAAGTACACTATGCAAATAACATTCTTCATTATGTATATATTGAATAAAAATAAAAATATTGTAAAAAATAAATGATGAATGTTAAAAAATTTAATGATTAATCAGAAAAATTTATAATTCATAACCCATATTTTATCATTCATCATCTCATTTTGTATCATTCATCACTCACACAAAAAAAATTTCATTCGTCTTATTTTTATTCAATACATCACCTCCCTATGGTCATTCATTTTGTTTTATATGATTCATCAAAACATAGTAGCTAAAAATCATGGAAACTGATAATGTAAAATTACAGTTGCATTATGTGGAAGCGACAAGGATTGCAAACATGGAGATACCGAAAAAAGGTACAACATTATCGATTTGGACAACAAAAATGTTGAAACAGAGGGAAACAGAAGAATTAAAACAAGGAGAATTTGAAAAAGTGGAATTTGTGGACATAGCGAATGAAAGAGAAGATGAAAGAGAGAATGATGAAGAAGAAGAGGAAGACGAAAAAGAAGAAGAAGAAGAAGAAGAAGAAGAAGAAGAAGAAGCAGAACAACAAGAACAACAAGAGGAAAACATAGCGAATGAAGAAGAAATTGAGGAATCAAATAATGGAAGAGATGAAGCTGAAGAACATGAGAAGGTAAAAAAAAAAATCTTTCATATTAAAATTTAAATTAGTAAAAAGAATACAAATAGAAATATAAATTTTCAGTTTGTATACATGATAAAAGTTGATTTTCATACAAAATTTAATGTATAGAAAAATCATATTGTATTAAACTGATACTTTAATATAAAAAAATGTAGGAATGTGAAGAAGGGGTTGAAAAAGACTTAAACCTGATCAAAAAGGTTGCAATCAGAAACAAAAAGAGATTAAAAAAATTCCCAAATAATCAGAAGATTCGGTTGGGGATAACAAAGATGATTGAAGTCTTAGATGATCAAGAGGATGTGTGGTCAGATGTAAACACACCAGAAAAAAGGAATAATGATGAGATATTGTCACCAATCAGGGATTTTGAAATGTAAAATGAAGAAGAAAATAATAATGATAATGGAGAAGAAGAGATGGAGGAAACCAGTGCAAAGAAAAACATACAAGCTGAGAGTGAGCAAGAAGTTGAAGAAAGGGAGGTAAAACAACTAAAATGAACAAACTGAAACAATACAAACATTGTTTATAATATGATTAATGTTAACGATGAATAATTCTTTATTTCAGGTGAATGCTCAATGTTTGAATGAAGAGAATGTTGCTAGTGAACAAAGGAATAATGTGATTCAAACTGAGGTAGATAAAAAATATTATATTGAACACAGCAGCCTCAGCATATAAGTCATAAAAATATAAACAATCTTCCCATGATCTTAATACGGAACCAATAACAGGATTAAAATGATCTGGAACATTAGGAAACCACAATTTCTTTCCATCAGGACCTTCATCCTCATAAGAAGACAAAAAATGATTTCTACAGACAGAGTTGGTGCCTATAAAAGAAAAATACAATAAAATTAGTTAAAAATTACATGATGAATGATGAATGATGAAGCATGAATGATAAATGATGAATGATGAATCATGAATGATGAAGCATGAATGATGAATGATGAATGATACATGATGAATGATAAAAAAAAATAAAACAACATAAAGTTTACGATGAATAATAAAAAAATCCATACAATAATTAGATTAAAATGTTACATGATGATCAAAGAAAAACAATAAATGAATGTTATATATTATAAACTGCCTACATTTATAATGAATGATTAAAAATACAGATGAATGTTAAAAAATACATAATGAATGGTACAAAAGTACATGAAACTGCGTATAGTTTATCATACAACACAAACAAAAAACATTTATTATACAACAAAACTCTAAAAAAGCAGATTTCACTGATGAATCAAAACATATATATTGAACAGAAAAATTACATAAAAAATATCAGATGAATGATGAATGAAAAACTTACTAGAAAATGTATCAGCAACAGAATCAGCAGCTGATTCATTAGACGAATTCGTAACAACATGAACTGGAAAAAAAGAAACGAACGACATATATCAGTTAAACCTAATTTTAAACATAAAACTAATTTAAGTAAAACAACAAAAGAGAATACGAATGAACGTAACCATCAGATTGAGCAATTGAAGTTGAATCTGCGATTGAAGATAAATCCATGAGTATATGTTGTAAATTAATGATGAAGACGATGAATATTGATGATGAATACAGAGATCGAAAGTAATAGGATGAACGATTGAAGTTAAAAGCAGAAATTAAAAAATTAAAAATAAACGATTGAATTGAATCTACGATTTAAGTTTAATCAATGAATATATGTTGAAGATTAATGATGAAGATGATGATGAATATTGATGACGAAGAGAGAGAATGAACAGAAGAGGAATGAACGAGGAGAAAAGATAAAATATAAGGAAATTAAAAATGTGAAATTCCGATTATACCCCTTCGTGTTTTTCCAGCATAAATTGTATTTTTTATTAAAAATATGAAATGGGAGGCCCATATTCACTTATCCAGTTTGTACCTCATTTAGTGCTTATCCCTCGATTGGTCCAATATATATATATATATATATATATATATATATATATATATATATATATATATATATATATATATATATATATATATATACATATATATATATAAAATGTGGTTGTAAACATTTGAAGATATGAAATAGTAAAAGTTCACTTTATGGCTAAATACAATTCGACTAATAAACTACTCCATAGTAATCAAATTCACGAAATGATTTTAAATAAAAATAGAACTAATTAAAGAAGGAAAACTTAGAAAAACAAAATGTCATCATATTTCCTTAAATAACTAAATACTCCGTAAAATAAATATTGCATTCCATCAAAGACTCATTCGCTTAGAGGTGTTGCTGTGATTTTTTTTCTTCTTTTAAATATGATGTTAAGGGTTCAAATCATTTTTGACATATGGTGATGTAGCGTGAGGGTACGAAATAGTATTATTTTTAATACAAAATACTACAAAATATGACACAAGTTTTATTAATTTACGGATGGGATATACCTAAACCTTGCTACAACACTATAGGCAGTGTACCTAATCGTAGAGTAGTGTAGTTTTTAGTAAGTCCGGTTCGTTCCACAGGGAGCTAGTGATTACGTACTATATTTTTATAAAACTATATTTATATATATATATATATATATATATATATATATATATATATATATATATATATATATATATATATATATATATAAGTAGTAATATTATTATAAAAGGGGGTTTTTTTACCGTTTAATGACCGGTTTGTCGATTTTATATTTTTAAGCGTAAAGATAAATGACAATAATTAAAGTGCGTAAAATATATAAATGACGATAAATAAAATAACAATAAATAAAATTGCGATAGAATATGAAATAAAAGGATTATGCTTATTTAAACTTCCGTAATCATGATGTTTAACGTTTTGATTTTAATTAATTGTTACTCGGGTTAATTGTCCTTTGTCATGGTTTATTTGATACCTATCTGGTTTTTGTCCATAATAGTCCATCGGTCATAAATATAAAGTGCGAGTGTCCTCGTCAAATTACCCTTATACCCGAAGTCAAATATTCCAACTAATTAAGGATTTAAACTGTGACGCAGTTATCACTTCTGTCAACAATTACACCAGTTATCACTGTATGTAATCCACCCCTGTTTTGATTAGATATGGATATTAATTTACCCACTTGATCAGTTTGAATAATCAATTACCCAACCCGAATAATTAATTAAATGATTATAATAGATTCCATATGAACGTCACTAAATAGGACAACCATAATCATTATTAATTATTAGGATAATTAATTTGAAGATAGGTTCGACAGACTCCAATGAGTTGTCACTCAATTAGACAATACCCCCCATCTATTAATAGTCAATAGTCCAATTTCCACAAGTGTCGGTCTTTTGCCCAAACCTTAATTATGGTACAAAATCCAATAACCCCGTCTTAATATTTAGTCAAACATCACGATTACTTCGACTTAAATAAGCATAATAATAACTTAGTTACGAGACATTAATTTAAAAAGGAAGAACATAACTTACAGTGATTATTAATCATGTAGCGTTACACGGACAGAGTTTCGACTTTAAAACCCGTAAAACATTCCTTACAATAACCCAATTATTATTAAACTTAAACTAAAATTAAAATTAAAATTATAAATATATATATATTACATGTAAAGAGAAAGAAAGAAGAAAAGGTGTACATAAATCGATCAAATGAATTGCCTTTTATAGGCAAATATTGAATTGAAATTTTCACTTATGACCCCTTAACTATGCTCAATTAACAACTTTTTATTATTTATTATTATTCTTATTATGAATTATTTAAATATTATATTATATTCTTGTGCATAGTTGACTTGTACTTTCAGCTCCGTTGCGTCGAGCGTTGATAGTTGGCTCGGGTACCGGTTCCGGATTTGCGAACGTCCTTTCGTATAATTTAATATCTTGTACTTTGCGTTTTGTAACTTGTACTCTTGTCATTTTTAGATGTTTCTCATCAATAAATTGAACCTTTTGAATTGTATCTTGTACATTTGAGCTTTTTGGACGTTTGTGTCTTCAAATATTCGTTTTCGCCTTTTGTCTTCGCACTTATTTATTTAAACAATTACAATGAAAATATAATACAATTACATATGAAAACCTATTATTTAGAAGGGATATTGCTATGAAATATATGTTCCTTTTTAGCCTTATCAAATATCCCCACACTTGAGCGTTGCTTGTCCTCAAGCAATACAGAACTTGAAATAAAAACATACATGAATCACTTTTTTATTCATTACACTTTGTACATTAGTGATTTTGATATGGTGGTATAAACAATGATAGTAACAATAGAACTGTAACATCCCGCCTTTTTCCGTTTACTTTCCGTTTATTCATTTTAAAGTCCGTTATATATTTATAACATCTTTCGTTAATACGCATTTTAAATTATCTCGTTTAGGTAATTCACGCACCCGATTCAAATTAGAGGGACTAAACTTGCCAAGAGGCCAAAGATTTAACTAGGTCAACTAGTCAAACCTTCAACCTCCTCCTCTCATTTCAACATCTCCATCTTTTACTACTTCCTTTTTCTCTCAAAGAACACCAACAAGAATCATCATCCAAACCCGAGCTAGCGGGTGTTTTGCAAAACAAATTACATTTTTGGAATCCTTGCAACTTCCTCTTCGATTCCATACCAATTTCATTACATTTGGGTAACTTTCTAAAATCACTAGATTTTGTGTTCTTGATGTTTTTAACTTATAAAGTGTGTTAATTAGTGTCTATGGCTCATTGTGATGTCGTATATGTAAATTGTATGCTCGATCTTGTGATTTGACATAACTAGCATGAACTTGAAAAAGTGTTTGTTAAATCTTTGATTTTGGATGATGAAATGTGTTTAGATGTTAATGTTTGTATGTTCAAAGTTTTAGTTACTTCATTAGCTTCATTTTGGTGTGTTGATTGACATGAAAACCTTACATTAACATGATTATTGGTTTTGGGATTTTGGTTAGGGTTTGGTAGGCTTAATATGAACTTTTGATGCATCAAATGCTATGAAATGTTGTTGATAAGTGGTTGGTTGCAATGTGTGTTTAATTACCTTTGAAACGGCATATCGTATGTGTAGATTGGACTACCGAATCATGAAATGAATTTGCGAACTTGAAACTCGGAAAACGAACTCTAAATGATCACTTGACGAGAATTCGGTTATTGTAAATGATAAACTCGATTGATGATATGTGGTTAGTTGTATCCTTTGTCAAAATACCTTCCCGACGATATAGGATACATGTTTTGATTGTTTGCGGGTCATAAATTGGGATTGTTTGAGTTTTGGTTCGTGCATTTCTTTGTTGCAGCAAAACAGGGCCTGGATACAGATCTGGACGCCGTCCAGATTCTTGGACGCCGTCCAGCCCTTCAGACTTGGACGCCGTCCAGTATTTTTGGACGCCGTCCAGGCCTTTAAAACTGGACGCCGTCCAGACAATCTGGACGCCGTCCAGATACACTGGCAGGCTCTGTCTTCGCTGGTCATTTTACGGAAAATGTTTGCTATGCTATGGATCTCCGATTCACATGTAATTTGTTCTAACATGCTCATGTACGATTAAAAACCTCAGAAAAATAGTTAGGGACCCGACCCGAACGTGTTGACTTTTTCGTTGACTTTGACCCGACCTAAGTTGACTTTTAATCAAACTTAACCAAATGTTTGTGCAATCATTCTAACATGCTTTTATACTTGTACCTTGCATGAAACATGACAATTTGATTCACATGCTATTATGATCGAGTCTTAACGAGCCATAGGACTAATTGAACATCTTTGACCTATTGTGTTTACCGTTATTGATACAACCTATTGTTTAGGTCAAGACTAGCATTGTTCTTTGCACACGTTTACTTGTTGAAGTACTTTACTACTCGTGCACTCAAGGTGAGATCATAGTCCCACTTTTACTCTTTTTAAACTTACATTTAGGATGAGAAAACATAAACGTTCCTTTTTAACTAAGTGAACACAAGTACAGGAAAACAAACATTCTACATACGAGTTTAGAACAAAAATCCTCAATTCGATTATCATTAGTTACACTTGCCGGGTGTAAGCGAGAACTTATGTTGTATGGATCCATATGGGTTTGACAAACCCTCATTCAAACGGTTCGCTACCGTTTACGAATGAAATATATTTTCGAGAAACAGTGTATGTTCTAGCACTAAGGTGATGGGGTTCTATGGAAGGAATGTTAAGCATTGATAATTGGGTGCTCGTGAAACAAACTTTTGGAATGTATTACTATTATATCATTGTTGCAAATCTTGTGGTTCACTTGTACTTACTTACTCAAACCTATGATTTCACCAACGTTTTCGTTGACAGATTTCTATGTTTTTCTCAGGTCCTTAAACGATACATGATACATGCTTCCGCTCATTATTTTGATACTTGCATTGGATGTCGAGTATATATGCATACATGGAGCGTCTTTTGGCTACTTTTAAATTGTGTCGCATAAGTTTCATTTGTACTTATAACTTTGTAACGTAACTTGTGGGGAACTATTCTTGTAAACTTGGAACAATCTTTACATTTGAAATGAATGCGACATATCTCTTGGTCAAACGTTGTTCTAAAGACTTATGACCACGTAACGGGACCTAAGTAGACGGCGCCGTCAATGACGATTTTGTCGGGTCGCTACAGATGGTATCAGAGCGTTGGTTGTAGGGATTTAGAGTTCATTGGTGTCAACCTCGAGTCATAGGGTACATTGGTGAGTCTAGACTACAACCGGCATATAGACTTGAAGTAGGAATTACTTGACTACTTGTGCATTTATACTCGAACGCTTCTACTCATATCTACCCTTAGTTCCTCTTAATCTCACGTTGTTTAATTTGATTGACACGCCACCTTGACTATATGAAATGATGTCGAATGCACATATGAATCAGGGTAATATAATTTCCGGGATTATATTACGGTGACTCATATGAACGTTCAGACATTATGACATAAAGAATTTAAGGCGAGTCGAGGAAAAACTTCCCTTTATCTTTATTCTATATCACGGTTAGTATTATTGAGAATACTAATCAATGATATTCTTGTGTCTTGAAGAAACAATGGCTCCTCGTCGTGTACGCCGCAATGAAACTCCCGAACAAGCTCTCTAACGGATGATAGCTACCGCCGTAGATGCGGTCATGGCCGGTCACTCATCCAACAACAATAATAATAACAACAACAACAACAACAACAATGGAGCCGGTAACTCAAACGAAGGGTGCTCCTATAAATCCTTCATGGGGTGCAAACCTCACACTTTTGATGGAACCAGGGGACCGGTCGTGCTCACCCGATGGTTTGAGCAAACGGAAGCCGTCTTTAGCATAAGCGGTTGTCGGGACCAAGACAAGGTCAAATACTCCACTCACACCTTCGCCGGTGTCGCTCTTACATGGTGGAATACTTATGTACAATCGGTGGGTACCGATGAAGCTCACGCCCTCTCTTGGACCGACTTGAGGGAAAAGATGATTGTCGAATATTTCCCTCGTGAAGAAACCCGAAGGCTCGAACAAGAGCTAAGAACTTTAAAGGCGATCGGAAATGACCTAAAGGCTTATAATCAACGATTTTCCGAACTAGCCTTGATGTGCCCAAATCTTGTGAACCCCGAAGCTTTAATGGTTGAACTTTACATGGATGGTCTTCCAAAGAGTATCAAACACGGAGTAATGTCATCCAAACCCACTAATCATCAAGAAGCTTTGAACATGGCCGGCAAATTGATAGAAATGGTTGACGAAATCGTAGTTCCGGCACCTAAGGCCGAGGATAAATCGGGCGGCAACAAAAGAAAGTGGGAACCCTCCCAATCAAGCAACAACAACTTTTCCAAGAAATCTTTCACCTCCGACGGCAAGAAGGGTTATGCCGGAAATCTACCTCTTTGCAACAAATGCAACAAACATCACTTTGGCGAATGTAGTAAGCTAATTTGCCATCGGTGCCAAGGAATTGGTCATAAGGCCAACGATTGTAAAAGTGCCACTCCCGTCGCTCGAAAGTGGCCCAATGCACTAAAGACGGGCACTTGTTACGAATGTGGCCAAACGGGTCATTATAGAAATGCATGCCCAAAGAAGAAATATAACCCCAACACGCGCGGCCGAGCTTTCAACATCAACATCGAGGAAGCCCGGGATGACACTGAACTAGTCACGGGTACGTTTCTTCTCAACAATTCTTATGTCTCTTGCTTATTCGATTCGGGTGCCGATAAATGCTTTGTATCCAAGACTTTGACTCATTCTTTTAGCACTCTACCTCTTCCATTAGATACCACTTATACCATTGAAGTGGCTAAAGGGAAACTATTAAGTTCCGACACATATTACCGGGGGTGTACGTTAAACATTTTGGGTAAGGAATTTGAAATTGACTTGATACCCATGGAACTAGGAAGCTTTGATGTAATAATCGGTATGAATTGGTTAGTCAAAATGAAATCTCACATCCTTTGTGATCTTAACGCAATCCGAATCCCTATCGGGAATGGTGAACCTTTGATCGTCTATGGCGATAAGAGTTGCACCGGACTCAACCTCGTTTCGTGTATTAAAGTTAGAAAACTACTCCGTAAGGGTTGTTTTGCGATCCTTGCTCACGTTAAGAAAGTCGAGTCCGATGAGAAGCACATCGATGATGTGCCAATTGTTAGTGACTATTCCGATGTATTTCCCGACGAATTGCCGGGTCTTCCACCTCATCGACCGGTTGAATTCCAAATCGATCTTATTCCGGGAGCCGCACCCGTAGCATGTGCACCGTATAGACTTGCTCCATCCGAAATGCAAGAATTGCAAAGCCAAATCCAAGAACTGCTTGACCGTGGTTTTATCCAACCTAGCCATTCACCATGGGGCGCTCCGATTTTGTTTGTTAAAAAGAAAGACGGATCCCTACGAATGTGCATTGATTATCGTGAACTAAATAAATTGATGGTTAAGAACCGATATCCTCTTCCTCACATCGATGACCTCTTTGATCAACTACAAGGGTCTTGTGTATATTCGAAAATCGATCTCCGCTCGGGTTATCATCAATTAAGGGTTAAGGGGGAAGATGTCTCCAAAACCGCTTTCAGGACTCGTTATGGTAGTTATGAATTCCTTGTCATGCCATTTGGTCTCACTAACTCACCGGCAGTGTTCATGGATCTTATGAACCGCGTGTGCAAACCGTATCTCGATAAATTCGTTATTGTGTTCATCGATGACATATTGATCTATTCTAAAAATGAAGAAGAGCACGAACAACATCTCCGACTTGTGCTTGAACTCTTGAGACAAGAACGACTTTACGCCAAATTCTCCAAGTGTGAATTTTGGTTGAAGGAAGTTCAATTTCTTGGTCATGTTGTAAGTGATCAAGGTATTAAAGTCGATCCCACGAAAATCAAAGCCATTAGTAAATGGGAGACTCCAACTACTCCTACTCACATTCGTCAATTCTTGGGTCTCGCCGGGTACTATCGTAGATTCATCGAAAACTTCTCTTTGGTTGCACGTCCTCTAACCGCATTAACTCACAAGGGAAAGAAATTCATTTGGGCGACCGAGCATGAATCCGCATTCCAAATCTTGAAAACGAAGCTAACCACCGCTCCTATCTTGTCACTTCCCGAAGGCAATAATGACTTTGTTGTATATTGCGATGCCTCGAAACATGGTTTTGGGTGTGTATTGATGCAACGAACGAAAGTCATTGCTTATGCTTCTCGACAACTCAAAATTCATGAACGAAACTACACGACACATGATCTCGAACTCGGAGCCGTTGTCTTTGCACTTAAAATGTGGAGACACTATCTTTATGGAACCAAGAGTACTATCTTCACCGATCACAAAAGCCTTCAACACATCTTCGATCAAAAGCAACTAAACATGAGACAACGAAGGTGGATTGAAACCTTAAACGATTACGATTGCGAGCTTCGTTACCATCCCGGGAAGGAAAATGTAGTAGCCGATGCCTTAAGTCGAAAAGAAAGAGCGGTGCCTCTTCGTGTCCGAGCCTTAAACATCACCATCCACACAAACCTTAATAGCCAAATTCGGGTAGCCCAAGATGAGGCTCTCAAGGATGAAAACCTTTCACACGAGCTCTTGAACATTCTCGTCTCTCGATTCGAAATTAGGGAGACCGGACTCCGATATTACGCCGGAAGGATTTGGGTGCCTAGTTATGGGGACCTACGAAGCCTTATTTTAGATGAAGCCCATAAGTCACGATACTCGATTCACCCCGGTGCCAATAAGATGTACCACGATCTTAAACAACTATATTGGTGGCCAAACATCAAAAGGGACGTAGCTACTTATGTTTCCAAGTGTTTGACATGTTCCAAAGTCAAAGCCGAACACCAAAGACCGTCCGGACTACTTCAACAACCCGAGATCCCACAATGGAAGTGGGAAAGGATAACGATGGATTTTATCACCAAGCTACCAAAAACGACGGGCGGTTATGATACCATTTGGGTTATTGTTGACCGTCTCACCAAATCCGCACACTTCCTTGCCATGAAAGAAACAGACAAAATGGAAAAACTTGCACAACTTTACATTAAGGAGATCGTAGCCCGACACGGTGTACCTTTATCGATTATCTCCGACCGAGATGGCCGTTTCGTTTCTAGATTTTGGCGTACATTGCAAGAAGCGTTGGGAACGCGTTTAGACATGAGCACCGCATATCATCCTCAAACCGATGGACAAAGCGAACGTACAATTCAAACCTTAGAGGACATGTTACGAGCTTGCGTGGTTGATTTCGGAAAAGCTTGGGACAAGCACTTACCTCTCGCCGAGTTCTCTTACAACAATAGTTATCACGCGAGTATTAAAGCCGCACCTTTTGAAGCGCTATATGGCCGAAAATGTCGTTCACCTCTTTGTTGGGCCGAGGTAGGCGACGTACAAATCACCGCACCCGAACTCATTCACGAAACCACCGAGAAGATCGTTCAAATCCGAGATAGGCTTCAGACAGCCAGGAGTCGTCAAAAGTGCTATACCGACAAAAGATGCAACGACCTTGAATTTCAAGTCGGTGACCGCGTCATGTTAAAAGTCGTACCTTGGAAGGGTGTAATCCGTTTTGGGAAACGCTGGAAGCTAAATCCGTGGTATAGTGGTCCTTTCAAAATCTTGGAGCGTATTGGAACCGTTGCTTATCGTTTAGATCTTCCGCCTCAATTGAGCTCCGTTCATCCTACCTTCCATGTATCTAACTTGAAAAAGTGTCTTGCCGAACCCGATATCGTCATCCCTCTCGAGGAACTTACTATTGATGACAAACTTCATTTTGTGGAGGAACCGGTTGAAATTGTGGACACCTCCGTCAAGACATTGAAACAAAGCCGAATTCCGATTGTTAAAGTCCGTTGGAATGCCAAAAGGGGACCCGAGTTTACTTGGGAAAGGCAAGATCAAATGCAAAGGAAATACCCTCATTTATTCGTGAATTCGGAAACGCAAGATCTCGAGGAAGAAACAACGACTACTACGCCTACTTAAATTTCGGGACGAAATTTCTTTTAAGGAGTAGGTAATGTAACATCTCGCCTTTTTCCATTTACTTTCCGTTTATTCATTTTAAAGTCCGTTATATATTTATAACATCTTTCGTTAATACGCGTTTTAAATTATCTCGTTTAGGTAATTCACGCACCCGATTCAAATTAGAGGGACTAAACTTGCCAAGAGGCCAAAGATTTAACTAGGTCAACTAGTCAAACCTTCAACCTCCTCCTCTCATTTCAACATCTCCATCTTTTACTACTTCCTTTTTCTCTCAAAGAACACCAACAAGAATCATCATCCAAATCTGAGCTAGCGGGTGTTTTGCAAAACAAATTACATTTTTGAAATCCTTGCAACTTCCTCTTCGATTCCATACCAATTTCATTACATTTGGGTAACTTTCTAAAATCCCTAGATTTTGTGTTCTTGATGTTTTTAACTTATAAAGTGTGTTAATTAGTGTCTATGGCTCATTGTGATGTCGTATATGTAAATTGTATGCTCGATCTTGTGATTTGACATAACTAGCATGAACTTGAAAAAGTGTTTGTTAAATCTTTGATTTTGGATGATGAAATGTGTTTAGATGTTAATGTTTGTATGTTCAAAGTGTTAGTTACTTCATTAGCTTTGTTTTGGTGTGTTGATTGACATGAAAACCTTACATTAACATGATTATTGGTTTTGGGATTTTGGTTAGGGTTTGGTAGGCTTAATATGAACTTTTGATGCATCAAATGCTATGAAATGTTGTTGATAAGTGGTTGGTTGCAATGTGTGTTTAATTACCTTCGAAACGGCATATCGTTTGTGTAGATTGGACTACCGAATCATGAAATGAATTTGCGAACTTGAAACTCGGAAAACGAACTCTAAATGATCACTTGACGAGAATTCGGTTATTGTAAATGATAAACTCGATTGATGATATGTGGTTAGTTGTATCCTTTGTCAAAATACCTTCCCGACGATATAGGATACATGTTTTGATTGTTTGCGGGTCATAAATTGGGATTGTTTGAGTTTTGGTTCGTGCATTTCTTTGTTGCAGCAAAACAGGGCCTGGATACAGATCTGGACGCCGTCCAGATTCTTGGACGCCGTCCAGCCCTTCAGACTTGGACGCCGTCCAGTATTTTTGGACGCCGTCCAGGCCTTCAAAACTGGACGCCGTCCAGACAATCTGGACGCCGTCCAGACAATCTGGACGCCGTCCAGACAATCTGGACGCCGTCCAGATACACTGGCAGGCTCTGTCTTCGCTGGTCATTTTACGGAAAATGTTTGCTATGCTATGGATCTCCGATTCACATGTAATTTGTTCTAACATGCTCATGTACGATTAAAAACCTCAGAAAAATAGTTAGGGACCCGACCCGAACGTGTTGACTTTTTCGTTGACTTTGACCCGACCTAAGTTGACTTTTAATCAAACTTAACCAAATGTTTGTGCAATCATTCTAACATGCTTTTATACTTGTACCTTGCATGAAACATGACAATTTGATTCACATGCTATTATGATCGAGTCTTAACGAGCCATAGGACTAATTGAACATCTTTGACCTATCGTGTTTACCGTTATTGATACAACCTATTGTTTAGGTCAAGACTAGCATTGTTCTTTGCACACGTTTACTTGTTGAAGTACTTTACTACTCGTGCACTCAAGGTGAGATCATAGTCCCACTTTTACTCTTTTGAAACTTACATTTGGGATGAGAAAACATAAACGTTCCTTTTTAACTAAGTGAACACAAGTACAGGAAAACAAACATTCTACATATGAGTTTAGAACAAAAATCCTCAATTCGATTATCATTAGTTACACTTGCCGGGTGTAAGCGAGAACTTATGTTGTATGGATCCATATGGGTTTGACAAACCCTCATTCAAACGGTTCGCTACCGTTTACGAATGAAATATATTTTCGAGAAACAGTGTATGTTCTAGCACTAAGGTGATGGGGTTCTATGGAAGGAATGTTAAGCATTGATAATTGGGTGCTCGTGAAACAAACTTTTGGAATGTATTACTATTATATCATTGTTGCAAATCTTGTGGTTCACTTGTACTTACTTACTCAAACCTATGATTTCACCAACGTTTTCGTTGACAGATTTCTATGTTTTTCTCAGGTCCTTGAACGATACATGATACATGCTTCCGCTCATTATTTTGATACTTGCATTGGATGTCGAGTATATATGCATACATGGAGCGTCTTTTGGCTACTTTTAAATTGTGTCGCATAAGTTTCATTTGTACTTATAACTTTGTAACGTAACTTGTGGGGAACTATTCTTGTAAACTTGGAACAATCTTTACATTTGAAATGAATGCGACATATCTTTTGGTCAAACGTTGTTTTAAAGACTTATGACCACGTAACGGGACCTAAGTAGACGGCGTCGTCAATGACGATTTTGTCGGGTCGCTATAAGAACCATGGTTAAAGGTGGGTGTGTCATCCACAGTTGCCTCGGGTTTAGGTCAACGACACTTGCAATCAAATAGCCGATTTACTTTCGGTTTTCAAAGCAAAGTGCACATTTGAAAGGTGGTTTACAGTCCCACATGACTATGAAAATGTAGATCCTTAAGGAAATTGGATCTTTATGAAAACATTTGATCTTTTTAAAAATTTAATCTAGCTTTTACCCTAGATAAGTTTTCCGGAATAACCCTTCACCGGTGTTTGCAAAATATTTTTGTGGGTTGTGTGGGTTTCAGATTTGAAAATTTTAGCTCAACACTTGTGGTTTTGTGTTACCCACTTGCTAACCTTGTATTGGGAAAGCAACACGTCCAGTTTACTTGTTCCGTATATTACCTTTCGGTAAACTACCGTCCGGTTGTAAAGGAAAGCGATGAACAAGAAACTGTTAAGGCAATGTCTAATGACATTCATATGATTATGGTCTTAAAACATGTCGGATGCTAGTACTATCCTTTGTAGGAGCAATAGTAAAGATCATCCTATGATTTTTCGGTCTGGCACAAGGTCCTGTCTCCGACCATGCTATGCAACCACCGTTCTTACGGTTGACACCCGATTTGGTTCAGGTGACCTAATGAATTCCAATGAATTCTCAGGATTTTACGTTCAAAGGTAATGAATGCATTGAAAATAGGTTTTCAGAAAACAAATCGGTTTGTATTTTGATCAAAATATTTTCTCGTTCAAGCTCGAGTTTAGATATCATCGAATTCCATGAGTTTGAATTCTCAATCTTTAAGGTCAATCTCAAGGATTGAGTAATATCAGTCTTAAAAGCTGATTTTTAATCTTTAAGGAGATTATCCTTTCTGGGGATCTGATTCATTAGTCTTATCAAGCTAATTTGCACGGTGCCCCCCCATTGTGCGAGATAAATCCTTCTCATGGTTAGGATAAATCTGACCACATGGCGACCCTGTTTGATGCTGAGGTCCGTGGATTTCCTGCTGATTTTAGTGATGACTTTTCTAGATTTTTCGTCAACCTACAGCTGGTCTGGACGACAACTTCTTGACCTAAATCAAGAAGCGCGTGTCTTTTTCGGAAGACTTTACTTCCTTTTAATGATGGAATTGATTCATCGTGTAGATCCATCTTTCTTTAAAATATATTACAGTAAACCGGGTAAAACTGATTAGTATCGTCCAAAGCAAAAGTACCTGCGATAATTCTTATACAAAAATGTGATAGATAGTTTTTAATTGAATAACTTGGTACATTCTCCCCACACTTAGCTTTTATTTCTTCTTTTCTTTGTCTTTTTATTCTCTTCTATCCCATTTTAAATGAATTCAAGCGTTTTGGGTTGTTTCTCAATTTATGTCCCCGAGGTAACAATAATTTCGGCATTAACACCTAGTTTTATCGTTCATAAATATGTATAAACATGATTTCGAATTCATTTAGTTGAAATTTTTTCAAATTTTCACAAAATTTGGCAATTAAAACAAGTGTAAACCCAAAAGAATTTATAACCCTTCCCCACACTTGAGATCTTGCAATGCCCTCATTTGCAAGAAATCAGTAAAAATTTAAATTCATGAGGGTGATTAGTGTAGAAAAATGATTAAAAATACCGAGTTTGCAAACATATTGTTGTTATTTCACATTTGATATTTTGTTTCTTGTCGTCAAAATTAGTACCTTTTTCTGAACTTAATGACAGTCTTTGAAAGTGCGTTGTTTTACCCTGTTTTGTATATAACATAAAATACAAACATACATAATTTTGAAGTTGGGTATATTACCCCACGTTCAAAAATTTATAAAATCTAATATTTTTTTGGGCATACTTTAAATCAATTAAATTAAAAATAATGATAACAAAATTTCTCGTCCCGCCCTCGGTTAAAGTAATTTCGGTTCAACTACCTAATCTTCAACTCACGACGAATTTTAGAAATCATTTTTTTTTTTCAACTTAATGAAATAAAGTAAATTTTTGTTTTTAAATTCACACAAAACTTAAAAAGAAAACATATTAATTTCATATAAAACCTAAAAAACAAAAAAATTCAGAATGAGGGGAGAAAACTAGTTCTTTAGTGTCTGCTAGTGGAAAAGACCAATCGGATTCCATTCTCGGAACTACACGAGAACAGAACAACTAACTCCAAACAACATTTTCTTTTTAGAATATTTGAATCTCCTCACACTTAGGTAGATGTGGTGTCGAAATTGTGATTAACTTCATCGTCAATTTCTCTTGGACCATAATCAACTTGCATATCTGTGACTTTTGCTTTAAGCCAGTGACCAGCTTTTTCCGTAATATCCACAAATTCAACTAGCTTCGCCTTTTCTTTAGACGACAGATTGGATACTAACCGGTTATATAACTTAAAGTTCCCCTTACTTTTAGCATCAATAACCCGTTTAAAAAGTTTCTTCATTGAACTGTTAATAACGGGGTCATTTAATTTCGTATCAACTATGGGGTTCTTTATTATCAAGTCATCATTAGGTGTTACTTCATTTTCTCCACACTTAGGCGTTCTATTATTGTTAAGCATTACCGTTGGAGTTGGTAAAACAACATGGTTCTTACCAATCGTTTTTGTCGGTTCAACGGTTTTGGTTTGTGGATATTTATACTTTTGAATCATAAAGGTGATCGATTTCTCATCATTACTAAGTGTCATTCTACCCTTTCTTACATCAAATAACGCCCCGGTGGACGCTAAGAATGGTCGACCTAAAATTAGAGGAACGTTTGAGTCCTCTTCTATGTCAATGACAATGAATTCGACTAGAAAGGTTAAATTACCTACTTGAACGGGTAGGTTGTCAGCAATTCCAACTGGGTGCTTAATGGTTTGATCAAGGAGTCGAACACTCATATCCGTTGGACTTAACTCACCTACACCTAATCTCTTATATAATAAAAGAGGCATAATACTTACACTCGCACCTAAATCTGCTAGTGCATCATACATGACACAATCACTAAGTAGACAAGGAATAATAAATTCACCTGGATCACCTATCCTAGGTAGAGGTTTTGGTGAAACTGTCTTCACCGGGTTTACTTCTACGGTTTTTATTTCTTGCACTTTCTTATTCTTCTTCTTCTTCTTCTTCTTCTTCTTCCCAGAGGTATCACAAACTTTATTACCTATCACTTGCTCATACTCAACTCCTTTTCTTGAAAACGGGATATGTGTTTTGTATGGTGCCACCACTGGCTTTACATACTCGGGTGGTGGTGGTGTTGTAACTTCTTCATTGTTACTTACATCTAAAACTTTCCCATCTTCTGGTATTGGTTTTTCAGAATTTGTTGATATCATGTTAACATTTTCATTCCGAGGATTTACTTCATTATTACTCGGTAGCTTTCCTTGTTCCCTTTCACTCATCAATCTAACAAGAGTACCTACTTGTTTTTCTAGATTCAAAATGGAAGCTTGTTGAGTTCTAAATGACTGATCAAACCTCTCATTCGTTTGGGTTTGAGTTTCAATAAATTGTGTTTGAGATTCAACTAGCTTAAATACCACTTCTTCCAGATTTGACTTCTTCTCGTCGGTTTGTTGTAGTGGTTTATATAAGCTAGGTCTTTGTTGATTGAAAGTGTTGTTTTGAGTTGGTTGGTTATTCGTACCTTGTTGGTTGTACGAGTTATTGTTGGTTCCATTTGGATTGTAAAGAATGTTTTGATTTCGATTGAAGTTTAGCCTTGGCGGTTGATAATTATTTTCCGACCTTTGGTTCATGTAGGAAACATTCTCACGTTGTTCCATCGTTTGTTCAACATTACAATCTTTCGTTAAGTGTGGTCCACCGCATTGCTCACAACTGATTCGTATTGCGTGAATGTCTTTAGTCATCTTTTCCATTCGTCTCTCGAAAGCATCTATTTTTGCGGAAACAGAATCAAAGTTATGGCTAGAATCGGCTCTAGCTGCTTTAGATGATCTAACGATATCTTTTTCTTGGTGCCACTCATGTGAGTGGGAAGCAGTGTTATCAATAATTTTGTAAGCTTCAGTTGCGGTTTTCTTCATAATGGAACCACCAGCTGTTATGTCGATCTCTTTTCGTGTAGCAACGTTGACACCTTGGTAGAATATTTGTACTATTTGATAAGTGTCTAAACCGTGTTGAGGACATCCTCTCAACAACTTTCCAAATCTTGTCCACGCCTCATATAGAGTTTCATTTGACTTTTGTGTGAACGTAACAATTTCTCCTTAAAGTCTCACGGCTTTAGATGCCGGAAAGAATCTTTTAAGAAATTTCTCAACTAAAACATCCCATGTGTCAATCGCCCCTTCAGGTAACGATTCTAACCAATCTTTGGCTTCTCCCTTTAAAGTCCAGGGAAACAACATGAGATAGATCTGTTCATCCTCAACTTCTCGGATTTTAAATAGTGTACAGATCCTATTAAACGTACGAAGATGTTCGTTTGGATCTTCCTTCGGCGCACCACTATATTGGCACTGAGGGTACGAAAACTTGGTGATGTAGCGTGAGGGTACGAAATAGTATTATTTTTAATACAAAATACTACAAAATATGACACAAGTTTTATTAATTTACGGATGGATATACCTAAACCTTGCTACAACACTATAGGCAGTGTACCTAATCGTAGAGTAGTGTAGTTTTTAGTAAGTTCGGTTCGTTCCACAGGGAGCTAGTGATTACGTACTATATTTTTATAAAACTATATTATATATATATATATATATATATATATATATATATATATATATATATATATATATATATATATATATATATATATATATATAAGTAGTAATATTATTATAAAAGGAGGGTTTTTTACCGTTTAATGACCGGTTTGTCGATTTTATATTTTTAAGCGTAAAGATAAATGACAATAATTAAAGTGGGTAAAAAATATAAATGACGATAAATAAAATAACAATAAATAAAATTGCGATAGAATATGAAATAAAAGGATTATGCTTATTTAAACTTCCGTAATCATGATGTTTAACGTTTTGATTTTAATTAATTGTTACTCGGGTTAATTGTCCTTTGATTTCATAATCTGGCGCATTAATGTCTGGCTTAATAATGGCGTGACCTTGGCCCGTGCGTGTGGCTCTCATTCGATCTTCCATACTTAGAGGTTCCGTTACTTCCATAATTGAATTTGTTGAATACGAATCACTAGAAGATTCTGATTTAACGGTTTGTGGTTCAGGAGGAATGATTAGTGGTTCAGGATCTTGAAATTGTCCTTGAATATCCTCCGGGTTCTTGGTTGTGATAGCCTTTATATTTAGGGTTTAAAAATTGAATTTTCGGAAATTTGAGTTGGAGTACTTGGTCGTCTAGATGATGATTCTAAAGAAAAATCAACGGCGACAATATTGGCTAGATGTCTTGATCGAGTTATAGGTGGTGAACGTATGAAAGGTGGTGAACGTTTTACTCGGTGCATTCACTGAATATCCTATTAGTTTTTTTAAAAGGAAAGAAAAATTATATAAGTTATCCAATTAATAGACTTTTCTGATTTTGCCCACGTTTCGAATAGCCAAAAGATGCAGCAGAGGGGCAGGATTCGTTTGGTCTCAATATAATTGAGTACTGTTTGGCTCCAATAACCCGGTACACGTACAAATCCAACTATTACTACGAACCAGAAAATTTTGATGTCTATCAATTTAACCACTTAAAATAAATTTTCGTAATTTTAAGAAATTTAGATAAGAAGTAGAATAAAAATCTTATCCTAAAACTAGAATAGCGAGAAATAAGAAAGAAAAAAAAACGCGTCGAAAAAGGTCGAAAAATAAAAGGTCGAAAAATAGGCGTCGAAAAATAAAAATAAGAAAGTAGCGCGAAAAACGGCGTCGCAAAATTCTAAAGCACATAAATCTTAGTCTAAGGAATAAGCACTTAAGGGATTTTACGGCAAACCTAAAAATTCTAGAAATAAAAATAACTATGGCAAAACTAAACTTAATACTAAAAATTGTAACTAGAGTCTAAAAATCTAAAGGTAATAAAAAAAACTTTTTTTTTAATTTTTTTTTATATTTCATTTTTTAAGGATTTTAAAATTTTTTTTCAAAATTTTTTTTTATATATTTTTTTTTTAAAATTTTTTTAAAAAAAAAAATTTCTTTAAAAAAAGATTTTTTTTACAATTTTTTTTTAAAACGAATTTTTTTCTTTAAAAAAAACAATTTTTTTACACAATTTTTTTTAAAGGAATTAATATTTTTTTTATTATTATTTTTTTTAAAACTTTTTTTTAACTCATTTACTATTCATGAATAGTAAATGAAAAGAAATTAATTAATTTACTATTCACATGAAAGCGACATGATAGAAATTATTAATTGCAAGTTACATAATATACCCCTGAAATATTTAATAAATACGACTTTTTAAAATTTTTAAAACTCTTACCATTCAAAATAGTAAAGGAAAGAAATTAATTAATTTACTATTCACATGAAAGCGACATTATAGAAATTATTAATTATAAGTTACATAATATACCCCTGAAATATTTAATAAATACGACTTTTTAAAACTTTTAAAACTTTTACGTATCAAATTTGATTCTAAAATATTATTATATTATTATATTTTATTTCAATATTATTATATTATTATATTTATTAAATTATTATATTTAAATTAATATAGCTTTAATCAATCAAAAACTAAAAAAAAAACTTAAATACCCCGTGAAAACACAAAAAGTGTCCCCGAAATTACTTTTTTTTATAACTATATTTTTACAGATATAAATTAAAAATATAGGGTTTTAGCGCTCCCCGGCAGCGGCGCCAAAAACTTGGTGATGTAGCGTGAGGGTACGAAATAGTATTATTTTTAATACAAAATACTACAAAATATGACACAAGTTTTATTAATTTACGGATGGGATATACCTAAACCTTGCTACAACACTATAGGCAGTGTACCTAATCGTAGAGTAGTGTAGTTTTTAGTAAGTCCGGTTTGTTCCACAGGGAGCTAGTGATTACGTACTATATTTTTATAAAACTATATATATATATATATATATATATATATATATATATATATATATATATATATATATATATATATATATATATATATATATATATATATATATATATATAAGTAGTAATATTATTATAAAAGGGGGTTTTTTTACCGTTTAATGACCGGTTTGTCGATTTTATATTTTTAAGCGTAAAGATAAATGACAATAATTAAAGTGCGTAAAATATATAAATGACGATAAATAAAATAACAATAAATAAAATTGCGATAGAATATGAAATAAAAGAATTATGCTTATTTAAACTTCCGTAATCATGATGTTTAACGTTTTGATTTTAATTAATTGTTACTCGGGTTAATTGTCCTTTGTCATGGTTTATTTGATACCTATCTGGTTTTTGTCCATAATAGTCCATCGGTCATAAATATAAAGTGCGAGTGTCCTCGTCAAATTACCCTTATACCCGAAGTCAAATATTCCAACTAATTAAGGATTTAAACTGTGACGCAGTTATCACTTCTGTCAACAATTACACCAGTTATCACTGTATGTAATCCACCCCTGTTTTGATTAGATATGGACATTAATTTACCCACTTGATCAGTTTGAATAATCAATTACCCAACCCGAATAATTAATTAAATGATTATAATAGATTCCATATGAACGTCACTAAATAGGACAACCATAATCATTATTAATTATTAGGATAATTAATTTGAAGATAGGTTCGACAGACTCCAATGAGTTGTCACTCAATTAGACAATACCCCCCATCTATTAATAGTCAATAGTCCAATTTCCACAAGTGTCGGTCTTTTGCCCAAACCTTAATTATGGTACAAAATCCAATAACCCCGTCTTAATATTTAGTCAAACATCACGATTACTTCGGCTTAAATAAGCATAATAATAACTTAGTTACGAGACATTAATTTAAAAAGGAAGAACATAACTTACAGTGATTATTAATCATGTAGCGTTACACGGACAGAGTTTCGACTTTAAAACCCGTAAAACATTCCTTACAATAACCCAATTATTATTAAACTTAAACTAAAATTAAAATTAAAATTATAAATATATATATATTACATGTAAAGAGAAAGAAAGAAGAAAAGGTGTACATAAATCGATCAAATGAATTGCCTTTTATAGGCAAATATTGAATTGAAATTTTCACTTATGACCCCTTAACTATGCTCAATTAACAACTTTTTATTATTTATTATTATTCTTATTATGAATTATTTAAATATTATATTATATTCTTGTGCATAGTTGACTTGTACTTTCAGCTCCGTTGCGTCGAGCGTTGATAGTTGGCTCGGGTACCGGTTCCGGATTTGCGAACGTCCTTTCGTATAATTTAATATCTTGTACTTTGCGTTTTGTAACTTGTACTCTTGTCATTTTTAGATGTTTCTCATCAATAAATTGAACCTTTTGAATTGTATCTTGTACATTTGAGCTTTTTGGACGTTTGTGTCTTCAAATCTTCGTTTTCGCCTTTTGTCTTCGCACTTATTTATTTAAACAATTACAATGAAAATATAATACAATTACATATGAAAACCTATTATTTAGAAGGGATATTGCTATGAAATATATGTTCCTTTTTAGCCTTATCAACATATTTATAGATAATGTACATATTTGTGTATTGAGTATTGTGTAAGTTTTTCTTTGAAAAAGAAATGTTTCCAATATATATATATATATATATATATATATATATATATATATATATATATATATATATATATATATATATATATATGGTCAGGATCAATGGGGAAGTAACCAATCGAGGGGAAGCCAATTTTTTTTTCGTTTTTTTTGAAATTTTTTTCCGGCATCAAGATCACACAAAAATATGAACATTTAGAAGAGACACTTCGTGATGAATGTTATTATTTTGGCGAGAAAACGATCGACAAAAATAACATTCAAGATAATATTGTTCGTGAAGAATATGAACGTTTTTTTTCTTCATGTTTTGTGAAGTAAAATTTAGCCCGATTTAGAGTTTAGGGTTTAGGGTTTAGGGTTTAGGAAACCCAAAACACTAAACCCTAAACCCTAAACCCTAAACTCTAAACCGTTCGTGTTAAAAACTCAATCTAAATCCTAAATCTAAACCCTAAATCTAAACCCTAAACCCTAAATTTCTAAACCCTAATATCTAAACCCTATAAACCCTAATATCTAAACCCTAATATCTAAACCCCAATAGCTAAAACCTCAACATACGCTCGAAAAACACGATAATTGTTATATATTACTTCTTCGAGCGTTTTCTCGCCAAAATAAAAATATTTATCACAAAGTGTCTCGACTAAATGTTCGTGAACAAAGTTTTTTCAAAAAACGAAAAAAAAAAGTTTTTGCTTCCCCCCGATTGGTTACTTCCCTCTTGATCCTATATATATATATATATATATATATATATATATATATATATATATATATATATATATATATATATATATATATATATATATATATATATATATATATATATAGGGGCACGATCCATGGATAAGCTTAAAAGGAGTACAAACCGGATAAGCAAAATAAATTTTTTTTTTTTGAATTTTTTTTTACATTCATAAATCTGCATTAAAATGCACCTCTAATCAATTTTTTTCATAAAAAAAAAGTTCAAAATCTTTCAAAAATCGATGATGAATGGTAAAATTAACCATTCATCGGGTTATTTTATCATTCATCTTGTTTACGATTAATGATAAAATTAATCAATGCTAAAAAAAACCAGATGAATGGTTAAATTAACCATTCATCTGTTTTTTTTTATCATTCATCATAAACAGATGAATGGTTAAATTAACCATTCATCTGTTTTTTTTAGCATTGATTAATTTTATCATTCATCGCGAACAAAAATGAATGATAAATTAACCAGATGAATGGTTAATTTTACCATTCATCATCAATGTTTACCATTCATCATCGATGTTTACCATTCATCATCGATTTTCGAACGATTTTGTTCAAAAACTTTTTAAAATTTTTTCGTTTTCTTCTATTTGCATATTAAAGGATCGTTTTTTTTTTTTTAAAAATTTAAAATTTTATTTATCCAGTTTGTGCCCCATTTAGTGCTTGGTCCACTATATATATATATATATATATATATATATATATATATATATATATATATATATATATAATTAATTTGGGAGAGAATTACATGCTAGGAGAACCTACAAAGTTGCTTTTTTTGGTAAATATAAAATTCACAACCCCAAAGAAGAAATTGGTACAATTACTAGTATATTTTACTATATTTAAAAATATGAAAGGCATAATCGAATGGGTTGCAATATAATACCTTGATCCGAATCCGATGGACAAAAGATGATACAAATGTTTGATGCAAATTAGTTTGACAAAAAAATACTTTCAAAAATATTTTATTACGGGTATTACATACCGTAAGACCATTCCAAGTGTTAAATTTGAAGCGTGAGATGACCTGGAGCAAAGTGACAGAAGGGAACGAAATTAATGGAGCGTGAAAAAAAGAACTGACGGAAGCGTTAGTCACTATTGTGACTAAAAGTCACGGCCAGTGATATTCCCGACCAACCAATCAAATTTAATTAGATTTTAATTATTATTATATTTTTGTTATTAATTTATTTATTTCACTCCATTTTCAATCAGATTTTACCATATCACCCTACAAATATTTGTCACAAAAATTTGACCTTTTGAGTTAATGAATGTCAAATACAGTCACAATCAAAAACCTAACTTTTTTTTTATTATCAAAAAGTATATTATTTGTCTCGACAACACGGTCAAGTTAAAATTGGTCTAATGCAATTGATAAAAAAAAACACTTTTAAGTTTATTTTACTTGTAAAAAAAACATTTTATTGAAAGATAACAAATATAGCATTAGAAAACATTTTAATGCTAACAATTTAGAGTCAACAAGTTAAAAGGGTGCGTGTTAGATAAGTTGAGTTTTTTTTTTTCTTTTTCTATAAATTGTAAAAATTTTGTTTAATAAAGACTCAATTACACAAATAGTCACTATGGTTTGTCAAATCTTGCAACTTTGGTCACTAAGGTTTTTTTTTGCAAGTTTAGTCACCGGGGTTTCACAAGATTACAGGTTTAGTCACTCAAGCTAACTGACGTTAATTTATTCCGTTAGAGCAGATCACGTGCAGCTCACGTGAGGGATATTTTCATCAATTCCTTTACTATTTCATCCTTTATACTTTAATTTTTCCTTTTCCCTCTTTAATCCCTCCCAAAAACTGACACCTACATTATATAAATAATAATACACCAAAGTTCAAATAGTCACCTGTGAATTTCAGATCCAAAACCATGAATACAAAATCACTTCTTTTTCTTTTTAACTCAAGAATTAAATAAAATAAAATCAAAGCAGTTGTCACTTGTTCATCTTTCAAAACCAAAACCATGAATTCAAGGTCACTCTGCTCATTGATACAAAATCACTAAAGCTCGTTACCAAAAAAATTCACTAAAGCTCAAGATTTCTTTCTTTCTTTTTCTTAATTAGTTTGTACCAAATTAAATCGAAGACCATTTGATCGATGTGTTTCTGATGGTCGATGTTATCTCTGTCGTAGATGACGGAGATGACGACGGAGGCGGTGGTGGTGGCTCACCGGAAACCCACGAGACCTCATCGGAATTACAGATCTGAAAACGTACTAACCTTCATCGGAATTACAAATCTGAAACGTACTAACCTCATTCGGAATCACAGATCTGAAATCGTACTAACCTTCGGCCGTCAACGAAATGAGGTGACTTTTGATTAATTTGGTGGTGATAAGAAGAATTTCCGGTGAGACCATATTTTTGGTCGGAATCTGTTTGAACAATAGAACCAGAAAAAGAAATATGGTGTTATATTTGATGATGCAAATCAAGAAAATATAAGAGGGATAAGTTTCTTAAATGGAGTGTTTTCGTTCTCAATGTCAGGAAAAAAGTAGTTCCACGAATGGTGGATGTTTTATTTATTGTGATACGTGGCAGCTCCGGTCAATTTATGGTTCTATTTGTATTTTCGGATATTTATAAACAAGAACAGCAAGTTTTCCTATTTTATTTGATCCGTATGTTTTGATTTCCTACAGCACATTAATGGATGCATTGTTTTATTAATTTTAATTTTGATTAACAGAAATGGAATTTTAAAATTAGGGTTTCAAATAGAAAAGGGGAAGAAGAAGAAGAACGTGATAAAGTTTGAGATTATAAAGAAATTGACGAAAATACCCCTCACGTGAGCTGCACATGATCTGTTCTAACGGAGCAAATTAACGTCAGTCAGCTTGAGTGACTAAACTTGTAATTTTTTGATACCACGGTGACTAAACTTGCAAAGAAAAAACCTTAGTGACCAAAGTTGCAAGATTTAACAAACCACAGTGATTATTCGTGTAATTAAGTCTTTAATAAATACTAATGATTTAAAAACAAATTTAAGTTGCCGTTCGAAAAACAAATTTAAGTTTGCATATAAAGCAGCACGTTTGACAAATACAACCTAAAGTTTTCAACAATTCGTTACTGTCTAAAATGGGTAATTACTACAGTATTTTCAATAGCATATAAGTGGATTGTGAAGTATCCAAGTAGTGTTGTACAATGGTTAAAAACGGTATCCGTACAGTGTGAGGACCAAAAAGAGTGTCAACGTCAGTAGTACGATAAAAGAAAGTAAGAACCAATGAGATATCGAAAACGCATCGGGTAGCCTATGATTTTCATTGCAAAAAGCTGGTGGTGTCCCAGTCTTTAATACGGCCCCACACACCAGGTTAAGGGTTCGCTGGGTCCCAGAAACTATTGTAGGGTACCTCACTGCTTCTTTGTGTGTCTCTCATTTTCTTTTCTATTTTTAATTTGTAGTACAATTCAGAGGTTGTAACCTTTTTTTTTTAAGACAATTTTTTACGGTATTACCTTATTTTATAAGAGTACACTCAACCATTACATTTTTATAAAATCACATTGGTGCCGTATCAACGTGACATCATCAACTTCCTCCATTCACATTGATTGTTCACTAACAACCATCACACTAACCACATTGACCCCACTTCAAATTTTTATTTTATAATTAATTAATTTATTATTATTATTATTATCTTTATTTTTTTAAATTGTTTTTTTCTAATGGCTAGTCTTCTAAGCAGTTTTTTTTCAAAAAAATGGCTAGTTTTTCATTTCGCTATAAACACTCCCACATAACTAAGATTGTTTCACATATTTCACTTCTCAACTTAAAAATCAAATTACTCAAAAATATTGACATTTTCCCCCGATGATTGTTGCATTTGATGTGCATTACGGAGGTGACTTCCGTAATGAAATGAAATTTTACAAGTGCGGTAAAAAATGCCATTCGAAGGAATTGATGTTTGTGATGTTGGTTTACAGGATCTTCAGGATCTTCTAGTATTTTTGAAAGAAAAGGTTCTGTGCGAACACACGGATGTGCTGTTTCAAAGATGATTGTGATCCGGATTCAAAGGCCAGCTATCTCCGTACCGATGATCAATGGTACGCTATAAAAGATACCTTAGATGAGCGTTTAAACCGCATTTCTCTTTATTTGGTTCTCGAAGATGAAGAGACATTGGGTTGACGTTAAATCGATGAAAGTGTCGAAAATGAAAAGGATGAACCGGTGGGGGGCCTTTTTATGACACCGATGGTCGTTATTTTGGAGATTCCGACTATTTAATAATTTTTGTTTATCTTGTTTTTCAGTTTAATTTGGTTGTAGTTTAAAAAATGTAACTGTTTGTGTGTTGAATAAAAGTGTTGTTTGAAAATAACATTACATTACATTCAAACTTAAATAGAAAATAACATTACATTCAAACTAAAAAAACATTACATTAAACTTAAAAATAACACTACATTAATCATAAACTAGACTTTGTCGCATATTCATCTTCATACTCTTCTTCATCATCGTCTTCTTCTTCTTCATCATCATCAGACACGTGTTCGGGAATGCTAGGTAACCATACGAGGCCACTGCCTCTAACATAATTGTTGGGTAACCATGATAACCTCGTATATATTGCCTTTTCCAAGCAATGAGACAATTTCTCCAACCCCAATGCATACAATCGATACTCCCTATCATACCCGGAAAATCTTGTATTTCTTCATGTTTTGAAATTAAACGTTGCACATCATGTGCATTTGGCCTTGTCATGTACTCGGCCGAATATAAGTGTAAAATACTTTTGCAAAATTTTTCGAAACATTTATAAGTTGTTGATTCACCCATGTGTAAATATTCGTCAAATAAATCGGTCGCAACACCGTACGCTAATTGTCTTATAGCAGACGTACATTTTTGAAAAACATTAAAACCATATAAACCCGTTGCGTCTTGTTTTTGTTGAAAAAAAGTAATATATTCGGGAATAGGTTGTTGATTAAAATTAATTATACCTCGACATATACGGATAAACAAAGACTTGCTCAGAATATAGCGTCTCCGGAACTTATCAAGCGAGAAAGTGGGGCTGTCGGAAAATAATCGTTGTATAATTGTCACACCCCCCAAAATGGACCAGGGGTAATTGTGACCAATCATATCATAACACAGTTGTATAAACGAGAAAGACTCTATATGAGACTTTTTAAATAAAACCTTTGTTAATAAAATAGCGGAAGCAGTAATACATGTTTACATTATTATTAAAACGTAAAATAAATGTTTATGAACTAAAATATAATATGCGATGTGGAATCCATGCAAGCATCAAATCTATCATCACAAAGTTGCAAACAGCTAGCTCAATCATCACCTGAGACAAAACATGCTTAAAGTGTCAACCAAAAAGGTTGAGTGAAATTCACAGGTTTATAAATAATATCCAAAGTTTTAGACCACAAGATTTAGTTTAAAGTTGATTGATATAGAAATATCAATCTAAAAGTGTTGCTGCATTTTGTAATATCGCTACTAAACAAGTTTACCCTATGACACCTTGTACTGTCAGTGTCGTGGAATCATTATTATGTAACCAAAGACCAACGGTCGAATGGTTAGAGACGTTACTCTCAATAGGCCTACTCACAATAATTAAGTTTGCATTTAAACGTAGCAATTAACGATATTACGGTAGGGATTTAGCATGAATCAAAGCATGACAGCATAGTTAACAATTTAGTACTTGTGTCTAAGCGTAAAACAGTTATAAAGCAAGCATGTGTCTCACCCCAAAAGTTATAAAACAGTTATGAAACAGTAAAAAGTGGGGCTATGAAGTTTACCTTAGCAGCATAAAAGAGTATTTCACGAAAGAATTGAACGGAAGAACGTGACCGAGATCTCAACCTAGAGATAGAACGTATGATCAGACATTGCCTAACAGACAATAGTATATAGTACTATATTGATAGTAATGGTTCACTAAAGAATTTCCATTTTCGGAAGGTTACTATTTATGGAAAGTTTCCACTTATAGTAATTTTCCAATTTTAGAAAGTTCGGGTTAATCTTAAGCAAGACGTTGTATAACTTTACTCAAACTTCGTTGCTATCAAATAAGTCAGGAATGACCAGATGTAAGCGGGGGCCCAGGACTCTTGACCAGAATCTAAGTCATGGCATTCGAGATCCACAAGCTTACCCATAAATGGCAACCTAGACATCATTCACTTACGACCGTGAGTAGCGATGAAGTTCACATGAATTGTACATTATCTTTGATTAACCTTCACTTTAGGTTTATATGTTATATTATATTTATTAATGTATTAACAATTTGATTATCTTATATTATATACTATAAGTTATTATTATTAAATTAGTATAGTTATAAAATAAGTGTTTATTAATAATGTATTGTTATTAACTTACATTATAAGCATTATACTTTATTATATAGTATACTTAGTTATTAACCGTAAGTTATAATAATAATATTAATTTAGTATATGTAATATACTTATGTTAATCGAAAATCATACTAATATATGTTAATTCGAATATTAATTCATTAAATATTATATTTATAATTTTTATAAACTTAGTTAATTATACAATTCAGTATGATATTTTATAAAAATAATTTTATCAAGTTTTTGTATTTATTTCCCACTTTTCTTTATATATATACTCGATTTATATTAATCAAATTTAATTAGGTAATAAATATTAAATTGACCTAAATAAATAATTTTATATTTTTTACAGGTTCTATATTATGTAAAAATGTTATAAAAATTATTAAATCAAATTTTATATCAAAATATTATTTATTTAATGTTTTCTAATTATTTAACCGTTGTAATCGGCCTATAATTAAATAAATAAGAAAAATAATTTAAAATTAATTTTTATATTTTTTTTAAAGTATCTAGTGATGCTTCTAATCATATAAAAATTTTATAAAATTATTTTGTATTTTCTTTCTTATTTCTCTCGGTTTAGAATAATGCAAAAGTAAATTCTTTTTAAATACTAATCGTCCTATTTATTTAATTTTTATAATTTTTGCTTGTTTATAAAAGTATAATAATCTTAAAAAAAATTATAATTATTTTTATTACTGTTTAATATTTTATTACGAATTTTATATTGTTTTTATGTTTAAATACTACATAATTCGTATTTAATTATAAATAATATTCCATAAATTATAAAAATTATTTTTATACATCATAATACTTATAATAATAATAATTATAACATGTAAAAATAATATATATATATATATATATATATTAAATTCGAATTTTTAAAGAATATACAAAAAAATAAAAGTAATTCGATAAAAAATATAGAAAATACCTCAAATACTTTTCCAAGTTTGTGAGAGAGTTTTTCCAAAGATTTGATACAAGTTTTTATGAAATGGAAGTGGGTATTTATAGAAAAAAAAATGGTTGGTGAAAAGAAAAAATATAAATAAAATAAAGGTGCCAATTTTGACAAAAAATAAAAACATGTTAAAAATGTTTTTAATAAGTTTTTGTTTTTGAAAATATTTAGTCAAAATTCATGGGCTCATTATTTAATTTATAAAAAAATCTCTTTTTTTTATAAGCTAAAAATATATATATAATGATTAAAATAACTTATCATTTAATTAATAATTATGTTTCATATAGTTTTAAATATAATACGCATTAATATTAATATTAACTAAAGTTATTTTATATAATTAGTGTAAACTTTAGTTAACAAAAAGTGTCGACTAAAAATAAATATTTGATCAATGTCAAATTTAATTATATATTACGTATGGATAACAACCCTATAGTCAAATTAGTCAATTCAGGTATGGAAATATGAGGGTTGTTATAGTACCTACCCGTTAAAAGAAATTTCGTCCCGAAATTTAGTTGTTGCCATTAATCGGTGTTGTTCGTACATAGACGAGGATATTTACGTTTTATTTGATTTTCACGTTCCCAGGTATGCTCGGGGCCTTGCGTGAATTCCAACGGATAGAATATTGTTCTGTTTCAAGAATTAGAATCATACAAACCATAATTTCTACAAGTTCTTCTACGAAGTGCATTTTATTATTAATGTGGAGGTCATTCAAAATGATGATGTTATACAAGTCATTTCAGTAAATTGGATATATAAAATGTGTTATGAATAATATCGAGCTCATTTAAACCTTGAGCGTTTATGCCACCACGCTAGGGTAGACAAAATAGAGAGGAGTTCATGAAAATCATAGTCGTGAAATTTGATAGAGATTGTCATTCTTTACAACAAGAATGATGAATATGAGTTGAAAATATTGTTTTATCAATATTGGGTAATATGGATAAAACGATTCGATTATAGGAAGAGTATAAATGAAGTTATCTTAAAAGAGCGAATGAGAAAATTAAATGTTCGCCTTAACTTTTGACGTAGTCACGATTGATTTCCGGAATTCAAGGGATTAAAGGAAATCTTCGAAATCTATAAGATTTGATTCTCCGGTATTTACGGAATTTTGAGATTTCTTTGATTAAATGCGGTGAATTGCCTCGATTGATGTGTTTGGAAATTTTGCTATAAATTAGCTTCTTCCGTTTCATTAACTTTATCACTTCTATACTTTCTTCCTCAATTCAAACTTCCAAAAGATTTGTTAATATGCTCAATTCCGTATTGATACTTGTTATTATATTGACCATATATGCAGTCATTCTTCTTTTTCTTTTACCACCAGAGGAATCTGTTTACTTCTACTATGCCCTTGGGGTTATAGTGTTTTTAATTATCTCGTGTCTTTATATTGCTATACGCATTGATATACACGGTTTGTAATTTCGGAGTCGTTATCGGGCTTTATATTTTCCCTTATATGTCGGAGCTTTATGCTTTTGTAAAGCAAGTAATGGTCCAGAATTCGTAGGTATGAAGTTTCGAATGATCATAATATATAAAGTAGAAAGGAAAGGTAATACCACGCTTTGATTTGTCATATTACCAGAATATCCGAAAAAAGACCGAATCGTCAAGAAAAATATTTTCTTGATATTTTAGAGGTTAAATAGAATGTAAGAGTCGTGTAACATGGCAAATAATGATCATAAAGTCTATGAATCATCATCTTCCATAAAAAATTTAGCATGACTTACTGTAATATAATCACGTTGGCCTGACGTCATTATATTATACTAACTCATGCTTCAATTCTCAACACTTCTTTAAAACATTTATAATTTAAACTTGAATTTTACAGAATATAGAAACTAATACAGTTTCCTTTATGATGTATTAAAGATATCGCAAAGAGATAGTTAATTGCGGACAAAAATCGTTATGAAAATATCTTCAGAAATATAGAGGATATTTATAACGACATTTTGGAATTTCTAAGTTCGAAAGTTGATGAAGAAAAATTTTCCGCAAGCTTTTAACATAACTTCGGAGCAAGATATTCTCTAAAGATTTCACCGGATCCAGAATTACCTGGATTCTTTGAATATAGGGTTTGGCCCTTGTGTTTGTCCTTGGTCTCCTCCATGGTTAGGTCAATCCGTTTTTCAGTTCCAAATTTTCTTTTGAGCTTTTCCAACGTACCATTCTTTATTATCAAACTGTTGGCCCTTAAGACCATCTGCAATTTTTTTGTTTCCTCTGCATTTAATGCAGCCATATTTGAATCATCGGTTATCAATCCGAGATGGTTTCAAAAAATTTCGTTTTTAGATGATTAAACGCTGATTGTGATCGTCAAGATTCAAAGGATGTTTTCAAGAATTTTGAATTTGAAGTGTTTAAGCGTAAGTTGCATCCATCAATGGATCTAACGGTTGACAAAGAAATATTGTGATTTTCAAAAGTAAGGAATGGTAAGTTCGGTGGTTTGGTGTGATAATTCATCATAGAATACGAATGAATATAATTCATGAATTTAGTAATCTTTAGGAAGATAACACTTGCTAAAGCTTTACTTGGATTCTGATATGTCAAAATTAGAATATGTAATTGAATTTGTACGAAAATGGTTGTTCTTTAGTGAACGGATACATATATCTTGTGAACGTAAGTAGTATAGTTACTGATTGTTGAATCAGAATTGAAGAATGTACAATGCAACATATTAATGTGAGATATAAATATTTCTCGGGTATTACCTACCCGTTAAAATATTTTCACAATTAACAGTTTGTACAAAAGAACTTTAATTACAATCTTTTTGGAGATATACGTTCATATATGCATTCTTCAAATATAATATAGATTTAATGAGTTAATATAATATTAAAATCATTTGATTTGCGGTTGGAACAAGAATAAATAATCTTCAAAACTTGAGAGATTACATAATCGTCGCGAAATATTTCTTTAATGGAGTTATGAATCAATACTTCATCGTTCATTGTTATTGATATACCTCGGTATATGATGTTGGTGCTCGTGGAATTCTTGCGAAATTCACAAGACACGAATAATGTTTTCTAAAAAGTTTCGAGTACATCGAAAATGGAAGTGTAAAATCAGACATGTATTTGAATAATACACTTGTTTTATTATGAAATGGAGTTTATTGTGCTGAAGCAGTGATTAATGATCATTAAGTCATTAACGAAGGATGTACATTATAGCATATTAGTGATATGAATTAACCAAGCAGTACATACTAGTTAAGATTCACACGTAATAATTTAGTACGAAAAGATTTATTAGTGTTCCAAACCATATATATAAAGTATACATATATAATTCTTCAGGAAGAATGAGTCAATACATCTTAACTCATTATTACTAATATTCCTTGGTATCTATGGGGCGTATGATGTTGATATCCGAGGTACTGAGTGTGATGTTGAGGCGTGGGATGCAGATGTTGTTGGTGGTGAAGCAGATGTTGTTGGTGGTGATGCTGATGGTACTGGTTATGCTGCTGGTGCTACTGCTGGTGTTCGTAGGTTTCGCACCATATTCTCCAGAGCCACCACTCGAGCGCGAAGCTCGTTGACTTCTTCTATTATTCCGGGATGATTGGCGGTTCGGACAAGTGGATGAATAAGATCTAGAATTTTAGATATTATATATTCATGACTGGATATCCTGGAAATGAGGGTGAAAATAGTGTTCTGAACGGGTTCGCCGGTAAGTGCTTCAGGATCTTCACCAAGAGGTGAATTCGGTTGGTGGAAGGGATTACCTTCTTCTTGTCTCCATTGATTAAGTTTACTACGAACCCATCCCCAATTCATCCAAAATAGATGATGGCTGATTGGTTCGTTTGTTCCGGTTACGCTGCCATTGGAGCTCGAGGAATCAGTTGAGAAATCCATATTATGTGATTTGAATTAGGATTTGATATGAGATTAGTGTTGAATACTGGATGATATATTCATCTCCTTGAATATGTATATGTAGCAAAAAGATTTCCGTAATTTACGGAGGAAATTTAGGAAAAGTGTTAGACAAAGATTATTGGGATAGATACGATAAGATATAATAAGATATGATGTGTCTATACTCTAATAATGGCAGTATGACGTGTCTAGATGATAAGTATGTAATCTGATAATCTTTTGATTAAAGATTTTCAATTCGTAATGACCTATTCAGGTCCAGGGGCTTGAGCTATAGGATCCTTTAAATCAGTAATCCAAACGCTTTCTATCCTAATGATAATGGTTTAGGTTGTTATCGGGTTAGCGGGATGTCGCGGGTTCAAACCCGGACTTGGGCATTTTTTTTAAAGGACTACTTCTATGAGGTAGAATTACTATTACCATTATTATTATTATTATTATTATTATTATTATTATTATTATTATTATTATTATTATTATTATTATTATTATTATTATTATTATTATTATTATTATTATTATTATTATTATTATTATTATTATTATTATTAGTACTATTATTATTATCATAAGTATTATTATTAATGTTATCATTATTAGTATTATTAATATGATTATCATTATTAGTAAAACTATCATTTTATCATTATTAGTAAATAAAAAAAACATCAATTTTAGTAAAATTATCATTATTATTAAAGTTATTATCTTTATTAAAATTATCATTTTTAAAATTAACATTATTATTAGTATTATTACTATTATTACAATTATTAAGTTAACAAACAAATGATGTTTATATAAAAATATATTTAATACACATAACTTAACTATACTAATACATTTATTTATTTAAAATAAATAAAATGAATATATTTAATTAAATAATGAAATACATAAGTTATCAATATAAAAATATTATCACTAATAAATACATATATATAAATTTGTTCGATTATAATTATATGTGTTAACATATATATAAATGATATAGGTTCGTGAATCCAAGGTCAACCCTGCATTGTTCAGTTGTTCAATGTCGTCATATGTATTTTTATTACAAAATACAGTATTGTGAGTTTCATTTGCTCCCTTTTTAAACGTTTTTTCAATATATTTTTTTGGGACTGAGAATATATAACGACCCTCATTTTTCCATTCTATACTTTTTCTTATTAAATGCCCAACTAAATAATTAAACTTAACAATTAAGAATTTATTTAACGATTGTTAAGAATAATAATAATTAACTTTGTAAAAGACAAGTAAATACAAGATAAAAATAATAAGCTTATTAACTTTTGTGACTAAATAAATAACTTTAAAACTTGTGTAATTAAAATAATTAAACTAGGATAATTAAGAAATCATTTAAGCAAATTAAAGTACAAGGACTAAAGTGAAAAATCACAAACCCTAAGCCTAATAACCCTAGTCGATTTTTAGAGGGTAAAATTACCTTATTACCCCTCAAAATTTCGGCTAAATCCACCTCCCATAATCCCTTTTTCTAAGCCAACTTGTTCCCTAAGTAATTCCTTATTAAACCCTAATTCTAGAATCCTCCTATCCTCGCTATAAATAGAGACCTAACCTAACCCATTCCATGTACCAAATCATAAATTACATCTCTCTCAAAATCTCTCCCATCTCTCTCTAATTTTTGGCCAAAGCCGAAAATATCATCACCAGCACCCATCGAAATCCACCACCAATCTTCAAGGTGATCTGTCACACCCCCAAAATGGACCAGGGGTAATTGTGACCAATCATATCATAACACAGTTGTATAAGCGAGAACGACTCTAAATGAGACGTTTTATTTATTAAATAAACAGCAGAAGCATTATTCAAAGTTTTACATCATAAGAGTACAGTAAATGGAAAATGTTTTAAACAAAATGATAAATATGAATGATGGACTCCATGCAAGCAGCAAAGCATACATCAATCATCTAGTAGCAAGTAGCAGCTAGCTCAATCATCACCTGAGACAAAACATGCTTAAAGTGTCAACCAAAAAGGTTGAGTGAAATTCACAGGTTTATAAATAATATCCAAAGTTTTAGACCACAAGATTTAGTTTAAAGTTGATTGATATAGAAATATCAATCTAAAAGTGTTGCTGCATTTTGTAATATCGCTACTAAACAAGTTTACCCTATGACACCTTGTACTGTCAGTGTCGTGGAATCATTATTATGTAACCAAAGACCAACGGTCGAATGGTTAGAGACGTTACTCTCAATAGGCCTACTCACAATAATTAAGTTTGCATTTAAACATAGCAATTAACGATATTACGGTAGGGATTTAGCATGAATCAAAGCATGACAGCCTAGTTAACAATTTAGTACTTGTGTCTAAGCGTAAAACAGTTATAAATCAAGCATGTGTCTCACCCCAAAAGTTATAAAACAGTTATGAAACAGTAAAAAGTGGGGCTATGAAGTTCACCTTAGCAGCATAAAAGAGTATTTCACGAAAGAATTGAACGGAAGGAAGTGACCGAGATCTCAACCTAGAGATAGAACGTATGATTAGACATTACCTAACAGACAATAGTATATAGTACTATATTGATAGTAATGGTTCACTAAAGAATTTCCATTTTCGGAAGGTTACTATTTATGGAAAGTTTCCACTTATAGTAATTTTCCAATTTTAGAAAGTTCGGGTTAATCTTTAGCAAGACGTTGTATAACTTTACTCAAACTTCGTTGCTATCAAATAAGTCAGGAATGACCAGATGTAACCGGGGGCCCAGGACTCTTGACCAGAATCTAAGTCATGGCATTCGAGATCCACAAGCTTACCCATAAATGGCAACCTAGACATCATTCACTTACGACCGTGAGTAGCGATGAAGTTCACATGAATTGTACATTATCTTTGATTAACCTTCACTTTAGGTTTATATGTTATATTATATTTATTAATGTATTAACAATTTGATTATCTTATATTATATACTATAAGTTATTATTATTAAATTAGTATAGTTATAAAATAAGTGTTTATTAATAATGTATTGTTATTCACTTACATTATAAGCATTATACTTTATTATATAGTATACTTAGTTATTAACCGTAAGTTATAATAATAATATTAATTTAGTATATGTAATATACTTATGTTAATCGAAAATCATACTAATATATGTTAATTCGAATATTAATTCATTAAATATTATATTTATAATTTTTATAAACTTAGTTAATTATACAATTCAGTATGATATTTTATAAAAATAATTTTATCAAGTTTTTGTATTTATTTCTCACTTTTCTTTATATATATACTCGATTTATATTAATCAAATTTAATTAGGTAATAAATATTAAATTGACCTAAATAAATAATTTTATATTTTTTACAGGTTCTATATTATGTAAAAATGTTATAAAAATTATTAAATCAAATTTTATATCAAAATATTATTTATTTAATGTTTTCTAATTATTTAATCATTGTAATCGGCCTATAATTAAATAAATAAGAAAAATAATTTAAAATTAATTTTTATATTTTTTTAAAGTATCTAGTGATGCTACTAATTATATAAAAATTTTATAAAATTATTTTGTATTTTCTTTCTTATTTCTCTCGGTTTAGAATAATGCAAAAGTAAATTCTTTTTAAATACTAATCGTCCCATTTATTTAATTTTTATAATTTTTTCTTGTTTATAAAAGTATAATAATCTAAAAAAAAAATTATAATTATTTTTATTACTGTTTAATATTTTATTACGAATTTTATATTGTTTTTATGTTTAAATACTACATAATTCGTATTTAATTATAAATAATATTCCATAAATTATAAAAATTATTTTTATACATCATAATACTTATAATACTAATTATAACATGTAAAAATAATATATATATATATATATATATATATATATATTAAATTTGAATTTTTAAAGAATATACAAAAAAATAAAAGTAATTCGATAAAAAATATAGAAAATACCTCAAATACTTTTTCAAGTTTGTGAGAGAGTTTTTCCAAAGATTTGATACAAGTTTTTATGAAATGGAAGTGGGTATTTATAGGAAAAAAAATGGTTGGTGAAAAGAAAAAATATAAATAAAATAAAGGTGCCAATTTTGACAAAAAATAAAAACATGTTAAAAATGTTTTTAATAAGTTTTTGTTTTTGAAAATATTTAGTCAAAATTCATGGGCTCATTATTTAATTTATAAAAAAAATCTCTTTTTTTTATAAGCTAAAAATATATATATATATATATAATGATTAAAATAACTTATCATTTAGTTAATAATTATGTTTCATATAGTTTTAAATATAATACGCATTAATATTAATATTAACTAAAGTTATTTTATATAATTAGTGTAAACTTTAGTTAACAAAAATTGTCGACTAAAAATAAATATTTGATCAATGTCAAATTTAATTATATATTACGTATGGATAACAACCCTATAGTCAAATTAGTCAATTCAGGTATGGAAATATGAGGGTTGTTATAATAATTGTTTAGCTTTTCCTTCTCGATCTCGTGGAAAATATCTTCTAGGAGCTTTAGGTATAGAGACATCTTTGTTTTCGGCTTCGTCTTCTTCTAAAAATCGATAGCTTAGAGTGCTTGAAGTGGATCATATGCCTTTGCAATAGCGAACGCATCTACTAATTGTCATCTTCTCGATTCATACTCAAAACTTTATAAACGTATATATTTTTTTAATTGTTTGAGTGGTAGTTTGTTGTATAAATATTATGAATAAGGATAGTAGTATGAATAGGGAAAGATATTTAAAAAAAAAAGCCAACGGTAACTAAAGGCTATATTTTTAATTTTATATTTTTTTATTCGATTGTAGCGTGATGGAACCAGTCAAACCACATCAGAATGCATCACGGTGCTCCAACTGTGGAGCCTACCGCGGTTGCTAGCAACGGCGCCGTTGCAACGGCGGCCCGAAGCAGCCCCAAAGGCGACCCCGTTACTAGTGGTCTAACTAAACTTCTCTTTCAATTTCATACAGAGTACATCAGTACCACGTCAATAAAAAAGACTAAACTCATTCTATAATACACTTTTACTTCAAACTTTAATTCATTTAAATTTAAATTAATTTTTATTTACAATAAATAACTAAAAAAGTAATAGTTTACTAAATAAAAATAAAACATTAAATTGATCATATTCTCATATTTTGTGTCTCGGTTACGAAATGAAGGCCTCAAACAACTAGTGTCCGAGATCAAGCAAATCTGGATACTAACTTTACAAAAATCAATTAAAAAAATATTACATAAAAACATTATATTGATAACTAAATTTACAATTATAAATAATACAAAACTTATAATAAATAAACTAGTCGAGACACGTACATTCTTTGTCTTCATCGTCTTCGAGGTTGACGGGTGGCAATACGGATTTAAGACTGCCACAACACTTTTTAAGATGTTTTTGCTATTTTTTAGGCAAGTTCGGCTTGATGTTTGTGTAGAGCACTTTGAACGACTGACTTTTTTCTTGTTGAGTTTTAACAATTTTTTGTTGGCCTATCATAATTTGAGAACGAACGTCGTCGGATGAGCAACGTGATGAAGCGATGTCGGACCAACCTGTACTTTTATGTATTTTTCGACTAGCTCCTCAACCGGGAGGACAACGGATAGGGTCATCCGCGAATAAATCTGCATGATTGATATCAGCAAAATCGACATGTTTTTATACTCAAAATCAAGCCCTAAATAAAATAAAGTGATCGACTTTATTGGAGAATATGGCGGTTATTCGCTTTATTTGGTAGATCAAGTAATTACAAGTGTATTTCAAAAAGAATCAGAGAAAACGGACATAAAATGAAGAATCTAGAGCGAAAACGATGAAATCAAGTTACAACCTCGGAAACAAGCCAAACACTGACACCCAGCCGCACGGGCTGCCAGACAAGAAGATACGGGCTGACAAGATCAAGCACGGGCTTCCATCCTGACCAGTTACACGGGCAATTTCCATGGCTAAAGCAGCACACGGCAGTCTCCACGGGCAACCAGACCAGTTCCACGGGCTGCCTAATTTTTCACAGGCAGTTCCCACGGGCTGCCAGGCTCAGTTTTGTCCTATAAAAAGGATCATTTGTCATCCATTTCAACACACACTTCAACACACAATCTACTCTCAATCTAACTTCGATATCTAGTTTCTCTATCTAGGATTATGATAATAATTATCGATTAGCGATAATTACCTAGAATAGGCGTTAAACGGAGTCTGTAAACGATTGGAGGTGCGTATGAAGTTGTCACTTTTGTACTTTCAAAGCTCGATTAATCTACGGTACTCGTATCTTTTTATACTATCTTTTATAATGTCTTTCATTATTCTATTGATAGATGATATTGTTGCCATGATTAGTGAGTAATTATCTTTTAGTGTATGTTATGCCGTAGTCAGTTGCGATGTTGAAATAAAGAATGTATAATGTGATGTTGTTATGATGCTCTCCGATTTTGACTAAACTCAATCGCCTTTTCAACTAATAGAACGTGGTTATAGGCTCTCTTATTGGGAAGTTACGATCCCCGATTCAGAGTACATTATCTGTTTTCACCCCTTGGTAAGAAAACTCTGCCGGATACATAGTGCGCTTGACGGAGGCACACCGGTTGCAGTACGTCAACCGACACTATGGATTCCGGTAGGTGATCTTTTGTAAATGGAAACTCTGATTGACTCTTGGATTACACGGTTGGCCACAGGCTATGCCACTTTAGTCAGTAGCATTTAAACATTGCATGTATATGAGGAGGCACACCGGTTATAGTACTCTATGCCTCTGCTATGTATGGCCATGGAAATGGTTTCAGTGTGGATAATGTACATATACACCATAACGTGGTCTCAGGCATTGCACTTTGCTTGAGGGATTCTTTAGTTAATTCAGGAACTGTTTGTTTAACTCAAAAAGGATTTGACCGTAAGGATAACCGAACGTGTTCATGGAGTTTACACTTGTAAATCTTGCCATGGTGTTCATCATGGTTGACTTTATATTAAATAAGAACCTAACCGATCTTTTACCAATCATTAACGAAAGCATCAGAACACATCACGTCTCTCAGTTACGATATGCCTTTTATTCTAGTTATGCTTAAGAAAGTTTAGACCTTAAGGATCGTTAATACGCCACCTTGCCAGGTCGCTCCTATTGTTGAGTCGTCTAGTGTATTGACGTAGTCGTGTTGCTCTGGAATCGGGGGTATGTGGTGTTGCTGTTTATTCAAAATCTTCAAGCCTATTGGTATTACGCAGTGACATGTCTTTGATGGGGCCGTCTAGGATAGTATAGCAGTTAGCTGGTCATAACATACCTATGAGCTGACATTACACATATCCAACATCGTACTAACGAAAGCAATATCATGCACTAGCTTTAGCCTTATCTGAAATAAAAATTCTATCCTTTACTGCTTTATTCATTTATATATCTATATACTTATTATTCAGGATTTAGAAAACCAAAACATATTCCAACTGCTCCTTAGAATAATACTAGGATTACACTATCACGAAAGGTTCGATTCTGTTGACTTCTTAAACGAAAGACCCTAGGTCATACTTCCCTTGCTCACACATAGAAAGGAGTAGTAGATTTAGGCCCCGCAATTATAAATTTAAAAGCACTCATCTCTGTTGATCACTTAATAGATGTTTAGCAACCTAACGACACCGCGTAAAAAAATTGTCCATTTTGTGCACATCAGTGATTCAGGTTTGGATCAACCCTCAAAGGTTCATATCTTCCAAAGTAATCAGTGGTTCCGAGTGTGCATGTCTTCGGTTGCCCATTACGCCTTCTAGATAGGTGAAGTTTGGACAGTCGAGAAATACTTTCCATGTTTCTTCGTGCGTATAACTGTGACCCGATCACTCTCAGTGTTGTGCACGCGCTACTACCATAATGTCCAAGTCACTAGTTCCACTTTGCCATTTTTTATAGCGATTGTGAATAGTAATATATATTTGATTGTGCATGACATTTTTCCCGCATTAGTTGGTCAATGTTCCTTTTGCAATCAACCATACGATTATAGTTGGTTAAAATCATATTCGAAAAATAATCGTGTGTTTGTAAGTTTTCATTGACGGATATTCAAAATCATCACGCCAAATTTCCGCCAATAATTTCTCTTCATCCGATGTTCAAAGCATAACTTGACGTTTCTAGAACTAACTTGTTTCGTCTACTTTTTTCTTTCCTTTTCTTTTAGCTTTTTGATGTTCGGTGCGGGTTGTCTTACGGGTACATATTCAATATTTAGTTGTGTTAAAAGTTATGTAATGTCTGGCTATAGTTGTGAAAATAAATTTGTTGGCAATGATTGTTGTTGTGAAAAGTATGGGTTGTTGTGAAATGGTATTTGTTGTGGAAATGGTATTCTTTGTTGTCGTGGTTAAATGAATTGTTGTTGTTGTTGTTGTTGTTGTTGATAGAATGCGTTTAAATAATGAAAATTTTGAAAAAGTAGTTTGACTTTTAGACGAATTGATAGCTTGATTTGAAGATGGATTATTCGGTGACGGGATATGATTGTTTAACACATGATTGTAAAAATCGTTGTTGTTAGGTTGAGACATTTTTATGTTGAATGAAATGTAGTAAAAGTTGGATGATATGGCATTGTTTTTATGTAGTATGGTTATGTGAATGATTGTACATGTCAATTGGTTATATTTATAATCGAGTAAGAATTGGTTTAAAATAAAAATAAAAATATTTAATTCTCAATAGTTAATAATATGACTGTTTGTTTTTATTAATACCAACGAATATACTGCATTAATAGAAAATAATTTGAAAAATAGAGGATCCCACATGCTATCCGTTGAGAATCGTCAAGTGGTTGGCTTGCGTGGCACTTGGCGTACTAGTGCCTATCTTTGCCAGCACTTGACGCACGCAAATGAGCCACATGGAACTATCTAACGCTAAAAATATTAGTGATATTTTTTCACAAAACATTTAATTCGTCAAAATAGTGTACAAAAGGAGTATTTTCTTAGACTACTCCACTAATGACATCCTTTCTTATTAGAATACACTCTTACATCAATTTCATATCAGCATATCCTCTTAGGACAAAATGAAGACAAATTTACTGTGAATAATGACCCCCTCCTCTCAAAAGTAGGACACAATAATATAATTTTAATTAAAAAGGCACTACAATTATTAAAAATAAAAATACTTTCATTTACATTCTACATTTAAATTAAAACAAAATTTAAAAGTTACATTTGTGATTTAAAAAAAAATAAAAACTAAGATGAAATATATATATATATATATATATATATATATATATATATATATATATATATATATATATATATATATATATATATATATATATATATATATATATAGTAAAAGGTTCAAACGTGAATCACAAAAAAGGCGAGAACTGCGAGAACTTTTAATTTATAAAGATTTCCATACTTGGGAAGATTGAATCATCTATAAATGTTGATGGAGATTAAAAATGAACATAAAATCTTTTAAAAAAAAACTTATATGTTACCTCTATAATTAAATATAAAGTTTCTCATTCATATGTGCATATTTGTTTGTGAACATGCAGACATTTCATATAATTAACAGTTTAACATGTAATAAATGGTAATTAACATATGTTTGTTAATAAAATGAGCATTAAATAACATTTACATGTGAACTGTTGCATTTAAATGTATAAAAACTATGAAATTAAGCAGTTCTCGCCTTTTTTGTTGCATTTAAATGTTTAAGTCAATATATGCATTCTCCTCTTGATTCTCATGTGAAAGCTGCTCTTAGAGTTCTTATATATATATATATATATATATATATATATATATATATATATATATATATATATATATATATATATATATATATATATAAGAACTCTAAGAGCAGCTTTCACATGAGAATCAAGAGGAAAATGCATATATTGACTTAAACATTAAACAGAGTATGAAATATCAGGTCTGGTCATAAAAGATAGATAAACTTACTAATTAATCTTGATTAGCTGAAATATCTTGAACATGTTTATCCTCATTAGATTTAATAGAATTCAACACAGTATTACACTCCAAAAGAGTGCTCATATGTTTAGATATCAAATTCACTTAACAACTAAAGACAATACTTTTGATTTAAACATAAACCAATTTTGGTTTTAACAACTTCAAATCTTAAAAAATATTTTAACTAACCCAAATCCTTAATCTTAAAATTAGTTTTTACAAAAATTTAACATTTTTAATTTCATATCATTATTACATATGAGAATCATGTTATCAACATAAACAAGAAGAATAAGAAAAATATTATCTTTTGAGTAAGTCTAAAGTGAATAATCATTCACACTTTGAATAAAGCTATAATCAGATAGAAAAGAAGAAAGTTTTTCATTTCATTGTCATGGAGCTTGTATAAGCCCATACAAAGATTTGGTTAACATGTAAACTTTATTATCATTCTTAGAAAAGTACCCTTCAAGTAAAGTCATATAAACATCTTAAGATAAGTCACCATACAAGAATGCATTATTAATGTCAAGTTGAAACAAATTGTAATTATTTTTAACAGCTTTAGTTAAAATACATATGACAGTCACCATTTTAACAACGGGGGAGAAGGTCTCTTCATAGTCAATACTCTCCCTTTGACTATATCCTTTAGCAACCAATCTAGCCTTATACATGTCTATCTCACCATTAGGCTTATACTTAATTTTATATATCCATTTACAACCTATGGGTTTACTTCCTATAAATAAGTCAGTAATGGTCCATGTTGGTTGAATGTGGGTTAGTGCACTAAACGATAAACTTAAGTATAATTAACCAAAGTGTGATTAACCAAAAAATATGTTTTGATGATGACACATACATATGCATAAGTGATGACTGACATCTTAACATAAAACACGCAAGGTCACTAATCCATACTTTATCTTGCAAACGACCAAGTCAAACATAGGTTAAAGAATGAAATTAAAACTTTAGCTAAACACACGGTCGAGGTACGGTCGACCGCATAGTCAATCGTGAAAACCCAAACAGAATTGCAACGCAGTTTTGTGAAAACAAGTTGCACGGTCGTCACCACGGTCAACCGCAGTGCGACCGCAGTTCTCTCTGTTATCATTTTCGACCAAATAAAGTTTGACTAGTTTCCGACATCTATAATTCATGAAACCTTTCTCAACATGCTTAGAATAGATGCCTTCTTCATACTCAACCGAGTTTTGGTCATAAAAACACTAATTGTGATTAATTACGCCTAATGACATCTTAATGACAAATTAACCAAGATTAGGCATAACACATAAGTGTTAATCAACAACTTGTGATCTTAATTCTTATCTAGATATCCTTAGTATGATCATCAAGTACCAACACACTTAAGCCAATGTCACTAGAATAATGATTGCTATTAGAAATGACTTAGTGATTAATTAAGGCTAAATAAAGAACAATGCTCTCAAGGTTAACTAGTAATGACTTGTAATCCTAAAACACACTTAGATATATTTAGGATGGTTACCAAGTCCCAACTAGAGATTGCTCTTCCCTTGTGCATGTGTTGAACATTAATATGTGCTTACACATTAATAATGTAATGTGTTATATTGCACATTAAACTTATTAAGTGCTTGAATTATAAGTTGTGAAAGTATCTATATGATTGATCCTAGAATAACTATCTCTTGCTATGTGAGTATTACTTGCTACTTGCCAATATGCTTAATACTCATAAACTTGTCAACTTGATTAATATGTTTGCTATGTGCTCATTAGTTAGGATTCAAGTAACTAACCTACTCCAATAGATTAAGTGTAAAATGGTTCACAATGAAAGTATAGTCAATTGTCTACTTGATCTAGTCTAAGTAACTCAGGGTGATTGCTTATGACTTAACTTTGATGTCTCTACATGCTTCATGATTATCTTATAGAGACATTTTTCAATTAATCTCTAACTAAACTTAAAAAAGATCATGACTTGTGATTAATTGAAACTAGGAAGTTAATGACATAGTGACTAGTCTTTAGAATTGAACCAAAGACATTAATGTGACTAACTAAGTCATGACCGAACTGAAATTTCCCTAAATATCAATCAAGACACTTCTCCAAGAATGTTGGGTTTACCACTTTTGGAATGATTAGTCACTTTCATGCATTAAGACCAAATCTCACACACTTAATGCATATAGTACTTGTATAGGATGTTTGATTTCTTTTGCAGGTGCTAGAAGGAGTAAAGGTGCCAAAATGTGGTGTTCAAATTTGAGTCAAACGGCTATACAACGGATACCTAATTTGGACTGGAGCACGCACGGTCGCACCACGATCGAACGTGCAGGCAACCGTGTGTCAACGGCTATTTTTTGAATCTAACTATAAAAGGAAAACATTTAAGAGCATTTGAAGCTGACCCTCTTGCATATTTCAAAGGCTTATCTCCAGTGATCACAAGTGCATCAATTACTACTCAAATGTGATCAAGCAAGAGAAGATTCTATGATCTTATAGATATAGAATTGGGTTGTTGTAAGCTTACTAATCAAAATCATTTATCTTGTGAGTTTAGTTAATGTAATGTATGTCCTACTATTGTGTTAGGATCATCATTGCAAAGTGTATAAGTCTTGTAACTTCAATTAGTAGAAGCATATGCTAGCTTAGTGATCTATTTCCTTAAAGGGACTTAGGAAGTTGATTAATCTTATTTGGAGATTAATACTTGTCCAAGGTGAAGATATGTTGATCTAGGTTAGAGTTGATCTTTCAAAGGGTAAGAAAGATTAGGTTTGTTATCTACCAAAGAAGTTGAAGACTTGTAAATCGGATCTCAATCGGGTTTGGAGAAAACTGCTTAGTGAAGCAACAAATCCCGATTAGTGCAATCGGGGAGTGGATTAAGGTGGATTAGTTAACATCCACCCGAACCACTATAAATCCTTATGTCTATGTTCTTTACATTACTTCATTTATCATTTTGAACATATACACTATACACATCAAGTTTGAGTTGAGTTGGTTGATCAAAGTTAAATCGAATTTGGTGATCAATTGAAAAAGTGTTAAAAACGTATTAAGTAACTATTTACCCCTCCCTCTAGTTACTTACAATTGGTATCAGAGCGGTTGCTCAAATCATTACGTTATAAACGATTGCAGAAGCGTCAAAATTCGTTTTGTGCAAAAACTTGAGTCAACGATTCTCGGATCAACTCAAACTATGGGATATTTGGAAGAATTGGTGAAAGAAGCACCAATCTTTGATAAGATGAATATTGATGTGTAGAAATCAAGATTTGAGTCTTATCTCAAATCCAAGGATTACTACTTGTGGATAATAATCAAAGTAGGAGACTTTGTACCACAAGCTAGTTCAAGACTAGTGAAGTCAACATTTCAAAACAATGATGTTTTGAAACAATTTGATGCAATTTCACTACTTCATGGAATTCTTCCTAGTGAAGAAAGATTAAAGATAATCTCATGTGAAAGTGCAAAAGAATGTTGGCACTCACTATGTTCTCAAGAAGATTTAAACTCTAGGAGTTTAAAGGGTAAAGGAATATAGAAGGGTTTGGAAAAGGTTGGTGATTTTCAAGCAAAAGGGTTGAATGGAAATGAAGACTTTTGCCTCATGAGTTCTTTGAATGATTTGGATCAAGATGGTCAAAGTGAAGAAGAGGTTGAATCTCCATTCAAAGAAGATGACGTCTCAAGCATGGATTGCAATGAGGTACATGTATTCTATCCTTCTAATTATGAAGAATTATTAGATGATTACAAGACCATTAAATTTGTGTATGATAGTAGTCGTGACAAAGTAAAACTTTTGGAGAAAGAATTATATAAAGTTAGACAACTTAACAAAGTTTTAATTGATGAAAATAACACCTTGAAAAGAAAACTTGAAAGGATAACTATTTGTGATTCATCAAGAGATAAACATGAAATGAATATATGTCACTACTCTAGCAAACACAAATCTTGTAATCAAAGTTCATTGTCCATTATTAGGAAAATTGAGAATATGGGAAAAATGGACCAAGCTAGCAATTCCATGGTAGGGATAAGTCAAGGATTGGGTAATCTCAAAATCAATCAAAATCAATGATCAAAATGCTAATGAGAATAACGTTCTCAAAAGACTTTGTATAAATGAAAGGTTTTTCTTACAAATGCAAAATTGTTTTTGGAAAATGATTTTAAAAGATCAAGTGTAGGAAACTTACTTGCCTTAGGATTGTGTGTTTATGTGAAAACATGTATTGCATGCTAAATACTAGATTGGTGCATTTTGTGTATACTATGTGTGATTGAATATATATATATATATATATATATATATATATATATATATATATATATATATATATACATACATACATACATACATATAGATATAGTATATTACGTGTCATTGATGATTAAACATCGGGAGGATGTAATCATTCAATGTTAGGAAAAGAAAATTTGTCCTCAAGTATTCTATAGAACCTAAGAATCGTCAAAATGCGTTCGAAGAAAGAAGAAGTGAAGAAATAAGTGATCAGAAGGATCCACGGCAACACCACGGCTGACCGTATACTCGACCGCATACTCCTGTCCTGTACGTGGAAAAATATCTGCACGGCTAACACCACGGTCGACCGTGCTTCGACCGTGCGTGGTCTGATTCTGCTTTAAATTAAATTAATCCCTCATTTTTTCTCCACTCCCACTCACTTCAAAACACACGCATTTCACACACGGCTGAGGAGATCGACCGCACGAAGAAGAACACTCATTCCTTCAATTTCAACTCCTACTTTTGGTATGATTAATCCTTACTTTCCTAACATTCAATTGTGTTTGTATGATGAATTAGGGTTATGAAGAAACCCTAACTAGAATGAATCAAAACCTAAATTGATGCAAACAGTCAAAATTGTTCTTGAAGAACAACTTGGAAACGATTGTAGTAGTACCTATCTATGCGTTAATTTAACATTGAATGATAATGTTCATATGATATAAATGACATTGTTGCTAATTGAGTGTAATAATGTTGAATATCAAAACATGTGTTGATAATGATTTCAAAAGTCTAGAACACATATGAACTTTGTGAAAATCTTAATCTAGTTGCAAAGTCATTGACACTAATGAAGAGTGAAAATGTGAAGAATATTAACATCAAAACATCTAAGTATTGATGATAATTAAAGTTTGCAAAACTTGTTGCCTACAATTGAAATTATACACTTTGAACTAATATGAAGTATCATCGTGTAGAAAATGGCAAGAGAAAATGAACCAAGAAGAAAGGACTCATACGACCCACCGTCAGATCCTACAGAGAGAATAAAGTGCAACACTTGGTTTCTCTCTAGACGTCCTATCACTGAAGGAAGAAAAGTTGCCCACGATCAAATGCCAAAGCTTGTGAGACAATTCAAAACTCTACAATGGGAAGCATTTCTTACTCTTAATGGTCCCATTTATCTATCTCTCATTCACGAATTTTATGCAAATTTCAATTTCGTGAACAATGAAGTCTCCTTCAGTCTTCAAGGCACCAATTACCACTACTCACTTGTGGATTTCGGGCGCATTCTCCAAGTTCCAACAGATGGTGAAGAATTCTTCAGTTCGCATCATGGACTGGCATATCTTTCGAGTTTTATCTCTAACAAAATGGCATTAATAGATACACTGTGCAAAGACAGTGTTCCTCACGCTGAAATTGAGAGATCTGGAGTACTGAGTAGACATCTCTCTTCTGAGTATGAAGTTTGGAACAAAGTCATTGACTACAATATTTACTGCAGATCAGGAAATCACTCAAACATTCATGCTACTTAATTTGCTCTCTTGTGGTGCTTGGAATGTGGAATCAAGGTAAATATTGCCTATCTGATGGCAACCAGGATGAGTGGACTCATCACTGAAATAACTTGAGGATTGCCTTATGGAATGCATCTAAACAAACTGTTTAGGCACCTCAACATCACAAGTGATGACTCTCTTCCACTCACTCATCAACCAATCCTACCACCAAAAACAACAGGAGGATCAACCTCCAAACGAAGGAGAACTACCAATGAGGCAGGAACGAGTAGAGGAGCTATCGAAATATCAGACAGTGAAAATGAAGAAGGAAATGAATCGGTGAGGGATCTTGGGGTCAATACCAAGATGGATAAGATCTATCAGAATCAAATCAAAAGTCTGAAAAAGGAATCAAAAGTGAAAAAATTACTTAAAGGAGTGATCAGAAGCTTGACCTGTAGGTCAGGAAATGAGGAGGATGATGATTCAAGTGAAGAATTCTAACAAACTCTCGTGAAAACTTTCTATGGTTGAATGGTTGAATGTTTAAGACAAAATGTTTGGAGAACTTTAATATGTGTGTTTAATGAAGTATTTGTGTGTGCTTATTACATGCTTTTAATCAAAATACCAAGCATGTCATATTTACGGCTGAACTACGGTCGACCGTGAGCCTAACCGTGTGTGTCCTGTACCAACAACGAGTTTAAATTTTTCCAAGTACGGTTAATCCACGGCTTACATCACGGACGACCGCAGCTCAACAGCAAAATAAACCTTGCATAAACTAACAAATCATTTTGTCCTATTAGGCTCAATAACTTCTTTTAAGTGAAAATTGACTTGTCAACCAAAATACTTTACTCATTTAACCTACCTCTCTTGTGAAAAAGTAAAAGTAGTTCCTAATAGGTCTCTATAAAAACTAGCACACTCAACTAAAACTCATACCCACCATCACAATCCTTAATAACCCACAATCAAATCATGAGATAAATTGCCAAAGGAAGAGAAGTGTCAACCCATCAACTCTCAACCTATTCGCTGGCCAACTTCTCTAGTGTGAATTGGAATGTCTTTCTCAATCTTCGAGGACCTCTATATCCTCTTCATGTGAATGAGTTCTATGAAAACTTCCAATTCCATGATGATATGAAGATATCATTCACTCTCTATGGCAAAAGCTACTCCTTGACACTTGAAGAATTTGGAAACATCATGGATGTTCCAAGTAACGGGATCAAATTTTTCCTTAACCCAAACTCATTTGATGAGTTTCCGGAATGGTTAGAAAAAGAATGTGTTCTAGAAACACTGAGTGAAGGACCACTCAAATTTGAGTCCGTCAACAAAGAGGGTTTCCTAGTACATCACCTTGCTTCAACATATGATCTATGGCAACAGATCATCTCCATAAACGTATATGGAAAGGGTGAATTACTTTGGAGAATGAATGCAAATGAGGTTACTCTTTTGTGGTGTCTCATACACGCACTTAAGGTAAATATTGCATTTCTGATGGCATCTAGAATGCAACAGGCAGCTCAAGAACCCTTCTTGAAACTACCTTATGGTCTTCACTTAAATAAACTCTTTGATCATCTCAAATTGACGACTTCCTATCACTACGCTGCTCAAGTTTCATCATATCCAATTTGCAGAGCTTCAACCAGACCATTTGTTGAACCTTCTCTTGATAACCCTCCAAACTTTAACCTCCTTTCGACCACAGGACAAAGCAGTGTCGTTCACGAAAATGTTCAAAAAATCGAACGACATCTAAATAAGCTAGAAGGAATTATAAGAGACACTCATCACTACATTCACCTCAAGAAATAGGCCAAGGCAAATTTGAAGAATGCCTACCTATACATCCAATTTATGTGTCTTCCATGCATATTTTCATATATGCATTACTATATTTCATGCTTGCTTTGAATAAAATGTGTGCTTGTTGTGTTTTAATATATATGTTTCTCCAATATGCACAATTTAAGGGGGATTTTTGTTCTAAGGGCGAGCTTAGTTCTAGGGGGAGCTAACCTTTTTGATTCGATAAAAGGGGGATAAAGATGGATACAAGTGATTGTTAACATTTGCGTGTTTATAGCAAAATGTCCCTCATCACTTGTATGTTTGTCATCATCAAAAAGGGGGATAATGTTGGTTGAATGTGGGTTAATGCACTAAACGATAAACCTAAGTATGATTAACCAAAGTGTGATTAACCAAAGAATATGTTTTGATGATGACACATACATATGCATAAGTGATGACTGACATCTTAACATAAAACACGTAAGGTCACTAATCCATACTTTATCATGCAAATGACCAAGTCAAACATAGGTTAAAGAATGAAATTAAAACTTCAGCTAAACACACGGTCGAGGTACGGTCGACCGCATAGTCAACCGTGAAAACCCAAACTGAATTGCAACGCAGTTTTGTGAAAACAAGTTGCACGGTCGTCACCACGGTCAACCGCAGTGCGACCGCAGTTCTCTCTGTTATCATTTTCGACCAAATAAAGTTTGACTATTTCCAGACATCTATAATTCATGAAACCTTTCTCAACATGCTTAGAATAGATGCCTTCTTCATACTCAACCGAGTTTTGGTCATTAAAACACTAATTGTGATTAATTACGCCTAATGACATCTTAATGACAAATTAACCAAGATTAGGCATAACACACAAGTGTTAATCAACAACTTGTGATCTTAATTATTATCTAGATATCCTTAGTATGATCATCAAGTACCAACACACTTAAGCCAATGTCACTAGAACAATGATTGCTATTAGAAATGACTTAGTGATTAATTAAGGCTAAATAAGGAACAATGCTCTCAAGGTTAACTAGTAATGACTTGTAATCCTAAAACACACTTAGATACATTTAGGATGGTCACCAAGTCCCAACTAGAGATTTTTCTTCCCTTGTGCATGTGTTAGACATTAATGTGTGCTTACACATTAATAATGTAATGTGTTATATTGCACATTAAACTTATTAAGTGCTTGAATTATAAGTTGTGCAAGTATCTATATGATTGATCCTAGAATAACTATCTCTTGCTATGTGAGTATTACTTGCTACTTGCCAATATGCTTAATACTCATAAACTTGTCAACTTGATTAATATGTTTGTTATGTGCTCATTAGTTAGGATACAAGTAACTAACCTACTCCAATAGATTAAGTGTAAAATGGTTCACAATGAAAGTATAGTCAATTGTCTATTTGATCTAGTCTAAGTAACTCAGGGTGATTGCTTATGACTTAACTTTGATGTCTCTACATGCTTCATGATTATCATATAGAGACATTGTTCAATTAATCTCTAACTAAACTTAAAAAAGATCATGACTTGTGATTAATTAAAACAAGGAAGTTAATGACATAGTGACTAGTCTTTAGAATTGAACCAAAGACATTAATGTGACTAACTAAGTCTTGACCAAACTGAAATTTCCCTAAATATCAATCAAGACACTTCTCCAAGAATGTTGGGTTTACCACTTTTGGAATGATTAGTCACTTTCATGCATTAATACCAAATCTCACACACTTAATGCATATAGTACTTGTATAGGATGTTTGGTTTCTTTTGCAAGTGCTAGAAGGAGTAAAGGTGCCAAAATGTGGTGTTCAAATTTGAGTCAAATGGCTATACAACGGATACCTAATTTGGACTGGAGCACGCACGATCACACCACGATCGACCGTGCAGGCAACCGTGTGTCAACGACTATTTTTTGAATCTAACTATAAAAGGCAAACATTTAAGAGCATTTGAAGCTGATCCTCTTGCATATTTCAAAGGCTTATCTCCAGTGATCACAAGTGCATCAATTACTACTCAAATGTGATCAAGCAAGAGAAGATTCTATGATCTTATAGATATAGAATTGGGTTGTTGTAAAGTTACTAATCAAAATCATTTATTTTGTGAGTTTACTTAATGTAATGTATGTCCTACTATTGTGTTAGGATCATCATTGCAAAGTGTATAAGTCTTGTAACTTCAATTAGTAGAAGCATAGGCTAGCTTAGTGATCTACTTCCTTAAAGGGACTTAGGAAGTTGATTAATTTTATTTGGAGATTAATACTTGTCCAAGGTGAAGATAAGTTGATCTAGGTTGGAGTTGATCTTTTAAAGGGAAAGAAAGATTAGGTTTGTTGTCTACTAAAGAAGTTGAAGACTTGTAAATCGGATCTCCACCGGGTTTGCAGAAAAGTGCTTAATGAAGCAACAAATCCGGATTAGTGTAATCGGGAAGGGGATTAAGGTGGATTAGTTAACATCCACCCGAACTACTATAAATCCTTGTGTCTATGTTCTTTACATTACTTCATTTATCATTTTGAACATATACACTATACACATCAAGTTTGAGTTGAGTTGGTTGATCAAAGTTAAATCGAATTTGCTGATCAATTGAAAAAGTGTTAAAAACGTATTAAGTAACTATTCACCCCCATCTAGTTACTTACAGTCCATGTATCATTCCTATTTAGAGCTTTCATTTCATCATTCATAGCATCAACCCAACGATGATGTTTTGAAGTGTAACACCCCGTTTTTCAATTTCACGTTGTTTTGGACGTCATTCGAATGACGAGGCATGTAAGCGTATATTTGGATCCTAAATAAAGTTGGAGTTGATTTTCTAAAACCTTACCATTGGATAGTAAATCTCCATACGTTTTTAATGATATTTGATTCATCGAAAACGGAGTTACGGTTTGAAAGTTACGACCAAAATAAAATGCTGTTTCAGTCCTAGTACATTTGGACGCCGTCCAACCTTTTTGGACGCCGTCCAAATGGCCTGACAGGCCAGCTGCGAAATTTTAAAGTTTTAAAATGAGGGTATTTGAGTCTTTTCACTTTGGGGTCGATTTGAGATCATCAAAATTGATCTAGAACTCAATTGGAGCTCATTCTCACCCACACAAAACACTCCCATCTTATTTATAGAGAGAGGGTGATTTTTAGAGAGAGAAAGCTTCAATTGGAGAAGAAGAAGCTTGAATCGCTTGAAGGTTCAAGTGTTAAAGTTGTTCCTTGCATTCTTAGCTACATTTTGGTAGTGGTGGTAAGTCCTAACTCCGATTTTCTTTACTTTGATTTTGATACAAGGTTAGGGTTTGAGCTAGTGATGGGTTATAAACCCCATTTCTCATGAAATTGGGGGGTTTTGTTGTATGTATTGTGTATGTAAACCCGATTATTGTGGGTTTAGGGTTTAATGATGAAATTGACTAGATTTGTCATGGGTTTGGGTGTTAATCACTAGGTTGTAAGTGTCTTGGTGATTTAGATGTTCATAAGAACATGGTAGATGGTCAAAATGGGTGCTAACCTCGAATTGTTGTCGAACTAAGTTTTGAGTCAAGATTTGACGAATCAAGCATGTAAATGCTTGATCCATGTGTTAAATGGTGTTTTGGAAATAAATTCACTAGCCGTTAGTGATTTTGGGCGTTTTTGGGACTTATGTCAAAATGGGTTGACTTTGATTGGGTCAAAATTGATGATGGCACTAATTTGGATTAAATGGGTGTTAAACGCTTTTGTTAAGTGTTAAATTATGTTTTTGGATGTAATTACTCGCGAGAAGTAATTTTGGGTTAAAATGATATTTTAACATAAGTCAAACGTGGTCAAAAGCAATATGGATCAATGTTGCACGTATTGGGGTTTTGGTGTACATGACGTTTGAAATGATTGATACCTAAGTAGTAATTTAGTGTTAGGACCTAGGTTGGTGTAATTGGTGTCAAGTATAATTTGGGTTAAATTGTACTTTGTTGAGTGGGTTTAAATTACCACCCGAAGTGGTAGTTGGTTTGTGTCCATTAGGTGTTAAATGGGCGGGTTTTAGCGAGCAAGGTGTAATCCCTCGGTTAAGGGATGTTTGTGTCAGGTTCTCTTTTAGAGAATGACTATCTATGTGTATATTGTACCTATGTGTGATATAGGTGGTTACTTGCTCGAATTTGAGGACGGAGATCATGTTGTACATGACTTGTGCGGGCATTCCAAGGTGAGTGGAATAATTATACAAGTGCGTATGTAATGTATTTACTTTTGCAAATTGCGATGTGGTTTTTACTTTCGGGTAAGCGATACCACATCGTGTTGGCATGTGATGAGGGTTTAAAGTTTGGGTATGTGATACCTCATCATCATGTGTGTGTGCGGGCGTGAAGTGTGGGTTTTAAGTTCGGGTATGCGATACCACATTTCACGTGACGGGTGGGTTTTAAGTTTGGGTATGCGATACCACCCAAGGGACTAGTGATGCATACTAGTGGCGTCAGCGTGGCTAACGGTTCATTCGCGAGAATCGTTTCCTTTGTATGATTGGTTAACCATGGTTATGTGTTGTAGTGTAGCATATTATATTTCAGATTATATGCTATTGTTTGTGCTAGCTTGCGTATTGGAGAATTTAGCGTTATACTTTGCGATGGTATGCTAATTAAATTGCTAGCGTGTATGCGGTAAATTGTGTAAGTGATTGCAAGTATGTAGGTTATATATGTATGTGTATAATTATTGCATTCACTAAGCTTTTAGCTTACCCCTCTCGTTGTATACTTTTTTTTTTACAGCTATTGTGTTATGAAGCTAGCTAGTTGTTAGGCTAGCTGCGTAGGAGCGCTTGGGCTTGATGGGGTAGCTTTTGGAGATATGGACGCAGATTGGGGATTTGGTAGTCCCCGGGATTATGCTCTTGGTATTGGGTTGGGTTATTGATTCTTAACCCGTAATTGTGGTGTAAACATTTTTATTTAACGTTTTGTTGATGTTAAACTTGATTGGGTTGTTACAAAGCGTTAGGTTGTTGATTTAAAGTGTTAAGTGTGTTTTGAAGTGGAATGGAGCTGATCAGGTATCCTGGACGCCTTCCAGATTGGTTGGACGCCGTCCAGTATATCGTGGGTTGGGTGTTTTCTGTCTCAGAAAATTTTAGTGTTACTGGACGCCGTCCTAATTGTTGGACGCCGTCCTGCTCTTTGTAACTGGATGCCGTCCAGAGGTCTGGACGCCGTCTAGATGGTCTGTTTAAAAAAAAAAAAATTAAGTCTTGTTTTTGGTAAAACGAAGTTGGGTCGTTACAAGTGGTATCAGAGCATAGTCTAAGGGAATTAGGTGACCTTGGAATAGGTGCCTAGTCTTAGACTTATTGGCGGTTATGCATTATTTGCGGGACTTGTAGGAAAATGGGTCGGATTGAGATTTGTTAGTGCCTTAGAGTAGGTGACTAACTAGGACTTGTGTTTGTCCAAAGCGTGATTTTGAGGGGCCTTATTTTGTGTGTAAATTAGTGCCTTAGATAGCTAGTGCCTAATGTAAGTAGGCGAACTTGGACGTTGCTTTAGTGATAGTCACCTAGGTTGTAGGTTGACTTGTTGTTGCGGAGTACTTGTGTATAATTGTTATTATATTGTATATAGGTGCATATACAGGTATCTATTAGTGCGGTGTCCTAGAGACGAATCTATTGGAGAGATTCGCATGTTTGGCGGTTTGAGTGATCAAGTTCACGGTAAGAACTTTGGTCATTCGGCTACTAGGAGTTATCGCGTGTTATTTTGTGTGAATGTCGCGTCAGTCCGGGTAAAGTACTTTGAGTGACCATGCAAAAATGGTAAGGTACGTAATTGTAATAGTGACTGATCACCATTATTACAACCATGTATCTTGACACCAAGCATGACATGACGAGTACCAAGCGGAGGAAACGTGGCATGGTTGGGGTAGAATCAGGACGAGTTAGGAATTTTTTATTGGTTCCTAGGTTATAGTGGTCTCGGGTGATGTGCTTGTTGTCACATCGGATTCGTTGTAAGTCGAAAATTGTTACGGTGGATTCGGTTAGTTAAGTGAGTGAGCCAACTCACGAGTTCGGCGCGTATTTAGTCGCCCTACGTAGTGGGTGCATTTTTGAGATCGTTATTGGTTGTAGTTACCCATCGTAACTAGGATGATCGATTAGTGTGTATGTGTGTGCGACAAGGACTTGAATCCCGTAATGGGACGTAGCAAGTCTAATGATTGTAGAACTGGGTTACACTCGGTAGAGTGTGTGGTTAGAGAATCGTGTTAGGATTCTAATTGTGAGTCACGTTGCAATTTGTGAACCGAGGAGTCTTCGGGTCGTTAAACTCATGGGAGTGAGATTCATATGACATTGGTATCATTAGTGTGTTGTGGATTATAGATTAACATTCCTAACGGAATATCCCTGTTGTTGTGGTTGTGTCGATATGTGGAAGGGTGTAAGACTTGGTGTTCCTGAGCATCTCCTTAGTGTTAGATGAAGGGCTTCATTAGGCTATATTGTTTGGCCTTGTGGAGTTGCGGGCTGTGTGTGATCGCTAGTAAATTTTCATAAGACAATAAACTGTAGAGTTGTCGGATGGGTATGACTTCGGGTCATTATTGTGGAGTGATGGGCGATATCGGGTGTAGGGAACCCAAAGATCGAGTTTCTAAATCTCGATAGGTTGCGGTGGGAGTTTGCATGACACTGCGTCAGGTGCCTTCTTATACCTGCTGGTGTAATGTTCAAATCCAGTGATGGTGTGGTCACTTTGTGCTTAGGGTGTCCTTGAGATATCCTTGGAAGCATCGGAGATTACAATAGTGATTGGCGGGTGATGGTAATTTGACGGTTGCGAAAGTTGAAGTTTAAGAGCATTGCGGTGAAAATTTCTTATGAAGTGCCAGATGAATGAAGTTTGTTGCTCTTAAGTGTTAGACGAGTAAAGATAACCGGTGAACCGGTGATGGACTTAATGGTCGGTTGGGCCAAAGGTTATGATGAAGTGTTGATATTGCGGTCGATATAATTGTTGTGTCGAATTGGTCACTCTTCTCCATGAGAGTGAGTAATTGTTGATAAAGGTTCGTTGCGTGGAAGGTCGGGTGATCCCGACTGAAATGCACGACTGATTAAGCGGAGTGGCATATGCCTAGGCTTAGAGGCGTATGTGGAACTTTTGGTGGAGTCTGCTTTGCGAACAATGAAGGACTGTTAATTGTGATTTAATGTATGAAGGTGCAATGTCGTCGAGTGTACGACATTTCAAGTGAATGTGTATGTCGGCCCTGAGAGCCTGAAGTGAATACTTGGTGATTTGGAGTATATGACCAACGATGAGAATGGTCATGTGTGAATTAGAATTACAATTCCGCGGGATGTTACCATCTTGGCGGTAAGAATGTGGAGATAAATCCTAAGTGGGGGAGTTTTTACTACCGCCCGAGGGAACTCCAGTGATGTTATGTATAGTGAAATGTCAGAGTGTACCGTGCTAAGCCTCAATAGGTATTCGGAGTTCCTAATGAGGAAGAGTGACGAGTTGTTAATGTCGACTTAAGATCGTGCGTTACGATTGTGAGTTACAATATCGGAATGTTATGTGTAGAGTTGTGATGATGGGATCGAATGAAGTGTAAGTCTTCTTATGCAAGGTGGACGTGTAGTACCACATTGCGGTATGAGACCAAATGTGAAGCTTGAGATCTCGGAGTGAGAAAATGAAACTGTCGTTCGGGTGCTCTCGTGATGAAAAATTGGGTTGGTGTGAAACCCGGATAGTACTGTTGAGTAGGTACGGGCTCGATTTCGGTATGGATACTGTATTTTCCCTTTCGGGAAACGTGATTGTGGAAATTATCAGTGGATTATTCCATTTTATGGACGATTGTGAGGCGGAGAGTGTCGGTCCTCATTGTCTCACGTAGAGACACACAAATGTTGTTTGTTTGCGAGAGTGTGTACCCTAGTGATGTGGCCCGTAGGTTGCATTGAAAGGTCGAGGCCATCTTTAACGGACGGTCTAGGTAGGAAGGTGGCGAATTGCGTAAATTTTGTGATGATAATTCGCCATTGACGGGATTCTAGTATACGAATAGTCTCCATGCTAGTACTTGGAAGCCGTCTTGAGTGGTTGTGTGGTAAGGTTTAGAGGAGGAACCCTGTGTCCAGTGTTGATATATTGTTCAGCAAGTGGTGTATTATTGTCGTCCTGGATTAATCCAGTGATGGATGGTCGTGTGAGGATCTATTGATGGGAAAGTGGTGCTCCTAAAGTGATTATTTTGGGGTACCAAAATTTCTTCGTTGAAGGAATGACCGGTTGGGTAGTACGTTTATGAACTGATGGAGTACAGAGTTTTAAGGAAGTATGAATCCTTCTCGATTTGGATTAATACAAGACATAGTTCACGACGTGGTGGATTTAGTAGATTGCGTTGGGTGATATAGTTATGGATGTAGCTTGTTGCGAGTTGTAGCGAGAACTTGAAGGGATATGTGGTGTTTTCGTATTTCCTAAATGGGAATTCTGGACATTGAGTGTATGAGATATCGCTTGTTGCGGTAGTGTACGCTAGTGATTATTGGCGTGTGGTGAGATCTTTGGATTTGCAGAAGATGTTATGGATGTCGGGCTTGGTTGTGTTTCGTAGGATCGTGAAGCGTGACGACGATGATTGTCGATGAATTGTTCTACTTTTTTAGCTTACCCCTCTCGTTGTTTACTTTTTTTTACAGATATTGTGTTATGAAGCTAGCTAGTTGTTAGGCTAGATGCGTAGGAGTGCTTGGGCTCGATGGGGTAGCTTTTGGAGATATGGACGTGGATTGGGGATTTGGTAGTCCCCTGGATTATGCTCTTGGTATTGGGTTGGGTTATTGAGTCTTAACCCCTAATCGTGGTGTAAACACTTTTATTTAACGTTTTGTTGATGTAAAATTCGATTGGGTTGTTACAAAGTGTTTGGTTGTTGATTTAAAGTGTTAAGTGTCTTTTGAAGTGGAATGGAGCTGATCAGGTATCCTGGACGCCGTCTAGATTGGTTGGACGACGTCCAGTATAACGTGGGTTGGGTGTTTTCTATCTCAGAACATTTTAGTGTTACTGGACACCGTCCTGATTGTTGGACGCCGTCCTGCTCTTTGTAACTAGACGCCGTCCAGAGGTCTGGACGCCGTCCAGATGGTCTGTTTAAAAAAAAATTAAGTCGTGTTTGTGGTAAAATGAAGTTGGGTCGTTACATGAAGCTTCAATATAAGAAGTAGATTCAACAGATTTATCAAGATTAGACATAAAACACTTAATCACATAAGACATATTATCATAGCAAACATAGTTGCTTAAACTATACTTAACTTTAGAACTACCATCAAAGTCATTATACTTAGGAGGAAAAAATCTAGGTCTAGAAGACGTCCTTAGATTATCACCATCTATGCTTTCAGTCTGATTTTGATTTTTAAAAACATTACCATCGGTAGAATTATTCTCAATCACTTGTGAATAGTAGTATCATGGCTATCAGAAGAATCATCATCTGAATCACTGTGATCACTACCATTATTCTCACCATTTATAGTAGTTCTCTCCTCATCATTGGGACTTTGAACTTTTGGTTTTTCAGAGACAAAATCAAAAAAGTTCAAATGATTTAACTCACTTGAAGTTTCTGGAAAAGGTTTTAGAAGAAGAAGAAGACTTAAGATTAAAGGGAAAAACAGTTTCATAAAATTTGACATCTCTTGAAAACACAACAAGTTTTGACTCAACAGAAAACAATTTATATCCTTTTGAAATTAGAATAACCTATAAAAACACATTTTTCAAACCTCTTTTCAAATTTATTATTATTATTTAAGATAGTAGCATAACAAAAACATCCAAAAGCCCTTAAATGAGAGAAACTTAGTCCATGATCATAAATCACTTCAATATGTGACTTTGCAGCACATACATATGATGGTAGCCTATTAATCAAGTAAGCAGCACTTAAAATACATTTAGCCCACATATTAAGTGAAATACCACTTTGAAGAAATAAAGATCTAGCAACATTAAGTAAATGTCTATGCTTCCTCTTAACAATTCCATTTTGTTCAGGAGTGTAAGCACAACTATTTTGATGAACAATACCTTTGGAACTGCAGAGTATACTAAATTGATTATTAACAAACTCATTCCCATTATCAGATCTGATAATTTTGACAAGATATACCGAAACAACTCTAGTATGATCATTGACAATGGTTAAAAAATACTTAAAACCATCTTTACTAGTGATCCTATAAGGCCCATACAAATCCAAGTGTATTAGGTCTCCTGAAACATTGGATTTGTCATCAGTTAAAGGGAAAGGTTCCCTGATTTTTTTTCCTTATGGCAAATATCACAAACAAAATGATCAATTTGATCTTTATAGAACAATTTAGATTTTAAAATATTTAAAACACGTTTAGAAGGATTACCTAACCTAGAGTGCAATAAATTAGAAGACACATAACATTCAGACACACAAGAAGACATATCACCTTTTATCATGTCAAACAAATACAATCCATTAGACACACTACCAGTCCCAACAATCTTCTTTTCCACCAAGTCCTGGATAAAGCATTTAGAATTATTAAAGCCAACAAACATTCTTTTGTTTTAGACAACTGATGAACAAACAGTAAATTAACAGAATATCCAGGAACAACCAAAACATTTTTCAAAATAATGTTATTATTGATTTTAAGATCACTAAATTTAGTAATCTTAGCAATAGCCCCATTAGGATGACCTACAGTCATACCTAATGCTGAAATATCAAAAACATTTTCCATTTAATTAAGAGAACCAGTCATATGTTTGAGATGTACTAGAGTCAATAATATAACCAGTGCATTTATGAAATTTAGAATTAGTACCATTTGATTTAAAAAAGGTTTTGAACCTATAATTAAAAAAATATAATATTGAAAATCTTAGATGTACCTAAACATTAGCTTCAACATTCCCAATATTATTTGAATCACTAATTAAACTCTATGATTTTGCTGATTTATTCAAGAGTAAAAGGTAATCTTTCATGATTAGAAACAGAAGAATTCCTAGGAACAGATTTAGATAAAACATTATTATTCCTTTTAACCCAACTGAGAGGATATCCAACAAATTCGTAATATCTATCAATAGTATGTCCAACCCTGTTACATCTATTACACTTTAAGTTTGTGTTAGGACCTCTACAAGACTTTTTAGAATTGTCAAAATTTTTTGACATAAGAAAAGCATATTGTTGAGATTTATTGTTCCCAGTATTAACAGAAGAGTTCTTTTGAGACTCCTCTCTAGAAACAATGAAGAAAGTAGTTTGGACAATGGGTAAGTCTCCGTGGTCAAAATATTACTCCTAACAGATTGATAATAATCATCCAGCCTCATTAAAAATTCCATCAGTTCTATCATGTCATTATGTGTTTTAAATTCAGGATTAACACAACTACAAGAAGGCAATTTAACAAGAGCATCAAATTTTTTTCACAAAGAATTTAACCTATGATAATAGTTAGACAGAGAATCACCATTTTGAAATATAGTATTAATCATTTTATGTAGATTAAAATTGATAGATCCATCTATTTTATCATAGGTTTCTTTTAATTCATCCCAAATAGTTTTAGCGTACTTAGAAAAGACCAGAGTAGAGAATAATTCCTCACTAACTGAATTAAGAATCCATGATAAAACTACATAATTACATCTATCCCATTGCAAACTAAGCACATTATCAGTTTCACTTTTAACCACAGTACCATCAATAAATCCAACTTTATTCTTAAATTGTAATGCCAATAACATAGCCCTACTTGTGATGACCCGTCCTAATCCACCTGGACGAAGTCATCAACATCTGGTCCCATTGCGAGGAACTGTCCTAAATATGCAGTAATGACTCCATGTAATATCTTTAAGATGAGCAAATGCACAGCGGAAGATTTCTTTCATACCTGAGAATAAACATGCTTAAAAGTGTCAACCAAAAGGTTGGTGAGTTCATAGGTTTATCATAACAATCATTTCCATATGTTAATAGTCCACAAGATTTCATGTACCCAAACGTTTTAAATAAAAAAAATATTCTAAGTGGTTGAGCACTTGGTAACCATACTTAATATTTAATCAATGTCGCATATTCCCTTTATTATGAAATCTCACTACACCGTACCAAGTATAGTCACGAAACGAAGTACTGTGCAACCGTTGAATACTGGTCGTCCAGTCCAGTTGGGGTTGTCAGGCCCGATAGATCTATCAACAGGATTCGCGTTTACAATACCCATGTAAATATTAGTTACCAAGCTACAGGGAAGTATGCCAGTGGTACAACTCAACGTAGAATATATCTTAAGTACTTGTGTCTATTTCGTAAATATTTATAAAAGCAGCGCATGTATTCTCAGCCCAAAAATATATATTGCAAAAGCAATTAAAAAGGGAGCAAATGAAACTCACCATACTGTATTTTGTAGTAAAAATACATAGAACGACATTGAACAAGTATAGGGTTGGCCTCGGATTCACGAACCTATATCATTTGTATATATATTAAAACATGTAACTGTAATCAAACAAAAAAAAAAAATATATATATATATATATATATATATATATATATATATATATATATATATATATATATAGTTATGTATTTTGATTAATATTTATATATGATTTTTTTATTATTACATATAATGTATTATAATGCTTCTTTAATATATAATAAAACATATTATTATGAATTTGTAATATACTTATATATATATATATATATATATATATATATATATATATATATATATATATCTTTTGTTTGTAAAAATAATAATTGTGATATTTCTGATTTAAGGATAATAATAATAATAATGACAGTGTTAATAGAATTTTTTTTTAATAGTCATTTTAATGGTAATAATAATACCATTGTTAAATGAGAATCCTATTAATAATAATGGTACTAATAATAATATTAAAGAAAAACTAATAGTTTATATTATTTTCATATTGATAATAATAATATTAATAATCTTAATCTTAGTAATATTAATAATACATATATTAATAATAATGATAATTCTAACATTTTAGTAATAATACTTTTAATGATAATGGTAATAATACTTATAATAATCTAATAACATTGATAATACTTATAATAATAATAATAATAATAATAATGATTATATAATAATATTTATAATAATGATAATAATGATACTAACAATTGTAATTATAATGATGTTACCAATATTTAATGCATTTTAGTATGTTATTAATCATAATAATTATCTTAACAACAATAATAATAGTAATATCTAAATTTGTAACTATAATCATAATAATATAATAATGATAATTAATACTTGTATTAGTAATAATAATAACAATATCAATAACAACATTACTAATGATCAAACTAATAGTAATAATTAATATTAACAATAAATATGAACAATAATAATAATTAGAAAGTAAAATTAGGAATGTATACCCTTTAAAATCGTGATAAAAAGAATCATCCAAGATGGGGCTCGAACCCCCGACCTCCCGCTCAATCATCAACACTCTTAACCGCTTAACTGTTTACATTTTTCTGATCTATAATGCCGAATTAAACTATATAACCTATGTATCTATTCATTTCCTTTTTCTCTTCTCAACATGAATCGATCAGGACATTTATAGTCCACATTTACATGGATCACAGCCCATTTAACAAGCCCACGATGTGCTAACCCATTTACAGTGATCAAATGAATTCCTAAAGCCCAATCTAAATACAGATTAATTGATCCATGTTGCAAAATTCAATAATAAAAGGTTTCGGTTTATTTAGAGAAATAACAGGAACGATTTAGGATTGGTAGTGGGACTTTAGGGTTTTGTCGGCCAGTAAGAAAAAAATATAAACGTATCATTATCAATATTGAAGTATCATCCTCTCTTTGCTACTGTTCATCGTCTTCCACATCAGGTTTGCTGATAACTAGTTGCGAACAGGAGAAAATAATTTGTGGGTGATGATGATGGTTTTCTTTTCGGTTGGCTTTGGTCTCGTAAATAAAACAGAAACAGATGTATGTACAGGATGATTTGCAGGTGGGTTTCAAAACGGTTAAGGTGATTGTGATGAAGGTAACGGTTGGGGTGATCCTTCGGCCCGTCATAAAACTGAAACAGAAAGAAAGCATGTGGTGCTCGTGATCGTGAGTTTGTTTGGGTTCACGATGGTATGATCACGGGTGTCGGTTTAGGTGATCAAGTAGGAAGAAAAAGAATATCATAAGATGGTGGTCATGGGTTCGGTGTCATTGAAGAAGAAGGTGGTGTTTGAAGGTTGTCATGGTTATGATAGCGACGAGGAAGAACATAAAGAAGATGGTTCAGTTGATGGCAAAGAAAAGAAGAAGGAATGAATAAGTTGAAGAGAAGTGTTTGTGGTTTATCTAACTATCCCTCGTTCAAGTGTATGTATAAACATATATGTGAGTTGAATGATATCAACTGAACGCACAGTACGTAGATATTTACTTTTTGCACAGTATTACTCAATGATATTTGTCATGTTCACGGATGAATTGATAATGTGATAAGTTGCTTTCAATCAATTAATCGTTCCAATTAAGCACAGTATATATGATTGAAATCGTTAACTGAATTATAATATAATAATAATTATAATATAATTTAAATATAAAACGTGTAATCTGTTACCCACCTATTACTATTGGTTTAATATTTCTTTCACGGAACGGATTTCGTACTCAATTGTTAAGCAGTAGCGGATAAAAGTTCACAGACAAATTCTAAAAATTTTAGTTTAAATATCTGTATTTATATATATAAATTTGTTTTAAATAATAATTATTATAATATCCTATTTTTTTTTTATTTATTTATTTATTTTACATATTTAATCTTAATAACAACAACATATAATATTTCAAATTATATTTCCAATTATTATTATATATATACAAATACATACATATCTAATTACATATAATTGTTCGTGAATCGTCGAAAATAGTCGAGGGTCAAATGAATATATGAAACAGTTCAAAATTTTTGAGATCCAACCTAACAGACTTTTCTTAACATGTCATAATTATGAAATCGTATCATGAGTTTGGTTCAAAATTAATTGAAATTTTCCGGGTCGTGACTGTACCTACCCGTTAAAGAAATTTCGTCCCGAAATTTAATCGAGGTTGTCATGGCTAATACTAAAAATGTTTTCATGACGAATATGAGTTGATAAATAGAGTTTTATCACTATTACTTAATATAGATAAAACGGTTCGATCATGTGAAGCGTACGAGTGAAGCTATCACAAAAGAGTGAAATAAAGTGATTAGAGGTTCGTCTTAACTTCTGACATAGTCAAGGTTGATTTTCAGAATTCAAGGAATTTAAAGAAATCTTCTAATCAGAAAGAAAATGTAATCGCACGATTTATTAGCAGATTGTCGGAGTTACGAAAGAACAGAAATATCAAGGAAATATTTCCGTGATATGCTTAGAAATTAAGTAGAATGAAAGAGTCGTGTAACATAGCACATGATGAGGATAAGGTCTGTGAATCATCATCACGTTTCATTAGAAATTTAGCATGACTTACTGTGATATAATCACGTTGGCCTGACGTCATTATATTATACTAACTCATGCTTCAATTCCCAACACTTCTCTAGGAAATCATTCATAATTTAACTTGAATTTTGAAGAATATAGAAACTAAAACAGTTTTTTTTAGGATGTGACACCGATAGCACGAAGAGACAGATAGTTTCGGACAAGAATATTTATGAATATATCTTCAGAAATATCGAAAATATTTTTGACGATATTTTGGAATTTCTAAGATCGAAGGTTGATGAAGAAAATCCTTCCGCAAGGATTTAGAATAAGTAGGAGCAAGATATTCTTTTAAAGGTTTCAGCAGATACTGAATCATCTGGATTCGTTAAGTACATGCTTAGTCTTTGTGATTTGTCCACCGTCTCCTTCATGGTTTTCTTAATCCGTTTTTCAGTACCAATTTTCTATTGAGTGTTTCCAACACTCTATTCTTTATCATCAAACTTTTGGCCATTAAAACCATCTACAACTTTTGCTTCTTCATCAGCATTTTCAGAACTCAAAGATATGATTCGTAAGCTAGAGTGCTTTTCAGGAATTCAGATATTCTGAGTTGAAATTCATCGGTCCAGAAGATATGCGTTATATATAGATATATGAATGTTGACGTAGGAACGCTAATAAAACTTCAATAGATAAATATAGTGATTTGTCTGAGAGATTTAAGTCAAGGAGCAACGAGGTTGCTGCTACGTCTGCTGATAATATGATGGAATGTAAAAGGTTCTTCGGTAATGATGATGAAGGGCAACTTATATATCAAAGTTATAATATGGTTTGTTCGAATGAAAAGTCGAAGTTGATTTGCTGGAGCTGTGACAAAATTGGCTACTTTGGAAAGGGATTGCAAATTTATTTTCGGTAATAACAACGCTAAAGAAGCTAGCACAAATACGTGTTAATCGTTTACTCAGGTTCTGAGTGTTTTCCGGTGCATAACTATATGCATATTCTTTCCTTCCGTAGATGAAGTGCGGTTGGTTCATCCTCTCAATTGAGGTGTTTTTAAGAATAATGATAGATTTGAACGCTGATTGTAATCGTCGAGATACAATGAGGTTTAAGATGAAATCAAGTGGCAATCTTGAAGAAATATTTAGTTTCATATGTTATAATCAATATTTTAATTCATTTTAATTGTCCAATGTCATTAGTCCACAGTCGATAGTCCAATAGTTCATATATAGTTTAATATATAATATTCTAATTAATTAATACGTATCGTGACCCGTGTACCGGTCTCAGTATTAATCACAACTCAAACTATATATATATTTTGGAATCAACATCAACCCTGTATAGCTAACTCCGTCATTTGCATATAGAGTGTCTATGGTTATTCCAAGATAAATATATAGATGGGTCAATATGATATGTCGAAACCTTCTATACGTGTCCCGTTATTTAAAGTGCGTAAAATAAATAACAGAAATTAAATGACGATAAATAAAATTGCGAGAATGTAATTTGCGATAATTAAATTGCGATAATTAAAATGTAATAAGGAATTAACAGTTAGCTAGGAACAGTTAGCGTGGATTCTTAACAAAATTCCTCATAGTTAATTTGTTTGTTTCTAACAAATTTTATTTTGTCAAATGTTTTCTTCATTATGCCAATTGTTGGATTCTGATAAATCAAAATCCAAATATGAAATTGGATGAATATGGTTATTCTGTGGTGAATGGATTTGTATATCGGTGGATGTAAGTAGGATAGTAAACGACTGTTGAATCAGCTTCGAAGAATGTATAGTGTAACTTATTAATGTGAAATCTGAATATTCTTCGGGTATTACCTACCCGTTAAAAATATTTTCACCATTAACAGTTTGTACGAAAGATTTTTTTTTTAATTACAATCTTTATGAAAATATACTTACATATATATTTTCTTCAGATGTAACCATGGATTTAATAAGTCAATATGATATTAAATTCATTTGTTTTACCGTTGGAGCAAGAATATATAATCTCTAAAACATTAGAGATTACATAATCGCCATGTAGAACGAAGATAAATGATGTAGAACGATACGTAGAACGATGATTGTACTCAAGGTATAGAATGAGACGTCGAGGCATGGATTGTTGATGGTACTGGTGCTGTTGTTGATGATACTGCTAGTGCTTGCAAATTGTGTACCGTGCTCTCTAAAGTTAACACTCGAGCTCGGAGTTCTTTAACTTCTTCTACTAACCCTGGTTGGTTATCAGTGTGAGGTAGAGGTCGGATATCTTCTCTAGTTCCATTAATGGTAGCCTAAAGACGAAAAATTCTTGCAAAAAGGGTATAAACGGTGTTGCGAACAGGTTCGCCGGTGAGCTGGTCGAGCACTCCGACGTTAGGTGGTAAGTTCGGCTCGTGATATGGAGTACCTTCTTCATTTCTCCATAGAGTAAGTATTTCGCGAACCCATCCCCATTTTCTAAAGAAATCATGGTAGTTGATCGGTTGGTGCGCTCCCGTCACGCTATCTTCGGAGTTAGAAGAACTTGGTCGATTCGTAGAGGCCATCGTACGAGATCACAGAAAAGATTTTTGGTATGAAAAGCTTAGTGACAGCAAATGATAGTTGGATGGTATTCTCAATGCATAATATGCCTAGATATATATAGTACCAGGATCCCTTAAATTACGGAGAAATTTACGGAAGATATCAGGCAAAGTTTACCGTAATAGATACGCTAAGATATAAATTTGTCTATACACTATCTATGCAATAAAGGCAGTAAGGCGTGTCTAGACTTAGGAATGATTAGCAGGAAATTTTCCACTAGGAATGATATACAATACTTATAATATGCAGCTAAGGTCGAAGTCCAGACTCGCTAATGCATCCTAACAACTATCAGTTAGACACACTAATGCAAGACCTGGTTCGCTAGGACCAACGCTCTGATACCACCTGTGATGACCCGTCCTAATCCACCTGGACGAAGTCATCAACATCTGGTCCCATTGCGAGGAACTGTCCTAAATATGCAGGAATGACTCCAAGTAATATCTTTAAGATGAGCAAATGCACAGCGAAAGATTTCTTTCATACCTGAGAATAAACATGCTTAAAAGTGTCAACCAAAAGGTTGGTGAGTTCATAGGTTTATCATAACAATCATTTCCATATGTTAATAGTCCACAAGATTTCATGTACACAAACGTTTTAAATAAAAAAATATTCTAAGTGGTTGAGCACTTGGTAACCATACTTAACATTTAATCAACGTCGCATATTCCCTTTATTATGAAATCTCACTACACCGTACCAAGTGTAGTCACGAAACGAAGTACTGTGCAACCGTTGAATACTGGTCGTCCAGTCCGGTTGGGGTTGTCAGGCCCGATAGATCTATCAACAGGATTCGCGTTTACAATACCCATGTAAATATTAGTTACCAAGCTACAGGGAAGTATGCCAGTGGTACAACTCAACGTAGAATATATCTTAAGTACTTGTGTCTATTTTGTAAATATTTATAAAAGCAGCGCATGTATTCTCAGTCCAAAAATATATATTGCAAAAGCAATTAAAAAGGGAGCAAATGAAACTCACCATACTGTATTTTGTAGTAAAAATACATAGAACGACATTGAACAAGTATAGGGTTGGCCTCGGACTCACGAACCTATATCATTTGTATATATATTAAAACATGTAACTGTAATCAAACAAATATATATATATATATATATATATATATATATATATATATATATATATATATATATATATAGTTATGTATTTTGATTAATATTTATATATGATTTTTTTATTATTACATATAATGTATTATAATGCTTCTTTGATATATAATAAAACATATTATTATGAATTTGTAATATACTTATATATATATATATATATATATATATATATATATATATATATATATATATATATATATATATATATATCTTTTGTTTGCAAAAATAATAATTGTGATATTTCTGATTTAAGGATAATAATAATAATAATGACAGTGTTAATAGAATTTTTTTTTAATAGTCATTTTAATGGTAATACTAATACCATTGTTAAATGAGAATCCTATTAATAATAATGGTACTAATACTAATATTAAAGAAAAACTAATAGTTTATATTATTTTCATATTGATAATAATAATATTAATAATCTTAATCTTAGTAATATTAATAATACATATATTAATAATAATGATAATTCTAACATTTTAGTAATAATACTTTTAATGATAATGGTAATAATACTTATAATAATCTAATAACATTGATAATACTTATAATAATAATAATAATAATAATAATATTTTTAATAATGATAATAATGATACTAACAATTGTAATTATAATGATGTTACCAATATTTAATGCATTTTAGTATGTTATTAATCATAATAATTATCTTAACAACAATAATAATAGTAATATCTAAATTTGTATCTATAATCATAATAATATAATAATGATAATTAATACTTGTATTAGTAATAATAATAACAATATCAATAACAACATTACTAATGATCAAACTAATAGTAATAATTAATATTAACAATAAATATTAACAATAATAATAATTAGAAAGTAAAATTAGGAATGTATACCCTTTAAAATCGTGATAAAAAGAATCATCCAAGATGGGGCTCGAACCCCCGACCTCCCGCTCAACCATCAACACTCTTAACCGCCTAACTGTTTACATTTTTCTTATCTATAATGCCGAATTAAACTATATAACCTATGTATCTATTCATTTCCTTTTTCTCTTCTCAACATGAATCGATCAGGACATTTATAGTCCACATTTACATGGATCACAGCCCATTTAACAAGCCCACGATGTGCTAACCCGTTTACAGTGATCAAATGAATTCCTAAAGCCCAATCTTAATACAAATTAATTGATCCATGTTGCAAAATTCAATAATAAAAGGTTTCGGTTTATTTAGAGAAATAACAGGAACGATTTAGGATTGGTAGTGGGACTTTAGGGTTTTGTCGGCCAGTAAGAAAAAAATATAAACGTATCATTATCAATATTGAAGTATCATCCTCTCTTTGCTACTGTTCATCGTCTTCCACATCAGGTTTGCTGATAACTAGTTGCGAACAGGAGAAAATAATTTGTGGGTGATGATGATGGTTTTCTTTTCGGTTGGCTTTGGTCTCGTAAATAAAACAGAAACAGATGTATGTACAGGATGATTTGCAGGTGGGTTTCAAAACGGTTAAGGTGATTGTGATGAAGGTAACGGTTGGGGTGATCCTTCGGCCCGCCACAAAACTGAAACAGAAAGAAAGCATGCGGTGCTCGTGATCGTGAGTTTGTTTGGGTTCACGATGGTATGATCACGGGTGTCGGTTTAGGTGATCAAGTAGGAAGAAAAAGAATATCATAAGATGGTGGTCATGGGTTCGGTGTCATTGAAGAAGAAGGTGGTGTTTGAAGGTTGTCATGGTTATGATAGCGATGAGGAAGAACATAAAGAAGATGGTTCGGTTGATGGCAAAGAAAAGAAGAAGGAATGAATAAGTTGAAGAGAAGTGTTTGTGGTTTATCTAACTATCCCTCGTTCAAGTGTATGTATAAACATATATGTGAGTTGAATGATATCAACTGAACGCACAGTACGTAGATATTTACTTTTTGCATAGTATTACTCAATGATATTTGTCATGTTCACGGATGAATTGATAATGTGATAAGTTGCTTTCAATCAATTAATCGTTCCAATTAAGCACATTATATATGATTGAAATCGTTAACTGAATTATAATATAATAATAATTATAATATAATTTAAATATAAAACGTGTAATCTGTTACCCACCTATTACTATTGGTTTAATATTTCTTTCACGGAATGGATTTCGTACTCAATTGTTAAGCAGTAGCGGATAAAATTTCACAGACAAATTCCAAAATTTTAGTTTAAATATCTGTATTTATATATATAAATTTGTTTTAAATAATAATTATTATAATATCCTATTTTTTTATTTTTTTTATTTTACATATTTAATCTTAATAACAACAACATATAATATTTCAAATTATATTTCCAATTATTATTATATATATACAAATACATACATATCTAATTACATATAATTGTTTGTGAATCGTCGGAAATAGTCGAGGGTCAAATGAATATATGAAACAGTTCAAAATTTTTGAGATCCAACCTAACAGACTTTGCTTAACATGTCATAATTATGAAATCGTATCATGAGTTTGGTTCAAAATTAATTGAAATTTTCCGGGTCGTGACACTACTCCAGACTGTTCTCAGTACCCTTCAATTCGAGGGAAATAAGAGAAGTAATACTACCGTCACTAGCATGTATATACAGAGGGTTCCCAAAATCACGATCACTCACTTGAGTGACCTTGGTACGATCACAAGTTTTGTTCACCATTTAAGCAGAAACATAGTAAGAATCAAAATAATAAAGAAAATGCAAGAATGTAATGCAACCTAAAGGAAAACCTGAGCAGTGATCAAGATAAATAGAATCTCAAGGGATTCCATTTCAAGTCTTACTCAGGGTCCTCTCTTTTACAAGAAAACGTTAGAAAGCATTGAAAATCACTATAAAAAACAGAATATAAAGTGAACGGTAAGAAGAAAGTCACAGAGTACGCTCTGCTCGGTTGAATGCTTAAAGAAAAGAAGATAGTAGCGGAAGAGATAACACCTTCCCTGGATCAACCAAGGAAAGAAAGCAAACCCTAACCCTAAATCCGAAAATTAGGGTTTCAGCAACAACTAGTCAGAAATCACCAATTAACACCCACAGATCCTTAATGAACCTAACAGACAACAAGAATTGAGAAATTGATTCGAGATCAATCGTAGATCACTGAACATCAGTTACACCCTTAGATTAAGGTTTTCTTTGATCATAAAGCAAAAATACACCGATCAAATTACCACCGCACGCTCCGATATCATGTACGGAAACACATGATATCACAAATCTCCAATCACTTGAGTTAAAGCTTTTATTAATCGACCAAAAGAACAATGCAATCAGAATCTTCAACCCATATAACTAGAATGAGAAGAAGAATACTACACAACACTAAATTTTACAAGATGATACAAGTATCTCACAAACCCTAACAAAGGGTTAAACACCAAACGGGAGAGAAAATCAGAAGCATATGAAAAATAGAATTGGGTTTTGAAACCCTAATATAAGAGTATACATATCCAGATATTACACACCAGTCCTTGAAGAATGAGAAGAGCGGCACCAGAAGATAGTAGATATCCAACAACCACACTTTAGCACCCTCAACTTGAAAAACACTTAAAAAGAGTACCAAATTTTTATAACTACACAAAACACCATAATTTAGAACATAAAACTAAACAAGGATTAGATTGAAATAATAATAATATATATAATTTTAACAAAAGCCATAGCTAGCAAAGAATTTACATAATTACCAACAGTAACTGAAAGATATTAACTCGGGATGAAAATCCACAATGGAGGCGGAAATAATCATGTTAACAACGATAAGACGAGTAAACGATAATAAAAAAGACAATTGTATCACGTGGTTACTCAAGCGTGGTGATTAAGCTATTCCACGATCGAACACGATACTAAAATCTTATTTGGGCTATGGCCTATAGGTTAAGGACAATTTTGTCTAATTACACTTGTACTTCCAACTAACTTTCCATATATGAACTAACGAACAACCTTTTATGCACGATTTTACATGTAAGGGTGTGAGGTTCAAGGACTCGCTAATTTTTAATTATTGTACAAAGCGTAGCCGGTCCTACTTTTTTTGATGTCTAGAGCGATACATTAAAAAGATGCCCTTCATAAATTTATATGAACAAGCAACATATTCTTTCTTTCATTTGAACAGCTTTAAAATATTATTAAACTAGCAATATGCTAGAATGTTACAAAGAATCAACATGGTTCAATAACCAATCAAATGGAGAAAAAACAATCGAATCGATGATAGACATATGTTGAACTTTTTGGGGTCAAAAAGTTCCCTTCTTTTAGGGGTGGTCATTATTTGGTTTGAAACCGTGGAACCCGAAAACCAAACCGAAACCAAACCGGAAAAAAATCAAACCGAATTTGATAAACGGTTTTCGGATCGCATCAAACCGAAACCGAATTTGAATTCGGTTTTCGGTTTTGAAAATTCTGAATTCGGTTTAACCGAAAACCGATTTCAAAACCGAATTCAAAATTTTTATATATTTAATTTGTATATTTATGTTTTAGTGTCATTATAATTTGGGATACAATCAATAAAATATATTCTCACCTATATGAAGATTTGGTAACTCACATTTTAATTATGTTACTTAAATTATTATGTTCTTCTTCTCAATAACAGAAGCAGTAAACGTCATAATTAAGCTATAAATATTAATAAATCATCGAATTCTTGATAATTTAATAATACGTCATTGTTTTAGGATATAAATAACTAAGACATCAGCAACGCCACAATTAAACTACCAACGTTCTCAGTTTTTTCATAATATTCGGTTTTAACCGAAAACCGAACCGAATCCGAATTTGAATTCGGTTTTCGGTTTGGTTCGGTTTTAACTTTGAATTCGGTTTTTGGTTCGGTTTTCGGTTTTGCCTAAAAAAATTTCAAAACTGAATACACCGAACCGAATAAACCGAACAAACCGAAAACCGAACCGATGAACACCCCTACCTTCTTTGAAACGCCATAAGCTCCAAAGTGTATCATAACAAATAATTTCTAAAATGATTGTTTTCAAATGCGAATGAATGCTTATCATGATCCATTGCCATAAACTCTCAACCGTATGCCAAATTGGGCGGTTATCTCAAGAACAACATATTCTTCATCCCATTCTAATCAACTGTATGTTAAAAAATTATACATGGTAAACAAAACTTTATACTCGGTAATAATTAAACTCGTAACAAATTAACTTACAATATTACCAACTTTAATTGTTTTTGATTGTTGAAAACTGAAAGCAACTGATTATTTTGCACACTAAAAAAACTTAGTAATATTTATGGTTGATGAAGTATTATTTGTCGTATGATACATAAAATATTATATATTTATATATAAAATGGGCGATATTTGAAGATTTCAATGAAGTAAGATATATATATGATCAAGCATAGAATAATCAGGTCGGGTTCGGTCCATGCTTGACATCAATAAAGGAGGATTTAAGGGTCAATTGGATTTAACTCTCCGGTCCGGAGTACCGTGAATAACCCCCTGCGAGATGAGGATCTCAACAGGGGTGGTGAAACATAGACCCACCACCGGTCAGCGATGGCTCGCGCTAGGTTGTAGGGTTCGTGTTCATGGAACGTTACCTGTATATCAAGAGTATCTAGTGAAATGCTATAAGTCCGGTAGCGCGGGTATAATTGCGATATGCGCTACTGTTGACAGTATGTGTATGTGTGTGAAGTGAAATTCAGGTTCCCCAATGCTGTGGACGAAGTCCTTTATATATAGGGCAATCCTTCTTGTCTTTTATCGCTACATAATAAGGTTAAAAGGATCGTGGCCTGCCAATAGTACATCTTTTGGCAAGCTGACCCGACACAAGCAAAAAGTGTTCTTGTCGGACTTGGCCTTTTGTCTGCCAGGTGTCCTCTGCCAGCTACAGCATCGCCTGACATGTATACGTCACCAATGCGCATGTATGGGATTAGCGCCATAGTTGTCACTATAGCGCTATCTGTCTTAACGCGCACCCTTGCAATCCTTGTGGCGATGCTGTTTGATGCGCTACACGAGCTGATCGGGTATGCGTATCATTAAGTCCCTCCAGTTCAATGGTATGCGCAGGTACTGCGCATGGTGTTGAACTCAACTTATGACTACCGCCTGCCTACTCTTTTCCAAGCGCTTTCGCTTTTCTCTATCTATATTTGAATAAAGTTTTTGTCCTGCTGCATTAAATGCAAGGAAATTGAGGCGACGTTTGTCAGCTGCTACAGTGATCATTCCGCCGTTTCTGCCGCCCTTGGTTACCTCGTACATCTTCCTTTCCAGCTTTTGACACGTGGCTCCATCTCCGCCCTTCATATTTTAACCGCCCTTTTCAACTTCTGTTGGGACCTCTTCCGTGTGTTTACTTTCCTATAAATACGTCATAATCACCTCTTTCATTTTTTACTCCATCCGTGCTCTTCAATCCTGCGCAAATCTTCTCAGCTTACTACTTCGACCTCATCTTTTTAGCTTTTTTCAGGTTAGCGCGCGTTTAGTTTCTTTTCTTACGATCTTTTGAATTATTTGTTAATAGATGGCGTCTTCTTCGTCTACTTCTGAGCCTCCAAACTGCGAAGTTATAAGGTCTGTTATGACAAGACGCAAAATCGCGCTTTTGGTGGACTGGTACCTACCTTTGGCTGATTTGAACCCCGTAGCGCCCCTATCTAATCAGCGCGCAGATGACGTTATTGATGGTAAGGTCACTGTATATCGACAAGTCTTGGTGGAAGGGAATGTGCGCTATCCTTCTACTCCTTGTTTCATGGAGGTTCTTAACCATTTCAACATCGGTAATGGCCAGCTGCACCCGTATAGCGCGTGTCGTGTTACCCTTTTTGAGATGATTTGTCACGATTACCAGTTCCCCCCATCGCTGGATTTATTTAAGAACATATTTTCCTACCGTAAAAACCAACAAAGTTGGTACTCCTCTAACGACAGGATTAACTTTGTGAAGCGCCTGAAAGCCGGGGTGTGCAAGAAGTGGAAGAATTCGTTCTTCTACATCGATGATTCGTTTATCCCTCTTGCTTAAAGGAATATTCGCGCATGGCACACGGAAGCTACAAATGCGCGGTTAAACGTTAGACCTCCCCTTTCCCCAGACGATCAGCGGAGACTCGAGCATTTCTATAACCGCGTACTCCCCATCCGCCAATATAGCAGCGATGTCTTACGGATTGCTAACATGTGCCCCTAACCGCCTGCCCTGCCAGTTATCAAAGACGCCGATGATAATGGTAGGCGGCAGATGGGCGTTACTTTTCGTACTTGTTTTCTTTCCATTACTTTCTTCTAACTTAACTTGTTAAATTTGCAGAGATGCGTCTAGACAGGCTCCTTGCGTCTCGCGATATTGAGGGCGTTTATACTGATACGCCCGAGGTGGAGAACGAGGGCGAGCAGGGTTTGGGCGCTGATGCCTCAACTCAGGGTGATGTTTCTGTTGGCGCCGGTGGTTCTGGTGGCGCTGACCAATACGAGGGTCATGCAGGTGACGACGCTCACCAAGTGGATGATGAGGGGTCCAAGGTGACTGAGGCCTCAACTGAGAGTGGGCATAAGCGCAAGCGCCCTAGAAAGGAAAAAGGTAGTTTCATTTTTCTTTAAGTTATGGACAATCGCGCTACCAAGTATGTTACTAATCAGTAATTTTCTCGTCTGCAGAGGCTCGTCTGCAGTTTTACGACATGAATGATTTGCTGTCGATACCGGAGGATACGGCGACCTCCGAATTCAACTATCTGTAGGGTATCAAACTCCCCAACTGTGATGACCCGTCCAATTCCATTTGGACGAATACATCATTCATTGATTTCATAGTGAGGTTTTGACATCTATATGATACGTTTAGTAAACATTGCATTCTTTTGAAAAGGCACACCATAAATGAATATATAAATCCAAGGTTTTCGACATCTGATGATTTCTACATATAGACAATCACCGTATATAATAGTTTTTAACAATACATCCGTTGACAATACAGTCAAATAAGATACATGGTGATGATTTTGTGAATGCAAAGTTTTCTCGAATAAAGCATGTATGACTCCATGCACATAGCTTGTATAACGTATAAGCAAACAGCGGAAGACTTCTAGGAACCTGAGAATAAATATGCTTAAAAGTGTCAACACAAAGGTTGGTGAGTTCATAGTTTTAGTGTTGCGCATAATCTGTATATAAAGGTGGATCACAAGATTTCAGTTGTTTCATCCGAAACGTTTATCAAAAGATTCTACGAAATTGAGCACCCTAGTAACTAAACTTTAACGTTATAATAAGTACCCCTGTTTTAACATACATGCAACCAACATGTACAATACACGCAATCCAACATGTACTAAACTTAAATAGCATACGTCTATTTTATAGTTCAGGCTAGGGTTTCTATACCTGGAACAGACGGGGATGTCAAGCCCTATGGATCCATATACTACTACTCGCGCCCACCAGTTCTTATAACTGGCAGTTACTAGTTACCAAAGCTAAGGGATTTTCGGTTCAAACTCGGTGTAGAATTTTGTATGTACTTGTGTCCATTGCATTTAAATAAAGTGCATGTATTCTCAGTCCAAAAATATAGATTGCAAAACCAATTAAAAAGGGAGCAAATGAAACTCACCTTAGCAGCACATAAGGTCATTCATCGAAATGTGACCGAAACTCGAAATGCAAAGTAACCATAGATCTCAACCTAGAGAACATATGTTGGTCAATAAATGTCTAACAAGTTAGGTCGGGTCATAGTGTATCACAATTCTAATGCTCGAGACCGACATGCAAAAGTTAACAAAAGTCATCTCAAAAGTCAACCTGACCTAATATGATCTTTAAATCTATACATGTTTATTATCATAATATAAGTCTTGATAATTGAACGAATTTAAAGTTTATCAAACTCAAAATATTATTTATTTCAGGAGCTATATTATATTTGAATTATCATGGCAATCGAAAATATTTTATTATTTCTCATAGTTTTTCAATACTTGTAAAATCAGATTATAGTGTTTAAAAAGCTTTAAAACATGATAATACAGTCAACTTTGACAATTAATCAACAAAATAAAACGTGCCTTATGTAGAAATTCATTTACTCGATTAGTTATATATAAAAATTCCATTTATCAATCTCATAGACAAGTTGTTTAAATATTAATTTACAGTTTCAAACACAATTTCAATTAACATCAAACATAATTCAGTTGATCATATCTTTTAATCCGTTCATCGAAATCACACGATTTCTAAATGAAAAGTTAATAATTTTTCGTCAGCTTTTCAAAAACATGCATATCATATACTTTTTATCAGTAGCATCTGTATCAAATTCGTGATTCATCATAAACTATCTAACGATAAAGTTAAAGCATACAAGTATGCATAAACATATATACTCGAGCACTAGACATGGATACACTACTAAAATATAAAAGATAACATATGAATGCTCACGTATCAATATTGTGATTCAATATTGTAGGAAAGTACGTAGACACAACGAAGATGATAAACACTAGATGGACCTCACGAGCATACCCCCGAATCATACCCATAACCTCCATAGCTATAACCCATAATTTCCTTAGCTTTATCCCGCTCATAAAATTCGTTTTGAAAATAATGTACTCATGACCTCGTCATAGTATTTTAGGTATATACTAATAATAATACTAATACTACTAATAATAATAAGATTAATAATAATATTAATCTTTAATAATAATAATAATAATAATAATAATAATAATAATAATAATAATAATAATAATAATAATAATATATGTATATATGTTTATGCGAAAGAAAAAGAAGGAGCGAATGAATTCAGAAAACAGCTCGAATTCAATTTATAAGCAATTCAGCCCACCTACCCCCTCATGCGATCGCATGAGGATTGTGTGGAGAGCTCACGCGATCGCATGAGACACAATCCAGCTCACATTTGCAAAGTTTATGGCTATCGACATATTACATATATATTATTTAATATATATTATATTTAATCTTTAGAATTAATTAAATATTATATTATATTCTCGTGCATAGTTGATTTGTAATTTTTGCACCGATGAATTGTACGTTGATGCTCGACTTACGTACCGGTTCCGGTTTTTTGAACGTCCTTTCGTACGCTTATAAAACTTGTACTTTATGTTTCGTGACACGTACCTTTATCAATAATTAGAATTATTTCACCAATATTTATGCTAATTGAAATGTAACTTATTCATTTGAGTGTTTTGGTCATTTGCTTCTTTAAATCATCGGCTCGTTATTTATTATAATATATTAAATAATATTATTTTAAAATCTTTAATACAAGAAAATTAAATATAATCAAATTGTTTTATATCTATTTTAATATGTGCTAATATTATATTTTATTATGTAGTAAAATATATATACCATTGTTTAGAAATTTGTAAAACATATATATATAATCGAAATCTTTATTTAACGATATAACGTTCAGTTTTTCAAAACTAATATATATATATATATATATATATATATATATATATATATATATATATATATATATATATATATATATATATATATATATATATATTCAAAGTCATTTTTTAAAAGGTTTCATCTATATCATAAAACATTTTCAATATTATGACAACTAAATAATTAACTTATCAAGAGACACGAGGAAATTATTGTAAAACATGCATTGAAAATTAAACAGGAATCTCCACTAACTTTTGTCCAGTTATCGTTAGGTGACACTTTTGTTCCTACTTGTAAATTACTTTACCATTTTTCGAATATTGATAAAAAGAACAGATTTCTTAAATCACAGTGGACCTCATAACAGAGACCCGTAATCATATAACAATGTATCTAATAATTCATTCATTTGATATTATCGTTTAATTCCGTTGATATATATATTGAAACAAATACGTTCATGTAAAGTATTATACATCTAATACTTTGTTAACGTTTTTCAATTAATATAACTATATATTATATATACATATCTATATACACATAAATATTCGTGAATCGTCGAGCACAGTCAAAGGGTAATTGATTATATGAAAGTAGTTCAAAAATTTTGAGATTCAACTTTACAGATTTTGCTTATTGTGGTGAAATCATATAAAGATTAAGTTTAAATTTGGTCGAAAATTTTTGAGCCGTCACAGTATCTACCCGTTAAAGAAATTTCGATCCGAAATTTGATTAGGATGGTCATGGCTGACAATAAGTATGTTTTTATGACACATACAACCTAAAAATTAGAGTTTTATCATCATTGAGTAATATAGATAAAACCATTTGATTTTGTAAAGAGTACGAGTGAAGCTATCACAAAAGAGTGAAGATGAGTAAATACATGTACGCCTTAACTGGTGACGTAGTCACGGTTGATTTCCGGAATTCAAGGGATTGAGAGAAATTCTTCGTAATAAGATTTGGTTCTTCGGTAATTAAGGAAATTAGGATCTTCTTTGGTTAAATGCAATAATCTATTTTGATTGCTCTGTCGAATATTTTACTATAAATCCACTTCCTTCGTTTCCTTATTTTCACAGCTCACATCTTCTATTCTTTCTCTCTCAATTCATACTTTAAAGTATTCGTTAATATGCTCCATCCAGTTCTGGTTCTTGATATACTCCTAACTTTCATATATGTCATTCTTCTTTTTCATCTGCCATCGGAAAAATCTATTCATTTCTACTATACTCTTGGTTTTATAGTGTTTTTAGTTCTCCCGTGTCTTTATATTGCTATACGCATCGATATACATGGTTTGTAAATTTATGGGTTATTGTTGGGGTTTATATCTTCTCTTATATTTCGAAGTCACTGCTTCTATCTTCTATAATCATTGTCATCGACAGTTAATGCTCTCTCCTATTTGTTGCGATATATACTCCCATTTTTATTTTGGAGCTTCATTCTTTTGTTTTCTCTTCCCGACTTTAAGTCAAGCGAATAATGGTCCAGAATTCGTAGGTATGGAGTTTTGAATGATCATAATATACAAAGTAGAAAGGAAAGGTAATAGTACGATTTGATTTGTCAAATTACCAGAATATCTGGAAAAGACCGAATCATCAAAAAAATATTTTTCTTGATATGTTTAGAGGTTAAATAGAATGAAAGAGTTATGTAACATGGTTCATGATGAGGGTATGATCTGTGAACCTTTATCACGTTCCATTAGAAACTCAGCATGTCTTACTGTAATATAATCACGTTGATCAAGTGTCATTATATTATACTAACTCATGCTTTAATTCCCAACACTTCTTCAAAAACATTCATAATTTAAACTCGAAAGTTTACAGAATATAGAAACTAAACAGTTTCCTTTATGATGTAATACAGCTAACGCGAGGAGATAAATGATTTCAGATAAGGATAGTTATGAAAATATCTTCAGAAATATCGAGGATATTTATAATGAAAGATACGATGATATCTTAGAATTTCTAATATCAAAGGATAATGAAGAAGATTTGTCTGTAAAGGTTTACAGTCAGGAGCAAGGTATTCGTTAATGACTTCAGCAGACACTGAATCATTTGGATTCTTTGAAGGCAGGTTTAGTCTTTATGATTTGTCCACAGCCTCCTTCATGGTTTGCTCAATCTGTTTTCCAGTTCTAACTTTTTTGAGCTTTGCCAACACACTATTCTTTATCATCAAACTTTTGACTGTTAAAGTCGTTTACAGTTTTTGCTGCTTCATCAGCTTTTTCAACATTCAGAGTATTGATTCGTAGACTGGTTACTTTTCAGAATTTCAGAATGAAAGCTCATAATTCTAAGAGATGAATGTTATATGTATACATATGATGTTCTAGTACAATTTTGAATTCAAAGTATGGCATTTGAAAGATGTAAGAATCTAAGAGTGATGTTTTCTGTTAAATCTTGGCTTGGATTCTGATTTTACAAAATCAGAATATGTAATCAAATTTGGATGCGAATGGTTGTTTTGATTTCTATGAAATAATGTATATAGTTGTGAAAGTAGTGAGTATAGTTGATGATTTGCTGAATCAGAATCGAAGAATGTAACATATTAATTGTGAATTTATATATCTTTCGAGTATTACCTACCCGTTAAAAGTTTCACAAGTAATATATTGTACCATAGAATTTTATTACACTCTTTATGAAAATATATGTATGTATATTTTCTTCAGATGTAATACAGATTTAATGAGTTAATATCATATTAAGCTCATTTAATTTTCGGCTGGATTAGAAATGAATAATCTCTAAAACATTAAAGATTTCATAATCTTCGCGGAGTATTTCACTAATGTAATCAATACTTCGTTATTCACTTTTATTGATATTTTCTCAGTGAATCATGTTGGTGCTCATGGAATTCTTGCTAACTTCGCAAGGTACGAATGATGTTTTCTGGAAAGTTTCAAGTACATCGAAAATAAAAGTGTAAAATCAAACATGTATTTGAATAATACACTTGATTTATTATGAAATGGAATTTATTAAGTCGAAGCAGAGATTATAGTTAACGATTGTTAAGTCATTAACGTAGGATGTACATCATAGCATATTAATAACATGAACTAACCGAGTAGTTAAGATTCACACGTAATAGCTTAGTACGAAAATATTTATTTTGATCTCAAAATTCATATATATATATATATAAAATATACATATAATTTCTTCAGAGAGAATGAGTTAATACTTCATAACTCGTTGATACGATATACACGTTGTTGATTAGTGATGATGTTTGCGGTGATTATGGATCTGGAGGAGCTTGTGATGTTGTATATGCTGCTGATGCTGATGATGCTGACGGTACTGACGGTGCTGGTGATGCTGACGGTACTGTTGATACTACTGGTAAAACAGATCTAGCTTGTAAATCATGCACCATTCCGATCAGGGCTTTATTTCATCATTTCTATTCGCTCACTCATCTGGTTTACAATTAGAACTAGAATAAGTAATATCTAAAACTTTTAGAAACTACATATTCTCTGCATAATATTTCTTCGATGAAGTTATGAATCAATAGTTCATCGTTTGTTGTTGTTGGTATTCCTTGGTATCTATGGTGCATATGACGTTGATGTCCGAGGTACAGATTGTGATGTTGAGGTGTGGGATGTGGATGTTGTTGTTGGTGGTGGTAATGATACTGTTGGTGTTGATGATGGTGGTATTGTTGATGCCGGTGATGCTGCTGTTGCTTGTAATCTTTGCACCATATTCTCCAAAGCCACTACCCGAGCGCGAAGCTCGTTGACTTCTTTTACTACACCGGAATGATTGGCGGTTCGGACGAGCGGATGAATAAGATCCAGAATTTAAGATAGTATATAATCATGACGAGATACTCTGGAGATGAGAGAGAAAATGGTATTACGAACAGGTTCGCCGGTAAGTGCTTCAGGTTCTTCGCCAATAGGGGAATGTGGTGGATGGAAGGGATCACCTTCTTCTTGTCTCCAATGACTAAGTAGGCTACGAACCCATCCCCAATTCTTCCAGAATAGGTGATGGCTGATTGGTTGATCCATTCTGGTCACACTGCTTTCGAAATTCAGCTGAATATCCATATCGGAATAGCTGTCGGAGTTTAAGGAATTTGAACTAGATACGGGATCCATTTTGTATAATTTAGAGAGATGATTTTTGATATGAAATAGATTATAGAATTTAGATTGGTACTCTTCAATACATAATTTACATATCTATATATAATATCAAAATTCCATAAATCACGGAGTAATTTTCGGAAGATGTCAAGCAAAGTTTACAGTAATAGATATGCTAATATATGAATTTTTGTCGATACACTATCTATGCAATAATTGCAGGAAAACGTGTCTAGACTTAAGAATGATAAGTATGTAATTTCTGACAAGAAAAATAATAAGCAAAACTCGGTAAAAACAGATACGGTCATAGTCCAGACTCACTAATGCATCATAGCAATTACCAGTTAAACACACTAATGCAAATTCTGGTTCCCTATGACCTCAAGCTCTGATACCAACTGTGATGACTAGTCCAATTCCATTTGGACGAATACATCATTCATTGATTTCATAGTGAGGTTTTGGCCTCTATATGATACGTTTAGTAAACATTGCATTCTTTTGAAAAGGCACACCATAAATGAATATATAAATCCAAGGTTTTCGACATATGATGATTTCTACGTATAGACAATCACCGTATATAATAGTTTTTAACAATACATCCGTTGACAATACAGTCAAATAAGATACATGGTGATGATTTTGTGAATGCAAAGTTTTCTCAAATAAAGTATGTATGACTCCATGCACATAGCTTGTATAACGTATATGCAAACAACGGAAGACTTCTAGGAACCTGAGAATAAACATGCTTAAATGTGTCAACACAAAGGTTGGTGAGTTCATAGTTTTGGTGTTGCGCATAATCTGTATATAAAGGTGGATCACAAGATTTCCATTGTTTCATCCGAAACGTTTATCAAAAGATTCTACGAAATTGAGCACCCTAGTAACTAAACTTTAACGTTATAATAAGTACCCCTATTTTAACATACATGCAACTAATATGTACAATACACACAATCCAACATGTACTAAACTTAAATAGCATACGTCTGTTTTATAGTTCAGGCTAGGGTTTCTATACCTGGAACAGACGGGGATGTCAAGCCCTATGGATCCATATACTACTACTCGCGCCCACCAGTTCTTATAACTGGCAGTTACTAGTTACCAAAGCTAAGGGATTTTCGGTTCAAACTCGGTGTAGAATTTTGTATGTACTTGTGTCCATTGCGTTTAAATAAAGTGCATGTATTCTCAGCCCAAAAATATAGATTGCAAAAGTAATTAAAAAAGGAGCAAATAAAACTCACCTTAGCAGCACATAAGGTCATTCATCGAAATGTAACCGAAACTCGGAATGCAAAGTAACCATAGATCTCAACCTAGAGAACATATGTTGGTCAATAAATGTCTAACAAGTTAGGTCGGGTCATAGTGTATCACAATCCTGATGCTCGAGACCGACATGCAAAAGTTAACAAAAGTCATCTCAAAAGTCAACCTGACCTAGTATGATCTTTAAATCTATACATGTTTATTATCATAATATAAGTCTTGATAATTGAACGAATTTATAGTTTATCAAACTCAAAATATTATTTATTTCAGGAGCTATATTATATTTGAATTATCATGGCAATTGAAAATATTTTATTATTTCACATCGTTTCCCAATACTTGTAAAATCAGATTATAGTGTTTATAAAGCTTTAAAACATGATAATACAGTCAACTTTGATAATTAATCAACAAAATAAAACGTGCCTTATGTAGAAATTCATTTACTCGATTAGTTATATATAAAAATCCCATTTATCAATCTCATAGACAAGTTGTTTAAATATTAATTTACAGTTTCAAACACAATTTCAATTAACATCAAACATAATTCAGTTGATCATATCTTTTAATCCGTTCATCGAAATCACGCGATTTCTAAATGAAAATTTAATAATTTTTCGTCAGCTTTTCAAAAACATGCATATCATATACTTTATATCAGTAGCATCTGTATCAAATTCGTGATTCATTATAAACTATCTAACGACAAAGTTAAAGCATACAAGTATGCATAAACGTATATACTCGAGCACTAGACATAGATACACTATTAATATATAAAAGATAAGATATGAATGCTCACGTTTCAATATTGTGATTCAATATTGTAGGAAAGTACGTAGACGCAACGAAGATGATAAATACTAGATGGACCTCACGAGCATACCCCCGAATCATACCCATAACCTCCATAGCTATAACCCATAATTTCCTTAGCTTTATCCCGCTCATAAAATCCGTTTTGAAAATAATGTACTCATGACCTCGTCGTAGTATTTTAGGTATATACTAATAATAATACTAATACTACTAATAATAATAAGATTAATAATAATATTAATCTTTAATAATAATAATAATAATAATAATAATAATAATAATAATAATAATAATAATAATAATAATAATAATAATATATGTATATATGTTTATGCGAAAGAAAAAGGAGTGAATAAATTCAGAAAACAGCTCGAATTCAATTTATAAGCAATTCAGCCCACCTACCCCCCTCATGCGATCGCATGAGGATTGTGTGGAGAGCTCATGCGATCGCATGAGACACAATCCAGCTCACATTTGCAAAGTTTATGGCTATCGACAAATTACATATATATTATTTAATATATATTATATTTAATCTTTAGAATTAATTATATATTATATTATATTCTCGTGCATAGTTGATTTGTAATTTTTGCACCGATGAATTGTACGTTGACGCTCAACTTACGTACCGGTTTCGGTTTTTTGAACGTCCTTTCGTACGCTTAGAAAACTTGTACTTTACGTTTCGTGACACGTACCTTTATCAATAATTAGACTTATTTCACCAATATTTATACTAATTGAAATGTAACTTATTCATTTGAGTGTTTTGGTCATTTGCTTCTTTAAATCATCGGCTCGTTATTTATTATAATATATTAAATAATATTATTTTAAAATCTTTAATACAAGAAAATTAAATATAATCAAATTGTTTTATATCTATTTTAATATGTGCTAATATTATATTTTATTATGTAGTAAAATATATATATCATTGTTTAGAAATTTGTATAACATATATATATATATATATATATATATATATATATATATATATATATATAATCGAAATCTTTATTTAACGATATAACGTTCAATTTTTCAAAACTAATATATATATATATATATATATATATATATATATATATATATATATATATATATATATATATATATATATATATTCAAAGTCATTTTTAAAAGGTTTCATCTATATCATAAAACGTTTTCAATATTATGACAACTAAATAATTAACTTATCAAGAGACACGAGGCAATTATTGTAAAGAATGCATTGAAAATTAAATAGAAATCTCCACTAACTTTTGTCCAGTTATCGTTAGTTGACACTTTTGTTCCTACTTGTAAATTACTTTACCATTTTCCGAATATTGATAAAAAGAACAGATTTCTTAAATCACACTGGACCTCATAACAGAGACCCGTAATCATATCACAATGTATCTAATAATTCATTCATTTGATATTATCATTTAATTCCGTCGATAAATATATTGAAATAAATATGTTCATGTAAATTATTATACATCTAATACTTTATTAACGTTTTTCAATTAATATAACTATATATTATATATACATATCTATATACACATAAATGTTCGTGAATCATCGAGCACAGTCAAAGGGTAATTTATTATATGAAAGTAGTTCAAAAATTTTGAGATTCAACTTTACAGACTTTGCTTATTGTGTCGAAATCATATAAAGATTAAGTTTAAATTTGGTCGAAAATTTCCAGGTCGTCACACCAATTACTTTACGCATCTATCTTCAGAGGAGGCGTGGCGCTTCGATGTTCAACTGACTATGTTGAACTTGGTGCGTTGATGTGTTAAAAGTGTGTGCAGTAGTGCTTAGCTTATTCCTCAACTTTTAAATTTATAAAACCTTTTATTATTACACTTTAACACCCTAACGAGCAACAAAACCCGATCAGAGGTAGTAATTTAGGTTATCGTCCCAAGGGAAGTGCTAGGTAAGGATAATAGTTGTTTTATTAATTAATTCTTATTAAAGAATTAAAGATATATTTTTATGTCTTTTATGGGATAGATTTCTCTTAGGAAAGAGTTTGCTTTTAAAAATAAACAAAACAAAATAAGGAATTGAAGATTAAAAATAAAATACAAATAAAGATACAAGTAAAGATACAAGTGATTACATGACAAACAATTCATACGGGATTCATATTAGATAAGTTTCATGACTTATATTAACACAAAGTAGAATAACAATCATAGACCAATTATTATCCCTTAATAGATTAAACTAAGTGTTGCATATCAATCAATAAGTAGGACTTAAAGCATATGCTGGATATGTGATGTGCATAACTAACATCTTAATTCTTCAGTTTAATTCAATTACATGATACATACCAATCTTGTGATGAGGATCAATATGCAAATAGACTGACAAATTATATAAGCTATTAAACACCAAGTAGATCAACTCAAGTTACTAGCGGAAAGTCAATTACTACTAAGTTTTCATGCAATCATTAATCAAACAAATCCAAACGAAGGATCTTCGATTAAGCCTAACAATATCAACTTCTATTATATAAGCATAATTCAAATCAAATAAGTTTATCACTATTAAACTCTTTAACTTAGTTGCATGCAATTCAATTTAACAAGTTTGATGGACTAGATCTAAACAAGTAGCATGAATCGAATAATAGATTTATCGGATCAAGGACTAATCAACCCTAAAATCATGTTATTTAATCATTAAGCATGGCAAACAAGTGTAATCAAGCAAAACAGATTCGAAATAGTTTAAATGTCATTACAGAAACTCAACCATACAGATCTGGAAAAGAACCAGAAACTGCACAGAATGAAGCACGAAGCCGGCGGCTTCCTTCACTCCAAGCCGGCGGCTTGGGAGTGAAGCTGGCGGCTTCATCTGAATCCCAGATAAAGTTTAACTTTCGTCCACGTAATCACTATGAACGTTTAGTTCATAATAAAAGACGAACAGAAACGAATACAGAAAATAAAATAGACAAAACAATAAATTAAAGATAGAATCATACCTTGAAAAGAAGGTAGATGTAAAAAGACTTGAATTAAATCTTGAATCTTAATTACAAAAAAAGTAAATCTAACCTAAGGGCTTAGAGAAAACCCCTAGAAAATGACCTAAAAACGAGAAAAACTATCTATTTCTGACTTAACTTATGAAAACTGAGACCATAGGCCTTAATTTATAGAATCCTGGAGCGGTGGGCAAGCCGGCGGCTTCAGTGGGAAGTCGGCGGCTTGCCTTGAGTCGGTGACTCCTCGTGCAAGTTAAACTTAATCAGCAAGTCAAATCTTGTAACCGTCATACTGAAGCCGGCGGCTTCATGCCATGCCGGCAGCTTCACTTGATTCGTCGGATCTTTCTGATTTTATCTTGATTTTGTTTCCATTTTTACTTGAACTTGATCAATAAGTAGAGAAATCGTGTCAACCAGGCCGGCGACTTCCTTTGCCTTTTTCTTGATCAACAAGTTCTTTCAATTTTTATAGATTCTGGAACATTATGGTACTTTCAACATCAAAGCCGGCGGCTTTATATACACCATGCCGGCGGCTTCATATAGCCACTTTACAATTTTCTTCATTTTTGATCCTGTTTAATACATAACTTGGACATAATCATTATAAATATCTTTTCCCCCCTTTTACCCATTTTAGTGTGTTTTGGCATCAAAATAACTCAAAAATACTAACATAACTCCTCAAAATGTTATCAAAAAACTGTATAATTTAGGAGTTATCATGCGTTCTCAATTTTTTCTACGACGCGAAAGGAGTCTTTTGGACGGCGCTGGCTCTACTACACCAGGCGCGCTGACTGCTGGTCAGATGTACGACTGATAGTGCTCCAAATGAACATATATTTAGTCGCAATATCATCCCAATATGTAAAGTTTTTAATTATAATTATTATATTTTTAAGTTGTGATCGTTTAAATAAATAAATGTGAAGACGAAGATTAAAGAATTGAAGAAAAAGTGCCACCAAAGCCTGAAAAGTGCCACTAAAGCCATAATGCACTGAAAAGTGCCACTAAAAGTGAGTTAAAGACTTGCGCATATTTTGGGAGTTAAGGAAAATAATTTTTTGTGCAAATTACAAATTGCAAAACGCAAAGTACAAGATATCTACGCGTACAAAATGACGTTCGAAAATCCGGAACCGAGACATAAACCGAGCATCAATGCGCGAGACAACGGACTTAAAATTACAAGTCAACATTGCACAAGAATATAATATATATATATATATATATATATATATATATATATATATATATATATATATATATATATATATATATATATATATATATATATATATATATATATATATATATAATTATATATATTATATTATATATTAATTTAATCAAAGCCGCCCACGTTTTAAACTCAAAGTGAGCTGTCATAGCTGGCCATGCGATCGCATGGCCAGGAAGAAGTAAAAGCATTTGATCGCATGAGCCTTAGAGGCTGGCCACATCTATAAATTGGAACGTTTTCTGGTCGAAATACACACACTTCACACTTATTTTCTTTCTTTCCTCTGTAATATTTATAATTATAATTAAGTTTATGTAAGATTAATAATAAATTATGGTTTAGTTGGGTTATTGTAAGCAACGTTTTACGGGTTTTAAAGTCGGAACTCTGTCCGTGTAACGCTACGCGATTAAATGCCACTGTAAGCTATGTTCTTCCTTTTTAAATTAATGTCTCGTAACTAAGTTATTATTATGCTTATTTAATCCGAAATAATCGTGATGTTGGGCTAAATATTAAGACGGGGTTATTGGATTTTGTTCCATAATTTGGGTTTGGACAAAAGACCGACACTTGTGGACATTGGACTATGACTATTAATAAATGGGGGGTATTGTCTAATTGAGCGACAACTCATTGGAACCTGTCGAACCTATCATCAAATTAGTTAATCTAATAATTATTAAAATGATTACGAATGTCCAATTTAGTGACGTTTATACGACATCGTTTACAATCATTTAATTAATCAATTGGATTGGGTAATTGATTATTCATTTTAGCCAAGTGGATAAATTAATATTCATATCTCATTAAAACAGGGGTGGATTACATACAAGGATAATTGGTGTAATTGTTAACAAAGTATTAAAACCTTGGATTACACGCAGCCGATAACCTGGTGTAATTATTAACAAAGTATTAAAACTTTGTTACAGTTTGAATCCCTAATTAGTTGGAATATTTGACTTCGAGAATAAGGTTAATTTGACGAGCATTCTATAATTATGACCGATGGACTATTATGGACAAAAACCATATAGGTATCAAATAAACCAGGACAAAGGACAATTAACCCGGGCAACAATTAATTAAAATCAAAAAGTCAAACATTATGATTACGGAAGTTTAAATAAGCATAATTCTTTTATTTTATATCTCATCACACTTTTATTTATCGTCATTTTATATATCGTCATTTATTTTACGCATTTTAATTATCGTCATTTATCTTTACGCTTTATTTAAAATCGACAAACCGGTCATTAAACGGTAAAACCCCCTTTTATAATAATAATAATAATACTACTATATTACTAATATATATATATATATATATATATATATATATATATATATACAAATATAATTGTTTAAAAACATAGTGTAAGCAATAAGCCATCTCCCTGTAGAACGAACCGGACTTACTAAAAAGTACACTACTCTACGATTAGGTACACTGCCTATAGTGTTGTAGCAAGGTTTAAGTATATCCCATCTATATAAATAAATAAAACTTGTGTAAATTGTATCGTATTTCGTAATAAAAATAATAGTATTTCGTACTACACCTCGCACACATCAAGTTTTTGGCGCCGCTGCCGGGGAACCGGCGAAACGCTATATTTTTACGCTATATTTTAGTAAAACTATATTTTAAAAAAAATATTATTTCTTATTTCGTAAAAATATTTTGTATTATTAATAAGTGTTAAAAATATAAAAAATATATATAAAAAAATAATATATATATATATATATATATATATATATATATATATATATTTAAGATTTTTGTTTATAACTTTAAAAAGTATTTTTATTTATAGTTTTTAAAATTTAAGTTTATTTTAAATAAATTTTACTTATATACTATTTTGTAAAAAGTTTGAAATCAAATAAATATAATTATTTAAATTTAAAACGGGCCGAACCTGAATTAAGCTCGAATTCATTTCTGGACTGATGGGCCATGCTATCGCATAAGCCCAACGACCAAAAACCATGTGACCGCATGGTGTAACTGGACAGGTCTGAAACCTTGGACGTACGATTAGGGTTAGGGTATTAATAATATTTATAATTAATTAACTAGTAATTAGGGTTTTAATTATTTAATATTTTAGTTCTTAGTTTTAATTAATTAGTTTTAATTAAGTTTTTATTATAACTTGATACTTTTATAAAATAAATAATATAAAAATAATATTTTTATAAAAATTGTATTTTTATAACTTTAGTTTTATTTTTATATTTTGTAACTTTTTATTCGGTTAAATTAATAGTTTTTAATATTTGTCGTTCGTAATTAGTTTTAAACTTAGTTTTTGCCGTAGTTATTTTATAGATTTTAGGCTTTGCTGTAAAATCCCTTAAGAGCTTTTTCTTTAGATTAAGATTTAGGTGCTTTAGAATTTTACGACGTCGCTTATCGCTTTAGTTTTAAATAGATTTTAGTGCCTAATTAAGTAATTGCCATTTTCCGTTTAGAATTCCTTTTAAGCTTTAATACCTTTAGACGCAAGTTTTAATTTTTAGTTTTAAGGCATTTAAGTTTCGAAATTTTTCCTTCTTATTTTTATTTTTCGACGTTTTTCGACGCATTTCTTTTTCTTTTTCTTTTCTACGCTTTAGTTTTTAGGACATAGAATTTTCTTTAAACTTCGACGGAAAAATTATTTTAAGCGGTTAAATTGATAGACATCTAAAATTTTCTGCTTCGTAGTAATAGTTGGATTTGTTAGTGGCTGATTTGTGGATTTTCCGACTTAAAGAATCCTGGCTCCCTACTGCATCTTTTGGCTATTCGAAACGTGGGCAAAAGCAGAAAAGTCTATTAATTTGATAACTTTTATAATTTTTATTTTTATAACTAATAGGATATTCAGTGAATGCACCGAGCAAAACGGTCACCACCTTTCATACGTTCACCACCTGTAACCCGATCAAGACATCTAGCCAATATTATCGCCGTTGATTTTTCTTTAGAATCATCATCTAGTCGAACAAGTATTCCAATTCAAATTTTCGATAATACATTTTTTGAACCCGACTTCACAATTGAAAACCCGAAGGATATTCAAGGACAATTCCAAGATCCCGAACCATTAATCATTCCTCCTGAACCACAAACCGTTAAATTAGAATCTTCTAGTGATTCGGATTCAACAATTTCAAATATGGAAATAACAGAACCTCTAAGTATGGAAGACCGAATGAGAGCTACACGCACTGGCCAAGGACATGCCATTACGTGACCAGATATTAATGCGCCAGATTATGAAATCAAAGGAAAAATCCTACACATGGTAACTAATCAATGCCAATATAGTGGTACTCCAAAAGAAGATCCAAACGAATATCTTCGAACCTTTAATAGGATCTGTACTCTATTCAAATTAGAGAAGTTGAGGATGAACAAATCTATCTCATGTTGTTTCCATGGACTTTAAAGGAAGAAGCCAAAGATTGGTTAGAATCGTTACCTGAAGGGGCGATTGACACATGAGATGTTTTAGTTGATAAATTTCTTAAAGATTCTTTCCGGTTTCTAAATCTGTGAGACTTCAAGGAGAAATTGTTACGTTAGCGTAAAAGCCAAATGAAACATTATATGAGGCGTGGACAAGATTCAGAAAGTTGTTGAGAGGATGTCCTCAGCACGATTTAGACACTTATCAAATAGTGCAAATATTCTACCAAGGATGCGACGAGCTACACGAAAAGACATCGACGCAGCAGCTGGTGGTTCCATTATGAAGAAAACCGCTACCGAAGCTCACAAGATTATTGATAACACAGCATCCCACTAACATGAGTGGCATCAAGAAAAAGATATTTTTCGCTCATCTAAAGCGGCTAGAGCCGATTCTAGCCATGACTTTGATTCCGTTTCCGCAAACATAGATGCTTTCGAAAGACGAATAGAAAAGATGACTAAAGATATTCACACAATAAGAATCAGTTGTGAGCAATGCGATGGAACAACGTGAGAATGTTTCCTACATAAACCAAAGGCCGGGAAATAATTATCAAAATAATTATCAACTACCAAGGCCAAACTTCAATCGAAATCAAAACATTCTTTACAATCCAAATGGACCCAACAATAACTCATACAACCAACAAGGTTCGAATAACCAACCAACTCAAAACAACACTTTCAATCAATAAAGACCTGGCTTGTATAAACCATCACAACAAACTGCAGAGAAAAAGTCAAATCTGGAAGAAATGATAGCAAAGCTAATGGAATCTCAAACACAATTTATTACATCTCAAACCCAAACGAATGAGAGGTTTGATCAGTCATTAAAAACTCAACAAGCTTTCATTTTGAATCTAGAAAAACACGTAGGTATTCTTGCTAGCATGATGAGTGAGAGGGAACAAGGAAAGCTACTGAGTAATACTGAAATAAATCCTCGGAATGAGAATGTTAATATGGTTTCAACGAATTCTGAAAAACCATCATCAGAAGATGGAAAGGTTTTAGATGTGAGTAACAATGAAGAAGTTACACCACCACCACCACCCGAGTATGTAAAGGCAGTGGTGGCACCATACAGACTACCAATCCTGTTTCCAAGAAAAGGAGTTGAGTATGAACAAGTGATAGGTAATAAAGTTTGTGATACCTCTAGAAAGAAGAAGAAGAATAAGAAAGAGCAAGAAACAAAAACCGTAAAAGTAAACCCGGTGAAGACAGTTCCACCAAAACCTCCACCAAGGTTGGGTGATCCGGGTGAATTTATTGTTCCTTGTCTACTTAGTGATTGTGTCATGTATGATGCACTAGCAGATTTAGGTGCAAGTGTGAGTGTTATGCCTCTTTCATTATATAAGAGATTAGGAGTAGGTGAGTTAAGTCCAACAGAGATGAGTGTTCGACTCTTTGATCAAACCATTAGGCACCCAGTTAGAATTACTGACAACCTACCCGTTCAAGTAGGTAATTTAACCTTTTTAGTCGAAATTATTGTCATTGACATAGAAGAGGAATCAAACATTCCTCTAATTTTAGGTCGACCATTCTTAGCATCCACCGGGGCATTATTTGATGTAAGAGAGGGTAGAATGACACTTAGTAATGATGAAAAATCGATCATCTTTGTAAGTCGAAAGTCTAAATCTCCACCAACTAAAATCGTTGAACCAATAAAAATGATTGGTAAGAACCATATTATTTTACCAACTCCAACGGTAGTGCTTAGCAATAATAAAATGCCTAAGTGTGGGGAAAATGAAGTAACACCTAATGATGGCTTGATAACAAAGAACCTCGTTGTTAATACGAAATTAAATGACCCCGTTATTAACAGTTCAATGAAGAAACTTTATAAACGGGTTTACGATGCTAGAATTAAGGGGAACTTTAAGTTATGTAACCGGTTAGTATCCAATCTGTCGCCTAAAGAAAAGGCAAAACTAGTTGAATTTGTGGATAATACAGAAGAAGCCAACCACTGGCTTAAAGCAAAAGTCACAGATATGCAAGTTTATTATGGTCCAAAAGAAATTGACGATGAAGTTAATCACAATTTCAAAACCACAGCTACCTAAGTGTGGGGAGATTCAAATGTTCTAAGAAATAATGCTGTCTAGAGTTATTTGTTCTGTTCTCGTGTAGTTCCAAGAATGGAATCCGATTGGTCTTTTCCACTAGCAGACACTAAAGAATTAGTTTTCTTCCCCCCAATCTGAATTTTATTTTGTTTTGTAGGTTTGTATGAAATTAATACGCCTTTTAAATTTAAGTTTTGTGTGAATTTAAAAACAAATTTTACTTTATTTCATTAAGTTTAAAAAATAATTTCAAAAATTCGTCGTAAGTTAAAGAATAGATCGTAGAATCGAAATTGCTTTACCCGAGGGCGGGGCGAAAAATTTTGTTATCATTATTTTTAATTTTATTGATCTAAAGTATACCAAAAAAATTAAAAAACCCAAAAATCTTTGCTTTTAAAACAATCGCTTTAAAAACGACAAATTTTAAATTTTGTCGAGGGACGGACTAGGTAAACATAACGAAACTACCTAAAGTAAAAGGAAACAAAATTTTAAAAAATTATTCATTTAAATTGTTTTAATAAATATAAGTTTTATAAAAAAATAAAAAAATAATATATATATATATATATATATATATATATATATATATATATATATATATATATATATATATATATATATATATATATATATATATTATATGTTTGTAGTTTATCTTATGTACAAAACAGGATAAAACAGCGTACTTTCAAAGACTGACATTAAAGTTCAGCAAAAGCTACTAATTTTGACGACAAGACGCAAAATATCAAATGTGATATAAAATAATACGTTTGCAAACTCGGTATTTTTAATCACTTTTCTACACTAATCACCCTCATGAATTTATAAATATAGTCTGATTTCATGCAAATGAGGGCATTGCTTGATCTCAAATGTGGGGAAGAGTTATAAATTCTCTCGGGTTTACACTTAGTTTAATTGCCAAATTTTGTGAAAATTTGAAAAAATTTCAACTAAATGAATTCAAAATCATGTTTATACATATTTTTGAACGATAAAACTAGGTGTTAATGCTGAAATTATTGTTACCTCAAAGAGAACATAAATGGAGAAACAACCCAAAACGCTTGAATTCATTTAAAATGGAATAGAAGAGAATAAAAAGGCAAAGAAAAGAATAAATAAAAGCTAAGTGTGTGAAGAATTTACCAATTTCTTACATATTTGGTACAGATTATTGCAGGTACTTTTGCTTTGGACTAAACTAATCAGTTTTACCCGATTTATTGTAATACCTTTGAAAGAATAGATGGATCTACACAATGAATCAATTCCATCATTAAAAGGAAGTAAAGTCTTCCGAAAAACACAAGCGCTTCTTGATTTAGGTCAGGAAGTTGTCGTCCAGACTAGCTGTAGGTTGACGAAAAATATAGAAAAGTCATCTCTAAAATCAGCAGGAAATCCACGAACCTCAGCATCAAACAGGGTCGCCAAGTGGTCAGACTTATCCTAACCATGAGAGGATCTATCTCGTAAAATGGGGAGGGCGCCGTGCAAATTAGCTTGATAAGACTAATGAATCATACCCCCAGAAAGGATAATATTTTAAAGATCAAAAATCAGCTTTTAAGCCTGATATTACTCAATCCTTGAGATTGACCTTAAAGATTGAGAATTACAAACTCATGGAATTCGATGATATCTAAACTCGAGCTTAAACAAGAAAATATTTTGATCAAAATTACAAACCGATTTGTTTTCTGAAAAACCTATTTTTAATGCGTTCATTACCATTGAACGTAAAATCCTGAGAATTCACCAGAATTCATTAGGTCACCTGAACCAAATCGGGTGTCAACCGTAAGAACGGTGGTTGCATAGCATGGTCGAAGACAGGACCTTGTGCCAGATCGAAAAATTGTAGGGTGATCTTTACTATTGCTCCTACAAAGGATAGTAATTACATCTGACACGATATAGACCATAATCAAAAGCATGTCATTAGACATTGCCTTAACAGTTGTTTGTTCAATGCTTTCCTTTACAACCGGACGGTAGTTTACCGAAAGGTAATATACAGAGCAAGTATACTGGACGTGTTGCTTTCCCAATACAAGGTTAGCAAGTGGGTGACACAAAACTACAATTTTTGAGCTAAAATTTTAAAATCTGAAACCCACAAAACCCACAAAAACATTTTGCAACACCGGTGAAGGGTTATTCTGGAAAACTTGTCTAGGGTAAAATCTAGCTTAAATTTTCAAAAGATCAAATGTTTTCATAAAGATCCAATTTTCTTAAAGGATCTAAATTTTTCATTGTCATGTGGGACTGTAAACCACATCGTTACTACCATTGTTCATACTGTCGTATCAAAATCACTGATGTATAAAGTGTGAGAATAAAAAAGTGATTCGAGTGAAGTGTGATTTTATTTCGAGTTTTGTATTGCTTGAGGACAAGCAATGTTCAAGTGTGGGATATTTGATAGTGCTCCAAATGAACATATATTTAGTCGCAATATCATCCCAATATGTAAAGTTTTTAATTGTAATTATTATATTTTTAAGTTGTAATCGTTTAAATAAATAAATGTGAAGACGAAGCACGAAGATTAAAGAATTGAAGAAAAAGTGCCACTAAAACCTGAAAAGTGCCACTAAAGCCATAGTGCACTGAAAAGTGCCACTAAAAGTGAGTTAAAGACTTGCGCGGATTTTGGAAGTTAAGGAAAATAATTTTTTGTGCAAATTACAAATTGCAAAACGCAAAGTACAAGATATCTACGCGTACGAAATGACGTTCGAAAATTCGGAACCGAGACATAAACTGAGCATCAACGCGCGAGACAACGGACCTAAAATTACAAGTCAACATTGCACAAGAATATATATATATATATATATATATATATATATATATATATATATATATATATATATATATATATATATATATATATAATTATATAAAATTATATATATTATATTATATATTAATTTAATCAAAGCCGCCCACGTTTTAAACTCAAAGTGAGCTGTCATATGGCCATGCGATCGCATGGCCAGGAAGAAGGAAAAGCATGCAATCGCATGAGCCTTAAAGGCTGGCCACATCTATAAATTGGAACGTTTTCTGGCCGAAATACACACACTTCACACTTATTTTCTTTCTTTCCTCTGTAATATTTATAATTATATTTATAATTATAATTAAGTTTAAGTAAGATTAATAATAAATTATGGTTTAGTTGGGTTATTGTAAGCAATGTTTTACGGGTTTTAAAGTCAGAACTCTGTCCGTGTAACGCTACGCGATTAAATACCACTGTAAGCTATGTTCTTCCTTTTTAAATTGATGTCTCGTAACTAAGTTATTATTATGCTTATTTAATCCGAAATAATCGTGATGTTGGGCTAAATATTAAGACGGGGTTATTGGATTTTGTACCATAATTTGAGTTTGGACAAAAGACCGACACTTGTGGACATTGGACTATGACTATTAATAAATAGGGGGTATTGTCTAATTGAGCGATAACTCATTGGAACCTGTCGAACCTATCTTCAAATTAGTTAATCTAATAATTATTAAAATGATTACGAATGTCCTATTTAGTGACGTTCATACGACATCGTTTACAATCATTTAATTAATCAATTGGATTGGGTAATTGATTATTCATTTTGGCCAAGTGGATAAATTAATATTCATATCTCATTAAAATAGGGGTGAATTACATACAAGGATAATTGGTGTAATTGTTAACAAAGTATTAAAACCTTGGATTACACGCAATCGATAACCTGGTGTAATTATTAACAAAGTATTAAAACCTTGTTACAGTTTGAATCCCTAATTAGTTGGAATATTTGACTTCGGGGATAAGGTTAATTTGACGATCATTTTTAATTATGACCGATGGACTATTATGGACAAAAACCAGATAGGTATCAAATAAACCAGGACAAAGGACAATTAACCCGGACAACACTTAATTAAAATCAAAACGTCAAACATCATGATTACGGAAGTTTAGATAAGCATAATTCCTTTATTTTATATCTCATCACACTTTTATTTATCGTCATTTTATATATCGTCATTTATTTTACGCATTTTAATTATCGTCATTTATCTTTATGCTTTATTTTAAATCGACAAACGGTAAAACCCCCTTTTATAATAATAATAATACTACTATATTACTTATATATATATATATATATATATATATATATATATATATATATATATATATATATATATATATACAAATATATACAAATATAATTGTTTAAAAATATAGTGTACGCAATAAGCCGTCTCTCTGTGGAACGAACCGGACTTACTAAAAACTACACTACTCTACAATTTGGTACACTGCCTATAGTATTGTAGCAAGGTTTAAGTATATCCCATCTATATAAATAAATAAAACTTGTGTAAATTGTATCGTATTTCGTAATAAAAATAATAGTATTTCGTACTACACCTCGCACACAACAATGACCGTATCGTGCATCTGAAATCACAGCTCGAGGAGTCAGAAAAGGCGCGCAAAGAGGCAACTAGTGCCTCGTATGATTTAGCCGCTGAGAAGGCATCTTTAATTTCTCTGGTTAAGGGATTAACATAAAAGGCTAACTCCCTTGAGTCTGAGAAGAGCTCTCTGGTAAAAGAGCGTGAAGATTTGGCTGGTCGTTTGTCTACTTGTGAGGTCAACCGTGACGCAGCGATGCGCCAATTCGAGACCTTGAAGAAGGGTCTTCCTGTGCTCGTTGCTCGTGCCTGTAATTCCAAATAAGTGAGCGATCTGCTTGTTGATGCCATTCTTGCCTTTAAGGAGGAAGAGAAGCTTACTTTCTGGAAGAAGATCCAGCCGCACGTTCAATCGTCCGAGGCTTTAGATGCAATTATAGCTAAGAAAGTGGATCCTCTTGCAGCGCAAAAGAGCAAGGAAGTAGCGCCGACGCTGGTGAACATCGTAGTCCCTTCGTTGATAGCTCTGTCCAACGACCCTACTACTAATGCCCACCGCTTGTTAAACAAACAGTTGTAGTTTATAATTCCCATTATGTATATAATAACTTTCTGGGAATAAAATATTTATCTTATTGCCTTTTCTCTATTGTGAATGACGTTTATGTTATAAAGTTTATGAATGCGCGTCAGTGATTGGCACTTGTGTAGATTTTATCGTTGTTACTCATAGATGATGTACGCGCGCTAGATATGACCCTACCCTTTGTGATTTGCGCGTTTTCGTCCAAGCGACGGTTGCTAAGTATTTGTATGACCAGGTATATGGGTTTTGTTTGTAGTTATAATGTGATCATGCGCGTAAGATTGTTTGTTAACACATTTCTTTTGGCTAAGTTCTTGTTGATTTTAATCGTAATTATACTAAAGGCATGTCAACATTTAACTTATCACATATATTGTTGTGCACATAATATATGCTTAAGTTAAGCATCCGTGTGTGCACATCAGGAGTCTGCTAAGTGCGCCAACACTTAGGATTTGAGGTCAGACGCGACCAACGCCGTCGTTTATAGTCATGACTTGCAGATCTCAAGTTCTGCGCAGGTTGGTTAGGTCAACCCAATGACGCTTAACTATCTGGTTGTAATAGACTAGCTCGTCGCCAAACGAGCTTCTGCCGCACGGGTGCCGGAGAAAGCAACCCTTCAAAGGCAGGAGTGCGCTGCCTACATAATTGTGCGCACCATTTTCAAGTTATAGAACTACTTTGCAAGCAATGGTACAAAGATTTTAGCAGACAATAACTTGGAGACATACAAACATAAAAAATAAATTAAACTGCGCGTGAAGCGCTTAAGATCGTTGTCATTATTACAAATTTCAAATATGCGCCAGATATAATGCGCAGAAAACATCCATACTTTTTAATACCAGTAATAGCTGTATCTACCTTGATCATAACTGTAGCCACATGCTCTCTACCTCAACTTCTTGTCTTTGTACTCCTCGAACTCATAGTCCACGACGGCAATTTCGTCTCCCTCGTTATTTCCAGCTCTTGAAGAACTGGCCCCGTCTTTCGTCCCCTTTGCCGCGAATACTTCGAACCTGTGGATACCAGTCAAATAGTGTTACAAATCAACGAATGCGTGAGTATGTGTGCAAGTGCACTCTAATATACGTCTTATGTTTCGGATTATGTAAGATTGTGCTCATTTTAATGCGGTAAGCGCGCAGACTAGTTGCGCGTTTATTGCATTCCATCTGGTTAAGTATACAAGTACCAATTTCGCTATTATGTAGTTGCGCGTGATCTGTAGTTTTAATTTTCGAAACGATTAGTTGTACATGTTTACGTGTACCTGGTGAAGTCGATAGTCCTCTGCTGTCACTTTGGACTTGAGCATGGCTTTTCCTAGCGGGGTAGGTAGCCTTATGATGCCCTGATAAAGGCATGTGCTGATGGCGAAGTGTGATAACGTTGGTTGCCCAAGGATAGCTTCGTATTCCGATTTCTCGGTTATCACTTTAAAGTCAACCACCAGTGTGTGCTCCCTTTCCCTATTATGATCATCCCGTAGGGTCAGCACTGCTCCGAGTATCCCTTTTGAACATGCAGGGTCCTCACTGATTCTTCTAAACTGTTGCTTCACTTCCCTTATGTTGCATTTCATCTTGTAGGATAGGTCATCAAAGCAGTGGAAGAACATAACATTGACGCAGCTGCCAGTGTCGATAAGAATGTTGTTAATGTATTGACCGCACTCAGGCAGGTAACCCTCTACGGCCAGCGGAGTACATTTCCTTTCGTAAATAGGCTCGCGCGGAAGGTGCGCCTTGAGGGTTTCATATGGCAGCAATGGTTCTTTCTCGATATCCTTTCTCCTCTCCCACGAAAAGACATAGATAACCTTTTCCTTCTCAACTCCTTCATTCTCCTTCTTGTATCCACCTGATTCATCCTTCCCTGGCTTCAAGTGTTTCAGCTCTTTGCGCTTGAGGCAAACGACCACCTTATCAACCAATGCTTTGCAACGATTGGTCTCATGTCCGAAGTAGTCGTGAAAGTCACATAATTTAGACTTATCACGCCGCACGTATTCAGATATGCGCGCATGTTTCTCAAACATTTTTGAGATGGGCTCGGTTACATATATCTCTTTTAGGCTGTTGGTGAGGTTTCTGATTAAGGATTGCTTGTTTTCCCTTGTGTCGTTATCCCTGTTCCGATGATGTTGCTGGTTGTTATTGTTGTTCCCTTGATGGTTTCGCTGGTGCTTTCTATCATTGTGATGATTGTTACTATGGTGGCGGTACGGGCTGGAGTCATGCTGGTTTCTTCCAAAACTGCCTGACTGACGTCCATCCCATGGCGAATCGTAACCGTCGCGCCGACCATTTCTTGAACCTCTGTAACTCGAGTACCGAGTAATGTCTTCTTCGGCACACATGAGTTCGTGTGCTTCTCTTATTGCTTCCGCCAGTGTCTCGAGAGGGCGCCCTGAGTCTCTACCACAATGCTAGGTGGTGCTCCTGGCAGATTCCATGTATGAAGCCAGATACCTTCAGCGATTCGGTGCAGTTAGGGATTTTAGATACTTCTTGGCAGTACCTATCGATGACCTGTCCCAAGGATTCTCCTCGCTCATTCTTGATGTCATGGCACTCGACATGCGTCCTTCGAGTTGAGCGCATGTTGTGGAAGTCGAGCAGGAAATGTGTTCGAAGATCATCTTAACAGCTTATAACTGGTGCTGGAAGGTTATTGAACCATTGTCGAGCTACCCCTTCAAGAAGCGGGGGGAACTCCATGAATTTTGTTTCTTCGGCCCAGCGCTGGTTACGCGCTATTCCTTCGTACTTCTGCAAAAAGTCATCGGGGTTCGAGAATCCATCGTAATACCCCAAGATTAGTGGTATCACGGGCAGTGGCGTCGAGAGTGATTCAGTATGTGCGCTGAGAACTTTTCTCCCGTAGGAGCGGTTTCAAAGAGGGTTTGACGGGTACTCCTTTCATCCCTGCGTACAGGTTTTTGATCATTTGTTCGGCCTTCCCGGGTTATTCAAATTCATGCACCATATCGTCTGGCGCAACATTCATCAAAGCATAGATCAGGTTGGCTTGGTTGAGAGCGCGTTGTTCGCGTGTTCGATCTGGTGATTCGGTGGAGGCGCCTCTTCCTGCAGGTGAAGTTCCTTGTACGAAAGTAGTGGCGCTAGATCCAGGAGTTGTCGGGGAGGCATCCCTTCGTGGCAAGGGCGAAGGCTTTGCGTTTTGTGGGTTTAGGTACATCTTGCTTGCTAGTCATTTCAACACCTGTTACTGTATCAAAAAGACACAAGCGAGTTGTTAGTGGACATACAGAATAAAGATCAAGTCGAAATCTTTTAACTTGTGTGTCCCACGGATGGCGCCAAATGATCAAGCATAGAATAATCGGGTTGGGTTTAACTCTCCGGTCCGGAGTACCATGAATAACCCCCTGCAAGATGAGTGTAACATCCCGCCTTTTTCCATTTACTTTTCCGTTTAACTATTTAAGTTCCGTTATATGTTTATAACACATCTCGTTAATACGCGTTTGAATTATCTCGTTTAGGTAATTCCCGTACCCGTTTCCTAAGTTGAGGGACTAAAGTTGCCAAATGGAGAAAGAGATGACTAGGTCAACTAGTCAACTCTTTCCTCTCCATTCATTTTATCACCTCCCAAATAATACTTCACCTTTTTCTCTCAAAACCCTCAAACCTTCAATCATCATCCAAATTCGTTCAAGAAGGATTCGATCAAAACAAATTGCATATTTGAACTCCTCGTGATCTCCTCTTCGTTTCCATACCGATTTCATCAATTTTGGGTAACTTTCTAAAATCACTAATCTTTGTGTTCTTGAGATTTTTAAAGTTATAAGTTTGTTAATTAGTGTCTATGGCTCAAGTCTAGTTTGTTTATGTGTTTTGTATGCTCGTTTTTGATATTTTGAAGTAACTAGTTCATATGGAAAGTTAACATGTTTAATCTTGAGTTTTAAGTGTTTATATGTTGTTTGATGTTATGAGTTCATGTTTTAATCTTGTTCCTAGTGTTACTAGCTTCATTTGGATGTAAAGATTGATCAAAGAAACCCCTTAAACTTGATTATGAAATTTGGTGATTTTTGGTTAGGGTTTCATGAACTAAGAATGAATTTTTGATGCATTAAATGACATGAAATGTTAATGGTAAGTGTTAGGTTGTGTTGTATGCTTAATTACCTTCGAAACGGCATATTGTTCATGTAATTTGGTTGCCGAATCATTAAATGGCATTTATGACTTGTGTGTATTGAATGAGGGTCACTAAATGCGGTTTTTGGTTGTTGTATGTGAAAGTTTAATTGATAATAAGTGCATAGTTATGTTCCTTGTCAAAATACCTTTCCGGTGATATAAAATACATGCCTTGAATGTTTGCGGTTTGTAAATTGTGTGGGTTTGAGTTTTGATTCGTGTACTTAGGAGTTCAGCAAGCAGGGCCTGAAATCATGCCTAGACGCCGTCCCAGGAATCAGGACGCCGTCCTGCCCTTAAAACCTAGACGCCGTCTAGGCTACCAAGACGCCGTCTTGCTCTTTAAAATGGGACGCCGTCTAGCCTAATTGGGACGCCGTCCCATTTCACTAAAGTGGGCTGTTTGCGAGGCCTTTTGACATAAAATGTTTAGGACGTTCTAGACCTCCAGTTTACGTGTAACTTGTTTTAACATGCTTATATATGATTAAAAACTTCAGAAAATTTGTCCGAGACCCGACCCGAACGCGTTGACTTTTTCGTTGACTTTGACCCGACCAAGTTTGACTTTTTGTCAAACTTAACCAATTGATTATGCAATCTTCCTAACATGCCTTTATACTTGTATCTTGCATGAAACTTGACAAATTGCTTCACATGCTATATTAATCGAGTCGTATTGAGCCATAGGACTAATTGAACAACTTTGACCCTTCGTGACTATCGTTATTGATACAACCTATTTGTTTAGGTCGAGACTAGCATTGTTCTTTGCACGTTTACTTGTTGAAGTACTTTTACACTCTTGCAATCAAAGGTGAGATCATAGTCCCACTTTTACTCTTTTTGAACTTATATTGGGATGAGAAAACATAAACGATTCTTTTGAACTAAGTGAACACAAGAACGGGAAAACAAACATTCTACATACGAGTTTAGAACGAAAATCCTCAATCCGATTATCATTAGTTACATCAGATGGTGTAAGCGAGAACTTATGTTATATGGCCATATGGGTTTGACAAACCCTCATTCAAACGGTTCGCTACCGTTTACGAATGAAATATATTTTCGGGAACAGTGTTGTTCTAGCACTAATTGATGGGGTATTCAACGGACGGAACGTTAAGCTTTGATAATTGGGTGCTCGTGAATATTAACTTTTAGAATGTACTATGGCTTTATCGATGTTGCAAATCTTGTGGTTCAACTTACTATTACTCATTTAATTATTTAAACCTATGATTTCACCAACGTTTTCGTTGACAGATTCTCTATGTTTTTCTCAGGTCCTTGAACTTAAGTGATACATGCTTCCGCACATACTTTTTGATACTTGCATTGGATGTCGAGTATACTTGCATACGTGGAGCGTCTTTTTGGCTATTTTAAACTATGTCGCGCGTGTTTCATATGAATAATAACTTTTGTTATGTACTTGTCTTGGGAATTACTTTTGTAAACATTGGAACATCCTTTATGGATTGTATGCGACATATTTTCGGTCAAACGTTATCTTAAAGACTTATAATCAGGTAATGGGACCCACGTAGCCGACGCCGTCACTTGACGATTTGTCGGGGTCGCTACAATGAGGATCTCAGCCTTGGTTGTAGGGATTTAGAGTTCATTTGTGTCCCCCCCGAGTCATAGGGTACATAGGTGAATCTAGACTACAACCGGCATATAGACTGAAGTAGGAATTATTTGACAAATTGTGCATTTATACTCGAACTCTCTTACTCATATCTACTCTTATCCTATCTAAATCTTGCGTTGTATAATTTAATTGACACGCCACCTTGACTATATGATGTAATGTCGAATGCACATATGAATTAGGGTAATATAATTCCCGGAAATTATATTACGGTGACTCATATGAACATACCGACATTATGACATAAAGAATTTAAGGCGGGTCAAGGATAATTTTCTCTTTATCTTTATCCCATATCACGGTTAGTATTATTTAGAATACTAACCAACGGTATTCTTTTGTTTTGAAGGAACAATGGCTCCTCGTCGTGTACGCCGCAATGAAACTCCCGAACAAGCTCTCGAACGGATGATAGCTACCGCCGTAGATGCGGCCATGGCCGGTCACTCTTCCAACAACAATAACAATAACAACAACCACAACCACAACAACAACAACAATGGGGCCGGTAACTCAAACGAGGGATGCTCCTACAAAGCTTTCATGGGGTGCAAACCTCACACTTATGATGGAACCGGTGGACCGGTTGTGCTTACTCGTTGGTTTGAACAAACCGAGGCCGTCTTTAGCATAAGCGGTTGTCGGGATCAAGACAAGGTCAAATACTCCACCCACACGTTCTCCGGTGTTGCTCTCACTTGGTGGAACACCTATGTTCAATCGGTGGGTACCGATGAAGCTCATGCCCTCTCTTGGGCCGATCTAAAGGAAAAGATGATTGTTGAATATTTTCCGCGCGAAGAAACCCGAAAGCTTGAGGAAGAACTAAGAGCTTTGAAAGCGGTCGGAAACGATCTTAAAGCTTATAATCAACGCTTCGCCGAACTATCCTTGATGTGTCCTAATCTTGTTAACCCCGAATCTCAAAGGATTGAGCTCTACATGCTCGGTCTTCCAAAAAGCATCAAACAAGGGGTGATGTCATCCAAACCCACTACTCATCAAGCCGCTATGAACATGGCTCGCCAACTAATTGAAACGGTTGACGAAGTCGTAGTTCCGGCACCTAAGGCCGAGGACAAGTCGGGTGGCAACAAAAGGAAATGGGAAGCCACTCCATCAACTAACTACAACAACAACACCTCCACCAAAAAGCCCTTCAACAACGACGGCAAGAAGGGTTATGTCGGAAACTTACCTTTTTGCAACAAATGCCACAAGCATCATCACGGTGAATGTAACAAGCTAGTTTGTCACCGTTGCCAAGGTGTTGGTCATAGGGCCAACAATTGCACAAGCGTCGCCCCCGTTGCTCGAAAGGGGCCCAATCCTCCAAAAACGGTCACTTGTTACGAATGTGGCCAAACGGGCCATTATAAGAACGAATGCCCGAAAAAGAAAGCCAACCCCAACAACCGAGGCCGAGCCTTTAACATCAACACCGAGGAAGCCCGAGATGACAATGAACTAGTCACGGGTACGTTTCTTCTCAACAACACTTATGTTACTTGCTTATTCGATTCGGGTGCCGATAAATGTTTTGTGTCTAAGACTTTGGCTCCTACTCTTTGCACTCCACCACACCCCTTAGATACTACTTATTCTATCGAAGTGGCCGACGGAAAACTCTTAAGTGCCGACACGTATTACCGGGGGTGTACTTTAAACATTTTGGGTAATGAATTTGAAATTGACTTGATACCCATGGGACTAGGGAGTTTTGATGTAATAATCGGTATGAATTGGATGGTTAAAAATAAATCTCACATTCTTTGTGATCTTAACGCAATCCGAATTCCTATCGAGAATGGTGAACCTTTGATCGTCTATGGTGATAAGAGTTGCACCGGACTCAACCTCGTTTCGTGTGTTAAAGTTAGAAAACTACTCCGTAAGGGTTGTTTTGCGATCCTTGATCACGTTAAGAAAGTCGAGTCCGATGAGAAGCACATCGATGATGTGCCAATTGTTAGTGACTATTCCGATGTATTTCCCGACGAATTGCCGGGTCTTCCGCCTCATCGACCGGTTGAATTCCAAATCGATCTTATTCCGGGAGCCGCACCCGTAGCACGTGCACCGTATAGACTTGCTCCATCCGAAATGCAAGAATTGCAAAGTCAAATCCAAGAACTACTTGATCGTGGTTTTATCCAACCTAGCCATTCACCTTGGGGCGCTCCGATTTTGTTTGTTAAAAAGAAAGACGGATCCCTACGAATGTGCATTGATTATCGTGAACTAAATAAATTGACGGTTAAGAACCGATATCCTCTTCCTCGCATCGATGACCTCTTTGATCAACTACAAGGGTCTTGTGTATATTCGAAAATCGATCTCCGCTCGGGTTACCATCAATTGAGGGTTAAGGGGGAAGATGTAGTGACCCGTCCTTATCCCCCTGGACGTAGTCATCAACATCCGGTTCCATTACGATGATCGACACCAAGTAATGTCCTTAATTTGAGCTAATGCACAGCGGAAGACTTAATTCGTACCTGAGAATAACATGCTTTAAAATGTCAACATAGAGTTGGTGAGATATATAGGTTTGATGCTAGCAGCGTTATAACTATGGACCACAAGATTTAAAGTTTATAAACATAATACACTCGCAAGTGTATGAAAAGCATTCTAAGTAATGGGCACCCGGTAACTAGCCTTAACAAGAGTGTGTACCCCTGAGTTATAATAATATGTGCACCGAATCAAGTGCGTTCCGTTAACCTCGAAGTACTAAACACCCGTTCTTCTAGTTTACTAGAACAACATCTGGGTGAGGGTGTAAAACCCGATAGATCTATCTTTAGGATTCGCGCCTACCAGTTCATAAACCAATAGTTAAAGTTACCAAGCTAGGGGATTTTTGATTCAAACCCATGTAGAACGTAATTTTAGTCACTTGTGTCCATAACGTAAAACATTTATAAAAACAGTGCATGTATTCTCAGCCCAAAATATTTAGAGTTTAAAAGGGGACTATATACTCACCTAATGTATTTTGTAGTAAAAATACATATAACATCATTGATCAAGTTTAAGATTGGCCTCGGATTCATGAACCTATATCATTCATATATATATTAACACATCTAATAATCGAATAGATATATATTAGTGACATAAATGTTATCTTAATAAATTACGTGTTTCATTAATAATTTAATTAAATATATTTATTTTATATACTTTAAATAAATAATTTGTAAAAATATTAATATAGTTTTATTATGTAAAATTTTATAGAACTAATTTTTATTATAACAATAATAATATTATCAATAGTAAGGTTGATAATAATATTATAATAATATTAATGATACTAGTAAAAAATGATAATAATAATAATAATAATAATAATAATGTCAAAATAATAGTAATAATAATAATAATAATAATAAAATAAGAATAAAGAGTTACATATATTTATCATGTTATTGTATTAGTAAACATATTAACCAAAATTTTAATACTTTAATAATATTTAATTATCATAATAATAATAGTTAATAATAATAATAATAATAATAAGGAACATTAGACTACCTTAAAAGAGTCTTAAAAAAAATAGATGTCACAGCTGAGAATCGAACTCATGACCACCCGTTCACCCATCAAGCACACAACCAGCTGAACCATTCTGTTTAACTCTTTTAATTCCCTTCCCATATTTTTTTATAAGCTGTATTAATTCGGTTTCCATTTTGCATTTATTCCCACTCCTTCATTTCGTCCCAATTTTAATTATGCTTACGGCCCACTAACAGTCCATTAATAATTTGAGGTCCATTTAGTAAATTATTGTGTAATATAAAAATTAAAAAGATGCAGGCCTCAGAATCGAACCCGAGACCTGTTGGCTAGTAACATAGGTTCGAACCATCTGCACCACTCACCAATTCTGTTTTAATATGTAAGTGCATTATATTTAATATGTACAGTCATATTCATCGTCTTCCTCATAATTCCACCAACAAACTCGTGACTCAGTTTCATCATTGAATTTTCCTTGTATCTCCATCGTGGTGTACCATCGTGATATCCCTCGACAGAAGTAGGTTTGAAACGAAGAAGGGAAAAGAAAAAAAAAAAAAAAAAAAAAAAATTAACGAGTGGCACATGAAATCACGAAAATAATAAATGGGTTTAAAGGTGTGTTTTGGAGATGATGTTTAAGGGGTGTACTGTGGTTGGGGGTGACAGATGACAGAAGTATAGATATGGTTTAGAGATGAGTGTCACTTGGTGGTCGAACTTATATTAAGTGGTGGTTCGTTGTGGTTACAGAAAACGAAAGGGATAGTGAGAGAAAGAGGGTGGTGGACTAGTGAAAGTGGCGGTTATGTGGTTGTTCGATGGGTGTGATAATTCGGCAGCAGGTGGCCATGGGTCGGTTATAGTGATTTTTAGCTTGGCTCGAACAAAAGGAAACCCAGTTGCAATTGTTGATGAAGGTGGTTTGATGGAAGTAGCAACATGGTGGTTAAGCTTGATGGTTAATGGATTGTTAGGGTGGAAATAGTTTAGTCGTTTAAGAATAATCAAGGAGGTGAGTGAGTTTTGGTTGGTGATTCTAAAAGGAAGAGATTGAGAGATGAAGATGGTTACATATGTTATTACTCTGTATCTCCCATTTCAAATGTATATAAGTAAATATATATCAAAAAGTTGTATAAAGTAACAAAAATAGTAATTGCAAAATAATAATTAGTTATAGTTATATTATAAACGTGCATAAATGATAAAAAATATCTAATCACTATTTTGCCGACATTTTTTATCCCGAATGGCTATATCGTGTCCATTGCTAAACAGTTGTGATATAAAAGTGTGCCCTAAACAATCCAAATTTTTAAATTAGATGTCTCTATTTATTTCAGTCATTATGATATAAAATTCAGTCATTGATTAATAAATAAAAATTACACTAATTATTCACTCCCCACCCCAAGTAAAATACAAAAAGTTTTAAAATTGAACAAACAACTTCTGAATATATTATAAATAAACATAAAATTCGTAAAGCTCATTTAATATCAATTAAGTGGACATTGAGCGTTACTATTGTTTACTAAATACATTGAAATCACAAAATATATATTCTATACACTTTATTTATATGTATATATACTTTCTGAATAATATTTATTATATATTATTATTATTTACATAATTAACTCTGACAATAACAACATAATTTATAAAATAAAATATATATATATATATATTTATTTAGATACATACATATCTATACATAGATGTTCGTGAATCGTCGGACATGGTCAAAGGGTAACTAATTATCCAAATAGGGATTTCAAATTTTCCAAACTCAAAAATTACAGATTTTGCTTATCGTGTCGAAAACATATAAAGTTTAAGGTTTAAATTTGGTCGGAAATTTCCGGGTCGTTACAGTACCCACCTGTTAAAGAAATTTCGTCCTCGAAATTTGGTAGAGGTTGTCATAAATATCAATAAGAATGTTTTCATGACGAATATGAGGTATTAATGGAGTTTTATCAGTATTAAAAGATATAGATAAATTAATTCGATCATTTGAAGCGCACGAGTGAAGCTATCACAAAAGAGTGAAATGAGTAAATATAGAATTATTGTAACTGATGACGTGATTGGGATGATTTCCGGAATTTTACAGAAAGAAAATCGTCGTAATAAGATTTAATTTTGCGATGATTAGGAAATCAAAATCTTCTTCGATTAATGCAATAATCTGTTCTGATTTCTCTGTCGGATATATTGCAATAAATTCACCCCCTTCGTTACCTTATTCTCCACATCTTTTATTCTTTCTTCCTCTACTCATTCTTAATATGCTCCATCCAATCCTGATTCTTATTATACTTCTAACTTTCATATCTTTCATTCTTCTCTTTCATCTGCCGCCAGAAGAATCTATTCACCTTTATGATTTCCTTGAAATTATAATGTTTTGGAATTGAATAGAATGTAAGAGCCGTGTAACAAGGCATATGATGACGGTACTGTGAATCATCACATTCCATTAGAAACTTAACATGACTTACTGTAATATAATGAAGTTGATCAGGTTCCATTATATTATACTAATTCATGCATCAGTTCCCAACACTACTTCAGAACATCCCTATTTTAAACTCGAAGGTTTCAGAATTTATAAACTAATGTAGTTTCTTTTTATATTGTTACGCAGATGTTACGAAGTGATAAATGATTTTAGATGGGAATAATATCTCCCGAAATTTGAAGAATATGCATAACGGAAGATATGAAATATCTTATAATCTCTACGACCAAATGTTGATGAAGAATATCATCCAAAAAGGTTTAGAATAAGGAGTAGGGTTCTTACTAACGTTTTTAGCAGGCACTGAATCATTTGAATCTTTTGAAGTCGAGTTTAGTTCTCATGATTTGTTCACGGTTTCCTTCATACTTTGCTCAATCCGTTTTCCAATTTCAACCCTTCTCTTTTTCAGAGCTTCTTCAACATACTTTACTTCATCGTAAACTTTTGACTGTTAAGGTTGTTTACGGTTTTTGCTGCTTCATTAACATTTCAAGAATTACTTCATAGTCCAGGGTGTTTTTCAGAAATTTCACATTCACAATATGCGATTCTTTAGAGATAAACGTTTTCGGTATAACTGGGAGAATTTCTACGAGATTTTCAAAATACTGATTGCGGATTTCGCCAAAGAGATAACGAGTTGCTGGTACATCTGTTGATGGTGTTTGTGAAATATAAAAGGTTCTCCGGTAACGACGGCGAACAGACAAGGTGTAAATATTGAGGTTATAGTAGGAGTAGTCTTACTGAGAAGTCGAAGTGAAGCTGTGACAAAATTAGCTTCTTGAAAAGAAATTGTAGGGTTGCTTTTGCTAATGAAAGATAAGGAATTCGACGAGGATAGTTTTTAACTATAACTTTGGTTTCGAAAGTTTTTCAGGTGTACAACTGTATGCATAAATCTTTCTTCCGTAGACGAGGTGCGGCTGGTTCAACTTCTCGATCGAGGTGTTTTTAAGAATCATGAAAAGATTTGAACGAGGATTGTAATTGTCTAGATACAAATGAGATTTAAGATGAAATCAAGTGGCAAACTTGAAGAGTAGTTTAGTTTCATATGTTATAATCAATATTTTAATTCATTTTAATTATCCAAAGTTAGCAGTCTAATTGTCCAATGGTCCAATGATCCAATATATTCATATATAATTTAATACATATAATTAATACGTATCGTGACCCGTGTACCGGTCTCGGTGTCGATCACAACTCAAACAATATATATATTTCGGAATCCACCTCAACCCTGTATAGTCAACTATAGAGTGTCTATGGTCGTTCCGAAATATATATATAGATGGGTCGATATGATAGGTCGAAACCTTGTATACGTGTCCCGTTATTTAAAGTGCGTAAAAGTAAATGACAGAAATTAAATGACGATAAATAAAATTGCGAGAATGTAAATTGCGAGAATGTAAAGTGCGAGAATATAAATTGCGATAAATTAAATGTTAATCAGTTAGCTGGGAACAGTTAGCCGGAACAGTTAGCGTGGAATCCTTAACAGATTTTTAATTAGTTAAATCGTGTGTTTCTAACAATTTTATTATATCCAATGTTTTCTTCATTATGCCACTTGTTGGATTCTAATGATTTAAAATCTAAATATGAAATTTTGAATGAAAATGGTTATTCTGTGATGAATGGATACGTATATCGGTGATTGTAGGTAGGATAGTAAATAACCGTTGAATCAGATTCGAAGAATGTACAGTGTAACTTGTTAATGTGAATTTTAAATATTCCTCGAGTACTACCCACCCGTTAAAATATTCTCATCATTAACAGTTTGTACGGAAGAAGTTTTAATTACAATCTTTATGAAAATATACTTGCATATATATTTTATTCGGATGTAATCGTGGATTTAATGAGTCAATAGGATATTAAACTCATTTGATTTCTCGTTAATACTAGATTTCATAATCTCTAAAACTTTAGAAATTACATAATCGTCATGTTGAACGAAGATAAATGAGGTAAAACGATACGTAAAGCGAAGATAATCGATGTAGAACGATATGTAGAACGAAGGTAAAGTAGATAGAACGATACGTAAAACGATGATTAGGCTCGAGGTACAGAATGAGATGTTGAGGCAGGTGATGTTGAAACTTGGGTTGTTGGTGGTACTGGTGTTGATGTTGGTGCCGGTGATGTTGCTGGAGCTGTTAAGTTTTGCACCGTATTCTCCAAAACTACTACTCGAGCGCGAAGTTCGTTGACTTCTTCTACTAACCCTGGCCGGTTATTAGTGTGAGATGGAGGTTGGATATGTTCTCTGGTCCCGTTAATGGTAGTCTCAAGACGAAAAATTCTTGCAACGAGGGTATAAACAGTATTGCGAACAGGCTCGCCGGTGAGCGGGTCGAGTATTCCGACATTAGGCGGTAGATTCGGCTCATGATATGGAGTACCTTCTTCAATTCTCCATAGAGTAAGTATTGCGCGAACCCATCCCCACCTTCTAAAGAAATCACAGTAGTTGATCGGTTGGTGCGCTCCCGTCACACTATCTTCGGAGTCAGAGGGACTTTGTCGATTTGTGGAGGCCATCGTACGCGATCACAGAAAGATTTTTGGTATGAAAAGCTTTAGTGAGAGCAATGAGAGTTGGATGGTATACTCAAATGCATAATATGAATAAATATATATAGTACCAGGATCCCTTAAATTACGGAGAAATTTACGGAAAATCTTAGGCAAAGTTTACCGTAATAGATACGCTAGGATATGAATTTGTCTATACACTATCAATGCAGTAAATGCAATAAGACGTGTCTAGACTTAAGCAGGCAATCCCTAAAGATAATAAGCAGATGGTTTCCGACTAGAAATGATAAGCAAAACTTTTTGGCAGGTAGACACGGTCAAAGTCCAGACTCACTAATGTATCCTAACAACTACTAGTCAGACACACTAATGCAAGGCCTGGTTCACTAAGACCAACGCTCTGATACCATCTGTAGTGACCCGTCCTTATCCCCCTGGACGTAGTCATCAACATCCGGTTCCATTACGATGATCGACACCAAGTAATGTCCTTAATTTGAGCTAATGCACAGCGGAAGACTTAATTCGTACCTGAGAATAACATGCTTTAAAATGTCAACATAGAGTTGGTGAGATATATAGGTTTGATGCTAGCAGCGTTATAACTATGGACCACAAGATTTAAAGTTTATAAACATAATACACTCGCAAGTGTATGAAAAGCATTCTAAGTAATGGGCACCCGGTAACTAGCCTTAACAAGAGTGTGTACCCCTGAGTTATAATAATATGTGCACCGAATCAAGTGCGTTCCGTTAACCTCGAAGTACTAAACACCCGTTCTTCTAGTTTACTAGAACAACATCTGGGTGAGGGTGTAAAACCCGATAGATCTATCTTTAGGATTCGCGCCTACCAGTTCATAAACCAATAGTTAAAGTTACCAAGCTAGGGGATTTTTGATTCAAACCCATGTAGAACGTAATTTTAGTCACTTGTGTCCATAACGTAAAACATTTATAAAAACAGTGCATGTATTCTCAGCCCAAAATATTTAGAGTTTAAAAGGGGACTATATACTCACCTAATGTATTTTGTAGTAAAAATACATATAACATCATTGATCAAGTTTAAGATTGGCCTCGGATTCATGAACCTATATCATTCATATATATATTAACACATCTAATAATCGAATAGATATATATTAGTGACATAAATGTTATCTTAATAAATTACGTGTTTCATTAATAATTTAATTAAATATATTTATTTTATATACTTTAAATAAATAATTTGTAAAAATATTAATATAGTTTTATTATGTAAAATTTTATAGAACTAATTTTTATTATAACAATAATAATATTATCAATAGTAAGGTTGATAATAATATTATAATAATATTAATGATACTAGTAAAAAATGATAATAATAATAATAATAATAATAATAATAATGTCAAAATAATAGTAATAATAATAATAATAATAATAAAATAAGAATAAAGAGTTACATATATTTATCATGTTATTGTATTAGTAAACATATTAACCAAAATTTTAATACTTTAATAATATTTAATTATCATAATAATAATAGTTAATAATAATAATAATAATAATAAGGAACATTAGACTACCTTAAAAGAGTCTTAAAAAAAATAGATGTCACAGCTGAGAATCGAACTCATGACCACCCGTTCACCCATCAAGCACACAACCAGCTGAACCATTCTGTTTAACTCTTTTAATTCCCTTCCCATATTTTTTTATAAGCTGTATTAATTCGGTTTCCATTTTGCATTTATTCCCACTCCTTCATTTCGGCCCAATTTTAATTATGCTTACGGCCCACTAACAGTCCATTAATAATTTGAGGTCCATTTAGTAAATTATTGTGTAATATAAAAATTAAAAAGATGCAGGCCTCAGAATCGAACCCGAGACCTGTTGGCTAGTAACATAGGTTCGAACCATCTGCACCACTCACCAATTCTGTTTTAATATGTAAGTGCATTATATTTAATATGTACAGTCATATTCATCGTCTTCCTCATAATTCCACCAACAAACTCGTGACTCAGTTTCATCATTGAATTTTCCTTGTATCTCCATCGTGGTGTACCATCGTGATATCCCTCGACAGAAGTAGGTTTGAAACGAAGAAGGGAAAAGAAAAAAAAAAAAAAAAAAAAAAAAAAATTAACGAGTGGCACATGAAATCACGAAAATAATAAATGGGTTTAAAGGTGTGTTTTGGAGATGATGTTTAAGGGGTGTACTGTGGTTGGGGGTGACAGATGACAGAAGTATAGATATGGTTTAGAGATGAGTGTCACTTGGTGGTCGAACTTATATTAAGTGGTGGTTCGTTGTGGTTACAGAAAACGAAAGGGATAGTGAGAGAAAGAGGGTGGTGGACTAGTGAAAGTGGCGGTTATGTGGTTGTTCGATGGGTGTGATAATTCGGCAGCAGGTGGCCATGGGTCGGTTATAGTGATTTTTAGCTTGGCTCGAACAAAAGGAAACCCAGTTGCAATTGTTGATGAAGGTGGTTTGATGGAAGTAGCAACATGGTGGTTAAGCTTGATGGTTAATGGATTGTTAGGGTGGAAATAGTTTAGTCGTTTAAGAATAATCAAGGAGGTGAGTGAGTTTTGGTTGGTGATTCTAAAAGGAAGAGATTGAGAGATGAAGATGGTTACATATGTTATTACTCTGTATCTCCCATTTCAAATGTATATAAGTAAATATATATCAAAAAGTTGTATAAAGTAACAAAAATAGTAATTGCAAAATAATAATTAGTTATAGTTATATTATAAACGTGCATAAATGATAAAAAATATCTAATCACTATTTTGCCGACATTTTTTATCCCGAATGGCTATATCGTGTCCATTGCTAAACAGTTGTGATATAAAAGTGTGCCCTAAACAATCCAAATTTTTAAATTAGATGTCTCTATTTATTTCAGTCATTATGATATAAAATTCAGTCATTGATTAATAAATAAAAATTACACTAATTATTCACTCCCCACCCCAAGTAAAATACAAAAAGTTTTAAAATTGAACAAACAACTTCTGAATATATTATAAATAAACATAAAATTCGTAAAGCTCATTTAATATCAATTAAGTGGACATTGAGCGTTACTATTGTTTACTAAATACATTGAAATCACAAAATATATATTCTATACACTTTATTTATATGTATATATACTTTCTGAATAATATTTATTATATATTATTATTATTTACATAATTAACTCTGACAATAACAACATAATTTATAAAATAAAATATATATATATATTTATTTAGATACATACATATCTATACATAGATGTTCGTGAATCGTCGGACATGGTCAAAGGGTAACTAATTATCCAAATAGGGATTTCAAATTTTCCAAACTCAAAAATTACAGATTTTGCTTATCGTGTCGAAAACATATAAAGTTTAAGGTTTAAATTTGGTCGGAAATTTCCGGGTCGTTACAGAAGATGTCTCCAAAACCGCTTTCCGAACTCGTTATGGTAGTTATGAATTCCTTGTCATGCCATTTGGTCTCACTAACGCACCGGCGGTGTTCATGGATCTTATGAACCGCGTGTGCAAACCGTATCTCGATAAATTCGTTATTGTGTTCATCGATGACATATTGATCTATTCCAAAAATGAAGAAGAGCACGAACAACATCTCCGACTTGTGCTTGAACTTTTAAGACAAGAACAACTCTATGCCAAATTCTCCAAGTGTGAATTTTGGTTAAAGGAAGTTCAATTTCTTGGTCATGTTGTAAGTGACCAAGGTATTAAAGTCGATCCAACGAAAATCGAAGCCATTAGCAAATGGGAGACTCCTACTACTCCTACTCACATTCGTCAATTTTTGGGTCTCGCCGGGTACTATCGTAGATTCATCGAAAATTTCTCTTTGGTTGCACGTCCTCTAACCGCATTGACTCACAAGGGAAAGAAATTCATTTGGGCGACCGAACATGAATCCGCATTCCAAATCTTGAAAACGAAGCTAACCACCGCTCCTATCTTGTCACTTCCCGAAGGCAATGATGACTTTGTTGTGTATTGCGACGTCTCAAAACATGGTTTTGGGTGTGTATTGATGCAACGAACGAAAGTCATTGCTTATGCCTCTCGACAACTCAAAATTCATGAACGAAACTACACGACGCATGATCTCGAACTCGGAGCCGTTTTCTTTGCACTTAAAATGTGGAGACACTATCTTTATGGAACCAAGAGTACTATCTTCACCGATCACAAAAGCCTTCAACACATTTTCGATCAAAAGCAACTAAACATGAGACAACGAAGGTGGATTGAAACCTTAAACGATTACGATTGCGAGCTTCGTTACCATCCCGGGAAGGCAAATGTAGTAGCCGATGCCTTAAGTCGAAAAGAAAGAGCGGTGCCTCTTCGTGTCCGAGCTTTAAACATCACCATTCACACCAACCTTAATAGCCAAATTCGGGTAGCCCAAGATGAGGCTCTCAAGGATGAAAACATCTCTCTCGAACACTTGAACGTCCTCACCTCTCGATTCGAAGTTAAAGAAACCGGACTCCGATATTTCGCCGGAAGAATTTGGGTGCCTAGTTATGGGGATCTACGAAGCCTTATTTTAGATGAAGCCCATAAGTCACGATACTCGATTCACCCCGGTGCCAATAAGATGTACCACGACCTTAAACAACTATATTGGTGGCCGAACATCAAAAGGGACGTAGCTACTTATGTTTCCAAGTGTTTGACATGTTCCAAAGTCAAAGCCGAACACCAAAGACCGTCCGGACTACTTCAACAACCCGAGATCCCGCAATGGAAGTGGGAAAGGATAACGATGGATTTTATCACCAAGCTACCAAAAACGACGGGCGGTTATGATACCATTTGGGTTATTGTTGACCGTCTCACCAAATCCGCACACTTCCTTGCCATGAAAGAAACGGACAAAATGGAGAAACTTGCACAACTTTACATTAAGGAGATCGTAGCCCGACACGGTGTACCTTTATCGATTATCTCCGACCGAGATGGCCGTTTCGTTTCTAGATTTTGGCGTACATTGCAAGAAGCGTTGGGAACGCGTTTAGACATGAGCACCGCATATCATCCTCAAACCGATGGACAAAGCGAACGTACAATTCAAACCTTAGAGGACATGTTACGAGCTTGCGTGGTTGATTTCGGAAAAGCTTGGGACAAGCACTTACCTCTCGCCGAGTTCTCTTACAACAATAGTTATCACGCGAGTATTAAAGCCGCACCTTTTGAAGCGCTATATGGCCGCAAATGTCGTTCACCTCTTTGTTGGGCCGAAGTAGGCGACGTGCAAATCACCGGACCCGAACTCATTCACGAAACCACCGAGAAAATCGTTCAAATCCGAGATAGGCTTAGGACGGCCCGAAGTCGTCAAAAGAGCTATACCGACAAACGACGCAACGATCTTGAATTTCAAGTCGGTGACCGAGTAATGTTAAAAGTCGCACCTTGGAAGGGTGTAATCCGTTTTGGGAAACGCGGGAAGCTAAATCCGCGGTATATTGGTCCTTTCGAAATCTTGGAGCGTATTGGAACCGTTGCTTATCGTTTAGATCTCCCGCCTCAATTGAACTCCGTTCATCCTACTTTCCATGTATCTAACTTGAAAAAGTGTCTTGCCGAACCCGATATCGTCATCCCTCTCGAAGAACTTACTATTGATGACAAACTTCATTTTGTGGAGGAACCGGTTGAAATTGTGGGCACCTCCGTCAAGACATTGAAACAAAGCCGAATCCCGATTGTCAAGGTTCGTTGGAATGCCAAAAGGGGACCCGAGTTTACTTGGGAAAGACAAGATCAAATGCAAAGGAAGTATCCTCATCTATTCGTGAATTCGAAAACGCAAGATCTCGAGGAAGAAACAACGACTACTACGCCTACTTAAATTTCGGGACGAAATTTCTTTTAAGGTGTAGGTAATGTAACATCCCGCCTTTTTCCATTTACTTTTCCGTTTAACTATTTAAGTTCCGTTATATGTTTATAACACATCTCGTTAATACGCGTTTGAATTATCTCGTTTAGGTAATTCCCGTACCCGTTTCCTAAGTTGAGGGACTAAAGTTGCCAAATGGAGAAAGAGATGACTAGGTCAACTAGTCAACTCTTTCCTCTCCATTCATTTTATCACCTCCCAAATAATACTTCACCTTTTTCTCTCAAAACCCTCAAACCTTCAATCATCATCCAAATTCGTTCAAGAAGGATTCGATCAAAACAAATTGCATATTTGAACTCCTCGTGATCTCCTCTTCGTTTCCATACCGATTTCATCAATTTTGGGTAACTTTCTAAAATCACTAATCTTTGTGTTCTTGAGATTTTTAAAGTTATAAGTTTGTTAATTAGTGTCTATGGCTCAAGTCTAGTTTGTTTATGTGTTTTGTATGCTCGTTTTTGATATTTTGAAGTAACTAGTTCATATGGAAAGTTAACATGTTTAATCTTGAGTTTTAAGTGTTTATATGTTGTTTGATGTTATGAGTTCATGTTTTAATCTTGTTCCTAGTGTTACTAGCTTCATTTGGATGTAAAGATTGATCAAAGAAACCCCTTAAACTTGATTATGAAATTTGGTGATTTTTGGTTAGGGTTTCATGAACTAAGAATGAATTTTTGATGCATTAAATGACATGAAATGTTAATGGTAAGTGTTAGGTTGTGTTGTATGCTTAATTACCTTCGAAACGGCATATTGTTCATGTAATTTGGTTGCCGAATCATTAAATGGCATTTATGACTTGTGTGTATTGAATGAGGGTCACTAAATGCGGTTTTTGGTTGTTGTATGTGAAAGTTTAATTGATAATAAGTGCATAGTTATGTTCCTTGTCAAAATACCTTTCCGGTGATATAAAATACATGCCTTGAATGTTTGCGGTTTGTAAATTGTGTGGGTTTGAGTTTTGATTCGTGTACTTAGGAGTTCAGCAAGCAGGGCCTGAAATCATGCCTAGACGCCGTCCCAGGAATCAGGACGCCGTCCTGCCCTTAAAACCTAGACGCCGTCTAGGCTACCAAGACGCCGTCTTGCTCTTTAAAATGGGACGCCGTCTAGCCTAATTGGGACGCCGTCCCATTTCACTAAAGTGGGCTGTTTGCGAGGCCTTTTGACATAAAATGTTTAGGACGTTCTAGACCTCCAGTTTACGTGTAACTTGTTTTAACATGCTTATATATGATTAAAAACTTCAGAAAATTTGTCCGAGACCCGACCCGAACGCGTTGACTTTTTCGTTGACTTTGACCCGACCAAGTTTGACTTTTTGTCAAACTTAACCAATTGATTATGAAATCTTCCTAACATGCCTTTATACTTGTATCTTGCATGAAACTTGACAAATTGCTTCACATGCTATATTAATCGAGTTGTATTGAGCCATAGGACTAATTGAACAACTTTGACCCTTCGTGACTATCGTTATTGATACAACCTATTTGTTTAGGTCGAGACTAGCATTGTTCTTTGCACGTTTACTTGTTGAAGTACTTTTACACTCTTGCAATCAAAGGTGAGATCATAGTCCCACTTTTACTCTTTTTGAACTTATATTGGGATGAGAAAACATAAACGATTCTTTTGAACTAAGTGAACACAAGAACGGGAAAACAAACATTCTACATACGAGTTTAGAACGAAAATCCTCAATCCGATTATCATTAGTTACATCAGATGGTGTAAGCGAGAACTTATGTTATATGGCCATATGGGTTTGACAAACCCTCATTCAAACGGTTCGCTACCGTTTACGAATGAAATATATTTTCGGGAACAGTGTTGTTCTAGCACTAATTGATGGGGTATTCAACGGACGGAACGTTAAGCTTTGATAATTGGGTGCTCGTGAATATTAACTTTTAGAATGTACTATGGCTTTATCGATGTTGCAAATCTTGTGGTTCAACTTACTATTACTCATTTACTTATTTAAACCTATGATTTCACCAACGTTTTCGTTGACAGATTCTCTATGTTTTTCTCAGGTCCTTGAACTTAAGTGATACATGCTTCCGCACATACTTTTTGATACTTGCATTGGATGTCGAGTATACTTGCATACGTGGAGCGTCTTTTTGGCTATTTTAAACTATGTCGCGCGTGTTTCATATGAATAATAACTTTTGTTATGTACTTGTCTTGGGAATTACTTTTGTAAACATTGGAACATCCTTTATGGATTGTATGCGACATATTTTCGGTCAAACGTTATCTTAAAGACTTATAATCAGGTAATGGGACCCACGTAGCCGACGCCGTCACTTGACGATTTGTCGGGGTCGCTACAATGAGGATCTCAGCCTTGGTTGTAGGGATTTAGAGTTCATTTGTGTCCCCCCCGAGTCATAGGGTACATAGGTGAATCTAGACTACAACCGGCATATAGACTGAAGTAGGAATTATTTGACAAATTGTGCATTTATACTCGAACTCTCTTACTCATATCTACTCTTATCCTATCTAAATCTTGCGTTGTATAATTTAATTGACACGCCACCTTGACTATATGATGTAATGTCGAATGCACATATGAATTAGGGTAATATAATTCCCGGAAATTATATTACGGTGACTCATATGAACATACCGACATTATGACATAAAGAATTTAAGGCGGGTCAAGGATAATTTTCTCTTTATCTTTATCCCATATCACGGTTAGTATTATTTAGAATACTAACCAACGGTATTCTTTTGTTTTGAAGGAACAATGGCTCCTCGTCGTGTACGCCGCAATGAAACTCCCGAACAAGCTCTCGAACGGATGATAGCTACCGCCGTAGATGCGGCCATGGCCGGTCACTCTTCCAACAACAATAACAATAACAACAACCACAACCACAACAACAACAACAATGGGGCCGGTAACTCAAACGAGGGATGCTCCTACAAAGCTTTCATGGGGTGCAAACCTCACACTTATGATGGAACCGGTGGACCGGTTGTGCTTACTCGTTGGTTTGAACAAACCGAGGCCGTCTTTAGCATAAGCGGTTGTCGGGATCAAGACAAGGTCAAATACTCCACCCACACGTTCTCCGGTGTTGCTCTCACTTGGTGGAACACCTATGTTCAATCGGTGGGTACCGATGAAGCTCATGCCCTCTCTTGGGCCGATCTAAAGGAAAAGATGATTGTTGAATATTTTCCGCGCGAAGAAACCCGAAAGCTTGAGGAAGAACTAAGAGCTTTGAAAGCGGTCGGAAACGATCTTAAAGCTTATAATCAACGCTTCGCCGAACTATCCTTGATGTGTCCTAATCTTGTTAACCCCGAATCTCAAAGGATTGAGCTCTACATGCTCGGTCTTCCAAAAAGCATCAAACAAGGGGTGATGTCATCCAAACCCACTACTCATCAAGCCGCTATGAACATGGCTCGCCAACTAATTGAAACGGTTGACGAAGTCGTAGTTCCGGCACCTAAGGCCGAGGACAAGTCGGGTGGCAACAAAAGGAAATGGGAAGCCACTCCATCAACTAACTACAACAACAACACCTCCACCAAAAAGCCCTTCAACAACGACGGCAAGAAGGGTTATGTCGGAAACTTACCTTTTTGCAACAAATGCCACAAGCATCATCACGGTGAATGTAACAAGCTAGTTTGTCACCGTTGCCAAGGTGTTGGTCATAGGGCCAACAATTGCACAAGCGTCGCCCCCGTTGCTCGAAAGGGGCCCAATCCTCCAAAAACGGTCACTTGTTACGAATGTGGCCAAACGGGCCATTATAAGAACGAATGCCCGAAAAAGAAAGCCAACCCCAACAACCGAGGCCGAGCCTTTAACATCAACACCGAGGAAGCCCGAGATGACAATGAACTAGTCACGGGTACGTTTCTTCTCAACAACACTTATGTTACTTGCTTATTCGATTCGGGTGCCGATAAATGTTTTGTGTCTAAGACTTTGGCTCCTACTCTTTGCACTCCACCACACCCCTTAGATACTACTTATTCTATCGAAGTGGCCGACGGAAAACTCTTAAGTGCCGACACGTATTACCGGGGGTGTACTTTAAACATTTTGGGTAATGAATTTGAAATTGACTTGATACCCATGGGACTAGGGAGTTTTGATGTAATAATCGGTATGAATTGGATGGTTAAAAATAAATCTCACATTCTTTGTGATCTTAACGCAATCCGAATTCCTATCGAGAATGGTGAACCTTTGATCGTCTATGGCGATAAGAGTTGCACCGGACTCAACCTCGTTTCGTGTGTTAAAGTTAGAAAACTACTCCGTAAGGGTTGTTTTGCGATCCTTGATCACGTTAAGAAAGTCGAGTCCGATGAGAAGCACATCGATGATGTGCCAATTGTTAGTGACTATTCCGATGTATTTCCCGACGAATTGCCGGGTCTTCCGCCTCATCGACCGGTTGAATTCCAAATCGATCTTATTCCGGGAGCCGCACCCGTAGCACGTGCACCGTATAGACTTGCTCCATCCGAAATGCAAGAATTGCAAAGTCAAATCCAAGAACTACTTGATCGTGGTTTTATCCAACCTAGCCATTCACCTTGGGGCGCTCCGATTTTGTTTGTTAAAAAGAAAGACGGATCCCTACGAATGTGCATTGATTATCGTGAACTAAATAAATTGACGGTTAAGAACCGATATCCTCTTCCTCGCATCGATGACCTCTTTGATCAACTACAAGGGTCTTGTGTATATTCGAAAATCGATCTCCGCTCGGGTTACCATCAATTGAGGGTTAAGGGGGAAGATGTCTCCAAAACCGCTTTCCGAACTCGTTATGGTAGTTATGAATTCCTTGTCATGCCATTTGGTCTCACTAACGCACCGGCGGTGTTCATGGATCTTATGAACCGCGTGTGCAAACCGTATCTCGATAAATTCGTTATTGTGTTCATCGATGACATATTGATCTATTCCAAAAATGAAGAAGAGCACGAACAACATCTCCGACTTGTGCTTGAACTTTTAAGACAAGAACAACTCTATGCCAAATTCTCCAAGTGTGAATTTTGGTTAAAGGAAGTTCAATTTCTTGGTCATGTTGTAAGTGACCAAGGTATTAAAGTCGATCCAACGAAAATCGAAGCCATTAGCAAATGGGAGACTCCTACTACTCCTACTCACATTCGTCAATTTTTGGGTCTCGCCGGGTACTATCGTAGATTCATCGAAAATTTCTCTTTGGTTGCACGTCCTCTAACCGCATTGACTCACAAGGGAAAGAAATTCATTTGGGCGACCGAACATGAATCCGCATTCCAAATCTTGAAAACGAAGCTAACCACCGCTCCTATCTTGTCACTTCCCGAAGGCAATGATGACTTTGTTGTGTATTGCGACGCCTCAAAACATGGTTTTGGGTGTGTATTGATGCAACGAACGAAAGTCATTGCTTATGCCTCTCGACAACTCAAAATTCATGAACGAAACTACACGACGCATGATCTCGAACTCGGAGCCGTTGTCTTTGCACTTAAAATGTGGAGACACTATCTTTATGGAACCAAGAGTACTATCTTCACCGATCACAAAAGCCTTCAACACATTTTCGATCAAAAGCAACTAAACATGAGACAACGAAGGTGGATTGAAACCTTAAACGATTACGATTGCGAGCTTCGTTACCATCCCGGGAAGGCAAATGTAGTAGCCGATGCCTTAAGTCGAAAAGAAAGAGCGGTGCCTCTTCGTGTCCGAGCTTTAAACATCACCATTCACACCAACCTTAATAGCCAAATTCGGGTAGCCCAAGATGAGGCTCTCAAGGATGAAAACATCTCTCTCGAACACTTGAACGTCCTCACCTCTCGATTCGAAGTTAAAGAAACCGGACTCCGATATTTCGCCGGAAGAATTTGGGTGCCTAGTTATGGGGATCTACGAAGCCTTATTTTAGATGAAGCCCATAAGTCACGATACTCGATTCACCCCGGTGCCAATAAGATGTACCACGACCTTAAACAACTATATTGGTGGCCGAACATCAAAAGGGACGTAGCTACTTATGTTTCCAAGTGTTTGACATGTTCCAAAGTCAAAGCCGAACACCAAAGACCGTCCGGACTACTTCAACAACCCGAGATCCCGCAATGGAAGTGGGAAAGGATAACGATGGATTTTATCACCAAGCTACCAAAAACGACGGGCGGTTATGATACCATTTGGGTTATTGTTGACCGTCTCACCAAATCCGCACACTTCCTTGCCATGAAAGAAACGGACAAAATGGAGAAACTTGCACAACTTTACATTAAGGAGATCGTAGCCCGACACGGTGTACCTTTATCGATTATCTCCGACCGAGATGGTCGTTTCGTTTCTAGATTTTGGCGTACATTGCAAGAAGCGTTGGGAACGCGTTTAGACATGAGCACCGCATATCATCCTCAAACCGATGGACAAAGCGAACGTACAATTCAAACCTTAGAGGACATGTTACGAGCTTGCGTGGTTGATTTCGGAAAAGCTTGGGACAAGCACTTACCTCTCGCCGAGTTCTCTTACAACAATAGTTATCACGCGAGTATTAAAGCCGCACCTTTTGAAGCGCTATATGGCCGCAAATGTCGTTCACCTCTTTGTTGGGCCGAAGTAGGCGACGTGCAAATCACCGGACCCGAACTCATTCACGAAACCACCGAGAAAATCGTTCAAATCCGAGATAGGCTTAGGACGGCCCGAAGTCGTCAAAAGAGCTATACCGACAAACGACGCAACGATCTTGAATTTCAAGTCGGTGACCGAGTAATGTTAAAAGTCGCACCTTGGAAGGGTGTAATCCGTTTTGGGAAACGCGGGAAGCTAAATCCGCGGTATATTGGTCCTTTCGAAATCTTGGAGCGTATTGGAACCGTTGCTTATCGTTTAGATCTCCCGCCTCAATTGAACTCCGTTCATCCTACTTTCCATGTATCTAACTTGAAAAAGTGTCTTGCCGAATCCGATATCGTCATCCCTCTCGAAGAACTTACTATTGATGACAAACTTCATTTTGTGGAGGAACCGGTTGAAATTGTGGGCACCTCCGTCAAGACATTGAAACAAAGCCGAATCCCGATTGTCAAGGTTCGTTGGAATGCCAAAAGGGGACCCGAGTTTACTTGGGAAAGACAAGATCAAATGCAAAGGAAGTATCCTCATCTATTCGTGAATTCGGAAACGCAAGATCTCGAGGAAGAAACAACGACTACTACGCCTACTTAAATTTCGGGACGAAATTTCTTTTAAGGTGTAGGTAATGTAACATCCCGCCTTTTTCCATTTACTTTTCCGTTTAACTATTTAAGTTCCGTTATATGTTTATAACACATCTCGTTAATACGCGTTTGAATTATCTCGTTTAGGTAATTCCCGTACCCGTTTCCTAAGTTGAGGGACTAAAGTTGCCAAATGGAGAAAGAGATGACTAGGTCAACTAGTCAACTCTTTCCTCTCCATTCATTTTATCACCTCCCAAATAATACTTCACCTTTTTCTCTCAAAACCCTCAAACCTTCAATCATCATCCAAATTCGTTCAAGAAGGATTCGATCAAAACAAATTGCATATTTGAACTCCTCGTGATCTCCTCTTCGTTTCCATACCGATTTCATCAATTTTGGGTAACTTTCTAAAATCACTAATCTTTGTGTTCTTGAGATTTTTAAAGTTATAAGTTTGTTAATTAGTGTCTATGGCTCAAGTCTAGTTTGTTTATGTGTTTTGTATGCTCGTTTTTGATATTTTGAAGTAACTAGTTCATATGGAAAGTTAACATGTTTAATCTTGAGTTTTAAGTGTTTATATGTTGTTTGATGTTATGAGTTCATGTTTTAATCTTGTTCCTAGTGTTACTAGCTTCATTTGGATGTAAAGATTGATCAAAGAAACCCCTTAAACTTGATTATGAAATTTGGTGATTTTTGGTTAGGGTTTCATGAACTAAGAATGAATTTTTGATGCATTAAATGACATGAAATGTTAATGGTAAGTGTTAGGTTGTGTTGTATGCTTAATTACCTTCGAAACGGCATATTGTTCATGTAATTTGGTTGCCGAATCATTAAATGGCATTTATGACTTGTGTGTATTGAATGAGGGTCACTAAATGCGGTTTTTGGTTGTTGTATGTGAAAGTTTAATTGATAATAAGTGCATAGTTATGTTCCTTGTCAAAATACCTTTCCGGTGATATAAAATACATGCCTTGAATGTTTGCGGTTTGTAAATTGTGTGGGTTTGAGTTTTGATTCGTGTACTTAGGAGTTCAGCAAGCAGGGCCTGAAATCATGCCTAGACGCCGTCCCAGGAATCAGGACGCCGTCCTGCCCTTAAAACCTAGACGCCGTCTAGGCTACCAAGACGCCGTCTTGCTCTTTAAAATGGGACGCCGTCTAGCCTAATTGGGACGCCGTCCCATTTCACTAAAGTGGGCTGTTTGCGAGGCCTTTTGACATAAAATGTTTAGGACGTTCTAGACCTCCAGTTTACGTGTAACTTGTTTTAACATGCTTATATATGATTAAAAACTTCAGAAAATTTGTCCGAGACCCGACCCGAACGCGTTGACTTTTTCGTTGACTTTGACCCGACCAAGTTTGACTTTTTGTCAAACTTAACCAATTGATTATGCAATCTTCCTAACATGCCTTTATACTTGTATCTTGCATGAAACTTGACAAATTGCTTCACATGCTATATTAATCGAGTCGTATTGAGCCATAGGACTAATTGAACAACTTTGACCCTTCGTGACTATCGTTATTGATACAACCTATTTGTTTAGGTCGAGACTAGCATTGTTCTTTGCACGTTTACTTGTTGAAGTACTTTTACACTCTTGCAATCAAAGGTGAGATCATAGTCCCACTTTTACTCTTTTTGAACTTATATTGGGATGAGAAAACATAAACGATTCTTTTGAACTAAGTGAACACAAGAACGGGAAAACAAACATTCTACATACGAGTTTAGAACGAAAATCCTCAATCCGATTATCATTAGTTACATCAGATGGTGTAAGCGAGAACTTATGTTATATGGCCATATGGGTTTGACAAACCCTCATTCAAACGGTTCGCTACCGTTTACGAATGAAATATATTTTCGGGAACAGTGTTGTTCTAGCACTAATTGATGGGGTATTCAACGGACGGAACGTTAAGCTTTGATAATTGGGTGCTCGTGAATATTAACTTTTAGAATGTACTATGGCTTTATCGATGTTGCAAATCTTGTGGTTCAACTTACTATTACTCATTTACTTATTTAAACCTATGATTTCACCAACGTTTTCGTTGACAGATTCTCTATGTTTTTCTCAGGTCCTTGAACTTAAGTGATACATGCTTCCGCACATACTTTTTGATACTTGCATTGGATGTCGAGTATACTTGCATACGTGGAGCGTCTTTTTGGCTATTTTAAACTATGTCGCGCGTGTTTCATATGAATAATAACTTTTGTTATGTACTTGTCTTGGGAATTACTTTTGTAAACATTGGAACATCCTTTATGGATTGTATGCGACATATTTTCGGTCAAACGTTATCTTAAAGACTTATAATCAGGTAATGGGACCCACGTAGCCGACGCCGTCACTTGACGATTTGTCGGGGTCGCTACAATGAGGATCTCAGCAGGTGTGGTTAAACATAGACCCACCATCGGCGGGTAGTCCGGTCAGCGATGGCTCGCGCTAGGTTGTAGGGTTCGTGTTCATGGAACATTACCTATATATCAAGAGTATCTAGTGAAATGCTATAAGTCCGGTAGCACGGGTATAATTGTGGTATGCGCTACTGTTGACACTATGTGTGTGTGTGTGAAGTGAAATTCAGGTTCCTCAATGTTGTGGACGAAGTCCTTTATTTATAGGGCAATCCTTCTTGTCTTTTATCGCCACATAATAAGGTTAAAAAGATCGTGGCCTGCCAAAAGTACATCTTTTGGCAAGCTGACCCGACAAAAGCAAAAAGTGTTCTTGTCAAACTTGTCCTTTTGTCTTCCAGGTGTCCTCTGCCAGCTACAACATCGCCTGACATGTATACGTCACCAATGCGCATGTATGGGATTAGTGCTACAGTTGTCACTATATCGCTATCTATCTTAACGCGCGCCCTTGCAATCCTTGTGGCGATGTTGTTTGATGCGCTACACGAGCTGATCGGGTATGCGTATCATTAATATCGAAAAGAAAAAACACCAAATTCCATGAAAAAATGGCAACCATGTTCAATAATTTTTATCAAAGAAAACTCGCTTTTTGATATACCACTCGTGGGAAGAAATTATACTCGAATAAGTGACAATGGAAGAAATTTAGTAAGCTCGATAGATTTTTAATTTTCGAGAACTTTTTGCATTATTGGCCTAACATAAGAGCTACGGTTCTTGATAAAAAGCATACCGACCATTATCATATAATGTTAAGTGATGCTGATATTCATTTCGGGACAAAGTTAATTAAAGTTTTTGATGAATAGTAAAAACATAAAGAAGCATAAGAAATCATCAAATTGGCATGGTCCTATAAGGTAAAGAGTAAGAATTCAGATTGCATTTTCCTAGATATAATGAAAAACGTCAAACAAGAACTTCAAAAATAGTACTCCACCTCACAATGCAAGTTGGAAGTGAAAAAAAAAAAATGAGGACTTATCAAAAGTGGTAAATGATTGGGAAAAAAAGAGATGGAGTAACTGACTTGAATGATACATCCATAAATGGATGGCAGATCAAGCAACTTTATTTCAAAATAAAAAAAAATTCAAAACGAGATGCTAAAACCAAAAGCTTGATATAAATGGGCATTAGAGGACGATGAAAATAGTAGGTTTCTCCACTCGTGCATTCGTAGAAAACAGCTTAAATGGTATACATGGGATAAATGCTACAGGAGTATGGTCCACAAACCCCAACGGAATTAAAATTGTAGCACATAAATACTTTCAACTACTATTCGAAAAACAGCCTGATTCGCTACAATTTAATGACTGTAATGGGCCAAAGTTGGAACAGTATATGGCAAAGGGCCTCGAGACCCAATTCAGTGAAAAAGAAGTTCTTGATGCGTTAAAAGGATGAGGGAAATATAAAGCACCGGGCCTTGATGGTTTCAATATTTTGTTTTACACAAAATTTTGGGATAGCATCAAAGAAGACATGATGTCATTACCTAGTATGGGACCTGGTATAATCTACAACGGATGCAATGCTTCTTTAATCACACTCATCCCAAAAGTAAAAGACCCTTTTACCTTTTCATATTATCGCCCTATAGCTACTACAAAATACTTTAAAAAATTCTTGCAAATAGAATTAGGAAAATTATCCCAAGGCTAATAGGTGTCGAGCAAAGTGCTTTTATCGTCAACAGAAATATTCTTGATGGAGTTTTAATTGCCCTTGAAATCGTTGACGATCTTAAAACAAAAAAAAATTATTTTTAAAGTTGATTTTGAAAAAACTTTCGATTGCATAGATTGAGAATTTCTCACATCTATAATGGGATTCATGGGCTTCAGAAGTAAATTGATCAAAAGGATCCAGGCTTGCTTAACCTCGAAATCTATCTCCATCCTCATAAACGGGTCACCTACCGATCAATTTATCCCTAAAACGAAAGTAAGATAAGGGGATCATCTATTCCTTTTATTATTCATACTTGTTAGTGATGGTTTTTACTACTTTCTAAATATGGTTGTCAATAAAAACCCGATCAAGGGAGTGTAGCTGGGAAATGATAAGATCATCATATCTCATCTACAATATGCGGAAGTGATATGCCACTAACGGACGGTTTTTATTTTGTGCGGTGTCGTTAGGTCGCACGGTGTTCGATTCGGTAGCACACAACGTCTTCGTTTATTTATATTTTGCGGGGCCTAAATTTACTTTACTTTCTAAGGTGTAGAAGGTGTAAGTTAACCTAGTGTCTAATTTTATGCTGATTAACGAATTGAAGATCAAGTGGATAATTATCTTTTAGTTAAATTACCTGGATAAAAGATAGTAGTTGATTTTAGCTAAAGGTCCTAAATGCAGAAAAAGCAAATAAAGTGGGAGGATATCCGGAGTATGCAGATCAAGGAAATGTTGACCAAGATATCAGTATTGGGTTAGGGAAAGGTAATTATGCTTATGTTAAGACTATGCTTGGATTGATGTTGATCTGGTTGGATGAGCCAATTACACAGACCTACTTATCTCTGAACTCTCGGAGTTCTCTTTGAGCAGTGAGAAGTATGTCACTTGGTTGTATAACTGAAGTGTAACAATACCTTGGAGGTTATCCTCAGTAGAGTACTAGGTTTATTAGTGAGTTAAGCTCTAATCCTAACCCTCGTTATCAGTTCAGATAACTGAATAACAACGTGCCATGTTGATTGAACACTGATCACAAACGGAAGGAGTCCGTCGGTTTAAGTTGGCAAAACCTTAAATGAAAACTAACAACCATTTCATCATACTAGTGAGATCACACTAAATCAAACATTATACAGCATTACAGTTAATATACTGATAGTAAAGCAGATAGAAACCTAATAAGTACCTAAACAGTTGCAACTGTTCTATTTACAAGTGATATTCGTTTAAATAATAAAAGGTGAAGACAAAAGACAGATTAGTCGAATTGAAGACGCAAACGACCAAAAAGCTCAAAAGTACAAAGTACAATCAAAGAGGTTCCAATTATTGATGAGAAACGTCTCAAAATTACAAGAGTACAAGACGCGAAACGCAAAGTACAAGATATTAAATTATACGCAAGGACGTTCGAAAATCCGGAACCGGAACCAGAGTCAACTCTCAACGCTCGACGCAACGGACTAAAAATTACAAGTTAACTATGCACATAAATAAAATATAATATATAATTAATTCTTAAAATTAATATATATATTATATTATTATTTATAAACCGTCGGCAGAAAAAACAAAGACACGTGAGCCTCCCCAGCTGGCCATGCGATCGCATGAGCTTGAAGGGCAAAGCTCATGCGATCGCATGAGCCCCTTTTTCAGCTCACAGGCCTATAAATTTTGAGCTTTGGTGCACCATTTAACACATCTTTTTCCTTCTTCATTCATCAACGTATATGTATATATATTTATATTATAATTTTAATTTTAATTTTAAATTCCAATAATAAAGGTATGTTAGCGAATGTTGTAAGGGTGTAAGTCGAAATTCTTTCCGTGTAACACTACGCTATTTTTAATCATTGTAAGTTATGTTCAACCTTTTTAATTTAATGTCTCGTAGCTAAGTTATTATTATGCTTATTTAAAGCGAAGTAATCATGATGTTGGGCTAAATACTAAAATTGGGTAATTGGGCTTTGTACCATAATTGGGGTTTGGACAAAAGAACGACACTTGTGGAAATTAGACTATGGGCTATTAATGGGCTTTATATTTGTTTAATTAAATGATAGTTTGTTAGTTTTAATATAAAAATTTACAATTGAACATACCTATAAATAACCATATACACTCGATCGGACACGATGGGCGGGATATTTATATGTACGTTCATTTAACCGGACACGGGAATGGATTAATAGTCACTAGAATTATTAAAACAGGGGTGAAATTATGTACAAGGACACTTGGCATAATTGATAACGAAGTATTAAAAACTTGGATTACACGCAGTCGATAACCTGGTGTAATTATTAAACAAAGTATTAAAACCTTGTTACAGTTTAAGTCCCCAATTAGTTGGAATATTTGACTTCGGATATAAGGATAATTTGACGAGGATACTCGCACTTTATATTTATGACTGATGGACTGTTATGGACAAAAACCAGACGGACATATTAAATAATCCAGGACAAAGAACAAATAACCCATGGGCATAAAACTAAAATCAACACGTCAAACATCATGATTACGGAAGTTTAAATAAGAATAATTCTTTTATTTCATATTTAATTTCCTTATTTTCATATTTAATTGCACTTCTAATTATCGCACTTTTATTTATTGTCATTATATTTAATTGCACTTTTAATTATCGTATTCTTTAATTATCGCAATTTTATTTTATTGCACTTTTATTTATCGCAATTTCATTATCATTATTTATTTTACGCTTTAAATTAAGTCATTTATTTATTTAATATTTTACATTAGGTTTTAACTGCGACTAAAGTTTTAAAAATCGATAAACCGGTCATTAAACGGTAAAAACCCCCCTTTATAATAATAATATTACTTATATATATATTTGTATTTTTATAAATTAAAACTAATATAGCGTTAAGCTTTGTTTAAAGATTTCCCTGTGGAATGAACAGGACTTACTAAAAACTACACTACTGTACGATTAGGTACACTGCCTATAAGTGTTGTAGCAAGGTTTAGGTATATCCATTCTATAAATAAATAAATATCTTGTGTAAAATTGTATCGTATTTAATAGTTTTTTCTAGTAAAATATAAGCTATTTCATATACACCTCGCATAACATCAAGTATTTTTGGCGTTGCTGCCGGGGACAATTCTGCTAAAACGCCGGAAGCGCAACACTAAATATATAAAAAAAAAATTTATCAATTTTTTAGTCTACTTTTATAAAAATACGCTTTTATAAAAATACGTTTTAAATATTCAAAAATATAAAAAGAAAAACAAAAACATAAATATTTTTAAGAGTTTGTTAAATATATAAGTTATATAAAAGTTTCTTTATCTTTATTTTATAAAAATATAAGTTTTATTTAATTTATATAAATATATTACATAATTATATAAAACAGAAAATTTAAAAAAAAAATTAAAAATTCTCGAGGCCCGTACTGTAGCAGCCCGTAACCTGGCCCAAAACCTCAGCTCATGCGATCGCATGAGCCCGAAGGCAAAAACTCATGCGATCGCATGAGTGTCTCTGACAGGCCACAGGAAACCCTAAACAGCATTAAATACGGAGTAATTATTATTATTATATTTTTAATCAAAACCCTAATTAGGTTAGTGTATTAATTTAATTTTTATTTTAGTTTTTGTATTTAATTTGTTTTATATATTTAGTTTATTTAGTTTTAATAAATTATAAAATTAATAGTTTTATAAAATAAATAATATAAAAATAATATTTTTATAAAAATTGTACTTTTTACAACTTTTAGTATATTTTTATATTTTGTACCTTTTTATTCGTTTTAGCGTAATATTTGTATTTTTCGCTCATTTTTAGTTTTAAGATATATTTTTTTTGCCATAGTTATTTTTATTTCTAGATTTTTAGGCTTTGCCGTAAAATCCCCTAAGTGCTTTTTCTTTAGACTAAGATTTAGGTGCTCTAGAATTTTGCGACGCCTTTTTAAGTTTTAGTACCTTTTTAAGATATTGCCATTTGGGATATAGTATTTCTTTTAAGCTTTAATAATTTTTAGACGTAGCTTTTAATTCTTAGTTTTTAGTTCCTTTTTAAGTTTCGACGCGCTACTTTCTTATTTTTATTTTTCGACGCCTTTTATTTTTCAACCCTTTTCTTTTTCGACATTTTTGGACGCGCTCTTTTTCTTTCTTATTTCTCGCCATTCTAGTTTTTAGGACTTAGAATTTTTTCTACTTCTTCTCTAATATTTCTTTAAATTACGAAAAATTATTTTAAGCAGTTAAATTGATAGACATCAAAATTTTCTGGTTCGTAGTAATAGTTGGATTTGTACGTGGACCGGGTTATTGGAGCCAAACAGTACTCAATTATATTGAGACCAAACGAATCCTGCCCCTCTGCTGCATCTTTTGGCTATTCGAAACGTGGGCAAAATCAGAAAAGTCTATTAATTGGATAACTTATATAATTTTTCTTCCTTTTTTAAAAACTAATAAGATATTCAGTGAATGCACCGAGCAAAACGTACACCACCTTTTGTACGTTCATCACCTATAACTTGATCAAGACATCTAGCAAATATTGTCGCCGTTGATTTTTCTTTAGAATCGTCATCCAGTCAACCAAGTACTCCAATTCAAATTTCCGATAATCCATTTTTTGAACCCAACCTCACAATTGAGAATCCGGAGAATATTCAGGAACGATTTATAGATCCTGAACCAGACGAAGCTAGTTGAATCTCAAACACAGTTTTTCACATCTTAGAAACAAACCAATGAACAAAATGCTCAAGCATTTAGAAATCAACAAGCTTCTATTCAAAATCTGGAACAAGAAGTAAGTAACCTAGCAAAGTTAATGGGTGAAAGAAAACCGGGAAGTCTACCTAGTGATACAAATGCTAACCCCCGGAATGAAACAGCTAAAGCCATTACCACAAGAAGTGGTATTACACTTAAACCACCTGAAATACCTGTAATTTCTGATGAAGCTATTCCTACTCCACAAGAACCACAACCTGAGCAAGATAAGGAAAAAGAACCGGTAGTTGAAAAGGTTAATGAAGATAACACAGTTAAGGCTAAACCTTATATTAAACCATACCAACCACCACTTCCTTACCCGAGTAAAATGAAAAAAGAGAGACTTGAAGCCGAGCAATCCAAATTCTTGGATATGTTTAAACAGATAAATGTAAATCTTCCTTTCATTGATGTAATTTCACGAATGCCTAGATATGCTAAATTTCTGAAAGATCTAATCTCGAATAGAATGAAAATGGAAGAACTCTCGGCCGTTACTATGAATGCTAATTGTTCAGCAGTGCTGTTGAATAAGATACCAGAAAAATTATCTGATCCAGGAAGTTTTACAATTCCATGTTTTCTAGGTAGTCTTAGTTCAATAGAAGCATTGGCAGACTTAGGTGCTAGTATAAATTTAATGCCGTATTCACTATACGCTAAACTAGACCTTGGAGAATTAAAACCAACAAGAATAAGCATACAACTAGCCGATAGATCAGTAAAATATCCTAGAGGGATAATGGAGAACATGCTAGTTAAAGTTGGTACTTTAGTATTTCCAGTAGATTTTGTTGTTCTGGACATGGAAGAAGATTCTCAAGTTCCTCTCATATTAGGAAGACCATTCTTAAACACGGCTAAAGCAATGATAGACGTGTTTGGTAAGAAACTGACCCTAATTATAAAGGACGAGAGTGTTACCTTTTCAGTTGATAGAGCAATGCAACAACCGCAATCTGCAGATGATACATGTTATTATATTCAAACTATAGAATCACATGCAGAATTGTTAGAAGAATTTCCAGAATTTCAAGGAACAGGAGAATGTTCTTTAGGAGAAGGAACTGAACCAATTGATGAAACTGAAATGTTAGCTACACTTATGGCTAATGGATATGAACCAACAACAGAAGAAATTCAAATGTTAAAATAAAAAGACAGATATCGATATAAATCATCAATAGAAGAACCTCCAAAATTAGAGTTAAAGCCACTTTCAAACCATTTGGAATACGCTAATTTACATGGTGAATCTGAATTACCTGTAATAATATCGTCTTCTCTTACTGAAAATGAAAAATCTCAACTCATTTCTGTATTAAAAGCTCATAAACCAGCCATTGCATGGAAAATTCATGATATTAATGGAATAAGTCCTTCGTATTGCACACATAAAATCCTTATGGAAGAACGTCATAAAACGTATGTGCAACGCCAACGAAGACTAAATCCTAATATGCAAGATGTTGTTAAGAAAGAAATTATTAAACTGCTAGATGCATGTTTAATTTATCCAATTTCTGATAGTCCATGGGTAAGCCCAGTTCAATGCGTACCTAAGAAGGGTGGCATGACTGTCATTACAAATGAGAAAAATGAGCTTATTCCTACTAGGACTGTAACAGAATGGCGTGTATGTATTGATTATAGAAAATTAAATGACGCCACCAGAAAAGATCACTTTCCCTTACTTTTCATTGATCAAATGTTGGAAAGATTAGCCGGAAATAGTTACTATTGTTTTCTTGATGGTTTTTCCGGATATTTTCAAATTCCAATAGCACCCGAAGATCAAGTGAAAATCACATTCACGTGCCCTTATGGTACTTTTGCTTACAAACGCATGCCATTTGGACTTTGTAACGCCCCTGCAACCTTTCAAAGGTGCATGATGGCGATTTTTCATGACATGATAGAAGAATGCATGGAAGTTTTCATGGATGACTTTTCAGTCTTCGGTGATACATTTGAATCATGTCTAGTTAATCTTGAACGAATGCTTATTAGATGCGAACAATCAAATCTAGTTCATAATTGGGAAAAATGCCATTTCATGGTTAAAGAAGGCATCGTTCTTGGTCATAAAATTTCAAAGGAAGGAATTGAAGTGGATAGAGCTAAAGTAGATGTAATTGCTAAACTTCCACATCCCACCAATGTTAGAGGAGTTAGGAGTTTTCTAGGGCATGCCGGTTTTTACCGACGTTTCATAAAAGATTTTTCTAAAATTGCCACTCCTATGAATAAACTCCTAGAAAAGGATGCTCCATTCATCTTTTCAGATGAATGCATCAAATCTTTTAATATACTTAAATAAAAACTCACTAATGCGCCGATCATGATAACACCAAATTGGAATCTACCGTTTGAACTAATGTGCGATGCAAGTGATTTTGCAATGGGAGCCGTTTTAGGACAAAGGATTGAAAAATGATTTCAACCTATATATTATGCTAGTAAGACGTTACAAGGAGCACAAACAAATTACACAACTACTGAAAAAGAACTCCTTGCTATTGTCTTTGCTTTTGACAAATTTCGATCATATCTCCTTCTAGCTAAAACGGTGGTCTATACCGACCATTCTGCTCTTAGATACCTATTTTCGAAACAAGATGCCAAACCAAGATTAATCCGTTGGATCTTACTCTTACAAGAGTTCGATATTGAAATCCGAGATAAAAGAGGAGCAGAAAATCTCGCCGCTGATCATCTTTCTCGTCTTGAAAATACTGAATTAGAAGTTCTAAATGAATCGGCTATACAAGACAACTTTCCTGATGAATATCTATTGAAGATAGATTATAATGAAATTCCATGGTTTGCAGACTATGCAAACTACTTAGTATGTGGATTCCTTGAAAAAGGATTATCGTACCAAAAACGAAAGAAATTCTTTAGTGATATAAAATACTATTTCTGGGAAGATCCACATTTGTTTAAAAGTTGTCCCGATGGAATAATACGTCGATGTGTATTCGGAGATGAAGCTAGTAAAATTTTAAACCATTGTCACACAGGACCAACAGGAGGGCATTATGGGCCTCAACTCACAGCAAGAAAAGTTTATGATGCTGGATTCTATTGGCCTACAATTTACAAAGATGCACACCTTCTTTTCAAATCCTGTGATGCTTGTCAAAGGGTCGGAAAAATAAGTCAACGTGATGAAATGCCACAAAATGTCATTCAAGTATGTGAAGTATTTGACATTTGGGGTATTGACTTTATGGGTCCATTTCCAAAATCTCATAATAATCTATACATTCTCGTTGCCATTGATTATGTATCTAAATGGGCGGAAGCACAAGCTCTCCCAACTAACGATGCACGAGTTGTAGTCAACTTTTTAAAATGTCTTTTTGCAAAGTTTGGAACACCGAAAGCTTTAATAAGTGATCGGGGAACTCATTTTTGTAATAATCAACTTGAGAAAGCTCTTAAAAGATATGGAGTAACTCATAAAATCTCCACTGCTTATCATCCACAGACGAGTGGACAAGTTGAAAATACCAACCGAGCATTAAAACGTATTCTAGAAAAAACCGTAGGATCAAATCCGAAGGAATGGTCCATTAAATTAGAGGATGCACTCTGGGCTTTTAGAACAACCTACAAAACTCCAATTGGAACCACACCTTTCAAACTCGTTTACGAAAAAGCATGTCATCTTCCAGTAGAAATTGAACACAAAGCATTTTGGGCTTTGCAGACATGTAATCTTGATTTACATGAAGCCGGACGTCTACGATTAAGTCAATTAAACGAATTAGAAGAATTAAGACAAGAAGCATACGAAAATTCGTTAATCTATAAAGAAAGAACGAAAAAATGGCATGATAAAAGAATCAGAAGTTCAAAAGAATTTAAATAAGGAGACAGAGTTCTTCTTTTCAATTCACGATTCAAGCTATTTCCTGAAAAATTGAAATCAAGATGGTCTGGACCATTCATAGTCAAAAGAGTTTTCCCATACGGAACAGTAGAATTAATAAATTCAAATGGGATTGAATTTAAAGTTAATGGTCACAGAGTTAAACATTACATAGATAGTTCGATGGAAGTTGACAACGAAGTTAATCACAATTTCGATACCATAGCTAATTAAGTGTGGGGAGAATCAAGTCTTTAAAGGATAATATGTATTTCTGTTAGAGTTAGATTTTCTGTTTTCGTGTAGTTCTCGAAAATGGAACTCGAATGGTCTTTCCCTAGCAGACCCTAAAGAACTAGTCTTCTCCCCCCATTCTGAATTTTTAATTTTTTTAGGTTTTACGAAATGAAGACTTCCTGTGAATTAAACCATGGTCTAATGCTACACGCTTTGATCACTAAACGAAATAATGACACCCTTCCAAGTGAAATAGTATCATTAATCAGAGGTAAATTGGACGGAGTAAGAAAAGAATCCAGATGCGAAAATAATAAGTTACAATTTGGTAAAGGAAAATCAAAATCCGCAGCGAAAAGAAGAGCACGACACCTTGAAAGATGTCACAAATGCGGAAAATGGTCACACGAAAGAAAATGCTCGACGAATCAGACAAATTCCAATACCGAGTTCGTTACTTTATGCAGAGATGGACCGTTCATATGTTTAGAAGAAAAAATGTTAAATGCTCGAGGTTACGCCTATGTAGCCATGGAAAACCAATTAGTCCGACTATCTTATGAGTGGGCTAGAGCATATCACTAAGAATACTATCCTCACAGGTAAGTTTGTACAGTTTTTATTTTTATTTTTATTTTTTAACCTTTTGATAATAAACGCTAATTTGTTCGCTATAAAGTATTAAATTGGTATTCGATAAAATTAGGTCTTGCGACCGAAATTATTGATATCATACAAAAATTTATTACATCACTACGAAATTTAACGTTTATTCTTAAGGTATAAATATCTTTAATCAATCAACCCAAAATATTTCAAAAATTCGTCATGAGTTAAACTAGGTTATGGAACCGAAATTACTTTACCGAAAAGATGGGCGTATTTTTTTGATAATATTTGATTGATTAAAGTGGGATAAAAGCCAAAAAGATTTTTAATTTTATTTTTACTTTGTTTTTAAATTTAATATATAAATATTAAAATACTATTGTAAACTTTTTAAATCAATATATTTAAAATTATAAATATTTGAAAAATTAATATTTTTAATATAAGTTTGTATGTATAAAAACAAAAATATAATATAAATTTGGTGTGAATTTTTAAATTTTAATAATATGAATTTTTAATTTTATGCATTTTAAATTTAAGTTTGGTGTGAATTTAAAAACAAAAATTTACTTTATTTCGCTAAGTTAAAAATATGATTTTTAAAATTCGTCGTGAGTTGAAGACTAGGTCGTTGAACCGAAATTGCTTTACCCGAGAGAGGGACGAGAACTTTTATTATCATTATTTTTAATCTTAATGAATTAAAGTATGCCAAAAATATTAAAAAACCCCAAAATCTTTGCTTTTAAAACCGCGCTTAAAAATGATAAATTTTAAAATTTTTGTCGAGGGACGGACTAGGACATCGTTCCGAAAAACCCTCATCCTAAAAAGAAACAAATTTTTAAAATTTTATTAATTTTATGTTTTATAAAGTGTAAGGTTTAATTAAAAAAAAAAAAAGGTCAAAACACTGTTCCCGGACACCCATGCGATCGCATGGGAATTGAACTCCAACTCCATGCGATCGCATGGAGTTGAAATCCAGGCCAGATACAAGAAACCAAGCGAGTTCTGTTCTTCACACAATACACACACACATACACGAAAAACACTCAAAATCTCACCAAATTTCATCATTTTTTCACCCTAATTCGTCAATTTTCTTTCTCTAATCATGCCTAGATTTCCATTCTTCAGCAAAAAGGTAAAAATTACACCCCTAAACTCTATAAATTCCTAGTTTTTGTGATAATTACCAATATTTTACCTAATGCAATTTTATTAATTTCTAGTGTAATTAGTGTTAAATTGTTAGTGTTTTATGCATGTATAACCTAGATTGATGCTATTTAACATGATTTGAAGCCAAAAACTTCAAAATTTTTAGAAATCTAGGGTTTGTGTTCTTGAGCAATTTGGGACCTTTTGATATAAACAGGTTATGGCCGATTTTTGTCATGAATTATTGCTAAATTGAGTAGTGTAACATGTTTAGGTAGTTAAATGATCCAAACATTGATCCTAAACATGATTTTTAAAGATTAAAGTGGACTTTTTAGGCGAAAATTCATGAACTTGATTAATTTGATATATTTGCCATTTGAGACTTGTTTAATTGTTAGTAATGACTATTTTGACATGTTATTTGAGTTAAATGCTTATGAAATTTGTCTACATTTTCATATGTGCTTATTTGGAAAAGTGTAGAATTGTGAAAAATTGTGAAAATGTGTATAAGTTTAATTTTGATTTAACATGTTATTGTGATTGTTTTAAGTTGTTATTTTGCTAACACTAATACATATTTGGATGCACAAATTTGGTGTTTAATGTGTTTTGCAGAAAGCCGATACTGGAGGTTCAGGATCATCATCATCTAGACGACCTGCTCCAGCTCCAGAACCAGAACCAGAACCAGAAATACAATACGAGCCAGAACCTGAACAAGTACCACAACAGGAACCACAACAATAGCCTGATCAGCACGTACCTTATTATGATCCGCTACAGTTACCTAATGAATTCATAGTATTTCCGCCACATCCACCTGTAGAATACCCAACGATTCCTGAACACACATTGCATCCTAATTTGAGATTCGATAGACGATGGAGAGATTACCCATCATATCAAAGTAATAAATTCAAATTAGTAGCAAAAGAGGTAGAGGTGCCGAGGGTAATTGATTGGAATCCTTTGGAAACGGTCCATCTAGCTGACCGTGTTAGACAGCAAATGATTCAAAGGTATGCCAGTTCTTCTTTTACAGATTGGGAACGTCTTTTCACCATTCGTAGACCTGTATATAAGGAATGGTGTGTTGAGCTGATGAGTACTATAGCGTTAAATGTAGATGTAGATAGGTTAGATGATAGAAGTTTTCTTAGATTTATCCTTGGCGGTAGGATGTACAGAATGTCCATGATGGACATGGCCAGGGCATTACAGATTTACACTCCTAGTGAATTGCTACTACCCGATTGTATGAGTTTGATTTATCGTGGTGAAAGGGTAGATAGGAAATTTGACGCGAACGCCGTTTGGAGGCGTATGTCAAACTATAATGTTTTTACACTAGGAGGAAAACACTCCTACTTACATATTAACAAAGCCGAGCTTCGTGTAATTCATAGATTTTTGGCTAACTCGATTACACAGAGAGGTCACAATAAGGAGAAAATGACCTTACATGATTTATTTTACCTAAAGTGTATTCGAGACCCGAGAAGCTTTGTTAATATCCCTTACTGTGTTGGTTTTTATTTATCTAAAATGGTAGAAGGAATGCAGGACGGGAGTATAATAGGAGGAGGTATTTTTGTTACTCTCATTGGAGAGTATTTAGGTGTTGATAGGAACCAAGGGGGTCCATTACAGCTTTGTAGAGAACAGGATGAGACCATAGGATTGCGGGTTTATGTGGGTGCTAAGGTATTGAAGAGTAGACACAACCAGGCATTGTCCTATGAAGGTAATCATCCTCAGGTAGAGAGAGAGGCTCAGACGAGGAAATGGAGGAAGCGGAAGACATTAGGGATGTCCTTCGAGATGCTATTCTTGACTTCCACGTTCGTATAGATGAGGAAGCAATGACGAGCGCGGCCAGACATAGTATGTATGAGCAGTGGAACTCCGAGCGAGTATACGAGGATTATAGGCGACGCCAACAGGATAGCTGGTTAGTTCATCAGCACCAAATCATGAGCCAGCTATCATATCAGGTACCAAATAATTACGTGCCTACTCGACCTGCTCATTTTCCGCCACACAACCCCGACATCCGACCACCCTTTAACCGGTATAACTATAACCAAGCCTATCAGAACACCTATAACCAACAATGGAACCTACCTGACGAGATGAACTGGAACCCCTATCCAGACTGATTTAGTTCCATTGGTTATTTTTATGCTTTTTATATTTTTATCTTTTTAATTATTCATGTTTAAACTTATGTTATTGGATATATTTATGTAATTTTTATCATTTTTATTATTATTGTGTACTAATATTTCACATTTAGGATTTGAAAGTGGGATACTAAGTCCCATTTTAAATTGCCATGCATGTTTATATTTGTATGTATGTATATTGTCGATTGTACAAAACAGGGTAAAACAGCGCATTTTCAAAGACTGGCATTAAGTTCAGCAAAAGCTAGTATTTAGACGACAAAACGAAAAACAAATGTGATGTAACAACAAGATGGAATGAACAAATGATATGCACCATTTATCATTCAGCAAACAAAAGCCAATATGTTTGAAAACTTTGGTAAAATTTAATCATTTTTCTACGCTAATCACCCTCAATAATTTAAATTGTTACTAATTTCTTGCAAATGAGGGCATTGCAAGATACTAAGTGTGGGAAGAGGTTAAATTCTTTCGGATTTAAAAAAAATTTAAACACTTGTTTACCATTAAAAATACTAGTAACGTAGTAGTTGTATTAGAATCTAGTGCTCTCTGATAACAAAGAACAGCCCTAGTCTTATATACTGACTACCCACTTCTAGTAAAAAATTTTAAAATTTTCAATTAAATGAATTCAAAATCATGTTTATACATATTTATGAACGATAAAACTAGGTGTTAACACCGAAATTATTGTTACCTCGGAAAGGACATAAATTGAGAAACAAAACAAAATGTTAAAATTCATTTAAAATGGAATAGAGGACAATAAAAAGGAAAATAAAAGCCAAGTGTGGGAAAATTCACCAAGTTATCTTAAACATATGTCACATATTTCTGTAACAAATAATTGAAGATGCTTTTGCTTTGGACTAAACTAAACAGTTTTACCCAATTTACTGTAATATATTTGAAAGAAAAGATGGATCTACACGATGAATCAATTCCATCGTTAAAAGGAAGTAAAGTCTTCCGAAAAAGAAAAGCGCTTCTTGTTTAAGTCATGAAGTTGTCGTCCAGACCAGCTGTAGGTTGACGAAAAATCTAGAAAAGTCATCTCTAAAATCAGCAGGAAATCCACGGACCTCAGCATAAAACAGGGTCGCCAAGTGGTCAGACTTATCCTAATCATGAGAGGATCTGTCTTGTAAAATGGGGAGGACGTCGTGCAAATTAGCTGGATAAGACTAATGAATCAGATCCCCAGAAAGGATAATCTCCTTAAAGATTAAAAATCAGCTTTTAAGACTGATATTACTCAATCGTTGAGATTGACCTTAAAGATTGAGAATTACAAACTCATGGAATTCGATGATATCTAAACTTGAGCTTGAACGAGAAAATATTTTGATCAAAATTACAAACCGATTTGTTTTCTGAAAACCCATTTTCAATGCGTTCATTACCATTGAACGTAAAATCCTAGTAATTCACCTGGAATTCATTAGGTCACCTGAACCAAATCGGGTATCAACCGTAAGAACGGTGGTTGCATAGCATGGTCAAAGACAGGACCTTGTGCCAGACCAAAAAATTATAAGGGTGAGCTTTACTATTGCTCCTACAAAGGATAGTAATTGCGTCCGACACGTTATAGACCATAATTAAAAGCATGTGAGGGGACATTTCCTTAACAGTTGCTTGTTCAACGCTTTCCTTTACAACCGGACGGTAGTTTATCGAAAGGTAATATACGGAGCAAGTATACTGGACGTGTTGCTTTCCCAATACAAGGTTAGCAAGTGGGTGACACAAAACCACAAGTTTTGAGCTAAAATTTTCAAATCTGAAACCCACCAAACCCATAAAAATATTTTGCAAACACCGGTGAAGGGTTATTCCGGAAAACTTATCTAGGGTAAAAGCTAGATTTAATTTTCAAAAGATCAAATATTTTCATAAATATCCTATTTCTTTAAGGATCTAAATTTTTATAGTCATGTGGGACTGTAAACCACATCGTTACTACCATTGTTTATACCGTTGTTTATACTGCCGTATAGAAATCACTGATGGAAAAGTGTGAAGAATAAAGAAGTGATTCTAGTATATTTCAAGACTATATTGCTTGAGGACAAGCAACGCACAAGTGTGCGAATATTTGATAATGCTAAAAACAAACTTATATTTCATAGCATTATTCCTCAAGAAAGACAAGCTTTTAGTTGCAACTGTTCTATTTACAAGTGATATTCGTTTAAATAATAAAAGGTGAAGACAAAAGACAGATTCGACGAATTGAAGACGCAAACGACTAAAAAGCTCAAAAGTACAAAGTACAATCAAAGAGGTTCCAATTATTGATGAGAAACGTCTCAAAATTACAAGAGTAGAAGACGCGAAACGCAAAGTACAAGATATTAAATTATACGCAAGGACGTTCAAAAATTCCGGAACCGAGACCAGAGACAACTCTCAATGCTCGACGCAACGGACTAAAAATTACAAGTTAACTATGCACATAAATAAAATATAATATATAATTAATTCTTAAAATTAATATATATATTATATTATTATTTATAAACCGTCGGCAGAAAAACAAAGACATGTGAGCCTCCCCAGCTGGCCATACGATCGCATGAGCTTGAAGGGCAAAGCTCATGCGATCGCATGAGCCCCTTTTTCAGCTCACAGGCCTATAAATTTAGAGCTTTGGTGCACCATTTAACACATCTTTTTCCTTCTTCATTCATCAACGTATATGTATATATATTTATATTATAATTTTAATTTTAATTTTAAATTCCAATAATAAGGGTATGTTAGCGAATGTTGTAAGGGTGTAAGTCGAAATTCTGTCCGTGTAACGCTACGCTATTTTTAATCATTGTAAGTTATGTTCAACCTTTTTAATTTAATGTCTCGTAGCTAAGTTATTATTATGCTTATTTAAAACGAAGTAATCATGATGTTGGGCTAAATACTAAAATTAGGTAATTGGGTTTTGTACCATAATTGGGGTTTGGACAAAAGAACGACACTTGTGGAAATTAGACTATGGGCTATTAATGGCCTTTATATTTGTTTAATTAAATGATAGTTTGTTAATTTTAATATAAAAATTTACAATTGGACATACCAATAAATAACCATATACACTCGATCGGACACGATGGGCGGGATATTTATATGTACGAATAATCGTTCATTTAACCGGACACGGGAATGGATTAATAGTCACTAGAATTATTAAAACAGGGGTGAAATTAACGAAGTATTAAAACCTTCGGTGACACGCAGTCGATAACCTGGTGTAATTATTAAACAAAGTATTAAAACCTTGTTACAGTTTAAGTCCCCAATTAGTTGGAATATTTGACTTCGGATACAAGGATAATTTGACGAGGATACTCGCACTTTATATATATGACTGATGGACGGTTATGGACAAAAACCAGACGGACATATTAAATAATCCAGGACAAAGAACAATTAACCCATGGGCATAAAACTAAAATCAACACGTCAAACATCATGATTACGGAAGTTTAAATAAGCATAATTCTTTTATTTCATATTTAATTTCCTTATTTTCATATTTAATTTCACTTCAAATTATCGCACTTTTATTTATTGTTATTATATTTAATTGCACTTTTAATTACCGTATTCTTTAATTATCGTAATTTTATTTTATCGCACTTTTATTTATCGCAATTTCATTATCATTATTTATTTTACGCTTTAAATTAAGTCTTTTATTTATTTAATATTTTACATTAGGTTTTAACTGCGACTAAAGTTTTAAAAATCGACAAACCGGTCATTAAACGGTAAAAACCCCCCTTTATAATAATAATATTACTTATATATATATTTGTATTTTTATAAATTAAAACTAATATAGCGTTAAGCTTTGTTTAAAGATTTCCACGTGGAACGAACCGGACTTACTAAAAACTACACTACTGTACGATTAGGTACACTGCCTATAAGTGTTGTAGCAAGGTTTAGGTATATCCATTCTATAAATAAATAAATATCTTGTGTAAAATTGTATCGTATTTAATAGTTTTTCCTAGTAAAATATAAGCTATTTCATATACACCTCGCATAACATCAATGCCTCTCTGGAACTCCGGCCATACCGAGTTCATAGAATCTTCAGATACAGTATAACCAGGGGTCTTAATCCTATGAAGTAGCTAATTTCATATAGGTGGACAAGTCCTGATCACAACCTAAGTTGATCAATCCTTAAGATGCTAGCATATAAATCTATCAGACTTCCTAATTCAGTATTATAACAATAATCGTACTATATTAACATAATTACGCTAACCCAAACTGCTATCATGGCAACTGATAAGGCTAAAAAGGAACATATATTTCATAGCAATATCCCTCCTAAATAATAGGTTTTCATATGTAATTGTGTTATATTTTCATTGTAATTGTTTAAATAAATAAGTGCGAAGACAAAAGGCCAAAACGAAGATTTGAACACACAAACGTCCAAAAAGCTCAAATGTACAAGATACAATTCAAAAGGTTCAATTTATTGATGAAAAACGTCTCAAAATGACAAGAGTACAAGTTACAAAACGCAAAGTACATGATATTAAATTGTACGCAAGGACGTTCGAAAATCCGGAACCGGGACATGAGTCAACTATCAACATCCGACGCAACGGACTAAAAATTACAAGTCTACTATGCATAAGAATATAATATAATATATAAATAATTATATTAATTATTTATATTTTATATTTATATATAAATTATGTCGACAAGCAAGGTTCCAAAATTGTGTGAGCTGGATTTTCAAACTCCACGACTCGCGGAGTTTGCAGGCTTAAAACTCCACGACCCGCGGAGCTGCAAAAATCAGAAATGCCTATAAAAGGCCATGCATTCTGTCGAGTTTAAAAAATAAATAATAATAATAATACTCTGTAAGATATAATAAATAAATATATATATAATATATATATATATATATATATATATATATATATATATATATATATATATAGTATAGGGTAGTTTTATATTAGATTAGTTCGGGTTATGTAAAGGTTATTTTTACGGGTTTTGAAGTCGAAATTCTGTCCGTGTAACACTACGTGATAAATACTCAATGTAAGTTATGTTCTCCTTTTTAAATTAATGTCTCATAACTAAGTTATTATTATGCTTATTTGAGCTAAAGTAATCATGATGTTGGACTAAATATTAAAGACGGGGTAATTGGGCTTTGTACCATAATTGGGGTTTGGACAAAAGAACGACACTTGTGGAAATTAGACTATGGGCTATTAATGGGCTTTATATTTGTTTAACTAAATGATAGTTTGTTAATTTTAATATAAAGATTTACAATTGGACGTACCCATAAATAACCATATACACTCGATCGGACACGATGGGCGGGGTATTTATATGTACGAATAATCGTTCATTTAACCGGACACGGGAATGGATTAATAGTCACTAGTCACTAGAATTATTAAAACAGGGGTGAAATTATGTACAAGGACACTTGGCATAATTGATAACAAAGTATTAAAACCTTGGGTTACACGCAGTCGATATCCTGGTGTAATTATTAAACAAAGTAATAAAACCTTGTTACAGTTTGAATCCCCAATTAGTTGGAATATTTGACTTCGGACATAAGGATAATTTGACGAGGACACTCGCACTTTATATTTATGAATGATGGACCGTTATGGACAAAAACCAGATGGATTTATCAAATAATCCAGGACAAAGGACAATTAACCCAGGGTAATAAATAATCAAAACGTCAAACATCATGGTTACGGAAGCTTAAATAAGCATAATATATTTTATTTCATTTTTCCTCGTACTTTTATTTATTGTCATTTTAATTATTGTTATTTATTTTATATTGTTATTTAAATATCGTCATTTACTATACGCTTCTCTTAAAATACAAATCGGCAAACCGGTCATTAAACGGTAAACCCCCTTTTATATATTATTATATATAATTATATATATTTTGTATAAATATAGTTGTTTAAAAATATAGTGTGCAATAAGCCCGCTCCCTGTGGAACGAACCGGACTTACTAAAAACTATACTACTCTACGATTAGGTACACTGCCTATAGTGTTGTAGCAAGGTTTAGGTATATCCCATTTGTAAATAATTAATTAAAACTTGTGTAATTTGTAACGTATTTCGTAGTAAAATATAGTACTATCACGTACCCCACGCTACCACATCAAGTTTTTGGCGCCGTTGCCGAGGAACTCGGCGAAACTCTATATTTTTAATTTATTTTTGTATAAATATATTTATATATATTTTTAGAAAAACAATATAAAATTATTTATAAAAAAAAAACCGAAAATGCAAACTCCGCGACTTGCGGAATTTTAGGTCACGTGGCAACGCGACTCGCGGAGCTGCCCTGACGTGCTGACAGAACCCCTATTTTCGCTTTAATTACGGAGTAATATTATTTATTATTATTTTTAAACCCTAATTACTTTATTAGTTTAATATAATTAGTTTTAATTTTTAATTAAATTGTATTTTAAATTTTAATTAGTTTTATTTATATATATAAATTAATACTCTTATAAAATAAATATATAAAAATAATATTTTTATAAAAATAAATAATTTTATCAAAATTTAAACTTATTTTTATATTTTTATCATTTAATCGTAATATTAATATTTTTATCGTTCGTAGCTAGTTTTAAATTTAGTTTTTGCCGTAGTTTATTTTTATTTCTAGTTTTTTTTTAAGATTTGCCGTAAAATCCCTTAAGTGCTTTTTCTTTAGATTAAGATTTAGGCGCTTTAGAATTTTACGACGCCGTTTTTCGCTTTAGATTTTAAATAGATTTTATTGCCTTTTAAGTAATTGCCATTTTCCGAATAAAATTGCATTTACCTTTAGACCTTTAGGCGCAACTTGTTAGATATAATTTTTAGACTTTTAAGTTTCGACGTTTTTCTTTCTTATTTTTATTTTTCGACGTTTTTTTCGACGCGCACTCTTTTTCTTTCTTATTTCTCAACACGCTAGTTTTTAGGACTTAGAAATTTTCTCTACTTCTTCTCTAATAATTCCAAACGAAAAATTATTTTAAGTGGTTAAATTGATAGACATCCAAATTTTTTGCTTCGTAGTAATAGTTGGATTTGTTAGTGGCTGAGTTGTGAGCTTCCGATTTAAAGGGTTCTGGCTCCCTGCTGCATCTATTGGCTATTCGAAACGTGGGCAAAAGCAAAAAAGTATATTAATTTGATAACTTATATAATTTTTATATTTATAACTAATAGGATAATTAAAATTTGGTAATAAGTGCATTATGAAAAGTCTCGAAGATATTTTGGAAACTCTTTACGACATACGAAATCAATACTCTCAACCGAGTGTTGATGACAATTCGTTCGGTCAATCTTGGATCACGAATGACGAAACAATAACTGGTTGTCAAATCTGTGGAGATTATCACTCAACATGGGAATGTTATTATTACGTTCCTATGAAAAATTACGCACCCATGGAACCTGAATGGAATGATTATGAGGAATACAATTCAAATTGGGATTATTCCCAAGAATATTTCCAAACTCAACAACCAGTAGATGAGGAAAATTACGTGTCTGAAAATTTATTAGACAATATGAAAATCAAACTCGAAGAACTCAATGCTCAAAATGAACAAATGAGAGAGTTTGTAAACCGGCAAGCTGAAACTCTATCAGACTACACACCTATTGATCTGAGGAGTATTGTGCAAGAAAATTTTTTTTATCGAATTTTGATGAATTCGAGAGCTCCGAAATCACCAACTATCCCGATGATACTTTTTATTCAGCTTTACCAATTTCACATCATATCGACACATTAGCCTCTACCGACGAAATCATCGATCCATCTATGGATGAAGAAGAAGTAAGGAAGACAAATTTGTACTCTTGGGAAAACGATAACGTTGAAAATTTTACCCCCAAGACCAAAGTGGTGGGACCGGTAAGTACCGTTAATGAAGAAGAATCTACTTCGATTCCGAAATTCACCATTCCACAACCGTCCAACCCAATATTCTCAATAGACGATTCATCTACCGAAGATGAACTACGAGCTGTAAGAGATAACGACACCTCGGATTTCACCTAATTGGGTAATAGAGGTGAAAACTTTGATCTCGAGAATAAAAGGAAGGAAACGTTAGAAATTGTCCACCCTATAATATGTATGTCGGTGTATATCGATCCATTTGACCAAGAACCAGAAAAGAGACATATCCATTTACTAAAAGCTACACTTAAAAAAAATTAATTAGTGACAATCGGGCGAGTCTAAACTTTAAACCCATTGATATATTATACACCACCCGAGATGTAAATAACTGGCTCACTATTCTAATTCGTGGAACTTATTCTACCGACTTCACATGTCGTCAGCTAAGTGTGGGGAAGTCTAACCCCACTTAACGTTAAATTCGGGGTTCGGGTTAGTGCATAACTCGTTAATAAAAATGCATGATAATTTAGGGTAAAAGACGCATTTTCAAAAATTAACAAACAGTCCAGAAAAGCAACCGTTTTTGAAGAAAAACATGTGTGATAAAACAAGAAGGAATGAACGATGAGGCGCGCCATCTATCATTCGACGAACTTTGTAATTACAAACTGGGTATTTTTAATCACTTTTCTACACTTATCACCCTCGTGAATTTATAATTATAGTCTGATTTCATGCAAATGACGGCATTGCATGATCTCAAGTGTGGGGAAGGGTTATAAATTCTCTCGGGTTTATACTTGGTTTATTTGCCAAATTTTGTGAAAATTATAAAAATTTTCAACTAAATAAATTTAAAATCATGTTTATATATATTTATGAACGGTGAAAACTAGGTGTTAATACCGAAATTATCGTTACCTCGGAAAGGACATAAAATTGAGAAACACCCTAAAACACTTGAATTCATTTAAAATGGAATAAAGGAGAATAAAAAGACAAAGAAAGAAACTAAGTGTGGGGAGAATGTACCAAGTTATTCAATTAAAAAAAAAACTATCTATCACATGTTTCTGTAAAGTTTATTGCAGGTACTTTTGTTAACTATTTTACCCGGTTTATCTGAAAGAATAGATGGATCTACACGATGAATCAATTCTATCATTAAAAGGAAGTAAAGTCTTCCGAAAAAGACACGCGCTTCTTGATTTAGGTCAGGAAGTTGTCGTCCAGACCAGCTGTAGGTTGACGAAAAATCTAGAAAAGTCATCTCTAAAATCAGCAGGAAATCCACGGACCTCAGCATCAAACAGGGTCGCCAAGTGGTCAAACTTATCCTAACCATGAGAGGATCTGTCTCGTAAAATGGGGAGGGCGCCGTGCAAAATAGCTTGATAAGACTAATGAATCAGACCCCCAGAAAGGATAATCTCCTTAAAGATCAAAAATCAGCTTTTAAGCCTGATATTACTCAATCCTTGAGATTGACCTTAAAGATTGAGAATTACAAACTCATGGAATTCGATGATATCTAAACTCGAGCTTGAACGAGAAAATATTTTGATCAAAATTACAAACCGATTTGTTTTCTAAAAACCCATTTTCAATGCGTTCATTACCATTGAACGTAAAATCCTAGGAATTCACCTGGAATTCATTAGGTCACCTGAACCAAATCGGGTGTCAACCGTAAGAACGGTGGTTGCATAGCATGGTCGAAGACAGGACCTTGTGCCAGACCGAAAAATTATAAGGGTGAGCTTTACTATTGCTCCTACAAAGGATAGTAATTGCGTCCGACACGTTATAGACCATAATTAAAAGCATGTCAGGGGACATTGCCTTAACAGTTGCTTGTTCAACGCTTTCCTTTACAACCGGACGGTAGTTTACCGAAAGGTAATATACGGAGCAAATATACTGGACGTGTTGCTTTCCTAATATAAGGTTAGCAAGTGGGTGACACAAAACCATAAGTTTTGAGCTAAAATTTTCAAATCTGAAACCCACAAAACCCACAAAAATATTTTGCAACACCGGTGAAGAGTTATTCCGGAAAACTTATCTAGGGTAAAAGCTAGATTAAATTTTCAAAGATCAAATGTTTTCATAAAGATCCAATTTCCTTAAGGATCTACATTTTCATAGTCATGTGGGACTGTAAACCGCCTTTCAAATGTGCACTTTGCTTTGGAAACTGAAAGTAAATCGGCTATTTGATTGCAAGTGTCGTTGACCTAAACCCGAGGCAACTGTGGATGACACACCCACCTTTAACCATGGTTCTATCGTTACTATCATTGTTTATACCACCATATCGAAATCACTAATGTACAAAGTGTGATGAATAAAAAAGTGATTCATGTATGTTTTTATTTCAAGTTCTGTATTGCTTGAGGACAAGCAACGCTCAAGTGTGGGGATATTTGATAAGGCTAAAAAGGAACATATATTTCATAGCAATATCCCTTCTAAATAATAGGTTTTCATATGTAATTATATTATATTTTCATTGTAATTGTTTAAATAAATAAGTGCGAAGACAAAAGGCGAAAACGAAGATTTGAAGACACAAACGTCCAAAAAGCTCAAATGTACAAGATACAATTCAAAAGGTTCAATTTATTGATGAAAAACGTCTCAAAATGACAAGAATACAAGTTACAAAACGCAAAGTACATGATATTAAATTGTACGCAAGGACGTTCGAAAATCCGGAACCGGGACATGAGTCAACTATCAACGCCCGACGCAACGGACTAAAAATTACAAGTCTACTATGCATAAGAATATAATATAATATATAAATAATTATATTAATTATTTATATTTTATATTTATATATAAATTATGTCGACAAGCAAGGTTCCAAAATTGTGTGAGCTGGATTTTCAAACTCCACGACTCGCGGAGTTTGCAGGCTTAAAACTCCACGACCCGAGGAGCTACAAAAATCAGAAATGCCTATAAAAGGCCATGCATTCTGCCGAGTTAGAAAAATAAATAATAATAATAATACTCTGTAAGATATAATAAATATATATATATAATATATATATATATATATATATATATATATATATATATATATATATATATATATATATATATATATATATATAGTATAGGGTAGTTTTATATTAGATTAGTTCGGGTTATGTAAAGGTTATTTATACGGGTTTTGAAGTCAAAATTATGTCCGTGTAACACTACGCGATAAATACTCAATGTAAGTTATGTTCTCCTTTTTAAATTAATGTCTCATAACTAAGTTATTATTATGCTTATTTGAGCCAAAGTAATCATGATGTTGGACTAAATATTAAAGACGGGGTAATTAGGCTTTGTACCATAATTGGGGTTTGGACAAAAGAACGACACTTGTGGAAATTAGACTATGGGCTATTAATGGGCTTTATATTTGTTTAACTAAATGATAGTTTGTTAATTTTAATATAAAGATTTACAATTGGACGTACCCATAAATAACCATATACACTCGATCGGACACGATGGGTGGGGTATTTATATGTACGAATAATCGTTCATTTAATCGGACACGGGAATGGATTAATAGTCACTAGAATTATTAAAACAGGGGTGAAATTATGTACAAGGATGCTTGGCATAATTGATAACAAAGTATTAAAACCTTGGGTTACACGCAGTCGATATCCTGGTGTAATTATTAAACAAAGTAATAAAACCTTGTTACAGTTTGAATCCCCAATTAGTTGGAATATTTGACTTCGGACATAAGGATAATTTGACGAGGACACTCGCACTTTATATTTATGACTGATGGACCGTTATGGACAAAAACCAGATGGACTTATCAAATAATCCAGGACAAAGGACAATTAACCCAGGGTAATAAATAATCAAAACATCAAACATCATGGTTACGGAAGCTTAAATAAGCATAATATATTTTATTTCATTTTTCCTCGTACTTTTATTTATTGTCATTTTAATTATTGTTATTTATTTTATATTGTTATTTAAATATCGTCATTTACTATACGCTTCGCTTAAAATATAAATCGACAAACCGGTCATTAAACGGTAAACCCCCTTTTATATATTATTATATATAATTATATATATTTTGTACAAATATAGTTGTTTAAAAATATAGTGTGCAATAAGCCCGTTCCCTGTGGAACGAACCGGACTTACTAAAAACTATACTACTCTACGATTAGGTACACTGCCTATAGTGTTCTAGCAAGGTTTAGGTATATCCCATTTGTAAATAATTAATTAAAACTTGTGTAATTTGTAACGTATTTCGTAGTAAAATATAGTACTATCACGTACCCCCACGCTACCACATCAGCAACATACTGATAAATTAAGCTATCATGGCAATATCGGAACGCATTAATAAACATAAAAGATAAGAATACATGTTTAATACAAAAGACAAGTGTTTCGAATAAAACCTGAAAAACCGAACTAATCTGCCCGGGATCGCAGGGACTCGCAGGGATATCCTCCGGAAAATAAAAGCTAAGCTAACTACTACTAAAAACTACCTAAAAATATTGAAAATATAAATTGTATTGCAAGTTGAGTGTGTCTTAGAATGGATGGAGAAAGGCCCTTTAAATAGACTTGGAATTTGCCTGCATACGCCTGGCAGGGCGTATGGCAGGGCATATGGCAGCACGTTTTTGGCAGGCCGTATGCTTGGCAGCCCTCATGGTGGCTCGTGTGGTGACACGTATTTGGCAGGCCGTTTCCATAGTGGCAGGCCGTATGGCAGGCCGCATGGCTTGCCTGGTCAGGCTTGATTCACTGGATCGTAACTTGATTTCTTGTCTTTCACCGTTTTTGCTCTAGAATCTTCGTTTTAGCTCCGTTTTACTTGATTCTTTTTGCAGCGCCTTTGTAATTACTCAATCTATAAAATCAACCGAAAAAATGATAATTTTGCCGACAAAGTTTTAATCTTTATTGTTTTAGGGCCTGATTTAGGGGTAAAAACGTGACTTTTTGCCCGATATCAAATACCCCACACTTAGCTTTGCTTGTCCTCAAGCAAGAAAGCGGGAATATTGGGATCTTTCTAATAGATTCTTACTTGCCCCACCCGTAGATCTTTTTATTATGCCTTCATCAGAAGTCGGTTCATCTTTCGAAAGTATTAGAAAAAGTTTCGAACTTCGATGATTTGGTCGCTAGATTTCAATTGCGTCCATAGTGGAAAAAGGCGTACTTTCCAACTTTCATATGTAGAGTATACATGATCAGGCTTCTCACTGACGGATCACTCATATCACTCAAGTGTTTAGGGTGTCTTATTCTAATTGTATTGTCGCTCAGAAGCCAGTCGTGTAACAGTTCTCATCATAGGCTTGGTAAAGCATCGATATCTCCACTGGTTAAGTAAGGACGGCACTGATCTTCTTCCTAAGCATTCTTTCAAGAGGAAGACGGGTTATAGGGTTTGGTTGGAAATTTATGAGTTTTGGTGAAAGGTATCCAGATCTTTTGATTTTGAGAGAATTGATAGACTTTAATTCTTCAGAGTATCCATTTTGGATAGATAATGGCTGAGAATTCCGTAAAGGTTTTCTTCGGAAGAGGTGGATTATGCTAAGACTTTGTCTAGAAATTTCTTTTGCTCTTCCTTCATTCTTCTTCAGGGCATCTCCTTGGGTTTCTTTTTGCCTTATTAGAGACTTTTGCTCTTAGAGACTTTGCTCTTTCATCATTCATTTTTTTTTTTTGGCATACCCTTTCTTTATAACTTTTGTCTTTCGTTCCTGGTGCCCAGAGAGGAAGTGATAATCCACTGAAAATAGGTCTTTGACCTATCAAAAACAATCAGGGGTTCGGAATCTTTCGACTAGTGCTTTTAAAGCAAATTTGATCGATCTATCTCTTCATTGATCTCTGGATCTTTGGTAAATGGAAAGGGGAATGAAATGTGAATGGTGTATTTTGGGAGTGAATTTGGGGTGAATATTTCTGATTCATCAACTCTTCATGTGAGTTGGTCGGGTTGAAATACGTGGAGTGGAAACAGAAACGGATGGCTTTTTGTCTCCTCTATTCAGAATAATTTCGGAAGGAGTATCGCACCTGCACCACGTATGGCGCTCACTAACCATTGGCCTTGAAACGTATAACTGAACCAAGTTCTAACTTAAACCGTACACCGGCACGCTCATCAATTGAAATAACAAAGTACTGTAGATTTGATGGGTCATACAGATACTTTGGGTCCAATATTCCTCACTTTTTAGAGTAGGGGTCTTGCTTGATCATGCGTAGCCTTTAACATATTTTCTTAAAAGAAATCTTTTGACACAAAACATTAGTTTTTAGCTTAATCGTTCCGTTCTAATAAATGTTTCGAAAACCGATTTCTAGCAATTTTATTAGATCTTTTGGGCAAAAACAAAGTAAGAATTTTTTAAAATTACCCAATATCCATTGCTTAATTACTTTTGGACAAAAGAGTTTTTCAAAACCTGGCATTTTATGGTTATTTGACTTAAAACTTTCGACCTTAAAAACCTTACCCATTACCCCACACTTAGAAGAACATTGTCCCTAATGTTCTCTCGAAAGAATATTTTGATACTATATGAATTAAGGACATGACTTCTAAAATTCTAAGTTCGTTGCGGGGGTTACCCCACACTTAGAGATTTTAGTGCGTTATAATTGAAATAGGTTTGAGGAAGGATTACTTCCCTATGGTCGTGTTAACTTTCCTAGTGCTGGGCCTTCCTACGGTCCATCTCCTACATACCAGTCTCTTTTAATAATATTTCTGCATGAAGAACACAAAGAGAAAGGCAGCATTTCCACTATATATAACTTTTTATACAATGCTTCAAAAAGATAAAAACTAAAACATAAAATAAAGATAAAGTAGTCTATGGGATACTATCCTGGTCAATGTGTGTCGGCTCTGCAAAGTATCTGAAAACGTCATCCTCCAGGTTCGGCATGTGCTCGAAAGGCTGCCCTATATCCATCTCAGGGCCTAGTAAAGACTCTAGAGATAAGTCTGTCGGTATCTCCAGGTGGGATAAGCCTGGGAAAAGCTCCTCGTCAGGCATGCTCCCAGTGATCTCAAATGCATGGGCCGTTGGCGGCTCCACTGAAATAGGAATAGTGAGTAAATGACAACGCTCTGGCAACTCAGCAACTGGAACTGGCTCTGTAACTAGGGCAGGCGGCACTATGGGAGTAGGAGTAGCGTGTGCAGGCATGGTAACAGAGTGAACTGAAGCTGGTGTGGAATGCCCGGGCGTAGACTGTCGTGTCGGCTGATCACGGCTTGCTAGCCTAAATGAAGATGGGCCCAGAGTACGTGACATCCCCTCATGCCGGAGGTATGCTCTTAGAGCTTTGTAAAGGCTCTTCTGATCTCTGAGTAGTTCCCATGCAACATCAGGGTCACTCAAAGTAGCTCCGTAATGGATCACCATCTGAGGCTCATGCGCATCTGGAAACTGTGTATGCTCGACCGATCTCCTGGCTAAACGTCTAGATCGTCGGACGGGAGGAGATGGCGGTGTTGTGCCGATATCTTCCTCAATGCTCTCTAATACTAATATCCTTGGGCCTAATTGCCCTGTTGATGGCCTGTTCTGATCAGCACTGCTTCCGGATGAGTAAACTACAGGAGTCCTCCTCCTGCGAACGGGAATGTAAGTTGATGCTCCTGAACTAGGCATTGCGCCTAAACACATTCAACAAACTTGTAAGCACTAAGCGCAAGTATGGCACTTAGTTTGTTAGTACAGAAATAATATCTTAAAACTGAAAATAATTTAAAAAGAAAATAATAATAAGAAAAAGGATAAGCAAGGGGTGCCTCCCAAGAGCGCTTTGTTTATCAAGTCGTTACAGCTCGACTTTTCCTTGTCAGATCTTCAGAATGGATCAAAGGAGAAGAGGTGCTCCTCCTTATCGTGGTCTTCTAAATAGGCTTTCAACCGGTGGCCATTGACTTTGAAATTACCAGTAGGTCCTTCCAACTCCACGGCTCCGTGTGAAAAAGCGTGTACAACTTTGTATGGGCCACTCCATCTTGATCTAAATTTTTCCGCGAACTTCTTGAACCGAGAATTGAAGAGAAGAACTTTATCTCCAGGGGTGAACTTTGTAGGGATTAATTTGGCATCATGCATAAGTTTCATTCATTCCTTGTAGATGTATGACGTTTCATATGCCTGGTCTCTCAATTTGGCGAGTTCGTTCAATTGCATTTTTCGGTAGGGTGTAGTTCCTAGAGGATTCTTGTAAGCAGTCTGGAATGCCCACAGAGCATCATCTAGCTTCTCGGCCCATTTATTTCCATGATGGACGACAGTGCGTTCTAAGATTCTTTTGATTGCTCTGTTTGTGACCTCTGCTTGTCCGTTGGTTTGCGGATGATAGGCAGTGTACATCTTGTGGGTAACTCTGTATTGTTGCATCACCTTCATAAACTGAGTGTTACAGAAGTGTGTACCTCTATCACTTATTATCGCACGGGGAGCTCCAAATCTGCAGAATAGTCTCTTCAGGAAATTTGTGACGACTTTGGCATCATTAGTTGGAAATGCTTGAGCTTCGACCCATCTAGAGACGTAATCTACTGCTACGAGGACGTATTCTTTCCCGTTAGACTTTAGGAATGGGCCCATGAAGTCTAATCCCTATATATCAAAGATCTCGCAAGCTTGGATATTAGTCCTAGGCATCTCGTTCTTCATAGAGATATTGCCTTGCCTTATGCGTCGTAACGCTTTACAGGCTCTTGCGCATCTCGAAATATAGATGGCCAGTAGAATCCTGATTCGTAGACTTTCCTTGCGGTTAAATTTTCTCCATGATGACCTCCAGTTGGTCCATGATGACATTGGTGAAGAATCCCTGCTGCTTGCTTCTCATCTACGCACCTCCTGCTTATCTGATCAGGGCAAATTCTAAACAGGTAAGGATCTTCCCAGTAGTAGTACTTGGCATCCCTGAAGAACTTCCTTCTTCGAGAGGTACTCATGCCCTTTTGTACTACTCCGGCAACTAGGTAGTTGGCCATGTGGGCATACCAAGGAGTGTCATTAAACTGTGATCCTATGTGAGTTTGTCCTAAACTCATAAGCTGTAATTCCGGGAATTTATCTCTGATATCTTGTTCTGCAAGTTTTTCCATCGTTGGGTTTTCCAAATGACTAAGATGATCTGCTGCGACGTTCTCTGCTCCTTTCTTGTCTCTAATCTCGATGTTGAATTCTTGAAGGAGTAAGATCCATCGTAGGAGTCTCGGTTTCGTATCTTGCTTAGTGAATAAATATTTGAGGGCTGAATGATCTGTATAGACCGTAGTTTTGGACAAGATAAGATAGGAACGAAATTTGTCGAAGGTGAATACTACGGCTAGCAGCTCCTTCTCCGTGGTAGTGTAATTCTCTTGAGCTCCGGTTAAGGTTTTGCTGGCGTAATAGATTGGATGAAAGTATTTATCTACCCGTTGTCTAAGCACTGATCCAACTGCGAAATTGCTCGCATCACACATGATCTCAAATGGTAGACTCCAATCAGGAGCTATCATGATCGGTGCATGTGTTAGCTGTTCTTTCAGATAGTGGAATGCTTTTCGAAATTCTTCATCGAAGACAAATGGGACTTCCTTTCCTAAGAGGTGAGTGAGAGGTCGTGTGACCTTTGAAAAATCCTTAATGAAACGTCGGTAGAAACCGGCGTGTCCTAGGAAACTCGTTATTGCTCTTATCGTGGTAGGTTCTGGAAGTTTGGTGATGGTCTCAATCTTAGCCTTATCAACTTCTATTCCTGCTTTAGAGATCTTATGTCCTAAAACTATCCCTTCTTTTACCATGAAGTGACATTTTTCCCAATTAAGAACTAAATTTGACTCTTCACACCAGGTGAGCATCTTGTCAAGGTTTAATAGGCACGAATCAAAGGTACTTCCAAAGACTAAGAAGTCATCCATGAAGACTTCCATACAACGTTCAATCATATCATGGAATATTGCTACCATGCATCGCTGAAATGTAGCTGGTGCATTGCATAACCCAAAGGGCATACGTCGATAGGCAAATGTTCCATAAGGACAGGTGAAGGTTGTTTTCTCTTGGTCCTTTGGATCGAGGGGAATTTGAAAGTAGCCTGAAAAACCATCTAGGAAACAGTAGTACTCATTTCCTGATAGACGTTCCAACATTTGATCGATGAAAGGTAATGGAAAATGATCCTTCCGGGTTGCATCGTTTAGTTTACGATAATCTATGCAAACCCTCCAACTGGTAACTTCCCGAGTTGGAATAAGTTCATTATTCTCATTTTGAATTACGGTCGTCCCTCCCTTTTTGGGTACCACTTGAACAGGACTGGCCCATGGTGAATCAGAGATGGGATAGATCAGACTGGCGTCCAGAAGTTTGATTACTTCTTTCTTGACGAATTCTTGAATCATAGGGTTGACCCTTCTTTGTCTGTGAACTGATGGCTTGAAATCATCTTCCATGAAGATCTTATGTGTGCAATAGTTGGGGCTGATCCCTTTGATGTCGGAGATCTTCCAAGCAATTGCCTTCTTATGTGATTTCAGCACTTGAATCAATTTCGCCTTCTCTTGTGGCGTGAGGTCTTTTGATATAATCACAGGGAGTTGCAATTCTCCTTCTAAGAATGCATACTCCAGATTTTCGGGTAACTTCTTCAATTCCAATTTCGGAAGCTCCTCGATAGATGGCTTCATTCTAGCTATCTCCTTACGGTCTCACGAGTCGTACCTCTCCTGGAATTCTGATTATTCAGTAGCGGTCACTGATGCTATCTGTTCTTCATTTTTGGAAATTTTCCTTCTTAATGCTTCCTCTTCATAAACGTCTTCTTTAGTTTCGAAGGTAGGTTCGGAAAATTCCTCACAGTCTTCCCTTGACTGGGGTTCCTGATATACTGGAATGAAATCTATCTCTTCATTCGGTCTTCTCCTTAGTAGAGGTAAAGGAATGCCTTGTCCTAGCGGTGCTATTTGAATAGTATAGCCAAGAGGGTTACTTTCAGAGAGGGGAGATATGGGATGACTAAGGTCTATGGCTGAATGGTTGTCGAGATTACCTTCAGGAGGTGTAAAGAACAGATCCTTAGAAATTTGATCTTGATTGCAAATAGCCATAGTCTCTTCCAGGTATTCGTTGACGAGTTCTTGAAAAGAATCAGAGAGATTCACATCCTCTTCCGCAGGATGGTTCATGAGGAGATCAACATTGAATGTGATTTCTTCTCCTCCAAACCTTAACTTCAATGATTTCTCGTGAACGTCAATTACGGCCTTGGCAGTATTTAGGAATGGTCTGCCAAGAATGAGCGGGACCTTGTGTCTTCCTCAATATCCATAATGACAAAATCAATGGGAAATGCGAAATTATCCACTCTAACTAGGACATCTTCAGCTATTCCCCGAGGAATCTTAACTGATCTGTCCGCGAGTTAGATAGTCATTCTGGTTGGCCTTAAGTCATTTAATCCTAGCTTCTTGAATAATGAATAGGGCATTAGGTTTACAATGGCTCCTAAGTCTGCTAACGCATTGCTAATTTGGACATCTTGCAGGTAGCAAGGTACCGTAAATCTTCCTGTATCTCCTAACTTAGGGGGAATTCCATGCTGTAACACTAACGAGCATTCTTCACTTAAGGGCAAGCTAACTATCTCTCTTAATCTCTCTTTATTTAAAAGTAGTTCTTTGAAAAATTTAGCGCAGTTTGGCATTTCTACTAAAGCATCTACTAGACGTACATTCAAATGCAAATTCTTAATAATATCCCAATACTTAGCAAATTGTGCTTCTTGTTTTTCCTTCCTAAGCCTACCTAGAAAAGGTATGTGGCCACGCGGAATAATTTTCGGGGCCTTAGGAGAGATAGGTTCTGGTGGATTGACGACTGGGCCAATTGGCACAGGTTCCTTATCGGAAAAATCTTGTATGGGTATATTGACAGTTGTTTCTTTTCCTCCTCTAGTAATTACTAGGGCATCAAACTCACTACACTCTATATCAATTTTAGTGGTTAAACGTTTAAGCGTAAGCTGAAAATTAGTGATTAATTCTTCAAAAGTCTTTATCAACGTGTCGAACTTATTCTGGCATTCAATGACTTGAAGGTTTATCATGTATTGCTTTTTCATAAATTCAGCTAAAATTTCGTTAGAGTGGAGATGTAACAACCCAAACCAACCCGTGATTAAACCGTGTAAAATTACAAAAAAAAATAAGAATTTGCTGAACTGCCACCTGGCGCGGCGCGCGCCAAACCTGTCTGTCCGGAAAGTCTTTAAACGCGAAAATGTTTGACTAGTTCCCGACATATTTAGGCGTAACGCTTTTAACCCCATGTTCCATATATAAAAACTAGCACGTTCTATTAATAAAATTATGTTTACGAAGCGGGGCCCACATCGACCCAAATTACCCTTTAAGTATCAAAATACAATTCTCGACCATAAGACTTTTAATACAAAACAAAGCCGAGCATGCCGATTGGGGATACGCTACCCAATCCTAATAAATCCAAAAGCAAGCCTTCTACGCAAACTATGCAAGTCCTCTAATCCTCGCGCTTACCCGAGCCACCATCTGCATGCAATCTATAAAAAGAGTCAACAACGAGAGGGTAAGCTAACGCTTAGTGAATGATAATATACTACATACATATATATGTATAAAATGGACACGCCACAAAATAACAAATACCGCATACCGAGGCATCCATATAAGGCACTACACTAAGCATACCGTACGATCTCTAAGCAACGAGCTAAAGATACAACAACAATATAAGTTCACCAACGACGATGTGAACAACGCCAAATAGCTACACCCGGAGGGTTAGCTACAACACAACAATACATTAATATATAACAATATAAACGAACAAGGTTAACACCTTAACCCAATACCGAGAACCAAATACCACAATGAAGATTGGCCGAACTACACGAGCCTTAGTAATCCGAAACCACACGAGATTACTATCTTCACAACATCGAGGTTGGCCGAACTACACGAGCCTTAGTAATTCGAAACCACACGAGATTACTACCTCAATAAGATGACCGAACTACACGAGTCACCATGAATCCGAACTACACGAGATTCATTTCCACAATACAATAAGATGACCGAAACCACACGCGTCATCGTGAATACGAATACACTCGCGATTCACTTCTCAATATTATACCCTTCGCCATTGGGGTTATATCAACCACATCACAACCACGTGTGATAATGTACACGCGAACGCGTACTTCGCCAAAGATGGTCAACCAAAACGCACAACCGTGCCAATTGGACTCATACAAAAGTCCATCAAATCCATCTATATGTGAAGTGAGCTCTATAGCCGAGAATCACTTCACCTGACCCGCACCCATCCTACACATACATATGCACATAGGATATTATCACTCACCTTGAAGTCTTGAAGAATGCTTCCAAGTAATCCGCAACTCGCCAATGGAAAGTACCTATTCCATTATCACAATTACAACAATACACTTAGAGTGGATTTACAAATCAACCCAATTCGTCACTTAGTGCAATTTCGACCCAAATGCACTTCCAAGCACAAACCGTGCCCAAAACTAACCAATAATCACTAACACAAGTGAGAATGGTCCTAATACGCCAATTAAACCCGAACTCAAGTGTTAAACACACGTCATACCCATTTTGACACTAAAACCCTAGTTTTGACCCATTAAGTCAAAATCTCACCATTTACAAGTTTTAACACCAAAACACATTTAACTCGGTTTAATACTTCAACTTAATCCATTTTAAGTTTATAAACCTCATTAAATCGCCAAATGGGTCATAATCACCACCAAACCCTAATTTGACCCAAAGTCACAATTAGTCAACCAAATAACCTTAAATGGGTTTCAATACTTCCATAATCACTAACTTAAGTGATTAAACTCAATTTCAAGTCCTAAACATGGCCAATTAGTTCACCAACCCAAAATCCACCAACAATTAACAATAAACCCAATTACTAGCATCACTAAACCCATTTCATCATCTAAAAGGGTTTTTCATCAAACTAACTCAAACCCTAACTTGAATATCAAATCAAATAGATGAAATTCGGGGTTTGAGCTTACCAATACTATCACCGCGTAGCCAAGAACGAGAGGAACAACTTTAGAACTTGAGCTTTGATGAGAATCCGCCTCCTTCTTCTCTAAATCCACCTCTCTCTCTCTAAAACTCTTACTCTCTCACTAGATAAGGTTGGGAGTGTTTGATGAGTGAAAATGTGATCCAAACTGATCAAAGGATCAGTTTTGATGACCTCAAACCGACCCCAAGTGAAAAGACCAAAGTACCCTTCATTTAGACCTTTAAAAAAGGCTGAAAATTGCATCAGACGGGTTCGGCGCGCCGCGCCGAAAGGTGGAGCGCCGCTCCAACCTTCAGGTCAGTTTTCAGTTTCTTGTTTTAGCCATAACTTTTTGACCGTAGCTCCGTTTTCGATGAATCAAATATCGTTGGAAACGTGATAAGATTTCCTTTCCAATGGTAAGGCTTTGGAACATCAACACAAACTTTATTTGGGGTTGAAAGGATACGTACACACCTTGTCACTTCAGACAACGTCCAGTTTCCTTCGGCGTCCGAGCAAGCAACACGTAAACTTCATACACGCATTGTACACCATAAATACATTATGTACAATAAATATTTGGGTCTTACAACTCTCCCCCACTTAAACTCGATCACGTCCTCGTGATCTTCTCCACTTAACCAATCCGGACCTACTCAACGATCCTCACTCAAGTCCCAATACGAACTTTCCTAGACAATTCTTCCCAATGGATCACTTTTAACAACTAAAATCGTCAACCGTGATTTATAAAAACCACAATCCGAGCACTAAAACCTGCTCAATTTCCCATATCGGGAAAAACTCAACCAACCTCGTACCGAGATATAAATTCCTTAGCGTACCTTTACCACGGACAACGCTAAAAGTGACCAAGTCTCAACCTAAAGTCAACAATCCGAACGTTGAAGATCGAACCACATGAATCCTCACGGATTACTCTTACCACTAAACATCCTTTGTAGTGCGCAATACAACCAATACGCCACTATCCTAACATCATAAGCAACGACTAAAACCAAAAGCGCCCAAAACGACTATGGCAACGCTAATCCTAAGGTGTACAAAATCGACGATCGTCACACCCGTAACAACACGTGAGCGAAACACGGCAATCGCATCACTAATCACACAACACACGAAGGCTGGCCGAAAACACACGCGCCTTAGTGAATCCGAACTACACGAGAGTCACTATCCTGGAGGAATGACCGAACTACACGAGTCAATTGTGAATCCGAACTACACGAGATTCACTCCTCAATACAATGACCGAAACCACACGAGTCATTCGTGAATCCGAACTACACGAGATTCACTTCCACAACATCGAGGTTGGCCGAACTACACGAGCCTTAGTAATCCGAAATCACACGAGATTACTACCTCAATAAGATGACCGAACTACACGAGTCACCATGAATCCGAACTACACGAGATTCATTTAGTTAAGATGACCGAAACCACATGCGTCATCGTGAATCCGAAACCACATGCGATTCACAATCTCAACATAGGAATGGTACTCGCATTTCCCACCGGTACTCGCATTTCCCGATAGTGTTACACCATACCAACATAACACTACTCCCTTGATGAAGTCAGCGGACCCCAAAGGTCATACTCCACCAATCTCAACACCGGATGAAGTCAGCGGACCCGAAGATCATGCTTCACCGATATAACACCAAGCTCATGATGAAGTCAGCGGACCCCGAAAGTCATGCTCCACCAATCACGTATTCCCATGATGAAGTCAGCGGACCCTAAAGATCATGCTTCATCAAATAACCATACCATAATCGAGCAAGAACCACCTATACCAAACATAGGTACAAAACAATAATTCTCTAAAAGAGAATCCGACACACACATCCCTTAACCGAGGGATTTCACCTTGCTTGCCAAACACGTCCATTATCTCTCAACGAGATTTACCACATTACCACCTTGGTGAAAATTCAAATCCAAAATCATAAGTACAATTTAACCGAAATTGTACTCTACCACAATCGACCAAATCTAGGTCCCGACACAAGTTTCGGTTTACTAAAACATTGTCCGAAATCTCACACTAAAACCTCCTCGTGCGGGAGTGTAACTCCTCCACTTGGAATTACGTTCCATAACCGCATCTCGTACACCCGTACAATGCTACCAAAGGTAGACTTTACCAATAATTGGGTTCGCACGGCCCATCGCCATGTCTTGTTCCAACTTTGAGCATACCAAGGATCCTAACCTATCCTTGAACATTTCGAACGAAAAGTGTACCACAAATTACACGAACTATACACTCGCAATCATCCAATTGCTTTAGTTTGTCGAATCTCACCCGATCACTCATGAACCTAAGGGTTTCACTTCGGTACCCTAAGTACAATGTCACCGCAACACAATCGGAGTCGAACACCACGCTAGTAGGTATAAAAGAGGCACCTAATGTCGCGTCACGTAGAATCCTTTACCAACATACATCGAGATCCAAAACACTCGATTTCTCGGGTTTCATCCCACCCGTCGAACCTCATGGTTCATCAACTTCAACACGAGAGCGAACATGCTCTAACATCCGAACACCAAAACTCATTTCCATGGCTTGGTAGAGACATTTTCCAAATAATAAGGAATGCTTGGTTACGCCAAGTCTTACGCCCTTCGCCCGTCAATCAAACATCAACATAGGGTACTTCCATTAGGAACGTCACCCATAGCATAACATGCACAACAAAGGCACGCAACTCAAACTCAAACGGCATTTAATAAATAATCAAAAGACATATTTATCAAAATTAAACGTACCTTAACGTCTCCTGGCCGCACCCGTCCCGCTAACTTGGGACATTCCGACTTACGATGTCCTTCTTTTTGGCAATTGAAGCACACCATACCATCACCCTTTGGTACCGAACATTCCCAAGACTTGTGACCCCTCACGCCACAATTGTAACATCTAGCCGCACTAGAATCCGACATACCCGTGCTCACACTCGGACCCTTAGCCCTCTTACTCGGAGCACCATAAGAAACGACCCTTCGCTCACTTGAAGGTTCACCCTTTTTCGATCGTGAATACGACTCGAAACCTCTAGCCAAGTCGAATAATTCCGAAAACGATTTCGCTTGACCCCGGCTAATCTTACTTTTCAAGTCATCATTCAAGGTCCGATAGAAATCTCCCATCAACAAACGATCATTCCCCAAATACTCCGGACAAAAACGAGCCTTCGCCATAAAGGTCGTCTTGAGAGTACTCAAATCCATAGATCCTTATCGCAAATTTCGCAACTCATTACGCAAATCCCACAAATCGGCCGAAGTCCGGAACTCCTCGAAGAATTCCTCCTTAAAGTCGTCCCACGATAAAGCCATAAACGTCTCACCACCGACAAGATCAATCTTACCATCCAACCAATCCCTTGCCCTACCCCGCAACAAACTCGTAGCGAGTCTCGTCTTTCTCTCGGGAGGGCAATCAATAGTACGGAAACACCCTTCGACGTTCGAAATCCAAGTTGTGCTTACCAAAGGATCCGGCTTTCCGTCATACATCGGGGGTTTAGTCCTCATGAAGCTCTTAAGATAACGCTCCATTTCAAAACTACTTTGAAGTTCGGAATACCTCCTTTCCATCCTTTCTTCTAACGCACCCATTTGCTCCGCAACGGCGGCCGCAACCCTAGCGTTAAACTCCACGTCATTCGCCTCGGTCTCGTTTCGCGTCGTCATTCTAAAGAATGCAAAACGATTAGTCCACGAACGTGTAAAACCGTACGCACGACACAACCCCATCTTGCTAAACACTCATCGTACATCACTTGTTAGACACGATTTGCACCCGTAATAAGGTTTGCAAGTTCTTATTACGCACACATGCCGCATCGACTCGTTAGTACAACGACCGTCTCGCTCGATGATATACACAAACACAACCAAAATTCTACGCGGTACAAACACACGCGAGAATTATTATCACAACACAACAACATATTAATAATATCCGCATTACTAATATAAACGTTAGTCAACCTATAGCCAAGGCACTAACCAAACCCATTCCGACCCGTAATCCTACAAGTCCCGCAACAATTTAAGCACACACAAGTCTAAGTCTAGGCACCTATCTCAAGTCACCTAAATCCCTTAGACCATGCTCTGATACCACTTGTAACAACCCAAACCAACCCGCGATTAAACCGTGTAAAATTACAAAAAAAAAAAAAAAATTTGCTGAAATGCCACCTGGCGCGGCGCGCCAACAGGGGTGCGCGGCGCGCCAAACCTGTCTGTCCGGAAAGTCTTTAAACTCGAAAATGTTTGACTAGTTCCCGACATATTTAGGCGTAACGCTTTTAACCCCATGTTCCATATATAAAAACTAGCACGTTCTATTAATAAAATTATGTTTACGAAGCGGGGCCCACATCGACCCAAATTACCCTTTAAGTATCAAAATACAATTCTCAACCATAAGACTTTTAATACAAAACAAAGCCGAGCATGGCGATTGGGGATACGCTACCCAATCCTAATAAATCCAAAAGCAAGCCTTCTACGCAAACTATGCAAGTCCTCTAATCCTCGCGCTTACCCGAGCCACCATCTGCATGCAATCTATAAAAAGAGTCAACAACGAGAGGGTAAGCTAACGCTTAGTGAATGATAATATACTACATACATATATATGTATAAAATGGACACGCCACAAAATAACAAATACCGCATACCGAGGCATCCATATAAGGCACTACACTAAGCATACCGTACGATCTCTAAGCAACGAGCTAAAGATACAACAACAATATAAGTTCACCAACGACGATGTGAACAACGCCAAATAGCTACACCCGGAGGGTTAGCTACAACACAACAATACATTAATATATAACAATATAAACGAACAAGGTTAACACCTTAACCCAATACCGAGAACCAAATACCACAATGAAGATTGGCCGAACTACACGAGCCTTAGTAATCCGAAACCACACGAGATTACTATCTTCACAACATCGAGGTTGGCCGAACTACACGAGCCTTAGTAATCCGAAACCACACGAGATTACTACCTCAATAAGATGACCGAACTACATGAGTCACCATGAATCCGAACTACACGAGATTCATTTCCACAATACAATAAGATGACCGAAACCACACGCGTCATCGTGAATCCGAATACACACGCGATTCACTTCTCAATATTATACCCTTCGCCATTGGGGTTATATCAACCACATCACAACCACGTGTGATAATGTACACGCGAACGCGTACTTCGCCAAAGATGGTCAACCAAAACGCACAACCGTGCCAATTGGACTCATACAAAAGTCCATCAAATCCATCTATATGTGAAGTGAGCTCTATAGCCGAGAATCACTTCACCCGACCCGCACCCATCCTACACATACATATGCACATAGGATATTATCACTCACCTTGAAGTCTTGAAGAATGCTTTCAAGTAATCCGCAACTCGTCAATGGAAAGTACCTATTCCATTATCACAATTACAACAATACACTTAGAGTGGATTTACAAATCAACCCAATTCGTCACTTAGTGCAATTTCGACCCAAATGCACTTCCAAGCACAAACCGTGCCCAAAACTAACCAATAATCACTAACACAAGTGAGAATGGTCCTAATACGCCAATTAAACCCGAACTCAAGTGTTAAACACGCGTCATACCCATTTTGACACTAAAACCCTAATTTTGACCCATTAAGTCAAAATCTCACCATTTACAAGTTTTAACACCAAAACACATTTAACTCGGTTTAATACTTCAACTTAATCCATTTTAAGTTTATAAACCTCATTAAATCGCCAAATGGGTCATAATCACCACCAAACCCTAATTTGACCCAAAGTCACAATTAGTCAACCAAATAACCTTAAATGGGTTTCAATACTTCCATAATCACTAACTTAAGTGATTAAACTAAATTTTAAGTCCTAAACATGGCCAATTAGTTCACCAACCCAAAATCCACCAACAATTAACAATAAACCCAATTACTAGCATCACTAAACCCATTTCATCATCTAAAAGGGTTTTTCATCAAACTAACTCAAACCCTAACTTGAATATCAAATCAAATAGATGAAATTCGGGGTTTGAGCTTACCAATACTATCACCGCGTAGCCAAGAACGAGAGGAAAAACTTTAGAACTCGAGCTTTGATGAGAATCCGCCTCCTTTTCTCTAAATCCACCTCTCTCTCTCTCTAAAACTCTTACTCTCTCACTAGATAAGGTTGGGAATGTTTGATGAGTGAAAATGTGATCCAAACTGATCAAAGGATCAGTTTTGATGACCCCAAACCGACCCCAAGTGAAAAGACCAAAGTACCCTTCATTTAGACCTTTTAAAAAGGCTGAAAATTGCATCAGACGGGTTCGGCGCGCCGCGCCGAAAGATGGAGCGCCGCTCCAACCTTCAGGTCAGTTTTCAGTTTCTTGTTTTGGCCATAACTTTTTGACCGTAGCTCCGTTTTCGATGAATCAAATATCGTTGGAAACGTGATAAGATTTCCTTTCCAATGGTAAGGCTTTGGAACATCAACACAAACTTTATTTGGGGTTGAAAGGATACGTACACACCTTGTCACTTCAGACAACGTCCAGTTTCCTTCGGCGTCCGAGCAAGCAACACGTAAACTTCATACACGCATCGTACACCATAAATACATTGTGTACAATAAATATTTGGGTCTTACAGGAGAGTAGATTTGTGCAATGGAAAAATTATATTATGATCCGAGCTATTTTGCTGTTTGTGTGCCCATCTAGGGTAAGGATACCTTAGATTGGTTCTAGTAGCATCGGAGTTCTTAGGAATTTGTAAAATTTGAAGAGTGAGGGTGAGATCTTGTAACCTGGTTTCCAACATTTTTACCGTATGAGCGAAGACATCATCCTTCTCAGCAGCTTCATTATTCCAGTCTTCATGTTGTGCAGCTATTGTATCCAAGAGATCCCATGCTTCATCTGCTGTTTGAGACATGAAATTTCCTTGCGAGGCCATGTCTAGGAGAGACTTATCATCCTTGGTCAAACCATTGTAAAGCATACAAACTATGTCTGCCCGACTTAACAAATGATTCGGACATCTTTTAAGCATCATCTTTACTCTATTCCATGCTAGACACAATGACTCATTTTCTTTTTGGGAAAAGTTAGTGATGTCATTTCTTAAACAGGTTTGCAGGGAGGGTGGATAATATTTATTAAGAAATTTAGTGGCTAAATCCTCCCATGTATGAATTAAATTCGGGTTAAGTTCGCCAAACCATGCTGAAGCGTGTTTAGAGAGTGAATATTGAAAAAGATGAAGTTTTAAAATGTTTTTCTCGTTTGATTCCTTCTTAAAAGAGTCAACCAGACTGATAAATTTGTTTATATGAAAATTAGGATCGTCAGTCGGTAATCCTTGAAATTTACAGATCATACTGACTAGTTTAATCATGTGTGAACTGATTTCAGGAATTCCTTCGGTTCCTAAGGTGATTGGTCCTCCTCTTTCCTTTAAGCATGACTTATGCATAGAAGCAAGGGTGTCTTGTTGTTCCATTTTTTTTCTAATTTTTTGTTAATAAAAAGACTTAAAAGTAACTTTTAGAAAATATTAATTTACTAAAAGGATCGATAATTTAATAAAAACAATTATTCTTGAAATTCGGTCGCTAACCAGATCGAATATCTTAACTGATAGGACTTCTCACAGATTACTTGTATCGAGGTGGCCAGGCCGACTACGGAGAGGCAGGATCCTTTTGGTTCTAATATAATTGTAGACTGTTCGAAAAATCCAATAACCAAGTCCGTGTATAATTGTCTTTCTTAGACACTACCAAACAATACTTTGTCTGTTTAAAATCTTTCTCGATCAAAATATTCGTTCCCCGGCAGCGGCACCAAGAAAAAGGTTACCTACTGATATGCCACTAACGGACGGTTTTTATTTTGTGCGGTGTTGTTAGGTCGCACGGTGTCCGATTCGGTAGCACACAGCGTCTTCGTTTATTTATATTTTGCGGGGCCTAAATTTACTTTACTTTCTAAGGTGTAGAAGGTGTAAGTTAACCTAGTGTCGAATTTTATACTGATTAACGAATTGAAGATCAAGTGGATAATTGTCTTTTAGTTAAATTACCTGGATAAAAGATAGTAGTTGATTTTAGCTAAATGTCCTAAATGCAGAAAAAGTAAATAAAGTGGGAGGATATCCAGAGTATGCAGATCAAGAAAATGTTGACCAAGATATCAGTATTGGGTTAGGGAAAGGTAATTATGCTTATGTTAAGACTATGCTTGGATTGATGTTGATTTGGTTGGATGAGCCAATTACACAGTCCTACTTATCTCTGAACTCTCGGAGTTCTCTTTGAGCAGTGAGAAGTATGTCACTTGGTTGTATAACTGAAGTGTAACAATACCTCGGAGGTTATCCTCAGTAGAGTACTAGGTTTATTAGTGAGTTAAGCTCTAATCCTAACCCTCGTTATCAGTTCAGATAACTGAATAACAACGTGCCGTGTTGATAGAACACTGATCACAAACGGAAGGAGTCCGTCGGTTTAAGTTGGCAAAACCTTAAATGAAAGCTAACAACCATTTCATCATACTAGTGAGATCAAGGCAAATCAAACATTATACAGCAGTACAGTTAATATACTGATAGTAAAGCAGATAGAAACCTAATAAGTACCTAAACAGTTGATATTACTAAGACCTAGGGCAACAATCAGACAAGAACATGCAATAGGCTTGGGTCATACAGTAGAGGTACTAACTAGATCTTAACAGCTCCTAAGAGGTCTCTTCAGAACAGTCAATAGGCATACTAGGTCATTCATGTCTCAATTCCTAGGTTCCGTGTCCTAAAAGTGCATTAGATGCCTCTCGGGAACTCCGGCCATACCGAGTTCATAGAATCTTCAGATACAGTATAACCAGGGGTCTTAATCCTATGAAGTAGCTAATTTCATATAGGTGGACAAGTCCTGATCACAACCTAAGTTGGTCAATCCTTAAGATGCTATCATACAAATCTATCAGACTTCCTAATTCAGTATTATAACAGTAATCGTACTATATTAACATAATTACGCTAACCCAAACTTATATCATGGCAACATACAGATAAATTAAGCTATCATGGCAATATTGGAACGCATTATTAAACATAAAAGATAAGAATACATGTTTAATATAAAAGACAAGCGTTTTGAATAAAACCTGAAAAAGCCGAACTAATCTGCCCGGGATCGCAGGGACTCGCCGGGATATCCTCCGGAAAATAAAAGCTAAGCTAACTACTACTAAAAACTACCTAAAAATATTGAAAATATAAATTGTATTGCAAGTTGAGTGTGTCTTGGAATGGATGGAGAAAGTCCCTTTAAATAGACTTGGAATTTGCCTACATACGCCTGGCAGGGCGTATGGCAGCACGTTTTTGGCAGGCCGTATGCTTGGCAGGCCGCATGGTGGCTCGTGTGGTGGCACGTATTTGGCAGGCCGTTTCCATAGTGGCAGGCCGTATGGCTTGCTTGGTCAGGCTTGATTCACTGGATCGTAACTTGATTTCTTGTCTTTCACCGTTTTCGCTCTAGAATCTTCGTTTTAGCTCTGTTTTACTTGATTCTTTTTGCAGCGCCTTTGTAATTACTCAATCTACAAAATCAACCGAAAAAATGATAATTTTGCCGACAAAGTTTTAATCTTTATTGTTTTAGGGCCTAATTTAGGGGGTAAAAACGTGACTTTTTACCCGATATCAGGAAGGCACGATCAATTTCGGTAAGTGGAATAAAGAATTATTAAGGAACACTTTAAAAATACTTAAATGTTTTGAAGATATCTCGAGTCTTAGAATTAATCTAAAAAAGTCGTGTTTATGAAATTGGAACTTCCAAACTAGAACTAAATAATCTTGCATCTTGGTTCGGGTGCCAGGAAGGGACCTTTCCCCTCAATTATATTGGACTTTCAATTGGTGCTAATCTATAATACATAATAATTGCTCACCCATTTTTGAGAAATAAAAAAAATGTTAGCGGAATGGAAGGCGAAGTCCATCTCCTATGGAGGAAGACTAACTTTAATCAAGTCAGTGTTGAGTGGTCTCCCGCTATACTACTATTTAAAGCTTCTGTGGGGGTCATAAAAGATCTAGAAGGTATGCGTCGTGACTTTTTTTTGGGTAGATCTTATGATATTAAAAAGATGGCCTGGATTAATTAGAATCAAATTTTACTACCCTACGAATCCGAATGTCTAAATGTAGGCACTCTAAAACTAAAAAACTATCCTCTTTTGGTAAAATGGTGGTGGAAATTTCTTACAAATAAAAACTATCCGATGGTCTAAAACTTCCATTTCCATTTTCAATCCAATCCACCATGAAACCATCCACCACTATCCATTCTTTTCATTCACCTCATAAACTAAGAAATAAATCCCGAGAAAATCATAACTTCGTGAAAGTCCTCTATAAAATCGCATTGGAAAATGCGAGCATTTAAGTCAAGTATCAAGAAGACTGCCGATAAAAAGGAGACCTCGAAGAGAAAAGAAAAAGATGCTTGCCAATATATATATATATATATATATATATATATATATATATATATATATATATATATATATATATATATATATATATATATATATATATATATATATATATATATATATATGTGTGTGTGTGTGTGTGTGTGTGTGTGTGTGTGTAAGACCTTGTTTCCAGTTATGTGGGACGCCGTCCAAATTGCTTAGACGCCGTTCACTAAAGAAGGACTGGACGCCATCCAGATTTCTTGGACGCCGTCCAAATGATCTGACGGGCCAGCTGTTGGGTTTTAGATATTTTTAAAGGGGCATTTTGGTATTTTCACATGTGGGATGAGTTTAAGGCCACATGATCAGATCTTGGGGTTTCATTTACTCCATTTCCAACAACCTCATCCTTTCCACTTCAATTTGAGAGAGAGAGAGAGAGAGAGAGAGAGAGGAATTTTTAGTGTGAGAAAACTCAACCAAAGGAGAAAGAAGCTTGTTTCGGGTTAAAGCTCGAGTATTAAAGTTGTTCATCTCATCACTAGCTACGTTTTGATTGTGGTGGTATGTCCTAGTCTTAATTTCCTTACTTAAATTAGTGTTAAGGGCTAGGGTTCGGGTTAATGATTAACTTAAAACCCATTTGTTAGTGATTTGAGGGTTTTTGGGTAAGATTGAGTCATGAGGACTCAAGGATGACTAACCAAGGGTTTTGAAATGATAAATGAGTTTATGAGTCTTAAATGGTTAGTAAATCACTAACTCACTTGTGTAGTTAGTAAAAAGTGTTATTGGGGTTCATGGTTGACTTGGAATGGGTCAAATGGGTAAGTTTGACCTACTGGAATAAATTTGGTATGAAAATACCTTAGACTTGTATTAATGGGAGTCTTAGAACCTTAATCACTAGCTTCTAGTGATTAGTTGTTGAGTTTGACCTTGATTGAGTGATTCTAGTGCAAATGGGTCATAAATACCCTTTTGGGTCATAGATGCACTAGTAAGGTTTGTTGGTGGATAGTCCAACTTGTTATGTGAATTAATTGGGCATTAAATTGTATTAGGTGACTCGCATTGAAGGTTACAAGTATTGTTGGAAATCTCACCAGGACGATAAGGTGAGTGGAATATCTATGTATGTATGTATATGATTTATTTGCCTGTAGTAATTGTGCACATAGCAGATTTTGTGCACATGGTTGTGAGTAATGGCCTATTTTTACTCACGCGTTGATTAAGTGATACGATAGCCGTTTTTCATACAATTGGGGGTGATACCATAGCCGTTTTGGGGGACACCTCGGGGTTAGCATACCATAGCCGTTTTGGGCGCTAACGGTTGTTATGAACACCGATGACTTGTTCGCGAGGTCATTCCCTTGCGATTTTGGTTAACCATGGTTTATACTTGTTAATGTGTAGCATTTCATTATTATTATGACTATTATGCTAATGATGTTGCTAGTTGTACGTTTTAATGATACTAGCCTTTGTTATGAGATGACATGCGATTATATGCATTATATGATGTTGTGGATGCGAGTAGGTACATTGTATATGCATGTATATATTTCTTCTACTCACTAAGCTTTAGAGTACCCTCTCGTTGTTTACCATTTTAGGATCCGGCGTGGATAAGGGCAAAGGTATTCGTTTGGATTAGTGGCTCTCGGGGGTTGCTTTTGAAGTTTGACCAAGATTTGGGTAGTTTAACCCCAAACACCATGCTCTAGGTGTCGTTTGGAATTTAAACTCTTATGGTCGAAACTTGTATTTTTGAACGACATTCGTAAGACGGGTCTTTGTGGGCCCAATGTTGTAAAACCCATTTTTATTGTGGAAATCTTTTAGTTTTACTTAATATGAAGTGATGTGATAATTCATTTCGTTTAAAAGTGTCGGGAAGCGGGTTTTTCGTTCGCTTAAGTTGGACTCCGGGGACAGCCCCTGGCAGTTCATTTAGACACCGTCCAGATTTTCTTGGATGCCGCACTGCCCTTCACAGCTGGACGCCGTCCCAGATGTTGGACGCCGTCCAGATACATTGAATAAGAAATTTTTTTTAGGCGTGTTTTTGGTTAAACGAAATTGAGTCGTTACAATATATATATATATATATATATATATATATATATATATATATATATATATATATATATATATATATATATATATATATATATATATATATATATATATATAATAGGTTCTGAGAAAAGGAGCAGAACCTGAAGATTTGAGAAAAGAACTCCTGGCAGTCGAAAAGAAGGTTGCTCATTTTGAAATTCTCGATAAAAAGCTGAAAAATTATCAAAATCGATCCTTAAAGAACTCCTGCCTATCCAAAAACCCTTCACAAACCAAACCTCCAATCACCATTCCTTTACAAAAGAAGCCGAGTATATAACTGAAATTTCTCTCAAATACGTGATGGAGATTTGAGTCTTGATCAAGCCTTGAGTCTTGATCAAGCCTATGACGAAGAATGCAAACATGACTGGCTATGAATGATTTTATTTCTTAGAACTGTAGGACACCCGATACACTTAAGTGAATTGAGTGACCCGAGTGAGATAGCCACATTGATGTAACCTCCTCTCATGCTTGCGGAAATAGATTCGGGAAAAGATAAAAGGATAAAACCAAGTTTTTACTTTTACGTCTTGTGAAACAAATATCGCCTGATCACTATGAATAGGAATCTTCTGTGTCTAAAAGATTGAAAGTTTACTTGTGGACAAGCAAAGTTTAAGTGTGGGATATTTGATATCGGCTAGAAAATCACATTTTTACCTCGATATTAAGCCCAAAAATAATAAAGCAAAACGAAGATTGATTTTGTAGATTTAGTAATTATGAAGAAGATGCAAAAAATAAATCAAGCAAAACGGGGCTAAAACGAAGATTCTAGAGCGAAAACGGTGAAAAACAAGTTACGACCCCGAAAACCAAGTTACGATCCCGGAAATGAACAAAACGATCCAAGTAAACAGCAAGACCAGGGGCCAGAACCGGCCTACCCACCGGCCTGCCACATGCCACGCAAGCTTTCCATATGGCTTGGCACAGACCACTAAAAACGGCCATAAAAAACGGCTTGCCTAGGAACCAACAATCAAAAACGGCCTGCCCACCGGCCTACCAGCCGGCCCCCAGCCAAAACTTCACTATTTAAAGGGCCATTTGCATTCAGTTTCCACACACCTCTTCACACTCTCTCACTACAATACACTTTCTCTCACTAGAAGCTTTCAAGGCTTTCTAACCTCCAAGCGGAAAATTAACTACCCGGAACGCCGAAGTTTGTACTAAGAGCGGTCTAGAGGATGTCAGCACTTGTAATGGTCCAGATCTCGTCTGTAAACGGTGAACACTTTCCTTAATTTAATGAAGTTATTTTGTTACTTTAAGTTGCTTTCATCTTGCATGCTTGTCTATCTATTACAAATGTTTATTATATATTTATATGTTGAATATCTTATCTGAAACTTATGCTATTGTTATGCTGAAACCCTGACGGTTTAGAAGTCTTATTCACGGACCACCATTTCCATTTACTCACGTGGTTATAACCTAGTATTAGGACCTGATCAAACTTAGGATACAAGGTAAGTGGTTATGTGTGTTTAACGTCAAAATAGGGAAATAGTACCTACGTATGGTTAATCACTAATCCATCAAAGAAGAGCTGCCCATTTAGGTTGTGATTAGAGTATGCAATGTAGAGTTCAGTGAACACTGGCTTACTCAAAAGCATGATTCGCGTCAGAAGCAATTTTCTTGAGATATTGTAAGATAATCCGGAGTTTAGTAAGTGATCGTAAAGGATAAACCTTTCACCCAATTAGCAGTACCTTAGGATATCTAAGATTGCACATATGTTAATGTTAAGGAATAACTTAGTATTAAGTGGAGGAATGTTACTGTAGTTAAACCAACTAGGATTAAGAAAAGCCGAGACTTTCCTTTTAGGATATACCACTTTATTCATGTACCTAGGATTCCATCCTTAAGGTCGTTTAAACCCTTTAAGGTTAACATTGGGAGTAGGGATATCCGTCTTAGCTAGAATCTTCAAAGCCTAAACTTTTGGTGACAAATTGATTAGGTTCTTAACCCAATTGATTGAGGTTTAGTGTTCATTCTAGGAAGTTAAACTCTTTTAACAGTTCTCCATCGGTATCATATTCTTCATACATATCCCTTTTTATCTTTATAGTTCATATTACCTTAGTTAAGTTTAATATATCACCACTTGTCACTAGGGTTAACTATTCAGGCACTTTTATCCCACATTACTGAGCAAACATACAAAAATACAAACCTAAGTTATACTTACCACTTACTCGTTAAAAGGAAGACAAGTAGGTGAAATATAGCTAGGAAAACCCAGCTAAATATAGATATAAAACCCATTGCTTCCCCCTCCTGGTAGCTGATCCTGACGTCTTGCGACCTAACGATACCGCATAAATAAAACCGTCCATTTCGACCATATCAGTATCTCTAATGCGTTTGTTAAAGTATTATAAAAAGGATCAAAAACAAGCTTTTGGAATGACAAGTGATGTGGAGACGCTCTATTAAAAGATATTTCTCCAAGGCTATATAGACTTGAAACAAATATAAATACTCTGGTAGCCGATCGAGTTCAATGGGGCGATAATGGACTTTCTGTTCCGTAGGCCTCGACATCAGAACCTAAATGGAGAACTAGTTCCGAACTATCTTACCTCACATATAAACTGAAGCACTTACACTTTTCTGGAAAAACTATGATGAGTGGACATGGAGGTATTGTAATAGTTGGACATGCACAACTAAGTTACTCACGAACATCCTAAATGAATTGGCAACAGTTAATCGACCGCAACTTGATCCAATTATAACCATCTCTTTACTTCCTGAAAATATCAGAATATTTGTATGGTGTGTTAAACAAAATAAACTCCACGTAAGAACCAAATTTGATAGACGGGGAATCGATCTAAAATCAACTAAATGCTCAGTATGTGACGATGGAGTCGAAACATTACAGCACATACTCATATCGTGTAAAATGCTAGTGACATATGGGATAGAATCCGTAAATCGTGGAATCTTGACAACCTAAACATCACAAACCTCTCGGATCTTTCTAAATGCTTAAACGCTAATTTCAAAACAACAACATGATCCTCACTATGGCAAGCAGTAATTTGGGTCACGAGTTACTTTATTTCGAAAAACCGCAACGAGCATGTCTTTGGGAACAATAAAACAAGTTGCCGAAAGTTGGACTCCGACATCCAAGCAAAAAGCTCTGAATGGATCAACTACCGTTGGAAAAAAGCTAACTTGGAGTTATTGCACTGGTTAACTTCCCCAAATTCGATATGATGTCAATCCTCCAACAAAAAAACGAATATACTAACTTGCTTGTTTTTTACTCTTTTCTCAACGATTCTCTCGCCTATGGCCTAATTGAGGTAAGTTTGAAATGCTTTGTTGCTGATAAATATAATCAGCACTGTATCTTGCATCATACCCCAGCTTGGTTTCACAAGTTCCATTCATATCGTGGAGATAGTTGAGAAACTTGAGCTTCTTCCTGCATTTCCCTCAATCATCGAGTCTAATCGTTGTAGTATATTCACTTCATGTACATCATAACTACATTCTATGTCGTGTTCGTCTTCTGTTATTGGCCTTTGGCTCCTTATTAACTTGTAAATTTCTATTCAATAGTAATAACATTTTTGCCCTCAAAAACAATATTTATAGTTATATATAAGATACATATACATATTATTTTTTACGTTTCAAAATAAATGTTCATCTTATTATTTATATGTATTTCAAAATAATTATTAATTGGGTAAAAGTAACTATTAATGATAAATCCACTCATTTTTATTCATTACAAACTTGTACGGTACAAACACACAACGCAAAAGATGAATGAATTTATAAAAAAAAATTGTAAGTGTATATACCATTGACCCTACTATTAAATTCTTTACTTTATCTTTATTTATTACTCTCAATAGTATATTTTGTAAATAATTTTAGTTGAATATTAACTTAAATATAAGTATAAAAGTTAAGGTTTATTAAACCTACCTTAAATATAAAAAAGAATTTTGAACAATTATTTTTATGCAAAGAAAGTATTTGCCTCTGCATATTGAGAAATATTCGTTAATTCTTTTAACTATTAAACAAAAATATAATGTAAACTTTTTTCGTTAATTTTTTCAAGCTTTTACAACTCTTAAAATTTAAATATTTTTTTTATTGATAAAAAGATGTTATACTATTTATAAAAACTAGCTTAACATTTAGACTTTTTGTATTGAATTAATGCATAGTAATAATAATTGTTATTTTTTCAAGATAATATGTTTGTTTACTCTCTTTATTTATACTTTCTTTCTTCCATTCGACGTGAGATGAAACTTTTTTATTTATATATTTTCACCATATACTACAATTTTGGGGCATCGTCTTTCAACAAAAAATTATCATATTACTTTAAAAAGGTGTATTTCTATAAATCTTAATTTTAATATGTATATTATAAATACATATTTACAAGTATTTTGATAGGTATATTTCTATAAAATCTTTTATTTATTTATAAGTATTACTACATGCATATAGTGATCATTGTTATCATTAGGGTGTAATGGTCACCCGATTCAATGGATATCCACCCGATTCACATGATTCGTGATGAATATGAATGACTCTAAATGGATATTGATACTAATATGGATGAACTTAAATTGAAATGGAAGAAAATTTTCATTCATGGATATATCCATTAGCACCCGAAATACATATACAAATGCATAAATATAGATATATGCTTAAATATATTCTATTACAATTGCATTTATCGTTAGATTTACATTTTGCTTTCAATCTTTTATTGCAATAACTATGATATATTACAAAAAAAAAAACATGTATATCAACATAATAAACATACAAAATACATATTTAATTTTTCATAATATATGTTTAATAGTAAATTCAATAGATTGTGTTCTATTTTCGACAATGATTACACGTTCTTGTAGATAGATTTTAATTATGTTTATGTTATATTTATTTTGATGTATTATATTTTTGTTTTCATCGCATATTATAAAATATTATAACATTTTTTTAATATCTAATGGATATCTATTAACCCGCTTAATCCAGTGGATATGGATATGAATGGATGGACTAAAATTAAATAGATATGGATACGGATATGGATACGGCACTACCCGATCCATACCCAATCCATACCCGATCCTTACCCAATCCATACCCGATCCATTGCCATCCCTATTTATCATAATATAAAATAATAGTATTCTCTATATGTATGTGATATATATGTTTACAATATTGATATGTGTATGTATGATTATGTGTATATATGCAAACTAGATAAGTTGAAAAACTGTGTACGATGAAAAGACTAAAAGAGTAATCAAATATATCAGACAATATACACTATATAAAGCTTTTAAATGTATTAGGTATTTAAAAAGATTCATCTGGTTCATAAAGGACTTAGTGACAATAATTTTTTGATTGATGGGTGAATGATTCGAGTGTTCTAGTAATGGATATTGGTTATGGCCTCTAGTTGTGATTCGTTACATAAATACAGATATATGCAAGGATATTTACTATTAAAAATGCATTTACCATTAGACTACTCCCTATGGAGCCATTACCGGTCGTTACCAGTCGCCATTTAATCATTACATGTTTGGTGCCATAGGCACGAAATCGCCACCTGCATTCGTTACCAGCATTCACTATGGTTTTGGCGAGACTTTAAACTGGAAGTGGGGCCCAGTTTATGCAACATATCCATTTCAAATGGCTATATACATGTGTGTGTGTTTTTTTTTCAAACGCAATGGAGTAAAAGTTGACCACCACGCATTTTTTTAAAGATTACAAAACAATCTCCTTTTACACTATATAAACATACTCTCACACTCATGTTATATACACTCACCTATCATTTTACACTATAAACACAACACAATCACCTCAATTTATATTATCTTATTTATAAAAATATCTAAGCAACCTACACAACCTAACTCGTCACTGGGACAAGATTCTGTGAACGCTTTGTTCAATAACCCAATTGTAAAGTCACCCGCCTTCTTTCGCGCGTTAAGAAAGTAGTTCGTCACTGGCTAGTCAACCACCATTCTAACAACAATACTACTTACAAGGACCACTGATAATGCTAAAAACGAACATATATTTCATAGCATTATTCCTCAAGAAAGACAAACTTTTAGTTGCAATTGTTCTATTTACAAGTGAGATTCGTTTAAATAATAAAAGGTGAAGACAAAAGACAGATTCGACGAATTGAAGACGCAAACGACCAAAAAGCTCAAAAGTACAAAAGACAATAAAAAAAGGTTCCAATTATTGACAAGAAACGTCTCGAAATTACAAGAGTACAAGATTCAAAACGCAAAGTACAAGATATTAAATTGTACGCAAGGACGTTCGAAAATCCGGAACCGGGACCAGAGTCAACTCTCAACGCTCGACGCAACGGACTAAAAATTACAAGTCAACTATGCACATAAATATAATATAATATTTAAATAATTCTTATAATTATTTAATATATTATATTTATTTTAAACCGTCGGTAAACAAAGAGCCAAACTCCTCTGAGCTGTAAAAGCAATCTCCGCGACTCGCGGAGTTTGAAGGCCAAAAAGGCCGCGAGTCGCGGAACCCCAATTTCAGAAACTCCCTATAAAGCTCGCGCATTCTGATCGTAATAATCATCTTTTTCTTCTCCTCATTCATACGTAAAATATATATATATATATATTTATAAATTATATTTTAATTTTAATTATAATTCTAATAATAAGGGTATGTTAGCGAATGTTGTAAGGGTGTAAGTCGAAATTCTGTCCGTGTAACGCTACGCTATTTTTAATCATTGTAAGTTATGTTCAACCTTTTTACATTAATGTCTCGTAGCTAAGTTATTATTATGCTTATTTAATCCGAAGTAATCATGATGTTGGGCTAATTACTAAAACTGGGTAATTGGGCTTTGTACCATAATTGGGGTTTGGACAAAAGAACGACACTTGTGGAAATTAGACTATGAGCTATTAATGGGCTTTATATTTGTTTAACTAAATGATAGTTTGTTAATGTTAATATAAAGATTTACAATTGGGCGTCCCTATAAATTACCATATACACTCGATCGGACACGATGGGCGGGGTATTTATATGTATGAATAATCGTTCATTTAACTGGACACGGGAATGGATTAATAGTCACTAGAATAATTAAAACAGGGGTGAAATTATGTACAAGGACACTTAGTATAATTGATAACAAAACATTAAAACCTTGGATTACACTCAGTCGACATCCTGGTGTAATTATTAAACAAAGTATTAAAATCTTGTTACAATTAAGTCCCCAATTAGTTGGAATATTTAACTTCGGGTATAAGGATAATTTGACGAGGACACTCGCACTTTATATTTATGACTGATGGACTGTTATGGACAAAAACCAGACGGACATATTAAATAATCCAGGATAAAGGATAATTAACCCATGGGCATAAAACTAAAATCAACACGTCAAACATCATGATTACGGAAGTTTAAATAAGCATAATTCTTTTATTTCATATTTAATTTCCTTTATTTTATATTTAATTGCACTTCTAATTATCGCATTTTTATTTATTGTTATTATTTAATTGTACTTTTAATTATCGTACTTTTTAATTATCGCAAGTTTATTTTATCGCACTTTTATTATTCGCAATTTCATTATCATTATTTACTTTACGCTTTAATTTAAGTCTTGTATTTATTTTTAATATTTTACATTTGGTTTTAATTGCGACTAAAGTTTTAAAATCGACAAACCGGTCACTAAACGGTAAAAACCCCCCTTTATAATAATAATATTACTTATATATATGTATTTGTATTTTTATAAAAGTAAACTAATATAGCGTTAAGCTTTGTTTAAAAAGATTCCCCGTGGAACGAACCGGACTTACTAAAAACTACACTACTGTACGATTAGGTACACTGCCTATAAGTGTTGTAGCAAGGTTTAAGTATATCCATTCTATAAATAAATAAATATCTTGTGTAAAATTGTATCGTATTTAATAGTATTTTCTGTAAAAATATAAGCTATTTTATATACACCTCGCACGACATCAAGTATTTTTGGCGCCTCTGCCGGGGACTCTTAAACGCCGGAAGCGCAACGCTAATATAAAAAAAAAATTTACGTTTTTTTTTAATTATTCGAAAATATAAAAAGAAAAACAAAAATATAAGTATTTTTAAGATTTTGTTAAATATTTAAGTTTTATAAAGTTTCTTTATTTTTATATAAGTTTTATTTAAGTATTTTGTTTTATTTAAAAACATATAAACAAAAAAAATATATATATAAATCTAGTTTTAAGATTTTTATTTATAAAATTATAAAGTAATTCTATTTATTTAAGTTTTAAATATAAGTTTTTATTATACACATATTTTTTTTTAAACAGAAAAATTAAAAACAGAAAATAAAAAAAATAAATAAATAAAGAAAAACGCGTCGAATTTAAATAACCTGTCAGTTGAAAACTGGAACCCCGCGACTCGCGGGGTTTGATGCCTTGAATACCGCAACTCGCGGAGGGTACCTGACACGCGACAGAACCCTAATTCTGCATTAATTACGGGTAATTAATTATTATTATTATTATTTAACCCTAATTATTATTATTATTATAATTAGTTTTATTTTAAGTTTTACTTTTTATTTAATTTGTTTTATTTAGTAAATTAGTTTAATTAAATTATAAAATTAATAGTTTTATAAAATAAATAATATAAAAATAATATTTTTATAAAAATTGTAATTTTTACAAACTTTTTGTATATTTTTATATTTTGTCCCTTTTTAATTGTTTTAGCGTAATATTTGTATTTTTAGCTCATATTTAGTTTTAAATTTAGATTTTGCCATAGTTATTTTTACTCCTAGATTTTTAGTCTTTGCCGTAGAATTCCTTAAGTGCTTTTTCTTTAGACTAAGATTTAGGTACTTTAGAATTTTGTGACACCTTTTTAAGTTTTAGTTTCTTTTTAAGTTATTTCCATTTGGGATATAGTTTTACTTGTAAGCTTTAATATTTTTAGACACCTTTTACCTATGTATCAATTATCATTCCAATTAGTAATCTCAATTTACGATTATAATTTTAAGTTAGTTGTAGTAATAAGGTTAGGTTAGTCAAGTATTTTTAAGTTTTTATAAGTTTCTTTTATTTTTCCGTCACCTTTTATTTTTCAACCATTTTTCTTTTTCGACCTTTTTCCGACGAACTCTTTTTCTTTCTTATTTCTCGCTATTCTAGTTTTTAGGACATAGATTTTTATTCTACTTCTTATCTAATTTTCTTAAAATTACGAAAATTTATTTTAAGTGGTTAAATTGATAGACATCAAAATTTTCTGGTTCGTAGTAATAGTTGGATTTGTACGTGGACCGGGTTATTGGAGCCAAACAGTCCTCAATTATATTGAGACCAAACGAATCCTGCCCCTCTGCTGCATCTTTTGGCTATTCAAAACGTGGGCAAAATCAGAAAAGTCTATTAATTGGATAACTTATTATAATTTTTCTTTCCTTTTAAAAACTAATAGGATATTCAGTGAATGCACCGAGCAAGACGTTCACCACCTTTTGTACGTTCACCACCTGTAACTAGATCAAGACATTTAGCAAATATAACCGCCGTTGATTTTTCTTTAGAATCGTCATCCAGTCGACCAAGTACTTCTGTTCAAATTTCCGATAATCCATTTTTTGAACCCGACCTCACAATTGAGAATCCAGAGAATATTCAGGAACGGTTCGTAGATCCTGAACCATTAAACTTTCCTCCGGAACCACCAATCATTCAAACAGGGATTGTTGAGGAACGAACCATTAAATCAGAATCCTCTAGTGATTCCGATTCAACAAATTCAATTATGGAGAATCTGGAACCTTTAAGTATGGAAGACCGAATGAGAGCTAAACGCACTGGCCAAGGTCACGCAATTACTCATCCAGACATTAATGCGCCAGATTATGAAATCAAAGGACAAATTCTACACATGGTGACTAATCAATGCCAATTTAGTGGTGCGCCGAAGGAAGATCCAAATGAACATCTACGTACCTTTAATAGGATCTGCACACTATTTAAAATCCGAGAAGTGGAGGATGAACAGATATATCTCATGTTATTTCCCTGGACTTTAAAGGGAGAAGCCAAAGATTGGTTGGAATCGTTACCTGAAGGGGCGATTGATACATGGGATGTTTTAGTTGACAAATTTCTTAAACAATTCTTTCCTGCATCTAAAGCCGTAAGACTTCAAGCAGAAATTGTTACGTTTACACAGAGACCAAATGAAACTCTATATGAGGCGTGGACTAGATATGGAAAGTTGTTAAGAGGATGTCCGCAACATGGTTTAGACACCTGTCAAATAGTACAAATATTCTACCAAGGATGCGACATCACTACAAGGAAAGACATAGATATAGCAGCTGGTGGTTCTATTATGAAGAAAACCGAAACTGATGCTTACAAAATTATTGATAACACTGCTTCCCACTCACATGAGTGGCACCAAGAAAAAGATATCGTTAGATCATCTAAAGCAGCTAGAGCCGATTCTAGCCATGACTTAGATTCCATTTCCGCAAAGATAGATACTGTCGAGAGACGAATGGAAAAGATGACTAAGGATATTCACTCAATACGAATTAGTTGTGAGCAGTGTGGAGGACCACATTTGACAAAAGATTGTCTCAGTATTGAATTAACAATGGAACAAAGAGAGAATATTTCATACATAAACCAAAGGCCTGGAAATAATTATCAGAATAATTATCAACCGCCAAGACCGATTTACAATCAAAACCAGAATTATAACAGAAATATTCTATACAACAACCAACAAGGTCCTAGCAATCAACAAGTATCCAATAATACTTACAACCAGCAAAGACCTAATTTTCAAAACAAACCACCACAACAAACCGATGATAAAAAGCCAAATTTAGAAGATATGATGACGAAGCTAGTTGAAACTCAAACGCAGTTTTTCACATCTCAAAAACAAACCAATGAACAAAATGCTCAAGCATTTAGAAATCAACAAGCTTCTATTCAAAATCTGGAACAAGAAGTAAGTAACCTAGCAAGGTTAATAGGTGAAAGAAAACCGGGAAGTCTACCTAGTGATACAAATGCTAACCCCCGGAATGAAACAGCTAAAGCCATTACCACAAGAAGTGGTACAACACTTAAACCACCGGAAATACCTGTAACTTCTGATGAAACTATTCCTACTCCACAAGAACCACAACCTGATCAAGATAAGGAAAAAGAACCGGTATATGAAAAGGTTAATGAAGATAACACAGTTAAGGTTAAACCTTATGTTAAACCATACCAACCACCACTTCCTTACCCGAGTAAAATGAAGAAAGAGAAACTTGAAGCTGAGCAATCCAAATTCTTGGATATGTTTAAACAGATAAATGTAAATCTACCTTTCATTGATGTGATTTCAGGAATGCCTAGATATGCTAAATTCTTGAAAGATCTAATATCAAATAGAAAGAAAATGGAAGAACTCTCGGTTGTTACTATGAATGCTAATTGTTCAGCAGTGCTGTTGAATAAGATACCAGAAAAACTATCTGATCCAGAAAGTTTCACAATTCCATGTTTTCTGGGTAGTCTTAGTTCAATAGAAGCATTGGCAGACTTAGGTGCTAGTATAAATCTAATGCCGTATTCACTATACGCTAAACTAGACCTTGGAGAATTGAAACCAACCAGAATAAGCATACAACTAGCCGATAGATCAATAAAATATCCTAGAGGGATAATGGAGAACATGCTAGTTAAAGTTGGTACTTTAGTATTTCCAGTAGATTTTGTTGTTCTGGACATGGAAGAAGATTCTCAAGTTCCTCTCATATTAGAAAGACCATTCTTAAACACGGCTAAAGCAATGATAGACGTGTTCGGTAAGAAATTGACCCTAAGTATAGAGGATGAGAGTGTTACCTTTTCAGTTGATAGAGCAATGCAACAACCGCAATCTGCAGATGATACATGTTATTATATTCAAACTATAGATGCACATGCAGAATTATTAGAAGAATTTCCAGAATTACAAGGAACAGGAGAATGTTCTTTAGGAGAAGGTAATGAACCAATTGATGAAGCTGAAATGTTAGCTACACTTATAGCTAATGGATATGAACCAACAACAGAAGAAATTCAAATGCTAAAAGAAGAAGACAGATATCGATACAAATCATCGATAGAAGAACCTCCGAAATTAGAGTTAAAGCCACTTCCAAACCATTTGGAATACGGTTATTTACATGGTGAATCTGAATTACCTGTAATAATATCGTCTTCTCTTACTGAAAATGAGAAATTACAACTCATTTCTGTGTTGAAAGCTCATAAACCAGCCATTGCATGGAAAATTCATGATATTAAAGGAATAAGTCCTTCGTATTGCACACATAAAATCCTTATGGAAGAAGGTCATAAAACATATGTGCAACGCCAACGAAGACTAAATCCAAATATGCAAGATGTAGTTAAAAAAGAGATTATTAAACTGCTAGTTGCAGGTTTGATATATCCAATTTCTGATAGTCCATGGGTAAGCCCAGTTCAATGCGTGCCTAAGAAGGGTGGCATGACTGTCATTACAAATGAGAAAAATGAGCTTATTCCTACTAGGACTGTAACAGGATGGCGTGTGTGTATTGATTATAGAAAATTAAATGACGCCACCAGAAAAGATCACTTTCCCTTACCTTTCATAGATCAAATGTTGGAAAGATTAGCCGGAAATAGTTACTATTGTTTTCTAGATGGATTTTCCGGATATTTTCAAATTCCAATAGCACCCGAAGATCAAGAGAAAACCACATTCACGTGCCCTTATGGTACTTTTGCTTACAAACGCATGCCATTTGGACTTTGCAACGCCCCTGCAACCTTTCAAAGGTGTATGATGGCGATTTTTCATGACATGATAGAAGAATGCATGGAAGTATTCATGGATGACTTTTCAGTCTTCGGTGATACATTTGAATCATGTCTAGTTAATCTGGAACGAATGCTAATTAGATGCGAATAATCAAATCTAGTTCTTAATTGGGAGAAATGCCATTTCATGGTTAAAGAAGGCATCGTTCTTGGACATAAAATTTCAAAAGAAGGAATTGAAGTGGATAGAGCTAAAGTAGATGTAATTGCTAAACTTCCACATCCCACCAATGTTAGAGGAGTTAGGAGTTTTCTGGGGCATGCCGGTTTTTACCGACGTTTCATAAAAGATTTTTCTAAAATTGCCACTCCTATGAATAAACTCCTAGAAAAGGATGCTCCATTCATCTTTTCAGATGAGTGTATCAAATCTTTTAATATTCTTAAAGAAAAACTCACTAATGAGCCGATCATGATAACACCAAATTGGAATCTACCATTTGAACTTATGTGCGATGCAAGTGATTTTGCAATGGGAGCCGTTTTAGGACAAAGGATTGAAAAACGATTTCAACCTATATATTATGCTAGTAAGACGTTACAAGGAGCACAAACAAACTATACAACTACTGAAAAAGAACTCCTTGCTATTGTCTTTGCTTTTGACAAATTTCGATCATATCTCGTTCTAGCAAAAACGGTGGTCTATACCGACCATTCTGCTCTTAGATACCTATTTTCAAAACAAGATGCTAAATCAAGATTAATCCGTTGGATCTTACTCTTACAAGAGTTTGATATTGAAATTCGAGATAAAAGAGGAGCAGAAAATCTCGCCGCTGATCATCTTTCTCGTCTTGAAAATCCCGAATTAGAAGTTCTAAATGAATCGGCCATACAAGACAACTTTCCTGATGAATATCTATTGAAGATAGATTATAAAGAAATCCCATGGTTTGCAGACTATGCAAACTACTTAGTATGTGGATTCCTTGAAAAAGGATTATCGTACCAAAGACGAAAGAAATTCTTCAGTGATATAAAACACTATTTTTGGGAAGATCCACATCTGTTTAAAAGTTGTCCCGATGGAATAATACGCCGATGTGTATTTGGAGATGAAGCTAGTAAAATTTTAAACCATTGTCACACAGGACCAACAGGAGGGCATTATGGGCCTCAACTAACAGCAAGAAAAGTTTATGATGCTGGATTTTATTGGCCTACAATTTACAAAGACGCACACCTTCTTTGCAAATCCTGTGATGTTTGTCAAAGGGCCGGAAAAATAAGTCAACGTGATGAAATGCCACAAAATGTCATCCAAGTATGTGAAGTATTTGACATTTGGGGTATTGACTTTATGGGTCCATTTCCAAAATCTCATAATAATCTATATATACTCGTAGCCATTGATTATGTATCTAAATGGACGGAAGCACAAGCTCTCCCAACTAACGATGCACGAGTTGTAGTCAACTTTTTAAAACGTCTTTTTGCAAGGTTTGGAACACCGAAAGCTTTAATAAGTGATCGGGGTACTCATTTCTGTAATAATCAACTTGAGAAAGTTCTTAAAAGATATGGAGTAACTCATAAAATCTCCACCGCATATCATCCACAAACAAGTGGACAAGTTGAAAATACCAACCGAGCTTTAAAACGTATTCTAGAGAAAACCGTAGGATCAAATCCGAAGGAATGGTCCATTAAATTGGAGGATGCACTCTGGGCTTTTAGAACAGCCTACAAAACTCCAATTGGAACCACACCTTTTAGACTTGTTTATGGAAAAGCATGTCATCTTCCAGTAGAAATTGAACACAAAGCATTTTGGGCTTTGAAGACATGTAATCTTGATATACATGAAGCCGGACGTCTACGATTAAGTCAACTAAACGAATTAGAAGAATTAAGACATGAAGCATACGATAATTCTTTAATCTATAAAGAAAGAACGAAGAAATGGCATGATAAAAGAATCAGAAGTTCAAAAGAATTTAAAGAAGGAGACAGAGTTCTTCTTTTCAATTCACGATTCAAGCTATTTCCTTGAAAATTGAAATCAAGATGGTCTGGACCATTCATAGTCAAAAGAGTTTTCCCATACAGAACGATAGAATTAATAAATTCAAATGGGATTGAATTTAAAGTTAATGGTCACAGAGTTAAACATTATATAGATAGTCCGATGGAAGTCGACAACGAAGTTAATCACAATTTCGACACCACAGCTAACTAAGTGTGGGGAGAATCAAGTCTTTAAAGGATAATATGTATTTTTGTTAGAGTTAGATTGTCTGTTTTCGTGTAGTTCTCGAAAATGGAACCCGAATGGTCTTTCCCTAGCAGACCCTAAAGAACTAGTCTTCTCCCCCCATTCTGAATTTTTATTTTTTTTAGATTTTTACTAAATGAAGACTGCCTGTGAACTAAACCATGGTCTAATGCTACACGCTTTGATCACTAAACGTAATAATGACATACTACCGAGTGAATTAGTATCAGTAATCAGAGAAAGAATGGACGGAGTTAGAAAAGAATCCAGATGCGAAGATAATAAGTTACAATTTGGTAAAGGAAAATCAAAATCCGCAGCGAAAAGAAGAGCACGACACCTAGAAAGATGTCACAAATGCGGAAAATGGTCACATGGAGGTAAATGTTCAAATAATCAAACCTATTCAAATACCGAATTTGTTACTTTATGCAGAGACGGACCGTTCATATGTTTAGAAGAAAAGACACTGAATGCTCGAGGTTACGCCTATGTAGCTATGGAAAACCAATTAAACCGACTATCTTATGAATGGGATAGATCATATAACTAAGAAATCTATTTCACAGGTATGTCTGTACAGTTTTTATTTTTTTATTTTTTTATTTTTAACCTTTTGATAATAAACGCTAATTTGTTCGATAAAAAGTATTAAATTGGTATTGAATAAAATTAGGTTTGGCGACCGAAATTATTGATATCATTCAAAAATTTATTACATCACTGCGAAATTTAACATTTATTCTTAAGGTATAAATATCTTTAATCAATCAACCCAAAATATTTCAAAAATTCGTCATGAGTTAAATTAGGTTTTGGAACCGAAATTACTTTACCGAAAAGAGGGGCGCATATTTTTGATAATATTTGATTGATTAAAGTAGGATAAAAAGCCAAAAAGATTTTTAATTTTATTTTTACCATGTTTTTAAAATTAATATTTAAATCTTAAATTAATATTGTAAACTTTATAAAAACAATATATTTAAAATTGTAAATATTTGAACCATAATATAAGTTTGGTGTGAATTTATAATATGAATTTTTAAATTAAGTTTGGTGTGAATTTTTAAAATATGAATTTTTAATTTTATGCATTTTAAATTTTAAGTTTGGTGTGAATTTTTAATATTAATTTTGAATTTTATATTTAAATTGTGTGAATTTAAAAACAAAAATTTACTTTATCTCATTAAGTTAAAAATATGATTTTTAAAATTCGTCGTAAGTTGAATACTAGGTCTTTGAACCGAAATTGCTTTACCCGAGGGAGGGACGAGAACTTTTATTATCATTATTTTTAATCTTATTGAATTAAAGTATGCCAAAAACATTAAAAAACCCCAAAAATCTTAGCTTTTAAAACAATCGCTACAAAAAGACAAATTTTAAAATTTTGTCGAAGGACGGACTAGGACATCGATCCGAAACGACCTCGTCCTAAATAACAAGGGAAACAAAATTTTAAAATTAATTACTTAATTGTTTTATAAGTTAAAGATTATAAAAAAAAAAAAAAAAACCAAACTCCGCGACTCGCGGAGTTTGAAGGGTCCAAACACCGCGAGTCGCGGGAGGACCGAAAATCAGAAGAAAAAAAATAAAGAGCTGAAACTGATCAGTTCACTCCCCACAACAGAAAACACAGCGAAAAACCTGCGAAATACTCCGAAAAAACACCCAAAAACACCCCCAAAATCACAATTTTTAACAGTTAATCACCAAATCTTTTACTAAAATCATGTTGAGAAGGATGCTATCTAGGAATTACTCAAGAAAAACGGTAAATTTCTACACATAAACACCATTTAATCCGAAATTTGGTGTTCTTGAGCAATTTTTTTCCCCAATTTGATTTTGATGTTTTTTAGTGTAATTAGGCTTAAATTGTTTATGTATTATGCTTGTATAACCTAGATTGATGCTGTTTAACATGATTAGAAGCCTTAAACTTTAAATTTAGAGTAATCTAGGGTTTGTGTTCTTGAGCAAATTTGGGGCTTTTTGATATAAACAGGTTATGGCAAATTTTTGTCATGAATTGTTGCTAAATTAAGTAGTGTAACATGTCTAGGTAGTTAAATGATCCAAACTTTGAGCCTAAACATGATTTTGAGAATTAAAGTGGACTTTTTCAAGTCTAAAATTCATGAACTTGATTTTTGAAAGATAATGCCATTTGAAACTTGTTTAATTGCTAGTAATGATTATTTTGACATGTTATTTGAGTTGAATGCTTATGAACTTGACGAACATTTTCGTATATGCTTATTTGAAAAAGTGTAGATTTGATGAAAATATGAAAATGAGCTTAAGTTTGATATAAATTGATCATGTCATTGTAATTATTTTGATTGATGATTTTGCTGACACTAATGCATATTTGGATGCACAAAAATTGTGTTTGATGTGTTTTGCAAACTGAAAGGGGTGAATCTTCATCCCAAGCCCGCAATGTTCCTGCTGAGAATGCAGAACAACAGGAGGTGGATAACTACTACAAGCAGGATATACCGCATCCAGTCATGACATTTTCTGATATGCACTTGGAAGAGTTGCACCCGAACCTGAGATTTGACAGACTTTGGATAGATTATCCAAAATATCAAAGGGGTTTGCATACTCTTCATTCTAAGGTTGTTGAGGTACCAAGGGTCATAGAATGGGGACCCTTAGAAGCTGTAGAATTGGCCGGGCCAATTAGGGAATTACTTGTACAGAGGTATGGTAATTCTACTTTTAATGACTGGGTACGTCTATTCACCATGCGTAGACCTATATATAAAGTATGGTGTGAAGAATTATTGTCTAGTATAGAGTTGAATGATCGGGTAACTAGTTTAACCGATCGATCTTTTATTAGATTTTTGTTAGGCGGTTCGATGCGCCACATGTCTTTACTGGACATGGCTCAGGCTTTACGTATATATACGCCTGAGGAGTTAGCATCTGCCGATTGTAGAGGGTTGATACTAAACGGTAGAAAGATAGATGAAAATTTTGATACACACGGTGTGTGGAGTCAAATGACAAGCCATCACCGTTTCAAAGGGGGAAATTACTCTTATTTGGATATAGATAGAGCCGAATTAAGAGTAATTCATAGGTTTTTAGCTAATTCGATTACACAAAGGGGTAAGAAGAAGGAAAAAGTAAATGAACAGGATTTGTTTTACCATATGTGTATTCGAGACCCACAAAGCGCTGTAAGTATACCGTATTGTGTGGGTTATTATTTATCAGCTATGGTTCGGGGGATGAGACCGCATAGCATAATAGGAGGTGGTATTTTTATTACTTTGATTGGTGAATATCTCGGTGTGGATATAAGTCGGGGGGGGGGGGATTATTAGTAGAAGAACCAGAACCCCGCGATACTATAGGTTTAAATGTATACCATGGTGCGAAAGTTTTGAAGAGGCGAAATAACGCCGCAGTACCATACCATGGTAGACATCCACAGGTTGAGAGAAACCAACAGCAAGGTAATGTAGGAGGGGGGAATGAGATGCAAGAAATGCAAAGGTTTATAGCTTCTCAGGAGTACGAAAATGCTAGACAGAGAGCATTTGAAGATTGGCAAGTTCATCAGAACCAAATCATAGCTCATTGCCAACATATAGGTAGAAACTATATTCCTACACCGAAACCCATCTTCCCTCCCTGGTCTATAGAGATGCAGCCACCGTATCCTACGTATAACCCTGCCGAAGCATTTTATAGCACCTATGGTTATGCCTGGAACCCCTATTGGTATCAATATCATCCCTAGTTTACTTATTATATTTTTTTTATTTATTTTGTAATTTGTAATGATTGATACGTTTAATACTTTTGTTAATATTGTAATAGTTTTTATAATTGTCTAACTTTTATTCTTAGATTTTAATAATTTTTGAATGTGGGGTAATATACCAAACTTCAAAAATATGTATATATGTTTGCAGTTTATCTTATGTACACAACAGGGTAAAACAACGCATTTTCAAAGACTGGCATTAAGTTCAGCAAAAGCAACTAATTTTGACGACAAGATGCAAAATATATGTGAAATAACAACAAGACGGAATGAACAAATGATGTGCACCATTTATCATTCAGCAAACAAACGCCAATATATTTGGAAACTTTGGTAAAAATTTAATCATTTTCACACAAATCACCCTCAATAATTTAAATTATTACTGATTTCTTGCAAATGAAGGCATTGCAAGATCTTAAGTGTGGGAAGGGGTTAAATTCTTTCGGATTTTAAAATTTTTTACTTTATACACTTGGTTACCATTAAAAATACTAGTAAAGCAGTAGTTGTATTAGAATCTAGTGCTCTCTGATAATAAAGAACAGCCCTAGTCTTATATACTGACTACCCAATTCTAGTAAAATTTTTCAAAATTTTCAATTAAATGAACTCAAAATCATGTGTATACATATTTATGAACGATAAAACTAGGTTTTAACACCGAAATTATTGTTACCTCGGAAAGGACATAAATTGAGAAACAAACCAAAATGTTAAAATTCATTTAAAATGGAATAGAGGACGAAAAAAAGGAAAATAAAAGCCAAGTGTGGGAAAATTTACCAAGTTATTTTAAACATATGTCACATATATCTGTAACAAATAACTGAAAATACTTTTGCTTGGGACTAAACTAAACTGTTTTACCCGATGAAAGAAAAGAAGAGATGGATCTACACGATGAATCAATTCCATCATTAAAAGGAAGTAAAGTCTTCCGAAAAAGACACGCGCTTCTTGATTTAGGTCATGAAGTTGTCGTCCAGACCAGCTGTAGGTTGACGAAAAATTCAGAAAAGTCATCACTAAAATCAGCAGGAAATCCACGGACCTCAGCATTAAACAGGGTCGCCAAGTGGTCAGATTTATCCTAACCATGAGAAGGACTTATCTCGTACAATGGGGGGGGGGCACCATGCAAATTAGCTGGATAAGACTAATGAATCAGATCCCCAGAAAGGATAATCTCCTTAAAGATTAAAAATCAGCTTTTAAGACTGATATTACTCAATCCTTGAGATTGACCTTAAAGATTGAGAATTACAAACTCATGGAATTCAATGATATCTAAACTCGAGCTTGAACGAGAAAATATTTTGATCAAAAATTACAAACCGATTTGTTTTCTGAAAACCCTATTTTCAATGCGTTCATTACCATTGAACGTAAAATCCTAGAAATTCACCTGGAATTCATTAGGTCACCTGAACCAAATCGGGTGTCAACTGTAAGAACGGTGGTTGCATAATGGTCAAAGACAGGACCTTGTGCCATACCGAAAAATTATAAGGGTGAGCTTTACTATTGCTCCTACCAAGGATAGTAATTGCGTCCGACACGTTATAGACCATAATTAAAAGCATGTCAGGGGACATTGCCTTAACAGTTGCTTGTTCAACGCTTTCCTTTACAACCGGACGGTAGTTTACCAAAAGGTAATATACGGGACAAGTAAACTGGACGTGTTGCTTTCCAAATACAAGGTTAGCAAGTGGGTGACACAAAATCATAAGTTTTGAGCTAAAATTTTCAAATCTGAAACCCACCAAACCCACAAAAATATTTTGCAAACACCGATAAAGGGTTATTCCGGAAAACTTATCTAGGGTAAAAACTAGATTTAATTTTCAAAAGATCAAATGTTTTCATAAAGATCCAATTTCCTTAATGGATCTAAATTTTTATAGTCATGTGGGACTGTAAACCATATCGTTACTACCATTGTTTATACCGCCGTATAGAAAATCACTGATGTACAAAGTGTGAAGAATAAAGAAGTGATTCTAGTATTTCAAGACGATATTGCTTGAGGACAAGCAACGCTCAAGTGTGGGAATATTTGATAATGCTAAAAATGAACGTATATTTCATAGCATTATTCCTCAAGAAAGACAAACTTTTAGTTGCAATTGTTCTATTTACAAGTGAGATTCGTTTAAATAATAAAAGGTGAAGACAAAAGACAGATTCGACGAACTGAAGACGCAAACGACCAAAAAGCTCAAAAGTACAAAAGACAATAAAAAAAGGTTCCAATTATTGACAAGAAACGTCTCGAAATTACAAGAGTACAAGATTCAAAACGCAAAGTACAAGATATTAAATTGTACGCAAGGACGTTCAAAAATCCGGAACCGGGACCAGAGTCAACTCTCAACGCTCGACGCAACGGACTAAAAATTACAAGTCAACTATGCACATAAATATAATATAATATTTAAATAATTCTTATAATTATTTAATATATTATATTTATTTTAAACCGTCGGTAAACAAAGAGCCAAACTCCTCTGAGCTGTAAAAGCAATCTCCGCGACTCGCGGAGTTTGAAGGCCAAAAAGGCCGCGAGTCGCGGAACCCCAATTTCAGAAACTCCCTATAAAGCTCGCGCATTCTGATCGTAATAATCATCTTTTTCTTCTCCTCATTCATACGTAAAATATATATATATATTTATAATTTATATTTTAATTTTAATTATAATTCTAATAATAAGGGTATGTTAGCGAATGTTGTAAGGGTGTAAGTCGAAATTCTGTCCGTGTAACGCTACGCTATTTTTAATCATTGTAAGTTATGTTCAACCTTTTTACATTAATGTCTCGTAGCTAAGTTATTATTATGCTTATTTAATCCGAAGTAATCATGATGTTGGGCTAATTACTAAAACTGGGTAATTGGGCTTTGTACCATAATTGGGGTTTGGACAAAAGAACGACACTTGTGGAAATTAGACTATGAGCTATTAATGGGCTTTATATTTGTTTAACTAAATGATAGTTTGTTAATGTTAATATAAAGATTTACAATTGGGCGTCCTTATAAATTACCATATACACTCAATCGGACACGATGGGCGGGGTATTTATATGTATGAATAATCGTTCATTTAACCGAACACAGGAATGGATTAATAGTCACTAGAATAATTAAAACAGGGGTGAAATTATGTACAAGGACACTTGGTATAATTGATAACAAAATATTAAAACCTTGGATTACACTAAGTCGACATCCTGGTGTAATTATTAAACAAAGTATTAAAATCTTGTTACAGTTTAAGTCCCCAATTAGTTGGAATATTTAACTTCGGGTATAAGGATAATTTGACGAGGACACTCGCACTTTATATTTATGACTGATGGACTGTTATGGACAAAAAGCAGATGGACATATTAAATAATCCAGGACAAAGGATAATTAACCCATGGGCATAAAACTAAAATCAACACGTCAAACATCATGATTACGGAAGTTTAAATAAGCATAATTCTTTTATTTCATATTTAATTTCCTTTATTTTATATTTAATTGCACTTCTAATTATCGCATTTTTATTTATTGTTATTATTTAATTGTACTTTTAATTATCGTACTTTTTAATTATCGCAAGTTTATTTTATCGCACTTTTATTATTCGCAATTTCATTATCATTATTTACTTTACGCTTTAATTTAAGTCTTGTATTTATTTTTAATATTTTACATTTGGTTTTAATTGCGACTAAAGTTTTAAAATCGACAAACCGGTCACTAAACGGTAAAAACCCCCCTTTATAATAATAATATTACTTATATATATATATATATATATTTGTATTTTTATAAAAGTAAACTAATATAGCGTTAAGCTTTGTTTAAAAAGATTCCCCGTGAAACGAACCGGACTTACTAAAAACTACACTACTGTACGATTAGGTACACTGCCTATAAGTGTTGTAGCAAGGTTTAAGTATATCCATTCTATAAATAAATAAATATCTTGTGTAAAATTGTATCGTATTTAATAGTATTTTCTGTAAAAATATAAGCTATTTTATATACACCTCGCACGACATCAACCACCATTTCAACAACCGCATTATCCACAAACATCATTTCAACAACTGTTCCAGCAATAATACTACCCACAAACACCATTTTAACAACCACCATATCCACAAATAACATATCAGCAAATGTATTATCCACAACGACCAATGAACGAAACACAAAATGGTGAAGTTGAAACTCCACCTGACGAAGACAACCTTTATCCGGATAGTGAACCCGAAAACGATGATGATGTTATACCCGAAACTCAGCCCGAAATCGAAAGTTGAAGAAAAAGAAAAAAAGTGGCCGAGAAATCAAGAAAAAGTACAAGAGGGATAACGCGTGTACCGTGGTCCGCTTATGAAGAAAAAGTCTTAGTTGAGCGTTGGGTTGATGTTACCTAAAATCTGATCATTGGTAATTCGCAAACAAATGCATTTTTTTTAAAACAAGTACAAGAAAGTTACATCAAATGTGTCAATAGACCACGCAGCTCGAACCATATAAGTGGAAAATGCTCTAAATTTCAATAGGGAGTTAGACTTTTTTGCTCTATTTATGACGATTTCAAAAGAAAATGGCCAAGTGGTCAATCGGACAACAACATCATGGCAGCAGCTCGTTCGGGGTCCCGAGATTTGCACGCGGAGGTGTCTGGAAATTTAAAGAAGCCTCAAAGTTTTTTTTTGCGCCGGAAGGTGTAATGAATTTGTACGGAGACTACAAGGACAAAAAATTCCCCCCGACCATGTTGATGAAGAACTACCAAATATTAATCTAAACCATAATGATAACCCGAATTCGGAGTATTTATTTTAAGGATGATACCATACGTCGTCCCTAGGTCATTCTGCTAGCCACAAGAGCCAACGTAGTTCTAGATCATCTGATGCAACATCCTCTTGATGTTCGTCAGAAGATGTTCGTGTGGAAATAGAAAAAGTCGCAAGTACACAAATCGAAACTTTTCATATCGTTCAAGATGTAGCAAGGAAGAATTAATGTTTAGGGCATGCGAGATACTCAACCACCCAATTAATCCACACGTGTCCGAAAATAACAAAAAACTACTTGCCGCAAGAACAAAAGATGAAGGGAACGATTCGGATTAGTTTAGGTTTAGTTGTATGTTTGTTAAATTATAGTCATGTTTTAATTTATGTACGTTTTCTTTATTTGTCTCTTTAGTGATTATTTATAAAAATGTTGTTTCAAAAAATGTGACTAGTTTTATATTAATATATATATTTTTTGTGCTAGATAAAATTAATATAAAAAATTTATTAATTACGTGGCAGTTAAGAGGAAGATGTGTAGCCATGATAGATAGTAGCCAACCAACACAAGATAGCCTAGTGGTTGAGGCCATGAGTTCCGTGGAATAGCTCTCAGGTTCGAATCCTGTCTATGACGAATATTTAGTGGTGGTCAGGGATGAATTGGAAAGAGCCAAGGAGTAATCCTGTCGTGCTGCGTACATCAGAGAATGGGGTCAGATTACCCACCCTCCTGGGTAGCCCGAATGGGAAAAACTTTCTATCTTTTACCCTTTTTACCCTTTTATAGGATTTTATGTGTTAGTTATAGGATTTGAGTGCTAATATGGCGCTAATACGACAATTAAAAGGATGAATAGCGTTAGCCATGATAGGCACTGGTCTTACACATACATTTTGCTTGCAACTATGAAATAAATTAACTATCATATCATATGGTACAATAAAACACACATATCTAATCATATAAACATACAACGGACGCATTTAATTTGTCATGGTCAACGTTTAATAGTCAATTTAACGAATTTTGTTATATCTTCGACAAAGATTACATGTTCTTGTAGATATATTTTAATTATATCACATTATATATATTTTTGTTATATTACGTTTTTTTTATCACATATTAGAAAATATTACTACGTATAACATTTATTGTATATCCAATGAATATTCATTAATCCGCTTAGTCCACTAGATATGAATATAAATGGATGAACTGAAATTAAATGCATATGAATATGAATTTGATGAACAAAAATTAAATAGATATAAATACAGCATCATCCTATCGATATCTGATCCATTGTCATTCCAAATGTTAGGTGATTGTCCTTATATGGTCATGTGTGATGAAGTTTTGGGTGATGGGTTGATTATTAGATTGTTGGAGTATATACAATAATTATATTTAGGGTATACGGTCACAAAAAACCTCTCTCTTCTTTTTCTCTCCGTACGAACGACTTCTACTTCTTCAATCTAGATCTAGGGTTTTGATCTTGGTTTGCTGCAACCTGCTTCATCCTTCTTCTGCCATCGCCATTTTGTAAGTCTTCCGTTCGATCTCCTCTCCGACCACCGGCACCTCGCCGGTGGTTCGGCTTTTTTTTTTTTGCTTTTTGTCCGAGTAATCTTCAACCGCCGCTATCCTTTTTTGGCTCCAGCTTCCACCGTCGTTGATCTGGTTTTTGGGGTAGTAGGCGGCGAGTTTCCTTGTGAAATTCTACTTTCTCCTTGGTCGGATTTCCGTCTGGTTCGGGTTAGGGTTATGATGATTGGCGGTGGTTGTTGTGTTTTATGTTGAAACCTGTTAAACTTGGCGGTGTAACCTTCTCCGGCGGCCTTTGGGTGGTTGGCAGTTGCTGGGTACCGTGATTGGTTGCTAACGACCTTAAACCGCCTATGGCGGCTGTTGGTGGCGGAGATCGGTGGTTTGAGGCGGCTGGCACTATTGACGGCTGTCTGGTGGTCATTGCGGCTGCCGGCGGCTGATGATGATGCTGGTCGTATGCTGGTGGCTGTTGGTTTCTGCCAGCGGCTTCCAGCGACTCCTCGATGCTGATTTGTCGACTGCCGGGTTTTACGGGTTTGTAAATGTTCTCCGAAAATTTGGTGAAGATGGCCGGGTTCTGTTTAGTTTGACTATGCGTTGTGCTGGTTGGTTGTTGCTTGACTGCTATGTTCATACCTCTCCCGTAGTCAAGTCCATTCGAGTGGGCTCGATGTCGTTGCCGACGCGTGTTGGCTTAGTTGACCTCGAAAAATTGATGTTTATTGGAGTGGTTCTCTCAGGGTCCTTTTTTTCGCTCGAACGGGGGTTTGATCTTATTCGACGGGCTTGTGGTTCTCAGGTTTCGAAGTTCTTAGAGGTTTTTCGGGTACGAGAGGTTACTTTGATTTGCAGGCCTCGGGTTAGGTGATGCTGGAGTGCCCGTCGTTCATTTTAGTGTGCGGCTTCTGAGTTGTGGTAATAGCGGCTTTAGATACGAGCCCGGTTTTATGTAGTGTTTAGATTTATGTTTGGTGGGTTGTACGAATGTATTGTATCTTTCAATTTCATTTTCAATCATTTTCAATGTGCTCGCTCTCTTTCAATGTTACCGTCCGTTGTATAGGACGATCAGAGCGAGACCTTTCAATTGTAATCGTTTGTGTACTCCACCGGATCTTTACGATCTTATATATATATATATATATATATATATATATATATATATATATATATATATATATATATATATATATATATATATATTAATATTTTCGTAAAAAAAAAAAAGTTATTTGGGTTTTTGTTGAAAGTTTATTTTATGAGGTATATTTTTGGGGTATAATGTGGTCTCGTACGTGATAGTTAAAGTTATCACTTAGAATTAATGTAATTATTAGCTTTTTGTTAGTCATTTTTTTTTTAATCAAATTATTGTCTGTTGCCAAAAAGAAAAACTTATAATACGTTGACAAATATGTTAAAATTTAATATTGTTTGTACTTTATGATAACATATTGAAATATAAAATTTTCATTCATCATTATATGACATGTATATGTTTAAAATCAATACTAATATAATTTTGTGTTTTAGCTCATTCAACAAGCTTGTTCGTGTAGCTCGATTAACGTAAACGAACGTACGAACTATTCAAGCCATTATGCACGACTAACTTGTTTGATAATTAAACGAGTTTTTGAGCCAGTCGAATCGAATATTAACACTTATATATATTCGGATCGTTATACTAAACCTAACAAATTTTTTCCAAACTCGACTCGAATTCAAAATTGTTAAACATCATATCGAGTTCGAAATAAACAAATTCGAACTCGAGTAGCTTATTAAAAGCTAGATTCAATAACAACTCTAGTCCGGGCCTCCTACTCTAAGTTCGGTGTTGTTACAAAGTTATATTTGAATTGTATATGATATCACCAACTTTAATAATAGGATCTCATATGCTATTAAAATTCATTAGTTTTATAAAGCTAAACAATCACATAATATAATTAATCCATATGATACGAGTAATAAGGACTCCATTAAATATTTATCTTGAATTAGCTACTTCCATGTATGGTCAACCGCCACAACATACTTTGACCTAAAGTCGCGGTATTCAACCCGAATCCGACCATGTTGCTCTATCTATGTACCCGAATCCGATCATGTTGCTTTATCTATGCGATGTGAAAGAAGTTAGTAATATATGAACGATATTTTAGAACGCTAACGCACACCTGAATTTATTCACGAATATATTCATGACGGTTTGAATCTCCAACCACTTTGATTAAAGGACTTCTCCTAGGTTGTATGCCCTTTCATTTTATAAGATTTACGTAATTCTCATTTAAACCTCCATTTTTATTTTGTATGTACACATCAAAAATTTTATTGATCGTTGCCAATGAACGTAAGATTTACGCAATTTTATACTTATTATGGTTTTACAACAAGAAAAGTGTACGAGGCTATTTATTGAAATTTTGTTGCGTGATTATGATGTTACACATGAAAAAGTATTATTGAAACAAGAAGTGTGAAAGTGTTAATTAATTCGAGTATAAGTTTGCGGTTCCATTAAAAAGGGTCAATAGTGTCGCTCCATAATTAATATATTTTGCAAACATTAATATGACAGTAAGAAATAATTGACAAAGTCTTCATGCATGTTAGGAATAATTTTTTTCAACAGTGTCGCTTTTTAATTAGGAACATGATATGACATATTCGAGATGGTCTGATCTCCGAAAAAATTAGAAAGAAAACACAATTTGATTATCAGAAAATTGATTACATTTACATTAATTTTCAATAACTTTATTACAATTCATATATCTTTACCATTCGCTACTAACATACTACATTACCAGATCATGACACGTTTGGCAACATCAAATTATATTAGAACGCCGTATATGCAGTTTATCAAATCTTTTGATTACTAAATGTTAAAATTAAATGATTATCAAATTACAGAACCCTATTAAATCAACTTTTTGTTTTTGACTTTTTTAAAAAATATAGTTTTTGACTTTTAATTTCTTCGTCAATTTCAAGGGCCGTGCATCTGATCATCAATGAAAGGTACTATTTTATCTATTTTATTGGTACTACAGTATAATTTTATATATTATTAACTAATATTAAATATACTGTAAACAAATTATTCATTGTATTTCACAATTAATACTTATTCGATATATTTCTGATTAGATATGTTAGTTATGTAGCATTTTAGTTGTAGTTTTTTCTGTAATTATATTATATACGTTTGATTCAGAAATCGTAGCTGATAAGTTTAAGGACTTTAAGGGGTTGAGTTGTAGTCTTTTTTTTTTTTTTTTTTTTTTGTCCGCCGTAATCATTCTATATATGTTATTTTGAACTTTGTGAATTTTTTATGTTTAAGGGATTACATGTTTTGTTTGAGTTAGTTTAGTCCCATCATTGTTAGTGTTCAAGCTCCGTCACAGTCCGTCAGATTAAGCGGGTTAATGGATGTTCATTCATATCCATATAAATTTTTCTATTTTATACAATCGTAAGTAGTGTTCTACTCAGGGCCGGTCTTGAGTTTTTCAGTGTCCCGAGCGAGGCAGTAAAAAAAGGCCCCTATGAATACATATCAATGAAAATTACCGAGGCGACGTATAACGTATTGAAAGGTCTTTAGGATCTAATTTAACAACAGATTTATTAAGAGCAAATGGCCCGAAAGGGTAACCTATATTGTCAAATTTGACAATCAAGGTAACCCCCAATTTCACTAAGCCCAAAAGGGACTCCATTTTAATTTTTGTGCAGTAAAAGGATTGCATGTTGTAATTTTTTAAAATTGAGGTAATTTTTGTCAATGTGGACAATTTTTATTTAAAAAAATTCCACATGTATTTACCACATGTACTTATTTTTTCCACCTATATTCTTTTTTATCTTAGTTTAACACTTAAATAAAGAAACAATAAACTTGTTTATCTATGATGTTGATTTGGAACGAATTTTCAAAAAGTAAAAATGCAGTTATGTTCTAAATCTCATCTTGATTGTTTCTGCAAATTTTCACACCCTAAATCGATGAATCGAGCATGAATCTGAAGGTCAAAATTCGTATTAAAAAAGTCAACAGATTCTTCTTCCTTTAAATTCGAAAGAGATGTTTCGATTCAGGTTCTGTTAAAGATCGAAGAAGCATATGGATGTGATTTACAACGTTTTTCATTAAGAAGAAATCATCTAAAAAGCAACGGATTTCGATTTTGATTCATAGGTTCATGAAGAACAACCGCTAGCAGATTCATCATTCGATTTCCAATTTTGTTGATGTTTTTGGATCGTAATCTTCACAAAATATCCTAATCGCTGCATAAGGAATATGTTCCAATCGATTTTAGGTATTAATTCAAACAACTTCAACTTTTGGAAAATTTCACGAAAGAACGGAGCATTAGAAACTTAAAACCCAATTAATTGATTCATTGATTCATGTAATTTCGCTGATTTCTTTAAAACACAAAGGTTCGATTATGGTTTCCTACATCTTCTGTTTCATTGATAATGTAATTTCTTTGATTTCTTTAAAACTGAGTTCCAAGGCGGTGACAGTGGTTATTGCAGGTGGTCGGCGGTTGTTGCATGTGGACGCCGGCGGTGGTGACGAATGCTTATAACGAAAATGGTGGTGGCCTTGAATTAAACCACATGTGGGTCTTAGTTGCAGGTGAATCTGAGTTTCCATTTTGGATCTTGGTTGTACATTCATGAAAATAATAATAATAATAAAAAGAGGTGGAAAAAGGAAAAGACACATGGAAAATACATGTGGGTTTTTTAAAAATACAAAATGTCCACATATACAAAAATTACCTCAATTTTAAAAAATTAGAACACGCAATCCTTTTACTACACAAAAATTAAAATGAAGTCCTTTTTGGGCTTAGTGAAATTGAGGGTTACCTTGATTGTCAAATTTGACAACATAGGTTGCCCTTTCGGGCCATTTGCCCATTTATTAATTATATAAAGATGTACAGGTCAACAGGTTGTTACATGCCTTTAAAACTGAAAACCTTATTACCATTGTTATTACTATTAATTCACAGCTTGACATATAACAGGTGGATACACATTGAAGTTCTCAAAATTTTTTGAATGTTTTTTTCAACCCACATCGGTGATTGAAGTAAACATGATATTCTATAAATACAAATTCCCTGGTTTACAATTCAAAATGATGAAAGTTCTGGTTTCTCCTCACTCTTCCTAAAAACTTGTGTTTGTTAATTTATTTGGTGGTAAAGGGCCAGTTTTTTGAAATACTTAGCAATTTTTGGGCCCCTAAAATAGATGGGCCATGTACAAATGTACATGTTGTACCATCAATGGGCTGCCATGGTTCTACTTTGTACGATAAATGGCCCTAAAATAGATGGGCCCTGTACAAATGTGTACCACCATTGGGCCGACCCTGGTTCTACTTTGTACGATCAAGATGATTATTAATTATTTATACAATCGAAAGTAACTGATAAGCCCCGATTAGTCAAGTTTTTACAAGTCGTTAATCATAAAGACAATCTACGGCGTATCAGGTGGGGTTTTAATATTTATATTGTTGGGCCTAAATCTCCTTTTGTATTAATCTTAAGGTTAACAGTGGAAAGTATGATCTAGGGTCGTTCTTATGAGCGATCGAATTTGAAACGGAGCTTATTTAGATATTATTGGAATCAGGTTAGTTGAGTTTACACAATCTATTTCCCAACGTCACTGGCTAGGTAGATCTAGTGAAGAGGCAGGATCCTTTTGGTATATAACCTTTAAGGAAATCCAACAACCAAGTCCAGCTAGAAATGTTCTAGACACCAGTTATTTGGTTCTTAAATTGTATATATAGAGTAGTTGAGTTGGTTGGTTTTATATAATTTAAATTATACAATAAAATAAAATAAAAAACTATCTGGCATGTCAGGAACAACTAAGGATAAAGAGGACGAGGTTTGCCATGATTTTCGATAACGTGGACACGATTAGATTGATTAGATAGACCTCGGTGTAAACTCTTGAACCCTACCAATTTAGCGCGATTTCTAAAATTATATGTCACTAATAACTAGGTTATCTTTATTCTAGTTAGATCGGCTATGCCCAGCTCTTGACACTACCCTTAATTGCTGTTAAGTATGGTAGTAGCTTTGTTAGGGCGACGTGCATACCTTTACTGAGTAGCATAACCAATATAGGAGTATATGATTCCTTTTCAAATCTAACATTTTTTAACACTTTAATATATATTTTAAATATCTAAGTGAGTGGCCGATTTATAAACTCTCCTTTACAATGCAATTATAAAACCCCGGATCATATGGCAATACCTTAAGATATGCTTATGACGCAGATCATGTCTTTTGGTAAGTTACATTACTAGCGCACTGAGTCTTACGTCGACCATAACCTCTAGCGGATTAATCCTTAGTATGGCGTTTAACACAGATAACTACTTACCCCTATTAGTATTTGTTAGGTCCTAACGATGGGTTATAGCCACAAATATGACTGGAAAGGGTATCGTGAATTAAATCTAATTTCATACAATCGATTACGCAAAACGTAATAATATATTATCTAAAATAATAATTATCTAAGTCATGGCAAACATACAAATAATTATTATTCCAAACATAAAAGAAAGGATAAATAATACCGAATAATGTGGGCACAATAACGTTTGTATTTCCTTTGGATTTTTGTATTTCCTTAAAATATCCAAAGCGTTACAGCGCTAAGCTAGCTACTAATAATTATTTCATACTTTCCTCTCCCTAAATTAATTACAGAGAGGAAGTAAAAAAAATTACAAAAGAAATAAAACTATTTGAGAGTGTGGTAATGGATGAGAAAGGTGTGTTTGAAATGTGAAATGGAATGGGGTATTTTAGGGGGGAAAAAGTCTTCAAAATTGTACCCCAAGTCCCTCCTGAATTTTGCAGATCAGCACTTGAATTTAGATGTCGGGATACCGACACTTTGTAAACTCTCGGGCCGAAAACACAAATTAAAATGGCATTTTTTGGACATTGGTCAGTATCCTCCACATGTGTCTCGGTCCCAACCTCTTTTCTTCCTTGAGATCTTGGTCCTGCCACTTGGTGTCTCGGTCCCGAGTGGTGAGTTTTCAGCCATATTCGAGGCCCTCGGTCCCGACATCCCTCATAGGTGTCGGTTCTAAGATGTGTTGGAGATGTACCGGTCGGGCATAGGGTGCCTGTCCCGAAATCTCTCACGGGTGTCGGTCCCAGGACCATTGTGGTGGGTACCAGCCGGTTTTGTCCCGTGATGCGTATTCTGGGGTGTTTTTCCGATCGTTTACTGTATTGGCTCTATTTATTCGTTATAACTCTGTTTTCTCGATTCTTGCGCCATTGAATACGCTTTCACAAAATCTACAAAATAAGCCAATAAAAGGGATTTTTTTGGCATTATATTTGATAACGTATTTCAAATGGGTCTTATAACACGGTTAAAAACACGACTTTTGGCACGCCATCAGTAACATTTATACTTGTACAACTAAAAGTCAATAATCGGCTTACTAAAATTTAAAATTAATGATACACATAACGATTCGTCTCAGAAAGGCACACTATTAGTAGCACTCCGCCTAAAGTGTACCCGGCATGAACCATCCCGGGCAAAGAATATCTTCCCGGCCCCACCTTAGTAACTTGATCAGAAGGTTACTTACGTACGTATCCGGGAAGAAGCATACCGGACAAAGGCTAGCCGGGACGCTACATAAAACTCATCCTACCAGGACAAGTGTGCAGGCTACCGGCATCACTTAGCCGAGTACAAAGCATCGAGAAGTCAAGAACCATACCATCACATAAAAGGCCTGCTAGACCCCGATAACCTTTTACAAGATTACCTATGAACCAGTTACAATCTCACCTGGACATAACACTACCGTGAAGAAACACTTGGAATAAAACATCAGGTAAACCCCTTATGTTTGAGCAATACATTCAATCGTCACACTCTACACAGATCTGCCACACTCTCGGAATTACCATGTCTTTCCAACTCAGGTGTCTAGTCCCGGGACAAGCACTTTGTCTCGGAAAAAGCACACTGTCCCAGAACAAGCGTACCATCCCGGAACAATTGCACCGTCCCAGAACAAACACATGATCTCGAAGCAAAGATACAAATGGGCTGCACGCCATGTCAGCCCACGAATCTAGGAAAGTTTGTTAGGATCTGTTTGTTATTCCTATGAAAGGGACAAGTGCCACCTCAACCGTAGGGATTAGCGAAGTTTGTTATAATCATGAAAGGGACATGTGCCACGTCACCATTCCCTCATAACACCTATTGAAAAAGATCATTCATTCAACAACACTGGATGCATTAACGTTACTCTGCCCAAATTAATTACGATAACGTTTCTCAAGATGATAACACAACTCCGATAAAGATTCTGATCGATATCGCAGTTAGCCATCACTCTAAGATATTAGCTTATTCGATCCCAATCGGATAAGCTTAATTTCATCGATTGTTTTACGCCTTGAAATCCAGATTTCAAATCGGGGTTTGCACAGTTATTGGAGATAAAACATTCGATCCATTCTTTTCCACTTATATAGCACTGAAATCCAAAATCTATGAATTACCTAACGATTTTGATTTGATCAAAAAGCATTAATTGTATGTCCATTGCTCATTTTATTGGTTAAGTGGAATTAAATTGAAACTTTAAAAATAAAATGAATATAAATATATCTATTAAAATGAATCAATGGAATTGTATTAGGAATCATATATATTAGAGAAAAACTAATAGTAATATATATATATATATATATATATATATATATATATATATATATATATATATATATATATATATATATATATATATTCACATATACATATATAATAGATAAACATCATATATAACTAATGTAAATTGTAGTACTACGTAATATATCTAATTATTTAACTAATTTGGTGAAAGCGTGTTCATCCGTGGATTGCATATTTTCATCAATACCCGATTCTCTAATTTCATCATCCATATCAATATCCATCGGATCGGATGTTAGATCATCCATATACGTTTTTGGTGGATTGGATCAGGTGGATATCCATCAGAATGGATATCCATTGCCATCCTTATTTGCCCATTGTGGCATTACCATGCTTCTTCTTAGTATGACCGAACTAACTTCAGGGTTGACTTCAGTGTTCACTTCATTAAGTTCCTGATTAAATTGCTCTGTGTTATTTCCACCCATATATAACATTGTACCTTTTATTAAAAACACAGCAGAATATCATTCATTATTACATGGTATATGTATATATTAAACATAGAATTAATATATATATATATATATATATATATATATATATATATATATATATATATATATATATATATATATATATATATTACAATCTAACCGGTGTTACATTTCAAAACAGTTATACGTATTTAATCAGACATCATAGTTCTTCAGAGTGTCTAATATAGCCAAAACATAACTATCTTCTCCCGTCCCTAGCATGCACACAATATAACCTGCAGGGGAGAAAACGTGGCGGATTTAGCATAACGCTAAGTGAATGAGATATCCTAACGGATGTCAATATAAATTATCAAGTCTAAGTTTTAGGGATCATGCATCCGGTCACAAGCATAAAGACACATTGTTACACAACTATCACATAATGTAGCATTGCATAGTATAACCTACGGAGCTAGGCAGGGATGCACCTAACAGAGCAGCAATAGCATAAACTAGATATCCTCTAAAGGCACCAACTACACTATACTAATATACTCGTACACAGCTATACGATAAAGGCATCAATAGCTCTACACAACTATTATACTCACATAGCACTAATGGCTATACATAGCACTATACACCTATTAAATCAAGAGGACCGTTGACCCTGTCAGGTCTACAACAACTAGCTGATCAGGCTAGAGCTGTAACGATAACTCTTGTTACTGTCACACAGTCACCTCTCCTAATGCACACATGTGTCAGTTGCAATATGCTACCAGTACAATAACAATTGAGCCCCACCCTTCTATACATGGTCGACCTCTTTTATCCCTACTATAAACGGACGATATTGTCACTTCTATACATGTACGGTTCAATACTTGTGCACATAAACCACCTATAACCTAACAGTAGGTATCATCACCAGTAACATTAGGGCAATCTAATCTGGCAAAGTACCCATTCAATCTACTCGAGCAACCTAAAAACAGTAGTATAACCTACCACTTATCATTACCATATTAATAACATGCATACATAGATTATCATTTTCTATATTAAGAATAACATCGAGTAGTAACTACACTTGTGACTAAATACCAATATTCATAAGGATAGTCCCATTCACCGATTAGCAGAAAAACTCAGTGGTATAATATTACTAACTCTTCACCTCCACTTTATCACCTGAGAATGACACAATCTGTGACGACCCGGAAATTTTCGACCAAATTTAAACTTAATCTTTGTATAAATAATGTTTCCGAAACGATAAGCAAAGTCTATAAATTTGAATCTCAAAATTTTTGAACTACTGATATATATATTCAATTACCCTTCGACTACTCTCGACGATTCACGATATATATATATATATATATATATATATATATATATATATATATATATATATATATATATATATATATATATATATATATATATATATATATATCATAAGATGTACAAATTAATATATTTCTAAACGAAAATATATGTATATTTTACAATGTTATAAAATATAATATTAACTTAGATATAAAATGTCTTGATTTAAAAATACTATTATTATATTGTAGTAAATAACGAGAAAACGATTTAAAGAATCAAATGACCAAAATATTAAAATATATAAGTTACATTTTAAATAAGATAATTTATTGGCAAATAAGTCTAATTATTAATAAAGGTACTTATCGCGAACCGTAAAATACAAGATATTAAAGCGTACGAAAAGACGTTCGAGAAACCGGAACCGAGACATAAATCGGGCGTAAATGTACGAGACAACGGAGCTAAAATTACAAGTCAACTATGCACAAGAATATAATATAATATATATATATATATATAATTATATAAATTATATATATTATATATAATAATTAATTATGTCGACAAGCTAGTGAACAAAAATCTCTGAGCTGGAAATGCGCACCTTCGCAATCGCGGAGCTGTAAGGCATAAACGCTTCGCGATAGCGGAGCCGTCTGTTTCACAAATGGCCTACAAAGCTTGATCATTTCTGTTTCTGATTCATTCACTCACACACTCGTACAAACATAAATATATATATATATATATATATATATATATATATATATATATATATATATATATATATATATATATATATTATTTTTATTATAATTATTATTATTATTATTCTTATTATTATTATTATTATAATTAAGATTAATATTATTATTAATCTTATAGTTAGGAGTATTATTATTAGTATTATTATACATAAAATATTAAGACGAGGTTATGTCCAAACGATTTCAAAACAAGCTTTTCAAGCGGGATAGAGCTAAGAAAATTATGGGTTATAGCTATGGAGGTTATGGGTATTGCTTGGGGGTTATGATCATAAGTCAAAGGTCAACCTAGCGTTTATCATTTCCGTTGCGTCTACGTACTTTCCTGCAATATTAAATCACAATATTGATACGTGAGCATTCATATCTTATCTTTTATATATTAATAGTGTATCCATGTCTAGTGCTCGAGTATATATGTTTATGCATGCTTGTATGCTTTAATTGTGTCGTTAGATAGTTTATGATGAATCACGAATTCGATACATATGCTAATGATATAAAGTATATGATATTCATGTCGTTGGAAAGTTATCGAAAAATTAATAACTTTTCATTTAAAAATTGCGTGATTTCGATGAACGGATTAAAAGATATGGTCAACTGAATTATGTTTGACGTTATTGAAATTGTGTTTGCAACTGTAAATTAATATTTAAACAACTTGTATATGAGATTGGTAAATTGGATTTTTAGATATTACTAATCGAGTAAATAAATTTTTATATAAGGCACGTCTCGTTTTGTTAAAAAATTGTCAAAGTTGACTGTCTTATCATGTTTTAAAGCTTTACAAACACTATAATCTGATTTTACAAGTATTGGAAAACTATGTGAAATAATAAAATATTTTCGATTGCCATGATAATTCAAATATAATATAGCTCCTGAAATAAATAATATTTTGAGTTAGATAAAATATAAATGTGTTCAATTATAAAGACTTATACTATGTTAATATAATAAACATGTATAGATTTAAAGATCATATTGGGTCAGATTGACTTTTGAGATGACTTTTGTTAACTTTTGCATGTCGGTCTCGAGCATTAGGATTGTGATACACTATGACCTGGCCTAGCTTGTTAGACAGTTATTGATTAACATATACTAATATTGGTTCGTGAATCCGAGGCTAACCCTGCACTTGTTCAGTGCCGTCATATGCATAATTGCTACGAAATACAGTATAGTGAGTTTCATTTGCTCCCTTTTTAATTGCTTTTGCAATCTATATTTTTGGGCTGAGAATACATGCACTTTATTTTAAACGCAATGGACACAAGTACATACTAAATTCTACACTGAGTTTGAACCGAAAATCCCTTAGCTTTGGTAACTAGTAACTGCTAGTTTTAAGAACTGGTGGGCGCGAGTAGTTGTATATGGATCCATAGGGCTTGACATCTCCGTCTGTTCCAGGTATAGAAACCCTAGCCTGAACTATAAAACAGACGTATGCTATTTGAGTTTAGTACACGTTGGTTTCCGTGTATTGTACATGTTGGTTGCATGTATGTTAAAATAGGGGTATTTATTATATATACGTTAAAGTTAGTTAACAGGGTGCTCAATTTCGTAGAATATTTTGATAAACGTTTTGGATGAAACTACTGAAATCTTGTGATCCACCTTTATATACAGATTATGCGCAACATTAAAACTATGAACTCACCAACCTTTGTGTTGACACTTTTAAGCATGTTTATTCTCAGGTTCCTAGAAGTCTTTCGCTGTTTGCTTATACGTTTTATAAGCTATGTGCATGGTCATACATGCTTTATTCGAGAAAACTTTGCATTCACAAAATCATCACCATGTAACTTATTTTGTGTAGTGACCCGAACTTTTCTGAACCTTTCTATGATTATATGTTTAATGAAAACTATATTTACATGATTAAATGTTTCCAACATGTTAAGCAATCAAACTTGTTAAGACTTGATTAATTAAAACGGAAATTTTGTAAACGTCTGTTTACCCAGTTTGACCAATGATTCACGAAAGTTATAAGTTGTATATGACATGATGATACATAAATGAATAAATATATATGTTTAACATGATATAATGATCATCAAGTATCTCATTAAAAATAGTAACAATAAGTTATATACTTAAAAAGGAGACTATTGACGTATGAAACTCGAAACGATACATATAACGATTATCGTTATAACCACGTCTTACTAAATATATATGAAGCATATTAATACATTGTTATATTATATATAACATGATAATATGATAATTAAATATATCATTAAGTGTATTAATAATGAACTACATAAGTAAAAACAAGACTACTAACTTAAGGATTTCGAAACGAGACATATATGTAACGATTATCGTTGTAACGACATTTAAATGTATATATCATATCAAGATATATTAATATATCATAATATCATGATAATTTAATAATTTAAAATCTAATTTGATATTATAAACTTTGGGTTAACAACATTTAACAAGATCGTTAACCTAAAGGTCTCAAAACAACACTTACATGTAACGACTAACGATGACTTAACGACTCAGTTAAAATGTATATACATGTAGTGTTTTAATATGTATTCATACACTTTTGAAAGACTTCAAGACACTTATCAAAATACTTCTACTTAACAAAAATGCTTACAATTACATCCTCGTTCAGTTTCATCAACAATTCTACTCGTATGCACCCGTATTCGCACTCGTACAATACACAGCTTTTAGATGTATGTACTATTGGTATATACACTCCAATGATCAGCTCTTAGCAGTCCATGTGAGTCACCTAACACATGTGGGAACCATCATTTGGCAACTAGCATGAAATATCTCATAAAATTACAAAAATATGAGTAATCATTCATGACTTATTTACATGAAAACAAAATTACATATCCTTTATATCTAATCCATACACCAACGACCAAAAACACCTACAAACACTTTCATTCTTCAATTTTCTTCATCTAATTGATCTCTCTCAAGTTCTATCTTCAAGTTCTAAGTGTTCTTCATATATTCTACAAGTTCTAGTTACATAAAATCAAGAATACTTTCAAGTTTGCTAGCTCACTTCCAATCTTGTAAGGTGATCATCCAACCTCAAGAAATCTTTGTTTCTTACAGTAGGTTATCATTCTAATATAAGATAATAATCATATTCAAACTTTGGTTCAATTTCTATAACTATAACAATCTTATTTCAAGTGATGATCTTACTTGAACTTGTTTTCGTGTCATGATTCTGCTTCAAGAACTTCGAGCCATCCAAGGATCCGTTGAAGCTAGATCCATTTTTCTCTTTTCCAGTAGGTTTATCCAAGGAACTTAAGGTAGTAATGATGTTCATAACATCATTCGATTCATACATAAAAAGCTATCATATTCGAAGTGGTAAAATAGTAATCACTAGAACATAGTTTAGTTAATTCTAAACTTGTTCACAAATAAAGTTAATCCTTCTAACTACACTTTTAAAATCAACTATACACATGATCTATATCTATATTATATGCTAACTTAATGATTTAAAACTCGGAAACACGATAAACACCATAAAACCGGATTTACGCCGTCGTAGTTACAACCGGGGGCTGTTTTGGTTTGGATAATTAAAAACTATGAAAAACTTTGATTTAAAAGCTATATTTCTGGGAAAATGATTTTTATTATGTACATGAAACCATATCCAAAAATCATGGTTAAACTCAAAGTGAAAGTATGTTTTTCAAAACAGTCATCTAGACGTCGTTTTTTCGACTGAAATGACTACCTTTACAAAAACGACTTGTAACTTATTTTTTCGACTATAAACCTATACGTTTTCTGTTTAGATTCATAAAATAGAGTTCAATATGAAACCATATCAATTTGATTCACTCAAAACGGATTTAAAATGAAGAAGTTATGGGTAAAACAAGATTGGATAATTTTTCTCATTTTAGCTACGTGAAAATTGGTAACAAATCTATTCCAACCATAACTTAATCAACTTGTATTATATATTATGTAATCTTGAGATACCAAAGACACGTAGACAATGTTTCGACCTATCATGTCTACACATCTATATATATTTCGGAACAACCATAGACACTCTATATGTGAATGTTGGAGTTAGCTATACAGGGTTGAGGTTGATTCCAAAATATATATAGTTTGAGTTGTGATCAATACTGAGATACGTATACACTGGGTCGTGGATTGATTCAAGATAATATTTATCGATTTATTTCTGTACATCTAACTGTAGACAACTAGTTGTAGGTTACTAACGAGGACAGCTGACTTAATAAACTTAAAACATCAAAATATATTAAAAGTGTTGTAAATATATTTTGAACATACTTTGATATATATGTATATATTGTTATAGGTTCGTGAATCAACCAGTGGCCAAGTCTTACTTCCCGACGAAGTAAAAATCTGTGAAAGTGAGTTATAGTCCCACTTTTAAAATCTAATATTTTTGGGATGAGAATACATGCAGGTTTAATAAATGATTTACAAAATAGACACAAGTACGTGAAACTACATTCTATGGTTGAATTATCGAAATCGAATATGCCCCTTTTTATTAAGTCTGGTAATCTAAGAATTAGGGAACAGACACCCTAATTGACGCAAATCCTAAAGATAGATCTATTGGGCCTAACAAACCCCATCCAAAGTACTGGATGCTTTAGTACTTCGAAATTTATATCATATCCGAAGTGTGTCCCGGAATGATGGGGATATTCTTATATATGCATCTTGTTAATGTCGGTTACCAGGTGTTCACCATATGAATGATTTTTATCTCTATGTATGGGATGTGTATTGAAATATGAAATCTTGTGGTCTATTGTTACGATTTGATATATATATAGGTTAAACCTATAACTCACCAACATTTTTGTTGAAGTTTAAAGCATGTTTATTCTCAGGTGAATACTAAGAGCTTCCGCTGTTGCATACTAAAATAAGGACAAGATTTGGAGTCCATGTTTGTATGATATTGTGTAAAAACTGCATTCAAGAAACTGATTTCGATGTAACATATTTGTATTGTAAACCATTATGTAATGGTCGTGTGTAAACAGGATATTTTAAATTATCATTATTTGATAATCTACGTAAAGCTTTTTAAACCTTTATTTATGAAATAAAGGTTATGGTTTGTTTTAAAAATGAATTCAGTCTTTGAAAAACGTCTCATATAGAGGTCAAAACCTCGCAACGAAATCAATTAATATGGAACGTTTTTAATCAATAAGAACGGGACATTTCAGAATGGTATCAGAGCCACTCATGTGCCGTTGGGGGTGGTGGGGCAAACCTCATCGAGGACGATGAGTCCCTGAGGGGAGGTGAATGTAACACCCTAGGCAAATCCCACATCGCCCACATACATGAGTGATCATGGGATTATAATGTAATACTCACGCTTAAATGACACAACGCGTTTTAGGACCACAGACTGAGCTGAAGTGCGAGTACGCTGCGGTTAAGCGTGCTCGGGCAAGAGCACTACCAGGATGGGTGACCTCCTGGGAAAGTGCTTCTCGTGTGTGGTCGTCAAGAAAAAGCCGTGCGCCTGCGGGCAAAGCGGACAATATTGTGGTCATGTTAAGCTGGGGTATTACAGAATGGTATCAGAGCGTTGGTCTTAGAGAACCAGAAAATTTGCATTAGTGTGTCTTATCGAGTTTGTTAGGATGCATTAGTGAGTCTGGACTTCGACCGTGTTTTCTTTAAAAATGATTGCTTAACATTTTTGTTGGAAACTATATATTATTAACATGTATATATTATGTGATATATTAATCTCTTAACATGTTTGATATTGTGTGATATATGTCTACCTCTAGCACAAATCCCATTGACTCACCTAATAATAACGAAGAGTCGAATATATATTGGACTGATTCACAAGTTCCCGAAGAAGAACCGGAAGAAGAATCAGAATCGGAAGAAGAATCAGAACCGGAAGAGGAGGAACCGGAGGAGGAAATAGAACCGGTGGGGGAAATAATAAAACGGTTAAGTAAAAGAAAATCCTCAACCAACCGACCAAGGTTAATTATGGTCAATGGTGTTTCCGCCAAGGAAGCAAAATATTGGGAGGATTACCAATTCTTCGATGAATCTGATTCCGATGAGAATTCCGATGATGTTATAGAAATTACCCCAACTGAATTTAAAAAGGCAAAAGAAAATAATAAGGGAAAGGGCATAAAAATAGAGAAATCTAATTCCAACCCCGATGAACTTTATATGTATCGTCAACCCTCGAAGCCCTTAAGTTGTAACAATGACCCGGGAACCTCTAAACCACCAGGTTTTTCTAAACCGTTGTGGAAAACGACAGCTCGTATTAGGGGAACATCATATATCCCTAGAAACTTGGCAAAATGAACCAAAATCGAAGAAGAAGAAACGAGCGAGTCGGAATAAGATAGTTGTATTCGTGTGGTGTAATATATGTAATATAGTGTGCTTATGCTTTATGATATATGTAAAAATTGCTTGTATTAATAAGTATTTTTTTTTTATGAATCTAACTCTTATCTATTTTACAGTATAAAAACACAAAATGGATAGACAACCCAATATTTTAAGAGACCTACCCGGAGACATGATTGATGAAATCTTGTCTAGAGTCGGTCAGAATTCTTCGGCACAACTATTTACGGCGAAATCAGTTTGTAAGACATTCGAAGAACGTTCCAAGAATGTCTTGGTTTATAAGAGACTTTCGTTTGAAAGATGGGGGATATCACTTTGGGAAACCCATAAGTTACGATGTGTTTACTTTGACGCATATATTGCGGGGAACCCAAATGCTATTTTACGCAACGGGTTAAGAAATTATTTTGACTCAATGTATCCGAATATAGGACTTCATGATTTAGAAAAAGCGGCTAACATGCAACATAAAGAAGAATGCTATGCTTACGGGTTAGTAATGTTCGCTTCTCACCAAAGTGAAAAAAAGAACATCGGGCTACAACTATTAAACAAAACATTCCCACAAGTGACGGAGTCGGTAATTGGGATAAGAAATGAGGTTTTTAGGTTATTACGAGACTGTTGGTCATTACGTAACCCTCGTCCCTTTAATGACGTTACAACACGCTGTCTTATCAACGGCCATAACGGTTATGTTCCACAAGACCAAGGATGGGAAGTAGTCCTAGTAAAACCAGAATGCATGACTTGTTTCTGGACGTATGAATTACGTGTCTTTATTGCCTTTGCTGAACGACTTGTGTACTAGCTACAATTATCTTCACAACTATCTTGTATCAAATTTATTGTGTGCTATATTTCGTGCTTTATGTAAAATAAGCGGTATTGTAAGTTTGTAAAATATTGTATAAAAGTTTGAACGCGAAATATTATTATAATCAGTTTTTCATATAGAATTGTAGTAGTTGAATTGTATATTAGCTACTAAGTATGAACTTAACGGGTAGGTACTACCCGAATTTAAACTTATAAAACGCTAATATGAAGAAAAAGCTTTTATAAATGAGTTCATATTATGCTACGAAATACTATTAACTACTCTTAATATTCTGTATGATTAACTTGTTCCATTTGACTATTTTGAAGGAAATGGCACCGACTACTCGACACACCGTGAATATGAATGAAGAGGAATTCCGTACTTTTCTAGCTTCAAACATAGCCGCAGTACAGGTTGCGCTACATACCAACAATAACCTTGGATCTAGCAGTACAGGAAATCATGTAGGATGCACCTACAAAGAATTCACTGCCTGCAAACCTTTGGAATTTGATGGAACCGAAGGACCGATCGGATTGAAACGGTGGACCGAGAAGGTCGAATCGGTGTTTGCCATAAGTAAGTGTACTGAAGAGGACAAAGTGAAGTATGCTACGCATACCTTCACAGGTTCTGCGTTAACATGGTGGAATACCTTTCTAGAGTAAGTGGGACAAGATGATGCGTACGCACTACCGTGGTCAGCATTCAAGCACTTGATGAACGAGAAGTACCGTCCCAGAACCGAGGTCAATAAGCTCAAGACAGAACTTAGAGGGTTACGAACCCAAGGATTTGATATTACCACGTACGAAAGACGATTCACAGAATTGTGCCTATTGTGTCCGGGAGCGTTCGAAGATGAGGAAGAGAAGATCGACGCGTTTGTGAAAGGATTACCGGAAAGAATCCAAGAAGATATAAGTTCACACGAGCCCGCCTCCATACAACAGGCATGTAGAATGGCTCACAAACTAGTGAACCAGATTGAGGAAAGAATTAAAGAACAGACGGCTGAAGAGGCCAATGTGAAGCAAGTCAAAAGAAAGTGGGAGGAAAACGGTGATAAGAATCACCAATACAACAACAACAGCAATTACAATAATAATGGTAACAAATCGCAACATCAATCGTAACTACAACAAATGGCCCAACAACAACAACAACAACAATAACAACAATAACAACAACAACAGCAACTACAACAATCATCCCAACAACAATAACAACTGCAACAACAACAACAACAATCAGAAGCAGCTATGCCAAAGGTGTGAAAAGTATCACTCGGGGTTCTGCACCAAATTTTGCAACAAGTGTAAAAGAAATGGTCATAGCGCGGCGAAGTGTGAGGTCTACGGACCAGGGGTTAACAGAATGAAAGGAACAAATGGTGTCGGAACGAGTAATGGCAGAGCAAGTAGTGTCGGAGTAAGTTATGCCAATGTAGTTTGTTATAAATGTGGAAAACCGGGCCACATTATTAGAAATTGCCCGAACCAGGAGAACACGAATGGACAAGGCAGAGGAAGAGTTTTCAATATTAATGCGGCAGAGGCACAGGAAGACCCGAAGCTTGTTACGGGTACATTTCTTATTGACAATAAATCTGCTTACGTTTTATTTGATTCGGGTGCGGATAGAAGCTATATGAGTAGAGATTTTTGTGCTAAATTAAGTTGTCCATTGATGCCGTTGGATAGTAAATTTTTACTCGAATTAGCAAACGGTAAATTAATTTCAGCGGATAATATATGCCGGAATCGAGAAATTAAACTGGGTAGCGAAATATTTAAGATTGATTTGATACCAGTAGAGTTAGGGAGTTTTGATGTAATAGTTGGCATGGACTGGTTGAAGAAGGTGAAAGTAGAGATCGTATGTTATAAAAATATAATTCGCATTGTACGAGAAGAAGGAGAACCCTTAATGGTGTACGAAGAAAAGGGCAACACGAAGCTACATCTTATTAGTAATTTGAAGGCACAAAAACTAATAAGAAAAGGTTGCTATGCTGTTCTAGCACATGTCGAGAAAGTACAAACTGAAGAAAAGAGCATCAATGATGTTTTTGTCGCAAAAGAATTTCCCGATGTATTTTCGAAAGAATTACCGGGACTACCTCTACATCGATCTGTTGAATTTCAAATAGATCTTGTACCAGGAGCTGCACCAATAGCTCGTGCTCCTTACAGACTCGCACCCAGCGAGATGAAAGAACTGCAAAGCCAACTGCAAGAACTATTCGAACGTGGTTTCATTCGACCAAGCACATCACCATGGGGAGCCCCTGTTTTGTTTGTCAAGAAGAAAGATGGTACATTTTGGTTGTGTATTGACTACAGAGAGTTGAACAAACTTACCATCAAAAACCGTTATCCACTGCCGAGAATTGACGACTTATTTGATCAACTATAAGGCTCGTAGGTTTATTCGAAGATCGATTTATGTTCTGGATATCATCAAATGCGAGTAAAGGAGGATGATATTCCAAAAACTGCTTTTAGGACGCGTTATGGTCATTACGAGTTTATGGTTATGCCGTTTGGATTAACTAACGCACCAGCTGTGTTCATGGACCTTATGAACCGAGTGTGTGGGCCATATCTTGACAAGTTTGTCATTGTTTTCATCGATGACATACTTATTTACTCAAAGAATGATCAAGAGCACGAAGAACATTTGAGAAAAGTGCTAGAAGTATTGAGGAAAGAAAAACTGTACGCTAAGTTTTCAAAGTGTGCATTTTGGTTGAAAGAAGTTCAATTCCTCGGTCACATAGTGAACAAAGAAGGTATCCAGGTGGACCCGGCAAAGATCGAAACCGTTGAAAAGTGGGAAACCCCAAAAACTCCGAAGCATATACGTCAATTTTTAGGATTGGCTGGTTACTACAGAAGATTCATCCAAGATTTCTCCAAAATAGAAAAACCCTTGACTGCATTAACGCATAAAGGGAAGAAATTTGAATGGAAAGATGAACAAGAGAAGGCGTTTCAGTTATTGAAGAAAAAGCTAACTACGGCACCTATATTGTCATTGCCTGAAGGGAATGATGATTTTGTGATATATTGTGACGCCTCAAAGCAAGGTCTCGGTTGTGTATTAATGCAACAAATGAAGGTAATTGCTTATGCGTCTAGACAATTGAAGATTCACGAGCAAAATTATACGACGCATGATTTGGAATTAGACGCGGTTGTTTTTGCATTAAAGACTTGGAGGCACTACTTATATGGGGTCAAAAGTATTATATATACCGACCACAAAAGTCTTCAACACATATTTAATCAGAAAAAACTGAATATGAGGCAGCGTAGGTGGATTGAATTGTTGAATGATTACAACTTTGAGATTCGTTACCACCCGAGGAAGGCAAATGTGGTAGCCGACGCCTTGAGCAGAAAGGACAGAGAACCCATTCGAGTAAAATCTATGAATATAATGATTCATACTAACCTTACTACTCAAATAAAGGAGGCGCAACAAGGAGTTTTAAAAGAGGGAAATTTAAAGAATGAAATACCCAAAGGATCGGAGAAGCATCTTAATATTCGGGAAGATGGAACCCGGTATAGGGCTGAAAGGATTTGGGTGTCAAAATTTGGAGATATGAGAGAAATGGTACTTAGAGAAGCTCATAAAACCAGATACTCAATACATCCTGGAACGGGAAAGATGTACAAGGATCTCAAGAAACATTTTTGGTGGCCAGTTATGAAAGCCGATGTTGCTAAATACGTAGGGGAATGTTTGACGTGTTCTAAGGTCAAAGCAGAGCATCAGAAACCATCAGGTCTACTTCAACAACCCGAAATCCCGGAATGGAAATGGGAAACCATTACCATGGATTTCATCACTAAATTACCAAGGACTGCAAGTGGTTTTGATACTATTTGGGTAATAGTTGATCGTCTCACCAAATCAGCACACTTCCTGCCAATAAGAGACGATGACAAGATGGAGAAGTTAGCACGACTGTATTTGAAGGAAGTCGTCTCCAGACATTACAGCAAGCAATAGGAACTCGTCTAGACATGAGTACTGCCTATCATCCACAAACTGATGGGCAGAGTGAAAGGACGATACAAACGCTTAAAGACATGCTACGAGCATGTGTTATTGATTTCGAAAACAGTTGGGATCGGCATCTCCCGTTAGCAGAATTTTCCTACAACAATAGCTACCATTCAAGCATTGAGATGGCTCCGTTTGAAGCACTTTATGGTAGAAAGTGCAGGTCTCTGATTTGTTGGAGTGAAGTGGGGGATAGACAGATTACGGGTCCGGAGATAATACAAGAAACTACTGAGAAGATCATCCAAATTCAACAACGGTTGAAAACCGCCCAAAGTCGACAAAACAGCTACGCCGACATTAAAAGAAAAGATATAGAATTTGAAATTGGAGAGATGGTCATGCTTAAGGTTGCACCTTGGAAAGGTGTTGTTCGATTTGGTAAATGAGGGAAATTAAATCCAAGGTATATTGGACCATTCAAGATTATTGATCGTGTCGGACCAGTAGCTTACCGACTTGAGTTACCTCAACAACTCGCGGCTGTACATAACACTTTCCACGTCTCGAATTTGAAGAAATATTTTGCTAAAGAAGATCTCACTATTCCGTTGGACGAAATCCAAATCAATGAAAAACTTCAATTCATTGAAGAACCCGTTGAAATAATGGATCGTGAGGTTAAGAGACTTAAACAAAACAAGATACCGATTGTTAAGGTTTGATGGAATGCTCGAAGAGGACCTGAGTTCACCTGGGAACGAGAAGATCAGATGAAGAAGAAGTACCCGCACTTATTTCCAGAAGATGAGCCAACACCTCCAATCGCTTAAAATTTCGGGACGAAATTTATTTAACGGGTAGGTACTGTAGTGACCCGAACTTTTCTGAAACTTTCTATGATTATATGTTTAATGAAAACTATATTTACATGATTAAATGTTTCCAACATGTTAAGCAATCAAACTTGTTAAGACTTGATTAATTGAAACGTAAATTTTGTAAACGTCTGATTACCCAGTTTGACCAATGATTCACGAACGCTATAAGTTGTATATGACATGATGATACATAAATGAATAAATATATATGTTTAACATGATATAATGATCATCAAGTATCTCATTAAAAATAGTAACAATAAGTTATATACTTAAAAAGGAGACTATTGACGTATGAAACTCGAAACGATACATATAACGATTATCGTTATAACCACGTCTTACTAAATATATATGAAGCATATTAATACATTGTTATATTATATATAACATGATAATATGATAATTAAATATATCATTAAGTGTATTAACAATGAACTACATAAGTAAAAACAAGACTACTAACTTAAGGATTTCGAAACGAGACATATATGTAACGATTATTGTTGTAACGACATTTAAATGTATATATCATATCAAGATATATTAATATATCATAATATCATGATAAGATAATAATTTAAAATCTCATTTGATATTATAAACTTTGGGTTAACAACATTTAACAAGATCGTTAACCTAAAGGTCTCAAAACAACACTTACATGTAACGACTAACGATGACTTAACGACTCAGTTAAAATGTATATACATGTAGTGTTTTAATATGTATTCATACACTTTTGAAAGACTTCAAGACACTTATCAAAATACTTCTACTTAACAAAAATGCTTACAATTACATCCTCGTTCATTTTCATCAACAATTCTACTCGTATGCACCCGTATTCGTACTCGTACAATACACAGCTTTTAGATGTATGTACTATTGGTATATACACTCCAATGATCAGCTCTTAGAAGCCCATGTGAGTCACCTAACACATGTGGGAACCATCATTTGGCAACTAGCATGAAATATCTCATAAAATTACAAAAATATGAGTAATCATTCATGCTTTATTTACATGAAAACAAAATTACATATCCTTTATATCTAATCCATACATCAATGACCAAAAACACCTACAAACACTTTCATTCTTCAATTTTCTTCATCTAATTGATCTCTCTCAAGTTCTAACTTCAAGTTCTAAGTGTTCTTCATAAATTCTACAATTTCTAGTTACATAAAATCAAGAATACTTTCAAGTTTGCTAGCTCACTTCCAATCTTGTAAGGTGATCATCCAACCTCAAGAAATCTTTGTTTCTTACAGTAGGTTATCATTCTAATACAAGGTAATAATCATATTCAAACTTTGGTTCAATTTCTATAACTATAACAATCTTATTTCAAGTGATGATCTTACTTGAACTTGTTTTCGTGTCATGATTCTGCTTCAAGAACTTCGAGCCATCCAAGGATCCGTTGAAGCTAGATCTATTTTTATCTTTTCCAGTAGGTTTATCCAAGGAACTTAAGGTAGTAATTATGTTCATAAAATCATTCGATTCATACATAAAAAGCTATCATATTCGAAGTGGTAAACTAGTAATCACTAGAACATAGTTTAGTTAATTCTAAACTTGTTCGCAAATAAAGTTAATCCTTCTAACTACACTTTTAAAATCAACTATACACATGATCTATATCTATATGATATGCTAACTTAATGATTTAAAACCCGGAAACACGATAAACACCATAAAACCGGATTTACGCCGTCGTAGTTACAACCGGGGGCTGTTTTGGTTTGGATAATTAAAAACTATGAAAAACTTTGATTTAAAAGCTATATTTCTGGGAAAATGATTTTTCTTATGAACATGAAACCATATCCAAAAATCATGGTTAAACTCAAAGTGAAAGTATGTTTTTCAAAACAGTCATCTAGACGTCGTTCTTTCGACTAAAATGACTACCTTTACAAAAACGACTTGTAACTTATTTTTCTGACTATAAACCTATACTTTTTCTGTTTAGATTCATAAAATAGAGTTCAATATGAAACCATAGCAATTTGATTCACTCAAAACGGATTTAAAATGAAGAAGTTATGGGTAAAACAAGATTGGATAATTTTTTTCATTTTAGCTACGTGAAAATTGGTAACAAATCTATTCCAACCATAACTTAATCAACTTGTATTGTATATTATGTAATCTTGAGATACCATAGACACATATACAATGTTTTGACCTATCATGTCGACACATCTATATATATTTCGGAACAACCATAGACACTCTATATGTGAATGTTGGAGTTAGCTATAAAGGTTATGGTTTATTTTAAAAATGAATGCAGTCTTTGAAAAACGTCTCATATAGAGGTCAAAACCTCGCAACGAAATCAATTAATATGGAACGTTTTTAATCAATAAGAACGGGACATTTCATTTTGACTGTATTGTCAACGGATGTAGTATTGTAAACTATTGTTTACGGTGATTACCTATACATAGAAATCATCAGATGTTGAAAACCTTATATTTATATATTCATTTAAGGTGTTCCTTTTTAAAAGAATGCAATGTTTACAAAACGTATCATGTAGAGGTCAAAAACTCGCAATGAAATCGATGAATGATGTATTCGTCCAAATGGATTTGGACGGGTCATCACAGTTGGTATCAGAGCTTGAGGTCATAGGGAACCAGAATTTGTATTAGTGTGTTTAGCTGGTAATTGTTAGGATGCATTAGTGAGTCTGGACTATGACCGTATCTGTTTTTACCAATTTTTGCTTATCATTCCTTGTTGAAAATTACTTGCTTATCATTCTTAAGTCTAGACACGTCTTACTGCAATTATTGCATAAATGGAAGTATAGACAAATCATATCTCATCATATTCATCACAGTAGACCGTGTCTGACACTTTTCCTATATTTCTTCCGTAAATTACGAAATTTTTTTGCTATATATATGTATTCAAGGAGACGAAGATATCATTCAGTATTCAACACCCATTCATATCGAAACCCTTTATCCGATCATATAATATTGATTTCTCACTTGATTTCACGAACTCCTCGAGTTCCAATGGCAGCGTAACCGAAATGAACCAAAAAAATTAGTCATCATCTTTTCTGGATGAATTGGGGGTGGGTTCGTAGTCGACTTGATCAATGGAGATAAGAAGAAGGTGATCCTTTCCACCCACTAAATTGCCCTATTGGCGAAGAACCTGAAGCGCTTACCGGCGAACCAGTTCGAAACACTATTTTCTCTCTTATTTCTAAGATATCTCGCCACGATTATATAATATCTAGAATTCTCGATCTTATTCGTCCCCTTGTTCCAACCGCCAATCATCCCGGAGTAATGGAAGAAGTCAACGAGCTTTGTGCTCGAGTAGTGGCTTTGGAGAATATGGTGCAAAATTTACGAGCACCAGCAGCATCACCAACACCAACAACACCACCAGTATCAGCAACAGCAACACCACCAGTAGTACCGCCAACATCACCAGCACCGCAAGCACTGTAAGCACCAGCAGCATCACAAGATCCGCAAACTCCGCAATCACTGCAGACAGCAACACCACCTCCACCAAGGAATATTAGTAATAATGAGTTAAGATGTATTAACTCATTCTTCCCGAAGATTATATATGTATATTATATATATATATATATATATATATATATATATATATATATATATATATATATATATATATATATATGTGTGTGTGTGTGTGTGTGTGTGTGTGTGTGTGTGTGTGTGTGTGTATGTGTGTGTGTGTGTGTGAAGTTTGAAACAATAGTGAATCTTTTCGTACTAAGCTATTACGTGTGAATTTTAACTGGTAGGTACTACTTGATTAATTCACATTATTAATATGCTATGATATACATCATTCGTTAACGACTTAACAATCGTTAACTATAAATTCTGCTTCAACTCAATAGATTCCATTTCATAATAAACCAAGTGTACTATTCAAATACATGTTTAATTTTACACTTTCATTTTCGATGTACTCAAAATCTTCTAGAAAACATCATTCGTGTCTTGTGAAGTTCACAAGAATCCCACGAACACCAAATTATTCATCGACAAATAACGAAGTATTGATTCATAATTTCATTTACATTGAAGAAATACTCCGCGAAGATTACGTAATCTCTAAAGTTTTAGGAATTATTCAATTCTAGTTCCAACCGAAAATCAAATGAGTTTAATTTAATATTAACTCATCAAATCTATATCACATCTGCAGAAAATATACATACATATATTTTCATAAAGAATATAATAAAAATTCTTTTGTACAAAATATTATTTGGGAATTTTTTTTTAATGGGTAGGTAATACCCGGGAAATTTATAAGTTCACAATTAATATGTTACACTGTACAATCTTCAATTTCGATTCAAAAATCATTAACTATACTCACTACCTTCACAATGACACACAATCCTTTCATACAAATTCAATTACATATTCTGATTTTGACAGAACAGAACCCAAGTCAAAATTTAACAAGTGACATCACTCTTAGATCTCAACACCTTTCAAAGCTATACTTTGACTTCAAAACTGTGCTAAAACATCACTTCTATTCATAAAACCCAGAAAAATATTCGTATCATTTAAAATTCTAGAACATCATATGTATATTGACGATTGCACTCTGCGTTCAAACCCTTCATGATTCTTGAAAACACCTCAATTTAGAAACAATTGAGAGGATGATCCAACCACGCGTTATCTACGAAAAGAAAGATTTATGCATATAGTTATGCACCTGAAAACTCACGGAATCTAAGTAAAGATTTAACATAAATCTGTGATCCATTGGCATTGTTATTACCAAAAATAACTTTGCAAATTTTTTTAAAGTATCCAGTTTTATCACACTTTCAATTAGTCAACGTCGACTTTTCAGATTAGCCTTATCATAACCTGGATATGTACGTTTTTATTACCGGGGAACCTTTTATATCCCACCACATTAGCAGTAAACTTACCAGCAACTTCATTGCTCTTTGACGTAAATCTCTCCGAAAAACCACTATATTTATTCATTGAAACCCTATCATGTACTCATCGGCATCTTGTAACAGTAATTGCTATACCAAAAAGCTTCGATCATTATTCTCGAATTTCGCAGCGATTCTACGCCAACAGTATTATTTATACATATAACGTCTATCTTTTGGACTTACGTACTTCAATTCTGAAATTCTGAATAAGCACCCCAATTTACGAATCATTTCTCAGAACTTTGAAAAATGCTGATGAAGCAGCAAAAACTGTAAACGACCTTAACAATCGAAAGTTTGATGATAAAGAATATTGTGTTGGCAAAGCTCAAAAAAGTTGAAACTGAAAAACGGATTGAGCAAACCATGAAGGAGGCTGTGGACAAATCACAAAGACTAAACTGCCTTCAAAGAATCCAAATGATTCAGTATCTGCTGAAGTCATTAACGAATACCTTGCTTCTGACTCTAAACCTTTACGGACAAATCTTCTTTATCATCATTCGATATTAGAAATTCTAAGATATCATAGTACCTTTCATCATAAATATCCTCGATATTTCTGAAGATATTTTCATAACTATTCTTATCTAAAATTATTTATCTCCTCGTGTTATCTATATTACATCATAAAGGAAATTGTTTAGTTTCTATATTCTGTAAACCTTCGAGTTTAAATTATGAATGTTTTTGAAGAAGTGTTGGGAATTGAAGCATGAGTTAGTATAATATAATGACACTTGATCAACGTGATTATATTATAGTAAGTCATGCTAAGTTTCTAATGGAATGTGATAAAAGTTCACAGATCATACCCTCATCATGAACATGTTACATAACTCTTTCATTCTATTTAACCTCTAAACATATCAAGAAAATATTTTTTTTGATGATTCGGTCTTTTTCGGATATTCTGGTAATTTGACAAATCAAATCGTGCTATTACTTTTCCTTTCTGCTTTGTATATTATGATCATTCGAAACTCCATACCTACGAATTCTGGACCATTATTCGCTTGACTTGAAGTCGGGAAGAAGAAACAAAAGCATGGAACTCCAAAATATAAAGGAAAATATAAAGCCCGACAACAACACCTAAATTACAAACCGTGTATATCAATACGTATTGCAACATAAAGACACGGGAGAATTAAAAACATTATAACCCCAAGGTAATAGTAGAAGAAAATAACTTCCTCGGGTGGCAAATGAAAAAGAAGAATCAAGGATACGATAGCCAGGAAAATATCAAGAATTGGGACTGGCTTTAACATTTTCACAACCTATTGGGAAGTATGAAATGAGGAAGAAGAGGTAGGAGTGATGAAAATAATGGAACGGAAGAGGTTGATTTATAGCGAAATATCAGACATAGCAATCGAGGCAGATTACCGCAATTAATCAAAGAGGATCATAATTTCCTTGATTACCGGAGAATCAAATCTTTTATAGATTTCAAGGATTATCTTTAAATTCCTTGAAATCTGAAAATCCACCGTGACTACGTCAAAAGTTAAATCTATATCTCAACCTTTTGTGACAGCTTCACTCGTACGCTGAACATAATCAAATCGTTTTATCTATATTAGTCAATAATGATGAAACTCTATTCATCAACTCGTATTCGTCATGAAAACATTTTTATTGTTATCCATGACAATCTCTATCAAATTTCGGGACGAAATTTCTTTAACGGGTAGGTACTGTGACGACCCGAAAATTTTCGACCAAATTTAAACTTAATCTTTGTATAAATAATGTTTCCGACACGATAAGCAAAGTCTATAAAGTTGAATCTCAAAATTGTTTAACTACTGATATATATATGTATATTCAATTACCCTTCGACTACTCTCGACAATTCACGAACAATTATATGTAAATCGATATGTATATATATATATATATATATATATATATATATATATATATCATAAGATGTACAAATTTATATATTTCTAAACGAAAATATATGTATATTTTACAATGTTATAAAATATAATATTAACTTAGATATAAAACGTCTTGATTTAAAAGTACTATTAATTATATTGTAGTAAATAACGAGAAGAGCATTTAAAGAAGCAAATGACCAAAATATTAAAATGTATAAGTTACATTTCAAATAAGATAATTTATTGGCAAATAAGTCTAATTATTAATAAAGGTACTTATCGCGAACCGTAAAATACAAGATATTAAAGCATACGAAAAGACGTTCGAGAAATCGGAACCAAGACATAAACCGGGCGTAAATATACGAGACAACGGAGCTAAAATTACAAGTCAACTATGCACAAGAATATAATATAATATATATATATATAATTATATAAATTATATATATTATATATAATAATTAATTATGTCGACAAGCTAGTGAACAAAAATCTCTGAGCTGGAAATGCGCACCTTCGCGATCGCGGAGCTGTAAGGCGTAAACGCTTCGCGATAGCGGAGCCGTCTGTTTCACAAATGGCCTATAAAAGCTCGATCATTTCTGTTTCTGATTGATTCACTCACACACTCGTACAAACATATATATATATATATATATATATATATATATATATATATATATATATATATATATATATATATATATATATATATATATATATATATATATATATATATATTATTAAGATTAATATTATTATTAATCTTATAGTTAGGAGTATTATTATTAGTATTATTATACATAAAATATTACGACGAGGTTATGCCCAAACGATTTCAAAACAAGCTTTTCAAGCGGGATAGAGCTAAGAAAATTATGGGTTATAGCTATGGAGGTTATGGGTAATGCTTGGGGTTATGATCATAAGTCAAAGGTGAACCTAGCATTTATCATTTCCGTTGCGTCTACGTACTTTTCTGGAATATTGAATCACAATATTGATACGTGAGCATTCATATCCTATCTTTTATATATTAATAGTGTATCCATGTCTAGTGCTCGAGTATATATATTTATGCATGCTTGTATGCTTTAATTTTGTCGTTAGATAGTTTATGATGAATCACGAATTTGATACATATGCTACTGATATAAAGTATATGATATGCATGTCGTTGGAAAGTTATCAAAAAATTAATAACTTTTCATTTAAAAATCGCGTGATTTCGATGAACGGATTAAAAGATATGGTCAACTGAATTATGTTTGACGTTAATTGAAATTGTGTTTGCAACTGTAAATTAATATTTAAACAACTTGTCTATGAGATTGATAAATTGGATTTTTAGATATTACTAATCGAGTAAATAAATTTTTATATAAGGCACGTCTTGTTTTGTTAAACAATTGTCAAAGTTGACTGTCTTATCATGTTTTAAAGCTTTACAAACACTATAATCTGATTTTACAAGTATTGGAAAACTATGTGAAATAATAAAATATTTTCGATTGCCATGATAATTCAAATATAATATAGCTCCTGAAATAAATAATATTTTGAGTTTGATAAACTATAAATTCGTTCAATTATCAAGACTTATACTATATTAATATAATAAACATGTATAGATTTAAAGATCATATTGGGTCAGATTGACTTTTGAGATGACTTTTGTTAACTTTTGCATGTCGGTCTCGAGCATTAGGATTGTGATACACTATGACCTGACCTAGCTTGTTAGACAGTTATTGATTAACAAATACTAATATAGGTTCGTGAATCCGAGGCCAACCCTGCACTTATTCAGTGCCGTCATATGCATAATTGCTATGAAATACAGTATAGTGAGTTTCATTTGCTCCCTTTTTAATTGCTTTTGCAATCTATATTTTTGGGCTGAGAATACATGCACTTTGTTTTAAACACAATGGACAAAAGTACATACTAAACTCTACACTGAGTTTGAACCGAAAATCCCTTATCTTTGGTAACTAGTAACTGCCAGTTATAAGAACTGATGGGCGCGAGTAGTTGTATATGGATCCATAGGGCTTGACATCCCCGTCTGTTCCAGGTATAGAAACCCTAGCTTGAACTATAAAACAGACGTATGCTATTTGAGTTTAGTACACGTTGGTTTGCGTGTATTGTATATGTTGGTTGCATATATGTTAAAACAGGGGTACTTATTATATACACGTTAAGGTTATTTACCAGGGTGCTCAATTTCGTAGAATATTTTGATAAACGTTTTGGATGAAATTACTGAAATCTTGTGATCCACCTTTATATACAGATTATGCGCAATATTAAAACTATGAACTCACCAACCTTTGTGTTGACACTTTTAAGCATGTTTATTCTCAGGTTCCTAGAAGTCTTCCGCTGTTTGCTTATACGTTTTACAAGCTATGTGCATTGAGTCATACATGCTTTATTCGAGAAAACTTTGCATTCACAAAATCATCACCATGTAACTTATTTTGACTGTATTGTCAACGAATGTAGTATTGTAAACTATTGTTTAGGGTGATTACCTATACGTAGAAATCATCAGATGTCGAAAACCTTAGATTTATATATTCATTTATGGTGTGCCTTTTCAAAAAAATGCAATGTTTGCAAAACGTATCATGTAGAGGTCAAAAACTCGCAATGAAATCAATGAATGATGTATTCGTCCAAATGGATTTGAACGGGTCATCACACAATCCAAGTCAATACGCATATCTCAATTATACACTAAATCAAGAGCATTGATTATACATAGTTACATCAAATGGGTCGAGACGACAACGACCCTGTACCAAAGCCACCTTTTCAGTCAACGATATAATACAAACATGTACACCACAATTTCCAATAATTACTTCCTAAAAACATGCCATTTCATAACATAACTAGTTCTAAGTCCACACAACCACAAACTGATCAACACAACAAAAAAACAAAATCATCAAAGTCTGACAGGTCACTCATGCAAGTGATCACCATTCACAAGAATGAGCCACTTCATCTGTGTGGATGACAAATGTGTTGTACAGATGAACCATATATTAATAGCACAAAACAACCTGGATCATGTGGATGAGAGTGTGGTTCGCATGAACCACCAACTCATTCGTACGGATGATATGTTCTTCATACAAATCAACTTCAAGAAACATGTTTGGTAACACGGAGTGATTCATACGACCGACCACTAGTTCACACGAGTCACTTGATGGTTCGCACAAATCATCATTTCATATTATAACCCAATTCATATAACTCTATGATCCATATTTGAAAAGTTTACAAAATTTTCCTTTCAATAGTACCCCTCAAACATGTGTAAAACAAGTCATATACGCTATAATATCTTTTCAGCCCCAATTAAAGTTTTATTTAATGTTTTAAACCCTTACTGTTGAAACACAACGAGCCTGATTAAGCAGTCCTAACGAGGTCCGTTTTAACAAATAAAATATGTTCTGTGACAGTTATCACAAAACACATTCAACTAAACACATAAATAATAATAAACATAACACTATTAAAATCAATAATAATTAACACTTAATGGTAAAAAGTTCATATACTTCTAGGCCTGATTCGAGGTCGTTACACCCTATCATTGCCTTGACATTTTAAGAGATCATGTTCTCATGGTTCATATGATCTCAAATATGTTTATAGTCAATTTCATCTATCCAAGTAGCTTTTTTTGCCGATAATAATTCTCTTTAACTAACAACTAAATAATAAGTATGCCATTTTCAAAATCTACCTGGTATTTCAAAAATGTTATGGCATCAATACTGGACCATTGTAATCTGATTCTAGTAAATGCTGGCATATGACTGATTCATCCCCTTGAACTTTTAAGCAATGAAACATGAAATACTGGGTGAATTCTAGAATAATTAGGCAATTCCAACTGCTAAGCCACTGGACCAATTTTGATCCACTCCATATGGTCTAAAATACCTCTTACTCATCTTCTAATATCTACATTTGGCCACGAAAAATGCCTATGTGGGTGCATGTTAACCCACAACAAATCACCTTCTGCAGGTTGAAATTCAGTTCTATCTTTATCAGCCATCAATTTTATTTATGCATTGACTTTAGTTAAAACTTCCCTCACTGTTTTGATTTTCACATGTTGTTCCCGAAGCAAATTATGAAGAACATTAACTATTGTTGAATCATCCAAATAATCGAGAAATGACAAGTAGTGATCTGCCATACATAGCTTCAAACTGATTGATCCCAGTAGCTGTATACACTGATATATTATAATGAAATTCAGGTAAAGATAAGAACATGTCCCATTGCTTAGGTCATTTTGCTGCAAAACATCCCGAACACTGCTCCAAATATCTATCAATCACTTATGTTTGACCATCTATTTGTGGGTGATAAGTAGAAGACATTTTCATCTTAGTCTGATTAATCTTGCACAACTAAGTCAAAACTTACTAACAAACATATTAGCTTTATCACACACTATAGATCTAGGCATGTCATGGTATCTAAAAATCATTTTAAAAAAGAGCTATAACTGTGGATGTGATACACTTGGAATTTAATCCACCAAAATGAACATATTTACTACCACAAATATGACATTATATCCACAAGAATTTGGTTATCCAGTAATAAAATCCATACTAAGATCCTCCCATACTTTGTTAGGGTCTGTTAATGGTTGTAATAAGCCAAAGGAGCAATGTTCAGAGACTTAAATTTTTAAAAAATAGTACACGTTTGCACAAAATTCTTCATATCATGTTTCATTCGTAGCCAATAAATTTTTGCAGCTAATCTCATATAACTTCTTGAATGCCAGCATATCATCATGTTGGTAATAATTTTCGTATTGTGGAATTCCCATGCTAACCATTATTTCTTGAATAAAATTATGACTACTACCATTATCAATCATCAATTGTACCTTCTTGTATAATCGAACCTTCCATTCTCAATGCTCTTAGATTGGATTATCCCAAAAGTGCATGTAAGCTAATTGCAAGTTGTTGCTCATGTTGCAATAGTCTATTCCCATTATTATCATCCTCCAACTCAAAATCAATAAGTTTCTCCTCATCAATTCCAAACATATACTAATTAGGTTCATTGGAACACTTGTGATTTCTATGCCACTGTTCTTCTCAATTATAACATTCTTATTTAGCATCTTTCCTTGCCATATTCACATCATTTAGTTGTTTTACTATCTTTATAGTCGTATGGTTATTACTTTTACCATAACATTCATAACTCTTAAATGCACTTGACAATGGTAGAATGCTTTAATGTTTATCATTCCATTGTGACCCTCCAGATTTGTCATTAAGCTTATCTTCATACATCCCCGATAATTTAATTGCCGGACTTAAAGAAAATGAAGATTTTGACTTTACTTCTCTTCTAATCTCATATTTTAAACCAGCTATAAAACAAATCTATAAAACCTTATATGATAATTTGTTATATTTTATAACATAATGCTTAAAATTCCAAAGCTGTTGGGACCACATTTCATTTTTCTTTTACCCTAATTAAGTATTGAATACGTAGATATTGAACTGGCACTATAATGTCACTAGTTCTTTTGCGTTTTGTTTCTTTACCACATATTTAATTGATAAGTTAAAGCAAGAAACATAGGGATGGCGCCCACGATCCTTTATACCCATGACTCGACCGTCAAAAAAATATTTTACCCGTTGAGCTCCGTCTACCGTTAATGGATTAATATTTTTGCCCAAGCTCACGATCCACTATACTCAAGACATGGGGGTAACACCCACATATAAAAAATATACATATTAACTAATTAATGCCATGAATACTCACAACTTGTGAGTGAAACCGCAAATACTTATATATTTATATTGATAATATAAGTATATTAATGTATAGTTAACTATGAATTTGTTATTGAGATGATGATCTCGAGAGGATGGTTAATGATTGAAGGCCTTCCAGTCGGATCGAGTAGTCGGGACGTGAGGAAAAAATCCTAGGAAGGCATAAACCCTTAAGTTGTGTGTGAGGAGGAGAAGATGAGTGAGAGAGAGGTAGAGTGAGAAAGACAATATTAGATAATGAAAGTGAGGAGGGTGACTCCTATTTTTATAGCGGATCAGTTAGCGTTTTAGGGGACTCATGGGTTTTTTATGAGCCAAGCCCAAGTGTAAGCCCAAGAATAATCCTGATGGGCTATGCACATCATCACGAACCATAGGTTGTATCATTAAGCCCCCCTCCCCCCAATTTGATAATACTAGCCGTCATGAGTACGTGGCCAAACATTAATTTCAACTTTCCCCTCAGCCACATGTCCTTATTGATATGACCATCACTAAATGTTGATCAGAAGACATGGCGTTTTATCCATGGTACTCTGCTTTTTTGAATTTCAAATTATTACCCGTTAAAAATAATCGTAGGGCTCCCAGACCATAAATTTTTTACATGTATCGACCATCATAACCATTCATTCATCAATCCCTTCTCTATAAATTCCCCATTTATTTACTTTTCACATTTTTACGTTCTTCTTCCAATGTTCCTTTAATTCTTTTAATATTTTTAGCAAAAACATCCAGGATCTTCAAATTCTTCCATTTAAGGTTAGTTTATTTTTCACATCTTTTTATATTTCTACCAATTTACTAGATATAATGGTCAATGAATACGCACCTTCTACACTTGGCTGGGGGAAGAAAAAAGTAACTGTTGCTGGGGTTCGAAGCTTAGGAAATAATCATTATCTGACAGCCGTTATTATCAATTACCCTTTATCTCTGATTATCCAAAACTTATACCAGCCCCCAACCATAGAGCCCATAAACCACCAACTGAAGCATTTACCAACTATGGTGCTGCAAGTGATATTGGGAATTTCCGTTTCCCCCTTACATATTTTCAAAACGAATTTTTTGAGTTTTATTGAAAGTCACTCACTAAAATTCATCCTCGTGCCTATCAGAAAATAGTAATGTGGGAGATGTATTTTCATTCCCAACACATTCGACCTTCTCTACGCCTCTTTCATTCTGCCTTTTTTGGTATCTGCTTCTAAGATTGGATAGTACTTATCTATCGAAAATCTGGGTATAACTTTTCTAATGACAAGGAATCATCCTTAAAAGGTTGGTGAGAAACCTTCTTTTTATTTACGAAGAAACCCACACAACAAGACTTGTTACTCTTCGTGAATGGAGATCAAAACCAAAGAAAGAGGTCAGCATAGCTCCTACTCTTAATGATGCCGAAAAAACTTTCCTTGCCAGCATACAAAATAAACGATTCCCTCAATGCTTCTACCCTGAACATCTTCTTGTGATGGGCAATGTTAGCCAGCAATGAGACCATTCCGCTAGAAGCTTTTTCTTATCTTTCTGTATTTTATCATTCCTTGCTTGCATCCTAATCTTTTATTGTTGTAATTATTTTTCTTTGCTGTGATGGAACTTGATAATGCCCTTTCCTTCCAAAATATTCAAAGACCAGCAAGAGGAGGAACAAGATCTTGAGATGATCCCTGATGCTGAAGATGTTGGAAATTTGCTAGAGGGTGAACTAATTCTTCTTGAAAACGTCCATCCAATTACCTCGATTTCTTTTCCATCTACTGCTAACAAAAAATGGAAAGACAACAAAATCTCCACCTCCAAGCTTCAGAAGAAGAAAAAAGGTAACATCTTATTACCTATTTAAGATACCGGTATCTTTTTGAGAGAATACCATGTGTACTCCTACTTATGTATTTTAGGGGTTCTTCATTCTCTTGCTCACGGGTCTCATGTTGAAGAAATCTTTTATTCTCCTGATCACTCATCCCCTCATCTTCAAATTCGAAAAGAATACTTCACTTCTCCTGCTAAAAATTTACTTGATACCTTCTCTAATCTTACCATTGACTACTCTGGCCACAGAATCCGTCTAAAAAATCTTGCTTCCCCTGCTCTTGTTGATGCCTTCCAAAGCATGCCTCTAAAAGAGGTCAAAGTTGCTCATCTTCATGCTCACGCTGTGATCAGCCTTACCCTTATGGACATCCTCATTCGTGAGGAATGGGAGGAAAAACTTAATGTTGCTAAGCTCATCATCTGCTAGGATAAACTGAAGGTATCTGAAGAAGAGATTGATGATCTTAAAAAGCGTCTCGAGGAAAGGGAGAAGGACATTGAAGCTGTTGAAGCTACTGCTATTGCTGCCAAGAAAAATATACATAAACTGGAAGAGAAGGTTGCGTCTTCAAATGTGGAGTTTAACCGTCTTGAGACTGGGGTTCCCAGCATTACCATGAAGGTTTTGAAATTCCCGCTTGTTACTGGCCCTTTTAATAGTTATGTGAAGAGATAAACCAAAATCGAAGTGTTACACATGATTCACCTTTTTAGGAAACATTATGTTAATTTAGATAATGCCCCCAAACCTGAACTAACTCGTTAGATCAACCAAATTGCTCCTCAACTTTTTCAACATTCTAAAGAAGCCTTATCCATCATTCATTTTCAAGAGCTCGAGGAGGCATGTGTTACCAATGTCGTTCTGCACAACCATTTTAGATTTATAGTTGTACTTTTAACATCTCTCTTGTTTAATCCGTGAATAATCATGTAAATGTATTCTTATTGTTATTTTGTTTCCTATGTTACTTGCCTTATACTCTTGTCTTCATCCATGAATGATCTTTTGCTGTGACCAATTATATAGCTTTATTTTCAGCTTATCCGCACAATCAGTCTTTAACTTTGTAGAACTAGTTCTGTTGTTATCTGTTTGTTGTCAATTTACGTAGATCTAGACTACGTTTTTAAGCTTCGTAGTTAGTATGAACACTTTATTACCGGAATAAGAAGGCCATCTGCATTTTGTAAACTCATGCCAACGAGAGCTAGAATGCATCTCTTAAGGGGGCATAGATAACACGCATGGGACTTATCATAGGTATTTTATACCTTCTTTGTCGCTAAACAGTTACACCAAAAATTGACACAATTGTTTTATAATAATTGCAAAAGGAATGGGCACATGCTGGTCATTAATTCTTGCTTTATTCGCTTATAAGTAACTTATCTTTACATAAAAGATAAAAGATATTCATGGTAACTGAAATAAAAAATATATGATAACGTCTAAACAAAGAATTCAGAGAATGAAGTGATCAGTTTCATTCCCAAAGTTTTGTTTAGGTACGTACACATTTTGTTGTTCTCTAGCCACGTTTGTGGGTTTTAACCAGACAAAGGGGACGGTTGGAGATTTCACAATCACTTGTACCTGGGTTACACATGTTGTGTGACCATACAGGCTTGCTTATCTTCACGACATTTTTATTTATATCCTTCTTATGTTGGTAAAGTTGGCACCGTCCACACAGGGTAATTCTTCCACGCGATACCTTCCCCCTTCCTACTTTCTCTAGCCTTTGCATGATACTCCTTGCCATAAGTTAACCTTTTCTTCATGAATATTCTTTCCATATCACCCACTCTAACTTCCTGAATCTACTTATGGTAACACTTTTATCGTCGAACTATTTACATTGAAAATGGTAACCTTTCAGACGGTACCATTGCCAATCCTTTTTTGTTGGGAAACACATCAATCCATGCACAGTAGACGTACAGTTCCAAACTTTCTTAAACAACGCCTTCACAGGATGACATTTGTTGCTATCACTACCCTTACAACATAAAAGTCAATCATTTCAATTCTCTTTTTGGGATAACTTCCAAGCGTTAATTCTATACGAACTTTTCCCAAAGGGTCTATCGTATACCCTTAAAATCCAGATATGACTGCATAGTATTTTTCCATGCCTGTTACCATAAAATCTGGCTTAGTAAACAAACAATGTTCGTATATATATCAGTATACATTTCACTCACTTTAATGCCCTTTATCCATCCTGTGATTACTACAGGTTCTTTAATTACAGTTTTTTTTAACTGGTGGAAATGTCATTGGAACATTTTTCCAGGGTTCGTCTATGACTTCTTCATCCTACTCCCTCTTTTCAAAGCTTATCTTCTTGATAATGACATTCTCTTTCCCCTTATCCTTATCCCTACGCTTGGCATCCTCTCTTTTCCAATTAAACATTTTATTCGGATCCAACTTCTTAAACTTTTTTCCTTGCAACAAATGATTAAGATCCCCTGCCTTGATTCTGGAAACTATTTCTCTAATTAGAACTTCACATTCATATGTATCATGCCCATAGTCTTCATGGAATTCATAGTATCCGTCATTCTTTTGCCCATCTCTATTTTCTAAGATGCCGGTGGATTAAACTTAGCATTTACCTGCTCCGTCATCAGAATTTCGCGTGGAGTTTTTTTAGCTTATTCAACAAATTGTTTTTCTCATACTACTTTTTTGTTGTCGATCATAGCGATTGCTCTCATTGTTCCTTCCATTTTGTGATAATCATTGTTTCCCTCACCTCTTCTTCCCGAACCATGATGTGGAATTCTCTCTTCATCATCTTTCCTTCTTCGTTCCTTGTGAAATTTGAGTAGCATGTGTGATGACCCGGGAATTTCTGACCAAATTTAAACTTAATCTTCATATGTTCCGACACGATAAGCAAAGTCTGTAATGTTGAGTCTCGAAAATTTTGAAACTATGTTCATATATTTAATTACCCTCCGACTATTCCCAATGATTCACGAAAAATCGCTTGTAAATAAATATAAATGTAAGTATATATAATAGTTTGAAATTATAAAATATAATTTAAACATTAAAATTAAAAATGTAAAATAGGATACAAAATAATGAAGTGTATTTTGAAATAAATCTATTTATAAATATATATGAATTTTATGTAAAATTATTAATATATATATATATATATATATATATATATATATATATATATATATATATATATATATATATATATATATATATATATATATATAGTAACATATATAAAATTTATTAATATTAAATATTCAATATATATTATTATTTATATGATATGATTAGTAAATAGAGAAATAATTAATGAATTGTAATATTAATATATGATACAAGTTAAAACATAATTGTTATATTAATATTATTACTCTCATAAATATCATTAATATTATATATATATATATATATATATATATATATATATATATATATATATATATATATATATATATATATATATAATTTTATACAATTGGTTTATTATTGTTATTATTAGAATTTTATACATTTTATTATTAATAATAATATTATTATCATCATTTTTACTAATAATACCATTATTAAAACTTATTAAGATTATTATTATTGAAATTATTAATATCATCATATTACTATTATTATTATTATTATTATTATTATTATTATTATTATTATTACTTATTATCTTTGTAGTTATTATTATCATTACTATTAATTATTGTTTAAACTTAGTATCTTTAGTAAAAATTAACATTCTTATTATTATATGTATTATTATTATTATTATTAAAATGTTTAAATTTAATAATAAATGATAACAAAAGATATATATAAAAATCATGCTAAATCATTTAACTTCACAATCAAATTGTACTGAGTTTTGTTTCTGTCCCTTACAAATCCAAATTCTGTTAGCAGTCCATATCTGCTTTAATTTAATTACGTACCTTGATTCCTTTTCCTTTGTCTGATTATATTCTTATTTTATTTTATATATTTCTGAATTGATTGAACCTATCGACCTTAAGTGATAAATACACGATCATTACAAATTATTGAGGAACGACATTCGATTTCTAATCACCATTATCAACTTCAGCCACCTTTACAACTTACAATTTGAGGGATTAAAGTAAAAAAAAAAACACAGCGTGAGTACCCTGTACGTTCAAAATTTGGTCCATAACTCAATTACGAGTTAAATTTCAAAATCTATTTATATAGTGTTGTTAGAAACCTTTCAATTGAACATTCTGTAAAGTTTCAAACTCTAATTTTTCATATCATAAACGAATTTTGAGAGTCAAACTTAAATTGAAAAAGTCAACCAATATGTTCTTGATGAAATTCGAAGTCTAGATGATGTTTCTGGATCAATTGATGATCCAGAAAGTTTCTATGAATGATCTAGATTATATTTTGTGTAGAAAGTTTCTCTTAAATCGGTCTTAATTTTGAATTTTGAATTTGAGTTCATGTTCTTAATAAAAACGCTGTATTTGATATTTTGTTATTATTTTTGTAGTGACCCGAATTTTTCCATGTTTATATATATTAATTGAGATTGATATTTACATGATTAAATGTTTCCAACATGTTAAGCAATCAAACTTGTTAAGACTTGATTAATTGAAATAGGTTTCATATAGACAATTGACTACCCAAGTTGACCGGTGATTCACGAACGTTAAAACTTGTAAAAACTATATGATGACATATATATGGTTATATATATAGTTAACATGATATTATGATAAGTAAACATATCATTAAGTATATTAACAATGAACTACATATGTAAAAACAAGACTACTAACTTAATGATTTTTAAACGAGACATATATGTAACGATTATCGTTGTAACGACATTTAAATGTATATATATCATATTAAGATATATTAATATATCATAATATCATGATAATATAATAATTTAACATCTCATTAGATATAATAAACAATGGGTTAACAACATTAATTGAGATCGTTAACTTAAAGGTTTCAAAACAACACTTACATGTAACGACTAACGATGACTTAACGACTCCGTTAAAATGTATATACATGTAGTGTATTTAGATGTATTAAAATAATTTTGGAAGACTTCAAGACATATATCGAAACACTCATACTTAACGAAAATGGTTACAGTTACTTTCCCATTCTTTTCTTTCATCAAGAATTCTAGTCGTATTCTTACCCGTATTATACACAGCTTCAAAACGTACTTACTATGGGTATATACCAATAGGAACTAGCATGGGATTCCACTCTTGATTATGTCATGTATGACTAATCAATTTTAACTTCTACCATGAGCTAGTCAACTAACTAGAACTCCTTTTAACCCCACTCACCACTCACCAATTAACACTCATCATTCACTCCATTTCACTTCCAAATCTCTTTCTAATTCTCTCTCAACACACCCACACTATTATGAACGTATTTTTCCAGTAGTTAATCATCATCTTCATCAAAAATCACTTCAAGAATCAAGCTATAATCATCATAGGAAGAACACTTCAAGAATACTTCAAAAATCCCTTCAAGTTTACTAATTTACTTCCAAGCTTTCTAATCCATTCCAAGTAATCATCTAAGATCAAGAAACCTTTGTTATATACAGTAGGTTATCTTTCTTATTCAAGGTAATATTCATATTCAAACTTTGATTCAATTTCTATAACTATAAACTATCTTAATTCGAGCAAAAATCTTACTTGAACTTGTTTTTGTGTCATGATCCTACTTCAAGAACTTTCAAGCCATCCAAGATCCTTTGAAGCTAGATCATTTCTTGTCACTTCCAGTAGGTTTACCTACTAAACTTGAGGTAGTAATGATGTTCATAACATCATTCGATTCATATATATAAAACTATCTTATTCGAAGGTTTAAACTCGTAATCACTAGAACATAGTTTAGTTAATTCTAAACTTGTTCGCAAACAAAAGTTAATCCTTCTAACTTGACTTTTAAAATTAACTAAACATATGTTCTATATCTATATGATATGCTAACTTAATGATTTAAAACCTGGAAACACGAAAAACACCGTAAAACCGGATTTACGCCGTCGTAGTAACACCGCGGGCTGTTTTGGGTTAGTTAATTAAAAACTATGATAAACTTTGATTTAAAAGTTGTTATTCTGAGAAAATGATTTTTATTATGAACATGAAACTATATCCAAAAATTATGGTTAAACTCAAAGTGGAAGTATGTTTTCTAAAATGGTCATCTAGACGTCGTTCTTTCGACTGAAATGACTACCTTTACAAAAATGACTTGTAACTTATTTTACCGACTATAAACCTATACTTTTTCTGTGTATATTCATAAAATACAGTTCAATATGAAACCATAGCAATTTGATTCATTCAAAACGGATTTAAAATGAAGAAGTTATGGGTAAAACAAGATTGGATAATTTTTATCATTTTAGCTACGTGAAAATTTGGTAACAAATCTATTCCAACCATAACTTAATCAACTTGTATTGTATATTATGTAATCTTGAGATACCATAGACACGTATACAATGTTTCGACCTATCATGTCGACACATCTATATATATTTCGGAACAACCATAGACACTCTATATGTGAATGTTGGAGTTAGCTATACAGGGTTGAGGTTGGTTCCAAAATATATATAGTTTGAGTTGTGATCAATACTGAGATACGTATACACTGGGTCGTGGATTGATTCAAGATAATATTTATTGATTTATTTATGTACATCTAACTGTGGACAACTAGTTGTAGGTTACTAACGAGGACAGCTGACTTAATAAACTTAAAACATCAAAATATATTAAAAGTGTTGTAAATATATTTTGAACATACTTTAATATATATGTATATATTGTTATAGGTTCGTGAATCAACAGTGGCCAAGTCTTACTTCTCGACGAAGTAAAAATCTGTGAAAGTGAGTTATAGTCCCACTTTTAAAATCTAATATTTTTGGGATGAGAATACATGCAGGTTTTATAAATGATTTACAAAATAGACACAAGTACGTGAAACTACATTCTATGGTTGAATTATCGAAATCGAATATGCCCCTTTTTATTAAGTCTGGTAATCTAAGAATTAGGGAACAGACACCCTAATTGACGCGAATCCTAAAGATAGATCTATTGGGCCTAACAAACCCCATCCAAAGTACCGGATGCTTTAGTACTTCGAAATTATATCATATCCGAAGGGTGTCCCGGAATGATGGGGATATTCTTATATATGCATCTTGTTATTGTCGGTTACCAGGTGTTCACCATATGAATGATTTTTATCTCTATGTATGGGATGTGTATTGAAATATGAAATCTTGTGGTCTATTATTATGATTTGATATATATAGGTTAAACCTATAACTCACCAACATTTTTGTTGACGTTTTAAGCATGTTTATTCTCAGGTGATTATTAAGAGCTTCCGCTGTCGCATACTTAAATAAGGACGAGATTTGGAGTCCATGCTTGTATGATATTGTGTAAAAACTGCATTCAAGAAACTTATTTTGTTGTAACATATTTGTATTGTAAACCATTATGTAATGGTCGTGTGTAAACAGGATATTTTAGATTATCATTATTTGATAATCTACGTAAAACTTTTAAACCTTTATTGATGAAATAAAGGTTATGGTTTGTTTTAAAATGAATGCAGTCTTTGAAAAACGTCTCATATAGAGGTCAAAACCTCGCAACGAAATCAATTAATATGGAACGTTTTTAATCAATAAGAACGGGACATTTCAGTTGGTATCAGAGCGTTGGTCTTAGAGAACCAGAATTTTGCATTAGTGTGTCTTATCGAGTTTGTTAGGATGCATTAGTGAGTCTGGACTTCGACCGTGTTTACTTGAAAAATGATTGCTTAACAAATTTTGTTGGAAACTATATATTTTTAACATGTGAATATTATGTGATATATTAATCTCTTAACGCGTTTGATATTATGTGATAGATGTCTACCTCTAGAACAAGTCCCATTGACTCACCTAATAATAATGAAGAGTCAAATGTAAATTGGAATGATTCGTGGACTGATTCACAAGTTCCCGAAGAGGAACCGGAAGAAGAGTCGGAACCGGAAGAAGAATCGGAACCGGAAGAAGAATCGGAACCGGATGAAGAAATAGAACCGGTGGGGGAAATAATAAAATGGTTAAGTAAAAGAAAATCCTCAACCAACCGACCAAGGTTAATTATGGTCAATGGTGTTTCCGCTAAGGAAGCAAAATATTGGGAGGATTACCAATTCTCCGATGAATCGGATTCCGACGAGAATTCCGATGATGTTATAGAAATTACCCCAACTGAATTTAAAAAGGCAAAAGAAAATAATAAGGGAAAGGGCATAAAAATAGAGAAATCTAATTCCAACCCCGATGAACTTTATATGTATCGTCAACCCCCGAAGTCCTTAAGTTGTAACAATGACCCGGGAACCTCTAAACCACCAGGTTTTTCTAAACCAATGTGGAAAATTACGGCTCGTATTAGGGGAACATCATATATCCCTAGAAACTTGGCAAAACGAACCAAAACCGAAGAAGAAGAAACAAGCGAGTCGGAATAAGATAGTTGTATTCGTGTGGTGTAATATATGTAATATAGTGTGCTTATGCTTTATGATATATGTAAAAATTGCTTGTATTAATAAGTATTTTTTTTTATGAATCTAACTCTTGTCTATTTTACAGTATAAAAACACAAAATGGATAGACAACCCAATATTTTAAGAGACCTACCCGGAGACATGATTGATGAAATCTTGTCTAGAGTCGGTCAGAATTCCTCGGCACAACTATTTAAGGCGAGATCAGTTTGTAAGACATTCGAAGAACGTTCCAAGAATGATTTGGTTTATAAAAGGCTTTCGTTCGGAAGATGGGGGATATCACATTGGGAAATCCATAAGTTACGATGTGTTTACTTTGACGCATATATTGCGGGGAACCCAAATGCTATTTTACGCAACGGGTTAAGAAATTATTTTGACTCAGTATATCCAAATATAGGACTTCGTGATTTAGAAAAAGCGGCTAACATGCAACATAAAGAAGCATGTTATGCTTACGGGTTAGTAATGTTCGCTTCTCACCAAAGTGAGAACAAGAACATCGGGCTACAACTATTAAACAAAACGTTCCCTCAAGTGACGGAGTCGGTAATTGGGGTAAGAAATGAGGTTTTTAGGTTATTACGAGACTGTTGGTCATTACGTAACCCTCGTCCCTTTAACGACATTAAAACACGCTGTCTTATCAACGGCCATAACGGTTATGTTCCACAAGACCAAGGATGGGAAGTAATCCTAGTAAAACCAGAATGCATGACTTGTTTCTGGACGTATGAATTACGTGTCTTTATTGCCTTTGCTGAACGACTTGTGTACTAGCTAGAATTATCTTCACAACCATCTTGTATCAAATTTATTGTGTGCTATATTTCATGCTATATGTAAAATAAGTGGTATTGTAAGTTTGTAAAATATTGTGTAAAAGTTTGAACGCGAAATATTATTACAATCTGTTTTTCATATAGAATTGTAGTAGTTGAATTGTATATTAGCTACTAAGTATGAACTTAACGGGTAGGTACTACCCGAATTTAAACTTATAAAACGCTAATATGAAGAAAAAGCTTTTATAAATGAGTTCATATTATGCTACGAAATACTATTAACTACTCTTAATATTCTGTATGATTAACTTGTTCCATTTAACTATTTTGAAGGAAATGGCACCGACTACTCGACACACTGTGAATATGAATGAAGAGGAATTCCGTACTTTTCTAGCTTCAAACATAGCTGCAGTACAGGCTGCGCTATATACCAACAATAACCTTGGATCTGGCAGTACAGGAAATCGTGTAGGATGCACCTACAAAGAATTCACTGCCTGCAAACCTTTGGAATTTGATGGAACCGAAGGACCGATCGGATTGAAACGGTGGACCGAGAAGGTCGAATCGGTGTTTGCCATAAGTAAGTGTACTAAAGAGGACAAAGTGAAGTACGCTACGCATACCTTTACACGTTCTGCGTTAACATGGTGGAATACCTATCTAGAGCAAGTGGGACAAGATGATGCGTACGCACTACCGTGGTCAGCATTCAAGCACTTGATGAACGAGAAGTACCGTCCCAGAACTGAGGTCAATAAGCTCAAGACAGAACTTAGAGGGTTACGAACCCAAGGATTTGATATCACCACGTATGAAAGACGATTCACAGAATTGTGCCTATTGTGTCCGGGAGCATTCGAAGATGAGGAAGAGAAGATCGACGCGTTTGTGAAAGGATTACCAGAAAGAATCCAAGAAGATATAAGTTCACACGAGCCCGCCTCCATACAACAGGCATGTAGAATGGCTCACAAACTAGTCAACCAGATTGAAGAAAGAATTAAAGAACAGACTGCTGAAGAGGCCAATGTGAAGCAAGTCAAAAGAAAGTGGGAGGAAAACGGTGATAAGAATCACCAATACAATAACAACAGCAATTATAACAATAATCGCAACAACTATCCTAACAATCGCAACATCAATCGCAACAACAACAAACGGCCCAACAACAACAACAACAACAACAGCAACCACAACAATCATCTTAACAACAATAATAACCGCAACAACAACAACAATCAGAAGCAGCTATGCCAAAGGTGTGAAAAGTATCACTCGGGGTTCTGCACCAAATTTTGCAACAAGTGTAAAAGAAATGGTCATAGCGCGGCGAAGTGTGATGTCTACGGACCAGGGGTTAACAGAACGAAAGGAACAAATGGTGTCGGAACAAGTAATGGCGGAGCAAGTAGTGTCGGAGCAAGTTATGCCAATGTAGTTTGTTATAAATGTGGAAAACCGGGCCACATTATTAGAAATTGCCCGAACCAGGAGAACACGAATGGACAAGGCCGCGGAAGAGTTTTCAATATTAATGCGGCAGAGGCACAGGAAGACCCGGAGCTTGTTACGGGTACGTTTCTTATTGACAATAAATCTGCTTACGTTTTATTTGATTCGGGTGCGGATAGAAGCTATATGAGTAGAGATTTTTGTGCTAAATTAAGTTGTCCATTGACTCCTTTGGATAGTAAATTTTTACTCGAATTAGCAAATGGTAAATTAATTTCAGCAGATAATATATGTCGGAATCGAGAAATTAAACTGGTTAGCGAAACATTTAAGATTGATTTGATACCAGTAGAGTTAGGGAGTTTTGATGTGATAATCGGTATGGACTGGTTGAAAGAAGTGAAAGCAGAGATCGTTTGTTACAAAAATGCAAATCGCATTATACGAGAAAAAGGAAAACCCTTAATGGTGTACGGAGAAAAGGGCAACACGAAGCTACATCTTATTAGTAATTTGAAGGCACAAAAACTAATAAGAAAAGGTTGCTATGCTGTTCTAGCACACGTCGAGAAAGTACAAACTGAAGAAAAGAGCATCAATGATGTTCCCATTGCAAAAGAATTTCCCGATGTATTTCCGAAAGAATTACCGGGATTACCCCCACAGCGATCCGTTGAATTTCAAATAGATCTTGTACCAGGAGCTGCACCAATAGCTCGTGCTCCTTACAGACTCGCACCCAGCGAGATGAAAGAACTGCAAAGCCAATTACAAGAACTTTTAGAGCGTGGTTTCATTCGACCAAGCACATCACCGTGGGGAGCTCCTGTTTTGTTTGTTAAGAAGAAAGATGGTACATTCAGGTTGTGTATCGACTACCGAGAGTTGAACAAACTTACCATCAAGAACCGCTACCCACTACCGAGAATCGACGACTTATTTGATCAACTACAAGGCTCGTCTGTTTATTCAAAGATTGACTTACGTTCCGGGTATCATCAAATGCGGGTGAAAGAAGATGATATTCCAAAGACTGCTTTCAGAACACGTTACGGTCATTACGAGTTTATGGTCATGCCGTTTGGTTTAACTAATGCACCAACTGTGTTCATGGACCTTATGAACCGAGTGTGTGGACCATACCTTGACAAGTTTGTCATTGTTTTCATTGATGACATACTTATTTACTCAAAGAATGACCAAGAACACGGTGAACATTTGAGAAAGGTGTTAGAAGTATTGAGGAAGGAAGAATTGTACGCTAAGTTTTCAAAGTGTGCATTTTGGTTGGAAGAAGTTCAATTCCTCGGTCACATAGTGAACAAAGAAGGTATTAAGGTGGATCCGGCAAAGATAGAAACTGTTGAAAAGTGGGAAACCCCGAAAACTCCGAAACACATACGCCAGTTTTTAGGACTAGCTGGTTACTACAGAAGGTTCATCCAAGACTTTTCCAGAATAGCAAAACCCTTGACTGCATTAACGCATAAAGGGAAGAAATTTGAATGGAATGATGAACAAGAGAAAGCGTTTCAGTTATTGAAGAAAAAGCTAACTACGGCACCTATATTGTCATTGCCTGAAGGGAATGATGATTTTGTGATTTATTGTGACGCATCAAAGCAAGGTCTCGGTTGTGTATTAATGCAACGAACGAAGGTGATTGCTTATGCGTCTAGACAATTGAAGATTCACGAACAAAATTATACGACGCATGATTTGGAATTAGGCGCGGTTGTTTTTGCATTAAAGACTTGGAGGCACTACTTATATGGGGTCAAAAGTATTATATATACCGACCACAAAAGTCTTCAACACATATTTAATCAGAAACAACTGAATATGAGGCAGCGTAGGTGGATTGAATTGTTGAATGATTACGACTTTGAGATTCGTTACCACCCGGGGAAGGCAAATGTGGTAGCCGATGCCTTGAGCAGGAAGGACAGAGAACCCATTCGAGTAAAATCTATGAATATAATGATTCATAATAACATTACTACTCAAATAAAGGAGGCGCAACAAGGAGTTTTAAAAGAGGGAAATTTAAAGGATGAAATACCCAAAGGATCGGAGAAGCATCTTAATATTCGGGAAGACGGAACCCGGTATAGGGCTGAAAGGATTTGGGTACCAAGATTTGGAGATATGAGAGAAATGGTACTTAGAGAAGCTCATAAAACCAGATACTCAATACATCCTGGAACGGGGAAGATGTACAAGGATCTCAAGAAACATTTTTGGTGGCCGGGTATGAAAGCCGATGTTGCTAAATATGTAGGAGAATGTTTGACGTGTTCTAAGGTCAAAGCTGAGCATCAGAAACCATCAGGTCTACTTCAACAACCCGAAATCCCGGAATGGAAATGGGAAAACATTACCATGGATTTCATCACTAAATTGCCAAGGACTGCAAGTGGTTTTGATACTATTTGGGTAATAGTTGATCGTCTCACCAAATCAGCACACTTCCTACCAATAAGAGAAGATGACAAGATAGAGAAGTTAGCACGACTGTATTTGAAGGAAGTCGTCTCCAGACATGGAATACAAATCTCTATTATCTCTGATAGGGATGGCAGATTTATTTCAAGATTCTGGCAGACATTACAGCAAGCATTAGGAACTCGTCTAGACATGAGTACTGCCTATCATCCACAAACTGATGGGCAGAGCGAAAGGACGATACAAACGCTTGAAGACATGCTACGAGCATGTGTTATTGATTTCGGAAACAGTTGGGATCGACATCTACCGTTAGCAGAATTTTCCTACAACAACAGCTACCATTCAAGCATTGAGATGGCGCCGTTTGAAGCACTTTATGGTAGAAAGTGCAGGTCTCCGATTTGTTGGAGTGAAGTGGGGGATAGACAGATTACGGGTCCGGAGATTATACAAGAAACTACCGAGAAGATCATCCAAATTCAACAACGGTTGAAAACCGCCCAAAGTCGACAAAAGAGCTACGCTGACATTAAAAGAAAAGATATAGAATTTGAAATTGGAGAGATGGTCATGCTTAAAGTTGCACCTTGGAAAGGCGTTGTTCGATTTGGTAAACGAGGGAAATTAAATCCAAGGTATATTGGACCATTCAAGATTATTGATCGTGTCGGACCAGTAGCTTACCGACTTGAATTACCTCAACAACTCGAAGCTGTACATAACACTTTCCACGTCTCGAATTTGAAGAAATGTTTTGCTAAAGAAGATCTCACTATTCCGTTAGATGAAATCCAAATCAATGAAAAACTCCAATTCATCGAAGAACCCGTCGAAATAATGGATCGTGAGGTTAAAAGACTTAAGCAAAATAAGATACCAATTGTTAAGGTTCGATGGAATGCTCGTAGAGGACCCGAGTTCACCTGGGAGCGTGAAGATCAGATGAAGAAGAAATACCCGCATCTATTTCCAGAAGATTCGTCAACACCTTCAACAGCTTAAAATTTCGGGACGAAATTTATTTAACGGGTAGGTACTGTAGTGACCCGAATTTTTCCATGTTTATATATATTAATTGAGATTGATATTTACATGATTAAATGTTTCCAACATGTTAAGCAATCAAACTTGTTAAGACTTGATTAATTGAAATAGGTTTCATATAGACAATTGACTACCCAAGTTGACCGGTGATTCACGAACGTTAAAACTTGTAAAAACTATATGATGACATATATATGGTTATATATATAGTTAACATGATATTATGATAAGTAAACATATCATTAAGTATATTAACAATGAACTACATATGTAAAAACAAGACTACTAACTTAATGATTTTTAAACGAGACATATATGTAACGATTATCGTTGTAACGACATTTAAATGTATATATATCATATTAAGATATATTAATATATCATAATATCATGATAATATAATAATTTAACATCTCATTAGATATAATAAACAATGGGTTAACAACATTAATTGAGATCGTTAACTTAAAGGTTTCAAAACAACACTTACATGTAACGACTAACGATGACTTAACGACTCCGTTAAAATGTATATACATGTAGTGTATTTAGATGTATTAAAATAATTTTGGAAGACTTCAAGACATATATCGAAACACTCATACTTAACGAAAATGGTTACAGTTACTTTCCCATTCTTTTCTTTCATCAAGAATTCTAGTCGTATTCTTACCCGTATTATACACAGTTTCAAAACGTACTTACTATGGGTATATACCAATAGGAACTAGCATGGGATTCCACTCTTGATTATGTCATGTATGACTAATCAATTTTAACTTCTACCATGAGCTAGTCAACTAACTAGAACTCCTTTTAACCCCACTCACCACTCACCAATTAACACTCATCATTCACTCCATTTCACTTCCAAATCTCTTTCTAATTCTCTCTCAACACACCCACACTATTATGAACGTATTTTTCCAGTAGTTAATCATCATCTTCATCAAAAATCACTTCAAGAATCAAGCTATAATCATCATAGGAAGAACACTTCAAGAATACTTCAAAAATCCCTTCAAGTTTACTAATTTACTTCCAAGCTTTCTAATCCATTCCAAGTAATCATCTAAGATCAAGAAACCTTTGTTATATACAGTAGGTTATCTTTCTTATTCAAGGTAATATTCATATTCAAACTTTGATTCAATTTCTATAACTATAAACTATCTTAATTCGAGCAAAAATCTTACTTGAACTTGTTTTTGTGTCATGATCCTACTTCAAGAACTTTCAAGCCATCCAAGATCCTTTGAAGCTAGATCATTTCTTGTCACTTCCAGTAGGTTTACCTACTAAACTTGAGGTAGTAATGATGTTCATAACATCATTCGATTCATATATATAAAACTATCTTATTCGAAGGTTTAAACTCGTAATCACTAGAACATAGTTTAGTTAATTCTAAACTTGTTCGCAAACAAAAGTTAATCCTTCTAACTTGACTTTTAAAATTAACTAAACATATGTTCTATATCTATATGATATGCTAACTTAATGATTTAAAACCTGGAAACACGAAAAACACCGTAAAACCGGATTTACGCCGTCGTAGTAACACCGCGGGCTGTTTTGGGTTAGTTAATTAAAAACTATGATAAACTTTGATTTAAAAGTTGTTATTCTGAGAAAATGATTTTTATTATGAACATGAAACTATATCCAAAAATTATGGTTAAACTCAAAGTGGAAGTATGTTTTCTAAAATGGTCATCTAGACGTCGTTCTTTCGACTGAAATGACTACCTTTACAAAAATGACTTGTAACTTATTTTACCGACTATAAACCTATACTTTTTCTGTGTATATTCATAAAATACAGTTCAATATGAAACCATAGCAATTTGATTCATTCAAAACGGATTTAAAATGAAGAAGTTATGGGTAAAACAAGATTGGATAATTTTTATCATTTTAGCTACGTGAAAATTTGGTAACAAATCTATTCCAACCATAACTTAATCAACTTGTATTGTATATTATGTAATCTTGAGATACCATAGACACGTATACAATGTTTCGACCTATCATGTCGACACATCTATATATATTTCGGAACAACCATAGACACTCTATATGTGAATGTTGGAGTTAGCTATACAGGGTTGAGGTTGGTTCCAAAATATATATAGTTTGAGTTGTGATCAATACTGAGATACGTATACACTGGGTCGTGGATTGATTCAAGATAATATTTATTGATTTATTTATGTACATCTAACTGTGGACAACTAGTTGTAGGTTACTAACGAGGACAGCTGACTTAATAAACTTAAAACATCAAAATATATTAAAAGTGTTGTAAATATATTTTGAACATACTTTAATATATATGTATATATTGTTATAGGTTCGTGAATCAACAGTGGCCAAGTCTTACTTCTCGACGAAGTAAAAATCTGTGAAAGTGAGTTATAGTCCCACTTTTAAAATCTAATATTTTTGGGATGAGAATACATGCAGGTTTTATAAATGATTTACAAAATAGACACAAGTACGTGAAACTACATTCTATGGTTGAATTATCGAAATCGAATATGCCCCTTTTTATTAAGTCTGGTAATCTAAGAATTAGGGAACAGACACCCTAATTGACGCGAATCCTAAAGATAGATCTATTGGGCCTAACAAACCCCATCCAAAGTACCGGATGCTTTAGTACTTCGAAATTATATCATATCCGAAGGGTGTCCCGGAATGATGGGGATATTCTTATATATGCATCTTGTTATTGTCGGTTACCAGGTGTTCACCATATGAATGATTTTTATCTCTATGTATGGGATGTGTATTGAAATATGAAATCTTGTGGTCTATTATTATGATTTGATATATATAGGTTAAACCTATAACTCACCAACATTTTTGTTGACGTTTTAAGCATGTTTATTCTCAGGTGATTATTAAGAGCTTCCGCTGTCGCATACTTAAATAAGGACGAGATTTGGAGTCCATGCTTGTATGATATTGTGTAAAAACTGCATTCAAGAAACTTATTTTGTTGTAACATATTTGTATTGTAAACCATTATGTAATGGTCGTGTGTAAACAGGATATTTTAGATTATCATTATTTGATAATCTACGTAAAACTTTTAAACCTTTATTGATGAAATAAAGGTTATGGTTTGTTTTAAAATGAATGCAGTCTTTGAAAAACGTCTCATATAGAGGTCAAAACCTCGCAACGAAATCAATTAATATGGAACGTTTTTAATCAATAAGAAAGGGACATTTCAATTTTTTTCTGTTATATTAATCCACACACAAACCAAATGTTTCTTTTCTTAAATTTTACAACCTAAATTAAGATGGTATCTAGTGATTATGATTGATTCTTGAATTGGTCGATTTGGGGTCTGTGGACAAGTTAAATTGAGGAAGAAGAAGGATCACAGGAAACTGGGTTAAATAGTTTTAATATGGGGATTATTTCAGAAAATGGGCGTAGCCCAACTGGTATAGGTATGTTGTGGTTTTATGAGAGGTCATGGGTTCGAGCCAGACTTATAGCAGTTTTTTTTAAAAACCTATTCTCGTGAGGTATACTTTTATTATTATTGTTATTATTATTTCATTATTATTATTGTATTTATTGTTATTATTATTATTATTATTATTATTATTATTATTATTATATTTATTATTATTATTATGTAGTATTGTTGTTATGATGTAAATCATTATTATTAATATTAATACAAGTTACATCATTATTATTACTACTAAGTATTATCATTATTATTAATATTATTATCATTAATAATATTACTAGCATAAACATTATTCACATTATTATTATTAGTATTATTAAAGTATTATTAATGTTACCATTATTAGTATAATTACGAACTTGTTAATAACGTCTATATTATAAAGATAATAATAAAAGTTGTTGTGGTAAAATTTTGAAAAATAGTTATAAAATTATATAAATACATGTACAATTATGAATATGACTATGAAATTAAGTTATAGGAACTATAGTTATAAGTTTACTGTTATTATTATCGTTATTACCATCACCAATATTATTATTTTTATTATAATTATTAATATTATTATTATAATTAGCATTATTATCACTATTAACATTATTATCACTACAAGTAATATTAAAATTATTAATATTAGTACTACCATCATTATTTTATAACTATTATTACTAACACTAAAATATTTTAATTTAAAATATCAACATTGAAAACTTATTTTAAATAATATTAAGTTTTAATACATTATATAACATTTTAAACATTAAAATATAATAGTTATAATAAATGACATATATTATATATATATCCTAAATAAAACACTTTAATAAAGAATTTGATACTTAAACATTTAGAATATATATAATAGTTATAATTAATATATTTATTAATATGACATATGAATTACTAATTAAACAAGTATATTAATAATATTAATATATAAACTTGTTCGGTTACAATTATATGTTTTAATATATATATACTGGATATAGGTTCGTGAATCCGAGGCCACCCTACATTTGTTCAATGTCGTCATATGTATTTTTACTACAAAATACAGTACAGTGAGTTTCATTTGCCTTTTTACCCTTTATATTTTTGGGCTGAGAATACATGCGCTGTTTTTATAACTGTTTTACGAAATAGACACAAGTAATCGAAACTACATTCTATGGTTGAATTATTAAACCGAATATGCCCCTTTTTAATCTGGTAATCTAAGAATTAGGGAACATAAACCCTAATTGACGCGAATCCTAAAGATAGATCTATCGGGCCCAACAAGCCCCATCCAAAGTACCGGATGCTTTAGTACTTCAAAATTTATATCATGTTCGAAGGAGGATCCCGGAATGATGGGGATATTCTTATATGTATATTGTGAATGTCGGTTACCAGGTGTTCAATCCATATGAATGATATTTTTGTCTCTATGCATGGGACGTATGTTTATGAGAAATGGAAATATCAAATTTTGTGGTCTATTAAAATTATGAAATGATTATTTATGTTAAACTAATGAACTCACCAACCTTTTGGTTGACACTTGAAAGCATGTTTATTCTCAGGTATGAAAGAAATCTTCCGCTGTGCATTTGCTCATCTTAGAGATATTACTTGGAGTCATTCATGACATATTTCGAAAGACGTTGCATTCGAGTCATTGAGTTCATCAAGATTTTTATTAAGTCAATTATAGTTAGATATATTATGAAATAGTATACATGCCGTCAACTATCGTTGAAATGAAAGTTTGTCTTTTCAAAAATGAATGCAATGTTTGTAAAATGTATCATATAGAGGTCAAGTACCTCGCGATGTAATCAACTGTTGTGAATCGTTTATAATCGATATGGACTTCGTCCGGATGGATTAGGACGGGTCGCTACAGTTGGTATCAGAGCGGTGGTCTTAGCGAACCAGGTCTTCATTAGTGTGTCTAACTGATAAGTCGTTAGGATGTATTAGCGAGTCTGGACTTCGACCGTGTCTGCATGTCAAAAGTTTTGCTTATCATTTCGTGTCGAAAATCATCTACTTATCATCCTTAGGAAATTACCTGCTTATCATTCTTAGTTTAGACACATCTTACTGCAATGATTGCATGAATAGTGTATAGACAAAATTCGTATCTTAGCGTATCTGCTAATTCATATCTTAGCATATCTGGTACTGTAGACTTTGTCTGACAACTTCCGTAGATTCCTCCGAAACGTATGGGATTTTAGTATTATATATGCATAAGTAAATTATGTATTGCAGAGTACTAATCTACATCCTATAATCTATTTCTTATCGAAAATCCTTCATCTGATCGTACGAGATGAATCCCTCAACCAGTTCAAATTCCTCGGATTTCGACAGCTATTCCGATATGGAGTTTCACCTAAACTCCAAAAGCAGTGTCACCAGAATGAATCAACCAATTCATCTGATGGGTTCGTAGCCTACTTAATCATTGGAGACAAAAATAAGGTGATCCTTTCCATCAACTAAATTCACCACTTGGCGGTGAACCTGAAGCACTTACCGGCGAACCTGTTCGAGATACTATTTTCTCACTCATTTCCCGAATATCTCGCCACGATTATATTCTATCTAAAATTCTAAACCTTATTCATCCGTTCGTTCCGACCGACAATCATCTTGGAGTAATGGAAGAAGTCAACGAGCTTCGTACTCGATTAATAAATTTGGAGAATATGGTGCAAAATTTACCAGCTTCAGCAACATCACCGGCATCAACAGTACCATCAATAACAGCACCAGTATCATCAACAATCCATGCCTCAATATCACCATCTGTACTTCAAGTATAATCATCATTCTATGTATCGTTGTATATCTATTATCTTCGTTCTTCATGGCGATTATGTAATCTCTAAAGTTTTGGAGATTATCCATTCCAGTTCCAACCGAAAATCAGATGAGATTAACATTATATTAACTCATCAAATCCATGATTACATCTGAAGAAAATATATATGTATATATATATATATATATATATTCATAAGGATTGTAATTAAAAATTCTTTTGTACAAAGTGTTAATTGTGAAAACATTTTAACGGGTAGGTAATACCCGAGGAATATTCAGATTTCACATTAATAAGTTATACTGTACATTCTTCGAATCTTATTCAATAGTCATTTACTATCTTACTTACAACCACCGATATACGTATCCGTTCACCGCAGAATAACCATTTTTATTCAATTTCCTATTCGAATTTTGACCTATCAGAATCCAACAATTGGCATAATGAAGAAAACATATAACAAAATAAAATTTGTTAGAAACAGACTAATTAACTATGAGAAATTGTGTTAAGAATCCACGCTAACTGTTCCTAGCTAATTGTTCCTAGCTAACTGATTACATTTTATTTATCGCAATTTAATTATCGCAATTTACTTTCTCGCAATTTACATTCTCACAATTTTATTTATTGTCATTTAACTTCTATATTTATTTTACGCACTTTAAATATCGGGACACGTATACAAGGTTTTGACATATCATATCGACGCATATATATATATATATATATATATATATATATATATATATATATATATATATATATATATATATATATATATATATATATATATATATATATATATATTATTTGGAATAACCATAGACACTCTATATGCAGTAATGATCGAGTTCTCTATGCAGGGTTGAGGTTGATTCTATAATAATATATATACTTTGAGTTGTGATCGAGTCTGAGACGAATACGGGTCATGATACGTATTAATTAATTCAAATATTATATATTAAACTGTATATGAATTATTGAATTGTTAACTATGGACTACCGACTGTGGACTAATGTCATTGGACAATTAAAATGAATTAACATATTGACTATAACATATGAAACTAAACAATTCTTCAAGTTTGCCACTTGATCTCATCTTAAACCTCAATTGTATCTTGCTGATTACAATCTGCGTTCAAACCTTTCATGATTCTTGAAAATACCTCAATCAAGAGGATGAATCAACCGCACTTCATCTACGGGAGAAAAGATTTATGCATATAGTTATGCATCTGAAAAACTCTCGAAAACTGAATAAACGTTTAACACGTAGTTGTGTTAATTCCTTAGTGTTATTATTACCCAAAATAACTTGATAATCTCTTTTCAAAATAGCGAATTTTGTCACAGCTCTAGCAATATAACTTCGACCTTTCGTTCGAATAAACTCTATTATAACCTTGATATATAAGTTGCTTTTCGATAACGTTACCGGAGAACCGCTTATATTCTACCACATTAACGGTAAACTTACCAACAAATTTGTTGATCTTTGACTTTCAGAAAAATCATTACATTCATTGAAACCCTATCATCTACTCAACTGCATCTGATAACGAGAATTTCCGTACCAAACACCGAGAATCAGCAATAAATATTTTGAAATCTCGCAACATGTCTACATCAACAGTTATATGTAAACATATAACATTTATCTCTTAGAATTATGATCTTCTATTCTGAAATCCCGAAAAGCACTCAGTCTACAAATCAATACCACAAATTATGAAAAAGCTAAATACAGCAGCAAAAACTGTACACGACCTTAACCGTCGAAAGTTTGACGATAAAGAATGGAGTATTGGAAACACTCAATAGAAAATTTAGTACCGAAAAGCAGATTATGCTAAACTATGAAGGAAGCCGTGACAAATCACAAAGAATAAGTTTGACTTCAAAGAATCCAAATAATTCAATGTCTGCTGAAGTCTTTAGTGAATATCTTGCTCCTTACTCTAAACCCTGGTGGACGATATTCTTCACCATCCTTCGATATTAGAAATTCCAAGATATCATCATATCTTTCATTATAAATATCCTCCATATTTCTGAAGATATTTTTATAACTATTCTTATCTGAAATCATTAATCTCTTCGTGCTATCAGTGTTACATCATATAAAAACTGTTAGTTTCTATATTCTGTAAACTTTCGAGCCTAAAATATGAATGTTATTAAAGTAATGTTGGGAACTGATGCATGAGTTAGTATAATATAATGACACTTGATCAACGTGATTATATTACATTAATTCATACTGAGTTTCTAATGGAACGTGATGATTCACAGATCATAACGTCATCATATGCCATGTTACATGACTCTTACGTTCTGTCTAATCTATAAACATATCAAGAACATATTTTTCTTGATAGTCTTATCTTTCCTTGAATTCTGGTAATTTGACAAGTCAAATTGTGCTATTACCGTTTCTTTCTTAGGACATTAACGATGTTCATTCTGAAACTTATATCTGCGAATTTTGGACCATTACAAGAGATGCCCAATCGCAAGAAGAAGAAACGAATGGACAAAGGTCTGAAATAGAAATTAGAGTATAAATCGCAGCAAATAGGGGGAGTATTAACTGGGAATGACAATGATTATAGAAAAAAAAAAAGAAGCAAGGACTTCGAAGTATAAGAGAAAATATAAAGCCCAATGACAACACCGAAATTACAAACTGTGGATATCAGTGCGTATAAAAATATAAAGACATGGGAGGATTATAAATACAATAATCCCTAGAGCATAGTAGAAATAAACAGATTCTTCTGGTGGGAATTGGAAAAGAAGAACGATCATTACGATAGTCAGAATAAGAACAAGAATTAGAACTGGATTAAGCATTTTCACAATCCTTTGGATGTACGAACTAAGAAGGAAAGTATTGGAATGGTGAAAATAATGGAACGGAAGAGTTTAATTTATAAGGGAAATATTAGACAGAGTAATCGAGGCAGATCAGCGTATTTAATTATAGAGATCTTAATTTTCTTATTCGCCGAAGAATCAAATCTTTTAGATTTCGAAGATTTTCTTTAAATTCCTTGAATTCCAGAATTCAACCTTGACTCTGTCAAAACTCAAAAGCTAAGACAGATCTTTATCCTTTCATTTCACTATTTTGTGATAGCTTCACTCGTACGCTCCGCATAATCGAGTCGTTTTATCTATATTTAATCAATAATGATAAAACTCTATTTACCCACTCATATTCGTCATGAAAACATTTTTATTGTTAGTCATGATGACCTCACTCAAATTTCGGGACGAAATTTCTTTAACGGGTAGGTACTGTGATGACCCGGGAATTTCCGACCAAATTTAAACTTAATCTTCATATGTTCTGACACGATAAGCAAAGTCTGTAATATTGAGTCTCGAAAATTTTGAAACTATGTTCATATATTTAATTACCCTCCGACTATTTCCAACGATTCACGAACAATCGCTTGTAAATAAATATAAATGTAAGTATATATAATAGTTTGAAATTATAAAATATAATTTAAACATTAAAATTAAAAATGTAAAATAGGATACAAAATAATGAAGTGTATTTTGAAATAAATCTATTTATAAATATATATGAATTTTATGTAAAATTATTAATATATATATATATATATATATATATATATATATATATATATATATATATATATATATATATATATATATATAGTAACATATATAAAATTTATTAATATTAAATATTCAATATATATTATTATTTATATGATATGATTAGTAAATAGAGAAATAATTAATGAATTGTAATATTAATATATGATACAAGTTAAAACATAATTGTTATATTAATATTATTACTCTCATAAATATTATTAATATTATTTTTATATATATATATATATATATATAATTTTATACAATTGGTTTGTTATTGTTATTATTAGAATTTTATACATTTTATTATTATTAATAATATTATTATCATCATTTTTACTAATAATACCATTATTAAAACTTATTAAGATTATTATTATTGAAATTATTAATATCATCATATTACTATTATTATTATTATTACTTATTATCTTTGTAGTTATTATTATCATTACTATTAATTATTATTTAAACTTAGTATCTTTAGTAAAAATTAACATTCTTATTATTATATGTATTATTATTATTATTATTATTATTATTAAATGTATTATTAAAATGTTTAAATTTAATAATAAATGATAACAAAAGATATATATAAAAATCATGCTAAATCATTTAACTTCACAATCAAATTGTACTGAGTTTTGTTTCTGTCCCTTACAAATCCAAATTCTGTTAGCAGTCCATATCTGCTTTAATTTAATTACGTACCTTGATTCCTTTTCCTTTGTCTGATTATATTTTTATTTTATTTTATATATTCCTGAATTGATTGAACCTGTCAACCTTAAGTGATAAATACACGATCAGTACAAATTATTGAGGAACGACATTCGATTTCTAATCACCATTATCAACTTCAGCCACCTTTACAACTTACAATTTGAGGGATTAAAGTAAAACAAAAAAAACAGCGTGAGTACCCTGTACGTTCAAAATTTGGTCCATAACTCAATTACGAGTTAAATTTCAAAATCTATTTATATAGTGTTGTTAGAAACCTTTCAATTGAACATTCTGTAAAGTTTCAAACTCTAATTTTTCATATCATAAACGAATTTTGAGAGTCAAACTTAAATTGAAAAAGTCAACCAATATGTTCTTGATGAAATTCGAAGTCTAGATGATGTTTCTGGATCAATTGATGATCCAGAAAGTTTCTATGAATGATCTAGATTATATTTTGTGTAGAAAGTTTCTCTTAAATCGGTCTTAATTTTGAATTTCGAATTTGAGTTCATGTTCTTAATAAAGACGCTATATTTGATATTTTGTTATTTTATTTTTTTTCTGTTATATTAATCCACACACAAACCAAACGTTTCTGTTCTTAAATTTTACAACCTAAATTAAGATGGTATCTAGTGATTATGATTGATTCTTGAATTGGTCGATTTGGGGTCTGTGGACAAGTTAAATTGAGGAAGAAGAAGGATCACAGGAAACTGGGTTAAATAGTTTTAATATGGGGATTATTTCAGAAAATGGGCGTAGCCCAACTGGTATAGGTGTGTTGTGGTTTTACGAGAGGTCATGGGTTCGAGCCAGACTTATAGCAGTTTTTTTTAAAAACCTATTCTCGTGAGGTATACTTTTATTATTATTGTTATTATTATTTCATTATTATTATTGTATTTATTGTTATTATTATTATTATTATATTTATTATTATTATTATGTAGTATTGTTATTATTATGTAAATCATTATTATTAATATTAATACAAGTTACATCATTATTATTATTACTAAGTATTATCATTATTATTAATATTATTATCATTAATAATATTACTAGCATAAACATTATTCACATTATTATTATTAGTATTATTAAAGTATTATTAATGTTACCATTATTAGTATAATTACGAACAAGTTAATAACGTCTATATTATAAAGATAATAATAAAAGTTGTTGTGGTAAAATTTTGAAAAAATAGTTATAAAATTATATAAATACATGTACAATTATGAATATGACTATGAAATTAAGTTATAGGAACTATAGTTATAAGTTTACTGTTATTATTATCGTTATTACCATCACCAATATTATTATTATTATAATTATTAATATTATTATTATAATTAGCATTATTATCACTATTAACATTATTATCACTACAAGTAATATTAAAATTATTAATATTAGTACTACCATCATTATTTTATGACTATTATTACTAACACTAAAATATTTTAATTTAAAATATCAACATTGAAAACTTATTTTAAATAATATTAAGTTTTAATACATTATATAACATTTTAAACATTAAAATATAATAGTTATAATAAATGACATATATTATATATATATCCTAAATAAAACACTTTAATAAAGAATTTGATACTTAAACATTTAGAATATATATAATAGTTATAATTAATATATTTATTAATATGACATATGAATTACTAATTAAACAAGTATATTAATAATATTAATATATAAACTTGTTCGGTTACAATTATATGTTTTAATATATATATACTGGATATAGGTTCGTGAATCCGAGGCCACCCTACATTTGTTCAATGTCGTCATATGTATTTTTACTACAAAATACAGTACAGTGAGTTTCATTTGCCTTTTTACCCTTTATATTTTTGGGCTGAGAATACATGCGCTGTTTTTATAACTGTTTTACGAAATAGACACAAGTAATCGAAACTACATTCTATGGTTGAATTATTAAACCGAATATACCCCTTTTTAATCTGGTAATCTAAGAATTAGGGAACATACACCCTAATTGACGTGAATCCTAAAGATAGATCTATCGGGCCCAACAAGCCCCGTCCAAAGTACCGGATGCTTTAGTACTTCAAAATTTATATCATGTCCGAAGGAGGATCCCGGAATGATGGGGATATTCTTATATGTATATTGTGAATGTCGGTTACCAGGTGTTCAATCCATATGAATGATATTTTTGTCTCTATGCATGGGACGTATGTTTATGAGAAATGGAAATATGAAATCTTGTGGTCTATTAAAATTATGAAATGATTATTTATGTTAAACTAATGAACTCACCAACCTTTTGGTTGACACTTGAAAGCATGTTTATTCTCAGGTATGAAAGAAATCTTCCGCTGTGCATTTGCTCATCTTAGAGATATTACTTGGAGTCATTCATGACATATTTCGAAAGACGTTGCATTCGAGTCATTGAGTTCATCAAGATTTTTATTAAGTCAATTATAGTTAGATATATTATGAAATAGTATACATGCCGTCAACTATCGTTGAAATGAAAGTTTGTCTTTTTAAAAATGAATGCAATGTTTGTAAAATGTATCATATAGAGGTCAAGTATCTCGCGATGTAATCAACTGTTGTGAATCGTTTATAATCGATATGGACTTCATCCGGATGGATTAGGACGGGTCGCTACAGCATGTCCTTCCCTTACCTATGATATTGCCTTTCCATAGCTACACACTCGGAAAAATATTGCCTATATATTCCATCGTAGTTCCGCCACCAAATATGGGTGTGTATCCTTATCCAAACAAGATATGAATCCAGAAATTTGTTGACTCTCTACCAGGCTAGGGATTTTTTTGACACTCTAACATATATCTTGTCAAGAAAACATCAACTCGTTCACCAGGATTCATATTAATTTCATGAGTATTGATATCGCTCCATTTATATATTTTTTATTTCGCAATATCTACCTCACTTTGCTCGGTTTATGACGATCTCGGAGCCTATTTAGTGTGATATTGAGCTAATTTGTAAATTAAGGGCTAAGGAGTTGATTTGGTGTAAAATTGACCAAATCATGGGCAAAATTGGCTAAGAAAATGACAAGTGCAGGAAACAGCTCCAAAAGCGCCGCTCCTGAAGGCCCAAAAGCGCCTCTCCAGAAGGAAAAGTGGCGCTATTATGCACGATTTGTCTCCATTTTTCATCAGTGAACAGAAGCGCCATTCTACATGTCAAAAGTGTCGCTCCTGATCAGCCAAAAGCGTCGCTCCTTTCTAAAAGCGTCGCCCCTGTTCAGAGCCAAAAGCTGTGACGACCCGGAAATTTCTGACCTAATTTAAACTTAATCTTTATATGATTTCGATACGATAAGCAAAGTATGTAATGTTAAGTCTAGAAAAATTTTGGAACGAGGTTCATATATTCAATTGACCTTCGACTGCTCTCGACGATTCACGAACAATTGTGTGTAAGTAAAAATGTATATATATATATATATATATATATATATATATATATATATATATATATATATATATATATATATATATATATATATATATATATATATATATATATATATATATATATATATATAAGTATATATGTATATAAATGATTATAAACAAATGTACATATAGTGATTCAAAATAATAAAGTACAATAGGTCAGTAAGGTTAAGTATGTAAAAAAATATACAAGATAATAAATTGATTATTAAAATAAAGCTAAATATATAAATGTGTATGAATCCTATAAATAATTATTATGATATATATATTGAATAATATATATGAAAGATATATAAATATTATATGTTATTATATTTTTAAATGATACATAATTAATAATATGTAATATTAGTAGATATTAAATTTAATTACAAGTTATAATATAAGTTGTTATTATTATTATTACTTTCATTAGTATTATTAACATTAATATTAATATTAATATTAACATCAGTATTATAAATATTATTATTTTTAATATAAGATTGATACATGTAACTTGTTAGATTTTAATTATTATTTGTATTACTATTATTAGATATTATTATTATTATTATTATTATTATTATTATTATTATTATTATTATTATTATTATTATTATTATTATTATTATTAAGAAATCATTATAATTATTAGAAATTATTATAATTATTATTATAGTTATTAGAAAATAATACAATTTTATTATTATTATCATTAATAATATATTATCATTTTATTGATTATGATTATATTCATATTAATAAAGTCATACGATTGCTTACAAAAATTAGAATCAAATGCAGCTTTATATCCTTTTCTTAACTGTATTAGATTGGTACTTTTAGATTTGATCTTTGAAATTAATCCCTAAATTAGTACAATTCAGTTACCAGTCGATTTCTGCTTCCTTTATTTTTATTTTCTTCCATTTGTATTCTTCTTCTGATTTATGCTTCCTGTCAATTACCTAGTCGTATATAATCAATCGAATTATTATTGATATTAGTTAATTCACTCAGTCCCTTTATCATCATTATGAATTATCAATATAACAAACTGTTATCTAATCAAGAATTAACAGAAAAATCAAGATATAAGTTGACGGTCCCTGTTCTTGAACAAATTTTGCCATAACTCAATTTCAAGTCAAAATTCAAAATCCTTAAACGCAGAAGTGTTAGAAACCGTATACTCAAACTATCTAGAAAGTTTCATGATCCAATTTTTCATATTGATGTCGAATTTGGAAGTCAAAGATAAATTTTCAAAAGTCAATCGAGGTGTTCAAAGTAAAAAATTCGAGTTCATTTTAATGAGTTTGGATCAATTAATGATTCACACAGTTTGTATGGATGGATTACTACATATTTCATGTAGTAACTTTATCCTAAAAACATTTAGAAATCAAAATCAAAGATTGGATTCATTATGCTCTTCGTAATACATACAGCAGGACTGTGAGTATATTTTTTTCGTTTTGTTTAAATCGCACAAATTAATCATTTCAAATGATTTACAAATGAGGTCTCAAGACTGAAAGAAAATCTTAAATACGTTATCTTGTTGTTCCTGGTCGACTTGATTAGATGAAGGAGAAAGGGAAACAATAACAGAAATACAGTTAAATGAATGTTGAATGAGTTTAAGTCAGGAAAAAAATGAAATTGGTGTAATGGTTTAGAGAGTTAACAGGTATACGAGAGGTCGGGGGTTCGAACCCGGGCAAAGGCTATTTTTTTTTGGAAATTCATTCCCTTGAGGTAGTCACTTGTTCTTTTATTATTATTATGATTATTATTATAATTATTGATTATTATTATTATTAATGTTATTGATTAATATTGTTATTATTAGTATTATTATTAAGTATTAGTGTTATTATTGGTATTATTATTATTATCAAGTATTATGAATGTCATTTATTATTAGAGATATCAATTAGTATTATAATTATTATAATTATGATTTATCACCTATTAATATTTTTATGATTATGTAAGTATAACTATTGTTAATATTATTATTGTTAATATTATCATTAGTATTATTATAAGTATTACTAAAAACATAATTTTTACCACTTTAGTATTATTATCACTAGTATGATTATAATTATTATTATTATCATTTTATAAATATTAGAACTATTATTATTGATGAAAGGATCCGTTCATATACATTATAAACGATTCACAATAGTTGATTACATCGCGAGGTATTTGACCTCTATATGATACGTTTTACAAACATTGCATTCGTTTTTAAAAGACAAACTTTCTTTACATCAAAAATTGACGGCATGCATACCATTTCATATTACATCCAACTATAATTGACTTAATATTAATCTTGATGAACTCAACGACTCGAATGCAACGTCTTTCAAAGTATGTCATGAATGACTCCAGGTAATATCCTTAAAATGAGCTAATGCACAGCGGAAGATTTCTTTAATACCTGAGAATAAACATGCTTAAAAGTGTCAACCAAAAGGTTGGTGAGTTCATAGGTTTATCATATCAATCATTTCAATATATTAATAGACCACAAGATTTCCGTTTATAAATATATGTACACTCGCAAGTGTATAAAAGTATTCTATAAGTTGTAGGCACCCGGTAACAAGCCTTAACATTCATGTTTTACCCTCTGAAGTACACCAGATCAGGTGTGTTTAATATAACCTCGAAGTACTAAAGCATCCCATAGTCAGGATGGGGTTTGTCAGGCCCAATAGATCTATCTTTAGGATTCGCGCCTACCGTACATAGACAAGTAGTTTAATGTTACCAAGCTAAGGGTATATTTCTGGTCTAAACCCACGTAGAATTAGTTTTAGTACTTGTGTCTATTTCGTAAAACATTTATAAAACAGCGCATGTATTCTCAGCCCAAAAATATATATTGCAAAAGCAATTAAAAAGGGAGCAAATGAAACTCACAATACTGTATTTCGTAGCAATTATGTATATGACGGCACTGAACAAGTGCAGGGTTTGTCTCGGATTCATGAACCTATATTAAGTATATATATATATTTATATGTTGGTCAATATCTGTCTAACAATTTAGGTCAGGTCGTAGTGTATCACAATCCTAATGCTCGAGACCGACATGCAAAAGTCAACAAAAGTCAACTTGACCCAAAATAACTTCCAAAATCTATACATGTTTATTATATAACTTATATATAGTCGTTTTATATATTTAAATATATTTATCAGATCTTATTATACTAAATAATACAAGTCATTTATTAATAAATAAAAATTTATATTTAAATTCATATATGATAAAAATATACTTTTATATATCTCAAGTAATAAAATTTATAAAATTCACTTAATATCATAAAAATATAGTGGTATGTATTATTAATGTAATTATATTACGTGTGGTAAAAATATCTTTGTATGCATATTTATTTGATTAAATAATATTGATAATAATAATAATGATAAAAATAATAAAATGATAGTTTCAATAAAAATATTAATTTTTAGTAATAAAAATAATTTTAGTAATAACATCAACTGATAACAATTATAATAATCGTTTTAATAATAATATTAAAATTAATAATAATTCAGTTGACCATATATTTTAATCCGTTCATTGAACCCACACGATTTCTAAATGAAAAGTTATTAATTTTTCTTTAGCTTTTCAACGACATGCATATCATATACCTTATCTCAGTAGCATATGTATCAAATTCGTGATTTATCATAAACTATTTAACGACGAAACTAAGCATACAAACATGCATAATCATATATACTCGAGCACTAGTCAGGGATACACTATTAATTTATAAAAGATAAGATATGAATGCTCACGTATCAATATTGTGATTCAATATTGCAGGAAAGTACGTAGACGCAACGAAAATGATAAAAGTTAGGTTGACCTCACGAGCAATACCCTCGAACAATATCCATAACCTCCATAGCTATAACCCATAATTTCCTTAGCTCTATCCCGTTTGAAAACTTATTTTGAAATCGTCTGAATATAACTCCGTCGTAGTATTTTATGTATACTAATAATATCTTGAAATAATACTAAGTAAATATATATATGTAATTCGATTGAGAGAGTTTATAGAAATATATTTTCAAGTTTTTATGAAATAATAAAACCTATTGAATTCTATTTATAATAGATTTTTAAATTATTAAAGTATTAATTATTAAAGTGAATTATTAAAGTATGAATTATTAAAGTATGAATTATTAAAGTGAATTATTAAAGTTAAAGTAAAGTAAAAGTAAAGTAAAAGTAAAGTAAAGGTAAAGTTAAAGTATAGTAAAAGTATAAAACTATGTACGTATAATACGCGTATAAATATATTTAATATTAATTTAAATCGTTATATCATAAAACATTTTAGAAAAGTAGAATTATATATATTCATAATAGGTTTCAAGTTTTTAAATTACAGTCTGTTGGTGAAGCATGGGATAAAATCCAAAGGTTTAATAAACGTATGAAATCATCTTAATGAAAAATGTCGAGTTACTTAACTTGTCGATATCCAACATCTAAGTTATTTACACTCCACGTTCTTACTTATAGATCACTTTACCATTTTCCGAATATTGTCAAAAAGAATAGATTTCTTAAATCACAGTGGACCTCATAACATTGGCCAGTAATCATATCATAATGTATCTGATAATTCAATCATTTGATATTATCTCTTAATTCTGTCGATAAATATATCGAAACAAATACGTTCATGTAAAGTATCATATATATCAAATACTTTGTTAATGTTTTCAGTTATTATATATTATATATACATATCTATATACACATAATTGTTCGTGAATCGTCAAACATGGTCAAAGGGTAATTGATTACATGAATGTAGTTCCAAACTTTTTGAGATTCAACATTACAAATTCTGCTTATCGTGTCGGAAACATATAAAGGTTAGGTTTAAATTTGGTCGGAAATTTCCGGGTCGTCACAGTACCTACCCGTTAAAGAAATTTCGTCCCGAAATTTGATCGAGGTCGTCATGGCTAACTTTAAAAATGTTTTCATGACGAATATGAGTTGATAAATAGAGTTTTATCATCATTGAGTAATATAGATAAAACAATTTGATTACGCGAAGAGTATAAGTGAAGCTATCGCAAGAGAGTGAAATGAGTAAACGTATATTCGTTTTAACCGATGACGTAGTTATGATTGATTTGCGGAATTCATGGAATTTAAAGAAAATCTTTGCAATAAGATTTGGTTCTTTGGCGATTAAGGAAATCAGGATCTTATTTGATTAAATGCGATAATCTGTCTCGATTTCTCTGTCTGATATTTTACTATAAATCCGCCCCTTCGTTTCTTTATTTCCACAGCTCACACCTTCTAGTCTTTCTCCCCAATTCATACTTTAAAGCATTCGTTAATATGCTTCATCCAGTATTGATTCTTGATATACTCTTAACTTTCATATCTGTCATTCTTCTTTTTCATCTACCACCGAAGGAAGTTATTTTCTTCTACCATTACCTTGGGGTTATTGTGTTTTTCATCCTCCCGTGTCTTTATATTGCTATACGCATTGATATACAAGGTTTGTAATTTCGGGGTTATTATCGGGCTTTATATTCTCCATTATATTTCGGAGCTTCATGCTTTCGTTTTCTCTTCCCGACCTTAAGTCAAGCGGATAATGGTCCAGAATTTGTAGATATGAATTTTTGGATGAACATAGTTAATGTTCCAAGAAACAAATCGTAATGGCACGATCTTGATTTGGCAAATTACCAGAATATCCTAAAATATAGAGCTATCAAGATGATATGTTCTTAATATGTTTGGAAATTGGGTAGAATGTAAGAGTCGTGTAAATAGTACATGATGACGGTATGTTCTGTGAATCATCACGTTCCATTAGAAACTCAGTATGACTTACTGTAATATAATCACATTGATCAAGTGTCATTATATTATACTAACTCATGCTTCAGTTCCCAATACTACTTCAAAAACATTCCTATTTTAAATTCGAATTTTTTTCTTCTTCGGAATTTAGAAACTAACACAGTTTCTTTTTATGTTGTAACGCAGATATTGCGAATAGATAGAAGATTTTCGATAAGAATAGTTGTGAAAATGTCTTCAAGAATATCGAAGATATTTATAATAAAAGATACGATAATATCTTAGAATTCTTAACATAGATGGATGATGAAGAAGATTTGTCTGTGAAGGTTTAGAATAAGAAGTAAGGTGTTTGCTAACTATTTCAGTAGACTCTGAATCATTTGGATCCTTTGAAGGCAGGTTTAGTCTTTGTGATTTGTCCACAGCCTCCTTCATGGTCTGCTCAATCCGTTTTCCAGTTTCAAACCTTCTCTTTTTCTCAGCTTTACCACCATACTATTCTTTATCATCAAACTTTTGACTGTTAAAGTCGTTTACAGTTTTTGCTGCTTCATCAGCATTTTTCCAATTTCGGAGAACTAGTTCATAGTTTGGGATGTTTTTTAGAAAATTCACATTCGAAGTATGTAAGTCTAGGAGATAGACGTTATATGTATACATATAACTTTTGACGTAAAATTGTCGCGAAATTCAAAATACTGATTGCTAATTCCCAGTAGTTGGTGTGATAATTATTATTACAGGATGTAGGTGAGTACATGATGGGGTTTTAATGAATAAGTATAGTGGCTTTTCGGATAGGCTTAAGTTGAAGGTTAATGAAGTTTTTGATAAGTTTACTGCTAATGTGGCGAGATATGAAAGGTTCCCCGGTAACAATGATGAAGGGGTAATTGTTATAATAAGGTTTATTTGTATAAACAAATGAAGGTGATTTGTTGAAGCTATGACAAAACTGTCTATTTTGGAAAGAGATTGAAAAATTATATTTGGTAATAAATATCAAAGGATCTGACACGGATACGTGTTAAACTATAACTTTGGTTTCGAGAGCTTTTCAGGTGCATGGCAGTGGGTAATGTGTGGTTGGATCATCATCTCGCATGTCTTTAATAATTTCGAAGTGTTTGAACACATATTGTAATTGTTAATATACATATGATGTTCTAAGATTTTGAATGACACAAATATTTTTGTGAGTTCCATGAATAGAAATGAGGTTCTAGGACAGTTTTGAAGTCAAAGTATAGTTTTGAAAGATGTAGAAATATAAGAGTGATGATTTCGGTTATATCTTGAATCGAATTCTGAGATTTCAAAATCAGAATATGTAATTAGATTTTGAATGAGTATGGTTGTTTTGATTTCTATAAAAGAATGTATATTGTTGTGAAAGTAGGGAGTATAATGGATGATTTGCTGAATCAGATTCGAAGAATGTAACATATTAATTGTGAATTTATATATCTCTCGGGTATTACCTACCCGTTAAAAAAAATTTCACAATTAATATTTTGTACAAAAGAATTTTATTACAGTCTTTATGGAAATATATATGTGTATATTTCTTCAGATATAATATAGATTTAATGAGTTAATATTAAATTAAACTCATTTGATTTATGGTTAAGGCTAGCATAGATAATTTCTAAACTTTAGAAATTACATAATCGTCGTAGAATGTTTTCCCAATGAAGTTATGAATCAGTACTTCATCGTTGTGGTATTCCTTGGTATCTACATGGCGTATGACGTCGATGCTCGTGGGACTGATTGTGAAGTTGAGGTTTGCGATGCGGTTGTTGTTGGTGGTGGTAATGGTACTGTTGATGTTGTTGATGGTGGTACTGGTTATGCTGCTGGTGCTGCTGCTGGTATTTGTAACCTTTGCACCATATTCTCCAAAACCACTACCCGAGCGCGAAGCTCGTTGACTTCTTCTATTACACCGGGGTGATTGTCGGTTCGGACGAGCGGATAAATAAGATCTAGAATTTGGTGTAGTATATAATCATGACGAGATACTCTGGAAATGAGAGAGAAAATGGTGTTTCGGACAGGTTCGCCGGTAAGTGCTTCAGGTTCATTGCCAAGAGGGCAATGTGGTGGATGGAAATGATCGCCTTCTTCTTGTCTCCAATGATTAAGGAGGCTAGGAACCCATCCCCAATTCATCCAGAATAGATGATGGCTGATTGGTTGATCCATTCCAGTCACACTGCTTTCGGAGCTTGAGTGGGATTCCATTTCGGAATCCGAGGAACTTGAACTGATGACGAATTCCATTTCGTACGATTTGATAAAGGATTTTTTGATACGAAATGATTTTCCGGCTATCGGGTGGTATTCTAACTACATAGAATATCTATATATATATAGATCAAAAGATTTCATAGATTACGGAGGAATTTACGGAATATGTCAGGCAAAGTTTACGGTAATAGATACGATAAGATATGATTTAGCAGATACGCTAAGATATGAATTTTGTCTATACACTATTCATGCAATCAATGCAGCAAGACGTGTCTAGACAAAGAATGATAAGCAGGTAATTTCCTAAGGATGGTAAGTAGATGATTTCCGACTAAAAATGATAAACAAAACTTTTGACATGCAGACACGGTCGAAGTCCAGACTCACTAATGCATCTTAACAACTATCAGTTAGACACACTAATGCAAGACCTTGTTCGCTAAGACCACCGCTCTGATACCAACTGAAAGGATCCGTTCATATACATTATAAACGATTCACAATAGTTGATTACATCACGAGGTATTTGACCTCTATATGATACGTTTTACAAACATTGCATTCGTTTTTAAAAGACAAACTTTCTTTACATCAAAAATTGACGGCATGCATACCATTTCATATTACATCCAACTATAATTTACTTAATATTAATCTTGATGAACTCAACGACTCGAATGCAACGTCTTTCAAAGTATGTCATGAATGACTCCAGGTAATATCCTTAAAATGAGCTAATACACAGCGGAAGATTTCTTTAATACCTGAGAATAAGCATGCTTAAAAGTGTCAACCAAAAGGTTGGTGAGTTCATAGGTTTATCATATCAATCATTTCAATATATTAATAGACCACAAGATTTCCGTTTATAAATATATGTACACTCGCAAGTGTATAAAAGTATTCTATAAGTTGTAGGCACCCGGTAACAAGCCTTAACGTTCATGTTTTACCCTATGAAGTACACTAGATCAGGTGTGTTTAATATAACCTCGAAGTACTAAAGCATCCCATAGTCAGGATGGGGTTTGTCAGGCCCAATAGATCTATCTTTAGGATTCGCGCCTACCGTACATAGACAAGTAGTTTAATGTTACCAAGCTAAGGGTATATTTCTGGTTTAAACCCACGTAGAATTAGTTTTAGTACTTGTGTCTATTTCGTAAAACATTTATAAAACAGCGCATGTATTCTCAGCTCAAAAATATATATTGCAAAAGCAATTAAAAAGGGAGCAAATGAAACTCACAATACTGTATTTCGTAGCAATTATGTATATGACGGCACTGAACAAGTGCAGGGTTTGTCTCGGATTCATGAACCTATATTAAGTATATATATATATATATATATATATATATTTATATGTTGGTCAATATCTGTCTAACAATTTAGGTCAGGTCGTAGTGTATCACAATCCTAATGCTCGAGACCGACATGCAAAAGTCAACAAAAGCCAACTTGACCTAAAATGACTTCCAAAATCTATAAATGTTTATTATATAACTTATATATAGTCGTTTTATATATTTAAATATATTTATCAGATCTTATTATACTAAATAATACAAGTCATTTATTAATAAATAAAAATTTATATTTAAATTCATATATGATAAAAATATACTTTTATATATCTCAAGTAATAAAATTTATAAAATTCACTTAATATCATAAAAATATAGTGGTATGTATTATTAATGTAATTATATTACGTGTGGTAAAAATATCTTTGTACGCATATTTATTTGATTAAATAATATTGATAATAATAATAATGATAAAAATAATAAAATGATAGTTTCAATAAAAATATTAATTTTTAGTAATAAAAATAATTTTAGTAATAACATCAACTGATAACAATTATAATAATCGTTTTAATAATAATATTAAAATTAATAATAATTCAGTTGACCATATCTTTTAATCCGTTCATTGAACCCACACGATTTCTAAATGAAAAGTTATTAATTTTTCTTTAGCTTTTCAACGACATGCATATCATATACCTTATCTCAGTAGCATATGTATCAAATTCGTGATTTATCATAAACTATTTAACGACGAAACTAAGCATACAAACATGCATAATCATATATACTCGAGCACTAGTCAGGGATACACTATTAATATATAAAAGATAAGATATGAATGCTCACGTATCAATATTGTGATTCAATATTGCAGGAAAGTACGTAGACGCAACGAAAATGATAAAAGTTAGGTTGACCTCACGAGAAATACCCTCGAACAATATCCATAACTTCCATAGCTATAACCCATAATTTCCTTAGCTCTATCCCGTTTGAAAACTTATTTTGAAATCGTCTGAATATAACTTCGTCGTAGTATTTTACGTATACTAATAATATCTTGAAATAATACTAAGTAAATATATATATATGTAATTCGATTGAGAGAGTTTAGAGAAATATATTTTCAAGTTTCTATGAAATAATAAAACCTATTGAATTCTATTTATAATATATTTTTAAATTATTAAAGTGAATTATTAAAGTATGAATTATTAAAGTGAATTATTAAAGTATGAATTATTAAAGTGAATTATTAAAGTATGAATTATTAAAGTGAATTATTAAAGTATGAATTATTAAAGTGAATTATTAAAGTGAATTATTAAAGTTAAAGTAAAGTAAAAGTAAAGTAAAGGTAAAGTTAAAGTATAGTAAAAGTATAAAACTATGTACGTATAATACGCGTATAAATATATTTAATATTAATTTAAATCGTTATATCATAAAACATTTTAGAAAAGTAGAATTATATATATTCATAATAGGTTTCAAGTTTTTAAATTACAGTCTGTTGGTGAAGCATGGGATAAAATCCAAAGGTTTAATAAACGTATGAAATCATCTTAATGAAAAATGTCGAGTTACTTAACTTGTCGATATCCAACATCTAAGTTATTTACACTCCACGTTCTTACTTATAGATCACTTTACTATTTTCCGAATATTGTTAAAAAGAATAGATTTCTTAAATCACAGTGGACCTCATAACATTGGCCCGTAATCATATCATAATGTATCTGATAATTCAATCATTTGATATTATCTCTTAATTCTGTCGATAAATATATCGAAACAAATACGTTCATGTAAAGTATCATATATATCAAATACTTTGTTAATGTTTTCAGTTATTATATATTATATATACATATCTATATACACATAATTGTTCGTGAATCGTCAAACACGGTCAAAGGGTAATTGATTACATGAATGTAGTTCCAAACTTTTTGAGATTCAACATTACAAATTCTGCTTTTCGTGTCGGAAACATATAAAGGTTAGGTTTAAATTTCGTCGGAAATTTCCGGGTCGTCACAATTGACATAAGTATTATTATTAATAGTATCACTTTCATTAAAATGATTACCATTAACAAGTACTATTATTATTAAAAATTAATATAATTATTACTAAAAGTATCAATACTTTAAATCTAAATTTTTATAAAAACTATTATTAATACAATCATTAATATTATTAGTACTATGAAAATTATTATTATTATCAGTATAATTATTCTAGTGTTATTATAACTAGTATTTTGTAAACAAAAGAGTAATTATGTAAAAGTATATTTAATATACATAACTTAACTATATTAATATACAAAATGAATACATCTAATTAAATAATGAAATATATATAAGTTATTAATATAAAAATTATATCACTAATAATAATATATATATTTATTCGATTACAATTATATATATATATATATATATATTAATGAATACACAAATGATATAGGTTCGTGAATCCGAGACCAACCCTGCATTGTTCAGTTGTTCAATGCCTTCATATGTATTTTTACTACAAAATACAGTATAGTGAGTTCATTTGATTCCCTTTTACTCATTACATTTTTGGGACTGAGAATACATGCGCTACTTTTACAACTGCTTTATTAAATGCTTTTGAAATACATTTTGAACTGCGAATAAATGAAATGCTTTTATAAATGTTTGAATAGATAGACACAAGCAAAACATTCCTCGAATGAATTATGTGGACGTGATAATTGCCACCATTGAATTATGTGGACGTGATAATTGCCACAATTGATATGAATATTTTTCCCCTGATTATTATTGCTTGGTAACCTAAGAATTAGGGAACATCACTAATTTTGAGAATTAGTGCACGCCTAATTGACGCGAATCCTAAAGGTAGCTACCGGGTTTAACACCCCCACCCAGAATGTTCACTAGACGGAAGGGCTAGTGGGCGTGGTATTTAGTACTTCGAAGTTTATATGATTATTATACAGACGAGATGTTCTGTTTTGGGGATATTATTATACGCATTATATGTTAAGGTCGGTTACCAAGCCAAGCTATGAAAGCAATGAAAAGTGAATGTTATGTATCGAGAGAATGATTTTATACACAGGTTATGTGTATGTTATTTTTGTGCACAAGATATGTGTACGGTTACTAAGATTTATGAAAGATGATTTCGTACACGAGAAAGGTGTACTGTATTTAAAAGAAATCGCATGTACATTACATGTGGGTATAGGATTCGGGCCCATTTGTACCATGCAGGATTTAAATCTTGTGGTCTATCAAAATGATGAATTTTATTGTTTTATGATAAACCTATGAACTCACCAACCTTTTGGTTGACACTTGAAAGTATGTTTATTCTCAGGTATGAAAGAAATCTTCCGCTGTGCATTTGCTCATATTAGAGATATTACTTGGAGTCATTCATGACATATTTCAAAAGACATTGCATTCGAGTCGTCGAGTTCATCAAGATTATTATTAAGTCAATTATAGTTGGAGGTATTATGAAATAGTATGCTTGCCGTCAACTTTCGATGTAAAGAAAGTTTGTCTTTTAAAAACGAATGCAATGTTTGTAAGATGTATCATATAGAGGTCAATTACCTCGCGATGTAATCAACTATTGTGAATCGTTTATATTGTATATGAACGGGGCATCTCAAAAGCGGGGTTCCAAAGTCAAAAGCGCCGCTCCTCTCCAAGCCAAAAGCGCCGCTCCTGAAGTAAAAGCGGCGCTCCTTACGCTGTTTCAGCCCAGATTTTTAGCACTATAAAAGTAACAAGATTAGGTCATTTTTCATATGCATCTTTGGGAGCAGCTGCTTAAGGTCCGAATTTCACATACAAAACCCTAATTTCATCATCCGTTGGTGTTTAAGGGTGGATTCAAGGAAGCTAGCTCAAGATTCATCATTGTTTAGCTTAGATCTTCATCTTCTTTACATTTTGGGTTGTAATCTTCACTTTACTTCTCATATTTTGCATTGATTACTTGTAATAACTTGAAGATGATGATGATTTACAATTCTATGCTTATTATTAGTTTAATTTTAGCTATGATTGGCTAAATCTCTTGTGTTTGCTTATCTATGAATCTCTAATGCTAATGTTTGCCCCAAATCAATTGATTATTGTTGTTTGAATGTATTACATGATCATGTGTTATTGAGTTAGCTAAAGATCCATTGCTATGAGTTTGTTTTAGGCTTGACTTTGATTACATATGTTGTGTAACTCTCTTAGTGATTTGAGAAGTGAATCAATATATGCTTCAACACCATAGGTGATCTAGACAACTAGCTTAGGAATTGCAAGTGATTGTGTTCTTGATCTAGGTTGGTTTTCAATTGGCCTCTAGTCAACATAGTAATGACGATTATCTTAAGTGATTTCGATAGTTGGGGGTTTTAAGTGATTTCAACCTAAGCTCAATCTCAATGACCAAATCATGCTTAACTTGATCTTAAGATATAAAGCTTATGTAAATTCGTGGAGTATCATTTGATTTGAGGTTTAGTAGTGATACTAAATATTTGATAGTTCAACAACTAATGAGATAGCAATATAGGCAAAATGGGGCAAGCCAAGCATAGAGAGGATTAAATAAGTGAACACGTCTTAATAAATTTGTTTTAAGTCTTAATATTTCATTACTCGTTTCTTGTTACTAGTTTAATTGATAAATTTAGGTTTGTTTAATTGTGCAAGTTTTAATTGTTAGTTAATATCAATCAAGACCCCCCCCCCCCCCCCACACCCCCCACAAATCAAACAAACCCTGAGACAATTGATAGTTTCAAATATCCGACTTACACCGTGTCCCTTGGGACGAACTTGATAAGAATACTTACATTAAAGTGCTATAATAACTAGGTTCTAAGTGCTCGTTAGTTGTGTGTGCTTGATTGTAGTATTTAAATCAAATATAAATTTAGTGGGTAAAAGATGTATATCGCACGAACACATCAAGTATACACGTGTGTTAATGTGTGCTTTTGTAAATTTCGATATGGCATGAGAAATTTGAAAGGAAGGTATGGGAAGCTTGTTATACTTCTTGGCGCTAATTTAGAGAATCATTCTCTTGCTACTGACTGCAATACTGTTGGGAACATGTGCAAGCAACCTCGTCACTCCATTAGTGTGTTGTGTTTTTATGCCTACTTCAAATACTTGCAAAAAATCATCTGGATGCATTGTCCTGTCATATATTCCCAAAGTGGTAGGGATAACAATTTTTTCCAGCAACATATGGTTAGCAATTTTCTTTGATAACTTTTGAGTATTATCCGAAAGTTCAATAGGTTTTTTAGCCTTATTTCTTGTAATCAAGGCGAATAAATTTTCCATAGCAGTCTCATGGACGGCTGGCTGAGATGACGAATATCTGTATGCTGGTATTTGTATGCTGGTGGAGCTTCCTGCTTAAGGAGTGCTGTTAACCACCTACTTGCCTCTTCCGTTGTGATTCCATCATCACTTGCCAGATGTTTATCGCTGAAATTTGTTTCGCTCTGAGATGCATTACCTTTGCTTGATTCTCCAATCATTTGATTTGTTAAATTGAAGTTTAACCTTCTCGCTTTAACTAGAGATGGCTCTAACTGTTGATTATCATTACTTTCAAATGCATTTTCTTCCTCATCAGCTTCTTCAGTGATTCCAACATTCAGAGTTCCAAATTGAATTTGTGAATTCAATTTCACACTTGTTGCTCTTAAATCTGTCGTAACTGGAGCTTCCTGATTTTATCAGCTTGCTCATATTCATATGTTCCTTTTTTTCATCATCGAACTGCTCTTTGAGACTGTTGAATTATTTGTATCTATAGACAGCGCCATATGATTAAACATATTTTTGTAGAAACGGATTTAAGTGTTTAATTTGGGGGAAAAGGGATTGATCGATTGTTTTATCCCCGACATTTTTACAAACCCGATTGGAATTTGGATTTGCGAGGGCATAATACAATCAATCCGATTAATCTACTCAATGAGATCGAGTAATTAATATCTGAGGTGATTGACCTCTAATGATGATAGGAATTCAATTACAGATAAGTAAACTTATAGCTGAGATTAAAATCTGGCGGCGTAAGTTTACCAGTAAGTGTGTGTTATCATTTGAATAGCCCAAGAGGTCTATTTATATGCATGACAGTTAGTTATTGAGATGGCTGACGTGGCACACATACTATCTATGGTAATAACAAACTTTCCGAAATAGTTGGGCTGATGTGACACAGACGCTCCCCTCGTTTGCCACTGCCTAGATATTTTGGGACATGTGTGCCGTCTGCAGAGTAGCACACATGACCTGTCCAGGGTAAAGGGCTTACATATGAATACAACATAAATTATTCATTAAGAGTTTCTTCCCGTCAACTACCTCTTCCAGATGACTTCTATACGTTCTTCCTTTATTTGCTATCTTATTGCTACTATCCATGCTACCCTTGCATCCTGACGGAGCTGACCCCTTTATTCCATGATCCTTCTTCCATAATTTTCTTTTTTGTGCTTGTCATTATTATACCGACAACATTCAAGATCCTTGTCGGTCCCGGCTATGCCTTGAGCACTTATTTTGTATTAAATGTAACAATCCGGATACAAACCATAGCGCGTATCATTATCGGAGTCACACTTTAACAATTTAAATCTTTATTTTTTATAATTTAAATACTGTATTTCGAACTAAAAACTGGAGTAATATATTATCGATTTCATTAACCATTGGTTACCTCTAACTCCTCACTCAATCTTATGTGAAAATGAAAGCTTCAACAATAGCAGATAAAAAGTGTATTTTATATAAGTCTAAAACACTACCACCATAAAACACTAGCACCATGATAAATGTTGATGTTCCAACATATCTATCTATTACCAATATAAAACTCATAAACAATTAACAATAATATTGTAATGTAAAATTTGTTAATAATAATTTACCTTTGTGAAGACACAAATTTTAACAAGACGACAAACGTAAAATAAGTAATCTCTAGTTCCGGCGCCACTTTAAGTAAGCTGACTCCTTCTTCAGATCTGGTTGTGATTTGTGGTGGCTGACGTTGTTTAGATGCAATCTTTTTTCTGGTTGTTTACGGGCCTTTGAAGAAGTTTTAGCGTCGCTTAAAGTAGGGATGTTAGGGAAGTTTCAATTGCACATTCACGTGTTTGCGTACAATAGGTTGTATTTGTGCAAGCTACGGATTGTAATAGGGTGTAATTTCATTTGATTGGTCAAATAGATTGTATGATTGTAAGATTTATAAATCAGATTCTTCAATTTGTAACACACTTAAATCGATTTGATCTTCTTCTATTTAATTCAAAGTTTTTCGAAAAAAGGGGGTAATTTCTAGTCCCATGCCTCAAAATTGATCCAAACCCCAAGCATATCATATTAGTTAACACTCTATTTTAGATATCTAACTAAGGAGTAGAAAAATTAACTACCAAACAAAACAAAGAGGGAAACAAATCACACACATCCGAATGATTAGAATCCATCTACCGGTCAAAAAATAAACAACCTAACTAACGAAGAGGAGCACAACATCATATATTCTTAATAAAATTGAAAATTTGATCCAACTCGACACCCTCCACCGGTATTTTCCTCCTTGGTTTCTTAGGTTTGATTGGAAGCTTTGGACCATTTTCGAAATTTTCCTTCGTGCGCGGTTTCTTAGATTCAATATACGTTGTTATATGGTCCATTATCCTGATTCATGATTACTATAGAGCTTGGATTTAGGAAGGCTAATAAATGGCAAGTAAACTCAAAAAAGGCACTCATTAGAAATTATTGAAAACGTGTTGGAATTTCTTTATTTTTTTCTCCTAGTATATATATGGGTAAGAGGGTATAAGAGCTGACTAATTAAATCACATCATGAAGAGAAGTATATTCACTTTTGATATGTTATTAGTGAGGTTTGATCTGAAAATTCTTGTGACAATATCATGATTCCAACCATTAAGATGCCTTATAGAATATCTTATGATATTTAAGTTGAAATAGAATATGACTTGAGAATTGAGATATTAGCACTTGTTGTTTGTTACTTATTGAGTTCTTTTTCTTTTTGAAGGCAAGAACGATATTCGTGTATATTAAAATCTAACAAAAAGCTAATGAATATAAAACGAGACCAAAAAAAAAACTCAAAACAACCTAACCTACAATTTGACCTGGCATACCTAACCACACAAAACAACAATACAAATTCGCAAAATAAGGACACTCATATCCCCACCAAACAAATAAATTATTCACGAAGGAGAACAATCCCGAAACCGACCAGCAAAACAAACTAAGAGCCAATCTCAAAAACTTCTACGTGCTCGATACTAAGGATGAACAATCGTCATCTCCATTTTCATCTTCATTCAAGTTCTTATTGAGTTGTCAAATCTTTTTAAAATTATTACACATTGTTAAAAACTTTTTTTTCACTATAATACAATGGTTTCTATCAAGTTATTATTAGTGACCATCTCAATTACTGTAATCTTATACTTTAGAAATGATGCTACTCCGTATTAAAGAAGAAGAAATCGCTGTTATTATAACTAGACTAGAGTAGATTAAATTTAAAGAAGTTGCGTTAGTGTCTACGTAAGAATCGCCTTGCAACGTAACAATTGCAAACGTCACATGCATTTAAGTTATATCGGATTATAATAATATGACCAAATAAACGATGATACGGATATATAGACTACAGAGTATAGAGTATGCTACTTTATGTATCTAATTTAATAGGTTATTAAATTAAATATATTAAATTAAACGGCCCACTATTTTAAATAGCTATTATAGAGTTAGGAATTTGAAAGGCTAATAAGTAGCCGGTAAATTGGGAGAAAAAAAAAATTGACTTTAGATACTACTGTAGGACTTACATTTGTTTGTTCGTTATTGAATTAATTAATCTTTCAATAATTATAAAGCATTTTTAAATAATTTTTCTAGTATAGTAAAATAAATCTTATGTTAAGATTGCAAGAGTTAACAGATTATAATGATCAGTTTATGTATGAACTTGTATTGATATAATCAGATAATTCTTTTTACAATTACAAGTGGTTTATATAAAGGCTATTCCTATCAGCTAATTCTATTTAAGGAATGGATCCAAATAAGCTTTGGAACCCCCTTTACAATAATGGAAAAAAGCTGTTATTTATGCAGGCCTTGTATCCGTTGAGATTCATGCTTCTGTTACCTTGTGACTTGCTAAATCAGGAGATGATGAAGGTCAACCCTTCTGATCCTAATCAAACTTTAAGAAAAACAGGAAAGTAATTTTATTTGGTTCTGTATTTTAACACTCCCCCTCAAGTTGAATAGTGGGATTTTCAATATTCAACTTGCCGAAAACTTCGCTAAAGAGTCTTCCATTGACAGATTTGGTGAGGATGTCGGCTAGCTGATCTTCGGACCTAATTGAAGGAAGAGAAATAATTTCATCATCTAGCTTCTCTCTGATGAAGTGTCGATCAATTTCAACATGTTTAGTTCGATCATGTTGAACCGGGTTCTCTGAAATGGCAATAGCTGCTTCATTGATCTGAATAGCTTCTTTTGGAGGGAATCCTATTTCTGTCAAGAGTTTTCGAATCCATAATGCTTCCACCACTCCCTTTGTGATTCCTCTAAATTCTGATTCAGCACTTGATAGGGACACAACCTTTTGTTTCTTACTCTTCCACGAACTAAGTTTCCTCCAACTATTGTGAAGAAACTTGAAGTTAACAGTCTATCTCCTTTTTCTCCAGCCCAACTTGCATCCGTATAAATTTTTGCTTCAAGGTGCCCATTCTTTTTTAATACAACTCCATGATCCGCTGTTTTCTTCAAATATCTGATGATTCTCATTACGGCTTCCATATGGTGAACCTGTGGTTGATGCATGAATTGACTCACAACTCCAACGGCATGTGCTATATCAGGTCGAGTGTGAGCAAGATAGATGAGTTTTCTCACCATCCTTTGGTATTGCCCTTTATCAGCAAGATCAGCTTCATCTTCCATATATAGCTTCTGGTTTGGAATCATTGGAGTATCAGCTGGTTTGCAATCAATCATACATGTTTCTGCAAGAAAATCAAGAACGTATTTCTTTTGACAGATAAATATTCCATGTTGGGATCGTAATACCTCAATCCCCAAAAAATATTTAAGTCTCCCCAAGTCTTTCATTTCAAATTCTTTAAATAAGTTCCTTTTTAAGTTAGAAATTTCCTCTTTATCATTTCCTGTTATTATCATATCATCAACATAAATGATTAAGCATGTAATTAATTTTCCTTTTCGTTTAAAAAATAGAGTATGATCCGAGTTACTTTGTTTGAAATTATGTTTTTTCATAAATAAGGTAAATCTCCCAAACCAAGCCCGTGGGGATTGCTTTAACCCATATAAAGCTTTCTTAAGTCGACAAGTTTCCCCATTTTTGAAGTTTCAGGAGAATCCTGGAGGAGCTTCCATATAGACTTCTTCCTTTAATTCGCCATGAAGAAAGGCATTCTTCACATCAAATTGGTGAAGTGGCCATTCTTCATTTGCAGCAACTAAAAAAAGAACCCTGATGGTATCAATCTTCGCAACTGGTGAGAAAGTCTCGGAATAATCTATTCCATCGGTATGAGTATATCCCTTGGCAACTAGCCGGACTTTGTATCTTTCAATGGTACCATCAGGTTTGTATTTTATTGTAAACACCCATCGATTCCCTACTGGTTTTTTTCCTTGAGGAATGACACATTTTTCCCATGTGTCACTTTTCATGAGTGCTTCCATTTCTTCCTCCATGGCCTTTTTCCATTTTTCAGATTTCATGGCTTGATCAACACTGGATGGGATTTCTTCAGAATATAGAGCCGAATTAAACTTTTGCGCTTTACTTGATAGGTTTCCTTGTGCAATATTAGCCATAGGGTATCTTGACCTTTTAGCTTCTTGTTCTGGAGAATATTTTTTTGGAGGTATACCTCTGTTAACTATCTGAGGTAAGACATCTTTCTGTGGTTTCATATGTGGTATCGAAAGTTGTGTTGTTTTGTTCCTCTTGAACTGGATGTTCATTGTTTGAGAAGATTTGGGTGGGTTCATAATCTTGTGGCATAGTGTTTGGTGACTCGGGATTTGGGTTTGGTAACTCGGAGTTTGGTGACTCGTGACTTGAGTTTGGTGGTGACTCAGGGTTTGGTGACTCGGGACTTGAGTTTGGTGACTCGGGACTCGGATTTGGTGACTCGGGGCTCGGATTTGGTGTTGATGTTTGGATATTGTCAGATCTAGGTATCCATTGTATCCAACTTAGAGTGTCGTTATCCTCTTTCTCCCCCTCACTCGTGAGTTGGGTATGATAAAAATATTCGATTTCGAGAAAATCACAATTCATAGTAGTGCATACATGATGTTTCTTTGTACTATAGCACTGATACCCTTTTTGGTTGATCCCATAACCAACCATCACACACTTTTCCGCACATGGATCTAGTTTGGTGCGCTCACTTTTTGGGATGTGAACAAAGACGGAACACCCAAATATGCGAGGTTCAATGCTAAATGAGGTCGGAAGGGTATGAAATTGGGAAAGAGTGTCTTTAGGAGTTTTTGTGCCCAAAACTTTAGTAGGTAATCGGTTGATAAGATAGTTAGCGGAAACAAGAGCTTCGGGCCAAAACTTTTCGGAGCCTTGGATTCAATTAATAATGCTCTTGTCATTTCTAAAAGTAATCGATTTTTATGTTCGGCAACACCATTTTGCTCAGGAGTATGAGCACACGAGGTTTGATGAATAATCCCATTATTTTCGCAAAAACGTTTCATTGATGAGTTTACAAACTCACCCCCATTATTGGATCTTAGCATTTGTATGTTTTTATTAAATTGAGTTTGTACCATTTTATAAAAGTGAGAAAAATTCTCAAAAACTTCGGATTTGTAGGTTAGAAAATAAATCCAAGTCATTCGGGTATGATCGTCAATAAATAAGACAAAATATCAGAAATTTTTTCCCCCAATAACCGGTGTAGGACCCCATACATCTGAATGAATTAAAGCAAAAGGTACATCTTTCCTTGTATTACTAGGTTTAAAAGTGCTTCGGTGGCTTTTAGCCAAAATACAAGTTTCACAATTTAAAGTAACATTACACGGAAAAAGATTGAAAATAAAGCATGTAAGTAGCCGGCAGACGGGTGACCCAACCTTCTATGCCATAACCAAGCTTCCCTCGTAGGTGTTCCGTTAGCAAGCATCACGGTACCTTGTTGGGTTACTTCGTCCACATAGTACAATCCCCCCCGTTCGGTACCACGACCGATAATCACCCCAGTTCTGATATTTTGAAGGATACAAAAAGTGGGATGTAATAAAACACAACAATTTAATTCTTTCGTTACATGGCTAACCGATAATAGTTTATGAGACAGGTTTGGAATATATAAACAATTCGATAATCTCTTAGTCGGAGTAATTTCAATTCTCCCACCTCCTTCTACGTGTACAACATCTCCATTAGCCGTTTGAATTTTATTAACCCGAGATTTTGATTCTGAATAAATATCTGATTTTTCAAAAGTCATTGTGTGAGTAGCACCACAGTCAAAAATCCATTGGTTGTTTTTGGTACTACTTGAAACAATATTAGCCTTTTCGATAAAATGAGAGTTATCAAGATATTTATTTTTATAAAAAACAGAGTTTTGGGCCTTATCAGTCTTTATAAAATGATTTGTAGTCTGGGCCTTATCTAAATTATTGAATGGCCCATCTTGATCCAATTGATTTTGGGCCTTTCCTGAAAGGACCCGTTCATATACATTATAAACGATTCACAATAGTTGATTACATCGCGAGGTATTTGACCTCTATATGATACATATTACAAACATTGCATTCGTTTTTAAAAGACAAACTTTCTTTACATCGAAAATTGACAGGCATGCATACCATTTCATAATATCCACTATCCAATTATAAATTAACTTAATAGTAATCTTTGATGAACTCAATGACTCGAATGCAACGTTCTTCGAAATATGCCATGAAATACTCCAAGTAATATCTTTAAAACAAGCAAATGCACAGCGGAAGATTTCTTTTATACCTGAGAATAAACATGCTTTAAAGTGTCAACCAAAAGGTTGGTGAGTTTATTAGTTTATCATAATCATTCATTTCCATCATTTTAATAGACCACAAGAATTTCATTTCCAGTTCTCATAAATATACGTCCCATGCATAGAGACAAAAATAATCATTCATATGGATTGAACACCTGTTAACCGACATTAACAATATGCATATAAGAATATCCCCATCATTCCAGGATCCTCCTTCGGACATGATATAAATTTCGAAGTACTAAAGCATCCGGTACTTTGGATGGGGTTTGTTAGGCCCAATAGATCTATCTTTAGGATTCGCGTCAATTAGGGTGTCTGTTCCCTAATTCTTAGATTACCAGACTTAATAAAAAGGGGCATATTCGATTTCGATAATTCAACCATAGAATGTAGTTTCAATCACTTGTGTCTATTTTGTCAAACATTTATAAAAGCGCATGTATTCTCAGTCCCAAAAATATAAAGGGTAAAAAGGCAAATGAAACTCACCATACTGTATTTCGTAGTAAAAATACATATAACGTCATTGAACAAGTGCAAGGTTGGCCTCGGATTCACGAACCTAAATTAATTATATATATTTATGTGTTGGTCAATATTTGTCTAACAAATTAGGTCAAGTCATAATGTACCACAATCCTAATGCTCGAGACTAATATGCAAAAGTCAACAAAAGTAAATTTGACTCAAAATAATTTTCAAAAATCTATACATGATTAATATATAGTTTAAATATCGTCCTTTTATATTTTTAAATATTTTTAAAAGATTTATTAGAGTAAATAATATAATTTATTTATTAATAAATAAAATTTTATATTAAATTTATATAATAAAATATACTTTTATATATATTAAGTAATAAAATTTATAGGGTTTATTTAATATCATAAAGATAATATGATAGGTATTATTAAAGTAAGTTATTACACGTAATAAAATATGTTTGTATCACATATTTATTTGATAAAATAATATCTATAATGATAGTAAGTAAAAGTTGTATTATTTTGTAATAATAATTATTATTATAAAAATATCAATATTTATAATTACTAAGATGACATTATGATAAAACGATAATTCTAATTATGATAACTTTAATATTTACGATAATTTTTTTAATATTATCTTTAAAATAATAATTCTATTTAAAATAATAATAATAATGATATTTTATAGTAACAATGACATTTCTATTAAAATGATAATTTTTGTTAAAATGATAGTTTTAATACTAACGATACTTTTAATAATAATAGTAATGATAAAAATAATAAGAACGATAATTTTATCTAAATCAATATCTTATAATATTTTAATTTCATCATGATACTCTTACTCATTATTTCCTAATCGTTTCGTTTAATAGCTTTTAATCATCTTTTATATCGTGTCCATAATAATGATAATAATAGTAATCAAAATAATTAGGTGTTACAAATATTTGTTTTAATTACACTAATATTAATAATGATAGTTACTATAACATTATTAACGATAATACTAATAATTATCTTAATGATAATATAGTAATAATAATAATAACAATAAAAATAACCATTTTTAAATAATGATATATATATTAATAATGATAATAATAATAATAATAATAATAATAATAATAATAATACTAATACTAATAATAATAATAATAATAATAATAATAATAATAATAATAATAATAATTGGATAATAATAATAATACTAATTATAACTTTAACAATAATAACGATAGTAATAATAAAAAAATTAACAATTTTTAATGATAAATCCCTTTTATTGATAAAGATAATAATAATGATAATAATAAGATAAAACTAGAACGACGATAAAAACGACGATAATAATAATCATTTTTAATAAAAATATCGAAAATTCAATTGATTATAACTTCTAATCCGTTCATCGAAACCATTCGATATCTAAAGGAAAAGTTCTTAATTTTTCGCTAGCTTTCCAAGGACATGCATATCTTATACCTTATCTCAACCGCAAGTGTAACTAATTCAAGATTCAACCTAACCTGTCTAAGGGCAATATCAAAAGTACAAGCATGCATAATCCTAAATACTCGAGCACTAGTCAGGGATACACTATTAGTATGTAAAAGTTAAATTATGAGTACTCACGTATCAATATTGAGATTCAATATTGCAGGAAAGGTACGTAGACGCAACGTAAATGATAAACACTATATTGACCTCGCGAGCATACCCATGAACCATACTCAATCACCTCCACAGCTATAACCCATAATTTCCTTAATCCTATTCTACTCGAAAAACAATTTCGAAATCACTCGGACAGCACTCCGTCATAATATTTTATGTATACTAATAATATCTTGAAATAATACGGAGTAAATATATATATGTAAATCGATTGAGAGAGTTTAGAGAAAAATATTTTCAAGTTTCTATGAAATAATGAAACCTATTGAATTCTATTTATAATAGATTTTTGAATTATTAAAGTAAATTATTAAAGTATGAATTATTAAAGTGAATTATTAAAGTATGAATTATTAAAGTGAATTATTAAAGTATGAATTATTAAAGTGAATTATTAAAGTTAAAGTAAAGTAAAGGTAAAGTTTAAGTATAGTAAAAGTATAAAACTATGTATGTATAATACGCGTATAAATATATATAATATTAATTTAAATCGTTATATATATTTAATAAAATAAAATATAAATATTATTATCTTTATCATACAAGTTAAGTAATGAGTTGTCAAAAGTGGTTCTAGATAATTATAAAAGTTATATACGTTTTAATAATAAAGTTCTTTTTAAACTGAAAACGTTTTTGTACGTTTGAAACTAAATAGATCAATCGAGTCTTTATGAGATTCAATCTTCCACTATCCTTTGTCTAGTTCTCAATGATTGACAATTTATTCTTATTTATAAATCACTTTACCATTTTTCGAATATTGTTAAAATAAAAAGATTTCTCAAATCAACGTGGGCCTTTCAACAGAGACTTGTAATCATAATTCAATATATTTGATAATTCAATCATTTGATCTTATCTTCTAATTTCATTGATAAACATTTTGAAACAGATACAATCATATAAAGTATTTAATCTAATATTTTGTTTACATTTCAAGTTATAATATATATACACGTATACATATATAATCATATTCGTTTAATGGTTCGTGAATCGTTGGAACTTGGTCGAGGTTGAATGAATGTATGAACATAGTTTAAAATTCTTGAAATTTAACTTAACAAATATTGCTTATCGTGTCGGAAACATATAAAGATTAAACTTTAAATTTGGTTGGAAATTTCTGGGTTGTCACAGTACCTACCCGTTAAAGAAATTTCGTCCCGAAATTTGAGTGGAAAGGTCGTGAATGATAATAAGTATGTTTTCATGATGCATACGGGCTGAAAATTAGAGTTTTATCATTAGCGAATAATTTGGATAAACAGTCCATTTATATGAAGAGTACGAATGAAGCTAACATAGAAGAGTGAAATGAGTAAGTGTAGATTCATCTTATCATTTGACGTAGATATGATTGATTCCCAGATTTCAAGGGATTTGAAGAAAATCTTCTTAATAAGATTTGACTCTCCGGTAATCAAGGGAATTAGGATCCGATTTAAATGCGATCGTCCATTTTAATTGTTCTGTCGGAGATTTTCTTATAAATTCACCTCCTTCGTTTCCTTACAACTCACACCTTCTGTTGATGCATTTTATGCAAGTCCCTAGACATCTACCCACGTCTATTGCAGGTACAACAGTTTACAGGCCACCATGATTACTCGTTATTATCCTATCCGTGTTTGTATGTGGTTACAGGAACTGCAGGAATGAGATTTAGATGTTTGACTATGTTAGACTTAGTCAGACGTACGAGTGAAGCCTCACTAGTACGGCTGACAGGCTTATATGCACGGTTGATGCTGAGCTAAGTCACAATTACAACCTAAATGAGAAGACACGAGTGAGTGATCACCTGTACGGCTGATGAAGCCAACTCGTACGTGTGATGAATGAATCGTATGGGTGAGTCAACAACAGGGGTATATAAAGTCTTATGTTCTTCATTTTAGGTTAAGCCTCTCATTTGCTACACACATTCAGATCTAGTGAGCTCCTCCGATTCTCTCTCAGTCCAAATCACCCAGGTGGTGAATAATAGCTCTAGGTGTTGATCTAATCACACTTGATTTAGATGTGGTTTGACTAAATTAATCAAAAAAAAAACTTAACCTATTCACTAGAGGGTTTGATTCACTTATTCCGCCATTGGGTGAGTTAAATCTGTTGATTTCTAAGTTCCTAGTCATATTTCATCACCTTCTATTCTTTTCCCCTCAACTCATATTTTAAAGTATTCACAATATGCTCCATCCAGTTCTGATTCTCGATATGCTTCTAACTTTCATATCGATCATTCTTCTTTTTCATCTACCGCCGGAAGAATCTATTTACTTCTACTATACTCTTGGGTTTATAGTGTTTCTAGTTCTCCCGTATTTTTATATTGCTATATGCATTGATATATATGGTTTATAATTTCTGGTTTGTCGTTGGGCTTTATATGTTCCCTTATATTTCAAAGTCTCTGCTTCTGTCTTCTATAATCATTATCATTCACAGTTAATGCTCTCTTTTATTTGCTGCAATTTATACCCCAATTTCTATTTCGGAGTTTTGTCCTTTCGTTTCTTCTTCTTGCGATTAAGCACCGCTTGTAATGGTCCAGAATTCACAGATATGAATTTCGGAATGAACATTGTTAATGTTCTAGGAAGGAAATTGTGATGGCATGATCTTGACTTGTCAAATTACTAGAATACCTTGGAAAAGGCCGAATCATCAAGAAATATTTTCTTGATTTTTTAGAGGTTAAATAGAATACAAGAGTCGTATAACATGGCACATGATGATGTTATGATCTGTGAATCATCACGTTCCATTTAGAAACTCAGCATGACTTACTGTAATATAATCACATTGATCAAGTGTCATTATATTATACTAATTCATGCTTCAGTTCCCAACACTACTTCAAAATATTCCTATCTTAAACTTGAATGTTTCAGAATTTAGAAACTAAAACAGTTTCTTTTATGATGTAATACAGATAGCGCGAAGAGGTAAATGATTTCAAATAAGAAAATTAAGAAAATATCTTCAGAAATATGGAGGATATTTATAATGAAATATATGATGATATTTTAGAATTTCTAATATCAGATGATGATGAAGAATATTGTCCGCAGGGGTTTAGAGTCAGGAGCAAGGTATTCGTTAATGACTTCAGCAGGTACTGAATCATTTGGATCCTTTGAAGTCAGGTTCAGTCTTTGTAATTTGCCCACAGCCTCCTTCCTACTTTGCTCAATCCGTTTTCCAGTTCCAAAACTTCTCTTTTTCTGCGCTTTGCCAGCACACTTCATCATTATCATCCAGCTTTTACCGTTTAAAGTCGTTTATAGTTTTTGCTGCTTCATCAGCATTTTTTTCCATTTTCGGAGAACCAATTCGTAGTTCGGAGTGTTTTTCAGAAACTTCACATTCAAATTAAGTCCAGAAGATAGACGTTATATATACACATATAACTGTTGGCGTAGACATGCTGCGAGATTTCAAAATACTGATTGCTAATTCCCAATGATTCGTATGGCAATTCTTATTACAAGATGCGAATGAGTAAATGATGGGGTTTCAATGAATAATTATAATGACTTTTTGGAGAGGCTAAAGTCAAAGGGTAATGAAGTTGTTGGTACATCTGCTAATAATGTGGTGGGATGTAAAAGGTTCCCTGGTAACGATGGTGTATATCTCAAGGTTATAATAAGGTTAGTCTGACTGAAAAGTCGAAGTTGACTTGCTGGAGCTGTGACAAAACTGGCTACTTTGAATAGGAGTCGCAAAGTTATTTTTGCTAATAAATGCCAAAGAATCTGACGCGGATACGTTGTTTAAACTTTTACTTTGGTTTCAAGAGTTTTTTTGGGTACATAACTGTGGGTAACATGTGGTTGGATCATCATCTCGATTGCTCATTATTTGAAGTGTCTTCAGATATTTTCGAAGGGTTTGAACACAGATTGTAATCGTTAATATACATTTGATGTTCTAACACAGTTTTGAAGTCAAAGTATAGCTTTGAAAGATGTAGGAATCTAAAAGTGATGATACCGGTTATATCTCGAATTGAATTCTGAGGTTTCAAAATCAAAATTTGTAATTGGGTTTGAATGAGTATGGTTGTTTTGATCTCTATGAAAGAATGTATATTATTGTGAAAGTAGGAAGTATAGTTGATAATTTGCTTGATCAGATTCGAAGAATGTAACATATTAATTGTGAATTTATATATCTCTCGGGTATTACCTACCCGTTAAAAAAAATTTACAATTAATATTTTGTACAAAAGAATTTTATTACAGTCATTATGAAAATATATATATGTATATTTTCTTCAGATATAACATAGATTTAATGAGTTAATGTTAAATTAAACTCATTTGATTTACGGTTGAAACTAGAATTGAATAATCCCGAAAGGCTTTAAAAAGTACATAACTTTTACGCAGTATTTCTTTAATGACATTGAAATTATGAATCAATACTTCGTTATTTGTTGATGTATGATGTTCGGTTCGTGGAATTCTTGTGAATTTCGCAAAGTACGAATGATGTTATCTGAAAAGTTTCGAGTACATCGATGATGAAAGTGTAAAATCAAATATATACTTGATTTATTATGAATTGGAATTTGTTGAATTGCGACAGAGATTGTAGTTAACGCTGGTTAAGTTGCGGCCGAAGGACGTACATTATTGCATATTTGTACTATGAATTAACCGAGTAGTTAAGATTCACACACAATAGCTTAGCACGGAAAGATTTATTTCAAAATATATATATATATATAATATACATATAATTTCTTCAGAGGGAATGAGTTAATTCTTCATAACTCGTTGATACAATATACATGTTATTGATTCGTAATGATGTCCACAGTGATTCTTGAACTGACAGAGTTTGTGATGTTATCGGTGTTGTTGATTCAGATGTTGACTGTACTGACGATGCTGGTAACGCTGACGGTACTGTTGATGCTGTTGGTAAAGCAAGTTTAGCTTGTTAATCACACACCATTTTTGTCAGGGTTTCTACTCTTCCTTCTATCATTTTTGGTTCGCTTAACTGATTTATAGTTAGGGCTAGATTAGATAATCTCTAAGACTTTAGAGATTACATAATCGCCGCGGAATGTTTCTCCAATGAAGTTATGAATTAATACTTCGTCAGTTATTGTTGTTGGTACTCCTGGGTATCTATGGTGCGTATGACGTTGATGCTCGTGGGACAGATTGTGAAGTTGAGGTTTACGACGCGGTTGTGGTTGGAGGTGGTAATGGTACTGTTGGCGTTGATGATGGTGGTACTGGTTATGCTGCTGGTGCTGCTGCTGGTGCTGGTAATTTCTGCACCATATTCTCCAAAGCTACTACCCGAGCGCGAAGCTCGTTGACTTCTTCTATTACACCGGGGTGATTGTCAGTTCGGACGAGCGGATAAATAAAATCTAGAATTTGATGGAGTATATAATCGTGACGAGATACTCTAGAAATGAGAGAGAAAATGGTGTTTCGGACAGGTTCGCCGGTAAGTGCTTCAGGTTCTTCGTCAAGAGGGCAATGTGGTGGATGGAAAGGATCGCCTTCTTCTTGTCTCCAATGATTGAGGAGACTACGAACCCATCCCCAATTCATCCAGAATAGATGATGACTGATTGGTTGATCCATTCCGGTCACACTGCTTTCGGAGCTTGAGTGAGATTCCATTTCAGAATCCGAGTGACTTGAACTGATGACAACTTCCATTTCGTACGATTGGATAAAGGATTTTTCGATATAAAATGATTTTCCGGCTATCGGGTGGTATTCTATTTACATAGGATATCCATATATGTATATAGATCAAAAGATTTCGTAGATTACGGAGGAATTTACGGAATATGTCAGGCAAAGTTTACAGTAATATATACGATAAGATATGATTTAGCAGATACGCTAAGATATGAATTTTGTCTATACACTACTCATGCAATTAATGTAGCAAGACGTGTCTAGACTAATAATGATAAACAGGTAATTTCCTAAGGATGATAAGCAGATAATTTCCGACTAGAAATGATAAGCAAAACTTTTGACATGCAGACACGGTCGAAGTCCAGACTCACTAATGCATCCTAACGACTTATCAGTTAGACACACTAATGCAGACCTGGTTCGCTAAGACCACCGCTCTGATACCAACTGAAAGGACCCGTTCATATACATTATAAACGATTCATAATAGTTGATTACATCGCGAGGTATTTGACCTCTATATGATACATATTACAAACATTGCATTCGTTTTTAAAAGACAAACTTTCTTTACATCGAAAATTGACAGGCATGCATACCATTTCATAATATCCACTATCCAATTATAAATTAACTTAATAGTAATCTTTGATGAACTCAATGACTCGAATGCAACGTTCTTCGAAATATGCCATGAAATACTCCAAGTAATATCTTTAAAACAAGCAAATGCACAGCGGAAGATTTCTTTTATACCTTAGAATAAACATGCTTTAAAGTGTCAACCAAAAGGTTGGTGAGTTCATTAGTTTATCATAATCATTCATTTCCATCATTTTAATAGACCACAAGAATTTCATTTCCAGTTCTCATAAATATACGTCCCATGCATAGAGACAAAAATAATCATTCATATGGATTGAACACCTGGTAACCGACATTAACAATATGCATATAAGAATATCCCCATCATTCCGGGATCCTCCTTCGGACATGATATAAATTTCGAAGTACTAAAGCATCCGGTACTTTGGATGGGGTTTGTTAGGCCCAATAGATCTATCTTTAGAATTCGCGTCAATTAGGGTGTCTATTCCCTAATTCTTAGATTACCAGACTTAATAAAAAGGGGCATATTCGATTTCGATAATTCAACCATAGAATGTAGTTTCAATTACTTGTGTCTATTTCGTCAAACATTTATAAAAGTGCATTTATTCTCAGTCCCAAAAATATAAAGGGTAAAAAGGCAAATGAAACTCACCATACTGTATTTCGTAGTAAAAATACATATAACGTCATTGAACAAGTGCAAGGTTGGCCTCGGATTCACGAACCTAAATTAATTATATATATTTATGTGTTGGTCAATATTTGTCTAACAAATTAGGTCAAGTCATAATGTACCACAATCCTAATGCTCGAGACTAATATGCAAAAGTCAACAAAAGTAAATTTGACTCAAAATAATTTTAAAAAATCTATACATGATTAATATATAGTTTAAATATCGTCCTTTTATATTTTTAAATATTTTTAAAAGATTTATTAGAGTAAATAATATAATTTATTTATTAATAAATAAAATTTTATATTAAATTTATATAATAAAATATACTTTTATATATATTAAGTAATAAAATTTATAGGGTTTATTTAATATCATAAAGATAATATGATAGGTATTATTAAAGTAAGTTATTACACGTAATAAAATATGTTTGTATCACATATTTATTTGATAAAATAATATCTATAATGATAGTAAGTAAAAGTTGTATTATTTTGTAATAATAATTATTATTATAAAAATATCAATATTTATAATTACTAAGATGACATTATGATAAAACGATAATTCTAATTATGATAACTTTAATATTTACGATAATTTTTTTTAATATTATCTTTAAAATAATAATTCTATTTAAAATAATAATAATAATGATATTTTATAGTAACAATGACATTTCTATTAAAATGATAATTTTTGTTAAAATGATAGTTTTAATACTAACGATACTTTTAATAATAATAGTAATGATAAAAATAATAAGAACGATAATTTTATCTAAATCAATATCTTATAATATTTTAATTTCATCATGATACTCTTACTCATTATTTCCTAATCGTTTCGTTTAATAGCTTTTAATCGTCTTTTATATCGTGTCCATAATAATGATAATAATAGTAATCAAAATAATTAGGTGTTACAAATATTTGTTTTAATTACACTAATATTAATAATGATAGTTACTATAACATTATTAACGATAATAATAATAATTATCTTAATGATAATATAGTAATAATAATAATAACAATAAAAATAACCATTTTTAAATAATGATATATATATTAATAATGATAATAATAATAATAATAATACTAATAATAATAATAATAATAATAATAATAATAATAATAATAATAATAATAATAATAATAATAATAATAATAATAATAATAATAATAATAATAATAATAATTGGATAATAATAATAATACTAATTATAACTTTAACAATAATAACGATAGTAATAAAAAAAAAATTAACAATTTTTAATGATAAATCCCTTTTATTGATAAAGATAATAATAATGATAATAATAAGATAAAACTAGAACGACGATAAAAATGACGATAATAATAATCATTTTTAATAAAAATATCGAAAATTCAATTGATTATAACTTCTAATCAGTTCATCGAAACCATTCGATATCTAAAGGAAAAGTTCTTAATTTTTCGCTAGCTTTCCAAGGACATGCATATCTTATACCTTATCTCAACCGCAAGTGTAACTAATTCAAGATTCAACCTAACCTGTCTAAGGGAAATATCAAAAGTACAAGCATGCATAATCCTAAATACTCGAGCACTAGTCAGGGATACACTATTAGTATGTAAAAGTTAAATTATGAGTACTCACGTATCAATATTGAGATTCAATATTGCAGGAAAGGTACGTAGACGCAACGTAAATGATAAACACTATATTGACCTCGCGAGCATACCCATGAACCATACTCAATCACCTCCACAGCTATAACCCATAATTTCCTTAATCCTATTCTACTCGAAAAACAATTTCGAAATCACTCGGACAGCACTCCGTCATAATATTTTATGTATACTAATAATATCTTGAAATAATACGGAGTAAATATATACATGTAAATCGATTGAGAGAGTTTAGAGAAAAATATTTTCAAGTTTCTATGAAATAATGAAACCTATTGAATTCTATTTATAATAGATTTTTGAATTATTAAAGTGAATTATTAAAGTATGAATTATTAAAGTGAATTATTAAAGTATGAATTATTAAAGTGAATTATTAAAGTATAAATTATTAAAGTGAATTATTAAAGTTAAAGTAAAGTAAAGGTAAAGTTTAAGTATAGTAAAAGTATAAAACTATGTATGTATAATACGCGTATAAATATATATAATATTAATTTAAATCGTTATATATATTTAATAAAATAAAATATAAATATTATTATCTTTATCATACAAGTTAAGTAATGAGTTGTCAAAAGTGGTTCTAGATATTTATAAAAGTTATATACGTTTTAATAATAAAGTTCTTTTTAAACTGAAAACGTTTTTGTACGTTTGAAACTAAATAGATCAATCGAGTCTTTATGAGATTCAATCTTCCACTATCCTTTGTCTAGTTCTCAATGATTGACAATTTGTTCTTATTTATAAATCACTTTACCATTTTTCGAATATTGTTAAAATGGAAAGATTTCTCAAATCAACGTGGGCCTTTCAACAGAGACTTGTAATCATAATTCAATATATTTGATAATTCAATCATTTGATCTTATCTTCTAATTTCATTGATAAACATTTTGAAACAGATACAATCGTATAAAGTATTTAATCTAATATTTTGTTTACGTTTCAAGTTATAATATATATACACATATACATATATAATCATATTCGTTTAATGGTTCGTGAATCGTTGGAACTTGGTCGAGGTTGAATGAATGTATGAACATAGTTTAAAATTCTTGAAATTTAACTTAACAAATATTGCTTATCGTGTCGGAAACATATAAAGATTAAAGTTTAAATTTGGTTGAAAATTTCCGGGTTGTCACATTTCCTGTATTATGATGCCCGTCCATGTTTTTAAAAATAGGATTAGGTAATTTCTTTTCCATTTTATTATTCCCTACTTGTTTTTTTATCTGTGTGAACGTACTAGGGTTTACAGCCGCTATGTGAGCATCGATTGGGTTCAATCTTTCAATCGTTCTATCAGATCGATTTGAATCGTTTCTTTGGTCAATCTGTACGATTCCCTTTCCCTTTCTTATTTCTTTGGTCAATTTTCCTGATGGCAACGATGAACAATGATTATAGTCTATAGACTTTTCTTGTTCCATCGATTTGAATAAGGGATTCGTAATATTTGTGTTCATTTTATCTCTTTCTGGTGCTATTGATCGAGAATAAGGATATAATCCTTCTTCTCCGATCATTTGCAAGTAACTAAATTGATTTTGAGTATTAAAGTCAATCGATTTTGGGACCAGATTTGGGTTTCCCTTTTTCGTTTGAACAAAAGGGTTAACAAAATTGGGGTTTGACCCTTACCCATTTGGTCGATTTATGTAATTGTAAAAAGAGATTTGGAGTACCTCTTGTCACCTTCTGTGATGTTCGACCTTTTTTCTGGTTAAGCTCTATGCTGCCGTTGCAGGTGACCTTCCGGTTGCCGCCGGCCGTATCTGCTACCGCCGTCACCATTCTGTCATGTCTCTGTTTGCTATACCATTCTGGATAACCGATTAATTCAAAGCATTGAATTATTGTATGTCTAGATACACTACAATATATACACATTGCTTGTTCTTGTGATTGAGAGTGGTTTGCAATGGTGGTTTCTTTTTTGGTGATGGAAGGTGACGGATGACAGAGAGCTTCCAGGTAACTTGTTATTTGATGGTTAGCTAACTGATCACATTTGGGTTTTGAGTTGTTGACAGAGTTACCGTCATATTTTGACATGGTAACTTAGTTCAAGCAGCTGAGTTTCTGTTTCAAATTTATTGGGCTACCGTCAATTCTTGACATGGCAGCTCAATTCGGTAGATGATTGAAGCTAAAACGTGTGTATTGATCTCAAGATCTACACCGTAAGCTCTGATACCATGTTAAGATTGCAAGAGTTAACAGATTATAATGATCAGTTTATGTATGAACTTGTATTGATATAATCAGATAATTCTTTTTACAATTACAAGTGGTTTATATAAAGGCTATTCCTAACAGCTAATTCTATTTAGGGAATGGATCCAAATAAGCTTTGGAACCCCCTTTACAATAATGGAAAAAAGCTGTTATTTATGCAGGCCTTGTATACGTTGAGATTCCTGCTTCTGTTACCTTGTGACTTGCTAAATCTGGAGATGATGAAGGTCAACCCTTCTGATCCTAATCAAACTTTAACCAAAACAGGAAAGTAATTTTATTTGGTTCTGTATTTTAACATCTTAGACCATTTGTGTGGTGATTGAGCGTTTCTAATTGTGATTGATGTGTTAAAGTTATTAGAATAGAATATTAGTACTCCGTATAAAAATATTAAGATTACTGTTACTCTATTGTAGAGATTAGTTCAACCTATTAGAGCCCCATTGTACTCTATAGATATTATATCAATAATAGATAATAACAACTTAAACGGTTTTCGTTATTCTACATGGTATCAGAAGTTTATGGTTCATACTGTTCTCTTCCTTTCTTTCTTTACCATCGCCACCACTGAAAAAGGTTTGCCACCACTGAAAACGATTTGATGTCCCGACCACCAAAAACTGTTTGCAGTCGCTGTTTTCGTAAATGGTTTGACGTCGCCACCACCTAAAACAGTGGCGACCGCTTTCTTGCATTCTCTCTTTGCATTCCCTCACGAATCTACAATTATATCATTTAATGTCCATTAATTTTTTCTTAATCCTTAATATCAACGCATTCTTGAGTTTTTACTTGTTATCACTGCAACACATATACTCATTTAAAAAAAATTAGCCTTTATTTCTAGTTACATTTCATATAATTTTTCAATTTCTTTCAAAAATATCACTTATAAATTCTTTTATTTACCATATATCTTTCAAAAATCTTTGAATATATATATATATATATATACACATATATATATATATATACATATATATATATATATATATATATATATATATGAATGATAGATATAAATGATTTAAATAGATAAATAGTAGATATACATATGTATGTAGATAATGATGGATCGAATATGAATTTCACTGTAAACAATACAGAAACAAAACATAACTGGTTATTACCACCATACGCAAACTCCATCGTCAGAAGTCATAGACCGTCTTTAAAGTAATCATCCTCTTTTAGATTTTCAAGCACTTCCCTTATATGATCATGTGTATTCTTTGAATGTTCCCCTGATTATCGCGTTGTTTACGGAGCTTAACAACCTGGATTAACCCGGCATGAACTGGAATCAGATAACCTGAAGGAGGTATAGTTGTGTTTTCATATTGCAATTGAGAGTAATCACAAGGGCGAAGAAGGATATTGGCGTCGTCTTCAATGCTTATTTCCCGTGGTTCCATTTTTGTTAGGGTTTGGAGATATAAATGTGTGTGTTCTTATGTTTAAAAATGGTGAAGCTTCTTGCTTGATAAAATGGTTATAGTAAATGATCATATAACTTTTTAGAAGGATAAAATATGATCTTGAAAATCTGGTAAATGTTGGAATATTTTGAAAATGTCAGGAAATCTTGTCCTGAAAATCTGATCTTATCTGGTGCAACTCGCACTACGCACGGAGCAACACACATCATGCTTGGTGCGTGTGCGTGTTGAGGGGTAATTTGGAGTGTAGCCAATAACGATCAAAGCACCACGCACACGAACGAACATGGTGCGGTCAAAGGGCATTTGGGCAATTTGGCAATTTTGAAATTTCAAAGAGATATCGTTAAACACTTGGAATTTGGGGGCATTTCAACTAATTTCCTTTTCTTGGCAGATTTTTAAAATGCCGCTTGGGCTTCGCATATCTGAATCAGACTATAGCAGGTCCAGATTCCCCTAAAATCTCTCAACTCTTAAAGAGTAGAGCTTGAAAAATACGAAGAAAACATGAATGAATTTTTTCTTTACTATATTTGTATTATTATTAATCAAAAGTCAAAGTCAAAGTCAAAGTCAACCTTTACTAGTGAACAACAAATTTCACCAAGTCCACATAATTAACAATCAGATTATACCACATGAAGAGATCACTTACAATCCCTCCAACCCCAACCCCCTAAAACCCATTACCAACAAATAAGTCATCCTCCAAAGCTACAATGACTTGCACCCCCTGCACACAAACTTGTACTTACTCTACATTTTGGCCATTTTTAGAAAGGCGCAACTATATAAAAACAGCCAAATAAATATAAATAAAGAAGAAGAAAAGAAACTTATATCCAACCCATCAAACTGTTTCTTCCAAACATGTTTCTGCATCCAAATTTTGATGCATGAAGTGGTGATTGAAGTGTGCTATGAGTAATGGATTTCTTTTTAAACAATTAATAAAATCATCTTTGCTGATTTTTCCATCACCATCTGTATCAAACAGATGGAACAGCAACTGTATCTGCATAAAATAAATCTACAATTTAGAATACAAAGAATAAATCAAAAAATAATTTTTTATGGTTTTGAATATTTAGAAAACGGTCCACTAACCTCGCTTGAGGTCAACGAGAGAATGGCTGGTCTCACGGAAGATTCAAACTGTTAATCGCGCATAAAAACACATATTAGAACATATATAAGTTATTTCAAGATAATATAAAAGCTAATTAGTATTAGTATTACTTCAGCCAATGATATGTATTGATCTTTGCCTGCATCACTTTCGCAAAAAGCCACTTCGCACGCTCGTCGAAACAATGGTAGCTTCAGAACATGAACAGATCCTACCAAGAACTACATAGCCCAAACGGTAACAACCCTATAAGATTAACGGTAGATACAAAAATCGGACCCAAAAACTGGGTCCCAGTTTTATGATATGATGATGAACGTAAAGATGGGAGCATGGGCGGTGCTAAGAAGGGGCAGCCGGGGTCAGCCGCCCCCAACGATCGCTTTTTTTTTTTTGTATTTATATGTTAAAGTCTGACGTTTAGTGTATTTATATGTTAAAATTTGACGTTTTGACCCCGTTTTTTTGTTTTGTTTTTTTTTTTTTTTTTCCAAATTTATAAGGTTTTGCACCCGTCGAAATAAGAATGACATGACACGTAAAACCCTAGTAGTGTCACTTCATTTATAAGTGGATGGTCATTTATGTCATATCACAGTATTATCTAAGACACATACATATTGATGAGTGAACCGATTTTGGGTTATTTAGAATCTAAAATGGGTAATGATTTTGTTTAGCTAAAAGGGAACATATGAAATGGGTCGAATGTGACCATGAATGGAACCCATAAACTATATCTTGTAGGATTCTTGTTATTTGGTGGATCCCTTTCTTTCAATTTCATACAAACATATATGTGACCCACAAAATGAAGGATGATAAATAAAAACTATGCTTCGTAGTTACCTCTTTAAAGGTTATGAATCCATTCTTGTCGACATCTAGAAATCCAAATATCTGTCACAAGGAAGAAAACTTATATTAATACAGGCATGTTGCTTTTGACACACACAAAAAAATAAAGCAAAAAAAATGAAATGTACAATAATAACATAATAAAGCAAAAATAAAATACCTTTGTAATTTATAGGAATATTGAATAATACTAGTGAATACAAGATTGACATTTAAAAATTAATAACTACATTAATATAAAACCATGAGACAAATGATTATAGAGAAACTGGATGAAGTTGGCTTATGACATGCAAAGCATCTTGATAATATCTGAACAAACAAATATATGTTTTTAAATAATTCTCCTGATTTGAATTGAACCATTAATAGAAGAAGCATGTTGAATTTTTGACCAAAAAAAAAATCAAGAATTGTATTGAAATGTGACATAACATAATAAAGCAAAAAAAAAAAAACACACACACACACACACACATGCATTCATGATTTATAAATATAAATACTACGTAGTAGTGAATACGAGATTGAAATTTAAAAATTAACAATTAATATAAAACGATGAGACAAATTGCTATAGAGAAAGTGGAAGTAGTTGGCTTACTGACATTTTCAGAAAGAATAGAAGGCTTCAATCTTAAAACACTAGTGAAATCTTGATAATTAACGCATCCACTGCAAATTAAATGCAAGTACTAGACTTAAAACGATTCCAGAGCAACACGTTTTATCTAACATAAATACAAATTTATATAGACGATTTCATAGCAATATACCTGCTATCTGGTTTCATTGCAAGAAATCGGTCCAAAAAGTCTACAGCTTCTGAAGTGGTTAAGTGACATAGCTGAAAAGCAATAATAATCACCACGATAAAAAAATAAGTATAAATATAAATAAATAATAATATAAATATAAATAAATAATAATATAAATATAAATACTTATTATCAAAAGAAAGCATTGGTAGGTTTATACTTAAATGTCATTTTTCCCTTTAGAATTGCAATGATTTCCCAAACTACCCTATAAAAATAGTAACTTCTAACATTACCTATTTTATTCATCGTTAAAAATTTGTTTATTTTATGTTTTTTGGTTGATAAGATACTTGAAGGTGGTTAAAGGGTAATATAAGACGATAGAAAATAGTCAAACACTTCTATTGAACTATATTTGAGAGTCAGGCACATGATAAGATAAACTGGGGGGAAAAAAAAACACTTAAAACTCACTTTTTGAACTTTTGCCATTTCAACCATATAGGGTGCAAAACTTTCCTGCGAAAAAAAAACAAAATATGATTCAATTTATAATATATATATAGAAGATATATAGATATAATACTATCACTATCACGAGTACAAGACTAACCAACTTGAAATAGTCAAAATATTGTCAAACCATTATATGACCGATTACAATAAAATATTGACGTCGATATTGATCTATATATTAAACAACCCAGAGTTTGCACATGCAAAAAAAAAAAAAAAAAAAATTTGATTGAATTCCTCTATACTAATAAATTTAAAAGACAAGCTTGTGGAAAAACGTCCTCTTTTTGCTTACTGTCCAATTTTATCCTTAAAAAGGACATTATATTCGAATACTTTGGACACAAAAACATAGCATCAATCTTTCTAACTCACACAAATTATTACACTCAAATGAACGGTAAAATGAATTATATATTTGTATCTCATAGGGTTAAGTGCATGGGAATGCATTTAACTACAGTCTGATATTCATAGCGTGTACCTAACTACTCTGGCACAAGGTTAAAGAACACGTGAGACGGAGACGAGTCGATCAGGACCTTGAAAGGTCAAGTCGGTCAAGACGGATGTTGACCAACATTGACTTTTAAATATAAATATACTAAATATAAATATTTCAAACATCGATATTTTAAACATAAATATTTTAAAAAGAAAAATTTACAAATAAGATGATGCGGTGTTAGTTTAAATAAACATATAGGTATTTTTATAATGTTTTCTACAATTAAAGTTATTTATTAATTTAGCTTTAGGAGATACTATGTAAATCGAGTTAATTTCCAGCTAACTTTTAAATGGGCTTGGGATTTTCATCTACACTAGAACAAGGCCAGACAAAAAGCCAACTTCTGAACGATGTTTTGACCGTTGCCCGACTTATTAAACGTTTTTCTTCAAATCGGGATAGGCTAGTCACCAAACCGCCGCATCGGCCGCCTCAACCGCCATTTGCAACCATGCTCGGGCGTACATTGTATGCAAGAAATTTGTTATCTTTTACCATTGTTTGTATTTTGGTGACATGTCGACTTGTAAAGATGCCACGTGACACCTTATATCACCACAATACAACGGCAATAAATAACAAGTTTTTCATACATATAATATGCCTGAGTAGTTAGGTACATCAGAACTAGGTTAAGTACATTCACAAGCACTAAAACCATATCTCATAACCAGCGACGGAACTTGAACTCGGATACAGGTGGGGCGAGTGTAAAATTTTTTTTATTCTTTCATAGTCAGCAGAGACGAACATTAAAAAAAACCTTATTTTTTAGTAATTTTTTTTTTTAGTGTAAAAATTTTTGTCCCGTAAAATCCAGGGTGGGCGGACACCACCTTTGGGATACCTTAAGTACCGTCACTGCTCATATCATAGCATACATTCTCAAAACATAGTATATATATTCTTCAGTGGTATGCACCATCATATCAAAATTTGTTTTTAATTTTATTTGTTACACTATTTATTTTGCAGGGAATGTGTGGGCATGAATCAGATATATACCTGTCCAGCATCTGCTGCCTTTGAAAGAAGCGCATAATCTGCAAAAGAATGGTGTGTTTGTACAACATTGAGAGCGCACGCCATAGCTTTACCAGTCTACATGAGCACATGTGTAATTAAACATAAATTTAAGATCTTATCGTTTTAGTCATTTATATTTTTACATTGTGGTGGAGATTTTATGAGTATGACCAAATTTGTTTTATATATAGTTGCATATTCATTATTTAAAATTGTAAAGCAAATCACAATTAACCATCTTTAACAAAGAAACTATATAGTTTGAAATCAAGAAGCAAACTAACCCTCTCAGCAAAACGCGCAGCGCTTTCTTTCTGATGTTGTGAGGGTGTAATCACCGGAAGATATTCAACCTGATTTTTCAAACAATATAAAAAACTAAATTTGTAAAAAATAAAAAAAAAATAAAAATAAAAACTATATTGGAGTTGTAAGTACATAAAAAAACTACATTGGAGTTATAGGTACATAAAACGATATAAAAAACAAATTTGTGAAAAGAAAAATATATTGAAGTTATAAGTACACAAATTAGTTACAAACAAGCATACCTCCATAAAATTGTGGAATTGCATGAACATTCTAAACATGAGTGTGGCTAGAGCAATATGACCCCTATAACAAGTAACGCAACATTTAAATATCATATACACAATAATTAATTAATTCAATTATATGAGACTTGGTTTTATACCACGATTGATCGAAATGTACATGAGGATATCGGATGACGACTGGTTGTATGGGATAACCAGAAATAAACGCACCAAGTTGGAACGAAATAAGCTGCCTTCCGTTTGTCGTTGTACCCTCAGGAAACAAAAGTACTCTAGGATATTTATTGCTTGATGCCTTCCTCTGTTTTTAGGTCCTTGAAAACAAACATCTGTATCAAATTGCTTATGTATTGATAGAATGCAAGAATTCTATTTTCCAAGTACTTATCAACAAACAAAATACAAATGTACTTTTAATGAAGTCGAAATATAAATTTTGGGTTCACTGACCTTTGAGGCATCACAAAAAGTAAATTAAAAAAAATAAAAAAAATATGCTTGCCTAACTGGTGGATCCAAGATTTTCTAACGGGGTATGCACTACCATAAGTGTAAAAAAGGGTGCTTTTTGTGTTTTTACATTGCAAAACATTACAAAAAAGGCATGTTTGTGGTATGTAGGTGAAATTGTAAATGTCCATCGATGCAGATAGGATAGGTCTACCATACATTGCATATAACTTTAGAACACACCGTTAAATAAGTACAAATAAAATAATTATGTGGACCAACAGCTTGTTTTAAATAAAGGTTGGCATATAGGTAACTTTAACTTAGATAATTTCTAAATAAAGAAATGTTTCAATTTGTATGGGACTATCTCATAATTGCAATTTTCATGAAATAAATATTATTTAGCAAGGATGTTTATTTACATCAGTATACTTTTTCTAGATACCTCAAAGTACTCTAAAGGAATAACTGACCAATATAGCCCAAATTGTCATTTTATTTTCAACACATAACAAGAAACCACCCGCAAAAGATGGGGACTAGCACTTGTCACTAACATTATAAATTGTGTGATATTCTACCAATTTTACGTTAAAATGTAGTCTTCACAGAAACATAAAATTGAAAGCTTGAACACAATTAGTATTTTACATAATCGTTAAATAACAGATTTGTGTAATTGAAAAATAAGGAACGGAGGCTTGTTACCTTTATTTCATTTACAGCATGCTTCCGTGATTGATATGAGAATCGATTCACATATATCACCTAAAAAGTTATCATAAATAAAAAAATCAGAATTATATGGGACAAGTCAAGATATCTACCATATAACCACTAAAAGATAATTCAAATATATTTATGTTATACTAATTGAAAATTTCATTTACCTGCATAGCTCTAATTATGACTCCAACAAAAGGCATTGAATCATGGGACTCGGATGCAACAATCGTTGGAGACGATTCGTAGAAAAAGAATATTGGGTCAATGTATGATACATGATTAGATACAATAATAGGAGCAGTGTCCCTTGAAGCAGGCTTCCCTTTTCGTTTAATCCAATGGTAGCTGCATCATTTAAAAGAAAAAAATGTAATAATCAAAATCAATTCATTACACTAAACTAAGTTTTTCGTCCACAAAAATATCAATTTCAAAGAATTTTTCGAATAGAATAAGCTATACAAAAGACATCTTCACATTTTTCATTTAAATTTTGGTTTGAAAACAAATTACATGACTAATACTAAATTTCCCAAATTGGTGGAAACACATAAGCAAATCAAAATACAAACACAAATGCAAATACAATAACTTTATATAATAATTATATATATAAAAAAAAATCATTTGATCTTACCCAAATGAAAAAAGTATCCCTCTTGCACACAATCGTGTAATCCACATAACTCTACATCTCCATTTAGGCATTGGATTCTGTTTATCTTTCCAACCATGTAATGCAAAATTTGTAGCACCATACCCAACTATCAAACACAACAAAAACAACACAAGCCTAACCAAAACTATAGGCAATATAACCAACATCTTGACCCATTCATACAACCCTTCAATATTTGGTGTTGTATTTCTAAACGGATCCACCGTGGTTGACCCGGGAGCTTCAATTCCATCGGACCCAATAATCCCATACGGGTTTTCTTCACTTCTTACATACCCATCATTAATATCCAATTGGGTGTCATTCAAAATTGAAACTTGATTTGTGGGTGTTGCAAATTGAGGAGAACCCAGTTGATCATTGATGGTTAAGATGTGATGAGACGGAGAGTTGTCATCGGTGTGTGTTACGCCGGCGCCGGCGATAGAATGTATTAAAGGTCGTCGGAGATCGGTGGCCGGAGACATTGTTGGAAGGTCATCAAATGGTGCCAGTCAAAAAGTTTAAAGAAATAATTAAAGAAAAAAGAATGGATTAAGAAAAGAGAGTGAAATGGTCAGATTTTATTTTAGGACACAAATGAGTATTTTTCTTTAGAGGTATTTTAAAATTTAAAATGTGATTAATTAATGGTTGTGGTTTATTTGGAAGTTTTTGTATTTTGTTATTAATTATTAATCCTATAGTATCACTCAAGGAATGAGAATCTTTATTTAATGAATGTCATTTTTTTTTTTTTTTTTTTTTTTTTGGCGAAAAGATAATATATTAAATAAACCTTCATCAGAACGATGAAGAAAAAACATAATACAATGAGATAGGCTTGATAGCCCAAAATGAAAGACGTAAATTGAAAGAAACATCGAAAAAATTCCGAAAGAAGCCACAAGGCCCAACATGACTAGACATAGAAGCCCACACGCTTTTGGACAGACTTGGAACAGGGCTGAGCACTTAAAATGAAGCCCATCTGTTATGGAGCCCAACTTGCAGAGTCACCAGCTGACAAGTGGCCCACCACTGTTTACTGGGCTTTGCAGCCCGAAAAGCAGCCCAACAAAACAGAAAAACTAACAGGCCGCCTAAACTTGAAAGATTGAATCACTGACAAGATAGCATCAGAAAAACCTGAAAACGAAACGAATAATTGAGAAGATAGAAATCTTCAGATGAAACACGAAGAAACCCAATTCCAATCGAGGCAAAGGCTCGATATGATTGAACGGCGCCCAAAATTAGGCTAGGTGAAAGAAACAGAGAGAATGAACGAGAGCAGGGAATGAAGACAACCGTGCTGAGGAAAAATGTTGAGAAAAAAGAGGCGAAAAATTGGAAGGAACCTAGTCTCATGAAATAGGCTTCTTAACCGGTGTAACATCATCATCCGTCATATTGTCCATAAACACTCCAAAATTATGCAATTCTTCTCTATAAGTAAGTTTTTTTGCCCCAAATTGTTTACCGTTAATTGTGGTCATTTTGAAAGAAGACTCTTGCCCAACCACATGATAGATTTCACTATCCGTATCAAATATAGTTGAATTGTTAGGAACTTGATCAACCCAACTATTACCTTGAGGTTTCAATTTGTGTCCATTGCTATCATCTTTTGAAAGAGTAACAGGATCTTTCTCATTGGCGATGGGTATACAACGAGTCTTAAGTTTTTCGCATGATTCTTTACAGCTTTTGCCCAAACATTGATCAGAAATGTTGTTCTTAGATTTGTCAATTTCAGAATTTAAATGCGTACATTTACAAGTATAACCTCAAGGTTTGACCTTTTTTATGGTAGATATCTTAGACTGTTTCTAACCGTGGCGGTGATGTCAAAGCAAGTTATGTACTATTTGGTGATGTGGCAACGTCAAGAGATGAAGTTAAATAAAGGGGAGGGTTAAATTTGTGAATGGATGATGTGGTAAAATATTATTGCTATTTGAGTATAAAATATATTAATTAATAATATGTAAAAATATTCGAAAAAATCTCATTGGCTGAAACACATTTGACACACCAGTTAAATTCTTAACTGACACGTCAAGGGCGTCAAAAAAGTGCCACATCGAAATCCACCTCATCTGACGCCACTTTTTCACGCTGGGTTAAAACCAGCCTTACAACTAAATATCCTTGACCCTTTGGTTATTCTTTTTTGTACACAACATTATCGTACTTAATTGTATGTATGCTTTGTTTTTTTTTAGGCTATAATTTTTTTATAAATAAAATCAATACAATGTCTTTCTTTTTCTCCCTCTCTAACCGAAGTCTTAATCCATCATCAAAAAATTTAAAATAAAAAAAAACTCTTTAATGACTGTATAAATACTCTTTCGTTAAAACTTTAAGAGTGAACTTGTATCTCGTCAGTTATGATTAAAGAACTCATTAACCAGTTTACTCAAATAAGTTTACGATCTTGAGTTTATGCTTAACGAACTGAGGAAGATTTCATTTTTCTAAAAAAAAGAAAAAGAAAAACCAGCTCATCACGAGTCGAGCTCGAACTTTTAACATATATCACGAGCCGAGCTCGAGCTAAAATATAAGCTCGAACAGAGCTCGAGCATTGTAAAAATTAAACAATCCGAGCTCGAACACTATCAAGCTTGGACGCGGCTCGTTTACATCCCTAGTTGGAAGCTTCAACTGCATGGATTGGAAATGGAAGAACTTTTAGATGACATAGAAAGGCCAGTTCACGAGTTGTCATTAAAGTCGCCCCGAGGATAATACTTGGAAGTTGTTGTTTCATAGTTCATATGATATGTGTAAGACCCGTTCGTGATTTTAATATTTTAAAAGGGGCATTTTGGATATTTCATGTTGGGACCGGTTTTGTGGCTATAAATATGGCCAAAACCTTATCTTATCATCATTTTCACATCCACACAATCCTCTCATCTTTCTAGAGTGAGAAAGCTCCATTTTTTTAGAAAGATAAAGCTTGGATTGGAGAAGAGGGAGTTTGAATCTCTTCAAGGTGCAAGAGTTAATGTTGTTCATCTCCCTTCTAGCTACGTTTTGATGGTGATGGTAAGTTCTAGCTCCGATTTTTAATTGTTTGATTCTTGTTTGGGTTAGGGTTTGAGTTGATGATGAGTTATAGAACCCATTTCTTATGAAATTTGGGGGTTTTGGTGTAATCTTGTGGTTATTAACCCTAATATGGTGGGATTAGGGTTTAATGACGAATTTGGGTGTATTTGTCTTTGATTTAAGTGATAGTCACTAGATTGGAGGAGTATTGGTGATTTTGGTGTTCATAAAAACAAGTTTGAAGTCATGCACACAAGGTGTTTGATGAAATGCCTCAAAGAGGTGAAGTTGTTGTGGATGTCTAGGTTTATGATCTAAAGTCAACCTTTGATAGTGTTGTTAATCAATTTGTGGTATGGTGGTGATTTGGGTGTGTTAAAGAGTTTGATTTTGGTCAAAATTGGATGTTGACTTGGTTTGGTGTCAAAATGAGTTTTGGTGAATCAAGTATGTAAATACTTGATTTAGGTGTTAATTGGTGTTTTCGAAATATAATCACTAGTCGTTAGTGGATTTGGGCGTTTTGTGACTTTTGTCAAAATGGGTAAATTGACTTGGGTCGAATTTGGTAATGACACTAAGTTTGGATTAAATGGGCGTTCAACACTTTTGTTAAGTGTTAAATGGCATTTTTGAATGAAAGTAATCGTGGAAAGTGATTTTGGGTTAAAATGATATTTTTAACATAAGTCAAACGTGGTCAAAAGCAATATGGGTCAATATTGCACGTGTTGGGGTTTTGGTGTAATTGGCGTTTGAAATGATTACTACCTAAGTAGTAATTTAGTGTTAAGACCTAGGTTTGGTCTAATTGGGGTAAAGTATGATTTGGGTTTAATTGTACTTTGTTGTGTTGGTTTGAATTACCACCCGAAGTGGTAATTGGTTTGTGTCCATTAGGTGTTAAATGGGCGGATTTTGGCGAGCAAGGTATGATCCCTCGGCTAAGGGATGTTTGTGTCGAGTTCTCTTTTAGAGAATGGCTATTTATGTGTATATTGTACCTATGTGTGATATAAGTGGTTACTTGCTCGGATTTAATGACAAAGATCATGTTGTACATGACTTGTGCGGGCATTCCAAGGTGAGTGGAATAATTATGTGTGTACGTATATAATGTATTTATTTGTGTAGCATGAAATGTGGGATAGTCGCGGTGTTTACGACACCATATTCTACGTAACGAGTGGGATTATCGCGGTGTTCAAGACACCACTCATTGGTTTGATTGACATGTGGGATAGTCGCGGTGTTTAAGACACCACATTGTCATGGGAGTGGGATTTGTCGCGGTGTTCAAGACACCACTCATGGGTTTGATTGACATGTGGGTTAGTCGCGGTGTTTAAGACACCACATTATCATGGGGGTGAGTTAGTCGCGGTGTTTAAGATATCACCCGGGGAATTAGTGATTACGCGGTGATTAAGTACAATAATGGATGTTATGAACTCCGATGGCCTTTCGTGAGTACCGTTCCCTTGTACGATTGGTTAACCATGGTTGTGTGAATTTTGTATTAGCATATTAAATTGTGAACTATATGCTATTGGTGTTGCTAGCTTATTGTGAATTGCGAATATTAGTTTATGCATGATGTTTGCATGGTTGTTGAATTGCTAGCTTGTATGCGGTATTGTGTAAGTGATTGCAAGTAAGTAGATTATATATGTATATGTATAATTATTGCATTCAATAAGCGTTAGTTTACCCTTCTCGTTGTTTACCTTTTTACAGGTATTGTGATTGTGAAGCTAGCTAGTTGTTAGACTAGAAGCGTAGGAGCATTTGGGCTCGATGGGGCAGCTTTCGGATATTTGGATGCGGTTTGGGGATTTGGTAGCCCCCGGGATTATGCTCTTGGTATCGGGTTGGGTTGTAGAGTCATAACTCGTCTAAATGTATATTTGGGTCAAAATTACACCGTTTGGTTGTATGGGTTGTTAAAACCTTTTTGTAAACTCAAATAGATCAAAAGTTTCACCTGGAAGTTTTAATGAGAAAGGTGTCACCTGAAAGTTTCACCTGAAAGTTTAGTGTCGCCTGAAAGTTCACCTGAAAGTTTAGTGTCACCTGAAAGTTTAGCGTCACCTGAAAGTCCACCTGAAAGTTCACCTGGAAGTTTACCTGAAAGTTATTTGAAAAAATGCTTCGTTTTTGGTAAACGGTTTTGGGGTCGTTACAAGTTGTATCAGAGCATAGTCTAAGGGAATTAGGTGGCCTTGGAGTAGGTGCCTAGTCTTAGACTTATTGACAGTGGTGCGTTATTTGCGGGACTTGTAGTGTCACACCCCCAAATAGGGCCTGGGGTATTTGTGACTAATTATATCAAATCACAGTTGTATAAACGAGAACTACTCTATATGAGACGTTTTATTGAGTTTTGCAGCGGAAGATAAAGAGATTACATTTTATTTAGAACATTAAATGCTCTTTAATTGATATGATATGTAATGAAGACTCCAAGCATAGCAAGCAATCATCATCAAAGCAGCAGATATACAGCGGAAGCAATATTTAAGTACCTGCGAATAAACATGCTTAAAAAGTCAACACGAGGTTGAGTGAGTACATAGGTTTATCATAAATCAATATTTCATTATAGCATTAGACCACAAGATTTCAGTTTAAAGTTGATTGATACCCATCATATCAATCGAAAGAGTTACTGTTTGTAATATCGCGACTAAACAAAAGTTACCCTGTGACACCTTGTACTGTCAGTGTCGTTGAATCATTATTATGTATCCAAAGACCAACGGTCAAATGGACAGAGACGTCACTCTCAGTAGCGCTACTCACAATAACTAAGCTTGCATCTTATACCTCAGCAATTAACGATATTACGGCAGGGATTTAGCATGACAATGCACGTATATAGCATAAAAGTTTGAGTACTTGTGTCTAACGTGTAAAACAGTTATAAAAGTTGCGCATGTATTCTCAGCCCAAAAATATATATAAAAAGGGAGCTATGAAAACTCACGATACGATATGATAGTTTGTAGTAATTATGCGTTTGACGGCACTGAACAAGTGCAGAGTTGACCTCGAATTCACGAACCTATAGCAGTTGTATATTTATTAATACATATAATTAATATGTAATAATAATCAAACTAGTTAATGTATTTGCTTATTTAATTTAGTAATATATTTGTTACTTCAAAGGTTATATATATTTATTTTGTATTTGGATATTTATACATATAGTTATATTAATACATATATATCTTTATAATTTGTATTATACTGTTAAATCAAAAATTTGCTATATGTGAATATTTATGTAAACATGTTATTAGGTTTAATATATAATGTATATGCAATATTAATATAGTTATAGTATATGTAATAAGTATATTTTTTATATACAAAATATTTCTTTAAAATGTTAGTTTTGAAAATAATGGTTTACTAATAATAATAATAATAATAATAATAATAATAATAATAATAATAATAATAATAATAATAATAATAATAATAATAATAATAATAATAATAATAATAATAATAATAATAATAATAATAATAATAATAATAATGATAATATTGGTTATGTTAATGGTAATAATAATAATAATAATAATAATAATGATGATGATTATAATAATAATAATAATAATAATAATAATAATAATAATAATAATAATAATAATAATAATAATACTAATAGTAATAATGATAACTAATACTTTTTCAATAATAATAATTATAATACTTTGTAACAATGATAGTAATAATACTAATACTTATCAAAATAATAATAATAATAATAATAATAATAATAATAATAATAATAATAATAATAATAATAATAATAATAATAATAATAATAATAATAATAATAATAATAATAATAATAATAATAATAATAAAGAGCTACCTTAAAAGAGTCCTTAACAAAAATAATGCCACGCCCAGGACTCGAACCTGTGACCTCCCGCTAACTCACAAACACTTATAACCCTCCCTCTGTTCCTGCTTTTCTGATTAAAACCCGTATATATTTTATTTAACCCCAATTATCGTGTACCATATCTTCTTCTTCTGACCACCTTAATCGACCCAGAAGTCAATTAATCAATAACAACAACTAATTTATTTGTTTAAAACTTGCAGTGAAACAAACACGATCTTTGTTAAAAATAAATTAGAATCGACAGAATACAAAAAAAAAAAAAAAAAAAAATTAACAACCTGTGTAGTTCGTGAAGAACATGAAATTGATTTTTGAGATTGAGTTGTTTTGAGACCTCGATTCCTTCACGAAATATTTTCTAAATCACTCCTAAAAACTTTCTATATCCTCAATTGAACATGAAACGTAACATGTAACTTGAATTTGATTCAACTTCATTCGGTTTGACTTTTTATTTTCGATATTTGACTCGCAAATTCGAATTCAATATAACGAATTGAAGGTTCAAACTTTTCAGATAGATTAACTAGACAATTCCTAACCAAACTGCAATTATAGATTTTTAAATTTAAAAAGAAATCAAGGTTTTGAATTTTTTTTATCAAGAACGGAGGTACTTGGTTCGTTTTTTTTTTCTGTTTCCATTAACGAATTAGATTATATAAAGGGTGAGTACACGATGGATACAGTCACAAGAATTGAGTGCTGGTTGGTTGTAGTGATTGTTGATGTCGAATTGTAACCAACTTAATCAAGATAATCGAATTAATAAACATAAAACAGATTTAAGATCAGTTTAATAAAATTTATAATCAGTTAGTGACATAACCTAACTAAACCCACTTATACTTAATTTAATATTGGTATTTAATTAATAATAATAATTAATGATATTAATAATAATAATAATAATAATTATATTAATAATAATAATAATACTTTTAATTTTATTAATAATGATAATTAATAATAATAATAATAAGTATAACAATAATAATAATAATATTAGTAATAATAATACTAGTAATGATAATACTAATAATAATAATAATTTAAATCATATAATAAATGATAATAATAATAATTTTGATAGTAATAATATTAATAATAATGACAATACTGATAATGATAATGATAATTGCAAACAATAATAATTAATGATACTATTGTTAATTACTATATTAATAATAATAATAATATTAATATAATAAATTAATACTAATGCATTATTATTTACGAATAATTGTTCCTGAATCGTCGGAATTGGTCGAAAGGTAATTGAGTTCATGAAAACAGTTTAAAATTTTGATACGCATGATAACATATTATGCTTAATGTGTCGAATTCATATAAAGATTAGGTTTAATTTTAGTCGTAAATTTCCGGGTTATTACAGTACCTACCCGTTAAAGAAATTTCATCCCGAAATTTGATTGAGATCGTCATGGCTGACGATAAATATGTTTTCATGATGGATACGTGTTGTAAATTAGAGTTTTATCATCAATAAGTAATATTGATAAAATAATTTGATTACAGAAAGAGTATAAACGAAGCTATCGTAAAAGATTGAAATGAGAAAATTAAATGTTCGCCTTAACTTTTAATATAGTTAAAGTTGATTTCCGGAATTCAAGGAATTAAAGAAAATCTTTATAATCTTTATAAGATGTGATTTTCCGGTAATTAAGGAATTTGAGATTTTCTTTGATTAAATGCGGTAAATTGCCTCGATTGATGTGTCTGGAATTTTTGCTATAAATTAGCTTCTTCCGTTTCATTATCTTCACCACTTCTATACTTTCTTTCCTCAATTCATACTTCCAAAAGATTTGTTAATATGTTTAATCCAGTTCTTGTTCTTGACCTTATATTGGTTATCGCCACAATCTTCCTTCTTTTCCAACTCCCACCTGAGGAGTCTGTTTACTTCTATTATGCTCTAGGATTTATTGTATTTTTAGTTCTCCCGTGTCTTTATATTGCTATACGCATTGATATACATGGTTTGTAATTTCTGTGTCGTTATCGGCTTTATATTTTTCCCATATATGTCGAATCTTCATGCTTTTGTAAAGTAAGTAACGGTCCAGAATTCGTAGGTATGAAGTTTCGAATGATCATAATATATAAAGTAGAAAGAAAAGGTAATAGCACGATTTGATTTTTCAAATTACCAGAATATATGGAAAAGACCGAGTCATCAAGAAAAATATTTTCTTGATATGTTTAGAGGTTAAATACAATGTAAGAGTTGTGTAACATGGCAAATGATGATTATAAAGTCTATGAATCATCATCTTCCATTAAAAATTTAGCATGACTTACTATAATATAATCACGTTGGCCTGACGTCATTATATTATACTAACTCATGCTTCAATTCCCAACACTTCTTCAAAACATTTATAATTTAAACTTGAATTTTACAGAATATAGAAACTAGTACAGTTTCCTTTATGATGTAATAAAGATATCGCAAAGAGATAATTAATTGCGGACAAGAATCGTTATGAAGATATCTTCAGAAATATAGATGATATTTATAAAGAAGGATACGATGATATCTTAGAATTTCTAAGATCGAAGGATGATAAAGAAGATTTGTCCGTAAAGGTTTAGAGTCAGGAGCAAGGTATTCGTTAATGACCTCAGCAGATACTAAATCATTTGGATTCTTTGAAGGCAGGTTTAATCTTTGTGATTTATCCACAGCCTCCTTCATGCTTTGCTCAATCCATTTTCCAGTCCCAAATCTGAGCTTATACCATTCTTTATCATCAAACTTTTGGCCCTTAAGACCTTCTACAATGTTTCCTCTGCATTTAACGCAGCCATATTTGAATCATCGGTTATCAATGGTTTCAAGAAATTTTATTTTTAGATGATTAAACGCTGACTGTAATCGTCAACGGATCTAATGGTTGACGAATAGGCGTTGTTAATTTCAAAAGTAATGAATGATAATTTCGGTGGTTTGATGTGATAATTCATCATAGAATACGAATGAATATGAGAGTCAGAATTGTACAATATAACATATTGATGTGAGATATAAATATTTCTCGGGTATTACCTACCCGTTAAAATATTTTCACAATTATCAGTTTGTACAAAAGAGTTTTAATTACAGTCTTTATGAAAATATACGTACATATATATTTTCCTTCAGATGTAATCATGGATTTAATGAGTTAATATAATATTAAACTCATTTGATTTACGGTTGGAACGAGAATGAATAATCTCCAAAACCTTAGAGATTTCATAATTGTCGCGAAATATTTCGCTAATGAAGTTATGAATCAATACATTCGTCGTTACACTTGATTTATTATGGAATGGAGTTTATTGTGCTGAAGCAGTGATTAACGACTGTTAAGTCATTTAACGAAGGATGTACATCATAGCATATTAGTGATATGAATTAACCAAGTAGTACATACTAGTTAAGATTCACACGTAATAGCTTAGTACGAAAAGATTTATTATTGTTCTAAATCATATATATATATATATATATATATATATATATATATATATATATATATATATATATATATATATATATATATATATATATATATTGTGATGACCCGAAAATTTCGACTAAATTTAAACTTAATCTTAAATGATTAATGACTTCGACACGATAAGCAAAGCCTATGAAGTTGAATCTCAAAATTTTGAACTATTCAATTACCCTTCAGTTGTTCTCAACGATTCGCGAACCATTATATGTAAACAGATACATATATATACTATAACTTGAAAACGTAACAAAGTTTTAATTGCATGATACCGTACATTAAACTTATTGGTTTATATATCTATTTGAATATATATGATTTCAAGTTATTTAGTAAACGATAGTAACATTCGATTATTGATTCGATTGATATTTAGATAAGTTAACTAAAACGTTTAAGATGAACAAGTAAAATACTAATTTGCTACAGTATTTTCAAATTGCTACAGTACCCAAAATGCTACAGTGTTTTCAAAAATCACTATTTGCTACAGTGAAATTGACTTTGCTACAGTGAATTGCTACAGTAAAAAATGACTTTGCTACAGTAGTAACTTTGCTACAGTAACACTATTTCAAAATGAAAATGTATATATTATATATATATTAACAAATAGCGAGACGATGATTTATAGAAGTAAATGACCAAAACATTTGAAAGTTTAAGATATACTATGAGTGGTATAGTTTATGGATAATTTAAGACTATATTTTGACAAAGGTACGTGACACGAAACGTAAAATGCAAGTTTTCTAAAGGTACGAAAGGACATTCGAAAAACTGGAACCGGGACATAAGTCGAGTGATGACGTACGACTTATCGGAACAAAAATTACAAGTCAACTATGCACGTGAATTTAATATAATATATAATTAATTATTTAAATTATATATATTATATTAATATTTTATCATGTCGACAAACAAATGGACAAATGATTCTGAGCTGGAAATTGAGGCCATGCGATGCCCAAAATCCATGCGATCGCATGAGGCAAAATTTCAGGCCAAGTGCTATAAATTCTCGAGTTTTGGCCAGATAAATCACACACACATATATATTATTTTTACTCCGTATTTATTTATTTTATTATTATTATTATTATTATTATTATTAATAATAAGATTATTATTAATCTTATTATTTTTATTATTAGTGTTATTATTTTTGCGATACAAAAATAATAATGTACATAAAATATTACGACGGAGTGCTGTCCAAGTAATTTTTCAAAACGAGTTTCCGAGAAAGCTAGAGCTAAGGAAAATATGAGTTATTGCCAAGGAGGTTATGGGTAATATTCGGGGGTATTTTTGTGAATCAAACCTCGTGCTTATTATCTCCAATGCGTCTACGTGCTTTCCTGCAATATTGTATATCAATATTAAACTGTGAGTTTCATATGATCCCTTTTTCAAATTATATTTTTGGGCTGAGAATACATGCGCAGTTTTATAAACTGTTTTACTAAATGGATACAAATACTAAAACTGATTTTGTGTGAGTTTCATTTGCTCCCTTTTTAATTGCTTTTGCAATCTATATTTTTGGGCTGAGAATACATGCAATTTATTTTAAACGTAATGGATACAAGTACATACTAAATTCTACACTGAGTTTAAACCGAAAATCCCTTAGCTTTGGTAACTAGTAACTGCCAGTTATAAGAACTGGTGGGCGCGAGTAGTAGTATATGGATCCATAGGTCTTGATATCCCCGTCCGAGCTAGAGCACTAGCCTTTTAACGGACGTATGCTATTTGAGAAGCGTACACGTTGGTTTGCGTGTATTATTAAGATGATTATACAAAGGGTACAAATTATATAAACGTTAAAGTTTAGTTACCAGGGTGCTCAACTTTGTAGAACCGATTGATAAACGTTTCGGATGAAACAACTGAAATCTTGTGATCCCCCTTTTATGTAAAACCTATTGATAAATGTTTTGAATAAAACAACTGAACTTTTGTAATCCACATTGATATACGGATTATGTGTAATATTAAAACTATGAACTCACCAACCTTTGTGTTGACACTTGAAGCATGTTTATTCTCAGGTTTTCTAGAAGTCTTCCGCTGTTTGCTTATATGTTAGACAAGCTATGTGCATGGAGTCATACATGGCATATTTTTCAAGGAAACGTTGCATTCACCAAATCATCACCATGTATCTTATTTTGACTGCACTGTCAACGGAAGTACTATTGTAAACTATTATTTACAGTGATTGTCTATATGTAGAAATCATCAGATGTTGAAAACCTTTGATTTAAATATTCATTTATGGTGTGCCTTTTCAAAAGAATGCAATGTTTACAAAACGTATCATATAGAGGTCAAATACCTCGCAATGAAATCAATGAATGACGTATTGTCCATATGGATTTGGAGCGATCGTCACATATATATATATATATATATATATATATATATATATATATATATATATATATATATATATATATATATATATATATAGTATACATATATAATTCTTCAGGAATAATGAGTCAATACATCTTAACTCATTATTACTAATATTCCTTGGTTTCTATGGGGCGTATAATGTTGATGCTTGAGGTACTGAGTGAGATGCGGATGTTGTTGTTGATGAAGCTGATGCTGTTGATGGTGATGTTGATGGTACTGTTGGTACTGGTGGTGATGCTGGTTATGCTTCTGGTGCTGCTGATGCTTGTAGATATCGCACCGTATTCTCCAGAGCCACCACTCGAGCGCGAAGCTCGTTGACTTCTTCTACTATTCCGGGATGATTGGCGGTTGGAACAAGGGGTGAATAAGATCTAGAATCTTTGATATTATATATTCGTGACGGGATACCCTGGAAATAAGAGAGAAAATGGTGTTTCGGACTGGTTCGCCGGTAAGCGCTTCAGGTTCTTCGCCAAGAGGTGAATTCGGTTGGTGGAAGGGATCACCTTCTTCTTGCCTCCATTGATTCAGTCGGCTACGAACCCATCCCCAATTCATCCAGAAAAGATGATGGCTGATTGGTTCGTTTGTTCCGGTTACGCTACCATTGGAGCTTGAGGAGTTCGAGGAATCCATATTATGTGTTTTGGAATAGGGTTTGATATGAAATGGGTATTGAATACTGAATGATATATTCGTCTCCTTGAATACGTATTTATAGCAAAAAGATTTCCGTAATTTACGAAGGAAATTTAGGAAAAGTGGTAGACAAAGTTTACTGGGATAGATATGATAAGATATGATTTTTTTTTTGTACATCATCTATGCAATAATCGCAGTATGACGTGTCGAGACTTTAATTATTAAGCAAATGCTTTCCAACAAGGATTGATAGATATACTTTCGATTAAAGACTTTCAATTCGTAGTGGCCTATTCAGGTCTAGGGGATTGAGCTATAGGATCCTTTAAATCGGTAATCCAAACCCTTCCATTCTAGAGTTTCGTAGACGCCACCCGTCAAGAAAGTTCAATGATCAAAATAAGGAGAAAGCAAAGATAAACATACTCAACTTTATTATTAAATGGGTAGAGGTAAACCTCTTTATTACACTGAAAAAGAAAGTACTTAGGGCAAAAGCCCTTACAAGAAAGGAAATCTTAAAGCCAGAACTAATAATGAAAACAGAAAACATGGATTTCCTAGTAAGAAATAGGAAATAGTTTAAGGCATAGCCTTTACATAGATAAAAAAAATAGGAAAAATAAACTAGAAAATATTAAGATTGAAGTAGTCTTCATATTTCTTCTTCTCGTCCTCAACCTCCTTCATAAACTTCTCAAACTTGTCATTTTTATCCTTTTGCTTGTCGTGAAGGTACTCGAGATAAACCATGGACTGTTTACCCCACCTGGTACCACCTTCTTCATTAGCCTCCACTTTCATCACTTTCTCCATCACTTTTTCTGTGTTATATTTTACAAGTTCTTCAAGCCTTTCGGTTTGAGTTTAGAAGGATTTTATGGTGATTTATTTCAAGATTTTGTTTTCATTTTCTAGGTTATTTAGACGTGCCTCTATCTGAGCGATGTTTTCACGAAATGGTGAGCTAGCCCTTTTTGATGGACCGGATTCATCAGTAGTAGCGGTTTCAGTTTGCTTTCTCTTCAGAGATAAGTTTTTAGATGATTCCTCAATAGGCTCTTCTTCTAGCTCGTAGCCTGAGTAGTCACCATTGTAGTTAGGAAGGCTTTGGATAGCTTCCCATTCAGAAGTACTCGTTGGTTTATATACCGGTGAGTGATTAGAGCCAGAGTCAGCAGAATCAACAGGTGTCGCATTTGAATGTGGTGGCATAATTGGAGAGTAGACAGAGTTCTCAGATTGGCTATGCATTCTAAGAAATATTAAAGAATTTAATAAACATAGTTTCTAAGACATAGTGTAGCATTTAACAGTTAAAGGCAATAATTAAAGGCACTATGGCCAGGGAAAGTTGTAGTCCTACATTGCTAAGGTACCTAATTGTATAAGGCACACATAAAATGCAATTATGGTTCTCTACAACAACCTGCTCTGATACCAATCTGTCACACCCCCAAATAGAGCCTGAGGTATTTGTGACTAATTATATCAAATCACAGTTGTATAAACGAGAACGACTCTATATGAGACGTTTTATTGAGTTTTGCAGCGGAAGATAAATAGATTACATTGTATTTAGAACACTAAATGTTCTTTAATTGATATGATATGTAATGAAGACTCCAAGCATAGCAAAGCAATCATCATCAAAGCAGCAGATATACAGCGGAAGCAATATTTAAGTACCTGAGAATAAACATGCTTAAAAAGTCAACACGAGGTTGAGTGAGTTCATAGGTTTATCATAAATCAATAGTTCATTATAGCATTAGACCACAAGATTTCAGTTTAAAGTTGATTGATACCCATCATATCAATCGAAAGAGTTGTTGTTTGTAATATCGCGACTAAACAAAAGTTACCCTGTGACACCTTGTACTGTCAGTGTCGTTGAATCATTATTATGTATCCAAAGACCAACGGTCAAATGGACAGAGACGTCACTCTCAGTAGCGCTACTCACAATAACTAAGCTTGCATCTTATACCTTAGCAATTAATGATATTACGGCAGGTATTTAGCATGACAAAGCACGTATATAGCATAAAAGTTTGAGTACTTGTATCTAACGTGTAAAACAGTTATAAAAGTTGCGCATGTATTCTCAGCCCAAAAATATATATAAAAGGGGAGCTATGAAAACTCACGATACGATATGATAGTTTGTAGTAATTATGCGTTTGACGACACTGAACAAGTGCATAGTTGACCTCGGATTCACGAACCTATATCAGTTGTATATTTATTAATACATATAATTAATATGTAATAATAATCAAACTAGTTAATGTATTTGCTTATTTAATTTAGTAATATATTTGTTACTTCAAAGGTTATATATATTTATTTTGTATTTTGATATTTATACATATAGTTATATTAATACATATATATCTATATAATTTGTATTATACTGTTAAATCAAAAATTTGTTATATGTGAATATTTATGTAAACATGTTATTAGGTTTAATATATAATGTATATGTAATATTAATATAGTTATAGTATATGTAATAAGTATATTTTTTATATACAAAATATTTCTTTAAAATGTTAGTTTTGAAAATAATGGTTTACTAATAATAATAATAATAATAATAATAATAATAATAATAATAATAATAATAATAATAATAATAATAATAATAATAATAATAATGATAATGATAATATTGGTTATGTTAATGGTAATAATAATAATAATGATGATGATGATTATAATAATAATAATAATAATAATAATAATAATAATAATAATAATAATAATAATAATAATAATAATAATAATAATAATAACTAATAATTTTTCAATAATAATAATTATAATACTTTGTAACAATGATAGTAATAATACTAATACTTATCAAAATAATAATAATAATAATAATAATAATAATAAGAATAATAATAATAATAATAATAATAATAATAATAATAATAATAATAATAATAATAATAATAATAATAATAATAAAGAGCTACCTTAAAAGAGTCCTTAACAAAAATAATGCCACGCCCAGGACTCGAACCCGTGACCTCTCGCTAACTCGCAAACACTTATAACCCTCCCTCTGTTCCTGCTTTTCTGATTAAAACCCGTATATATTTTATTTAACCCCAATTATCGTGTACTATATCTTCTTCTTCTGACCACCTTAATCGACCCAGAAGTCAATTAATCAATAACAACAACTAATTTATTGGTTTAAAACTTGCAGTGAAACAAACACGATCTTTGTTAAAAATAAATTGGAATCGACAGAATACAAAAAAAAAATAAAAAATTAACAACTTGTGTAGTTCGTGAAGAACATGAAATTGATTTTTGAGATTGAGTTGTTTTGAGACCTCGATTCCTTCACGAAATATTTTCCAATTCACTCCTAAAAACTTTCTATACCTCAATTGAACATGAAACGTAACATGTAACTTGAATTTGATTCAACTTCATTCGGTTTGACTTTTTATTTTCGATCTTTGACTCGCAAATTCTAATTTAATATAACGAATTGAAGGTTCAAACTTTTCAGATAGATTAACTAGACAATTCCTAACCAAACTGAAATTATAGATTTTTTAATTTAAAACGAAATCGAGGTTTTGAATTTTTTTATCAAGAACAGAGGTATTTGGTTCATTTTTTTATTATTATTTCTGTTTCCATTAACGAATTAGATTATATAAAGGGTGAGTACACGATGGATACAGTCACAAGAATTGAGTGCTGGTTGGTTGTAGTGATTGTTGATGTCGAATTGTAACCAACTTAATCAAGATAATCAAATTAATAAACAAAAAGCAGATTTAAGATCAGTTTAATAAAATTTATAATCAGTTAGTGACATAACCTAACTAAACCCACTTATACTTAATTTAATATTAGTATTTAATTAATAATAATAATTAATGATATTAATACTAATAATAATAATTATATTAATAATAATAATAATAATACTTTTAATTTTATTAATAATGATAATTAATAATAATAATAATAATAATAATAATAATAAGTATAACAATAATAATAATAATATTAGTAATAATAATACTAGTAATGATAATACTAATAATAATAATAATTTAAATCATATAATAAATGATAATAATAATAATTTTGATAGTAATAATATTAATAATAATGACAATACTGATAATGATAATTGCAAACAATAATAATTAATGATACTATTTTTAATTACTATATTAATAATAATAATAATATTAATATAATAAATTAATACTAATGCATTATTATTTACGAATAATTGTTTGTGAATCGTCGGAATTGGTCGAAAGGTAATTGAGTTCGTAAAAACAGTTTAAAATTTTGATACGCATGATAACATATTATGCTTAATGTGTCGAATTCATATAAAGATTAGGTTTAATTTTAGTCGGAAATTTCCGGGTTATTACATGTAGGAATACAGGTTGGATTGAGAATTGTTAGTTCCTTGGAGTAGGTGACTAACTAGGACTAGTGCTTGTCCAAAGTATGATTATGTGGGGCCGTATATCACTAGTGCCTAATCTAAGTAGGCGGACCTGGACGTTGTTTTAGTGATAGTCACCTAGGTTGTAGGTTGACTTGTTGTTGTGGTGTACTTGTGTACGTTTATTATTATATTGTATATTGGTGTATATATACAGGTATCTTTTGGTGCGGTGTTCGAGAGACAAATCTATTGGAGAGATTCGCATGTTTGGCGGTCGAGTGATTAAGTTCACGGTAAGGACTTTGGTCATTCGGGTACTAGGATCTATCAGGTGTTATTTTGTGTGAATGTTGCGTCAGTCCGGGTAAAGTACTTTGCATGACTATGTGGAAATGGTAAGGTACACATTTGTAATAGTGACTGATCACCATTATTACGAAAGTGTATCTTGACACCAAGCATGACATGACGGGTACCGAGCGGAGGAAACGTGGCATGGTTGAGGTAGATTCAGGATGAATGAGGAATCTTTTAATGGTTCCTAGGTTATAGTTGTCTCGGGTGATGTGATTATTGTCACATCGAGTTCATTGTGAGTCGAGAAGTGTTATGGTAGATTCGGCTAGTTAAGTGAGTAAGCCAACTTGCGAGTTCAGCGCGTACTTAGTCTCCACGTAGTGAGTGCATTATTGGGATTGTCATTGGTTGTAGTTACTCATCGTAACCAAGAGGACCAATTAGTGTGTGTACGACGAAGACTTGAATCCCATGATGGGATGTAGCAAGTATAATGATTATAGAATTGGGTTACACTCGGTAGAGTGTGTGGTTAGAGAACCGTGTAAGGATTCTAGTTGTGAGTCGCCTTGACATTTGCGAATCGAGGAGTCTTCGGGTCATTAAACTCATGGGAGTGGGACCCATATGACAATGTTTGCGTTAGCGTGATAGTTTGTTGTGGATTATAGGGGAACATTCCTAAAGGAATATCCCATGCAGTTGTGGTTGTGCCGTTATGGGGAAGGGTGAGCGTGTGATCGGTAGGAACTTGCGGGTAGGTATGACTTCAGGTCATTAATGTGGAGAGATGGGTGACATCGAGTATATGGAACCCAAGGATCGAGTTTCTGAAAATCGGTAGACTGCGGTGGGAGTTTGCATGACACTGCGTCAGGTGCCCCCTTATACCTGCTAGTGTGATGTTCAACTCTGGTGATAGTGTGATCACTTTGTACTTAGGGTGACCGTGAAATACCCTTGGAAGCATCGGAGATTATAATAGTGATCGACGGGTGATGGTAATTCGACAGTTGTGAAAGTTAAAGTTTAAAAAAGTATTGAGGTAAATACTTCTTATGAAATGACGGTTGAGCGAATCTTGCTGCTCTTAAGTGTTAGATGAGTAAAGATGACCGGTGAGCCGGTGATGGAGTTAATGGACGGTTAGGCCGTAGGATATGATGAAGTGTTGATATTACGGTCGATGCAATTATTGTGTGTGTCAGATTGATCATTTTTCTCCATGAGAGTGAACAATTGTTGATAAAGGTTTGTTGAGTGGAAGGCCGGGTGATCTTGACTGAGAAGCACGACTTATTAATCAGAGTGGAATGTGCTTAGGCATAAGGGCACATGTGGGACTTTGGTGGAGTTCTCTTTGTGAACGATCAAGGCAGTTGATTGTGATTTGTGGTATAAAGGTGCGATGTCATAGCGTGTACGGCATTTCAAGTGACTGTATATGATGGCTCTGTGAGCCTAAAGTGAATTTGCGGTGATTTGGTGTTTATGACCAACGGTGAGAATGATCATGTGTGTCATGGAATGACAATTCCGCGAGATGTTATCATCCTGGCTGTGAGAATGTGGAGATGAATCCTAAGTGGGAGAGTTTTAACTGCCGCCCGCGGAAGATCCGGTGGTGTATTGTATAACGAAGTATCGGAGTGTACCGTGCTGGGCCTCAATAGGGATTTGTAGTTCCTAACGAGAAAGAGTGACGGGTTGTTGATGTCGACTCGAGATCGTGCATTACGATTGTGGGTTACAATTCTGAAATGTTACGTGTGAAGATTGTGATGATGGGATCGAGGGAAATTTAAGTCTTCCTATGTAAGGTGGTCGTGTAGTACCAATGTACAGTATGAGACCAAATGTGAAGTTTGAGATCCTGGAGTGAGAGAATGAAGCTGTCGTTGCGGGTGCTCTCGTAGTATAAATCTGGGTTGTCGTGAAACTCAGACATAACGAGGTCGATATCGTGGTGAATACTGCATTTTCCCTGTCGGGAAACGTGATCGTGGAGATCGTCAGTTGATTATTCCACTTTATGGGCGATTGTGAGGAGGAGGGTGCCGATTCTGATTGTCTCACATAGAGACATGCGGATGTTGTTCGTTTACGAGGGTATGCTCCTTAGTGATGTGACCCGTTGGTTGCAATGAAATGTCGAGGCCATCCTTAACAGACGGTCGGGGCAAGAGGATTCTCCAGGCGTTGGTGGATATTTCTATGGGTCGCGTGGTGATAATTCGTTATTGATGGGATTCTAGTACTCGAATAGTTTCCATGCTAGTACTAGGAAGCCGTAATTGTAAGGATGTGTTGGAGGGTTTAGGGGAGAAACCCTGTATCGAGTGTGGTGTTTAGTCTAACTCGTGGTGTATTATTGTCATCCTGGATTAATCCAGAGACTAGTGGTCATGTGCGGATCGATTAATGGGAAAGTTGTGTTCCCAGTGTGAATATTTGGGGATACCAAAATTTCTTCGTTGAGGGAATAACCTGGTTGTGGTGACTGTAAGAAGTGCTCATTGGAGGAGTGTGTCGATTGCCCCGTTGTCATCGACTTGTAAAATTGAGAATAACTGGTGTTATAGGGTAGAAAACAAATGTTTGTGCATAAGCGGAAGTGCGACCGTTGAGTGGTACGTTTATGGACCGTTGAAGTGCGGAGTTTAACGCGGCATAAATCCTTCTCGATTTGGATTGATGGAAGACTTGGTTCACGGCGCAATGAATTTAGTAGATCGCGTTAGGTGATATAGTTATGGATGTAGATTGTTGCGAGTGTAGCCGAGAGAACTTGAAGGAATATATAGTGTTTTTCCATATTTCCTAAGTGGGCATTTTGGACATTGAGCGTATGAAATACCGCTGGTTTCGGTAATGCACGCTAGTATTTATTAGCGTCTGGTGATATATTCAGGTCAATGGAAATTGTTATGGACATCGGGTTTGGATGTGTGTTGGAGGATCATAGAGTGTGGGTCCGGTTGGTTAAGTGACGGAGATCACGAGGACGTGATCCAGTTTAAGTGGGGGAGAGTTGTAAGACCCGTTCGTGATTTTAATATTTTAAAAGGGGCATTTTGGATATTTCATGTTGGGACCGGTTTTGTGGCTATAAATATGGCCAAAAATTTATCTTATCCTCATTTTCACATCTACACAATCCTCTCATCTTTCTAGAGTGAGAAAGCTCCATTTTTTTAGAGAGATAAAGCTTGGATTGGAGAAGAAGGAGTTTGAATCTCTTCAAGGTGCAAGAGTTAATGTTGTTCATCTCCCTTCTAGCTACGTTTTGATGGTGATGGTAAGTTCTAGCTCCGATTTTTAATTGTTTGATTCTTGTTTGGGTTAGGGTTTGAGTTGATGATGAGTTATATAACCCATTTCTTATGAAATTTGGGGGTTTTGGTGTAATCTTGTGGTTATTAACCCTAATATGGTGGGATTAGGGTTTAATGACAAATTTGGGTGTATTTGTCTTTGATTTAAGTGATAGCCACTAGATTGGAGGAGTATTGGTGATTTTGGTGTTCATAAAAACAAGTTTGAAGTCATGCACACAAGGTGTTTGATGAAATGCCTCAAAGAGGTGAAGTTGTTGTGGATGTCTAGGTTTATGATCTAAAGTCAACCTTTGATAGTGTTGTTAATCAATTTGTGGTATGGTGGTGATTTGGGTGTGTTAAAGAGTTTGATTTTGGTCAAAATTGGATGTTGACTTGGTTTGGTGTCAAAATGAGTTTTGATGAATCAAGTATGTAAATACTTGATTTAGGTGTTAATTGGTGTTTTCAAAATATAATCACTAGTCGTTAGTGGATTTGGGCATTTTGTGACTTTTGTCAAAAATGGGTAAATTGACTTGGGTCGAATTTGGTAATGACACTACGTTTGGATTAAATGGGTGTTCAACACTTTTGTTAAGTGTTAAATGGCGTTTTTGAATGAAAGTAATCGTGGGAAGTGATTTTGGGTTAAAATGATATTTTTAACATAAGTCAAACGTGGTCAAAAGCAATATGGGTCAATATTGCACGTGTTGGGGTTTTGGTGTAATTGGCGTTTGAAATGATTACTACCTAAGTAGTAATTTAGTGTTAAGACCTAGGTTTGGTCTAATTGGAGTAAAGTATGATTTGGGTTAAATTATACTTTGTTGTGTTGGTTTGAATTACCACCCAAAGTGGTAATTGGTTTGTATCTATTAGGTGTTAAATGGGCGGGTTTTGGCGAGCAAAGTGTGATCCCTCGGCTAAGGGATGTTTGTGTCGAGTTCTCTTTTAGAGAATGGCTATTTATGTGTATATTGTACCTATGTGTGATATAGGTGGTTACTTGCTCGGATTTAAGGACGAAGATCATGTTGTACATGACTTGTGCGGGGATTCCAAGGTGAGTGGAATAATTATGCGTGTACGTATATAATGTATTTATTTGTGTAGCGTGAAATGTGGGATAGTCGCGGTGTTTAAGACACCACATTCTACGTAACGAGTGGGATTGTCGCGGTGTTCAAGACACCACTCATTGGTTTGATTGACATGTGGGATAGTCGCGGTGTTTAAGATTCCACATTCTAATGCCCCGTCCTAATCCATCTGGACGAATACATTACATTTGGTTACATCGAGAGGTACTTGACCTCTATATGATACATTTTACAAACATTGCATTCGTTTTTAAAAGACAAACTTTCATTACATCGAAATTTGACGGCATGCATGCCATTTCATAATATATCTAACTAATAATTGACTTAATAATAATCTTGATGAACTCAACGACTCGAATGCAACATCTTTTGAAATATGTCATGAATGACTCCAAGTAATATCTCTAAAATGAGCAAATGCACAGCGGAAGATTTCTTTCATACCTAAGAATAAACATGCTTTCAAGTGTCAACCAAAAGGTTGGTGAGTTCATTAGTTTATCATAATCAATCATTTCCATAATTTTAATAGACCACAAGATTTCACATTTCCATTTCTCATAAATATCATGCATAAAAATCATTCATATGGATTGAACACCTGGTAACTGATATTAACATAATGCATATAGAATATCCCCAAAACAGAAATCCATCTGTATAATATAAACTCGAAGTACTAAAGCATACCATTTTCCAGTATGGGGGGAGTTAGTGCCCGTAGATCTACCTTTAGAATTCGCATCAATTAGGGTGGCTGTTCCCTAATTCTTAGGCTAACAAGTTAAAAGGGGTGATATTCGATTCGATAATCCAACCATAGAATGTAGTTTCGATTACTTGTGTCTATTTTGTAAAACATTTATAAAAGCAGCGCATGTATTCTCAGTCCCAAAAATATATATTGCAAAAGCATTTAAAAAGGGAGCAAATGAAACTCACGATACTGTATTTTGTAGTAAAAATACATATGACGATATTGAACAACGCAGGGTTGGCCTCGGATTCACGAAACCATATCAGTTATATATATATATATATATATATATATATATATATATATATATATATATATATATATATATATATATATATATATATATATATATATATATATATATATATATATATATATATATATATATATATATTATTACATATAATCGTAGTCGAACAAATTTATATATATTATTATTAATTGTTATTTTAATAGATTATATGTTTCATTAATAATTTAATTAACTATATTTATCTTATATACTTTAGATAAATAATTAGTATTTATTATAAAAATATTATTATAGTTATGTTATATATATTAAATAAATTTTTATATAACTAATATTTATTTGGTAAAATAATAATAAAAAGTTGTATCTTTATATAATAATAATAATAATAATAATAATAATAATAATAATAATAATAATAATAAAAATAAAAATGAAAATATAAGTGTGTACCCTTTTGAAGTTTTCTAAAAAGAATTACCAACGACGGGGCTCGAACCCACGACCTCTCATTACTCACAAACACCACACAACCATTTCTCTACTTATGCTTTTCTGTAATCATTCCCGAATTAAAGTTTTATAACCAATCGATCTGTAGGTTTCTTTTTCTCATCACTATCCCAATTGGGTAATAGCCCAATAACTAAAATGTTTTTCACGGCCCAATTACTAATATGGTTTAATCAAAGCCCATTTACAATTTGAAGCCCAAAATTAAAATCATGGGGTGTCGGTTTTGATTAAGATCAACACAGCCGACCCATTCTTCCTTCATCATCCTCTTTATCTCACGCATCATCATATCATTTTGCCATGATCATTGTCGCAGACCCATCATCACTCATCATCATCATCATCATTAGGTCAATCAAACGAAAATCATCGCTGGATAACAAGTTAATTGATTTATCAATCGATCGAGCAGGAGTAGATCGATTAAGGCACCAACACAATCAATCGATCTAGCGGATGTTGTTAATTGAAACAGAAGAATCTACATAGCAGGTAATCGGTTCTTTATATCTTCTAAATTCTCCATTTCTATATATATATATATTCTGTATTATTAATTAGATTGAATACGAGAAGTAATTAGTGGTGTTATTGAAGGGTTTTAGGGGTAATCGACTAAAGTAAATGACTTGTTTGTGGTTTCGTTTACTAATTGTAGCAATAGCAAGTGTACTTGTTTCGATTTGCAGCTGTACACAAACACAATTAGCAAGCGATTTAGGGTTGGGTTTTGCTTTGAGGCTCGAGTAGTAGCAACACATACATGATTTGGGTTGGTTTCGTTCTTGGTTAATTAACAGAAACAGAAACAGTTTAAATGGGATGTTTGGTTTTTGTGATTGGGAAATGAAACATAGTAGTAGTGACTAGTATTGTGAGGGTGATGGTCTTATTACAGAAATATAAATCAAATAGCAAGTAGTGATTTTTGGTTATTGAGTTCGTTTGAAATAGAAACGTGTAACAGTTTCAAGAGGATTTTGTATAGGAAGGATAAACAGGAAAATAGCAGCTGTAAAAGCTGGGTTTCATCATCATACCTTGGTTTCACAGGAGTAAAAATGGGCAATGAATAGCTGAGTCATACAGTAATTATAAACAGAAAAGAAACGCAGTTGCAGCAGCTTTAGAACAGAAAAAGGAAGAGTATAGCAGCTGGAATAGCAATAGGAGCTAAATTGGGTTCGGTTTTTAATTGAAGTCGAGCAGGAAAAATATGGAAACAGGATAGATGGTGGTTAATCATTCATGTAGCAGCAAAGATAAAGTGATCGAATTGGTGGTGGTTTGAATCAAAACAGAAAGTAGAAACACAAGAGGATAACAGCGGCAATCCATTGAAAATTTATACATTGACAAAGGGTGAAAGGACAGAGAAAAGGAAGAAAATAATTAAAGTGATTGTGTTTTTGTCTTTATGAATTGTAATTGGAATATTATGCTTGTGTAGACCTTTTGCTTCTGTTTCCCTTAATGACTTACATCAGAGGTTTTATAAAGTACTAGGTTTGGTTTGATGTTGTATCCATTATTGGATGGAATTTGTATTATAGTGTTGATGATAAAGACTTGTAACAATATGAGGCAGAAAACAAAATACAGGAAAGAAAAAAAATAAAAGTCGATTTGGATTGTTAACAGATTTAGATTCGTAGTACACTTGATTTGTACTTATAACAAATAAGAACAGGAAATAAATCTTACAGTTTAATTAGTACATGGAACTGAATCTTATCTATTTTGTAGTTTTATAAAATTTATTAATAATTAATAAGTATATTAATATTAGTAATTCTATTAATATAAATGATAATAATAATTGTTAATAATAATGTTAATAATGATATCTAATAATAATATTTATAAAGATAATCATAATCTTAATAATAATTAAATTTACAATTTTACTAATAACCATGAAACTAATAATGTTAATATTAGCATTCATCTTTAATCATAATGAAAGTAGTAATAATAATATTTATAACTATATTTTAACTTTTAATTACTTTTACAACTTATTAATTGTATCAAATTTTATATTTATGTATTTTACATCATAAAGATGATAGCACTCATATTAATATTAAAGATTTATTCTAATAATAGTAATAAAGGTAATAATAATACTATTTGTAAAGATAACAAATTGAATGCATTACTTTTATATCTATATATTATTTATAATAATATAACTAATACTAATATTTATTATTAATATTAACATTGGTATTAATAATAATAATGAAACTAATAATAATATTACTATAACAACTACATTTTAACTTGTTAATAATATTTTATTAATCATGTAGTATTTGATAATCATATAATATTATATAATAACTTTTATTAACTATTTATTATTTATAAATTATATGTATATTACAATATACATAAATAGAGATCATATATATATATATATATATATATATATATATATATATATATATATATATATATATATATATATATATATATAAATTTATTTTAAATTACACTTAATTATTTTGTATCCTATTTTAAATATTTATTTCTAATGTTTAAATTATTTTTTATAATTTCAAATTATTATATATACTTACATTTATATGTATGTATGTATGTATGTATGTATATATATATATATATATATATATATATATATATATATATATATATATATATATATATATATATAATTATTTATTTACAAATAATAGTTCGTGAATCGTCGGGAGTAGTCAAAGGTCAATTGAATATATGAACATCGTTCCAAAATTTTCTAGACTCAATATTACATACTTCGCTTATCGTATCGAAATCATATAAAGATTAGGTTTAAATTTGGTCGGAAATTTCCGGATCGTCACACACATTGTCATGGGAGTGGGATTTGTCGCGGTGTTCAATACACCACTCATGGGTTTGATTGACATGTGGGTTAGTCGCGGTGTTTAAGACACCACATTGTCATGGGGGTGAGTTAGTCGCGGTGCTTAAGATATCACCCCGGGGGATTAGTGATTACGCAGTGATTAAGTACACTAATGGATGTTATGAACTCCGACGGCCTTTCGCGAGTACCGTTCCCTTCAGTGATTAAGTACACTAATGGATGTTATGAACTTCGATGGCCTTTCGCGAGTACCGTTCCCTTGTACGATCGGTTAACCATGGTTGTGTGAATTTTTTATTAGCATATTAAATTGTGAACTATATGATATTAGTGTTGCTAGCTTATTGTGAATTGCGGATATTAGTTTATGCATGATGTTTGCATGGTTGTTGAATTGCTAGCTTGTATGCGGTATTGTGTAAGTGATTGCAAGTAAGTAGATTATATATGTATATGTATAATTATTGCATTCACTAAGCGTTAGTTTACCCCTCTCGTTGTTTACCTTTTTACAGGTATTGTGATTGTAAAGCTAGCTAGTTGTTAGACTAGAAGCGTAGGAGCATTTGGGCTCGATGGGGTAGCTTTCGGATATTTGGATGCGGTTTGGGGATTTGGTAGCCCCCGGGATTATGCTCTTGGTATCGGGTTGGGTTGTAGAGTCCTAACTCGTCTAAATGTATATTTGGGTCGAAATTACACTGTTTGGTTGTATGGGTTGTTAAAACCTTTTTGTAAACTCAAATAGATCAAAAGTTTCACCTGGAAGTTTTAATGAGAAAGGTGTCACCTGAAAGTTTAGTGTCGCCTGAAAGTTCACCTGAAAGTTTAGTGTCACCTGAAAGTTTAGCGTCACCTGAAAGTCCACCTGAAAGTTCACCTGAAAGCTCACATGGAAGTTTACCTGAAAGTTATTTAAAAAAAAAATGCTTCGTTTTTGGTAAACGGTTTTGGGGTCGTTAAAATATGTGGATATGACATTTATTTTTTGACATTCCAGGTGTTAACAATGACATTCATGTTTTGAACTAATCTAGTCGATTGATTTCATATACTATTGATTGTAAATTGTCATAACTACACAAAATGTTACTATCTAGCTGATGATATCTATTTAAATTGGGCTACACTTGTCAAGGCATTTTAGTCTCCAACTGATGAGCCACGTGCAGAATTTAAAAAATCTCAAGTGTACAAAAAGATGTCGAACGAACATATGGTATTCTTCATGGTAGATTTGCGATGTTACATATGTCAAAACGCTCACACATTATGTAATGACCCATCAAAATCGCTATTGACGCGGTACATTAACAAACCGTCCCAAAACATGGTTACGCCCTATATATGAGAGGTTTTTATAAAAGTTTTCATTCATTTCATCAAAAGGTTCCAAAAGATATGAAGTTTCCAAAAATAGCAGGTTTTTATAAATAGAGAGTTTCCAAAAATAATATGTTTCAAAAAATAAAAACTTATCCAAAATAATGTGTTGACCCAAACGCCAAACAAGTCATTGATCATCTAAACAAAATGTATCAAAATACTGAATGTAAATAGTTTATACAAAATGTCAAAACACTCTAGTGATGTAGACAACCCTGGACTTCTAGAGTGGAAACAACTTACAAAACTGAGAATAAAACATGCTTAAAATGTCAACACGGATATTGGTGAGTTATAGGTTTAAATACTGTGAACAATCATTAAAGTAGATGTAACACCCCGTTTTTCAGATGCATATTATTTTGGACGTCTTTTGGGTTCTAAGGTATGTAAACGATTGTTAGAATGAAAAACCTTAACAACATTTGACCTAAATTGTTCTTTAAAACGAATAAGGGGCTGAGCAAGCAGGCTCGCACTCGTGAAACCATGGCTAGCAATCGCGAGATAAAGACAGGTAACCAGCTCGTTTTTGTTGTGCAAGGTCGCGGTCGCGACAGGTGACCTCGCGGGTCGCGAGGTGGCTGCAAGGCAACAGCGTTTAGACCTCATTTTGGGGGTTTTAAAGGGGTGTTTTGGTCCTTTCACTTTGAGGCTGGGTTTTTGGCCACAAATCCGATCCCAAGCTCATCTAGAGCTCATTTCTTATCCATTCAAACACTCCCATCTTAGAGAGAGATGAGGCTTTCTAGAGAGAGAAAGCTTCAATGGAAGAAGAAGATGGTGATTTCTACCCAAATTGAAGTTCATTTTGGTGTGTCTAGCCTCTAGGCTTCTCATTGATGCTTGAGGTAAACCCTAATCCGAATTTTGTTGTTTAATATCCATTTTAGTTAGGGTTTGAGTTAGTGTTGGTTACAAACCCCATTCCTTATGAAATTGGGGGTTTTGTTGTATGTATTGTGTAAGTAAACCCGATTATCGTGGGTTTAGGGTTAGATGACGAATTTGGAAGTATTTTTCATGGTTTGGGTGCTATCACTAGGTTGTAAGTGTGTTAGTGATTTTGACGTTCATAAGAACATGTTTGTTGGTCAAAATGGGTGTTGACCTTGATTTGGTGTCAAACTAGGATTTGAGGCTAGTGTTGGAATAAAAAGTACTTAAGTACTTGGTTCATGTTGTTAATTGGTGGATTTAAGGCCTAATCACTAGCCATTAGTGATTTTGGGTTGAATTTGACATAAGTCAAAGAAGGTCAAGTGTGATATGGGTCAATATTGCACGTGTTGTAGTTTTGGTGTAAATGACGGTTTGAAATGATCACTACCTAAGTAGTAATCTAGTGTCGGAACCTAGGTTGGTCTAATTGGTGTCAAGTATAATTTGAGTTAAATTGTACTTTGTAGAGTGGGTTAGAATTACCACCCGAAGTGGTAATTGGATTGAGTCCATTAGGTGTTAAATGGGCGGATTTTGGCAAGCAAGGTATATCCGTCGACTAAGGGATGATTGTGTTGGATTCCATTTTAGAGAATGTATATTTATGTGTATATTGTGCCTATGTGTGATATAGGTGGTTGCTTGCTCGAATATGAGGACGGCAATCATGTTATACATGACTTGTGCGGGCATTCCAAGGTGAGTGGAATAAATATACGTGTATGTATCGCATGTGATGTGGGTTTAAAGTCCGGGCATCGATACCATAACATCATGTGTGCGTGGGCGTGAAGTGTGGTTTTAGCCGCAGTGTAAGACACCACATTTTACGTGACAAGTTGGTTAGTCGCAGTGCAAGACACCGCTCCGGGGTTAATGATGTGTGGGTTTAGTCGCAGTGTAAGACACCACATTTGTCGTGATGAGTGGGTTTAGTTGCAGTGTAAGACACCACCCATGGGTCAGTGATACAAAGTGTATGTATACTAATGGATGTTGTGAACACCAATGACATTCGCGAGTACCATTCCCTTGTACTATTGGTTAACCATAGTTGTGTGATTTTTGTGTTAGCGTATTAAATTGTGACTATATGCTATTGGCGATGCTAGCTTATTGTGAATTGTGGATATTTAGTTTATGCATTGTGATTGCATGGTTATTGAATTGCTAGCTTGTATGCGGTATTTGTGTAAATGTTTGCAATTAAGTAGATTATATATGTATATGTATAATTATTGCATTCACTAAGCGTAAGCTTACCCCTCGTTGTTGTTACCTTTTTATAGGTATCATTTGTTAAGGAGAAGACTAGTAGTTGTGATGATGCGTGTGTAACAATACATCATTTCCCTCTAAATTTATACAAGAATCAAACACTACAAATAAGCACACACAACTAACGAGCAATTAGAAACCCGGTTATTTTAGCACTTCAATGTAAGTATCCTTTTCATATTCGTCCCAAGAGAGCGGTGTAAGTAGAATAATTGAAACTATTAATTGTCCTAGGGTATGTTTGATTGGGGGGATTTTGATTGATTTTAATTAACAACTAAAACGTGCACAATTAAATAAACTTAAACTTAACAATTAAAACTAGTTGCAAGTAGCAAGTAACTAAATATTAAGAACTAAATTCAATTAACTAAGTAGTGTTCACTTACCTAATCCTCTCTATGCTTAGATTGCCCCGTTTTACCCAAATTGCTATCGCACTAGTTGTTGAACTATTAAATGTTTAGCATTACTACCAAACCTTAATCAAATAACACTTTGCGAACTCACATAAGCATTGCATTCTAAGATCAAGTTAAGCATGAATGGTTATTGACATTATGCTTGGGTTAAAATCACTTAAAACCCTTCAACTATCGAAATCACTTAAGATAATCGAACACCACTATGTTGACTAAAGGCCAATTGAAAACCAACTTAGATCAAAAACACAATCACTTGAAATCCCTAATCTAGTTGTCTAGATCACTCAAGGTGTTGAAGCACAAATTGATTCACTTCTCAAATCACTAAGAGAGCTACTCAACCTATGTAATGAAAGTAAAGCCTAAAACAAAAGCATAGCAATGGATCTATAGCTAACACAATAACACTTGTTCATGTATTTCATTCAAACAACATCATTCAATTGATTTAGGGGTAAGCCATTGCATTAGAGATTCATAGATAAGCAAACACAAGAGATTTAGCCAATCATGGCTAAGATTACACTAATAATAAGCATAGAAACACAAATAATCATCATATTAAGTTATTACAAGCAAATGATTCAAAATAGAGTAAGAAAAGTAGAGATTACAACCCAAATACAAAGATGATGAAGATCTAGAGCAAATCTATGATAGAACTTGAGCTTGCTTCCTTCAATTCACCTTTAAACTCCAATAGATGATGAAATTAGGGTTTTATAGGTGAAAATCGGACTTAGAATTGCAGCTCTCTTCAAAATGGTCTCATCTCTTTCCTTTTATAGTGCTGGGAATTCTGGGCTGATCAGCGACAGGAACGCCGCTTTTGGCTATCTTCAGGAGCGTAGCTGTTGTGATTAGGAGCGGCGCTTTTGCTGGATAGGAGCGTGATAATGCTAAAAACGAACATATATTTCATAGCATTATCCCTCAAGAAAGACAAGCTTTTAGTTGTAATTGTTCTATTTACAAGTGATATTCGTTTAAATAACAAAAGGTGAAGACAAAAGAAAGATTCGACGAATTGAAGACGCAAACGACCAAAAAGCTCAAAAGTACAAAGTACAATCAAAGTGGTTCAAATTATTGATGAGAAACGTCTCAAAATTACAAGAGTACAAGTCGCAAAATGCAAAATACAAGATATTAAATTGTACGCAAGGACGTTCGAAAATCTGGAACCGGGACCAAAGTCAACTCTCAACGCTCGACGCAACGGATTAAAAATTATGAGTCAACTATGCACAAGAATATAATATAATATTTAAATAATTATATAAATTATTTATATATATATATTTAAAAATAACGTCGACAAGCTAGAAAACAACCAAAGTTGAGCTGTCCCAGCTGGCCATGCGATCGCATGGCCAGGAAGAGGGATTTTCATGCGGTCGCATGACCTAAAAAGTCAGGCCACATGCCTATAAATTTCGCGGTTTTGAGCAAGTTTTACATATCTTTCCATCTATCTCTCACTCAACGTGTATATATATATATATATATATATATATATATATATATATATATATATATATATATATATATATATATATATATATATATATATATATATATATATATATTATATTTTAATTTTAATTTTAATTTTAATTTTAATTTTAAATTCTAATAATAAGGGTATGTTAGCGAATATTGTAAGGGTGTAAGTCAAAATTCTGTCCGTGTAACGCTACGCTATTTTTAATCATTGTAAGTTATGTTCAACCTTTTTAAATTAATGTCTCGTAGCTAAGTTATTATTATGCTTATTTAATGCCGAAGTAATCATGATGTTGGACTAAATATTAAAATTGGGTAATTGGGCTTTGGACCATAATTGGGGCTTGGACAAAAAAACGACACCTGTGGAAATTAGACTATGAGCTATTAATGGGCTTTATATTAACTAAACGATACCTCGTTAATTTAATATATAGACTTATAATTTGACGTATTTATATATAACCACATACGCTTGACTGGGTACGGTGGGCGGAATATCTATAAATACCAATAATTGTTCATTTTACCGGACACGGAACTGGATTAATAGTTAATAGACTTGTTGAAACAGGGGTGGATTACATTCAAGGGTAATTAGTGTAATTGTTAACAAAGTAGTAAAACCTTAGTTTATACGCAGTCGATAACCTGGTGTATTCATTAAACAAAGTATTAAGACCTTGTTACAATTCGAATCCCCAATTAGTTGGAATATTTGACTTCGGGAATAAGAATAATTTGACAAAGACTTCCGCACTTTATGATTATGACTGATGGACTATTATGGACAAATCCGTATGGACATATCAAATAATCCAGGACAAATGACAATTAACCCATGGGAATAAACTAAAAACAACACGTCGAACATCATGATTACGGAAGTTTAAATAAGCATAATTCCTTTATTTCATATTTAATTTCCTTATTTCGTATTTAATTGCACTTTTAATTATCGTACTATTTATTTATCACATTTTTATTTATCGCAATTTCATTATCGTTATTTACTTTACGCTTTAAATTAAGTTATTTTTATTTTTAATATTTTACATTAGGTTTTAACTGCGACTAAAGTTTTAAAAATCGACAAACCGGTCATTAAACGGTAAAACCCCCTTTTATAATAATAATAATACTACTTATATATATTTTTGTATTTTTACAATTATAAGTTAAAAATATAGCGTTAAACTTGGCGAGTTCCCTGTGGACCGGACTTACTAAAAACTACACTACTGTACGATTAGGTACACTGCCTATAAGTATTGTAGCAAGGTTTAGGTATATCCACTCTATAAATAAATAAATCACTTGTGTAAAATTGTATCGTATGTAATAGTATTTTGTAGCAAAAATATAACTATTTCCTAGTACGCCTCGCACACATCAAGTATTTTTGGCGCCGCTGCCGGTGAATAGTTAAACGCCGGAAGCGAAACGCTATATATATATATATATATATATATATATATATATATATAAAGTACTCGGCCCGATCACTGTTGCAGCCCAGCATTTGGCCCGAAACCCTACTTCATGCGATCGCATGAACCCGAAGGCAAAATTTCATGCGACCGCATGAAGTGATCTGACACGTCCCATGTGACCTAGTACTGCATTAATTACGGGGTAATTATTATTATTATTATTTAATTAAAACCCTAATTAGGGTTAATGTTTTTAATTATTTATTTTTAGTTTTTAATTAATTTGTATTATTTAATTTAATAAGTTTTAATAAATTATAAAATTAATACTTTTATTAAATAATAAATATAAAAATAAGTAATTTTATCACTTTTTATATCTTTTTATATTTCATAACTTTTTAATCGTTTATTCGTAATATTTGTATTTTTTTCCGTTCGTATTTAGTTTTAATTCATAGTTTTTACCATAGTTATTTTTATTTCTAGACTGTTAGGCTTTGCCGTAAAATCCCTTAAGTGCTTTTTCTTTAGACTAAGATTTAGGTGCTTTAGAATTTTGCAACGCCGTTTTTATATTTTAGTACTTTTTTAAGTAATTACCGTTTTGGATATAGTATTTCTTTTAAGCTTTAATATTTTTAGACGTAACTTTTAATTCTTAGTTTTTAGTTCCTTTTTAAGTTTCGACGCGCTACTTTCTTATTTTTATTTTTCGACGTTTTTTTTACGCACTCTTTATCTTTCTTATTTTTCGCCACTCTAGTTTTTAGGACATAGAATTTTCTATTTATTCACTAAAATTTCAACGAAAAATTATTTTAAGCGGTTAAATTGATAGACATCCAAAATTTTCTGCTTCATAGTAATAGTTGGATTTGTTAGTGGCTGAGTTGTGAGCTTCCGATTTAAAGGGTTCTGGCTCCCTGCTACATCTATTGGCTATTCGAAACGTGGGCAAAAGAATAAAAGTCTATTATTTTGATAACTTATATAATTTTATCTTTTATAACTAACAAGATATTCAGTGAATGCACCGAGCAAAACGTTCACCACCTTTTGTACGTTCACCACTTGTAACCAGATCAAGACATCTAGCCAATATTGTCACCGTTGATTTTTCTTTAGAATCGTCATCCAGTCGACCAATTACTCCAATTCAAATTTCCGATAATCCATTTTTTGAACCCGACCTCACAATTGAGAATCCGGAGGATATTCAGGGACAATTCAGAGATCCTGAACCACTAATCTTTCCTCTGGAACCACCAATCATTCAAACAGAGATTGTTGAGGAATAACCCATTAAATTAGAATCCTATAGTGATTCAGATTTAACAAATTCAATCATGGAAAATCTGGAACCTCTAAGTATGGAAGACCGAATGCGAGCTAAATGCACTGGCCAAGGTCACGCAATTACTCAACCTGATATTAATGCGCCAGATTATGAAATCAAAGGACAAATCCTACACATGGTGACTAATCAATGCCAATTTAGTGGTGCGCCGAAGGAAGATCCAAACGAACATCTTCGTACCTTTAATATGATCTCTACTTTATTTAAAATCCGAGAAGTTGAGGATGAACAGATATATCTCATGTTATTTCCCTGGACTTTAAAGGGAGAAGCCAAAGATTGGTTAGAATCGTTACCTGAAGGAGCGATTGATACATGGGACGTTTTAGTTGAAAAATTTCTTAAACAATTCTTTCCGGCATCTAAAGACGTGAGACTTTAAGGAGAAATTGTTACGTTCACGCAAAAGTCAAATGAAACTCTATATGAAGTGTGGACAAGATTTGGAAAGTTATTAAGAGGATGTCCGCAACATGGTTTAGACACCTGTCAAATAGTACAAATATTCTACCAAGGATGTGACATCACTACAAGAAAAGACATAGATATAGCAGCTGGTGGTTCCATTATGAAGAAAACCGCAATTGACGCTTACAAAATTATTGATAACACTGCTTCCCACTCATATGAGTGGCATCAAGAAAAAGATATCATTAGATCATCTAAAGCAGCTAGAGCCGATTCTAGCCATGACTTCGATTCCATTTCTGCAAAGATAGATGCTGTCGAGAGACGAATGGAAAAGATGACTAAGGATATACACTCAATACGAATTAGTTGTGAGCAGTGTGGAGGACCACATTTGACAAAAGATTGTCTCAGTATTGAACTAACAATGGAACAAAGAGAGAATGTTTCGTACATAAACCAAAGGCCTGGAAATAATTATCAACCGCCAAGACCAATCTACAATCAAAACCAGAATTATAACCGAAATGTTCCATACAACAACCAATAAGGTCCTAGCAATCAACAAGTATCCAATAATACTTACAATCAGCTAAGACCTATTTTTCAAAACAAACCACCACAAATCGATGATAAAAAGCCAAATTTAGAAGATATGATGTCGAAGCTAGTTGAATCTCAAACGCAGTTTTTCACATCTCAGAAACAAACCAATGAACAAAATGCTCAAGCATTTAGAAATCAACAAGCTTTTATTCAAAATTTAGAACAAGAAGTAAGCAACCTAGCAAAGGTTGATAGGTGAAAGAAAACCGGAAAGTCTACCTAGTGATATAAATGCTAACCCCCGGAATGAAACACCTAAAGCCATTACCATGAGAAGTGGTATTACACTTAAACCACCCGAAATACCTGTAATTTCTAATGAAGCTATTCCTACTCCACAAGAACCACAGTCTGAACAAGATAAGGAAAAAGAACCGGTAGTTGAGAAGGTTAATGAAGATAACACAGTTAAGGGTAAACCTTATGTGAAACAATACCAACCACCACTTCCTTACCCGAGTAAAATGAGAAAAGATAGACTTGAAGCCGAGCAATCCAAATTTTTGGATATGTTTAAACAGATAAATGTCAATCTTCCTTTCATTGATGTAATTTCAGGAATGCCTAGATATGCTAAATTCTTGAAAGATCTAATCACAAATAGAAAGACAATGGAAGAACTCTCAGCTGTTACTATGAATGCTAATTGTTCTGCAGTGCTGTTGAATAAGATACCAGAAAAATTATCAGATCCAGGAAGTTTCACGATTCCATGTTTTCTGGGTAGTCTTAGTTCAATATAAGCATTGGCAGATTTAGGTGCTAGTATAAATTTAATGCCGTATTCACTATACGCTAAACTAGACCTTGGAGAATTGAAACCAACACGAATAAGCATACAACTAGCCGATCGATCAGTAAAATATCCTAGAGGGATAATGGAGAACATGCTAGTTAAAGTTGGTACTTTAGTATTTCCAGTAGATTTTGTTATTCTGGACATGGAAGAAGATTCTCGAGTTTCTCTCATATTAGGAAGACCATTCTTAAACACGGCCAAAGCAATAATAGACGTGTTTGGTAAGAAACTGGCCCTAAGTATAGAGGACGAGAGTGTTACCTTTTCAGTTGATAGAGCAATGCAACAACCGCAATCTGCAGATGATACATGTTATTATATTCAAACTATAGATTCACATGCAGAATTGTTAGAAGAATTTCCAGAATTACAAGGAACAGGAGAATGTTCTTTAGGAGAAGGAACTGAACGAATTGATGAAACTGAAATGTTAGCTACACTTATGGCTAATGGATATGAACCAACAACATAAGAAATTCAAATGCTAAAAGAAGAAGACAGATATCGATATAAATCATCGATAGAAGAACCACCGACATTAGAATTAAAGCCACTTCCAAACCATTTGGAATATGCTTATTTACATGGTGAATCTGAATTACCTATAATAATATCGTCTTCTCTTACTGAAAATGAAAAATCTCAACTCATTTCTGTGCTAAGAGCTCATAAACCAGCTATTGCATGGAAAATTCATAATATTAAAGGAATAAGTCCTTCGTATTTGTCATAACCCGTCCTTAACCATAAGAACGAGTTAAATAACGTATGATTTCATTGCGAGGTATTGACCTCTATATGCGACATTTTTAAAAGAACAACTGCATTTATTTTACATTACAAACCATAACTCTTATTTTAATACAAGTTTTAGACAATATAAAGATGATTATCGTTTAGCGATAATCTTAGACTTACAAACTTTACATGTGATGATAACAATACGATTTCTATCATATTTTACATTACAATTCCTCGGATATGCAGTTTTATTTTTGACACAAATATGCATACTCAAGATCTTGCTTAAATTCAACATGTTGCAGCGGAAGCTTTTAGTTATCACCTGAGAATAGACATGTTTAAAACGTCAACATAAAGTTGGTGAGATATAGGTTTAATGCCGGCAGCGATATAAATATAGACCACAAGATTTCATATGTAAACATTTTAATAAGAATATTCTAAGTGGTTGAGCACTTGGTAACCATACTTAACATTTAATCACGTCGCATATTCCCTTTATTATGAAATCTTACTACACCGTACCAAGTGTAGTCACGAAACGAAGTACTGTGCAACCGTTGAATACTGGTCGTCCAGTCCGGTTGGGGTTTTCAGGCCCGATAGATCTATCAACAGGATTCGCGTTTACAATACCGCTGTAAATAATAGTTACCAAGCTACAGGGAAGTATGCCAGTGGTACAACTCAACGTAGAATATATTTTTCAGTTACTTGTGTCCATAACGTAAAACATAAAATACATGTATTCTCATCCCGAAATATTTAGAGTTTAAAAGTGGGACTATATACTCACTTTCGTCTTGAAGATATGTAATTTTGACTTGGTCTCCGATTTATATCACGAACCTATCCATATATAATATATCAATACCTTTTCTTTTTAAACAATCGTCACATATATATACTTATAATACTTTTAATAATTCCTTAGTCCGTAGTTAGCAGTTCGATGTTAGTAATTCAATTTTAAATGGTTCATTTTTAGGTGTTTAATAACCCCCAATGAAATAAATTAAACCCCCATCGTATATGTATTGGTCGAGATTAATCTTGACCCATGGTACCGGTGTTGTCAAATGACGTGTTGCGTACATAAAGTACCGGTATTGTCAAATGACGTGTTGCGTACAATCATGGGATCTTATGATTAATCTTCTCGTATTGTTACGGGTGATCCTGAACCATATAAAATTAAATTATGAGTACATATATATAAAATATCATGTTATTTTAAAAAGATGTGATTTATTTAATTTTCTCCAATTATTTTCGTAGCTAAACTAGTCTTGGATATCCGATTTTGTTTTGGTCGTAGTTTCTTCGTTACAACTCCGTTTTCGTTGGTTCAACTTGCTACTTCCTTGGATCGAGTCCCTCTTTAAGACTATGAACTGTAAATACCTTAGTTTGTATTCGAAATCACAGGTCATAGGTCAAACTTTAGTGAAACTTATGAAGTTAATCATTTTCCATCATGTAAACAACCTTAAATAATTATTTTTCTAAAAATACTTATACTTTGAGTTAAATCATGAGATTTTTATGTGTTAACATATTCATAAGAAATATCATTTTTCCAGAATATAAACCTCCAATTCAAAGTTCAAGATGGTTTTTAATTATCCAACCCAAAACAGCCCCCGGTTGCACTCCGACGTCGTAAAAACAGTTTTTAAGGTGTTCTTTGAAAAACCAAGTTATACCTTGTTAAATTAGAATATATTTATGATATATTACAGGTCTTGAAGTATTTTAAAAGTTAAGTTAGAAGGATCTATTTAGTTTGCAAACAAGTTTGAAAACATTCAAACTATGTTCTTGTTGTTAAAATTTTATACCATAAAATAAGATAGCTATACATATATGAATCGAATAAGGTTATGAACATAGTTACTACCTCAAGTTACTTGGACAAGATTGCTGTAAAAGAGGAGTAAAGACCTAGAACCAAAAGGGTGATGGAATTGGATGAAAGATTGGAAGTAAACTTGTGTTCTTGGAAGGATTCTTGAAGTGTTTTTGTAAGAGTTTTCTTATGGTGATTAAGTGATGTTTTTATGGCTAGATCTTCATGGATTTTAGCTGAATGGTTATGGAGTTTCTTAAGAGTGTGTTTTTGGTTAAAGAAATGAGGTAGTAAAATTTGAAAATGGAAGATGTATTTAAGGCCATAAAAACATGATTAATGGAAAAACATGGACAAAATTTCATGTTGTATTTTTATGTAATTAGTCATACTAAACATCAAAAGTAGTTACCTTATACATAAGGCATGAACAAGAGAGTTACCTTATACATAAGGCATGAACAAGGGCTGGTTGGTGGTGATTTGATGTGTATATACCAATAGTAAATACGTATAGAAGCTAGGTATGATACGAGTACATGTACTCTAGATATACGTATAGAAATTTTGTGAAAAATGGAATGAGAATTCAAATATAGCTATCTTTTGTGAATATACTTATATTGTTTTATGTATTTAAGTCCTTAAAAAGTGATTAAATACATTACATATACGATATATGTATAAACATTATAGGTTATAAGTATTTATGTCAAATAACGTTACGTATGGTTATCGTTTTGAAAACTTAAGTTAGTAGTTTCAAAATATACTTATAACTTATTGTTATTAATACAAAATAAGATATTAAAACATCCTTAGATCATGTTAAATATGTATATATACATATATATACACAAACGTATAATTATCATATATTATATAGTTCGTGATATCATCGGTCAAACTAGACGGTCAAACGTTGTGTAAAACTCATTTCAAAAACATAAATCTCAACAATTTGGATTGCTTATCATGTTGGTAAGGTTTAATTTAGGTAAATATTAATCTTATAAGTATAAATTGATCGAAAAAGTCCGGGTCATTACAGTACCTACCCGTTAAATAAATTTCGTCCCGAAATTTTAAAATCGTACCTATTTTGCGTCATCGGGAAACAAATGCGGGTATTTTTGTTTCATTTGATCCTCTCGCTCCCAATTAAACTCGGGACCTCTTCGTGCATTCCAACGAACTTTAACGATCGGTATGTTGCTCTGCTTGAGCCGTTTAACTTCACGGTCCATGATCTCGATTGGTTCTTCTATGAATTGTAGTTTCTCGTCAACTTGAATTTCTTCAAAAGGAATGGTGAGGTCTTCCTTTGCAAGAAACTTTTTAAGGTTCGAGACGTGAAATGTATTATGTACTCCGGCGAGTTGTTGCGGTAACTCGAGTCGATAAGCTACCGGTCCAATGCGTTCGATGATCTTGAACGGGCCTACATATCTTGGGTTCAGTTTACCTCTTTTACCGAAACGTATTACACCTTTCCAAGGTGACACCTTTAGCATAACCATGTCACCGATCTGAAACTCTAATGGTTTCCTTCGGACATCGGCGTAGCTCTTTTGGCGATTACGGGCTGTTTTCAATCTCTCCTTGATTTGTACTATCTTCTCAGTCGTTTCGTGTATGATCTCGGGACCAGTTAATTGTCGATCTCCTACTTCATTCCAACAAATAGGAGATCTACACTTCCTTCCGTACAATGCTTCGAATGGCGCAGCTTTAATGCTCGCATGATAACTATTATTATACGAGAATTCTGCTAATGGTAGATATTTATCCCATCCGTTTCCAAAATCGATCACACATGCCCTGAGCATGTCTTCAAGAGTCTGAATTGTTCTTTTACTCTACCCGTCGGTTTGCGGATGATATGCGGTACTCATATCCAAACGAGTTCCTAGTGCCTCCTGTAGTGATTGCCAGAACTTTGAGGTAAATCTACTATCACGATCAGATATAATGGAAATAGGTATTCCATGCCTTGAAACTATTTCCTTTATATATAATCGTAATAATTTCTCCATTCTATCCGTTTCCTTTATAGGCAAGAAATGTGCAGATTTGGTAAGACGATTAACAATTACCCAAATGGTGTCGTATCCCCAGACAGTCTTTGGTAACTTCGTGATGAAATCCATGGTAATACCGTCCCATTTCCATTCTGGGATTTCTGGTTGTTGAAGTAATCCTGACGGCTTCTGGTGTTCTGCTTTGACTTTGGAACAAGTTAAACATTCCCCAACATATGTTGCAACGTCTGTCTTCAAATTAGGCCACCAATAATGCGTCTTAAGATCTTAATACATCTTTCCAACTCCAGGATGTATCGAGTATCTTGTCTTATGTGCCTCATTCAATATTAACTTCCTTAATCCACCCAACTTTGGTACCCAAATACGGTTTGCAAAATATCGAATTTCATCTTCCCGCATAATGAGTTGTTTCCCATACTTCTTCATTATTTCATTTCCTATGTTTTCTTTAGTAAGAGCTTCTCGTTGAGCCTCTTTGATTTGTGAGTTGAGATTCATGCGAATTTTTATGTTCATTGCTCGTACTCGAATTGGTTCTCGTTCCTTTCTGCTTAAAGCGTCAGCCACCACATTCGCTTTCCCGGGATGATAACGAATTTCACAATCATGGTCGTTTATTAACTCGACCCACCTACGTTGCCTCATGTTCAGCTGTTTCTGATCAAAAATATGTTGAAGGCTTTTATGATCAGTAAACACAGTGCATTTAACCCCATACAAGTAGTGTCTCCATATCTTCAATGCAAACACGACTGCTCCCAGTTCTAGATCATGAGTCGTATAATTCCGCTCGTGAATCTTCAATTGTCGGGATGCGTATGCAATAACTTTCTTTCGTTGCATAAGAACACAACCAAAACCTTGTCGCGAAGCGTCACAATATATTTCAAAATCATCGTTCCCTTCTGGTAACGATAAAATAGGCGCCGTAGTCAACTTCTTTTTCAGTAATTGAAATGCACTCTCCTGCTCAGAAGTCCATTCATATTTCTTCCCTTTTTGCGTTAATGCTGTCAACGGCTTAGCTATTCGGGAAAAATCTTGAATAAACCTTCTATAATAACCGGCTAAACCCAAAAATTGGCGTATCTGCATTGGTGTCTTAGGAGTCTCCCATTTTTCAATGGCTTCAATTTTTGCTGGATCAACCTGAATTCCTTTGCTACTAACAACGTGGCCAAGAAATTGCACTTCTTCCAACCAGAAAGCACACTTAGAAAATTTAGCGTATAGCTGTTCTTTTCTCAACAACTCTAATATTAAAATTAAATGCTGCTCATGCTCTTGCTCACTCTTGGAATAGATAAGAATGTCATCAATGAAAACAATAACAAACTTATCTAAATATGGACTACAAACTCGATTCATGAGGTCCATGAATACAGCTGGCGCATTCGTCAATCCAAACGGCATGACCAAAAATTCGTAATGACCGTAACGTGTCCGAAAAGCAGTTTTCGGTATATCTTCTTCTTTGACACGTAATTGATGATAACCCGACCTTAGGTCAATTTTTGAGTACACACATGATCCTTGCAGTTGATCAAATAAGTCGTCAATTCTCGGTAGTGGATACCGATTCTTGATAGTTAACTTATTTAATTCACGATAATCTATACACATCCTAAAAGATCCATCTTTCTTCTTAACAAACAAAATTGGAGCTCCCCACGGTGAAGTACTTGGTCGTATGAATCCACGGTCTAGTAATTCTTTTAACTGACTTTGAAGTTTTTTTAATTCGGACGGTGCAAGTCTATATGGAGCACGAGCCACTGGTGCAGCTCCTGGTACTAAATCTATTTGAAATTCTACAGATCTAAATGGAGGTAATCCTGGCAACTCTTCCGGAAAAACTTCAGGATAATCTCTTGCCACAGGCACGTCGTTGATGCACTTCTCTTTTTCTTTCTTTTCGACTTTATTAACATGTGCTAGAATAGCATAACATCCCTTTTCTAAACACTTCTTGGCTTTCAAACAGCTAATGAGTTTTAACTTTGAGTTACCCTTCTCTCCATAAATCATCACCGGCATTTTATCCTTACAAGGAATGCGAATTGCCTTCTTGGCACACACAACTTCAGCTCCTACTTTGGACATCCAGTCCATGCCGACTATTACATCAAAACTTCCTAATTCTACGGGTATCAAGTCAATTTTAAACGTTTCTCCAGCTAAATTTATTTTACAATCACGACAAATTTTATCGGCTTTAATTAGTTTACCATTAGCTAACTCAATCATGTACTTAGCATCTAGAGGTAATGATGAACAATTCAATTTAGTGTAAAAATTTCTACACACGTAACTTCTATCGGCACCAGTATCAAATATAATAGATGCTGATAAGTTATTAATGGTAAACGTACCTGTAACAAGCTCCGGGTCTTCACACGCCTCTCTAGCATTAATAACAAATGCTCTTCCACGTGCAGATCCATTATTCTTCTCTGGATTCGGACACTGGCTCTTATAGTGACCTTGTTTTCCACACCCATAACAAGTAATGGTAGCCAAAGCAGTTCTATTTGCATTGGTGGCAGGAGTCTTGGTACCATTTGTATTTGTAACGAGAGCCCTACAATCTTCAGCAAGATGACCCTTTCGATTACATTTGTTGCATACCACATTACAGTAGCCAGAGTGATGTTTGTGGCATCGGTTGCATAAAGGATTTTGTCCTTTGTAACCAAAGCTTGAACCACTACCTGCACCTTGCGTGGTTTCTTGTTTCTTAAAAGATTGTTGTTGGTTACCTCGATCATAATTTCCATTCCACTTTCTTTTGTTACCTGATACCTTCACATCAGTATTGGATGCTTTCTTATCCATGATGACCTGATCCATTATCTCGTTTGCCATGGTTATAGCTTCATGAATTGTCTTAGGTTTCGATGCTGTAACGTTTGCCTTGACCTTTTTGGGCAAACCATCTTTGTACATTTCAATCTTCCGTTCCTCGGTTGGAACCAATTCAGGACATAGCAAAACTAATTCCATGAATCGCTGATTGTAGTTGGTGATTTCAGTACCAATAACCTTCAGACTTCGTAATTCATCTTCCAACTTCCTAACCTCGTTCCTTGGACAATATTCGTTGATTAACATTGTTTTGAATTCTTCCCATGGAGTATCATAAGCTACATCTCCTCCTACAGCCTTCACAAAATTTTTTCACCACGTGAGTGCACTATCTTGTAAAGTGCACGATGCATACTTGGTCATGTCCTTTTCAACACAACCACTGATTTTAAACACAGTCTCCATCTTTTCTATCCACCGGGTTAAACCGATCGGTCCTTCCGTTCCACTGAATGATGAGGGCTTGCAAGCTTGAAAAGTCTTGTAGGTACATCCTACACGAGGATTTGGGTTAACTGCAGCAGCTCTTGCAGCTTCGACCCATAACATTCTGTCGTTCACTCGCTGGTTGATGAATTCCTCGACTTCTTGTTCCGTCATTCGATTCAATCGCGCCATTTCCTAATGAAAGAAAATAATTATTCACATGGAATATTATAGATGTAGTGTGTATTTATAGTACATTATAGCTTGTTAATAATATGAACCAGGTATTATTATAAAAGCCTTTTCTTCTTATTAGCATTTTATAATTATATCTAGGGTAGTACCTACCCGTTAATGTTCATACTTAATAGCTTAGTACAGAACCAATTACTACAATCTAAATAATACTTAACCATGGAAAATTATTGCATTTCATACTTCACTATTTTACATATGCTTATCTTACATCGAATATTAAGCACACCACACTAATAATATTATACAAAACATTATATGATCCCATGGTTTAATACGGCAGTGCATCGTTTGGTCTATTTTCTAGGACGTTTAGGTTCAAGGAATGGCCTAACGCTTATCCTAGCTGTCTGCCTATATTTTGGCGGTGGGGCTGAAGAACTGGATGCCGGGATAGAACGAATAGGAATAGCGGGAATAGGGGTGGTAGTGTCTAGTGGAGTTGGTGCCACATCATCCTTACTAAACTCAGGATTTGAATTTTCTAATTCATTAGCCTTTCGTTTCTTTCCTAGTTCAAACTTGTCTTTCGTAATTTCTTGTATTTCTTCCTCGGGTTCACTTTCCTCCTCTGGTTCACTTTCCTCCTCGGGTTCACTTTCCTACTCGGGTTCACTTTCCGGGTTCTTTATTGTTGGTTCATCCGGAATTTGTGAGTCTTCCCCAAAGATATTATTTTCGTCATTGGATAGGTTAATGACTGAAACACCATCTGAAGATTCTGATTCGGAGTCGCTGAATGTGATAATAAGTTTTGAGCCCGACATCTATCACACAACAACTAACCCATTAGTACTACATAATATTTACATATAAATTTTAACCAACAATGATAAGCAATGGTTGTTAAATCAGATCCGGTCAAAGTCCAGACTTACTAATGTATCCTAACGACTTATCAGTTAGACACACTAATGCAAACCTGGTTCGCTAAGACCACCGCTCTGATACCACATGTCATAACCCGTCCTTAACCATAAGAACGAGTTAAATAACGTATGATTTCATTGCGAGGTATTGACCTCTATATGCGACATTTTTAAAAGAACAACTGCATTTATTTTACATTACAAACCATAACTCTTATTTTAATACAAGTTTTAGACAATATAAAGATGATTATCGTTTAGCGATAATCTTAGACTTACAAACTTTACATGTGATGATAACAATACGATTTCTAGCATATTTTACATTACAATTCCTCGGATATGCAGTTTTATTTTTGACACAAATATGCATACTCAAGATCTTGCTTAAATTCAACATGTTGCAGCGGAAGCTTTTAGTTATCACCTGAGAATAGACATGTTTAAAACGTCAACATAAAGTTGGTGAGATATAGGTTTAATGCCGGCAGCGATATAAATATAGACCACAAGATTTCATATGTAAACATTTTAATAAGAATATTCTAAGTGGTTGAGCACTTGGTAACCATACTTAACATTTAATCACGTCGCATATTCCCTTTATTATGAAATCTTACTACACCGTACCAAGTGTAGTCACGAAACGAAGTACTGTGCAACCGTTGAATACTGGTCGTCCAGTCCGGTTGGGGTTGTCAGGCCCGATAGATCTATCAACAGGATTCGCGTTTACAATACCGCTGTAAATAATAGTTACCAAGCTACAGGGAAGTATGCCAGTGGTACAACTCAATGTAGAATATATTTTTCAGTTACTTATGTCCATAACGTAAAACATAAAATACATGTATTCTCATCCCGAAATATTTAGAGTTTAAAAGTGGAACTATATACTCACTTTCGTCTTGAAGATATGTAATTTTGACTTGGTCTCCGATTTATATCACGAACCTATCCATATATAATATATCAATACCTTTTCTTTTTAAACAATCGTCACATATATATACTTATAATACTTTTAATACTTTTAATAATTCCTTAGTCCGTAGTTAGCAGTTCGATGTTAGTAATTCAATTTTAAATGGTTCATTTTTAGGTGTTTAATAACCCCCAATGAAATAAATTAAACCCCCATCGTATATGTATTGGTCGAGATTAATCTTGACCCATGGTACCGGTGTTGTCAAATGACGTGTTGCGTACATAAAGTACCGGTGTTGTCAAATGACGTGTTGCGTACAATCATGGGATCTTATGATTAATCTTCTCGTATTGTTTACGGGTGATCCTGAACCATATAAAATTAAATTATGAGTACATATATATAAAATATTATGTTATTTTAAAAAGATGTGATTTATTTAATTTTCTCCAATTATTTTCGTAGCTAAACTAGTCTTGGATATCCGATTTTGTTTTGGTCGTAGTTTCTTCGTTACAACTCCGTTTTCGTTGGTTCAACTTGCTACTTCCTTGGATCGAGTCCCTCTTTAAGACTATGAACTGTAAATACCTTAGTTTGTATTCGAAATCACAGGTCATAGGTCAAACTTTAGTGAAACTTATGAAGTTAATCATTTTCCATCATGTAAACAACCTTAAATAATTATTTTTTTAAAAATACTTATACTTTGAGTTAAATCATGAGATTTTTATGTGTTAACATATTCATAAGAAATATCATTTTTCCAGAATATAAACCTCCAATTCAAAGTTCAAGATGGTTTTTAATTATCCAACCCAAAACAGCCCCCGGTTGCACTCCGACGTCGAAAAAACAGTTTTTAAGGTGTTCTTTGAAAAACCAAGTTATACCTTGTTAAATTAGAATATATTTATGATATATTACAGGTCTTGAAGTATTTTAAAAGTTAAGTTAGAAGGATCTATTTAGTTTGCAAACAAGTTTGAAAACATTCAAACTATGTTCTTGTTGTTAAAATTTTATACCATAAAATAAGATAGCTATACATATATGAATCGAATAAGGTTATGAACATAGTTACTACCTCAAGTTACTTGGACAAGATTGCTGTAAAAGAGGAGTAAAGACCTAGAACCAAAAGGGTGATGGAATTGGATGAAAGATTGGAAGTAAACTTGTGTTCTTGGAAGGATTCTTGAAGTGTTTTTGTAAGAGTTTTCTTATGGTGATTAAGTGATGTTTTTATGGCTAGATCTTCATGGATTTTAGCTGAATGGTTATGGAGTTTCTTAAGAGTGTGTTTTTGGTTAAATAAATGAGGTAGTAAAATTTGAAAATGGAAGATGTATTTAAGGCCATAAAAACATGATTAATGGAAAAACATGGACAAAATTTCATGTTGTATTTTTATGTAATTAGTCATACTAAACATCAAAAGTAGTTACCTTATACATAAGGCATGAACAAGAGAGTTACCTTATACATAAGGCATGAACAAGGGCTGGTTGGTGGTGATTTGATGTGTATATACCAATAGTAAATACGTATAGAAGCTAGGTATGATACGAGTACATGTACTCTAGATATACGTATAGAAATTTTGTGAAAAATGGAATGAGAATTCAAATATAGCTATCTTTTGTGAATATACTTATATTGTTTTATGTATTTAAGTCCTTAAAAAGTGATTAAATACATTACATATACGATATATGTATAAACATTATAGGTTATAAGTATTTATGTCAAATAACGTTACGTATGGTTATCGTTTTGAAAACTTAAGTTAGTAGTTTCAAAATATACTTATAACTTATTGTTATTAATACAAAATAAGATATTAAAACATCCTTAGATCATGTTAAATATGTATATATACATATATATACACAAACGTATAATTATCATATATTATATAGTTCGTGATATCATCGGTCAAACTAGACGGTCAAACGTTGTGTAAAACTCATTTCAAAAACATAAATCTCAACAATTTGGATTGCTTATCATGTTGGTAAGGTTTAATTTAGGTAAATATTAATCTTATAAGTATAAATTGATTGAAAAAGTCCGGGTCATTACAGTATTGCACACATAAAATCCTTATGGAAGAAGGTCATAAAACGTATGTGCAACGCCAACGAAGACTAAATCCGAATATGCAAGATGTTGTTAAGAAAGAAATTATTAAACTGCTTGATGCAGGTTTAATTTATCCAATCTCTGATAGTCTATGGGTAAGCCCAGTTCAATGCGTACCTAAGAAGGGTGGCATGACTGTCATCACAAATGAGAAAAATGAGCTTATTCCTACTAGGACTGTAACAGGATGGCGTGTTTGTATTGATTATAAAAAATTAAATGACGCCACAAGAAAAGATCACTTTTCCTTACCTTTCATTGATCAAATGTTGGAAAGATTAGCCAGAAATAGTTACTATTGTTTTCTTGATGGTTTTTCCGGATATTTTCAAATTTCAATAGCACCCGAGGACCAAGAGAAAAGAACGTTCACGTGCCCTTATGGTACTTTTGCTTACAAACGCATGCCATTTGGACTTTGCAACGTCCCTGCAACCTTTCAAAGGTGCATGATGGCGATTTTTCACGACATGATAGAAGAATGCATGGAAGTTTTCATGGGTGACTTTTCAGTCTTCGGTGATACATTTGAATCATGTCTAGTTAATCTTGAACGAATGCTTATTAGATGCGAGCACTCAAATCTAGTACTTAATTGGGAGAAATGCCATTTCATGGTTAAAGAAGGCATCGTTCTTAGTCATAAAATTTTAAAGGAAGGAATTGAAGTGGATAGAGCTAAAGTAGATGTAATTGCTAAACTTCCACATCCCACCAATGTTAGAGGAGTTAGGAGTTTTCTAGGGCATGCCGGTTTTTACCGATGTTTCATAAAAGATTTTTCTAAAACTGCCACTCCTATGAATAAACTCCTAGAAAAGGATGCTCCATTCATCTTTTCAGATGAATGCATCAAATCTTTTAATATTCTTAAAGAAAAACTCACTAATGCGCCGATTATGATAACTCCAAATTGGAATCTACCGTTTGAACTAATGTGCGATGCAAGTGATTTTGCAATGGGAGCCGTTTTAGGACAAAGGATTGAAAAACGATTTCAGCCTATATATTATGCTAGTAAGACGTTACAAAGAGCACAAATGAATTATACAACTACTGAAAAAGAACTCCTTGCTATTGTCTTTGCTTTTGATAAATTTCGTTCATATCTCGTTCTAGCAAAAACGGTGGTCTATACCGACCATTCTGCTCTTAGATACCTATTTTCAAAACAAGATGCTAAACCAAGATTAATCCATTGGATCTTACTCTTACAAGAGTTCGATATTGAAATCCGAGATAAAAAGGGAGCAGAAAATCTCGCAGCTGATCATCTTTCTCGTCTTGAAAATCCCGAATTAGAAGTTCTGAATGAATCGGCCATACAAGACAACTTTCCTGATGAATATCTATTGAAGATAGATTATAATGAAATTCCATGGTTTGCAGACTATGCAAACTACTTAGTATGTGGATTCCTTGAAAAAGGGTTGTCGTACCAAAAACGAAAGAAATTCTTCAGTGATATAAAACACTATTTCTGGGAAGATCCACATTTGTTTAAAAGTTGTCCCGATGGAATAATACGCCGATGTGTATTCGGGGAAGAAGCTAGTCAAATCTTAAACCATTGTCACACAGGACCAAAAGGAGGGCATTATGGGCCTCAACTTACAGCAAGAAAAGTTTACGATGCTGGATTCTATTGGCCTACAATTTTCAAAGACGCACACCTTCTTTGCAAATCCTGTGATGCTTGTCAAAGAGCCAGAAAAATAAGTCAACGTGATGAAATGCCACAAAATGTCATTCAAGTATGTGAAGTATTTGACATTTGGGGTATTGACTTTATGGGTCCATTTCCAAAATCTCATAATAATCTCTACATTCTCGTTGCCATTGATTATGTATCTAAATGGGCGGAAGCACAAGCTCTCCCGACTAACGATGCACGAGTTGTAGTCAACTTTTTAAAACGTCTTTTTGCAAGGTTTGGAACACCGAAAGCTTTAATAAGTGATCGGGGTACTCATTTTTGTAACAATCAACTTGAGAAAGTTCTCAAAAGATATGGAGTAACACATAAAATCTCAACCGCTTATCATCCACAAACAAGTGGACAAGTTGAAAATACCAACCGAGCTTTAAAACGTATTCTAGAGAAAACCGTAGGATCAAATCCGAAGGAATGGTCCATAAAATTGGAGGATGCACTCTGGGCTTTTAGAACAGCCTACAAAATTCCAATTGGAACCACACCTTTTAAACTCGTTTACGGAAAAGCATGTCATCTTCCAGTAGAAATTGAACACAGAGCATTTTGGGCTTTGAAGACATGTAATCTAGATTTACATGAAGCCGGACGTCTACGATTAAGTCAACTAAACGAATTAGAAGAATTAAGACATGAAGCATACAAAAATTTGTTAATCTATAAAGAAAGAACGAAGAAATGGCATGATAAAAGAATCAGAAGTTCAAAAGAATTTAAAGAAGGAGACAGAGTTCTTCTTTTCAATTCACGATTCAAGCTATTTTCCGGAAAATTGAAATCAAGATGGTCTGGACCATTCATAGTCAAAAGAATTTTACCATACGGAACAATAGAGTTAATAAATTCAAATGGGATTGAATTTAAAGTTAATGGTCACAGAGTTAAACATTACATACATGGTCCGATGAAAGTTGACAATGAAGTTAATCACAATTTCAACACCACATCTAACTAAGTGTGGGGAGGTTTGAATCTTTTTAGGGTAATAGTTATTTCTGTTAGAGTTAGATATTATGTTTTCGTGTAGTTTCCGAGAATGGAATCCGAATGGTCTTTCCCTAGCAGACCCTAAAGAACTAGTCTTCTCCCCCCATTCTGAATTTTTTATTTTTTTAGGTTTTACGAGATGAAGAATTCCTGTGAACTAAACCATGGTCTAATGCTACACGCTTTGATCACTAAACGTAATAATGACACACTTCTGAGTGACCTGGTATCAGTAATAAGAGCCAAATTGGACGGAGTAAGAAAAGAACTCAGAAAAGATCATAATAAGTTACATTTTGGTAAAGGAAAATCAAAATCCGCAGAGAAAAGAAGAGCACGACACCTTGAAAGATGTCACAAATGCGGAAAATGGTCACACAAAGGAAAATGCTCGACGAATCAGACATATTCCAATACCGAGTTCGTTACTTTATGCAGAGAAGGAACATTCATATGTTTCGAAGAAAAATCGTTGAATGCTCGAGGTTACGCCTATGTAGCTATGGAAAACCAATTAGTCCGACTATCTTATGAGTGGGCTAAAGCAGGTCACTGAGAATTCTATCTCACAGGTAAGTATGTACAGTTTTTATTTTTATTTTATTGCTTTTAACCTTTTGATAATAAACGCTAAATTGTTCGCTATAAAGTATTAAATTGATACTCAATAAAATTAGGTTTTGCGATCGAAATTATTGATATCATACAAAAATTTATTACATCACTGCGAAATTTACCGTTTATTCTTAAGGTATAAATATCTTTAATCAATCAACCCAAAATATTTCAAAAATTCGTCAGGAGTAAAACTAGGTAATATAGCCGAAATTACTTTACCGAAAAGAGGGGCGTATATTTTTGATAATATTTGATTGATTAAAGTGGGATAAAAGACCAAAAAGATTTTTAATTTTACTTTGTTTTTAAAATTAATATATTAATATTAAATTATTATTGTAAACTTTTAAAATCAATATATTTAAGTTTGTAAATATTTGAAAATTTTATGTTTTTAATATAAGTTTGTATGTATAAAAACAAAATTATAATATAAATTTGGTGTGAATTTTTAAAATTTTAATAATATGAATTTTTAATTTTATGCATTTTAAATTTAAGTTTGGTGTGATGTTAAAAAAAAAATTTACTTTATTTCACTAAGTTAAAAATTTGATTTTTAAAATTCGTCGTGAATTGAAAACTTGGTCGTTGAACCGAAATTGCTCTACCCAAGGGAGGGACGAGAACTTTTATTATCATTATTTTTAATCTTATTGAATTAAAGTATGCCAAAAACATTTAAAAAAAACTCAAAAATCTTTGCTTTTAAAACTGCGCTTAAAAAATGACAAATTTTAAAATTTTATTGAGGGACGGACTAGGAGAACGATCCGAAACGCCCTCATCCTAAAAACAAAATTTTAATTTTTAATTAATTATATGTTTTATTAGTAAAGGTTTCATAAAAAAAAAAAAAAAAAAAGGGACCTCATGCGATCGCATGAGATTTACCCTGTAACCTCATGCGATCGCACGAGGCTAAAAATCAGGCCAGAAACAAAAAGGGTAGCGAGCTGTGTTCTGTCTCCACTCCACACATACACACACACGAACACTCTCCAAAATCCACCCTAAAATCACCAATTTTTCACCAAAATCAACCAAATTTCTCGCTATAATCCGCTCTAAACATGAATTTGATAAGAAGTTTATCAAGAAGGGTAACAATTTCATCCCTAAACCTCTTTAAATTTGATTTTTAGTGTTCTTGAGCTATATTTTACCTAATTTGATTTCTTTAATTTCTAGTGTAATTAGAGTTAAATTGTTAGTATTTTATGCATGTATAACCTAGATTGATGCTATTTAACATGATTTGAAGCCAAAAACTTCAAATTTTTTAGAAATCTAGGGTTTGTGTTCTTGAGCAATTTGGGGCTTTTTGATATAAACAGGTTATGGCCGATTTTTGTCATGAATTATTGCTAAATTAAGTAATGTAATATGTTTAGGTAGCTAAATGATCCAAACTTTGATCCTAAACACGATTTTTGAGAATTAAAGTGGACTTTTTAGGTATAAAATTCATGAACTTGATTAAATTGATGTAAATGCCATTTGAAACTTGTTTAATTGCTAGTAAAGGTTGTTTTAACATGATATTTGAATTGAATGCTTATGAACTTTGTAAACATTTTCATATATGCTTATTTGAAAAAGTGTAGAATTGTTAAAATTGTGAAAATGCGTATAAGTTTAATTTTGATTAAACATGTTATTGTAATTGTGTTAATTTGTTATTTTGCTAACACTAATGCATATTTGGATGCACAAATTTTGTGTTTAATGTGTTTTGCAGAGATTTACTAATACTGAAACTGGAGGTGCATCATCATCATCTAGACAACCACAACCGGAACCTGAACCAGAAATGCAATATGAACCTGAACCGGAGCAACAACAGGAACCACAACAACAACCTGATGAACACGTTCCATATTATGATCCGCTACAATTTGTTGATGCCTTCATAGTATTTCCGATGCATCCGCCAATAGAATACCCAACGATTCCTGAACACACGTTGCATCCTAATCTGATATTTGATAGAAGCTGGAGAGATTACCCAACATATCAAAGTAACAAATTCAAACTGATACCGAAAAATGTAGAAGTGCCAAGGGTAATCGATTGGGAGCCTTTGGAAAGGGTCCAACTTGCTAATTCAGTTAGACAGCATTTGATCCAAAGGTATGGCAGCTCTTCTTTTCACGATTGGGAACGTTTATTCACCCTTCGTCGACCTGTATATAAGGAATGGTGTATTGAGCTTATGAGTACTATAGCGTTAAATGCAGATGTAGATAGATTAGATGATAGAAGTTTTCTTAGATTTATACTTGGCCGTAGGATGTACAGGATGTCCATGCTGGACATGGCCAGGGCTTTGCAGATATATACTCCTAGTGAATTACTACTACCCGATTGTATGAATTTGATTTATCGTGGTGAAAGGGTAGATAGGAATTTTGACGCGAACGCCGTCTGGAGGCGTATGTCAAATTATAATGTTTTTATGCTGGGAGGAAAACACTCCTACTTACATATTAACAAAGCCGAACTTCGTATAATTCATAGATTTTTGGCTAACTCGATTACACAGAGAGGTCACAATAAGGAGAAAATGACCTTACATGATTTATTTTACCTAAAGTGTATTCAAGACCCAAGAGGCTTTGTTAATATCCCTTAATGTGTTGGTTTTTATTTGTCTAAGATGGTGGAAGGAATACAGGAAGGGGGGATAATAGGAGGAGGTATTTTTGTTACTCTCATTGGAGAGTATTTAGGTGTAGATAGGGACCAAGGGGGTCCACTTTTGAAATGTAGGGAACAGGTTGAGCCTTTAGGATTGAAGGTCTATCAGGATGCTAAGGTATTAAAGAGCAGACGCAACCAGGCAGTACCCTATGAAGGTCGTCATCCACAGGTAGAGAGAGGATCAGATGAGGAAATGGAGGAAGCGAATGACATTAGGGATGTCATTAGGGAGGCTATGACTGACGTCTACCAGCGTGTAGATGAGGTAGATATGACAAACGAGGAGAGATTTAGTCGGATGGAGCAGTGGCAAGCCCGAAATGATTACGAGCATTCCAGGCAACGACAGCATGATAGATGGAACTATCATCAGCGTCAGATCATGAGCCGGCTGTCACCTCAGGATCACTATGTACCGACCCGACCCGCTTACTATCCTCCACACCAGCCCGAGATGAGACCACCATATACTCTTTACGACCCTAACCAGGCCTACCAGTACACCTATCACCAACCATGGAACCCGGACGACGACATGAACTGGAACCCCTATCCAGATTGATATAGTTCCTGTTGGTGGTTTCTATGATTTTTATCTTTTGAAGATATTTATTTATGTTTAAACATATGATATTGTGATACATTAATGTATTGTTTAATATTTTTATTATTTTGTACTAATATTTCATATTTGATTTGAAAGTGGGATTTAAAGTCCCATTTCAAATTACCATGCATGTTTATATTTGTATGTATGTATATTGTCAATTGTACACAACAGGGTAAAACAGCGCATTTTCAAAGACTGGAATTTAGTTCAGCAAAAGCTACTGATTTTGACGACAAAACGAAAAACAAATGTGATGTAACAACAAGACGGAATGAACAAATGATGTGAACCATTTATCATTCAACAAATAAACGCCAATATGTTTGAAAACTTTTGTAAAATTTAATCATTTTTCTACGCTAATCACCCTCAATAATTTAAATTGTTACTGATTTCTTGCAAATGAGGGCATTGCAAGATCTTAAGTGTGGGAAGGGGTTAAATTTTTTCGGATTTTAAATTTTTTTTTTGACTTATACACTTGGTTACCATTAAAAATACTAGTAACGCAGTAGTTGTATTAGAATCTAGTGCTCTCTGATAATAAAAAACAGCCCTAGTCTTATATACTGACTACCCAATTCTAGTAAAATTTTTTAAAATTTTCAATTAAATGAACTCAAAATCATGTTTATACATATTTATGAACGATAAAACTAGGTGTTAATACCGAAATTATTGTTACCTCAGAAAGGACATAAATTGAAAAACAAACCAAAATGTTAGAATTCATTTAAAATGGAATAGAGGACAATAAAAAGGAAAAGAAAGGAAAATAAAAGCCAAGTGTGGGAAAAATTTACCAAGTTATTTTGAACATATATCACATATTTGTGTACAAATAATTGAAGATACTTTTGTTTTGGACTAAATTAACTGTTTTACCCGATTTATTGTAATACTTTTGAAAGAATAGATGGATCTACACGATGAATCAATTCCATCATTAAAAGGAAGTAAAGTCTTCTGAAAAAGAAACGCGCTTCTTGATTTAGGTCAGGAAGTTGTCGTCCAGACCAGTTGTAGAGTCTACAAAAAACCTTGAAAAGTTGAAAGGAACCGTTCATATACATTATAAACGATTCACAATAGTTGATTACATCGCGAGGTATTTGACCTCTATATGATACATTTTACAAACATTGCATTCGTTTTTAAAAGACAAACTTTCTTTACAACGAAAGTTGACGGAATGCACACCATTTCATAATACATCCAACTATAATTGGCTTAATAATAATCTTGATGAACTCAATGACTCGAATGCAACGTCTTTCAAAATATGCCATGAATGACTCCAAGTAATATCCTTAAAATGAGCTAATGCACAGTGGAAGATTTCTTTAATACCTGAGAATAAACATGCTTTAAAGTGTCAACCAAAAGGTTGGTGAGTTCATAGGTTTATCATAACAATCATTTCAATATATTAATAGACCACAAGATTTCCGTTTATAAATATATGTACACTCGCAAGTGTATAAAAGTATTCTATAAGTTGTAGGCACCTGGTAACAAGCCTTAACATTCATGTTTTACCCTCTGAAGTACACCAGATTAGATGTGTTTAAAATAACCTCGAAGTACTAAAGCATCCCATAGTCAGGATGGGGTTCGTCAGGCCCAATAGATCTATCTTTAGAATTCGCGCCTACCGTACATAGACAAGTAGTTTAATGTTACCAAGCTAAGGGTATATTTCTGGTTTAAACCCACATAGAATTAGTTTTAGTACTTGTGCCTATTTTGTAAAACATTTATAAAATAGCGCATGTATTCTCAGCCCAAAAATATATATTGCAAAAGCAATTAAAAAGGGAGCAAATGAAACTCACCATACTGTATTTCGTAGTAAAAATACATATAACGTCATTTAACAAGTGCAAGGTTGGCCTCGGATTCACGAACCTATATTAATTATATATATTTATATGTTGGTCAATATTTGTCTAACAATTTTTGGTCAAATCATAGTGTACCACAATCCTAATGCTCGAGACTAATATGCAAAAGTCAACAAAAGTCAACTTGACCCAAAATGACTTCTAAAATTTATACGTGTTTATTATATAACTTAACTATAGTCGTTTTATATATTTAAATATATTTATTAGATTTTATAATAATAAAAGTCATTTATTAATAAAAATTTATATTAACGTTTATATATAATAAAATATACTTTTATATATCTTAAGTAGTAAAATTTACAAAGGTTCACTTAATATCGTAAAACTATAGTGGTAAGTATTATTAATGTAATTATATTACGCGTGGTGAAAAATATCTTTGTATCCCCTATTTATTTGATAAAATAATATTGATCATAATAATAATAAGTAAAAGTTGTATTATTTTGTAATAATAATTATTATTATTCTATAACAATATTTATATTTACTAAAAATGGTATTATGATAAAATGATAATACTAACATAATAGTAATAATGATATTTTATAATAACAATGATATTTTTATTAAAATAATAACGACGATAGTAATAATAATCATTTTAACAATAATACTAAAATTCAGTTGACTATAACTTCTAATCCGTTCATCGAAACCATTCGATATCTAAATGAAAAGTTCTTAATTTTTCGCTAGCTTTCCAATGACATGCATATCATATACCCTATCTCAGTAGCATATGTATCTAATTCAGGATTCAACAAACCTATCTAAGGACAAAATCGATTGTACAAGCATGCATAATCCTATATACTCGAGCACTAGTCAGGGATACACTATTGATATATAAAAGTTAAGTTATGAGTGCTCACGTATCAATATTGAGATTCAATATTGCAGGAAAGTACGTAGACGCAACGAAGATGATAAACACTAGATTGACCTCACGAGCATACCCATGAACCATACCCATCACCTCCATAGCTATAACCCATAATTTTCTTAGCTTCGACTCATTCAAAAAACTATTTTGAAATCACTCGGACATCACTCCGTCGTAATATTTTATGTATACTAATAATATCTTGAAATAATACAAAGCAAATATATATATATATATATATATATATATATATATATATATATATATATATATATGTAAATCGATTGAGAGAGTTTAGAGAAATATATTTTCAAGTTTCTATGAAATAATGAAACCTATTGAATTCTATTTATAATAGATTTTTGAATTATTAAAGAATATTATTAAAGTATGAATTATTAAAGTGAATTATTAAAGTATGAATTATTAAAGTGAATTATTAAACTATGAATTATTAAAGTGAATTATTAAAGTATGAATTATTAAAGTGAATTATTAAAGTATAAATTATTAAAGTGAATTATTAAAGTATGAATTATTAAAGTGAATTATTAAAGTATGAATTATTAAAGTGAATTATTAAAGTTAAAGTAAAGTAAAAGTAAAGTAAAGGTAAAGTTAAAGTATAGTAAAAGTATAAAAACTATGTATGTATAATACGCGTATAAATATATATAATATTAATTTAAATCGTTATATATATTTAATGAAATAAAATATAAATATCGTTATATTTATTATACTGGTTAAGTAATAAGTTGTCAAAAGTGATTCTAGATATTTGTAAAAGTTATATACGTTTTAATAATAAAGTTCTTTTTAAACTGAAAATATTTTTGTACGTTTGAAAATAGATTAATAGAATATTATGGAAACCAATTTTCCACTAGCTTTTGTCTAACTTTCGTAAATGACACTTTTTATTTTTATTTATAAATAGCTTTACAAATTATTCCGAATATTGTTAAGAGGAATAGATTTTCTCAAATCATAGTGGACCTCTCAACAGAGACTTGTAATCATAATTCAATGTTTCTGATAATTCAATCATTTAATATATATTTTTTTAATTTCGTCGATAATCATATTGAAACAAATACGTTCATATAAAGCATTATACATTTAAATACTTTGTTGACATTTTCAATTTATAACATATACACATATACATACATATTCATATATGTTCATTTAATGGTTCGTGAATCATTGGAATTTGGTCGAGGTTTAAATGAATGTATAAACATAGTTTAAAATCCTTGAGGTTTAACTTAACAAACATTGCTTATCGTGTCAGTATAATATAAAGATAAAGTTTAAATTTAGTCGGAAATTTCCGGGTCGTCACAGTACCTACCCGTTAAAGAAATTTCGTCCCCGAAATTTGATAGAGGTCGTTATGGCTAACAATGAGAATGTTATTGTGACGTAACGATTATGAAGTTTTATCATGTCTAAGAAGTATGGATAAAATAATTCGATTACTCGAAGCGTATGAGGGAAGTTATCGTAAATGAAGGAAATAAGATTATAGTGATTCGTCATATCTTTTGACATCATCACAATTGATCTCCGAATTTAAAGAAAATCTTTGTAATCTATGTTGAATTTGATGCTTCGGTGATTAAGGAGATTATGATTCTCTTCGAATTAATACGATAATCCATCTTGATTTCTCTGTCGGGTATTTCAATATAAATCCACCTCCTTCGTTTTCTTACAACTCACACCTTCTATTCTCTCTCCCTCAACTCATATTTTAAAGTATTTGTCAATTGCTTCATCCAGTACTGATTCTCGATATACTCCTCACTTTCATATCTGTCGTTCTTCTTTTTCATCTGCCTCTGGAAGAATCTATTTAATTCTACTATACTCTCGGTTTTATAGTGTTTTTAGTTCTTCCGTGTCTTTATATTGCTATATGCATCGATATACACGGTTTATAATTTTTGGGTGGTTGTTGGGTTTTATATCTTCCCTTATATTTCAAAGCCCCTGCTTTTGTCTTCTATAATCATTGACATCCACAGTTAATGCTCCCTTCTATTTGCTACGATTTATACTCCAATTTCCATTTTGGAGTTTTGTCCTTTCGTTTCTTCTTTTTGCGATTAAGCAACGTTTGTAATGGTCCAGTATTCGCAGATATGAATTTCAGAATGAACATAGTTAATGTTCTAAGAAGGAAATGGTAATGGCACGATCTTGATTATTAATTTACCAGAATACCCTGAAAAGACCGAATCATCAAGAAAATATATTCTTGATATTTTTAGAGATTAAATAGAATACAAGAGTCGTGTAACATGGAACATGATGACGGCATGGTCTGTGAATCGTCATGTCCCATTAGAAACTCAGCATGACTTACTGTAATATAATCACGTTGATCAAGTGTCATTATATTATACTAACTCATGCTTCAGTTCCCAACACTACTTCAAAACATTCATAATTTAAACTCGAAAGTTTATAGAATATAGAAACTAATAGTTTCTTATATGATGTAACACTGATAGCGCAAAGAGATAAATGACTTCAGATAAGATTAGTTGTGAAAATATCTTCAGAAATATCGTGGATATTTATAATGAAAGATATGATAATATCTTAGAATTTTTAATATTGATGGATGATGATGAAGATTTTTCTGTAAAGGTTTAGAATAAAGAGTAAGGTATTCGTTAATGACTTTAGCAGGCACTGAATCATTTGGATTCTTTGAAGGCAGATTTAGTCTTTGTGATTTGTCCACAGCCTCCTTCATAGTCTGTTCAATCCGTTTTTCAGTTCCAAACCTTCTCTTTTTCTCAGCTTTACCACCTTACTATTCTTTGTCATCAAACTTTTTTACTGTTAAGATCGTTTACAGTTTTTGATGCTTCGTCAGCATTTCAAGAACTAGTTTGCAGGTCAAAATATTTTTCAGAACTTCACATTCAAAGTATTTAAGTCCAGGAGATAGACGTTTTACGTACACATATAACTGTTGGCGTAGACATGCTGCGAGATTTCAAAATACTGGTTACTGTTTTTCGATGATTCGTATGACAATTCTCGTTACAAGGTGTGAATGAGTAAATGATGTGATTTCAATAAATATAATGATTTTTCGAAAAGTCAAAGATAATTGAAGTTGTTGGTAAGTTTATTGCTAAGGTGGCGAGATATGAAAGGTCCCCAGTAACGATGACGAAAGGGCAACGTATCTATCGAGGTTATAATAAGACTAGTCCGACTGAAAAGTCGAAGTTGACTTGCTGGAGCTGTGACAAAACTGTCTACTTTGAAAAGGAATTGAAAAGGAATTGAAAAGTCATTTTAGCTAATAAATGCCAAAGGGTCTGACACGGATACGCGTCGAACTATGACTTTGGCTTCGAGAGCTTTTTAGGTACATAAATGTGGGTTATATGTGGTTGGATCATCATCTCGATTGTTCATTGTTTGAAGTGTCTTCGAAAACTTCGGAGAGTTTGAACACAGTTTGTAATCGTTAATATACATATGATGTTCTAACACAGTTTTGAAGCCAAAGTATAGCTTTGAAAGATGTAGGAATCTAAGAGTGATGTCTTCTGTTAAATCATGACTTGGATTTTGATTTGTCAAAATCAGAATGCGTAATCAAATTTGGGTGAGAATGGTTGTTTTGATTACTATACAAGAATGTATATTGTTGTGAGATTTTGGGAGTGTAGTTGATGATTTGCTTAATCAGATTCGAAAACTGTAACATATTAATTGTGAATTTATATATCTCTCGGGTATTACCTACCCGTTAAAAAAAATTCACAATTAATATTTTGTACAACAGAATATTATTACAGTCTTTATGAAAATATATATGTGCATATTTTCTTCAGATGTAACATAGATTTAATGAGTTAATATTAAATTAAACTCATTTGATTTACGGTTGAAACTAGAACTGAATAATCCCTAAAGACTTTAGAAATTACATAACTTTTACGGAGTATTTATTCAATAAAATTGAAATTATGAATTAATACTTCGTTATTTGTTGGTGTTTGTAACCCTTGCACCATATTCTCTAAAGCCACTACTCGAGCGCGAAGCTCGTTGACTTCTTCTATTACACCGGGGTGATTGTCGGTTCGGACGAGCGGATAAATAAAATCTAGAATTTAATGTAGTATATAATCGTGACGAGATACTCTGGAAATGAGAGAGAAAATGGTGTTTTGGACCGGTTCGCCGGTAAGTGCTTCAGGTTCATCGCCAAGAGGGCAATGTGGTGGATGGAAGGGATCACCTTCTTCTTGTCTCCAATTATTGAGGAGGCTACGAACCTATCCTCAATTCATCTAGAATAGATGATGGCTAATTGGTTGATCCATTCCGGTCACACTGCTTTCGGAGCTTGAGTGGGATTCCATATCGGAATTCGAGGGACTTGAACTAATGACGAATTCCATTTCGTTCGATTGAATAAAGGATTTTTCGATATGAAATGATTTTTCAGCTATCAGGTGGTATTCTAATTACATAGAATATCTATATATATATAGCGCAAAAGATTTCGTAGATTACGGAGGAATTTACGTGATATGTCAGACAAAGTTTACAGTAACAGATACGCTAAGATATGGATTAGCAGATACGCTAAGATATGAATTTTGTCTATACACTATTTATGCAATCAATGCAGTAAGACGTGCCTAGACTAAGAATGATAAGCAGGCAATTCCGATAACAATGATAAGCAAAACTTTTGACATGCAGACACGGTCGAAGTCCAGGCTCACTAATGCATCCTAACGAATATCAGTTAGACACACTAATGTAGACCTGGTTCGCTAAGACCACCGCTCTGATACCAACTGAAAGGACCCGTTCATATACATTATAAACGATTCACAATAGTTGATTACATCGCGAGGTATTTGACCTCTATATGATACATTTTACAAACATTGCATTCGTTTTTAAAAGACAAACTTTCTTTACAACGAAAGTTGACGACATGCACACCATTTCATAATACATCCAACTATAATTGGCTTAATAATAATCTTGATGAACTCAATGACTCGAATGCAACGTCTTTCAAAATATGCCATGAATGACTCCAAGTAATATCCTTAAAATGAGCTAATGCACAGCGGAAGATTTCTTTAATACCTGAGAATAAACATGCTTTAAAGTGTCAACCAAAAGGTTGGTGAGTTCATAGGTTTATCATAACAATCATTTCAATATATTAATAGACCACAAGATTTCCGTTTATAAATATATGTACACTCGCAAGTGTATAAAAGTATTCTATAAGTTGTAGGCACCTGGTAACAAGCCTTAACGTTCATGTTTTACCCTCTGAAGTACACCAGATCAGGTGTGTTTAAAATAACCTCGAAGTACTAAAGCATCCCATAGTCAGGATGGGGTTTGTCAGGCCCAATAGATCTATCTTTAGAATTCGCGCCTACCGTACATAGACAAGTAGTTTAATGTTACCAAGCTAAGGGTATATTTTTGGTTTAAACCCACATAGAATTAGTTTTAGTACTTGTGCCTATTTCGTAAAACATTTATAAAATAGCGCATGTATTCTCAGCCCAAAAATATATATTGCAAAAGCAATTAAAAAGGGAGCAAATGAAACTCACCATACTGTATTTCGTAGTAAAAATACATATAACGTCATTTAACAAGTGCAAGGTTGGCCTCGGATTCACGAACCTATATTAATTATATATATTTATATGTTGGTCAATATTTGTCTAACAATTTTTGGCCAAATCATAGTGTACCACAATCCTAATGCTCGAGACTAATATGCAAAAGTCAACAAAAGTCAACTTGACCCAAAATGACTTCTAAAATTTATACGTGTTTATTATATAACTTAACTATAGTCGTTTTATATATTTAAATATATTTATTAGATTTTATAATAATAAAAGTCATTTATTAATAAAAATTTATATTAACGTTTATATATAATAAAATATACTTTTATATATCTTAAGTAGTAAAATTTATAAAGTTCACTTAATATCGTAAAACTATAGTGGTAAGTATTATTAATGTAATTATATTACGCGTGGTGAAAAATATCTTTGTATCCCCTATTTATTTGATAAAATAATATTGATCATAATAATAATAAGTAAAAGTTGTATTATTTTGTAATAATAATTATTATTATTCTATAACAATATTTATATTTACTAAAAATGGTATTATGATAAAATGATAATACTAACATAATAGTAATAATGATATTTTATAATAACAATGATATTTTTATTAAAATAATAACGACGATAGTAATAATAATCATTTTAACAATAATACTAAAATTCAGTTGACTATAACTTCTAATCCGTTCATCGAAACCATTCGATATTTAAATGAAAAGTTCTTAATTTTTCGCTAGCTTTCCAATGACATGCATATCATATACCCTATCTCAGTAGCATATGTATCTAATTCAGGATTCAACAAACCTATCTAAGGACAAAATCGATTGTACAAGCATGCATAATCCTATATACTCGAGCACTAGTCAGGGATACACTATTGATATATAAAAGTTAAGTTATGAGTGCTCACGTATCAATATTGAGATTCAATATTGCAGGAAAGTACGTAGACGCAACGAAGATGATAAACACTAGATTGACCTCACGAGCATACCCATGAACCATACCCATCACCTCCATAGCTATAACCCATAATTTCCTTAGCTTCGACTCATTCAAAAAACTATTTTGAAATCACTCGGACATCACTCCGTCGTAATATTTTATGTATACTAATAATATCTTGAAATAATACAAAGCAAATATATATATATATATATATATATATATATATATATATATATATATATATATATATATATATATATATATATATAAATCGATTGAGAGAGTTTAGAGAAATATATTTTCAAGTTTCTATGAAATAATGAAACCTATTGAATTCTATTTATAATAGATTTTTGAATTATTAAAGTGAATTATTAAAGTATGAATTATTAAAGTGAATTATTAAAGTATGAATTATTAAAGTGAATTATTAAAGTGAATTATTAAAGTATGAATTATTAAAGTGAATTATTAAAGTATGAATTATTAAAGTGAATTATTAAAGTTAAAGTAAAGTAAAAGTAAAGTAAAAGTATAGTAAAAGTATAAAAACTATGTATGTATAATACGCGTATAAATATATATAATATTAATTTAAATCGTTATATATATTTAATGAAATAAAATATAAATATCGTTATATTTATTATACTGGTTAAGTAATGAGTTGTCAAAAGTGATTCTAGATATTTATAAAAGTTATATACGTTTTAATAATAAAGTTCTTTTTAAACTGAAAATGTTTTTGTACGTTTGAAAATAGATTAATAGAATATTATGGAAACCAATTTTCCACTAGCTTTTGTCTAACTTTCGTAAATGACACTTTTTATTTTTATTTATAAATAGCTTTACAAATTATTCCGAATATTGTTAAGAGGAATAGATTTTCTCAAATCATAGTGGACCTCTCAACAGAGACTTGTAATCATAATTCAATGTTTCTGATAATTCAATCATTTAATATATATTTTTTTAATTTCGTCGATAATCATATTGAAACAAATACGTTCATATAAAGCATTATACATTTAAATACTTTGTTGACATTTTCAATTTATAACATATACACATATACATACATATTCATATATGTTCATTTAATGGTTCGTGAATCATTGGAATTTGGTCGAGGTTTAAATGAATGTATAAACATAGTTTAAAATCCTTGAGGTTTAACTTAACAAACATTGCTTATCGTGTCAGAATAATATAAAGATAAAGTTTAAATTTAGTCGGAAATTTTCGGGTCGTCACAAAAGTTTTCTCGAAAATCAGCTGGAAATCCACGGACCTCAGCATCAAACAGGGTCGCTAAGTGGTCAGACTTATGCTAACCATGAGAGGATCTGTCTCGTAAAATGGGGAGGGCGCCGTGCAAATTAGCTTGATAAGACTAATGAATCAGACCCTCAGGAAAGGATAATCTCCTTTAAAGATTAAAAATCAGCTTTTAAGCCTGATATTACTCAATCCTTGAGATTGACTTTAAAGATTGAGAATTACAAACTCATTGAATTCGATGATATCTAAACTCGAGCTTGAACGAGAAAATATTTTGATCAAATTACAAACCGATTTGTTTTCTGAAAACACATTTTTAATGCGTTCATTACCATTGAACGTAAAATCCTAGGAATTCACCTGGAATTCATTAGGTCACCTGAACCAAATCGGGTGTCAACCATAAGAACGGTGGTTGCATAGCATGGTCGAAGACAGGACCTTGTGCTAGACCGAAAAACTATAGGTGAGCTTTACTATTGCTCCTACAAAGGATAGTAATTGCATCCGATACGTTATAGACCATAAATAAAAGCATGTCATGGGACATTGCCTTAACAGTTGCTTGTTCAACGCTTTCCTTTACAACCGGACGGTAGTTTACCGAAAGGTAATATACGGAGCAAGTATACTGGACGTGTTGCTTTCCCAATACAAGGTTAGCAGGTGGGTGACACAAAACCGCAAGTTTTGAGCTAAAATTTTCAAATCTGAAACCCACCAAACCCACAAAAACAATTTCGCAAACACCGGTGAAGGGTTATTCCGGAAAACTTATCTAGGGTAAAAGCTAGATTGAATTTTCAATAGATCAAATGTTTTCATAAAGATCCAATTTCCTTAAGGATCTAAATTTTTGTAGTCATATTGGACTGTAAACCACATCGTTACTACCATTGTTCATACCGCCGTATAGAAATCACTGATGTACAAAGTGTGAAGAATAAAGAAGTGATTCTAGTATTTTTATTTCAAGACTATATTGCTTGAGGACAAGCAACGCTCAAGTGTGGGAATATTTGATAATGCTAAAAACGAACATATATTTCATAGCATTATCCCTCAAGAAAGACAAGCTTTTAGTTGCAATTGTTCTATTTACAAGTGATATTCGTTTAAATAATAAAGGTGAAGATAAAAGACAGATTCGACGAATTGAAGACGCAAACGACCAAAAAGCTCAAAAGTACAAAGTACAATCAAAGTGGTTCAAATTATGGATGAGAAACGTCTCAAAATTACAAGAGTACAAGTCGCAAAACGCAAAATACAAGATATTAAATTGTACGCAAGGACGTTCGAAAATTCGGAACCGGGACCAAAGTCAACTCTCAACGCTCGACGCAACGGACTAAAAATTATGAGTCAACTATGCACAAGAATATAATATAATATTTAAATAATTATATAAATTATTTATATATTATATATATTTAAAAATAACGTCGAAAAGCTAGAAAACAACCAAAGTTGAGCTGTCCCAGCTGGCCATGCGATCACATGGCCAGGAAGAAGGATTTTCATGCGGTCGCATGACCCAAAAAGTCAGGCCACATGCCTATAAATTTCGCGGTTTTGAGCAAGTTTTACATATCTTTCCATCTCTCTCTCACTCAACGTGTGTGTATATATATATATATATATATATATATATATATATATATATATATATATATATATATATATATATATATATATATATATATATATATTATATTTTAATTTTAATTTTAAATTCTAATAATAAGGGTATATTAGCGAATATTGTAAGGGTGTAAGTCAAAATTCTGTCCGTGTAACGCTACGCTATTTTTAATCATTGTAAGTTATGTTCAACCTTTTTAAATTAATGTCTCGTAGCTAAGTTATTATTATGCTTATTTAATGCCGAAGTAATCATGATGTTGGGCTAAATATTAAAATTGGGTAATTGGGCTTTGGACCATAATTGGGGTTTGGACAAAAGAACGACACCTGTGGAAATTAGACTATGGGCTATTAATGGGCTTTATATTAACTAAACGATACCTCGTTAATTTAATATATAGACTTATAATTTACGTATTTATATATAACCACATACGCTTGACTGGGTACGGTGGGCGGGATATCTATAAATACCAATAATTGTTCATTTTACCGGACACGAAACTGGATTAATAGTTAATAGACTTGTTGAAACAGGGGTGGATTACATTCAAGGGTAATTGGTGTAATTGTTAACAAAGTAGTAAAACCTTGGTTTACACGCAGACGATAACCTGGTGTATTCATTAAACAAAGTATTAAGACCTTGTTACAATTCGAATCCCCAATTAGTTGGAATATTTGACTTCGGGAATAAGAATAATTTGACGAAGACTTCCGCACTTTATGATTATGACTGATGGACTATTATGGACAAATCCGTATCGACATATCAAATAATCCAGGACAAATGACAATTAACCCATGGGAATAAACTAAAAACAACACGTTGAACATCATGATTACGGAAGTTTAAATAAGCGTAATTCCTTTATTTCATATTTAATTTCCTTATTTCGTATTTAATTGCACTTTTAATTATCGTACTTTTTATTTATCACATTTTTATTTATCGCAATTTCATTATCGTTATTTACTTTACGCTTTAAATTAAGTTATTTTTATTTTTAATATTTTACATTAGGTTTTAACTGCGACTAAAGTTTTAAAAATAGACAAACCGGTCATTAAACGGTAAAACCCCCTTTTATAATAATAATACTACTTATATATTTTTTTGTATTTTTACAATTATAAGTTAAAAATATAGCGTTAAACTTGGCGAGTTCCCTGTGGACGAACCGGACTTACTAAAAACTACACTACTGTACGATTAGGTACACTGTCTATAAGTGTTGTAGCAAGGTTTAGGTATATCCACTCTATAAATAAATAAATCACTTGTGTAAAATTGTATCGTATGTAATAGTATTTTGTAGCAAAAATATAACTATTTCCTAGTATGCCTCGCACACATCAGAGCAGCGCTTTTAGCAATGAGAAATGGCGCTTCTGGCTATTGGTGGAAAATTGTGCAAAAACGTGTAAAATAACGTCGCTTTTAAATGAGGTGTGGCGCTTTTGTCCATAAGGAGCGGCGCTTTTGTTATAGGAGCGGTGCTTTTAGAGCTGAATCTTGCACTTTTCATTTTGTTTGCCACTTTTGATCAAGACTTGGTCAATTTTACACCAACTTAAGCTTTTAGCCCCCAAATTGCCATTTAGCTCATAAGCATATCAAATAGGCTCCATAATCATCAAAAACCGAGTGAAGTGAGGAAGATATTGAGAGATAAACATGTATAATTAGAGCAATATCAAGTTGCTAGACTAGTTGCTTTCGGGTTGCTTGAGCTTATGATGGGGTAGCTTTTGGATATTCGAACGTAGATTGGGGACTTGGTAAATCTCCGGGATTATGCTCTTGGTATCGGGTTGGGTTATTGAGTCTTAACCCGGTTTGTAGTGTAAATGGGTCGTAATTACCCACTTGTTGTGTAACGGGTCTAAAGGTGTCGAATTGTACTTTTTGGACTTGGTCATATGTTAAACATGTGTTTCATTGTATATTGGGCACGTTAAAACTAGTGTAAACGGATCGTGCGTTTTGACGTATTTAACGTTGTTGAAAAAAAAAAGTTATCGTTTTCGGATTTCATGTTAAAAACATCATCAAAAGGTTCATCAAAATTTCTACAATTTTGAGCATCCGGTAACCATACTTAACAAAAATAATACGTTATCCTTTGTATAAAAACAACCGCACTGAATCAGGTGTATTTTAACGAATTACTATACATCTGTTAAATGTTGATGCGACCAACCCGAACGGAGTTGTCAAATTCTGGAGATATATATATATATATATATATATATATATATATATATAGTGGTAGGATCAAGAGGGAAGTAACCATTCGGGGGAAGCGGGGGGAAGCAAAAACTTTTTTTTTCGTTTTTTGAAAAACCTTTGTTTACGAACATTATAGATGAGATGAAAATATGAACATTTAGTAGAGACACTTTGTGATAAATATTTTTATTTTGGCAGGAAAACGCTCGAAGAAGTAATATATAACAATTATCGTGTTTTTCGAGCGTATTTTGGGGTTTTAGCTATTGGGGTTTAGATATTAGGGTTTAGATATTAGGGTTTATAGGGTTTAGATATTAGGGTTTAGAAATTTAGGGTTTAGGGTTTAGATTTAGGATTTTGATTGAGTTTTTAACACGAACGGTTTAGAGTTTAGGGTTTAGGGTTTAGGGTTTGGTGTTTTGAGTTTATGGAATAAACCCAAAACACCAAACCCTAAACTCTAAATCGGGCTAAATTTTACTTCACAAAACATGAAAAAAAACGATCATATTCTTCACGAACAATATTATCTTGAATGTTATTTTTGTTGATCATTTTCCCGCCTAAATATAAACATTCATCACGAAGTGTCTCTTCTAAATGTTCATATTTTCGTGTGATCTTGATGCCGGAAAAAAAATTCAAAAAAACGAAAAAAAAATTTGCTTCCCCCCGCTTTCCCCCGATTGGTTACTTCCCCATATATATATATATATATATATATATATATATATATATATATATATATATATATATATATATATATATATATATATATATATATATATAGGATTCGCGTCCACCAGTTCAAAAACCAGTACTTACCAGTTACCAAGCTAATGGATTTGTGATTCAATCAACGTAGAATAAAGTAAGTACTTGTGTCTATTGAGTAATAACTCAAAAATGTATGTATTCTTATCCCAAAAGGTATAAAAGATTAAAATAATGGACTACAACTCACCTCGATAGCATAGCAGTAAATCACACAAATGTGACAGCTATATGAATCACCGTTGAACGAAGTACTCAACCTGGAGATACAAGTTGGTCAATTAACATCTTATCAAAGTAGGTCGGGTCATATCACAATTATCAATCCTATGCTCGAGTCTAACAAAAATATTTTTCACAAAATTCCAAAGTCAAGAGTGTTTCGAGAAACAACCGTGTAGTGTGTGCTACGTATAACATCTAATAAACCCTTTGACTCAAGAAGTGTTGACCAAGACTTACAGAAAGTCAACTGCTTAAAATAATCACACACAATAAAAGAATTAAATCATTAAGTTCGTTTTAGCAAGTTAAAATGGTCGGTAGTATCACTACATGTCTTAAATCGAACGACATATTTAAGACTACTCAAAGTAAATAATAAACCTTACTCTTTTGACCAAAGACTTGAAATGTCATGTATTGACTCCACAATTTTGTTTAACCCAAATTTGTCACCAATTGGTGTAGTAAATATCAAACTCCAAAGACTTCACATTTTGACACGGTTTAACAACACTTTTTTTTATGAAAATTTATAGTAAAATAACTACAATTCCAAATCAAACAAATTCAATTAGAGTAGTTTGGTTTCTAAGTATAATATATATACAAAAATAATTAGACTTTGTTCATCTATAAATATTTGTAAAACACCAAATGTTTGCGAAAGTCACCTGTTTAAAATCAATGTTACTATAGTAACTTTATGTAACAGACTGAAACCTGGGCTAGATGTAAGATGACTATTTTGCCCTTAGGTTATGTGTGGCCCATTTATATGCTTTTTAATTTTAATAATAAGTTAATTATTAATTGGTTATGTGGTTAAGACCAGTTTGTGACAAGGGTCACACAACAGGTTCGTTTGTTTAAATCGGACTCCGTTAAGATGACCTAAGGATGTACGAAAGATATTAGATAACTGATAAATACCCGTGTGTAATGGGGTATTATATTTTAACACAATAATAGGTATGTATCTGTTTATTTCCTTCATTTTCTAGATATTTTCAAGAAAACACCGTACCTAACCTTTACCCATTTCAAAACCCTAATTGATTCAAGCTAGAAATTGGATCAAGAGGCTTTAAGGAGTGATTATTATCATCCTTGTGATCATTTATTCAGGTTAGCATGTTTGATTTGTTGTTTGAATTCTTAAAGATTTGGGGTTTTGTGTTTTTGAGTAAAAGTGTGCATTTTGAGCTTGAATCTTCATGATTTGTGTTATTTATGCTTAATTGATGTTAGATATATGTTATATAGTTGTTATATGAAGTTTGTAAGTGAGTTTTGTGACCAGAACAAGCTAAAATCAATATTTGGTGTCAAAAACGTGAAAAACAGCGAGCTGGAGCTGTTCATCAGTTCCCACACTTTTGACAGCTCAACCACACGGTTGACCACGTGTTTGAGGGTTTAACCACGCGGTTGAGCACTGGTCAGCTTTTGATAAAATTAAAAAGGGCATAACTTTCAAACCGTAACTTCATTTTCGATGAATAAACTATCGTTGGAATTGTCTTGAGGTCTACTTTCCAATGATAAGGTTTTAAAAAGCAGGAGCAAATTTATTTTGGTCAAAAAAGGGGTTTTAGGGTATATGTCTTATTTTGCACACATTGAGTGTCGTTATTGATTAAATTTATGATACAGACTTATCTTATAGTGAATGCATGATTGTATGTATTGATTTAGTGTATGTATAAATGTTTGATGTTGTGTATCTTGGGTTAAAATCTGTCTAAACAGTTGCTGCTACTGTTCTTCATCACTCGCACGAGTGAGCCTTCACTCGTACGGTTGGGGTGGTCAACCGTCTAACGACCCATCCTAATCGATCTGGACGAATACATTACATTTGGTTACATCGCGAGGTACTTGACCTCTATATGATACATTTTACAAACATTGCATTCGTTTTTAAAAGATAAACTTTCATTACATCGAAAGTTGACAACATGCATACCATTTCATAGTATATCCAACTATAAATGACTTAATAATATTCTTGATGAACTTAACGACTAGAATGCAACGTCTTTTGAAATATGCCATGAATGACTCCAAGTAATATCTCTAATATGAGCAAATGCACAGCGGAAGATTTATTTCATACCTGAGAATAAACATGCTTTCAAGTGTCAACCAAAAGGTTGGTGAGTTCATTAGTTTATCATAATCAATCATTTCCATAATTTTAATAGACCACAAGATTTCTTTTATTCAATAATCATACACTCGCAAGTGTTTAAAAAATCATTCATATGGATTGAACACCTGGTAACCGATGTTAACATAATGCATATAGAATATCCCCAAAACAAAAATCCATCTGTATAAATAACTCGAAGTACTAAAGCATACCATTTTCCAGTATGAGGGGAGTTAGTGCCCGTAGATCTACCTTTAGGATTCGCGTCAATTAGGGTGTCTGTTCCCTAATTCCTAGGTTACCAAGCTAAAAGGGTGATATTCAATTTCGATAATCTAACCATAGAATGTAGTTTCGATTACTTGTGTCTATTCCCTAAAACATTTATAAAAGCAGCGCATGTATTCTCAGTCCCAAAAATATATATTTCAAAAGCATTTAAAAAGGGAGCAAAAACTCACAATACTGTATTTTGTAGTAAAAATACATAGGACGATATTGAACAATGCAGGGTTGGCCTCGGATTCACGAATCTATATTATTTGCATACTCATTAATATATATAATTGTAATTGATTAAATATATATATTATTATTATTATTAGTGATATAATTTTTATATTTATTAATTTATAAATTTCATTATTTATTTATATATTTTCATTTTTGTACATAATAATATTAATATAGTTAAGTTAAATATAGTTTTATATGGGGATCACTTGGTTGAAATTAATAATTATGATAATACTAATATTAGTAATAATATTGATACTATATGATAATGATAAAAGTGATGATAATAATGTTGCTGATGATAATGATATTAATAATGATAATAATACTAAATTGTATTAGGATAACTATGATAACATCAATTATAATAATTCCTTTAAGACATACTTTAGTTAAGATTTTAATCATTTTCATAATAATGTTTATATCCAAAATTTCTATATTTTTAATCTTAACAATATTATTAAACCTGTATATTCATAGTTATAATAATCATAATCTTCGTGTTTAATTTATAAACTAATGACTATAGTTTCTTTTAACATAAATTTGTATTCATAATCATAATCTTCATGTATTCATATAATTATAATAAATTTCCTAATCTTTATCATATCACCTTTTCATTATAAATTAACATGTTTAATATTCTTGGAATCAAAATAATATTACTTATGTCAATATTAACAATTCCATTATTTATAAAAAGATATTAATACTAATATTTACGAAAATGATAATATTTCATATTACTTTCATGATAATAATAATAAACATATTTATGATAATAATACTAGTGATACTCATATCATACAAATATATTTTTTTTATCATCAAAACATATCAAATTATTATCATTTTCATAATAACAATAATATTTATAATACTTAGTATTAATAATACTAATACTTTGTAATGATAATAATAATAATAATAATTGTAATAACAAATACAATAATAATAATCATAATAATAATAATAATAATAATAATAATAATAATAATAATAATAATAATAATAATAATTATAATTATAATGAAATAATAAAAATAATATGTTTAAATGTACAACCTTTGGAGAAAACAGGTTCCAAAAAAATACACCACCGCCGGGGCTCGAACCCAAGACCTCACTTTCACCCATCAAACACCCAACCAACACGCTATCTCGTTTCATGTGATTAAACCCACACCAAAATTTATTTAAACCATCCCTGCTGCTTTCCCTATTTCTTCATCTTCTTCGTAAAATCAAAATCAAACCACTAATCTTTCAATCTTGATAATAGTTACCAGATTGATTTCAGAATATATTATCCAACACAAAATAATTTAATTGTGATGAATTGGATTAAGGAAAAATAAGAAAAAAAAATATATACAGGAAGCAGACTGCAGCTTCGTCGCTTATAGGAAAGAAAAAAAAATTTGTTTTTGAAATCTAGACCGTTATAGACTAAGTTCATAACATGAAATAAATTGTAGTTCACCCTTAGAAGCTATTGAAATCGTTAATTGAAGTTGAAACATAACTATAAACTCGAATTTCTTCAAGAACAAATTCGTTGACCTTTTGAATAATAACTTTGACTCAAAAATTCGTCTTCGTTTCGAAGAATTGGAAAGTGGGATTTTGAAGAAAGATTTACTAGTTAATTCCTAACCTAACTGCATTTTTACATTTTTAATTTGTTTCGAAATCATGGATTTTGCAGTTTGAGTTTCAAACAGAGGTATTCGTACTTAAAGGAAATATATCTGTTTTTATTTTTGATATGCAGTGAGTAATGAATTTGTTTGAGTAATTGATTGACTTATAGTGCATATAGTCGATCCAAATTGTTTGGATGTCGACGTCTAACGGATTACAGACAAGGAGTGGACAGGAGCAAGAAAATTGAGAAAGGAAATAAAGAAAAAGTATAATTCGATCGGGACTTGCAACAAATTTTGTTGTTATCTTGTTAATTGATTCCTCAATGAACTGGCAATAAGGAAATAATACAAGAACAATCGATGGAGCCTCCTAACTAATCGGGTAATTATTTGACTCTTTAATTTATAAATATTAGTAAATATATATATATATATATATATATATATATATATATATATATATATATATATATATATATATATATATATATATATATTAATAATAATAATACTAATAATAACAATAATTATACAAATAATAATAATAATAATAATAATAATAATAATAATAATAATAATAATAATAATAATAATAATAATAATAATAATAATAATAATCTTAACAATAATGATAATAATAATTCTTAAAATTGATATTACTAATGATAATAAAAATAAATTGTGTTATTTTTATAAAAAAAATCTTATTATTATTAATAATGATTTTATTGATAATGGTAATTCTAACAATAATAAAGATCTTAATAATAACTAAAATCTTAAATTTTACTATTATAAATAATCATACTGATATTAATAATGACATAATAATATTAGTAATTCTAATACTATAACAAATTATATGTATCAACTTTCATATCTATATATTATATATAGTAATATAACTAATATTGATTTTTAATATTACTATTAATAAAAGTAATAATAGCATTAGTATAGTAATTATATTTTTTTAAATTGTAATTACGTTTAACATGTTAATATTATATATATATATATATATATATCATATGATAACATATGTCGAATATTTAATACATTATATAATATGTGTTGCATATTAAATATGAGAATATAATTATCTTATATATATGAGTATTGTATATATATTTATTTAAAATATTATATTCTTTCATCGTACAAGTAATTTTCAACATATAATATCTATAACTTTTATATATATATTCCAATATATGTATGATAATAATTATTACACAAATCATATATATATATATATATATATATATATATATATATATATATATATATATATATATATATACATACATAGATTTATTTTAATAACAACTTTCTTATATTGTATATTATTTTACATGTTTAATTCTGCTAATTAAGTTTGTATTTTATTATTTCACATTATAATATATATACTTATTTATGTTTATATATATATATATATACATAATTATTTACACACAATTGTTCGTGAATCGTCGGGAATGGTCAAAGGTCAAATGTTATCATGAAATAGTTTCAAAAATTTTGAAATTCAATTTAACAGACTTTGCTTATCATGTCGAAACCATATAAAGATTAAGTTTAAATTTGATCGGAAATTTTCGGGTCGTCACAGTACCTACCCGTTAAAGAAATTTCATCCCGAAATTTGAGTGAGGTGGTCATGGCTAACAATAAAATTATTTTCATGACGAATATGAGTTGATAAAATAAAATTTTATCACCATTGCATAATATAGGTGAGATAATTTGATTATTCGAAGAGTACGAGTGAAGCTATCACAAAAGAGTGAAATGAATAAATGCAGATTCGCCTTAACCGGTGACGTTATCGCGGTTGATTTTCGGATTTCAAGGGATTTTGAGAAAATCTTTGAAATCTATATAAGATTTGATTCTTCGGCGAATGAGGATATTAGAATCCTCTTTGGTTAAATGTGATGATCTGTTTTGATTGTCTTGTCGAATATTTCACTAGAAATCTACTCCCTTCGTTCCCTTTATATTTTGGAGTTCCATCCTTTTGTTTTCTCTTCCTGACTTTAAGTCAAGCGAATAATGTCCAGAATTCGTAGGTATGAAGTTCCGAATAATCCTAATGTTCTAAGTAGAAAGGAACGTAATAGCACGATCTTGATTGGTTAAATTACCAGAATTCAAGAGAAAAGATAGAACTATCAAGAAATTATGTTCTTGATGTGTTTAGAGATTAGATAGAATGTAAGAGTCGTGTAACATGGCACATGATGACGTTATAGCCCGTGAATCATCACGTTCCATTAAAAACTCAGCATGACTTACTGTAATATAATCACGTTGATCAAGTGTCATTATATTATACTAACTCATGCATCAATTTCCAACACTACTTCAAAATCATTTATAATTCAAACTCGAATTTTAAAGAAATTTAGAAACTAAAGTAGTTTCCTCTGCATTTAATGCTACCATAACCGAATCATCGGTTATCAATCCGAGGTGGTTTCAAGAGAATTGTGTTTTTAGATGATTAAACGCTGACGGTAATATGGTGGAATATAAAAGGTTCTTCGGTAACAATAAATGAGCATGCATATATATCAAGGTTATAATAAGGTTATTTCGAATGAAAAGTCGAAGTTGACTTGCTGGAGCTGTGACAAAATTTGCTACTTTGAAAGGGATCGCAAAGTTATTTTCGGTAATAACAACGCCAAAGGAGCTAGCACAGATACGTGTTAAATGTTTACTCAGGTTTAGAGTGTTTTCAGGTGCATAACTATATGTATCAATCTTTTTTTCCGTATATAAAGTGCGGTTGGTTCATCCTCTCAATTGAAGTGTTTTCAAGAATCATGAAAGGTTTGAACGCGGATTGTAATCGTCAAGATACAAATGAGGTTTAAGATGAAATCAGGTGGCAAACTTGAAGAATTGTTTAGTTTCATATGTTATAATCAATATTTTAATTCATTTTAATTGTCCAATGTTGGTAGTTCACAGTTAGCAGCCCACAGTTACTAATTCAATAATTCATATATAGTTTATAATATTCGAATTAATTAATACGTATCGTGCAGACTCGATCACAACTCAAAGTATATATATTATTATAGAATCAACCTCAACCCTGTATAGCTAACTCAAGCATTACTGCATATAGAGTGTTTATGGTGATTCCAAATAATATATATAGATGCGTCGATATGATATGTCAAAACCTTGTATACGTGTCCCGATATTTAAAGTGCGTAAAATAAATAACAGAAATTAAATGACAATAAATAAAATTGCGAGAATTAAAATTGCGATAAATAAATTGCGATAAATAAATGTAATCAGTTAGCTAGGACTTTGTTAGCGTGGATTCTTAGCAAAATTTCTCATAGTTAATTTGTTTGTTTCTAACAAATTTTATTTTGTCCAATGTTTCCTTCATTATGCCACTTGTTGGATTCTGATAAGTCAAAATCCAAATATGAAGTTGAATGAAAATTGTTATTCTGTGGTGAATGAATACGTATATCGGTAGATGTAAGTAGGATAGTAAATGACTGTTGAATCAGCTTCGAAGAATGTACAGTGTAACTTATTAATGTGAAATCTAAATATTCCTCGGGTATTACCTACCCGTTAAAATATTTTCCCCATTAACAGTTTGTACAAAAGAATTTTTAATTACAATCTTTATGAAAATATATATACATATATATATTTTCTTCAGACGTAATCATGGATTTAATGAGTTAATATGATATTAAACTCATTTGATTTACCGTTAGAACAAGAATATATAATTTCTAAAACACTAGAGATTACATAATCATCATGTCGAACGAAGATCAAAGATGTAGAACGATACGTAGAACGAAGATTATACTCGGGGTACAGAATGAGATGTTGAGGCATGTGATATTGAAACTTGGGTTGTTGGTAGTACTGTTGGTGCCGGTGATGTTGCTGAAGCTGGTAAGTTTTGCACCATATTTTCTAAATTGATTACTCGAGCGCGAAGCTCGTGACTTCTTCGATTACTCGGGGATGATTGTCGGTCGGAACAAGTGGGTGAATAAGGTTTAGATTTGTAAATATGATATAGTCGTGGCGAGATACTCTGGAAATGAAAGTGAAGATGGTGTTTCGAACTGGTTCGCCGGTAAGTGCTTCGGGTTCTTCGTCAAGAGGGCAATTTGGTTGGTGGAAAGGATCGTCTTCTTCGCGTCTCTATTGATTAAGTCGACTACGAACCCAACGGATGAATTGGAGATGACTGATTGGTTGATTCATTCTGGTCACACTGCTTTCGGAGCTCAAGTGAAAATCAATATCGGAATAGCTGTCGGAATCCGAGGAACTTGAACTAGTGGAGAATTCCATTTCGTACGATTGAATAAAGAATTTTTCATTATGAAATGATTTTTCGGCTATCGGATGGTATTCTAATTACATAGAATATATATATAGAGCAAAAGATTTCTTAGATTACGGAGGAATTTACGGAATATGTCAGGCAAAGTTTACTGTAACAGATACATTAAAATATGAATTAGCAAATACGCTAAGATATGAATTTTGTCTTTACACTATTCATGCAATCAATGCAATAAGATGCGTCTAGACTAAGAATTATAAGCAGGTAATTTTCGACACGAAATGATAAGCAAAACTTTTGACATGCAGACACAGTCAAAGTCCAGACCCACTAATGCATCTAAACAACTATCAGTTAGACACACTAATGCAAGACCTGGTTCGCTAAGACCACCGCTCTGATACCAACTCTAACGACCCGTCCTAATCCATCTGGACGAATACATTACATTTGGTTACATCGCGAGGTACTTGACCTCTATATGATACATTTTACAAATATTGCATTCGTTTTTAAAAGACAAACTTTCATTACATCAAAAGTTGACAGCATGCATACCATTTCATAGTATATCCAACTATAAATGACTTAATAATATTCTTGATGAACTCAAAGACTCGAATGCAACGTCTTTTGAAATATGCCATGAATGAATCCAAGTAATATCTCTAATATGAGCAAATGCACATCGGAAGATTTCTTTCATACCTGAGAATAAACATGCTTTCAAGTGTCAACTAAAAGGTTGGTGAGTTCATTAGTTTATCATAATCAATCATTTCTATAATTTTAATAGACCACAAGATTTCCTTTATTCAATAATCATACACTCGCAAGTGTTTAAAAAATCATTCATATTGATTGAACACCTGATAACCGACGTTAACATAATGCATATAGAATATCCCCAAAACAGAAATCCATCTGTATAAATAACTCGAAGTACTAAAGCATACCATTTTCCAGTATAGGAGGAGTTAGTGCCCGTAGATCTACCTTTAAGATTCGCGTCAATTAGGGTGTCTGTTCCCTAATTCTTAGGTTACCAAGCTAAAAGGGTGATATTCGATTTCGATAATCCAACCATAGAATGTAGTTTCGATTACTTGTGTCTATTCCGTAAAACATTTATAAAAGCAGCGCATGTATTCTCAGTCCCAAAAATATATATTGCAAAAGCATTTAAAAAGGGAGCAAAAACTCACAATACTGTATTTTGTAGTAAAAATACATAGGACGACATTGAACAATGCAGGGTTGGCCTCGGATTCACGAACCTATATTATTTGCATACTCATTAATATATATAATTGTAATTGATTAAATATATATATTATTATTATTAGTGATATAATTTTTATATTTATTAATTTATAAATTTCATTATTTATTTATATATTTTCATTTTTGTACATAATAATATTAATATAGTTAAGTTAAATATAGTTTTATATGGGGATCACTTGGTTGAAATTAATAATTATGATAATACTAATATTAGTAATAATATTGATACTATATGATAATGATAAAAGTGATGATAATAATGTTGATGATGATAATGATATTAATAATGATAATAATACTAAATTGTATTAAGATAACTATGATAACATCAATTATAATAATTCCTTTAAGACATACTTTAGTTAAGATTTTAATCATTTTCATAATAATGTTTATATCCAAAATTTCTATATTTTTAATCTTAACAATATTATTAAACCTGTATATTCATAGTTATAATAATCATAATCTTCGTGTTTAATTTATAAACTAATGACTATAGTTTCTTTTAACATAAATTTGTATTCATAATCATAATCTTCATGTATTCATATAATTATAATAAATTTCCTAATCCTTATCATATCACCTTTTCATTATAAATTAACATGTTTAATATTCTTGGAATCAAAATAATATTACTTATGTCAATATTAACAATTCCATTATTTATAAAAAGATATTAATACTAATATTTACGAAAATGATAATAATTCATATTACTTTCATAATAATAATAATAATAAACATATTTATGATAATAATACTAGTGATACTCATATCATCCAAATATTTTTTTTTATCATCATATCATATCAAATTATTATCATTTTCATAATAACAATAATATTTATAATACTTAGTATTAATAATACTAATACTTTGTAATGATAATAATAATAATGATAATGGTAATAACAAATACAATAATAATAATCATAGTAATAATAATAATAATAATAATAATAATAATAATAATAATAATAATAATAATAATAATAATAATAATAATAATAATAATAATAATAACAATTATAATGAAATAATAAAAATAATATGTTTAAATGTACAACCTTTGGAGAAAACAGGTTCCAAAAAAATACACCACCACCGGGGCTCGAACCCAAGACCTCACGTTCACCCATCAAACACCCAACCAACACGCTATCTCATTTCATCTGATTAAACCCACACCAAAATTTATTTAAACCATCCCTGTTGCTTTCCCTATTTCTTCATCTTCTTCGTAAAATTAAAATCAAACCACTAATCTTTCAATCTTGATAATAGTTACCAGATTGATTTCAGAATATATTATCCAACATAAAATAATTTAATTGTGATGAATTGGATTAAGGAAAAATAAAAAATAAAATATACAGGAAGCAGACTGCAGCTTCGTCGCTTATAGGAAAGAAAAAAAATTGTTTTTGAAATCTAGACCGTTATAGACTAAGTTCATAACATGAAATACATTGTAGTTCACCCTTAGAAACTATTGAAATCATTAATTGAAGTTGAAACATAACTATAAACTTGAATTTCTTCAAGAACAAATTTGTTGACCTTTTGAATAATAACTTTGACTCAAAAATTCGTCTTCGTTTCGAAGAATTGGAAAGTGGGATTTTGAAGAAAGATTTACTAGTTAATTCCTAACCTAACTGCATTTTTACATTTTTAATTTGTTTCGAAATCATGGATTTTGCAGTTTGGGTTTAAAAACAGAGGTATTCGTACTTAAAGGAAATATATCTGTTTTTATTTTTGATATGCAGTAAGTAATGAATTTGTTTGAGTAATTGAGTGACTTGTAGTGCATATAGTCGATCCAAATTGTTTGGATGTCGACGTCTAACGGATTACAGACAAGGAGTGGACAGGAGCAAGAAAATTGAGAAAGGAAATAAAGAAAAAGTATAATTCGATCGGGACTTGCAATAGATTTTGTTGTTATCTTGTTGATTGATTCCTCAATGAACTGGCAATAAGGAAATAATACAAGAACAATCGATGGAGCCTCCTAACTAATCGGGTAAATTCAAAACTTTTATAAAAGATGAGAGAGAGAGAGAGAGTAGAGAGAGAGAGAGAGTTTGGAGAGAGAGGGCTGGCACGAATGGGCAACGGAAGGTGTACAACGGCAATGACTACAGGTAGCATTTCTACAGGAGTTCAAATGGCAACCAACTTACGTCATTCACGTTTTTCAATTTTCTGATTAATTGGAATGTGGTAGATTTCTTGAAGCTATTCAAACCCTATGGTGCGGTAAGGGATGTGTACATCGCGTCAAAAAGGCTACGTAACGGACAACGTTTTGCTTTCGTATGTTTTGCTGATGTTAGGGATGTCGATCGTCTCTTAAAAGAATTGGAATCAGTCAGAATCAAAGGTGAATTAATAAAGATTTTCAAGGCTACCTCAAGAAACCCTAAACCTGACTCTAGACCCAAGTCTGCTCTGGGAATCCCTGCTCACAGGGGAGATCTGGTAAATGATTATTTCCAGGATGGACGAAGCTTTAACGACGTGGTTAATGGTAGGAAAGATGGGTCTGCCAACAATGGATGTAGGGTTGATATGGAATCCGAAAAGTCTGATCTAAGGGTTATGTTAAAGAAGAAACGATGTGAGTGCAATGGTGAAGATTTAAGGAATGTTCTCAATAAGAAAAAACCTTCTGCTGATCCAGGTACTAAGTTCGAAAAGGTGATTAAGATTGATGATGAAAATTGCAACCAGGATGTCCTCAGATCTGCTATTCTATGCGAAGCTAAATCTCTCAAAATCCTAAGGAACCTACATAACATCACAAAAGAAGAGGGGTTTGGGAATCTTGAATTCAAGTTATTAGGGAATCTTAACCTTATTATTATCTTCAAATCAACAGAAGAAGCTGAATCAATCATAAAGGATGTCTCCCACCCATTGAGGAAATGGGTTCATAAGATTCAAAAGTGGGAAGATGATGCTTGGCCTAAGGGACGAATGGTTTGGCTAAGGATCGAAGGGGTGCCGGTAAATTTTTGGACGAACACAACATTTATGTCAATAGCAGACTGGTGGGGAGTGGTTTACGAGATGGAAAACTGCTCCCTTAAAGGTAACCAAAAATTACAATGGGGAAGGGTTTATGTGAAGTTGTATAAGCCTGATGAAGTTAAAGATTCGATGGTTCTAATTCATAAATCACGCGAGTACTTCATAAAAATTAGTGAGGAGAAAAGAAAATGGTGTGGATTTAGTAATGATCCATGTGATTTTATGTCTGACAAAGACTCTGAACATGGAACCGAGAATGAGAAAGAAAACGTGTCAGAAGATTTCTTGGGTAGTGAAGATGACAACTCATATTACCCAACTGAGGAAGAGGATCATTGCGATATAGATGAATTTTTTTATCTATGTGAGGATGAAGAAGATCTGGAATCAGGTAATATGTCGAACTCATTAGGCGGATTATAGTGGTGCAATGGGTAATGAAGATGGATGCTACTCTCCAGTCACCGGAAAAGTTGATGAATCTCCGGCAGGTGTGGCACATACGACAGAAGATGAACAGTCTGGGTGTATGGGGTTTGATAAATTATTTGTGAATTCCGATGAGGTTATCCCAGAGACCTTACGTAACCCTACGCCTAGTCCTACTCCCTATGCTAGGGTTTCGGCGTGTAAGAGTCCCAAGGCTTTTAATGATTATGCGAATGGGTCCCACAATGAAGATATGGTTAACTCGGGTGAATAAATCAACATTGATAACTCAAACGGCTACATGGGTAACGAAGAGGAAAAATTGGAGAATGCTAATGGACTCGATCATGATGGACCTGATAGTGACGAGATTATAAATGGGCCTGCTAACTACTTGGGCCCTAATGTGGACTCACAAAATGATTATGACTGTAGGGAGGGTTTAATGGATAATTCAAGCCCAAATGTTGGTGAGATAGATCATAATGTGGATAAATATGGGCCAGAAAACAACCCAAATCAAGCCCAGGTAAATGTGAGTGCTTCTGACAGAACTACTGATTATCTGCGACCAAATAAAGTGCCAACTGAGATCCCTGGTGCTCGTCCCATTTCAAATCGATCATCTAGGTCTTCTTCTTCATCTATTTCTTTCTGTGCTATCTGTTATTGGAAGGCAATAAGCAATTGTAGAGCCTCCTCCAGAATTAAAAGTATGAAAGATATAGCTAGGAAGGGTGTCACTCTAGATGAAACTCATAGATGTAGGGGATGTGGATCGAAACCTGGTGACAGGAAAAGAGCTTCAAAACCCAGTCTTTCAAATTCGAGCATTGGTTTCCATCCGATTAGCAGTAAGGAGATTAAGGAGTTTGGTAATGATCTCAGGTTAAGGTGGAATCCTCTTATCCCCCTGTAAGTGACCTTCTCCCCTCTCCTTTCGTTTCTTGTATCTTTTTTAATGAAGATATTAACACTAAATGTTCGCGGTCTCGGGGTAAAAGGGAAATTCGGGTGGGTTAAGAGCATTTGCTTTAACGAGAAACCAGATATAATCGCCTTACAAGAAACGAGGTGTAAACAACTAAGTGATCGTTGGGTTCATAACTTGTGGGGCAATAATAATTGTAACTTTGTGCAAAAAGAAGTGGTCGGGAAATCTAGGGGATTGTTATTAGTTTGGGATACTAACGTGTTTGTGGCTACTAGTTACCTCTGTAATGATTTCTTCTTGGCTATCCGTGGGGATTGGGTTGCTTCGGGGAAAGATTCGATTATTGTTAACGTGTATGGCCCCCACGACGATGCTAGTAAGAAACGTATGTGGAGTAGTCTTGATAGTCTGATCAGTGGCATTGATTCGGCTTGGATGGTTTGTGGGGACTTTAATGAGGTTAGGGATTATTCGGATAGATTAAATTGTGTTTTCCACCAAACTCGCGCAACTAGATTCAATGAGTTCATCGCAAGAAACAATTTAATTGAAATACCAATTAATGGTAGGAAATTCACAAGAATTAGTGACAATGGGGAAAAGTTTAGTAAACTAGATCGATTCTTGGTGAATGATGAGTTTATCCATTTATGGAATGACCTCTCGGTTCATCCGCTTGATAGAAATGTCTCCGACCACTGCCCGTTAATTCTTAGAGACAAATTCATCGATTATGGTCCCAAACCGTTCAAGATCTTTAACGAATGGTTTAAAAAAAGAAGGGGTTGATGATATTATAAAAAACGCTTGGGGCAAACTGGTTACTAGTTCGAGACTTGATTGTATTTTTAGAGATAGGCTTAAAAATGTTAAATATGATCTCCAAGTTTGGAGTAGGGTAGAATTTGGCAATCTAGATGGGGAAATTGGTGATCTCTTGTTAAAGGTGAATGCTTGGGAAAAAAAGGCGGAATGTGGTTCCTTGAATGATAGTGAAAGGAAAGAATGGTTGAATGATCGAAAGGCTTGGCTCGAAAAGGAAAATATTAAGACCAATATGTTGAAGCAAAAGGTGAAAAACCGATGGATTATGGAAGGTGACGAGAATTCTAAGTTTTTTCACGCTTCTATCAAAAGGAAGTACAACAAATGCAACTTCCGTGGCCTTAATATTAATGGAAGATGGAATGAAAACCCAAGTGAGGTAAAGGAAGCGGTCAAAAATTACTTTCAATCTATTTTCGAATCAAAAGAAGCCGAAAGACCACACGTGGTGAAGTGGATTGTGTCTGACCCATATGAATGCCCAACAGACCGTCCCAACTGTAATTTCGTGGGGCCTAACCTCTGTAGCTGCACTGCTAACCTGCTCGCTCATGGGCCTGATGGACCTGTTCATTCTGTTCGATCTGACCCGAGAGGTAATGGGCCTGCTCGTGTCTTGCTTGATTCACGTTCTGCTGGACCTGATTTGTTGCTACTTAGCAACACTGAAGCAAGCAACCTCGAGCTACCATTCTGTGAAGATGAAATTTGGACAGCAATAAAAGAGTGTGGGGATACAAAAGCGCCGAGTCCCGATGGATTCAACTTAAGCTTCTACAAAAAATATTGGGACGTAATCAAGGGTGATTTAATTAATGCTATCCAACGTGTTTGGGAAAAGGGTGAGATCTCGAGGGGATGTAATGCTTCATTTATAACTCTTGTGCCTAAAGTCACGGATCTGACTTCCTTAAATGAATACCGTCCTATTAGCCTAATCGGTAGTCACTGTAGCGACCCGACCAAATCATGTTTGACGGCGCCGACTACTTAGGTCCCGTTACGTGGTCATAAGTCTTTAACATGACGTTTGACCAAAATATGTCGCATTCATTTCATAAGTAAAAGGATGTTTCAAGTTTACAAATGTAGTTCAAAAGACTAGTTACATTACAATGTTTAACGTACGAATGAAACCTATGCGACACAATTTAAAGTAGTCAAAAGACGCTCCAACTATGCATGTATACTCGACATCCAAGCAGGTATCAAAAAGAGTGCAGAAGCATGTATCAAGTAGCGCTCAAGGACCTGAGAAAACATATAGAAAACTGTCAATGAAAACGTTGGTGAAATCATAGGTGTTTTAGTAAACGTTGCATTTGAACCACAAGATTTAATATAATATGATTATAAAAATCATTTGCATTCCAAAGTTTTTATTTGTTTCGCGGGCACCCAATTATCAAACTTAACTGTTTTGCACCCTTTGCGTAGTGTTAGAACATACACTAGACCCAAAAATATATTTTATCCGCTAACGGTAGCGAACCGTCTGAATGAGGCTCGTCAAGCCCATGTGATCACATAATATAAGTTCTCGTTTACACCCTGCAAGTGTAACTAATGATAATTGAATTGAGGATTTTTATTCAAACCCGTACGTGGAATGTTCGTTTCCGTACTTGTGTTCAACGTGTAAAAGTATGATACGTATATGTTTCTCATCCCATAGTTTAAAGCATAAAAGTTGTTTGAAAGATGGAACTATGATCTCACCTTGTGTACACGAGTAACAAGTACTTCAACAAGTAACGTGTGCAAAGAACAATGCTAGTCATGACCTAAACAAATAGGTCGTATCAATAACGATAAACGCGATAGGTCAAAGATGTTCAATTAGTCCTATGGCTCGTTACGACTCGATTATGTAGCATGTGAATCAAATTGTCCAAGTTTCATGCAAGATACAAGTATAGAAACAAGTTAGAAAGATTGCATAATCATTTGGTTAAGTTTGACAAAAAGTCAAACTTTGGTCGGTCAAAGTCAACGAAAAAGTCAACACGTTCGGGTCGGGTCTCGAACTATTTTTCTGAAGTTTTTATTCATATATAAGCATGTTAGAACAAGTTACATGTGAATCGGAGGTGCGTAGCATAGCAAACATTTTTCGAATTTTGACCATGTAGGTCAGAACCTGGACACGCCTTAGGTCGCGCCGCGACCCAAGACTGTCGCGCCGCGACATTTAACGTGTGTTGGTACCTGGTCAGTCTCAAATGTCCAAGTCTCAAATCAAAACTCTTTCAAGCATAAATTACAAACCGCAAACAATTAGAACTCGTATCTTATATCGTTAGAAAGGTAATTTGACAAAGAACACAACTAAATACATTTCACCAACCAAAAACATCATTTGTAACAATCGAATTTCCAAGTTAAATGATCAATCAATGCACACCATAAATGCTTCAAATTCATAAATGCACATTTATGATTCGGGAATTAAATGCATACATATGACACACCGTTTCGTAGGTAATCAAACATACAATCTAACTAACCACTTACCAACAACAATTCATGGCATTCAATACATCAAAAAAATGCATTTAAAGTTCATCAAAACCCTAACCCAAATTCACCAAAATCACTAATCAAGTTTATGGAGTTTTCTAAAGTAACCTACACATCAAATTAAAGCTAGTGATGTTAGGAACACATTTAATACATGCGTTTATAACATTTAACATCATTCAAACAACGAAATCACCAAATCAAACACACCAAAGTTTATGTTCATGCTAGTTACTTCAAATAACAAAATCGAACATATAAATCATATATTCATGTTAGACTTGAGCCATAGACACTAATTAACAACTTTATAAGTTAAAAACATCAAGAACACAAAATCTAGTGATTTTAGAAAGTTACCCAAACTTGATGAAATCGGTATGGAATCGAAGAGGAAGTTGCAAGGATTCCAAATATGTAATTTGTTTTGATTGAAACTTGCTAGATGTGATTTAGATGATGAATCTTGGAAATGGATAATTGAAATAAAATATGGAAGTAGTGAAAGAAAAGAGAAATGAAAATGAAAAAGAAGGGAGGAGGGTGTTGACTAGTCAAAAGCTAGTCACATCTTTGCTCCCTTGGTGAAACTAGTCCCTCGAGTTCGGTTGCGGGTGCGTGAATTTTCTAAACGAGATATTTTAAAACGCGTATTAACGAGGGATGTTATAATCATATAATGGACTTTAAATAATTAAACGGAAAAAGGCGGGATGTTACAGTTACTACAAGATTGTGGCTAAGTTTCTCTCTAACCGACTTAGAAAAGTGATTCCATCTTTAGTTGGGTCCGAGCAAAGCGCGTTCATAAAGGGAAGAAACATCTTGGATGGGGTTCTAATCGCAAATGAAATTATCGAGTATGTGAAGAGAAAAAAGTCGAAGTGTCTCATCTTTAAGGTTGACTTCGAGAAAGCGTTTGATAGTTTGAGTTGGGAATTTCTCATGGAGGTAATGGGCATCATGGGATTTGGGTTAAAATGGCGAAAATGGATCCTTGCTTGCCTTAAATCCGCAACAATCTCCATCCTTGTTAATGGCTCCCCGACTTTAGAATTTAATCTTGGTCGAGGTGTTCGTCAAGGAGATCCCCTTTCTCCTTTTCTTTTTATTATTGCCGCCGAAGGTTTGAATGCTTTAACAAAAATGGCCGTTTGTAACAATCTTTTCTCGGGAGTTGAAATCGGTAAAGATAAAGTTTGTATCTCACATCTCCAATATGCGGACGATACTATCTTTTTTGGTGAGTGGAACCCACATAATATTCGAAACCTCATGAAACTCCTAAAATGCTTCTCGCTAACTTCGGGTCTAAAGATTAATTATGGAAAAAGTAGCTTGTTTGGGTTAGGTGTGGATCATCATGAGGTTTCTTTTGTGGCCAAGTGTTATGATTGCAAAATTGGTTCGGTTCCCTTTAATTACCTTGGTCTTCCCATTGGTGCGAATATGAATAAGATGAGTAGTTGGATGCCGGTTATTAATAAATTTGAAAAACATCTTTCGGATTGGAAAGCGCGTTTGGTGTCTTTTGGTAGTCGCGTGACTCTTGTTAAATAGGTGCTTAATAGCCTCCCATTGTACTTTTTCTTGCTCTACCGTGCCCCGCCATGTGTGTTAAGCAAACCTGAAAGTGTGAGACGTTCTTTTTTTGGGGCGGGTCGGGAAATACTTCAAAAATTGCTTGGGTTAAATGGGATGAGGTACTTTTACCTTATGGGGAGGGTGGGCTAGGTTTGGGTTCTTTGAAAAGCAAAAATCTAGCTTTGATCGGCAAGTGGGAGGGTGGGCTAGGTTTGGGTTCTTTGGGTTCATATAACGGACTTTAAATAATTAAACGGAAAAGTAAACGGAAAAAGGTGGGATGTTACATTACCTACTCCTTAAAAGAAATTTCGTCCCGAAATTTAAGTAGGCGTAGGAGTCGTTGTTTCTTCCTCGGAATCTTGCGTTTCCGGAACCGGGAATAGATGAGGGTATTTCCTTTGCATTTGATCTTGCCTTTCCCAAGTAAACTCGGGTCCTCTTTTGGCGTTCCAACGGACTTTAACAATCGGAATTCGGCTTTGTTTCAATGTCTTGACGGAGGTGTCCACAATTTCAACCGGTTCCTCCACAAAATGAAGTTTGTCATCAATAGTAAGTTCCTCGAGAGGGATGACGATATCGGGTTCGGCTAGACACTTTTTCAAGTTAGACACATGGAAGGTAGGATGAACGGAGCTCAATTGAGGTGGAAGATCTAAACGATAAGCAACGGTTCCAATGCGCTCCAAGATTTCGAAAGGACCAATATACCGCGGATTTAGCTTCCCGCGTTTCCCAAAACAGATTACACCTTTCCAAGGTGCGACTTTTAACATTACTCGGTCACCGACTTGAAATTCGAGGTCGTTGCGTCTTTTGTCGGTGTAGCACTTTTGACGACTCCGGGCCGTCCGAAGCCTATCTCGGATTTGTACGATCTTCTCGGTGGTTTCGTGAATGAGTTCGGGTCCGGTGATTTGCACGTCGCCTACCTCGGCCCAACAAAGAGGTGAACGACATTTTTGACCATATAACGCTTCAAAAGGTGCGGCTTTTATACTCGCGTGATAACTATTATTGTAAGAGAACTCGGCAAGAGGTAAGTGCTTGTCCCAAGTTTTTCCAAAATCGACAACACAAGCCCGTAACATGTCCTCTAAGGTTTGAATTGTGCGTTCACTTTGCCCATCGGTTTGAGGATGATATGCGGTGCTCATGTCTAAACGCGTTCCCAACACTTCTTATAAGGTACGCCAAAATCTAGAAACAAAACGGCCATCTCGGTCGGAGATGATCGATAAAGGTGTTGGGCTACGATCTCCTTAATGTAAAGTTGTGCAAGTTTCTCCATTTTGTCGGTTTCTTTCATAGAGAGAAAGTGTGCGGATTTGGTGAGACGGTCAACAATAACCCAAATGGTATTATAACCGCCCGTTGTCTTTGGTAACTTGGTGATGAAGTCCATCGTTATTCTTTCCCACTTCCAGTGCGGGATTTCGGGTTGTTGAAGTAACCCGGACGGTCTTTGGTGTTCAGCTTTGAATTTGGAACATGTCAAACATTTGGCAACATAAGTAGCTACGTCCCTTTTGATGTTCGGCCACCAATATTGTTCTTTAAGGTCGTGGTACATCTTATTGGCACCGGGGTGAATCGAGTATCGTGACTTATGGGCTTCATCTAAAATAAGGTTTCGTAGGTCCCCATATCTAGGCACCCAAATCCTTCCGGCGTAATATCGGAGTCCGGTCTCCCTAATTTCGAATCGAGAGACGAGAATGTTCAAGAGCTCGTGTGAAACGTTTTCATCCTTGAGAGCCTCATCTTGGGCTACCCAAATTTGGCTATTAAGGTTGGTGTGGATGGTGATGTTTAAAGCTCGGACACGAAGAGGCACCGCTCTTTCTTTTCGACTTAAGGCATCGGCTACTACGTTTGCCTTCCCGGGATGGTAACGAAGCTCGCAATCGTAATCGTTTAAGGTTTCAATCCACCTTCGTTGTCTCAAGTTTAGTTGCTTTTGGTCGAAGATGTGTTGAAGACTTTTGTGATCGGTGAAGATGGTACTCTTGGTTCCATAAAGATAGTGTCTCCACATTTTAAGTGCAAAGACAATGGCTCCGAGTTCGAGATCATGTGTCATGTAGTTTTGTTCATGAATTTTGAGTTGTCAAGAAGCATAAGAAATGACTTTCGTTCGTTGCATCAACACACACCCAAAACCATGTTTCGAGGCGTCGCAATACACAACAAAATCATCGTTGCTTTCGGGAAGTGACAAGATAGGAGCGGTGGTTAGCTTCGTTTTCAAGATTTGAAATGAGGATTCTTGTTCGGTTGCCCAAACGAATTTTCTTCCCTTATGAGTTAACGCGGTTAGAGGACGAGCGACCAAAGATAAATCTTTGATGAATCTACGATAGTATCCGGCGAGACCCAAGAATTGACGAATGTGAGTAGGAGTAGTAGGAGTCTCCCATTTACTAATGGCTTCGATTTTTGATGGATCGACTTTAATACCTTGGTCACTTACATCATGACCAAGAAATTGAACTTCCTTCAACCAAAATTCACACTTGGAGAATTTGGCATAGAGTCGTTCTTGTCTTAAAAGTTCAAGCACAAGTCGGAGGTGTTCCTCATGTTCTTCTTCGCTTTTAGAATAAACCAAAATACCATCGATGAACACGATAATGAATTTGTCAAGATACGGTTTGCACACGCGGTTCATAAGATCCATGAACACCGCCGGTGCTTTAGTGAGACCAAACGACATGACAAGGAATTCATAACTACCATAACGAGTTCAGAAAGCGGTTTTGGAGACATCTTCCCCCTTAACCCTTAATTGATGATAACCCGAGCGGAGATCGATTTTCGAACATACACAAGACCCTTGTAGTTGATCAAAGAGGTCATCGATGCGAGGAAGAGGATATCAGTTCTTAACCGTCAATTTGTTTAGTTCACGATAATCAATGCACATTTGTAGGGATCCGTCTTTCTTTTTAACAAACAAAATCGGAGCACCCCAAGGTGAATGGCTAGGTTGGATAAAACCACGATCAAGTAGTTCTTGGATTTGACTTTGCAATACTTGCATTTCGGATGGAGCGAGTCTATATGGTGCACGTGCTACGGGTGCGGCTCCCGGAATAAGATCGATTTGGAATTCAACCGGTCGATGAGGTGGAAGACCCGGCAATTCGTCGGGAAATACATCGGAATAGTCACTAACAATTGGCACATCATCGATGTGCTTCTCATCGGACTCGACTTTCTTAACGTGAGCAAGGATCGCAAAACAACCCTTACGGAGTAGTTTTCTAACTTTAATGCATGAAACGAGGTTGAGTCCGGTGCAACTCTTATCGCCATAGACGATCAAAGGTTCGCTGTTCTCGATAGGAATCCGGATTGCGTTAAGATCACAAAGGATGTGAGATTTCGTTTTGGCTAGCCAATTCATACCGATTATTACATCGAAGCTTCCTAGTTCCATGGGTATCAAGTCAATTTCAAACTCATTACCCAAAATGTTTAACGTACACCCCCGGTAATATGTGTCGGCACTCAATAGTTTCCCGTTGGCCACTTCAATGGTATAAGTGGTATCTAGTAGAAGTGGTGGAGTGCTAAAAGAATAAGTCAAAGTCTTGGATACAAAACTCTTATCGGCACCCTAATCGAATAAACAAGTAACATAAGTGTTGTTGAGGAGAAACGTACCCGTGACTAATTCATTGTCATCTCGGGCTTCCTCGGTGTTGATGTTGAAAGCTCGGCCGCGTGTGTTGGGGTTGGCTTTCTTCTTCAGACATGCATTTCTAAAATGACCCGTTTGGCCACATTCATAACAAGTACCCGGTTTTGGTGCATTGGGCACTTTTTGAGTGACGGGGGCGGCACTTCTACAATCGTTGGCCACATGACCACCCCTTTGGCACCGGTGGCAAAATAGATTGCTACATTCACCATAGTGGTGTTTGTGGCATTTGTTGCAAAAGGGTTTATTTCTGCCATAACTTTTCTTGGCGTCGGAGGTGAAAGGCTTTTTGGTGAAATTGTTGTTGTAGTTGTTGCTTGATTGGGGGGCTTCCCATTTTCTTTTGTTGCCACCCGATTTATCCTCGGCCTTAGGTGCCGGAACTACGATTTCGTCAACCGTTTCGATCAATTGGCGGGCCATGTTTAAGGCTTGTTGTAGGTTAGCGGGTTTGGATGACATCACTCCTTGTTTGATGCTCTTTGGAAGACCATCCATATAGAGTTCAACCCTTTGAGATTCGGGGTTCACGAGGTTGGGACACATCAAGGATAGCTTGGCGAATCGTTGATTGTAGGCCTTGAGATCGTTTTCGACCGCCTTTAAAGTTCTTAGCACTTGTTCGAGCTTTCAGGTTTCTTCACGAGGGAAAAATTTGACGATCAACCTTTCCCTTAAATCGGCCCAAGAGAGGGCGTGAGCTTCATCGGTACCCACCGATTGTACATACGTGTTCCAACACGTGAGGGCGATACCGGCAAAGGTGTGGGTGGAATATTTGACTTTATCTTGATCCCGACAACCGCTTATGCTAAAAACGGCTTCTGTTTGTTCGAACCATCGAGTGAGTACAACCGGTCCCCCGGTCCCATCAAAAGTATGAGGTTTTCACCCCATGAAAGCTTTATAGGAGTACCCTTCGCTTGAGTTACCGGCCCCTTGATTGTTGTTGTTGTGGTTGTTGTTATTGTTGTTGTTGGAGGAGTGATCGGCCATGGCCGCATCCACGGCGGTGGCTATCATTCGTTGTAGAGCTTGTTCAGGAGTCTCATGGCGTGGCACACGACGAGGAGGCATTGTTCCTTCAAAACACAAGAATACCGTTGATTAGTATTTTTAATAATACTAACCATGATATGGAATAAGGATAGAGAGAAATTTTCCTTGACTCGCCTTAAATTCTTTATGCCATAATGTCGGAACGTTCATATGAGTCACCGTGATATAATCCCGGAAATTATATTACCCTAATTCACATGTTCATTCGACATTATTTCACTAAGTCAAGGTGGCGTGTCAATTAAATTAAACAACGTGAGGTTAAGATGAAATAAGAGTAGATCTGAGTAGAAATTCGAGTATAAATGCACAAGTAGTCAAGTAATTCCTACTTCAAGTCTATATGCCGATTGTAGTCTAGATTCACTAATGTACCCTACAACTCGGGGTTGACACCAATGAACTCTAAATTCCTACAACTAATGCTCTGATACCATCTGTAGCGACCCGACCAAATCATTTTTGACGGCGCCGACTACTTAGGTCCCGTTACGTGGTCATAAGTCTTAAACATGACGTTTGACCAAAATATGTCGCATTCATTTCATAAGTAAAAGGATGTTTCAAGTTTACAAATGTAGTTCAAAAGACTAGTTACATTACAATGTTTAACGTACGAATGAAACCTATGCGACACAATTTAAAGTAGTCAAAAGACGCTCCAACTATGCATGTATACTCGACATCCAAGCAAGTATCAAAAAGAGTGCGGAAGCATGTATCAAGTAGCGCTCAAGGACCTGAGAAAACATATAGAAATCTGTCAACGAAAACGTTGGTGAAATCATAGGTGTTTTAGTAAACGTTGCATTTGAACCACAAGATTTAATATAATATGATTATCAAAATCATTTGCATTCCAAAGTTGTTATTTGTTTCGCGGGTACCCAATTATCAAACTTAACTGTTTTGCACCCTTTGCGTAGTGTTAGAACATACACTAGACCTGAAAATATATTTCATCCGCTAACGGTAGCGAACCATCCGAATGAGGCTCGTCAAGCCCATGTGATCACATAATATAAGTTCTCATTTACACCCTGCAAGTGTAACTAATGATAATTGAATTGAGGATTTTTGTTCAAACCCGTACGTGGAATGTTCATTTCTGTACTTGTGTTCAACATGTAAAAGTATGATACGTATATGTTTCTCATCCCATAGTTTAAAGCATAAAAGTTGTTTGAAAGATGGGACTATGATATCACCTTGTGTATACGAGTAATAAGTACTTCAACAAGTAACGTGTGCAAAGAACAATGCTAGTCTTGACCTAAACAAATAGGTCGTATCAATAACGGTAAACGCGATAGGTCAAAGATGTTCAATTAGTCCTATGGCTCGTTACGACTCGATTATGTAGCATGTGAATCAAATTGTCCAAGTTTCATGAAAGATACAAGTATAGAAACAAGTTAGAAAGATTGCATAATCATTTGGTTAAGTTTGACAAAAAGTCAAACTTTGGTCGGTCAAAGTCAACGAAAAAGTCAACACGTTCGGGTCGGGTCCCGAGCTATTTTTTTGAGGTATTTATTCATATATAAGCATGTTAGAACAAGTTACATGTGAATCGGAGGTGCGTAGCATAGCAAACATTTTTCGAATTTTGACCATGTAGGTCAGAACCTGGACACGCCTTAGGTCGTGCCGCGACCCAAGACTGCCGCGCCGCGGCATTTAACGTGTGCTGGTACCTGGTCAGTCTCAAATGTCTAAGTCTCAAATCAAAACTCTTTCAAGCATAAATCACAAACCGCAAACACTTAGAACTCGTATCTTATATCGTTAGAAAGGTAATTTGACAAAGAACACAACTAAATACATTTCAACAACCAAAAACATCATTTGCAACAATTGACTTTCCAAGTTAAATGATCAATTAATGCACACCATAAATGCTTCAAATTCATAAATGCACATTTATGATTCGGGAATTAAATGCATACATATGACACGCCGTTTCGTAGGTAATCAAACATACAATCTAACTAACCACTTACCAACAACAATTCATGGCATTCAATACATCAAAAAAATGCATTTAAAGTTCATCAAAACCCTAACCCAAATTCACCAAAATCACTAATCAAGTTTATGGAGTTTTCTAAAGCAACCTACACATCAAATTGAAGCTAGTGATGTTAGGAACACATTTAATACATGCGTTTATAACATTTAACATCATTCAAATAACCAAATCACCAAATCAAATACACCAAAGTTTATGTTCATGCTAGTTACTTCAAATAACAAAATCGAACATATAAATCATATATTCATGTTAGACTTGAGCCATAGACACTAATTAACAACTTTATAAGTTAAAAACATCAAGAACACAAAATATAGTGATTTTAGAAAGTTACCCAAACTTGATAAAATCGGTATGGAATCGAAGAGGAAGTTGCAAGTATTCCAAATATGTAATTTGTTTTGATTGAAATTTGCTAGATGTGATTTAGATGATGAATCTTGGAAATGGATAATTGAAAGAAAATATGGAAGTAGTGAAAGAAAAGAGAAATGAAAATGAAAAAGAAGGGAGGAGGGTGTTGACTAGTTAAAAGCTAGTCACATCTTTGCTCCCTTGGCGAAACTAGTCCCTCGAGTTCGGTTGCGGGTGCGTGAATTTCCTAAACGAGATATTTTAAAACGCGTATTAACGAGGGATGTTATAATCATATAACGGACTTTAAATAATTAAACGGAAAAGTAAACGGAAAAAGGCGGGATGTTACAGTTACTACAAGATTGTGGCTGAGTTTCTCTCTAACAGACTTAGAAAAGTGATTCCATCTTTAGTTGGGTCCGAGCAAAGCGCGTTCATAAAGGGAAGAAACATCTTGGATGGGGTTCTAATCGAAAATGAAATTATCGAGTATGTGAAGAGAAAAAAGTCGAAGTGTCTCATCTTTAAGGTTGACTTCGAGAAAGCGTTTGATAGTTTGAGTTGGGAATTTCTCATGGAGGTAATGGGCATCATGGGATTTGGGTTAAAATGGTGACAATGGATCCTTGCTTGCCTTAAATCCGCAACAATCTCCATCCTTGTTAATGGCTCCCCGACTTTAGAATTTAATCTTGGTCGAGGTGTTCGTCAAGGAGATCCGCTTTCTCCTTTTCTTTTTATTATTGCCGCCGAAGGTTTGAATGCTTTAACAAAAATGGCCGTTTGTAACAATCTTTTCTCGGGAGTTGAAATCGATAAAGATAAAGTTTGTATCTCACATCTCCAATATACGGACGATACAATCTTCTTTGGTGAGTGGAACCCACATAATATTCGAAACCTCATGAAACTCCTAAAATGCTTCTAGCTAACTTCGGGTCTAAAGATTAATTATGGAAAAAGTAGCTTGTTTGGTTTAGGTATGGATCATCATGAGGTTTCTTTTGTGGCCAAGTGTTATGATTGCAAAATTGGTTCGGTTCCCTTTAATTACCTCGGTCTTCCCATTGGTGCGAATATGAATAAGATGAGTAGTTGGATGCCGGTTATTAATAAATTTGAAAAACATCTTTCGGATTGGAAAGCGCGTTTGGTGTCTTTTGGTGGTCGCGTGACTCTTGTTAAATCAGTGCTTAATAGCCTCCGATTGTACTTTTTCTCGCTCTACCGTGCCCCGCCATGTGTGTTAAGCAAACTTGAAAGTGTGAGACGTTCTTTTTTTTGGGCGGGTCGGGAAATACTTCAAAAATTGCTTGGGTTAAATGGGATGAGGTGCTTTTACCTTATGGGGAGGGTGGGCTAGGTTTGGGTTCTTTGAAAAGCAAAAATCTAGCTTTGATCGGCAAGTGGTGGTGGAGGTTTAAAACCGAAACTTCCTCCTTGTGGGTCAAAGTTATTTCGAGCATTTATGGGTCATCGGGTGGGTTAGGCATTCTTGATAAAATTAAATATAATTCTACTTGGATGAATATTATCAAAACAGGTGTAAAGATCGATGATATGGGAGTTCCTTTTTCAAAGTCTTTCGTCAAAGTTGTTGGTAATGGCTCAAGCACTTCCTTTTGGCATGATGTATGGGTGGACGGGATGAAATTGTGGGACAAATACAAGAGATTATTCAAATTAGAATCAAACTCAAATGCTACGGTTACGGATAGTTGGGTTTGGAATGGCTCTTCATGGTGCGGGAATTGGGATTGGGTTCGTATTCCGAGGGGCCGAACAGTGGCTGACCTTGTGATGCTAGTATCCGACCTCAACTCGTGCACTTTGGCTCCGGATAAGCAAGACTCATGGCGATGGCAAGGTGCAAACAATGGGGTGTTTACAACAAAATGACTTACTCATTTGATAGATTCAAAGTTGTTAAATGTTGGTTCTAATATGGTGGAAACTTTGAGAAATAATTTTGTCCCCAAGAAAGTCGAGCTCTTCATATGGAGGTCGAGGAAAAAACGTATCCCAACTTTGATTGAGCTAGACAAGCGTGGGATTGATCTTCACTCCGTTCGTTGCCCTCTTTGTGACGATGGGGTGGAATCGGTTGACCACGCCTTGCTCTTTTGTAAAAAAGTCTTCGGTATTTGGGAAAAGATATTCAAATGGTGGGGATTTAGCGTGTTTTCGTCGGCTAGTTTGTGTGAGATCTTTCAAGGCTCTACAATAGGGAATATGTCGGATTTAGGTTCCAAGATATGGCAAGTGGTTCTTTGGTCGTGTTGTTATCTCATATGGTTGAACCGGAACCAAGTGGTCTTTAATAAAAAAGGTTGGACAACCCCGGTAGCATTATGTGAGATTCAACTCAAGGCTTTCGAGCGGATTGGGAAAAGAAGCAAGTCACTTCATCTTGATTGGCATAATTGGCTACACAATCCTCAATCTTTTGTTATGTAAATTTAGTGTGCTTAGATGTATGTTGGCTTAACGGCTTGTTTAGTTAACATAAAACCCTCGAGTTGTACATTGTGATTGCTCTATTAATATAATTTGTTGCTTTTCAAAAAAAAAAAACTAATCGGGTAATTATTTGACTCTTTAATTTATAAATATTAGTGTATATATATATATATATATATATATATATATATATATATATATATATATATATTAATAATAATAAAACTAATAATAACAATAATTATACAAATAATCTTAATAATAATAATCTTAATAATAATGATAATAATAATTCTTAAAAATGATATTACTAATGATAATAAAAATAAATTGTGTTATTTTTATAAAAAAATCTTATTATTATTAATAATGATTTTATTGATAATGGTAATTATAACAATAATAAAGATCTTAATAATAACTAAAATCTTAAATTTTACTATTATAAATAATCATACTGATATTAATAATGACACAATAATATTAGTAATTCTAATACTATAACAAATTATATGTATCAACTTTCGTATCTATATATTATATATAGTAATATAACTAATATTGATTTTTAATATTACTATTAATAAAAGTAATAATAGCATTAGTATAGTAATTATATTTTTTTAAATTGTAATTACGTTTAACATGTTAATATTATATATTATAAATATACCATATATATATCATATGATAACATATGTCGAATATTTAATACATTATATAATATGTGTTGCATATTAAATCTGAGAATATAATTATCTTATATATATGAGTATTGTATATATATTTATTTAAAATATTATATTCTTTCATCGTACAAGTAATTTTCAACATATAATATCTATAACTTTTATATATATATATATATATATATATATATATATATATATATATATATATATATATATACATACATATGATAATAATTATTACACAAATCATATATATATATATATATATATATATATATATATATATATATATATATATATATATATATTAATAACAACTTTCTTATATTGTATATTATTTTACATGTTTAATTCTGCTAATTAAGTTTGTATTTTATTATTTCACATTATAATATATATACTTATTTATGTTTATATATATATATATATATATATATATATATATATATATATATATACATAATTATTTATACACAATTGTTCGTGAATCGTCGGGAATGGTCAAAGGTCAAATGTTATCATGAAATAGTTTCAAAAATTTTGAAATTCAATTTAACAGACTTTGCTTATCATGTCGAAACCATATAAAGATTAAGTTTAAATTTGGTCGGAAATTTCCGGGTCGTCACAAACCGTGTTATGAACCGTGCGAGTGAGTGGATAAGGCGAACTATTATTTTGGTTAAGATGATACGTACGGTTGAGATGTGACTCGTACGAGTCACTGGTCACTCGTGTGACGAACCGTATGGATTAGGTAATTCATTGATGGATGTTTAGTTATAGACCAAACGTACGAGTAAGTTGTCAACCGCACAATTTAGTGTTCTCAAACGTGCGAGTGAGGGTGTTACTCGTACGGTTGGCAGACCAGTTTTAAGTGTTTAAATATTGATTTATAGTGTTGTTGTCTTGTTGTTGATTTAATATCAAGACATGATTACTGACTGTGTTATGTCTATTCTCAGGTGGAAAAGAGAAAGAGAAAACTCAGAAAGATTAGACCTCCGAGAATCTTCAGTTGCTGGTAATTGGTGAGTGGGTCTATCTTCGGATAGAGTTTAAGTAGCAAATCATGCTACTGTGGATTACTCTGATTACCTTATGTAGTGTAGTTATTGCTATGCTAGGTGGATAGTTGCATGCTATGTGATCTATATATGTTGTATATGTGCACTTTGTGTGACACCAGCCATTCCTAGGGCGGTTGAAGTCCGTGTGAGGTCCACCATTCCAAGGGCGGTTGAGTCCAAGTCCTACAGTCTGTTTAGTATAGCATAGAAGAACGCATGTGTTGCGTTTGGATAGTTATGCAGAGACTTGGTAGGAAGGACTATCGGTAGATCCTAGCCCGATCAGCTAGGTTCGTGTGACCGTACAAGCCACCGATCCTCATATTGTCCTTATTCGTATGCTTGTTGGTTGTAAGCATGTTAGCTGATTGTAGTATGGTGGATTGCTTAGCTCAGTCTGTAGATAGATTCCATTCACTTAGCGATGCGCTAATCCCCCACATTCCTCCCCTGCAGGTTTTAGGTACTGCTGATGGGATCGGGCCATGATGTTGGAGACATGTTTGACTAGTAACTCTGATGTGAACAATTGTAACCGTGTTTGTAATAACGTAACACTGTTTATGAAAGTAAACTTAATTAAGTGGTTTCTGTACTGATGTAATTAAGGTTGTGATGTTACTAAGTAAGACTTCCGCTGTGTTATAATAAAATTAAAAAAAATTGCCGGTGTTACACTTTAAAATTTTTAGAAAAATCACCGCAATCCCAATTCTCCAAGGCCAAATGAAGAAGCTTGTTTTAAGTCGAGAACCTACAGTAACAATTTTGAGACCTAAGTCGACTTAGAAAAACGCATCAACAGTAAATGAACTCGACTGTCCCATCATTTTTTTACAACATTTACATAAAACTCATTTTGATTGTAACTTGAAAATCGTTCAATGAAAAATTACGAGTCTTATATGAAAATTATCTACTCGAAAAAATAAATTTATATATGAACTCATTATAATTTAATAAAATTGTTTGGTGGTCGACATCAACATATTCAACTCAACAATCTCAAAAATTAACCCTAACGTTAATCTAACAATGATCCGCTCATGTAACTATCATAACTCGAGCAGTAATCATGATTATAATATGAATAATTGATAAAAACTCAGAAATAAAATTAGGGTCAAGAAAGCACAAGAAGGAAGCAACTAGAGACGTACGGATACGATTAATTGAGGAAGGGTGGTTTAATTCTTGCTAAAAGATGAAGATTTTGGTTGAATATGATGATGGATGTCGTGGGTGTGTGTAGCGGCCAAGAAAGAGCAGAGCAAAACGAAGTTTATTTGTTGAATGAATTAAGAGATGTCTAACCTAGATTACTAGTTAACAAAAGCTACAACCGCCCCCTGGACATATACATGGCCGATCGGCTCAATGGGAGGGAGGGGACACGGAACTTTTTAGTTTTTATAATTTGACACGAATATTAAGTGTCTAGCAATTAACAGATGCATATATGGATAAATCACTAACGGTTTCTAACGGTCGTCAAGTATAACCAACAAAATTTAAGAATATATATTATTAACATCACAATAGTCCTCAAATAAATATTACAAATACTATTTATAAAAAATTATATTTTATAAATGTTATGTACTCAAATCAAGACATAAAAGTCACATACGATAGTTAAACAATTAACGAAAAAAGTAGAGTTATTACACTAGGACATTTGGCAAGACGATTTGACCGAGCACATTTGACACCTTCCTTCACATTTTCATACGTACAATAATAATGATTTTTAGCACTATTAAATTATTCCATTTATCTATTTTATTAATTAAATTTTAGAACTTTATTAATATAATTTATGAATTTATTAATGTAATTTTATATGTGTTTAGTTATATTAATAATTTACTGTATTTTTTTAATTAAATAAACTAAAATTATAAAATAAAAATCAAATAATAAAAACTGTTTAAAAAGATTAAATTAAAATGTGAGACCTACACTCCATCACCTTATTCCAATATGGTAGTGATATTTTCACCACTATTTTTTGATATATCCACCATTTATGTACATCACTAAATTGTAAAGTACAACATTCCAATGTACATGTATGGTGAAATTATTAACAATGATGGTGGAATTAATACTTCTTTATTTACCAGCATATTTATCACGTTACTACCATCACCAAAAAAAACCTCATCACATTTAGTTTTAGATCCTTTACACACGGATGACGATGAATATACGTCTTTTCGACTGATGACCTTTTGTTTTTCTTGGCGGGAATGCACTAGATCGTAACGCGCCGTCGCGATTTGCCTTATAAAACTTGATTGAAAGTATCATTTGATTGTATTGTGTTATGCAAAAACGGAGCTTGGACATGTTTATTGGGGGACACAAATCACTACTATAATTTTAGCGGCATATTCTTCGAATTGTACATTATCTAACTAGATTTTATAAACTTCTGATACTTATTTAATTATGAAATTTATTTTTATGTAATATGAATAAAATGTGACTTTTTGATTGTTATTACAGATTTAGTGAGTTGTCAACATTTTAATCATATCTTTATCATACGGACGATGATTTTGTTGATCCAAAAGTCAAATACTTGTAATTCAAAGGGCTACAAGTTTTATTTCTATCTAGGCGTATAACCCCTCTTTGTCCTTGAAAAGTTTCGTCCTTAATTTTTCACTATCTGAAACTTAATATTCAAACTTAATTAATTCAAAGTATACTTCATATTATTTTACAAACTACGTTTAAGCCTTAGATCTACGTTTAGTGTTTTCTTTAATAAAAAACTATTAGACCACGGATAATGGTGACGCCTACGTGGAGTGAAAGATGTGCACTTTTTGGGGCAAGTCAGTGACTGGACCATGCCATTTTAGGGGGGAGTTGTTATGGGGGCTTTTGTCAAAGGATGACAGTAACGTGATATTTTATATTTGATTTTTTGTTTGGTTGTTTTAATTGTTTTGATTTGTTAAATAATAAAAAACATTACATAAATAAATAAAAAAACGTTACATATAAAAAAAAAGCTTTACATGAATTTAAAAAAAAATAACGTTACATGAATTAAAAAAAAAAAAAAACGTTTCTTGAATTATAAAAAAACTTAAGGGGCTAAACCAAAATGTTATTAACCTTTGTAATATTTTGTGTAAACATTAATAAACTTCAAGGGGTCTTCTATAAATTAAAAAAACCATTTCATCTTCCTCACTAATCATCAATTGCATGTTTCTTCAAAAATTTTAATCATCAAATATTCATCCAGCTAAAATTTTGTTCATATGTAAATTGATAAAAAAAACTCCAACAGATATAATTCATCCACCAATCAAAGCTTGACATCTCCCCAAACCGCCCTCCCTCACCCCCGTGATTCGGCGACAAACGCCGCCGTACAAACGCCCACCGCCGCCCATTTCCGGCGTTTGTGGTGGCGTTTGTGGTGGCGTTTGTGGCGGCATACGGCTCTATGCCGTCGCGTTATCTATGGTCTATGTCAAATGGTGGATGGCAGAAAGTTATAGCGTGACGCCTCATGAAAACAACAAATATAATAGATTTAATAGATTAAACAGATTTAAATCTATTAAATCATAAAATAGTACCGTCAACGGAATAAACTATAACAAGTGACAAAAGCAGTTGTTAGAATTTTTATTATTGTTTCACGTGTGAAAACGTATAACCATCATACGAACTTTTTATTATTTATTTTTAGAAAATGCTAACGAACATTTCTAAAGATTGTCGTTATGATGCTATAATGTTGCACAAGACGGTTTATGGTCACTTTTCTAATAGCGGTTATTAATATTTGCAACAAAATAAAGCGTGTTAATAACAGTCCTTAGGGCTGTCGTTAGCATTTTCCAATAATAATAATAATAATAATAATAATAATAAATTTGCTACAATGGCCTAACGGTTCCCCATGTACTTTGTGTTAGGGGATATGGAGAGATCATGAGTTCGATCGTTAGGGTGGACATGATTTTCTTTAAAACAATTGAACACCAATAATGGTGGTATATATTGACCCTATATGAAGGTTTTACCGGATTCGTTCACGGACCTCCACCAAAGAACACTGCTCGAATGGATGTGTTTCCGGTTACCGTCGATAGGGTTCGGGTTTCCGCCCGAATGTGTGTGATACTTGCAAATAATGGTCGTTGAAATAAATGATCGATCAAGTTCGAGTTTTCGCCCGAACGTGTGTGATACGTGCAAATGATGAAGATCGTTGAAATAAATGATCTACTAATGCTTAAAAATCGCCGTTATAATAATAATAATAATAATAATAATAATAATAATAATAATAATGATGATGATGATAATAATAATAATAATAATAATAATAATAATAATAATAATAATAATAATAATAATAATAATAATAATAATAATAATAAAAAAGCATCCTCCGTTACTTAAGATAATTCAATATATTTCTCACTTAAAATTATTCAAAATTATTCAATATATATCGTAGAATAATTAATGTTCACTTATAAAAAGTAACTATCAAATTTTATTAATTAGTTGTGGAGTCCTCGCTTCGTGCCGGGGGCTCCGTTTTGAATGCGAGTTAAAAAAAAAAAGTCTTGATCTATTTTGTAAAAAAGAATTTTTTTTCGACATCTAACATTGAAGGGTTGTTCCTTTTATGAAAGTTTCTTCTTTTAACATTCTTTTTTTTTTAAGTTAGTTGATCTATTTTGTAAAAAAAAAATGTTTTTCGACATCTTTTGGTAGCATTGAAGAGTTGTTCCTTTTATGAAAGTTGTCTCTTTTATCGTTGAGGAAAAAAAAGGTAGTTGATTGTTTTGTAAAAAATAAATTTTTTCGGCATCTTTTGGTAACATTAAAGGGTTGGTTCTTTTACGAAAGTTGCTTCTTTTATCGTTGGAGACCAAAAAAAAAATGAAATAACGAAAATACACCTGGTTACTATTGATGAATAGTGTTACAGAGTTTTGTCTTTTAGATAGTATAGTAATAGTAATTAATTGTTTTACCCTTTTCAATTAGTTTACTAAGTCATTTGTTTTTTAATTAAAAATAATCATACTTGTAGTTGAAGTTAAAAGTTGGTAGCTATATTAATTGACTTGAAATGAAAAAAAAAAAAAAAAAAGTATGATAAAAAAACTATACGAAAGGTTATTTAAGTTAGAAAGGAAGATTTTTTTTTAAAAAAAAAAAGAAAGAAAAAAACACATTAACTAAGAAGCAAAAATATATTTAAAAATATGTATTGAAATATGTTTTGCCAAATTAAGTTTTCTTTCCACGTATGTTTAGTCATTGCAATCATCATTGAAAATGAGGCAGAGGAAAAAGTTGTCGGTAGGAGGAAGTTAGTGCATTGTATAAAAATGAAGAATAGTGTAATTATCTCTATCTCTACTCTCTACTATATATATATATATATATATATATATATATATATATATATATATATATATATATATATATATATATATATATATAATAACAAACACCAAAATAGGTCATCCAAATTTCTAACTTCTAATCTTAACCCTCCATTCATTAGCTATCATTAAATCTACACCATTAAAAAGTATATGTAATATATATATATATATATATATATATAATAACAAACACCAAAATAGGTCATCCAAATTTCTAACTTCTAATCTTAACCCTCAATTCATTAGCTATCATTAAATCTACACCATTAAAAAGTATATGTAATAATTATAATAGTGCGACTAAAATACCCTCACAAATAAAAAAAACACGGGAGAAAACATATAGACAATAGGGTTCCACAGAATATCATTCATCCCGTTCTTACTTCATCACTTCAGAGAAAAAACCCTAAATTTGTCCCTAAAAACGAAAACAAACGACTAAAATCAAAAGAGTGAATGGTTTTGATTTCGATCCGAACTAAACAACAATATTAATCGGAGAACAATATAAATGGAGATTCCGAATCGGATGCATTATTAAGTTTCGATCGATTAAAGTTTTCAAATCAATAAGCTACATTCGACTATTACGTGAAGATTATCGTTTTAATCTCGAACCTAATGTCTAGAAACTCAGGTAATCACATCTTATTTCTACTTCCTGTTGTATCGATCATTAATTTTTTTTTTTATCAATTTATGAAATCAGTGAGTTTGAAATATTGTTTCGAGATTCTGTGATCCATATGTGTTGTGTTCATTTGAAGCTTTAATTAGTTACGATTCTTCTTAATATATCTGATATATGATAATGAATAAAGATGAATAAAGTTTTGATGTTCAAAAAATATTGTATGTATTTTAGATTTTCATATACAGTGATCATGAAGAGTGATGAAACTTTCATGTACAGTGACTGCTAAAAAATAAGTAGGTATGTACATCATTATTTTATAGTGCCTATTTCTTCTCAAATAAGCAGATAAGAATTTTTAAAAAATGTTGACAGAGATTGATTTTGTGGTTATGTGCAGATGAACGTATACGGTCCAAATGGGTTGACTTCACCAGGACCACGTGATAAGACTGACCATAAATAAATGTGTTGTATGTAGATGCTGTTGAAAATAGGAGGTTATGTATATTATTTATGGAAGAGTGGATTGATGATTTTTAGAAGTTAGATTGATCTTGAAAGCTTTTTTTTTATTGCTTATTGAATTGCTTTGTTGCTTGATTACAAATGAGGAGTGAAGCCCTCTATTTATACTACTCAATGGAGTAGTCTAGATCACTCCATCATCTACTACTATCTAATATTTCCTAGTATTTCTAGACCTAGATATTTTACAAGATTATTCTACACACATTCTACACACTTTCACTACTACATATTACAAGAAGCTTCTACATAATGGGCTATAATCTTGATCCAAAATATTTGTATACTTGCAAGCCCAAATCTAAAACACATAGCCCAAAATCAAGTTTAGTTTCCAACAGCCCCCCTTAAACTTGATTTCGTCACTCCGAGCATATTCCGTAATCTCTGAAATGTCTCGTGTTTTAGGGGCTTTGTGAAAATATCAGCAACTTGGTCAAGTGACTTCGCGTACTTTATCTGCACCTCTTTATTTGTAACACACTCCCTTATGTAATGGTATTTTGTATCGATGTGTTTGCTTCGATCATGGAAGACTGGATTCTTTGCTAGAGCAATCGCAGACTTGTTATCCACATATATCTCTGTAGGTTCCTTTTGAAAAAACTTAAGCTCATTTAGTAACTTCCTGAGCCATATTGCATGACAGGTGCACGATGTTGCTGCAACAAACTCGGCTTCACACGTTGACAGAGTCACAATGGGTTGCTTCTTCGAGCTCCATGTGAACGCTGTATCTCCCATATAGAACACGAAACCACTCGTACTCTTACGATCATCTTTGTCTCCAGCCCAATCACTATCACTGTATCCAACTAGCTTGAAGTGATTAGAAGGCGAATAAAACAGGCCATAGTCAATCGTATCTTTGATGTAGCGAAGTATCCTCTTGGCTGCCTTCAAGTGATTTATTGTAGGTGCTTCCGTGTATCGACTTACTAGTCCAACTCCGTAGAGAATATCTGGCCTCGTGCAGGTTAGGTATCTCAGACTTCCAACCAAACTCTTGTATTGTGTTGGGTTCACCAAGTATCCTTCATCATCTTTTGACAATTTGAGATTGCAATCCACCGGTGTGTTCATTGTCTTGCATTCATTCATCTTAAACTTCTTGAGCACCTCATTCGCATAACCTTCTTGGGATATGAATATTCCTTCTTTCTTTTGTTTTACCTCGATCCCAAGATAGTAAGCCATAAGTCCAATGTCGGTCATCTCGAACTCCCGAACCATTGCTTTCTTGAACTCCTCAAACATTTTGGGATTACTGCCAGTGAATATCAAGTCATCCACATATAGGCACACAATCATAACATCTCCTTCCTTGCTTACTTTGGTATAGAGAGCATGCTCATGTGGGCATTTTGTAAAGCCATTCTGTTGGAAATACTTGTCTATCCTGCTATTCCATGCTCGAGGCGCTTGCTTCAACCCATATAAGGCCCTTTTCAATTTCAGCACCTTATTCTCTTGGCCTTTCACGATGTATCCCAAAGGTTGTTCTATATAGACTTCTTCTTCTAAGTGGCCATTAAGGAACGCGGATTTGACATCCATTTGATAAATCTTCCAATTATGCTGAGCCGCAAGTGAGATTATTAATCTTATAGTTTCTAGACGAGCGACGGGAGCAAATACTTCTTCATAGTCTATGCCAGCTCGTTGACTATATCCCTTCGCCACCAACCTTGCCTTGTATCTTTCAACTTCACCTTTGGAATTCTTCTTGGCCTTGTACACCCACTTTACACCAATAGCCTTATGCCCTTTTGGAAGTGTAGCAAGATCCCACGTATCATTCTTCTCGATTGCTTGAATCTCCTCGTCCATGGAACGTTTCCACTTTTGGCTTTTTGCTGCATCTTCGTAACTTATTGGCTCACAATCGGCAAGAAGGCTGAACAATGTTAGATCCTCCATAGGTTGAGTTACCTCGTACAACTCCTCAATACTCCTTGTGTGATGTTGTAGCCTACTTGATTCTCCTCCTGATGTTGGTGTCACTTCATTAGGTGTAGTGGTTGGAGTACGTGGAGAGTGCGGAGATGGTGTACTAGAAGGTTCTTGAACTTCTAGATATTCTTCATTCCTTGCAGTACTCTCGAATGGATAAGGGAGAAAGTCGTAGTTCTCCTCTTCGGGAACATTCCAATCCCATGTTGCTTCTTCATCGAACACCACATCTCGACTTGAGATTACTTTACCGGTCTTGGGATTGTATAACTTGTAACCCTTCGAACTTGAGTCATAGCCCACGAATATGAGTTTCTCGCTTTTATCATCGAGCTTCGTCCTCTTCTGATCTGGCACATGAGCATATGCCACACTTCCGAACACTCGAAGGTGTAAGATGCCGGGCTTCCTTCCACTCCAAGCTTCAATGGGCGTTTTGTTCTTGACGCTTCTAGTGGGCGAGCGATTTGCTAGATAGATCGCACAGTCCACTGCCTCAGCCCAAAACTCCTTAGGCATCCTTTTGCTCTTTAACATACTCCGGGCCATATCAAGAATGGTCCTATTTTTTCTTTCCGCAACACCATTTTGTTGAGGTGAATATGGAAGAGTTAGAGGACGTCGTAAGCCATTGTTGTCACAAAATTCCTTGAATTCCTTGGATGTAAACTCTCCTCCACGATCAGATCTCATCGCCTTTATGGTGAGACCACTTTGATTCTCCACAAACGCTTTAAACTTCTTGAACATTCCAAAAGCTTCCGACTTTTCTTTTAGAAAATAGACCCATGTCTTTCGACTAAAGTCATCAATGAATAGAAGAAAATATCTATTTTTACCAAAAGACGGTGGGCTTATGGGTCCACACACATCCGTGTGAATAAGTTCTAGAGGTTTCTTCGCTCTACTAGAAGCCTCTATTGGAAAACTGTTTCGGAAGTGCTTTCCTAGAAGACATCCCTCACAAATTTGATCCGGGTGATTAATTGGAGGCAAACCCTTCACCATTCCTTTACTTGATAATAATTTTAAGCCTCCAAAATTTAAGTGCCCGTATCTCATGTGCCAAAGCCAAGAATTATCTTTGAAACATGCTTTTAAACATCGTGGAATGTCATGTTGAATATTTAGCAAGAACATCCTATTCGTTGACATTGGCACCTTAGCAATCAAACCTCCTTTTTGGTCTCTCAGATAAAGACTACGATTTATCATGTGAATATCATAGCCTTTCTCTAAGAGTTGTCCAATACTCAGTATATTTGTCTTCATATTAGGCACATAATACACGTTAGAGATAAATTGATGCCTTCCATTTTTCAAGCGGATGAGGATCTTACCTTTGCCTTTAACCGGGACTTTTGAGGAATCTCCAAAGGTGATATTTCCACTTATTACCTCGTCTAACTCCACAAACATGTTTTTGTCACCGCACATATGGTTGCTTGCACCCGTGTCGAGATACCATAAATTTGATTCTCCGTTATCTTCACCTTTGCATGCTAGTAACAAAGTGTTTTTCACGGCTTCGGTATCTTCTTGCACTAAATTTGCTCTTTCTTGCACGTAATTGTTTGACTTCTCGCATTCCGAAGCATAGTGACCAAATTTATGACAATTATAGCATTTGGTTTGAGAATTGTCATACCTTGGCCTTCTACTTGTGTAGCCTCTCCCGCGACCTCTTGTCGGGTGAAAATTTTGACTTCTTTCTTCATTTCTGTAAGAACTATAACCTCCATGTTTGATATATCCTTGTCCTCGTCCTCGGCCACGTACTTGACCACGACCTCGTTGACTCGTTTGATGAGTCTTTTCACTGCTCTCTTCCTTGAAAGACAGTTTTGCTTGTAAAGCTTGCTCCAATGGCTCCTTATTATTCTTATTGAACCTCTCTTCATGGGCTTGTAGTGAACCCATGAGTTCATCGATAGTCATTGATTCTAGATCTTTAGATTCTTCGATGGCTACGACTATATAGTCGAATTTTGAATCTAATGATCTAAGAATCTTCTCAATGACTCTTACATCACTTAGAGTTTCACCATTCCTTTTTAATTGATTGACAATCGCCAAGACTCTTGTAAAATAATCGGAAATTGATTCTGAGTCTTTCTTATTTAAGGATTCGAACTCACCTCGTAGTGTTTGTAGTCGAACCTTTTTCACCTTTTCAACTCCCTTGTGAGAATTCTCCAAGATCTCCCATGCTTTCTTGGCGGTGGTTGCACTTGCAATTTTCTCAAAAGCTCCATCATCTACACTTTGTTGGATGATGAAAAGAGCCTTTTGATCGTTCGTCTTCATTAATTTTTTCTCCTTGCCGAGAGGACCTTTTTCTGTAGGTTCCTCATAGCCTTCCTCCACAATCTCCCATAAGTCTTGTCCACCTAGGAAGGTCTTCATTTGGATGCTCCATCGATCATAATTATCCTTTGTGAGGCGAGGAAACGTGATGACATTGTTGGCCATCATCTTGTCGAACCAAGCTCTTGATACCAATTTGTTAAAAATAGGAGGTTATGTATATTATTTGTGGAAGAGTGGATTGATGATTTTTAGAAGTTAGATTGATCTTGAAAGCTTTTTTTTTATTGCTTATTGAATTGCTTTGTTGCTTGATTACAAATGAGGAGTGAAGCCCTCTATTTATACTACTCAATGTAGTAGTCTAGATCACTCCATCATCTACTACTATCTAGATATTTCCTAGTATTTCTAGACCTAGATATTTTACAAGATTATTCTACACACATTCTACACACTTTCACTACTACATATTACAAGAAGCTTCTACATAATGGGCTATAATCTTGATCCAAAATATTTGTATACTTGCAAGCTCAAATCTAAAACACATAGCCCAAAATCAAGTTTAGTTTCCAACAGATGCAGTGGAAGAGTAGATGCTCTTGATTGTTGTGGAAATGTCACTTTTTTCATCTTCTTCCTCACGAATACACCACTAGAGATGCTCTTGATTGTTTTGGTGCTATTGATTCGATGCTTCATCATTCATAGCTCATTGTCTCTTTTGCTCATGTCACTCACTTTATTGCGTATAGCCATATAGGTAGCCAAATGGGCGGGTCAGGTGGATGTAAAGTTATACTATTATATATATATATATATAATCAACTTTGTTTTTGTTTTTGTTCAGTTCATAGTCGCATTGATCTTGATTACTAATATATTTTATATTAGTCAGGAACCTGTAACGAAGATGATGGATCAACTGAATGGTGATCATGGTACTTGAATTAAATTATTTAGACTTCTAGCGTGTGACTTTGATGCCAACTCCTTTGTATGAATTCTTGGATAGAGTTAGTTCTGACTTTAAGGTGGAGCTTCTTCGATTTTTCTTTCTTCAAGTCCTTATAGAATCCGCCACACAGTATCATGTACTGTGTGACAAGAAAATACAGAATCTTGGCCTGAAGGAACTCAGCTGTGAAGTAACATGTACAATAATCTGATGAAGAATCTGAATCATACACTATTTTCTTTGTTTTCGAAAGTAAGTATCTTCGTCTTTTATATCGATTTAAAAATTCGATATATCTTATGTATGCAAATAATGTTATTTGAATTTTTGCTTTGAAGGTAGGTCAAATGACCTAATTATAAAATATCAGGTAGCTAAAAATTGATACAAAACGTGGAACGAACATATTTAATTTAATTAAGTTAATGTGAGTAGGAGCTATAGCAGGTTTAATCGTTTTCATCTAGACCATTCGCAACTTGGTGTTATAGTTGTTATTAAAGTTATTCCAGAGTGATGAATAAATGGTCAATATTCGTATTTCTTTATGAAATTGAGATAACAGAATAACTTCTATTCCGTAATAGGTCGAGATAACTGGATGCGAGTATTTGCAAACATTCTCCTTATATAAAGTGCTAACCCACAATGAGGTAGTTAGTTCCTCTTCCAATAGGTCAAATATTTGTATTTCTTTCTGTTTATGTATAATACCTGTTGAAGCTTTCATGAATTCATTGACCAAAAATGTTGTGTGTATAAGGTAATTAACGATTTCTTGGAGTTAGTGTGCAAAAAAAAAAAAAATCAAATGGAGGCGAAGGATGATACGGATTGGTTGCAGTTGGAGGCAAAAGGGGTTGGGAGTCATTTGGAATCTTGTCATGTTTCTTTTTACCTCCCTCTCTCTCTCTCTCTCTCTCTCTCTCTCTCTCTCTCTCTCTCTTGTTTTGGAGCAGCAGCATATTACCCATCTACTATATACACAACAAAAGCTTTTGTTCCCATTGGTTCACGTCACCACTCCCCTCTCACAAACTTTACTGCTCACGTTTTTTTTCCCTATATATAATATATAATTAGGGAGACATCTCTGCACCCACCAATACCTTCTCCCTTAGGGCCTTACCTACAACCTCACCTCTTCAATCACGACCCTAATATCTTCTTCCCTACCTTTTTCTTTTCATTACCAAACCTAATTTCATCAGATTTTATGCATACTTCTTTCCTACCTTCAATGAGACATCGCAGAATCGCCAGGAACCCTAATTTTTTTATGGGTGAGTATGTCCTTCACCGGTGCCTTCTGCTACGACGATGTTTCCACCCCACCTTTCGAATCATCAATTACATCATCAGGTTTTTTAAATAATTTTTGCTGTAGTTTTCATCTTAGAAGATCTGATAGAGTTTGCCTTTTGTGTGAGGGTTTTGTCAATGGTATTATTTGGAGAATATCAAATGGAGCATGACCTAATCAAAATCATGTACAACTTGCTATCATACTTTACTTTTTATTTATAAAAAATTCCAATTTTTTTGCTTCTCGTGGTTTTTTTTTTCGTTTCAGGTATTGCAGCGATTCTTGATAGTAAGTTTTAACTTTTTCTCTGGATTATTATTTAGCTTTAGCGCCTCTGTTGTTTGCCATATATATATATATATATATATATATATATATATATATATATATATATATATATTTTGATGTAGTCTTTTGTTTATTCTGCTTTCATGACTTTCTTTGTTTCAGGTTTCAGAAAGGATTCTTCCAAATATGTACTACTTGCTTATAGAGCATTCTTACGAGATACATGACAAGCATATTGATGTCGAGCATCACCTCAAAGGTATGTCACTCTTTACCATTATGTTTTGTTCAAGTGGAAATGGGCTGGGTTAGTTTCGTCCACATAGTCCTATAAGCATTTTTACGAATGTTTTGAAGAGTTGGTTGTGATTACGTTAACATTATTAAACTACTTTACTTGATAAAATTCGTAACTAATCTTGATGATGTTTTTGATTGTAGTAGTTTGGTGAAGGAGAGAACTATGTGAAAGCAGTTTACAATTATTGTGATCTATGTTACTATCACGTCATGGCAATGCAACAACAACGGAAAAGAATGAATGAGAGCATTCGAGGCCAGAAATATCATAGCAACTACGAAGCCCACATTTGTTATCGTTAGTCAAATAAAGCAACCGAAACAACTACTGAGAGCAAATGTGTTGTGCATTTTTGCCTAAACCGTCGAATACTTTGGCGTGTAATTTAACTTTGTAATGAATAGCCATCGACGAAATGATGGTAACTTTTTGACTCTAGAATAATTTTCCATGTAAACTGAGTGTATAATGAATAGCTATCGAAATAATCACACACAATTCTTAGCAGTGAAGCGTGTGCCCTTTAATCTTGCTATAAACCATTTACCCATGAATCACTTGATTTGGAACTTGACGCATCTTATTCAAAATTCTCAAACGGTACTATGAAAGGGATGAAAGTCTAAATCACGTGGTCATTTCGTGTAGGGAAATTTACTATCTTTTTCTCAATGGTGCTTACATGTTTAGGAGGGTTTAAATAAAGTTGGCACAAGGTAAGTTAAAGATAGTCTGTCAAGATTAACTATTTTCTTTAGAGGTAATACTAAAACCTATGATCGGTAATAAACGGGTGACAAATCAAAATTTACTAGATAAGTGATTTTGAATTTTAGATGCATTGAACCTACTAAAAATTCCATCATATTTTTGTGTTCATATATTACAAAACCTTTTTTGCTTATATTCAGGAATGTCCATTAATGCGTTGTTTACTATCGATAGAGAACAATTTATGGTGACAGCCGAAAAGCCATTGAATTTTCATTTGACGGAATTCTAATATCTAAGAGGAAATAATTAATTTAATGGCTTTCTACCTCTATTAACATTAACAAATCAAAAATGCGAAAAGCTACAAATGGTATCAAAAAAAGAATGCTTCTTCATTTCATTGGATTAGGATCATATATGATACTATTTCGAGCTTTCTATATCACCGAAGAGATAGATGCGAATATGACCAAAAGCTTCTCTTTCAATTGTGTTCCACCATTTCAGTTATCAACCCAATCAAGCATAAATCTCAAATCAAAGAAAACAGGAATCACAATGTTGCACCAGATCCTAACCTTGCACCAGACCATAGCTGCCATGTCACAATTGAAAAAGATGTGATTTGAAAAGCACTCTGGTTAAAAAAAACCACATTAGAAAGAATATTCAACGTTCGTTTAGATAGATTCAATCAAGTAGGCAATCTATCCAATATAGCTCGCTAAATGAAAACGTTAACCTTCTATGGAACAACTTACACCAACCTATAAAGATGCAAGAGGAGCATCATCAGCGCAAGTTCTCACACTCATGACCGGAAAAAAAAATACCACTCGGGTCTAGCTTCTACCATCAAGCGTCGTTATCTGATCCCAAAGAAAACTGACCTAAATCAACCAATAGCAAATTAAGTGCAGTTGGGTGCCCAACTCATAATAAATTATACAGCTTTCGCTCTCTATACAATTCATTATAGGAAACTCGATCAGAAAAATAACTACAAACTAAACCTTCTTTTCAACTATTATGGTTCACATCTTTGTGTTTTTTGTTTTTTACAAGTTTTAACTTGCTTGCTTTATTATCAATGATTGGACATCACTACTGAAACTATTTTGATTTCTCGTCAATCTAACAAATACTCTATAAAATTTAATTATATTGACCATTCAATTTTGATTCGTCCCTAAAAAACCCCGCGAATTCGCAGGTCTTAAACTAGTTAGTTTATTAAAACAAATTATAATCGAGCTTTAACAATATTGTGGCATAAGTGTTGAAATTTCTCCTGAGTGTGAGAGCTTTGTTGATAAGCATTTGCGTAGAGCTTCTAATGATCATGAGGTAGAAAATTTAATTGAAGTGGCAGTCACTGGCAGATACACTTGGTTACGATATCAGTGGTTGTGATCTTGAGAAAATAATAGCTGGTGAAGGTATGAAATCGGATTCTCAACGAAGATGATTTTTTTTAAATAGTTGCGGGTCAAAGAAGATTGATAAGAGGCGGTTAATTAAGAATGTTTGTGTTCGAAATAACATTCTTTTCTTGGGTTTTTAAGAGCCGAAGATGCTTCGTCTTGAGATGCATGGTTTAAGATCGTTATGGGGTAATTATAATTTTGATTTCGCAGTAAGCCTTGCTAAAAGGTAGATCTAGAGGCTTAATTTCTATATGGGACTCTGCTACGTTTGTAAAAGAGCAATTATGGTGTGATGAATACTTTATTATTGTCTTTAATATTCTCGAATAATAATAATAATAACAATTTAAATAATAATGGTACATATATTACAACAAATTTGGCGTTTCGTTACACATATTTTTACACGTTTTAAAAAGTGTGAACTTTTTTATTAAGTTCTATACACTTATAAATATGTGTAATTGTATTACATTTATAACCGTAAATATCTCTCATAGTTTCACACATAAAATTGTAAAGATAAAAAGTTCACATTTATAGGCATTTACAATTATTAATATAATCACACTTAAGAGTGTTAATGCAATAAAATTTGTCGCACTAGATTTGTTCACGCCTCCTGATGTTGTAAAACCATACCTAAATTAAATGCACTAAACTAAATGGTTTTAACACACGGATCAGGCTACTAAACCCGATCAATGTAGTAAAGTATTTAGTAAGTTCAGTTTTGTCCACAGAGAGCAGTAGTCAGAATTCAAATTAACTAATAGTTGTACTAAGAAAAATAGTTGGATTGGATTTTAATTAAACTAAGATATGAAAATTAAATAAATAAAATTTAAACGGAGAAAGGTAGTGTTCACTTTAATGCTTGACAAATGACAAGGATTGTTCTTTTATAATTAAACATGTTATCAACCGGTTATAAGTAAATAGATCATATCAATCTCACAATATCAATATGGATATAAACATTTAAACTCAAGGGTTCCCAATAACGTATCCGTACGGTTACAAATTCCACGCGTACATATGGGAGCTGTATTCGTGCGGATGGATTCCATCTGTACGAATGCAGTTCAACAGATCTGGGTTTTCAAAAATCACTATTGCGAATCAAAACATGTTATAAACCCAAACCAATCCCTGAATAAGCATCCGATTAACCATTTATATATAGCAATTCAAACTAAAACATACGGATTCATGTTTAATCGAACCAACTGAATGTTTAGGGTTTTCAGAAAAAATTCATCAAAACTCGATAAATAATGCGTTAAAACTTACGTGGTATAGCTCAAATTGATCATGATGAAAATTTGTGCAAGATTCATATCAGCTCAAAAACCTAATTTCATTCAACTTTTCTAAATTCAAACCATTGCACATACGATGGGTATTTCTAAACCACATTTATATCACAAACTTAACAGCCCTCTAAATAAGAAGTGGACGACCAAACCAATTTTTTCCACCAAGTTCCACTTCTTCAACCAAATCAGCTAAGTACTCTTCTATAGATTTACTCAAGTTAAAGGCACGATCTCTGATTATGGCTAAAACTAATTATTTTAATTCTCCATTTATACGAAAACTACTTTCAAAAGATACACCGTATATCAAATCAAGGTGGAATTCAATGAGCATAAGTCAAATCAATAACACATACACATGGTATTCAAAATCATCTTCAAAATGATTTGACTTCACAATGACTTCTGTATACTTCTATGTGGGAATCGTTTTTCAAAGAGGTTTTTAAAAATATCAACTTTTTGTATTTGTAAAGTAGTTGTGCTTAATGTTTTATTGGAGATGACGAGAACTTTACTGAACTGATAACTAATAATCGATTAGTAAGGACTTAACTGAACGTTTATGTATATCTGTTATGTGATGTACTGATAGACGTGGCTAACGATTTCTTGGCATTAGACAATCACACTAAGAATAATGTACATTCTAAGAATCGGAAGTCATGGAAAGGTCTATAGCGTTTGAGGGTAGTCACCTAACTATCACTGAAACTGTATCTAGAGATAACTATTGAGGAACCTGATAGTCGGTTGAACGTAACCCCTACTATAACTTATAATCATTAGAAAAGGGTGGTGTTGCATATCCCCAAGCAAAATTCAAAATTTGCTCTGCCATTCAGTGTCAAAACTATGATGAGATATTCAGAGGATCATAAGTTGAGGGTTATCTGTCTGGATGGTGCACGCCACGTTGTCACGGGCCTTCATACTTGATAATCAAAATTGAACCCCCAAATTCAGAGAAAAATAGTTTATGTCGAAAAAAATAGTTTATGTCGAAGTAAGTGTCCCTTCTCGCTTAAAGTCAAAAATATGTTCTTTATTGCGGATCTTTCAAGTGTTTAAGGGAGAACACCTTTGAATGATTTGAGCACACACAACGAAGCATGTAGTCAATAAAGAAATGATGGAAGTTCCACTCATGATGATGTTCAAAATTAATGATTCAAAAAGACCTTGATATGCTGAATTATACAATGAAATATCCATAGAAAATCAAAGTCAATATGTTGGCGTATCAATGATTGAAAATTCCCGAAGTTTTAAATTTGAAGTATGCTTATTCATGAAGTATGCTTGCTCATAAAGAAATCAAATCATTCTTAGTGTGACGCCCCCGTGTTGGCTTCAATTGTTAATCACGATGTTCACATCGAACTATCAAGATTCTTGTTGTCTGCGATTAAGAATTATACCCATATAGGCTATAAGTTAGGAAGATACGCACCTAAATATAATCTAGATATGCACATCAGTGAAAGTTTAATCTTTTGATTCCATTTCCTACGATAACTTGAAATAAAGAAGTATTGGGCCTTGTGTTTTGGTTCTTGTGACGACTGGTCAACATGTATGTCTGCTCTAACTGTAGACCAATGCCTACGGTAAATAATGCGCCTATTCGGATAATCCAACATACTTTGAGATCTGCCGAGCCAACTGGATTGAGGATTATAAACCAATAGTAGAAGCCAAAGGCTGAAAGGATTATTCAAAATGCCGCGAGAACCTTCGTGTTCAATTAGATCGAAAGTACATGGAAGTGATAAGGGAAAGTTGCCAAATATCGGAATGAATTGGCTAACTAATACAACATGCGATCATAAGTGATGAAAGAGTCTAATATTAATGAACTCAACATGATCTCAAAAATCATCGCTCTATAATGTTCGAGTAACTAATGTCAATGTGATTTTCAAAGTGTTAAGGATGAGCATGTACATGTTTAATGAAGTGATATCAGTAAATCCAGCAGTAATTGAATGATAATGTATATACTGAATGTTTGAAAATGAACAAAGATGCTAAGTCTCTCGTGTCATTCCGATCCCTTAACATAAAAAAAAACCCAACTCTTTGTGTATATTTTTGTTTTCCTGTAATATATAAAATCCAAAAATATGTTTTACATTTCTTAGATAAAAAATCCAAAAATATTTTCTTTTTGTTTATGGCTTTGTACACATAATAGTGCAAAACCCGTTCTTCAGTGTTTTTCGCACAGACTGAATCGTTACTTCATCTACCTTCGAGGTTTTATGAAAAAAACATCATGCACTCACCAGGATCACTGGCTCCGATACCACTTTGTAGGATCGTTTAAACAGAATTAAACAATCGTATATTGCTATATCGAGTGCGGAATCCTCGATATAGTGTTTCGAATACACTTGATTAATTGATCTATTTACCTTAAGAATTGACTTGGAACGATTAGAATTCGATTAGGGTTTGCTAATGGACGACTAGAATTGGCTAAGAGGTGTTAGGGTTCGTAACCTTAACAATGAACCCGAAATCACCTATCTATCGAGTCTACAGATGTATCCAACGGATGTGTCCTTCATTCATACGAATATAACTTATCCGTGCTACAGTACTCTATCCGTACAGATGTTAACTCCTATCCGTACGGATGAACTATGATAGTATAACTTTGATTTCGTACGAAGTCTAAATAAACGAAGGCCTTACGTTTATGCAGTAACAGTACATTATACATACTAAACTCAATGAAATCATCTCAATAAATAAAATTGCAAACACCAACAATTAATTACTAACTCTGCCGGTCTATTAATTAATCTCTTCTAATAAACAAACAACATCAAACACTATAAGCCAAATAACCATTGTCATGGAGTAGGCTAATATTGTTTAAGTACAATATAATGCCTTTGCCTTTATTATACAAAAGTTATTCATACATTATCTTCGGTTTGGTCAAAATTCTTTCTTTTTGAGTTTGGTCCGGACCGGACCGATACTCAAAAATATGAAATTCTTTAAACCAAGAATCGGACAAAATAATCTCGGGTACAGTTTTAGGTCGGTTTCTTCTCAGTTTTCGATTCTACCCGAATCATGCACATCCCTTGTTCGAGGAGTTGTCAATGTTTCACTTCTAGTTTCACTAGTCAATTTCAAAATACTTATTATAGGTTAATAATCAATAATAATAATAATAATAAATTAATGCGCGTTTTGCTTAAATTTGAAAACCGTTGCGTTTGGTAGTAAAGGGATTTTTCTTTGAAAACAAATTTTAATATGTGTTTGTTCCAAAATTTTGACAGAAAATTTTTTGGTGAATATTTTGCGTTATAATCGCAATTATTTTCACATGGGTCCTTCTCTTCATTCCCTATTTTCTGATCTTGTTTCAAGCTGTGATCATCCCCTTAATCAACAAATTCCATATCAAAAGGTATTCATAATTTTCGTTCTTACATGGATTTATTGTTGTAAGTTTTCTAGATCATATTCTGTATTCAATAAGCTTAGGTTTTGCGTCATATATCTAAAGATATCCCATTTGAACAAAACTATAGATCTACGTGATCAATCCTATGATCATATGTTTATGTTTGTTTTATACATGTATGGCTAATCAATCCAATTAGTCATCTTCATATAATCCTAATCTTGTCGAACTTTCGTCCACTTCCATTCATCCATCCATCCATCCATCCATCCATCGCCATATCTATCTCACAATTCAGCTTCATATCATCCATATCCGTATCACAATTCAGCTTCATATCATCCATATCCGTATCCATATCCATATCACTCACTCCACAACACTAACAAACTTTCTTTTACTCGCACGAAAAATGGAAACTCAACCGAATAGTCATAGTGACAATCAAGAATGTGGTGTTAGTGGGACCACTAATCGCTCTTGTGAAGATGATCATTGTTCTACCTCGGATACTCAAAAACATCTACATAGCGTTTCGTATCCAAGTACATTCACGGGTGTACCTTCTTCAACACAAATTCTTGCTATCCAACAACACGGTTGTTTAGATTTAGCGAATCAACAGAATTACCAAATCGTACCATTTGGGACACCTAAAAAGGCGTTAAAAGTATTGCTCTTACATGGAAACCTTGATATTTGGGTTCACGAAGCGAAAAACCTTCCAAACATGGATGTGTTCCATAAAACAATAGATGTTTTTACCAAATTTCCCGGGAAACAAACTAGTGATCCGTACGTTTCTATTGTTATAACAAGCGCTGTAATTGGAAGAACTTACGTACTTTCGAATAGCACTAACCCCGTTTGGAACCAACATTTTAATGTACCCGTTGCGCATCATACAGCCGAAGTTCATTTTCTTGTTAAAGATAGGGACATTGTGGGGTCTCAACTTATAGGTGCGGTAGCAATCCCAGTTGAACATATATATTCGGGATCCAAAATCGAAGGATTTTTTCCACTTATTAACGCAAACGGGAGACCATGCAAAAACGGAGCTGGTTTATCGCTCACAATGCAATATATTCCAATGGCAAGATTGAGTTTTTATAACAATGGCGTAGGAGCGGGCCCCGAATATGTTGGTGTTCCCGGGACGTATTTTCCATTAAGGAAAGGCGGGAGGGTGACTTTGTATCAAGATGCGCACGTGCCTCATAAAAGTCTACCGGATTTCAAGTTAAGTGATGACATGGATTATGTTCATGGAACTTGTTGGATTGATATATTCGATGCGATTAGTAATGCACAACGTCTTGTTTATATTACTGGGTGGTCGGTTTGGGATAAAGTGAGATTGGTTCGTGACCAATCGAATGCACCATCGCAATCTTTAGGAGATCTTTTGAAATCTAAAGCACAAGATGGTGTTAGGGTTTTGCTTCTTGTTTGGGATGATCCTACTTCAAGAAACATCATGGGCTACAAAACGGTACGTTAATTTATTGTTTCTTGATAGTGTTAGTTTTGTTTTAACAACAACATCAACAACAATAAAATCCAATACCACATAAGTGGTGTATGAGGGAGGTGAGATGTAGTCAATCCTTCCCCTATCCGAGAATAAAGACAAGGCATTTCTCCACCTAGAGTGAAAACACTCTCAAAAGTAGAGAAAGTTATCCCTCTCTCTATTCAACGGATAGAGAGATTGCTTCCGAGTGGAACTCCGGCCAATAAGTAGGAAAAAAAGTTTTGAAAAAAAAATTATAAATAAAATAGAGACGCCATCAAAATGGTAATATCAAATTTTCATGGGTTTTAAATCTTGTCTTAAATTTAATTTAGGGTTTAAGAGTCAGTCAAGTCTCCAATAAATCGATATTTGTTGTCGACTCAATAACTAGAGCCCAGTGTCAGTTTCGTTTTAAGTATGTTGATAGTTTAAAGGCGGACGTTTTAGCTTGAAATGGGTCAAATATGTATAAATTAGTTCTGTGTTGAAATGGGTCAAACAGGTCGAAGGTTATCGAAATGTATTTTTAACACATAAAATTTCTGAAACAATATTAGTATTGAATTATAAGTAATAATAATACTTACCTACATAAATTTTATAACTTCTTGTGCATAAACTGTTATGGGACCCAACCCATTTTAACCCGTTTTGACCCATTTAGACATTCTCGTGTTCTTTGATTTGAATATTTCTGTATCTACATCTTCAGGATGGACTAATGGCAACGCATGATGAAGAGACTCGGCGTTTTTTCAAACACTCTTCGGTGCAAGTCTTGCTTTGTCCTCGTATGGCTGGAAAAAAACATAGTTGGGTCAAGAAAAAGGTACCTTACAAACCAACAAACAAGTAGGAACAAAATGATCAGTTTTATATTCTTCACATTTTTATTTTTATATTTATTTTTTTGTTAAGGAAGTTGGGACGATCTACACGCACCACCAGAAAACAGTTATTGTAGATGCTGATGCAGAGAATGGTAAACGAAAAATTGTATCTTTTGTTGGTGGACTTGATCTTTGCAACGGGCGATACGATAATCCACAACATCCGATATTTAAGACTTTAAATACATTTCATGCAGATGATTACCATAATCCAACTTTCACGGTAAATAAAAGTCAGTAGTAGAAGAATTTCAATATTCTAAGGATTTTTATGATTAGGGCTGTCATTAAGGTGCACAAAATGCTTGTATAAAAGAATAACCGTCAATCAAAAGTCAATAATAACAGTCTATAAGGGGGTCATTAGAAAAATATAATTTATTTTTTTTTTTTTATTTTTTTTAAACATGATCCTTATTATGATATTAACAGGGGAGTGTTTCTGGTTGTCCAAGAGAACCATGGCATGATTTGCATACTAAAATTGATGGGCCCGCAGCGTATGATATTATGACCAACTTTGAGGAACGATGGTTAAAGGCTTCGAAGCCTCGGGGTATAAAAAAACTTAAAGCGTCAATCGATGCTTTGCTAAAACTGGAGAAGTTTCCGGAACTTTTGGGTGCAGATGAGGGACCTTCCGTAAGTGAGGATGACCCTGAGGGGTGGCATGTACAGGTAAATAAAATAAAATATAAATTGTAGGTGGAAATCACGACCCATGTATCAATGAATGGCATATTGGAGTACTATGTCTTATCTCAAACGGGTCAAATTCAAAAGTCAACCACTTATGCAATAAAATTCTGATTTGTATGATGCAGATATTTCGTTCGATTGATTCAAACTCTGTTAAAGGCTTTCCAAAGGAACCGCGGGAAGCTACAGCGAAGGTGAGGAGATATAATCATTACTTTCATGAGTCAAGAGTTTTTTTTTTTATTGTAAAAAAAATATAAAACAATAATAACTTTTAATAGTGATTAACGATAAACTCGTTTGAACAGAATCTGATGTGCGGGAAGAACGTTCTGATCGACATGAGCATACATTCTGCATACGTAAAGGCCATTCGATCTGCACAACATTATATCTATATCGAAAATCAATACTTTATTGGATCTTCATACAATTGGAAGTCTTACAAAGAGTTGGGTAAGGGACATTTCTTCTATTTTTATAATAATTTTTAAGTGCTAAATAAATCTATACGAGCGTTAATATTTAATTATCTTTACCATTTTTAGGTGCCAACAATTTGATTCCAATGGAAATTGCACTTAAGATTGCTAGTAAAATTAGAGCAAACGAAAGGTTTGCAGTGTACATTGTCATACCCATGTGGCCAGAGGGTGTACCAACAGGTTCTGCAACTCAACGAATTCTGTTTTGGCAGGTATATTTCTTTGACTTTGACTTAAGAAAGTCAAGATCAGTTACTTATTGAGATGACACTTTGATTTCTGCAGAACAAAACAATGCAAATGATGTATCAAACTATATACAAGGCTTTGGTGGAGGTTGGTCTTGAGGAGGCATTTTCTACACAAGATTTTTTAAATTTCTTTTGTTTGGGGAACCGAGAGGCAATCGACACAAGTGATGCTTCACCTAACCATACTCCTGATAGTACTCCTCAGGTTAACCTTTTATCGACTATCACTACACTGTTATAAAAGCTTCTTAAAACCTTGAAATATCCTCATGTTACATTTAGAAATCCAATCCATAATGCGGAGAGGTGTCCAGATGAGCGGAAAAATGGGTCAGTTTTACTAGTTTTGAAACGAATAAACTTGTATTGTTGAGTTGAACTGCAAACACATTTCTTATTCTTTTATGTGTATGTATAAATATGTTAAAACTATAAATGCTATAATGATAATCTAAATCTTGGAAAAGAATATTTTACACAGTTTTAGTTTTACACATTAAAAGAAGACTTAGAGGGCTTTCAACCGGTTGGGCCCATTTGACAAATTCCCCTTCTAATACTGGAGTAATTTTTATTGACCCGTACAAGACAACCCGAATTGACCCACTCCTAACCAAGCGGACTGAAATTGCCACCTGTCATTACAGTCAAGGTTGTAAAAGTCGTTGGCTGGTCAAAGGGCTAGTTAGTCATTGACCAAACTTGACTTTGACTGTTTTTTGACTGACTTTCATTTGACATTGTGCACCATTGTTCATACTTTGATGTATTGTAGGGACTTGCACGTAAGAACCGACGATTTATGATCTATGTTCATTCAAAAGGCATGATAGTAGACGACGAGTATGTACTTATAGGTTCTGCAAACATAAATCAACGTTCTATGGAAGGAACTCGAGACACAGAAATTGCAATGGGTGCCTACCAACCTCATCATACTTGGGCCAAAAACCTCACCGATCCACGAGGACAGGTAAATCATACTTGTTAATTTACACTTCTAACCTTCAATATGCTCAAGATGCACAACTACTTTCTTAATTGTATTGAAATGTTTGTTTTGGTATTGATGATCAATTCAAGATTCATGGATATCGAATGTCTCTTTGGGCTGAGCATCTTGGCACCGTTCATGAGTGTTTTATGAAGCCAGAGTCAATTGAATGTGTAAGACAAGTTAGATCAATGGCTGAAGCTAACTGGAATCAATTTGCAGCTGATGAAATAACTGAAATGGAAGGTCATCTTATGAAATATCCGGTTGAAGTTGTTAGAAGTGGTAAAGTAAGATCACTTCCTGGATTCGAAAACTTCCCTGATGTAGGAGGTCAAATTGTCGGGTCGTTTCTTGGTATTCAAGAGAATTTGACTATTTGATACGTCGGTTTTGATCTTGTAAGGTTTAGGCTTCTTGAACCCCGGTTTTGATCAAGGTTTTATTTTGTTAAAGAATCAGTTTTTGTGTAGTTTTGTTTGTAACTTCTTTTTGCAGAATGTTGTTGCAAATAATTAAACTTTTTAAAGATGATATGTATATGTCTTGTTGGATGAACATCACATTAGACAACCTTTTTTAAGGTAAACCAATATATGGCAATGATTAATTGTTTTACTCTTTTAGCCTGTACGTCAATGACCTGAATACTTGATTCGAGGAGTGGTGACGTTGAAATTTAGTGTTCAATACAATAAGGCAAGAGGAAAGGTGACATTGAAGTTCAGTGTTCAACTCAAGGTTCAACATGAACTTCGAAACTGAAAAATGGATTATAGTGGCTTTAATCAAGTACGAAAAATTAGTCCCAACGCCGTGCCATTCATCCGTCATTGCCATGTGATAGGGATGGCACCGTTGGTATGGGCGTGTGATCAGGGGCGGACCTATGCAGGGGCAGAGGGGGGCGCCCGCCCCCAGTGGATTTGCAATGTTTAGTGCAAATTTTTTTGGTTTTTCGATTTTGCCTCTGGTGGAATTTTTTTTGTACCCCAAACCCTTCATATTTTGTCCCCAAAACATTTATATGTTGCCTCAAAACTTTCGTATTTTGCCCAAAAATCTTCAAATTTTGCTCAAAAAACTCTATATTTTGCCTCAAAACCTCCATGGCAAAAAAATCCCTACATTTTAAAAGAAAATTTCGCCCCCGGTGAAAAAAATTTCTGGGTCCGCCACTGCGTGTGATGCATCCGTCATCACCACGTCGTCCTTCCCTTCGTGCTTGTAAGCATATTTTACGACGAGTGTTATGAAATGCTAGGTAAAACTGGGTTGTACCATTTACTTCCCAATATATACTTTGGTATAATTAACTAAATGCTCGGTAAAACTGGGTTGTACCATCTACTTCTCAATATATACTTTGGTATAATTAACAAATACAGCAAGTCTAATTTTTTTAGGAAGAATGTGATGGATAAGAGTGCATTTGTTATTCATTTGTGATAGGAAGAAATGTTAATATAATGATGATGTGGCAGTTTGTGATTGTGAGGAAGTGTGTGGTAGTTGAAAGTGATCTAGACAAAATTGAGTGGGATGTCGATATAGAAATGGGTTGGGCGACAGAGCGATGCCACCACATACCCCCATTTTATGAGTGTCTTGCAAGGAAGAGAGTGTTAGAGGACCGAGCAAGGACGTCTTGATAATGGCGCGGAGACGGAGACCATGCCACTATAGACACCAGTTTCAAGTAATTTTGCAATTTCTTTTATTTGAAACCCGCATACTATCTAAATTAACATATATATCAAATATCACTTGGAAATGGAATACATCTATACATCTCTCATTCTCTAAGTGAATGAGTTAGAATTATTTAAAAGAGCTTGTGAGTCGATAATTCAACGAATTGGGTTAAAGTCAGAAATTTATGCATACCCATTAAAATTAATATTCATTTTTAGTGAGCCTCTTTCAATTGCTTGCCCACCAGACATAATATATTCTCGAACGTGGCCCTCTATTTGTCCTACGGTCCAACAATATAGAAACAAAGTTTTGGATACAATAATTTCATGTAGTTACTTTGGTTACGGAATATTATGATATAGGCAATAGGCAATATGAGGTTTGAGGAACATTGTTAATTCACTCCACATAATATCCTGTCCACTGCATATGGGCTAATTAAATGAGTGAAATTTGGTCTAGAGCCTTCTTGATTTTGTACACAACAGTGGTCCCACACTCCAACACCAAATCGGCCCCCTCGTTCACAATACAATACATTGAATTCATCAACCCATCAAAACACACACACACACACACACACAATCACACGCACTTTTTCCCATTCTCTTTCAATACCTCACCATGACGTCACCATCCGAGTTCCAGTTCATTCCTCTCAAAAAGGAACCTTTTTCAGATGAGCCACAACTTACGGCGCCCATAAAAATTGCCACGCCATCAAGAAGAGCATCCAATAAGGATAGACACACCAAAGTCGAAGGACGAGGAAGACGAATCCGAATGCCTGCCACGTGTGCTGCACGAATATTTCAGCTGACTAGAGAACTCGGTCATAAATCGGACGGTGAAACAATTCAATGGCTGTTACAACACGCTGAACCATCTATTGTTGCGGCAACAGGTACGGGTACTATTCCTGCTATCGCTATGTCGATTAACGGTACACTTAAAGTCCCGACCACATCTGCAACCGAACACAAAAGAAAACTCCCTAGAGATTTCGATATAAACCGAATCGAAACCAAGCCGAAAACCTTATTCGCACCGCTTGCACAATCTCAATCTTTGGTCCCGGTATGGGCTATACCTATTAACGGGACAACTGCGTTTTGGGCATTTCAACCGACACCCGTGTCGGTAATTACGTCAGCTTCGGCGACCACAAACGTTAATGAGAAGAAAGAGATTGATTTCATTGTGACAAATCATCGATCACCTTCTAGACAATAACTAGTCTGGTTATTAATTTTTATTTTTTTTTTACAATTGTGTAAAGGGATGATTCTCATACACTGTTTTTTGATCCTCACACACCAATTTCACACACCAATTGAACTCCTCCGGGGTAAAAGGGTGTGTGAGGATCAAAAAACAGTGTGTGAGAATCATCCCCTTTTGTGAAACAACAGAACGTGAGCACGTGAGTGAAGGAGTGGGGTCTACAAAGGTGGGCAGGCTTTGGTGTAGGGTGGGTCTACGGTGGGACCAAAGTGATGGTTGCTTAAGTGGGCCCTGAAGGTACAGGACCACTTTTGTTGGGCCGCTTGATTTGATACCGTCGCTTTATGTGGCCATTTAAAAGGGGCCCAGGTTACCGTGTTCCTGCGTAGTATACGGCAAGAAATTGGCCACGTGTCTGAATGGGGATGGATGTTATGACACTTGGTAGGGCTTGGCACGTGGATGTTTCTTATTTGTTATATTTTATTTTCTATTTTTTTTTCCGTAACTTTTTAATGGCCCATTGTTTAGATGAAAGGTAGCACGCGAGGTAGTATGGTGCTCCTCCACCCACCTTGTCTATCTGCTTCTTGTAATAACCACTTGTACCACCTGCAATATAGTATGTACTTTGGTCGAAATTTTAAGTTAACTTATTTCTTCTTTGTTTTTTGTCACTTCATGATGCGTACTAGTTTGCTTTCAATTTATCTACATTGTATGCACCACAATGTGAGAAAATCACTTGTAATTACCGATTTTAAATATTATGCTTGATGGAATTTTAATTTATAAGGATCTTAAAGTGTATAAATCACAAACTTAAAAAATAATGATGATATTGAGGAAGGTTTACAATTATGTGCGTCAAAGTGTATTGAAACAAATTTCGAGTAATTGCTAAAGAAGTGTGTTTAAAAATTTTTCTGAGTGATTTGCTAAAGAATACACATTAAATAAAATCAGGTAATGAGTTATCATCGTATAAATCAAGTAAACGGTTACATATAAACCGAGATTATAGCGTGATCACGGAAGTCTTTGATGGTTAGTTACGATCATACACATGGGGTGTGTTTGGCCGACAAGCTTATAAGAGCTTATGAAAACTTATAGGAGCTTGAACTTATGATTTTAATAATCTACAAGTATAAGCTCCAACTACTTACCAAACACTTACAAAAAATAATACACTCCAGCTTCAAAAGAAGCTCCAGCTCCAGTTTGAGTCATAAACTTCAGCTCCAGCTAATTTCGTCCAAACACAGCCATCGAGTTAATTATCTATAACATTTTGGGACCACATAGGTGTTGATGGCAACGATACTAGTTGATGGCAACGGAGACAGAAGCCAGGACCACCACAGAATATTGTCCGCTTTGGGAACAGCGAGCCACCAGCGGCTCAACTGCCCTCACGGGTTTAAAACGCGTCCTGTGAGGAAGAGGTATCAAGCCACATATATGGGCCTTTGTTTTTGCCTTTCCCAACCACACACACACAACCCACAAACATCAGTGTGGTAACCCCGGCTCTGATACCAGTTGATGGCAACGGAGACAGAAGCCAGGACCACCACAGAATATTGTCCGCTTTGGGAACAGCGAGCCACCAGCGACTCAACTGCCCTCACGGGTTTAAAACGCGTCATGTGAGAAAGAGGTATCAAGCTACGTATATGGACATTTGTTTTTGCCTCTCCAACCGATGTGGGAAAGGGGTGAAGGTCACCCCAGCAATAGGCTGCTTTGAAAGACTTGTAGTGCTAGCTTAAATTATTACTACTATGTTAGTTCGATCTTTGTTTTAATATAGCATATAAGTTTTTGAATACATATTATAATTACTGATTGACAAAATGTTCAAAATTTCACAGCGAATGAATTGTAATGGTGATAGTAAAAAAAATTGTTTCCAGTTGAAGGACCACAAATAAACTAGTACTCCCTCCGTCCCAGATTAATTGTCCCCAGACAAAAAACACACAGTTTTAGGAAATCCCACTAACTTTATTTCTCCACCAATGAAATATCTTCTCTCTCCAGATCCACTAATGAAATATCTCCTTTCCTTTCTATTTATGGAAGTAGACAATTAATTTGGGACATCCTAAAATGGAATACTAGACAATAATTTAGGGACGGAGGGAGTATAACATTCACCGAATATCACTTGGAAATGGAATATGTCAACTTTCTGCTACTTGGACCACTTTTTAAATCGGGACCACTTTCTGCTTTGGGAGGCTTGTAGCTGTTTTAACAAGTTATTAGTTTATAATTTTAATTTTAATTATTGATTGATGCAAAATGTTAACATGTTATACAACAAATGAAATGATAAAAGTAAATTTACTGTATCAAATTAAGTTAATTTTCAAGAAAAGTTTGGTTAGTAAAACTGTTACGTAACGCATATTAAATAAAACTATTGAACCTGTTTATATCCAGTTGGAATATAATGTAATACATCTTTTTAGGATTTTAGCAAAATATATATAACTTAAACATCGATTTGTCTAGTCTATGAAATAGCATACTTACAAAATGTGACCAAATTCATTTTAACATAACCGAAAACAAGATAACAACTTGTAACTCGTGCACTGCAAATTATACTACCTCTGTCTCATCTTAATACTCCAGTATTTCTTTTTAGGTTGCCCTAATTTAATAGTTCACTTCTATAAATAGATAAGAATAATAAGGTAGATTTCCTTTATGTCCTTAACTTTAGCATATAAGGCGAAAATATATGTAAAAAGGAAGGTAAATTTGTAAAGAAAAAGTAGATATAACAGTCATTTTTTCTTAAACTTCAGGTGTTGTTTGTTTTTCCCATTGAAGACCTTATTTTGTCTTATGTCTGCGGGCGGGCAGACGTTTTAATTGCAGACGGTTTGTTTTTTCGAAGACATAAGACAAAAAAAGATCTTCAAAGGTCTTCCAAATAGAAGCTCTAAAATATAGCTTCTCACTTTTGAAGACATTTTGTTAAGCTACTTTATAACTTTATCCCATTCTCTTTCCTTACTACTGCACCATATCTATTCTCTTCCAATTAATCTTTCCCAGCCTACCTACCCACTACCTCCGGCGATGGCATCACTTCCGGCACCGGCACCACCTTCGGGCACAACTTCCGATTGCACTACCTCTGGCCGCACTTAACTGCTATTTTTCTTTTGCACAGCTTTTTTGAATTATTATAAGATTATTTTTGACTTTGGTAATATTCTTTTGCATTCAGAAACTTTCCTTGCGTTTAATCTGAGTGGGGAATCAAATAGCCTTGTATTGTAGGATGAAACAAAAGTAAAAAGAAAAGCTCAAAGAGGGGTATGGCGATCTGATAAGAGTACAAAATGTACTTCTGAATTTCATTTTCATTCAGTTAAAGTTTGAGAATTTGGTCCCTATATATAAAAAGCAACCGGACATATTTGGATTGAAGTGGTGAAGAACACTTTCATCATTTTTAATAGAAGTTAGAAATACACTAGCAATTTGTGAATAAATGGTTACTACTATTTGTGAAAAGTAGTGACTAGCATTTGTGAAAATTTAGTGATAGAATACTGTTACTTTAAAAAATAGTTTTTAGATTAAGCATTTGTGAAAATTTGGAGATTAATACCGTTACACCGTTAAATTAACCTTATTTCATACTATTTCATAATATTCCAGTAATGTATTATTCATTAAAACATCAAAATTACATTAATTCATATTCAGATTGACTTTCGCAGATAAAAAAACAAACAGTCTTCTAGTTTAGGTTTGCAGACTTTAGGACCACATCTTCTTTGGCAGACATGGTTACAGACTGCAGACATTAAACATCTTAAAAAACAAACAGCACCTGAGTGTTTTTCGTTTGTGGACTATTAATATGGGACGGAGGGAGTAAATTGCACTGCTTTAGACTGTTTCAACAAGAAAAGTATACATCGATACATAGATACTACAGATACCGAAAATTATTAGACAAACATCTTCAGTTTTCATGTGAAATTGTAAGCTGACATTGACCTTAGAACTAGTAGTAGTATGTGAATGCCGCTTAAACGTACATATAATAACACTTCTATCGTTACTTTGTAGCTTGAATAAAATAACTTACCACTTTTGATACCAATCAAGAACCTGACATGTATGTGTAACGTGTTTGGGCTCCAACCAAAAGCTCGATCAACTTTGCTGCAAAGACAAAAAGATAACCACCTTTTGTAGTTACGAAATGACTAATTAATAATCCTTTTTCTGTACTGAGATGCTTCTTTTAATTAGGGTAAGAGCAAGGTTGCAAAATTCGCTATTTGGAGATTAATCAGTCGGGATTATAGAAGGAGTAATCGGCAATTCGGGGATTAATAGAGCATTAATCGGATTGTACTTTACACATTTAAATATTTAATTTCAAATATAATATGTGTAAATATAGAAGAAAACCATAAATGTTAACTGTAACATAATTGTCTAAACTTGTTCTTTTTGTTCAAAAACTCTAAAGTGCTAGTTTAAATTACCAAATTCGGTTTTGACCAAATTTGACTATGACCGACTTAAATTACTAAATTCGATTTTGACCCATCGATCGACAGTAAAGTGCCATGTGGTTATATAAATGCGTAATTAACTAATTTTAGTGTCTCATTATATGTTTTTGTGCAGCAGATCACTGCTACTGAGTATGTGACCTGTAAATAGTCAAACGAAACTTTTGTTGCAAACTGACCTGTAAGGAACCCGACAATAGGGACATGCTCCAACAATTTCTCGGTACTTTCTAATTTTTGCCTGAAAATACAAAAATGCCCGATTTTTTTAGACTGTTTTCGCAAAGAAGGAACGTATAAAAAAAATGAGTAGATAAACTATACCGTGTGTATCTGCTAAAGCATGGATCTCTCATGAGGTAAAGTGCCAACAATAATTTTCGTCTTCTTAACTGCATTTATTTAAACCAGACGAATTAAATATTTGATGTGTGTTTTGAGATTGATCATGCGATTAAGTATAGTATAGTTTGACTAAATTGACTTGCATATGAATGTTGATGTAGATTAAGATTAAATTAAGAAGTAGAGTATGAAAAAACCTCTACAACTTTAAAATCAAATACATAATTTTCCGTTCACATGTGCACATTTATTAGAACATGTGAACAATTCATATAATTATAATTTAACATGTAATTCGTGGTTATTAAATGTTGTTAGTCAATGATATAACATAATATAACATTATTATGTAATTGACGCATTTACATGTATAAATACCATGTAATTAATTTGTTATAGCAAATCCATATTTTTTTGTGATTCATGTTTGAACCTCACACGCATATATATTACACATATGTGCGTTTGTGTGTATTAATATATTTATATGAAAATTACCTCATCCTTCTCGGGATTAGATAGACGGTGATGCCGATCTTTATCACCAAGCAATAACGTTGTCGATGAAGTCATACCAATGAGGTCAACGGTCAAAGACGCAAACCAAGGAAGCCATGATCGGAACCCATATTTTCTTATCAACAAAACATAAACTAGTGGTCTTGCAATGAACATTACTTCCCCCATTAACAATAAGACCCCATGAACACCTTTCTCGGACAAGAAACTCGATAGCGTAGGTTTCTTAACACTGGTTTCTGTAAACACATAAAGACAAATTCGACATTTTCATTAACTGAAAAGTAGCAAAGCTAAAATCGTAAAATAACCCAAAAGGTTTTAGTTACCTGGAAGCTCCATAATTGCACGTTGATGATGTTCGGCCCTGCGAAACCATGTTGGATCAGAAAGAATTCTAGCATTTTCTCCGAACCTACTCATTGCAGACAGAGCCCGTCCTTCGGGAGTGAAATTACCATTTCGTCCCTGACGCGATAAATGTCGACGTGTTTGCTGTTGGTTAGCATCATTTGGATATTTTCCATCGTTTAATGTCTCTCCTCCATGCAACAGCATCTTGTACCCACTATTGCGCAGGAACGCAAGTCTAGCTAGAACCCTGATATTGGTTCAATCACACTTTAAATAAGTCAAATTTGACATTATTAAGCCAGTATGATTTTTCGATAAATAAGTTGAAGTCAAATTTCATGAATTTTTCGAGTGGATACAGGTAAACAAAATTAGATTGTTAATGAACTCCTACTCATGACAAGATTTTGAAGACAAAAATATGACGGAATGCATGTCAACTCAAAATGTTGAAAGAGCATGTCAACGTAAAATGTGCAAACGAAGAAAATGGTCTTCAAGAGGCACTGATTATTAGAGATATTTAATTAGAGTCAGCGACACTTTAAAGATTCAAATTTGACATTAAGAAGTTAAACAGTTTGGTATGTTTTTCAACTTCAAGAGCTCACATCACGTTTCATGAGTAAAAAAGGTAGAAGTTTTCCCTGTTCGGGCTACCGAGAGGACGAGTAATCCGACCCCATACTCTGATGTACGCTGGATTACTCTTTGGCTGTTTCCAACCCTTCCCTGGCCACCACAAATTATTCGTCCTAGACATGATTCGAACCTGGGACCTCTTGCAAGGAACTCAGGCCCCAACCATTGCGCTATCAAGTTTCACGAGTCTTAAGTAAATTTTGACAAATGAAATCAGATTGTATATAATTTGCTACTCATGAAAAGATCATGAGAGCTGAGTGGCGAAGCTTGAACACATTTTTTGGGAGCCAAAATGCTTAAAAGTTTGAAGCTTAATTCATCATTTATTTATACACAACAATCTATATTTATATATCGTTAATATCCATATAGCCATATGAAAGAAAGGATGAAATTACTAATGAACAAAGGGAAATAAAGTTAAAATACATCTTGAACGACCTTTAGTAGTGTTAGTACATATTCAATAAATATAACAAATGGAATTTGGTATACACACTAATTTCACTGGAGGAGAAAGTGATTAAGTTGATAGTTTTTTGGGAGGACCAAAACATTTAAAGTAAAGTTACAATAATGCCACACCGTCCTTTTTTTCAGGATAAAATGAATAACTTTGAGTTTTGAACGAAAAAGAGTTGACTCTTAAAGTCAAAATAAAAAAAATGACTCGTATGGTCAATGAAAGGTATTACTTACTTTGTGGCCTCTGTAACAGCGATGAAATTCCATTTATTATCATCACCGTACAAGTGTTGGGCGACCACTTCAACCAAAGTTTCCAAGTCTTTCAACAAATTCAAACACAACGAATACGGAAAAGAAGAAGGTTCCGGAGGTCGTGTCTGCATATGGGATGGAGCAGTTGGAGTTGTTTCAATTATATGCTCGTTGACAGCCGTCACTATACCCAATATTGACGTGACTGCAAAATATTATATAAAATATTACAAAGAATCCATGGAGTTTTAATGGTCTACTCTACCATTTGTATGAAACAGTTTTCCTTTAAGCAAAAATAAAAAAAAAATAAAAAAAAAAAAAAAAAAAATAATAATAATAATAATAATAATAATAATAATAATAATAATAATAAATAATTAATTGAAGATACGTAAGTTTATTTATTTTTGGTAAAAAAAGAAGGCAAATGTTACCAAAATATCACAAAACCTGCTTTTGGTACAATTTCTGACTCAGAAAATCTCTCAGGAAGAAGCCATGTCAATCCCTCAACATTCAACGCATGTCATTAGTCAAAGAATATTTCTTTAATTATTATATTATATATAAAAATATATAAATAAATCTGTAATGAGTTTAACTACATTCTATGTAAGGAGGATATTAAACGAAATCCGGAGGAACTGCAATTGATAAATTCGATGGAATGTGAAAAAATGTGTTTTTATTGACATATAATGGAATTGAATTCCATTTTATAAAATAACTAAAAAGTTATACAAAAAATTTTACGTATCCAATTTTCGTTTTCAGTTACAGACTCGCGTTTCCAATTGAAGTTTTCATATTCGCGAATCGAAAATGCGCGGGGAAAAACACGCTTACACGCTTCGAAAACGTGCGGCGAAAATGCGTTGCAAAAACGCGAGCGCGCGTTGAAAACGCGAGTCGAAATGTACATAACATATCAACGTAAATATATGAGGAGGTTTTAAGTTTTCATAGATTCAATATTAGAAGGAATTCAAATCCATCGACATCTTGAAGGAATGAACATTCCATGGATGAATTAATCTCAGGATTCCAAGGAATTGAATTCCTTCCAAAATATGTCAACCAAACGGAACGGTCTAAGGAATTCAATTCCAATTCCATCAAATTCCCTGGGATTCCGTGAACCAAACACGGCCTAATATGCTGGCTTTCCAAATCATTCCTTTAGATGTCCGAATTCAGCCGTTTTTGCCTTACTCTAAAGATCATAATAACTTATTCCTCTTATTTCAAATCATTTGTATTTTAACTTTTTCATAAACAAGGGAAAAAAGAAAACTGATAGGCGCAATCATTTGTAACTTTGAAATCACTTCTAAAATTCTATTTTCTTCGAACAAGTTGAACCTTTATTGATCACTTTCTGTTGACACTTGCATACAGAATCAACATCATTAAAGTTACAATTGATTTTTTTTTTTTTTTTTTTGTTTTGTTTTGTAACGGCTACATATATATTTCAAAGTGGTTCTCCACACCTCTTACTTTGCATTAACACATTGTCTAAGGTTCATCAAAAAACAACATTACAGAACAAACCAAAAACACTAACACGCTCCACATTTTAGATTTCCTTCAAGAGCCAACGGTAGAGAAACAATAGGAATTTTCTAGCACACACCTCATAACCATAATCGACAATGATACATAATGCTACTTTGCCTTAGTTTACTTTAAGAACAAATCTTACATCTCAAAGAACAATCACATGCAGAACGTGTGATACGTTACACTTGTCAAATGGATAGCACGTTCAATTCAAAAGTGAAGGTGATTAGAGTCATAAGCTTCTAGTCCCTAGTATAAAAGTTCATTTGAATTAGTTCATAAAATTGTGATTCTTTCATTTGTAAAACTCTCTCAATTGTTTGGCTAATAGAATCATTCAATTACCTATCTTCAATACTTATTTCTCTATTAAAAAATCAAAATTATTAGGATTAGATTCTAAAATTCAACTGTATTTTGGAATCTAACCATACCAACAAAATTTATCAACTAGATTAGCACCAAAAACATTTGACCACTAACTTTCAGTTACCCCAAATCTATAAAAACAGTCATGAATGAGATATACAACTCCTATGATTTTGAGAACACAACTAAACTATCTCAAGCAACCTAGAGCAAACACTCCCTCCCACAACATCAATATCAATCAATAATCAGTTTATACCTAAGTACAAACACCATCCTAATTCACAAAATTAACAATCAACAAAGCTCATAAAAACATATACTGTAATTTGTAAAAATGACTAAAAATGCAAACTTCATAAGGATTAAGAGTGGACTTACATTAGCAAGAGACTCTAAAGAATGAACATACTCCTTGTTCCTTCGAACCCATCTCTTATAAGCTTCCATAGATTCAAAAAAAATATATGTAGTGTATATAATAAACTGAATCTATGAATCTATAATACAAAACCCTCAATACTAGCTAAATTCCTTTGATGGGTTTTCCCCCCAAAATTAAAATTAGGTCAAAAGTTCAAAACTTGTTGTGAATCTATGTTAATTTAATCAGTTTCGTGAATCTTTTGAAGAGAGTATGATATCTGTGGAAGAAAACTTTCAAAGAAGTAAATACCAAAGTTGGAATCTTTTATGAATCTTTGGTCAATTTGTATGAAACCCAGAAGATAGAAATCATAAAGAAATCAAATCCGTGGGTATCCGTGGTCGATTTCACCATCCATTTCCGAAATAGATACCGGCTTAGTGTTAATTTCGGGGTCAATGGCCTCCGACTGTGGGAATCAACTATTTTTTTTTTCTTTCCTTTTTTTATTGTTTTTTTTTTCTTATTGGTTTACGACTAAAATCGACCCTGAAATGAATATCGAAATCGAAATGGACACTGAACGACACACCACTTTAATCAATTTCAAGGTCTATTTTCGATACCGAAATAGACCTTGACAAAGGGACACAGACACTTAGTGTTCTAAGGACGAGCGTAAAAAGTTAAGTCAAAGTTGATCGCAAGTGCACAACTAGGTTCAAGCACGAGAAGTTAAAAAGCTTTAAGAAATCGAAAATGCACTATAAATGATTAGTTACTCTGTGTAATATTTTAAAAAGTTTAATTTTAATTTTATATATTTCAATTGATCAAAAGAAATTATATACACAAAAAGAAATTATTAGAGAAGAATGAAGTTAATAAAATATTTTTATCTTTATTAATTTTCATAGTGAATATATGTAGTTAGACGAATTGAGTATTATAGTTATTAAATAAATAATGTATACAATATAATACTCTGTATTATATATTATTATTATACTTAAAATTCTTTCTTTTAACGGTAAAAATATATTTAAAAAGTGAACATCTCTATTAAAGAGCAACTGAAAGTTCCAACTAACTACAATATATTTAATATTGAGAAACTGCGCGGATAGTCCCCATGGTTTGTAGCACTAAGCGTGAATAGACAAAGTTGATGATTTGGGGTTGGATAGTCATTATTTTTGAAATGTTGAGCAAGGATAGCCCAAGTGACATTTTCTGTTTGATTCTTCCGTTAACTCATTGCCATGTGCATTCCACATGAGGATATTTTGGTTTTTATATTATTACATCTGAATATTCCCACACACCCACTTACTTTTCTTTTAAACCCAATTAAATTCTATTGGTAGTTCTTTCTGTGACGACCCGAAAATTTCTGACCAAATTTAAACTTAAACTTTATATGATTTCGACACGATAAGCAAAGTCTGTAATGTTGAGTCTCAAAATTTTTAACTGTTTTCATACCATCATTTTTTTTAACGGCAAGCTTGCATCAGCGTATCATTTATTTCAACGACACTCATCATTTGCACACACACACACGCGTTCGGACAGGAAACTTGAACCATATTACAGGGATCCGAACCTTAAACCATCCCGAGGGGCAGGCGGGTCGGATCTAGGTCCTGAATAGGTCGGTAAAACCTTCCCACGGGGCAACCCGGCTTATGGTAAGTAAGCCTACCACAGGTATTTTTAAAGAGTGGGACTCGAACTTGAGTCCACTCTCCCCCTTGCCCTGGCCCCACCTAAGTGAAACCAAGGATACGATCAAGCCAAGATGTTGATGATTTTTCATACCATCATTTAACTTCGACCATTTCCGACGATTCACGAACAATTAATTGTAGGTAGATATGTCTGTGTGTGTGTATATATATATATATATATATATATATATATATATATATATATATATATATATATATAGTAATTAGAAATATAATTTCAAATATTATATGTTGTTGTTATTAAAATTAATTATGTAAAATAAAAAAATATGATATTATGATAACTATTATTTAAAACATATCTATATATAAATAAAGATGTTAAATATAAATATTATTACAAGAATGATTAAAACTATAATTTTAGTTATTATTATGATTATTATTATTATTATTAAAAATTATCATTTTATTTAAAATTATTATTTTCATTATTTATTTTTTTTACTCTTATCATTATACTTATTAATTATTAAGAATTATTTTGATATTATTATTATTAATATTATTATTAATTATATTATTATTGTTATTAATATTTTTATTATTATTAATGATATTATCAATATTATTATTAATATATTTATTACTTATTATTATTAAATATAATATTTATAAAAATAGATAAAGGTGCATATTTGGTTATCTATCTATATCAGTTTCATCTTTCCTCTGCTCTGCTCGTGATTCCTTGCCTCCCACTAAATGTATATTATTGCTAATAATTGGATATTTACTGTTGTGTTTTTGTCTTGCTTAACTTTTATGAATGCATACATGCATGCATCTACACAAGTCACCCTCCTATATATTTTTTTCGACCGAGCACCAACATTTAATCTTCATCAAAAACAATAACCCTTTTCTGCTTCGAGCTACCTTGCTTTCGGTTTTTGTTTGAAGGACTCAAAACAAAAACCCATTCGACAAACCATTTAACCACCACCCTACCATCTTCTCCATGTTAAACCACAAACGAAACCCATTTATAACACTACCATCGTAACCATTGCCAATGTTACTCAGTGATGTCTTTCTGTTTCTGTTTCTTGATTCAAACGACCACCAGGTACCACCTTTACTCCCTTTCTATCTATCTATCCTATTTCTAACCGAATCAAACGCCCTCGCCTCCATGATCACGCACCTGCAACACCAAGATCCTATTTTTACTTCGAACCACAATACACCACCACACGCCATCACCTTAAACCACTTCCACCATACCCACCACTTGTTATTTGGAAACCTTCTGTTTATGAAGTAACTACTAATTGAAACCCATTCGATCAACACACCACCAAAATACACTGCACTCGTTTTACAACACACACATGATCCAACTTTTCAATTGCTCTCATTGTTTTCCCTATTTAAAGACCACTATACCAGACTTGAATATCTATTCAAACACATCCATTTGCGACTGTTGCAATAAGCGAGTTGCTTCTGCTATGTTTGGCTACGACTACAACCATGAACACTATAGTGTATTTGTTACCCTGTTGACTATTCGAACAACCCACAATCATTACAAATAATCACCATTATCACCTTCCACCCCTCTATCATGTTTCTAATTAGAATGACCACCATAAACCATCACCACATCTCTCTTTTCCTCTGCTGTCTTCTGTTTCTGTTCGACGATTAAACTGCAACATTGAACTTTAATTGCTGCTGTTGTACTTCTGTTTCTACTCTTGTGTTCGACACAACAATCTACAAATACACCTCAGACCTACCTTAAACAAAACCCACTTGTTACTGCATCTTTTAAATGACCCAACACACACCCACAAACGTTTTGCAGATCATCATCGTGCCCCCATTTATCCTTTAACGATGGAGAAAGATACAAAACTTTACACCCTATCACCAACTCGCTGTAAAGTTAACATAAATAAAGAATGATCGTGAGACTGATAATGATATTGAGCGAGGTAAATGACAATGATGTGATGATAAAAGAATGATGATGATTGATTATAAACCGAGGACCCTACCCACTTTTATATGTCGACATGTATTATGCAGTTAATCCACCTCACCCACTTGTTCTATTTTATATTTTTTTTCTTCGCCTACTGTTAAGCTCTGTACGAATCCAAGAACCCCTCTTGAAAAACCCTACTACCAATTGTTAAGTGTACTGCAATATGATTGGGCTTATCAAAAACAAAATCGAACTAAGCCATTAAAACAAGATTTGCTTCTTGTTAGATTGGACTTATACTTGGGCCGGTTTTATAACATTATTTATAAGTAAATGTTAGGGGTTCCTGATGGTAATGATGATAATATCGATTATGATACTATGATGATGGTGATAAATAGCGATGTGTAAGTTTAATGATGATGATAAAATACACGATGATGTTTATGCTTGAATGATGATGATCCTGTGATATGGACGTGATAAAGATGATGTTAGATGATGGTTTAGTTGAGGATACAGGAGGTAGATATCGATGATGATATGATATAGCGAAGATGGATATGATGGTACGATTGTAAAGAAAATCGATTAATGATGATGTTATGTTGGTTTAAGATGATGATGACGAACGGTTAATAAGATGATGATGATGACAATTAAATTGATAATGGATGTGATGATGTTAGATGATTATGATGTGTTATGAAGATGACACAGTGAAGATAAATTGAATTGGTTGAATGGTTGGGTGTGTGTTGATTTGAAAGAGAGGTCGCGAGTTCAATCCCTCTCTGTGATATATATTTATATATATTTTTGATAAGAAGAAGAAGAGAAGAGAAATAATGGGATTTATAGGTGGGCTTATCTAATTGCTAAAATGGACTGCAAATTATTTAACTGTTGGGCCGAATCATTGTTGGGCCGTGATTAGTTGATTGGGCTAAGATAATCCCATTTCCTGATTGGGCTGAGATGGAAGGGTTATATAGATTTAGTTAAGATATAAAGCAGAAAAATTGGACAGAGCACATGGTTTCGGGTTATGTTGGGTTAGCTGGAGGTCGCGGGTTCAAACCCGGACTTGGGCATTTTTTAGGACTACTTCTTTGAGGTAGTTTACTTATTACTCATTTTTATTATTATTAGTATTATCATTTTTAATGTAAGTAGTATTATTATTGAAACTAATTTTTTTTTTATAAAAATTATCATTTTTATTATTAGAACTATCATTATCATTATTATTATTATTAGAATTATCATTATTTTTATCATTATTATTTTTATTATCATTTTTATTATTTCTAACACTAATTTTATTATTTTTATCATTATTATTATTAGTATTATTAATATATCAAATAAAGATTTTCTATATAAAAATATATTATTTACATAAAACATAACTATATTAATATGTTTGTAATAAATATTAATTATCTATTTAATTTATATAAAAGTAAATATAGTTAATTTAGTTATTAATGAAACGTATAAGTTACTAAAATAACAATTAATAATAATACCTAAATTTGTTCGATTACCATTATATGTGTTAATATACATATAAATGATATAGGTTCGTGAATCCGAGGCCAACCTTGCATTTTACAGTTTCGTCGTATGCATATTTTGCCACAAAATATCGTATAGTGAGTTTCATTTGCTCCCTTTTTAAATGCTTTTGCAATATATATATTTTTGGGACTGAGAATACATGCGCTTTTATAAAAGTTTGAAGAAATAGACACAAGTAATTGAAACTACATTCTATGGTTGAATAATCGAAGCTGAATATGCCCCTTTTTGCTTGGTAACCTAAGAATTAGTAAACCAGTCTACTAATTGACACGAATCCTAAAGATAGATCTATTGGGCCCAACAAACCCCATCCGTTGTAGCGGATGCTTTAGTACTTCGATATTTTTTTTATCATGTCCGATGGATGTCCCGGAATGATGGGGATATTCTTATATGCATCTTGTTAATGTCGGTTATCAGGTGTTCAATCTATATGAATGATTTTTATGCATGATGTTTATGAGAAATGGAAATATGAAATCTTGTGGTCTATTAAATTTATGAAATGATTATTTATGATAAACTAATGAACTCACCAACCTTTTGGTTGACACTTTAAAGCATGTTTATTCTCAGGTATGAAAGAAATCTTTCGCTGTGCATTTGCTCATTTTAGAGATATTACTTGGAGTCATTTATGACATATTTCAAAAGACGTTGCATTCGAGTCGTTGAGTTCATCAAGATTATTATTAAGTCAATTATAGTTGGACATATTATGAAGTGGTATGCATGCCGTCAACTTTCGGTGTAAAGAAAGTTTGTCTTTTAAAAACGAATGCAATGTTTGTAAAATGTATCATATAGAGGTCAAGTACCTCACGATGAAATCAACCATTGTGAATCGTTTATAATGTATATGAACGGGTCCTGACAGTTGGTATCACAGCGGTGGTCTTAGCGAACCAGGTCTTGCATTAGTGTGTCTAACTGATAGTTGTTTAGATGCATTAGTGGGTCTGGACTTCGACCGTGTCTGCATGTCAAAAGTTTTGCTTATCATTTTGTGTCAAAAATTACGTGCTTATCATTCTTAGGGAATCACTTGCTTATCACTCTTAGTCTAGACACATCTTACTGCATTGATTGCATGAATAGTGTAGAGACAAAATTCATATCTTAGCGTATCTGCTAATTCATATCTTAGCGTATCTGTTACTGTAAACTTTGCCTGATATATTCCGTAAATATCTCCGTAATCTACGAAATCTTTTATTCTATATATAGATATTCTATGTAATTAGAATATCATCTGGTATCCGAAAATCATTTCATATCTAAAAATCCGTTATTCAATCGTACTAAATGGAACTCGCCACTAATTCAAGTTCTTCGGAATCCGACAGCTATTCCGACATGGATGTTCACCTAAGCTCCGAAAGTAGCTTCACCAGAATGAATCAACCAATCATCCATCCCTAATTCATCTGATGGGTTCATAGTCGACCTAATCAATGGAGACGAGTAGAAGGCGATCCTTTCCACCAACCGAATTCACCTCTTGGTGAAGAACCTGAAACACTTACCGGAGAACCTATCCGAAACACCATATCCACCTTCATTCCCAGGATATCTCGCAATGATTATATGATATACCAAATTCTGAACCTTATTCATCCGCTTATTCCAATCGACAATCATCCCGGTGTAATAGAATAAGTCAACGAGCTTCGCACCCGAGTTGTAGCCTTGGAAAATATGGTGCAAAACGTACCAGCTTCAGCAACATCACCGGCACCAACAGTACCATCAGTAACACCACGCGTACCATCAACAATCCATGCCTCAACATCTCATTCTGTACCTCGAGTATAATCATTGTTCTACGTATCGTTCTACATCAATTATCTTCGTTCTTCATGGCGATTATGTAATCTCTAATGTTTTAGAGATTATATATTCTTGTTCCAACGGTAAATCAAATGAGTTTAATATCACATTAACTCATTAAATCCATGATTACCTCTGAAGAAAATATATATGTATATATATTTTCATAAAGATTGTAATTAAAAATTCTTTCGTACAAACTGTTAATGGTGAAAATATTTTAACGGGTAGGTAATACCCGAGGAAATATTTAACTTTCATATTAACATGTTATACTGTACATTCTTCTAGTCTGATTTAACAGTCATTTACTATCCTACATACATCCACCGATATACGTATTCGTTCACTGCAGAATAACCATTTTTATTCAATTTCATATTTGGATTTTGACCTATCAGAATCCAACAAATGGCATAATGAAGAAAACATTAGACAAAAATAAAATTTATTAGAAACAAATGAATTAACTATGAGAAATTCTGTTAAGAAACCACGCTAACAAAATTCTAGCTAACTGTTCCTAGCTAACTGCTAATTCCTTATTACATTTATTTATCGCAATTTATTTATCGCAATTTTAATTCTCGCAATTTTATTTATCGTCATTTAATTTCTGTTATTTATTTTACACACTTTAAATATCGGGACACGTATACAATGTTTTGACATATCATGTCGACGTCATCTATATATATTATTTGGAATAACCATAGACTCTCTATATGCAGTAATGCTTGAGTTAGCTATACAGGGTTGAGGTTGATTCTCAAATAATATATATACTTTGAGTTGTGATCGAGTCTGAGACATGTATACAATGGGTCACGATACGTATTAATTAATTCGAATATTATATATTAAACTATATATGAATTATTGAATTGCTAATTGTGGACTACTAACTGTGGACTACCAACATTGGACAATTAAAATGAATTAAAATATAAATTATAACATATGAAACTAAACATTTCTTCAAGTTTGCCACTTGATTTCATCTTAAACCTCATTTGTATCTTGATGATTACAATTTGCGTTCAAATCTTTCATAATTCTTGAAAACACCTCAATCAAGAGAATGAACCAACTGCATCTCATCTACGGAAGGAAATATTTATGCATATGGTTATGCACCTGAAAACACTCGGAACTTGAGTAAATGTTTAATATGTATCTGTGCTAGCTCCTTTGGCATTGTTATTACTGAAAATAACATTGCAATCCCTTTCTAAATTAGCCAATTTTGTCACAGCTCCAGTAAATCAATTTCGACCTTTCATTCGAATAAACCTTATTATAACTGTGATATATAAGTTGCCTTTCATCATCGTTATCGGAGAACCGTTTATATTCCACCACATTAGCATTAAACTTGCCAGTAACTTCATTACTCATTGGCTTAAGTCTCTCCAAAGAACCATTATATTTGTTCGTTAAAACCTATTCATATACTCATCCACATCTTGTAACGAGAATTACCGTATCAATTACCGGGAATTAGCAATCAGTATTTTGAATCTCGCAACGTTTTTATATCAACAGTTATATGTATACATATAACATTTATCTCTTAGAATTATGATCTTCCATTCTGAAATTCTGAAAAGCACCCCGTCTGCGAATCAATACTCTGAATTTTGAAAAGTTGAATGAAACAACAAAAATTGTAAACGACCTTAACAGCCAAAAGTTTGATGATAAAGAATTCTATTTTGGCAAAGCTCAGAAACGTTGGAACTGGAAAACAGATTGAGCAAACCATGAAGGAGACTGTGGATAAATCACAAAGACTAAACCTACCTTCAAAGAATCCAAATGATTCAATATCTGCTGAAGTCATTAACGAATATCTTGCTCCTGAATCTAAACTCTTACGGACAAATTTTCATCATCATCCATCGATATTAGAAATTTTAAGATATCATTGTATCTTTCATTATAAATATCATTGTATCTTTCATTATAAATATCCTCGATATTTCTGAAGATATTTTCATAACTATTTTTATCTGAAATCATTTATCTCTTCGCGATATCAGTATTACATCAGTAAGGAAACTATTTTTAGTTTCTAATTTCTGGAAAAAAAAATTCAAATTTAAATTTATGAATGTTTTTGAAGTAATGTTGGGAACTGAAGCATGGGTTAGTATAATATAATGACACTTGATCAACGTGTTTATATTACAGTAAGTCATGCTGAGTTTCTAATGGAACGTGATGATTCACAGACCATAACATCACATTCTATCTAATCTATAAACATATCAAGAACATATTTTCTTGATAGTCCTATCTTTTCCCTTGAATTCTGGTAATTTAACAAGTCAGATTGTACTATTACCATTTCTTCTTAGAACATAAACTATGTTCATTCCGAAATTTATATCTACGAATTCTGAACCATTATTCGCTTGACTTAAAATCGGAAAGAGAAAACAAAAGTATTGAACTCCAAAATATAAAGGAAATGAAGAGGGTGGATTTATAGTAAAATATCTGACAGAGCAATCAGAACAGATTATCTCATTTAACCAAAGAAGATCCTAATTCCTTAATTACCAGAGAATCAAATCTTATTATGAAGATTTTCTCTAAATCCTTGAATTCCAAAAATCAACCGTGACTACGTCACCAGTCAAGACAAACCTGCATTTACTCTTTTCACTCTTTTGTGATAGCTTCACTCGTACTCTTCACATAAATGAATTGTTTTATCTATAGTACTCACGGATGATAAAACTCTAATTTTCAACTCGTATGCGTCATGAAAACATACTTATTGTCAACCATGACCATCCTAATCAAATTTCAGGACGAAATTTCTTTAACGGGTAGGTACTGTGATGACCCGAAAATTTCTGACCAAATTTAAACTTAAACTTTATATGATTTCGACACGATAAGCAAAGTCTATAATGTTGAGTCTCAAAATTTTGAACTATTTTCATACCATCATTTAACTTCGACCATTTTCGACGATTCACGAACAATTAATTGTAGGTAGATATGTCTGTGTGTGTGTGTGTGTGTATATATATATATATATATATATATATATATATATATATATATATATATATATATATATATAGTAATTAGAAATATAATTTCAAATATTATAGGTTGTTGTTATTAAAATTAATTATGTAAAATAAAAAAAATATGATATTATGATAACTATTATTTAAAACATATCTATATATAAATAAAGATGTTAAATATAAATATTATTACAAGAATGATTAAAACTATAATTTTAGTTATTATTATGATTATTATTATTATTATTATTATTATTATTATTATTATTATTATTAAAAATTATCATTTTATTTAAAATTATTATTTTCATTATTTTTTTTTTTACTCTTATCATTATACTTATTAATTATTAAGAATTATTTTAATATTATTATTATTATTATTATTATTATTAATTATATTTTTATTGTTATTAATATTTTTCTTATTATTAATGATATTATCAATATTATTATTAATATATTTATTAATTATTAATATTAAATATAATATATATAAAAATAGATAAAAGGTGCATATTCGGTTATCTATCTATATCAGTTTCATCTTTCCTCTGCTCTGCTCCTGATTCCTTGCCTCCCACTAAATGTATATTATTGCTAATAATTGGATATTTACTGTTGTGTTTTTGTTTTGCTTAACTTTTTAGAATGCATATGTGCATGCATCTACACAAGTCACCCTCCTATATATTTTTTTCTACCAAACACCAACATTTAATCTTCATCAAAAACAATAACCCTTTTCTGCTTCGAGCTACCTTGCTTTCGATTTTCGTTTGAAGGACTCAAAACAAAAACCCATTCGACAAACCATTTAACCACCACCCTACCATCTTCTCCATGTTAAACCACCAATGAAACCTATTTATAACACTACCATCGTAACCATTGCTAATGTTACTCAGTGATGTCTTTCTGTTTCTGTTTCTTGATTCAAACGACCACTAGATACCACCTTTACTCCCTTTCTATCTATCTCTCCTATTTCTAACCGAATCAAACGCCCTCGCCTCCATGATCACGCACCTGCAACACCAAGATCCTGTTTTTACTTCGAACCACAATACATCACCACACGCCATCACCTTAAACCACTTCCACCATACCCACCACTTGTTATTTGGAAACCTTCTGTTTACGAAGTAACTATTAATTGAAACCCATTCGATCAACACACCACCAAAATACACTGCACTCGTTTTACAACACACACATGATCCAACTTTGCAATTGCTCTCATTGTTTTCCCTATTTAAAGACCACTATACCAGACTTGAATATCTATTCAAACACATCCATTTGCGACTGTTGCAATAAGCGAGTTGCTTCTGCTACTTTTGGCTACGACTACAACCATGAACACCATAGTGTATTTGTTACCCTGTTGACTATTCGAACAACCCACAATCATTACAAATAATCACCATTATCACCTTCCACCCCTCTCTCATGTTTCTAATTAGAATGACCACCATAAACTATCACCACATCTCTCTTTTCCTCTGCTGTCTTCTGTTTCTGTTCGACGATTAAACTGCAACATTGAACTTTAATTGCTGCTGTTGTACTTCTATTTCTACTTTTGTGTTCGACACAACAATCTCGAAATACACCTCAGACCCACCTTAAACAAAACCCACTTGTTACTGCATCTTTTAAATGACCCAACACACACACCCACAAACATTTTGCAGATTATCATCGTGCCCCCATTTATCCTTTAACGATGGAGAATGATACAAAACTTTACACCCTATCACCAACTCGCTGTAAAGTTAACATAAATAAAGAATGATCATGAGACTGATAATGATATTGAGCGAGGTAAATGACAATGATGTGATGATAAAAGAATGATGATGATTGATTATAAACCGAGGACCCTACCTACTTTTATATGTCGACATGTATTATGCAGTTAACCCACCTCACCCACTTGTTCTATTTTATATTTTTTTTTCTTCGCCTACTGTTAAGCTTTGTACGAATCCAAGAACCCCTCTTGAAAAACCCTACTACCAATTGTTAAGTGTACTGCAATATGATTGGGCTTATCAAAAACAAAATCGGACTAAGCCATTTGTAACAAATCGACTTTTTTCGTTTACTATCGTTAGTTGTCCGTTAAGTATTTAACGGTGGTTACTTAGACTTGTGTATTTAATTAAATTAAATTAAATACATACTTAATAGAGAAATGTTTGAATTAATATGTTATATTAATTTACGATTTATTTCGGATAGCGAAAGAACTAGAAAACGTTACGATTAAGTTTATCGTCTAGAAGACTTTTCAGTTTACGGAACTCAGAAAAACGACACAATAATTATTTTCGATAATTATTGACTTTAAGAAAATTATTTTTAATTTATTATTTATTTAATGAATTAAACTCGGTGATTGCGTTTCGACTAGTTAACGTTCTGGAGACCCGGTACGGTTAACGGCACTCGAAATGAACCACACGCGTACCAAGAGTTAAGCAAAAACGAGCCCGAACACCCCTAGAAGGGCCATTTGGCCGACCCCCCCCCCCCCATGGACACCTTAGTGGACTTGTTTGATTAAGTGGGTCATTACTTTAATTAATTTAGGCCCTAAACTGAAGGTATAAAAGGCTAGAGCTCTTAAGGAAACCCTCATTCTTATTTTTTTTTTTAGCCGATTGCTTCCCCCCTCCCCTCTCTTTGTCGTCGATCACCAACCATACCACCATAGCCATCAAAACTCAAAATTAGAAGAAAGCTTGCATACGAACGTTGTTCGAATCGTCGTTCTCTACGCGATAGCATAAGCAATTTGATTGTTTGAGGTATAAGTGTTAACCCTAATTTCATTAATTTAGTTTTTTGGTCAATTACATAGTGTATTAGAGTCTAGTGCTCAATTAATGGTGTCTAGTATTGCTAATTGTTGATTGATTGCGAAATTAACGTTGTATGATTGAAAAACGAATTTGTTTATTGATGATCTGATTAAATTGATATGAGATCTGACTTTGTAATATGTTTAATTAGAAATATATCGAAAAGTAATTAATTTTAGACTCCGATTTTGCGTGATTTCGTTATCGTATGCTCAAGATATGCGTAATCGAAGTTTACGTTAGGGTTTGCATGAAATCCGAATTTTCTGAGTTGCATGCTATGTGTTTTAGCTTATGAAAGTTGTTATACTGTATTCCTTGTGAAAAGTTATGCAATTTAGACTAAAGATTTGCGTTAAAAGGTTATGTAATGCTTCCGATATGATTAAACGAAGTTTTGGTTCGTAAAGAATGCAGAATCTGTTTTTAAGTTTACATAAAAATTTCTATAATGAACTAGGAATTGTTTTAGACTTTTAGCTTCTGTAATATGTTACTTTAGATGTTCCTTTACATGTTTCATTTGTATTCAAATTTGCGAGAACGTGATTTTCCATGAGATAAATGCTCGTCCAAATGATATGTTCGATTGATGGTCAAAAAACTGATGAGTCTGTAATTTTTTGCAAATCTGTATGAATTGGCTAAAGTAATGCTTCTTATTATTTTATAAATTAAATTTTGAGATGTCTTGAGATGACACCAATTGGCCGTTCTTTAAAATCTATTTTCTATATTTTATGAAAAATGTTTAAAAACTGACGCGTGAGCAGAATTTTCTGTAATGAACCTGAACTTGAGCCTTTCTGATATTGGACTTTTTTTTATCGTATGAGGCCCTGGCTGGACTTTTTGGAATCGATTTTAAGTCTAGTTAAGATCTGGAGTTGATCATAATTTTATGAATTATGTGCAATTCGCTATGAGTGTATTTCTTTATGACGTATGATTTTCGAAGGTTTACTTTAAGATGTGGAAAATGCGATTTACTAAATTACGAGCGATAACATGTTATATGACTTAAGTATGACTCATTGACTATGTTTGCACGCCTTACTGAGATGTTTGACTTTAATTTACCTATTTGACCGAGTTGACTTTTGGTTTGACTTTGGCTGACTTTCGTTGACTTGCTTGGATTAGTTGACTTTTACATGTTTGTTGAGTCAGTCTGAGCACTAGGACTTTACGTACACTATGGGTTGACTAAGTTTGACCTATTAGTGTATACTTAAGATGATTTACTTATTTAGGTTGCGTTGTTCAGTCGAGAGTGTTCGACTACAGTACAGTTTGCTAAGATCTTTACGAGTGCTTTTGCTAAGGTGAGTCTACAGTCCCTACTACGTTTTTACAGGGATGAGATGCATGCTTTTTACAAATGTTTTACGTGTTTGGCACAATTAACTTACTAAGATTATACATATGAGTTCAGATCAAAAATCCCTTAGCTTGATTATATTAGTTACTTTGTAAGCTCGACTTATAGGGACGGTACCGTTAGGTTTGACAAACCTCACCGCAACGTTAAACAGGTGCTTATGTAGTTGTTACACGTACACTTGATCGGTGTATCGCCAGTATAGGGTAAACAAAATACGTGGGCTCGACCTACGCAAAGGTTAAAGTTTTATAATCAAGTGCTCATGATAATGTATACTTTTCCTATGATGTTTTCCAAGAAAATCTTGTGGCCTAACTTACGAAATGATTTACTAAACCTGTAGATTCACTCAACATTTTTCATTGACGTTTTGCATGTTTCATCTCAGGCACATAGAGCTAGTGCTTCCGCTTTATTTGAAGTTATGTGCTGTTTGCTGCTAGAACTGGACGACGTCCAGCATGATTTCTATTTTTATTTCAAGAACAAATATTCGCATTTAAACAGTTTTCTCTGATGTTTTGGGTTCATATACTTTAGTCATTGATGTCAAATGTTTCCAGTTACATTTTCTTAAATAAATGACTTTGTTTTCATGATTAATGCGAATACTTTTAGGAAACATCTCATATAGAGGGCGTGACTGCTAAACTGTTGGACCAGGAGTTAATATTCCGTTAGTGGATTCTGACGGGGTATTACATTTGGTATCAGAGCAGATCGGTTACCTAGGACTAGGCTGCATTAGAGAGTCGAACGTTAGGAGAACTAGTGCGTCTAGACTGTAACCGTAGACTCGTTAAGTTGCATGAGCCCTAATAGATGAAATTGCTACGATTACTTGGTATCTAATATGATATGATTACTAAGTGACTAACTTTATGTTTTCTTTGAGTGCTAGATGACTTCTTCTAATCCTATCATTCTTACCGACTCCGACACAGAATCCGAGGAAACTGTGCAACCGCTAGGAAACACGATACTCGAGTTTGTGGATGATACCGAATCGGAACCCGAGATGGAGACCAAGCATGAGAATGAGCCTAAAGGAAAGGAACCTGCAGAGGATTTTGGAGAAGAATCGGAACCCGAATCCGAATCCGAACCTGATGTACCAGATTCACCCCAAACAGCTTTTGTTAAACCCGATTATGTTAACCCCTATGGACCGAGAGGCCACCGTAGGATACCGAAAGGACCTGCTCGGTATAATAACCCATTTTATAAGAGTTATCGTTATGATAATCAGTCACTTGAGATGTGTCGCCGTTTTCATCCCTATGATGTTTCTACGTCTACTCCTAAGCCTAGTACCTCCACTGCTGCTACTAATGACAACAACCCAAATGATCCCACCATGCGAGTTGAAAATTTGGAGAAAATGGTCGAGTACTTGTTGAAGGAACTCCAGAAACGCAAATAGAGATCGCTCGACTAGATTGTTCCACGCAATCAAACATTATTTGATTATTACTGTTTATTATATGATGTTCGCACATACATTATTAGTTGTAGCTTTGCTTATGTGGTTTTACTTATGATATGAGGAATATGTTACTTTTACTGGTTATGCATGAATTTTGGAACAAGAAGTTTATTTCTTTAAGTGTTAGTTTACTAATGGCAATTTGTGCTAGTGATAATGTTACTAGTGTACATTGTTACTACTACTACTACTACTACTACTACTACTACTACTACTACTACTACTACTACTACTACTACTACTACTACTACTACTACTACTACTACTACTACTACTACTACTACTACTACTACTACTACTACTACTACTACTACTACTACTACTACTACTACTACTACTACTACTACTACTACTACTACTACTACTACTACTACTACTACTACTACTACTACTACTACTACTACTACTACTACTACTACTACTACTACTACTACTACTACTACTACTACTACTACTACTACTACTACTACTACTACTACTACTACTACTACTACTACTACTACTACTACTACTACTACTACTACTACTACTACTACTACTACTACTACTACTACTACTACTACTACTACTACTACTACTACTACTACTACTACTACTACTACTACTACTACTACTACTACTACTACTACTACTACTACTACTACTACTACTACTACTACTACTACTACTACTACTACTACTAAACGTTATGTATCGCTATTATATATCACTAGTGCTACTAGAATCGCTACGATTTAATATTAGTTACTATGCATCGTTCCGTTGCTAGTATATTTTATATGTCGATTTCATTGACACTAACCGAATGTGTTATCTTGACCAGAAAGATAATGCCGCCCAAGCCAGTTTCCCAAGCTGATGTTCGTCGGTGGATTTCCGAAGGAATAACCGAAGCTGTGGCAGAACTCCGAAACGGAACTAATAGTAACAATGTGAACGCTACAAATCAGCGAAATCAAGATACGACTAATACCCAAACAATGGACAAGTAGGGTGTACGTACAAGACTTTCTTGAGTTGTGAACCACACTCGTTTAATGGCACCGAAGGTCCAGTTGTTTTGACTCGTTGGTTTGAGAAGCTTGAGTCAGTTTTCCGTATCAGTGGTTGTAGAGAGGCGGATAAAACGAAGTTTGCATCTAGTAAGCTATCTGATGGTGCGTTGACATGGTGGAATACCTATGCAAACTCAGTAGGTATGGATCAAGCATTTGAGACCTCATGGGAGGATTTGAAACGATGAATGATCGCAGAGTATTGTCCCTACGCCGAAACTGTTAAGATGGAGCGAGAACTCCAAAACCTGAAGCTAGTGGGTACTGATTTGACTAGTTACAATAAGAGATTCTTTGAACTTGCCCTTATGTGTCCACATATGGTTACTCCCGAACGTCGTAAGATCACTCTTTATGCGAACGGTTTGACCGAGAAGATTCAAAGTGGTGTAACTACTTCGAAGCCGAGAACTATACAAGAAGCTGTTGAGATGGCTAGTGAGTTAATCGATCAGGCTGAACAGCAAGGAAGGACTCCTGCCTCAAATGAGACTAAAACTCATGATAACAAGAGGAAATGGAATAATAACAATAACTCAGGGAAGAATTACAACCAGCAGCCCTTTAAGAAACAAGATACTGCTAAGAGTAATACTGCAATCCCAAATTCTAATTCTGGTTATAAGGGAAAGTTCCCATTGTGTGCTAAGTGTAATAGGCATCATCCGGGGGATTGTTTGAAAAAGTGTGATAAGTGTAAGAGGAATGGACATTTGGCTGCCGAGTGTAAGACTGGTACGAATATGTGTTATGGGTGCAGAAAAGAAGGTCATTTTCGGAAGGATTGCCCAACTGCTAGTAAGACTAATGAACCTGCAAGAAGAAAGGCTTTCAACATTAACTCCAGTGAAGCTCGTGATGATCCTAAGCTAGTCACGGGTACGTTTCTTCTCGATAATCAACATGTTTATGTACTTTTTGATTCCGGAGCTGATAGAAGCTTTGTGTCTAGAGATTTTTGCCATAATCTTAAAAATGCTGTATCGTCATTAGAAAAATTATATTCTATAGAACTAGGAAATGGTAATCTAATGAGTGCAGATAAGGTTTACCGTGATTGTACTTTGACTTTGGTTGGAATGTCATTTAAGATAGATGTGATACCTATTAAGCTAGGAGGTTTCGACCTTGTGGTTGGAATGGATTGGTTAGCCGAGAATAGAGCCGACATTGTCTGTCATCAGAAAGTGATTCGTATTCCTGTTGTTGAAGGTGAACCTTTAATGGTGTATGGAGAGGGAAGCAATACACCGTTACATTTTATTAATTGTTTGAAGGTGCAAAAACACATGAAGAAGGGTTGTCTTGCTATGTTAGTTCATGTAAGTAAAACTGAATCTGAAGGCAAGAAACTCGAAGATGTGGCCATTGTTAGAGAATTTCCTGATGTTTTTCCAGATGAGTTACCCAGATTACCTCCGCATAGAGACGTAGACTTCCAGATTAAATTAGTTCCCGGAGCGGCACCAGTAGCGCGTGCGCCGTATAGACTTGCACCACCCGAATTACAAGAATTGTCTAGTCAACTGCAAGAGCTTTTAGATAAAGGATTCATTCGACCAAGCTCATCACCGTGGGGAGCTCCAGTACTGTTTGTGAAGAAGAAGGATGGATCTATGAGACTCTGTATTGATTATAGAGAGTTGAATAAGTTGACTATCAAGAATAGATATCCGTTGCCGAGGATTGATAACTTGTTTGATCAATTGCAAGGATCATCATGTTATTCTAAGATCGATCTAAGGTCAGGTTATCATCAAATGAGAGTAAAGGAATCAGATATACTGAAGACAGCGTTTAGGACACGCTATGGTCATCATGAATTTACAGTAATGTCGTTTGAATTGACGAACGCACCGGCTGTGTTCATGGATCTCATGAACCGTGTGTGTAAGCCATATCTAGACAAGTTTGTTATAGTATTTATCGATGATATATTGGTATATTCTAAAAGTGAGAAAGAACATGAACAACATCTCTTTTTGTTATTAAAGATGCTCAGGAAGGAGCAGTTATACGCGAAGTTTTCAAAATGTGACTTTTGTTTGCGAGAAGTGCAATTTTTGGGTCATATTGTAGGTGTCAATGGTTTGATCCTGCAAAGATAGAGACAGTGAAGAAATGGGAGACTCCTAAGTCGCCAACTCAGATACGACAAATTTTAGGTCTTGCTGGTTACTATAGGAGATTCATTGAGGGATTTTCTACTATTGCCCGACCGTTAACAGCTTTGACTCACAAGGGTATGAAGTATGAGTGGACAGAATTGCATGAAGCTGCATTTCAGTTGTTAAAGGAGAAGTTAACGACTGCGCCAATTTTGTCTTTACCTGAAGGAACCGAGGATTTCGTAGTTTACTGCGATGCTTCACTGCAAGGTTATGGTTGTGTGTTAATGCAACGTACGAAAGTGATTACATATGCATCCCGACAATTGAAGATACACGAATTGAATTATACGACTCATGATCTAGAACTTGGTGCTATAGTTTTTGCATTGAAGATGCGGAGACACTATTTGTATGGTATGAAGTTCACTGTATTCACGGATCACAAGAGTTTGCAACATATTTTCGATCAGAAACTGCTTAATATGAGATAGAGACATTGGATTGAGTTGTTAAACGATTACGACTGCGACATTAGCTATCATCCTGGTAAGGCTAATGTAGTGGCAGATGCTTTGAGTAGGAAGGAGAGAATTAAGCCTATTCGAGTTAGAGCATTGAACTTGACTATTCGAAGGAACCTTACTTCCCAGATACGTGACGCACAGCTAGAAGCGTTAAAAGAAGAGAATGTTGCTACCGAATCACTTCGAGGAATTGATAAGAAGTTTGTCACTCGAGATGATGGAACCTGGTATTTTATCGACAGAATATGGGTACCGAAATTTGGCGGATTAAGGGAGCTAGTGCTAGAAGAGGCACATAAGACAAGGTATTCTATTCATCCTGGATCCGACAAGATGTACCAAGATCTTAAGGCACTGTATTGGTGGCCTAATATGAAAGCTAAAATCGCTACTTATGTTGGTAAGTGCTTGACTTGTGCTAAAGTTAAGGCAGAGCATCAGAAGCCGTCAGAACTACTGACACAACCAGAGATTCCCCAATGGAAGTGGGAGAATATTATGATGGAATTTATCACTAAGTTGCCTAAAACGGTAGGAGGTTATTACACGATATGGGTTATCGTGGATCGTCTTACGAAGTCTGCTCATTTTCTACCGATTAAGGAAACGGATAAGATGGAGAGGTTGGCACAGATTTACATAAAGGAAGTAGTTTCACGACATGGAGTGCCGCTATCTACTATTTCTGATAGAGACAGTAGATTTACGTCCATATTTTGGCAATGTTTGCAAGAAGTTATGGGAACTCGTTTAGACATGAGTACTGCATACCATTCTCAGACTGATGGTCAAAGTGAGAGAACGATTCAGACACCAGAGGACATGTTAAGAGCTTGTGTGATTGACTTTGGAATTGGATGGGATAGACATCTACCGTTAGTAGAGTTTTCCTAGAACAATAGTTATCATGCGAGTATAAAGGCAGCGCCTTTTGAAGCACTGTATGGCAGAAAGTGTAGATCACCTTTATGTTGGACTGAGTTAGGAGATAGTCAGTTAACTGGTCCGGAGATTGTACATGAAAAGACTGAGAAAATCGTGCAGATTCGAGAAAGAATGAAAATAGCACGAGATCGTCAAAAGAGCTATGTAGATCTTAAAAGGAAAGATTTGGAATTTCAGGTTGGAGACAAGGTTATGCTTAAAGTGTCACCCTGGAAAGGTGTAGTGCGCTTTGGAAAAAGAGGAAAGTTAAGTCCGAGGTATATTGGACCGTTTGAGATTACCGAACGAATTGGACCGGTAGCGTATAGATTGAAACTACCGCAGGAACTTAGCGAGGTTCACGATACTTTTCATGTTTCCAATTTGAAGAGATGCTTATCAGATGAAAGTTTAGTGATTCCATTAGATGAAGTGCAAGTAGATCCTAAGCTTAATTTCATTGAAGAACCTGCTGAGATTATGGATCGCGAGATTAAGCAACTAAAGCAAAGCAGAATTCCATTGGTTAAGGTTAGATGGAATGCCCGAAGAGGACCAAAATTCACGTGGGAGCGTGAAGATTAGATGAGGCTTAAGTATCCGCAACTGTTTCCCGAGGAGACGACTACGGCGGATGACCACTAAAATTTCGGGACGAAATTTTTTATAACAGGTGGGTAATGTAACAACCTGACTTTTTCCGTTTACTATCGTTAGTTGTCCATTAAGTATTTAACGGTGGTTACTTAGACTTGTGTATTTAATTAAATTAAATACATACTTAATAGAGAAATGTTTAAATTAATATGCTATATTAATTTATGATTTATTTCGGATAGCGAAAGAACTAGAAAACGTTACGATTAAGTTTATCGTCTAGAATACTTTTCAGTTTACGGAACTCAGAAAAACGACACAATAATTATTTTCGATAATTATTGACTTTAAGAAAATTATTTTTAATTTATTATTTATTTAATGAATTAAACTCTGTGATTGCGTTTCAACGACTAGTTAACGTTCCGGAGACCCGGTACGGTTAACGGCACTCGAAACGAACCACACGCGTACCAAGATTTAAGCAAAAATGAGCCCGAACACCCCTAGAAGGGCCATTCGGCCGACCCCCCCCCAATGGACACCTTAGTGGACTTGTTTGATTAAGTAGGTCATTAGTTTAATTAATTTAGGCCCTAAAATCAAGGTATAAAAGGCTAGAGCTCTTAAGGAAACCCTCATTCTTATTTTTTTTGGCCGATTGCTTCCCCCCTCCCCTCTCTTTGTCGTCGATCACCAACCATACCACCATAGCCATCAAAACTCAAAATTAGAAGAAAGCTTGCATACAAACGTTGTTCAAATCGTTGTTCTCTACGCGATAGTATAAGCAATTTGATTGTTTGAGGTATAATTGTTAACCCTAATTTCATTAATTCAATTTTTTGGTCAATTACATAGTGTATTATGTAGTTGTTTGAGGTATCGTTAGGTTTGACAAACCTCACCGCAACGTTAAACAGGTGCTTATGTAGTTGTTACACGTACACTTGATCGGTGTATCGCCAGTATAGGGTAAACGAAAGACGTGGGCTCGGCCTACGGAAAGGTTAAAGTTTTATAATCAAGTGCTCATGATAATGTATACTTTTCCTATGATGTTTTCCAAGAAAATCTTGTGGCTTAACTTACGAAATGATTTACTAAACCTGTAGATTCACTCAATGTTTTTCGTTGACGTTTTGCATGTTTCATCTCAGGTACATAGAGCTAGTGCTTCCGCTTTATTTGAAGTTATGTGCTGTTTGCTGCTAGAACTGGACGGCGTCCAGCATGATTTCTATTTTTATTTCAAGAACAAATATTCGCATTTAAATAGTTTTCTCTGATGTTTTGGGTTCATATACTTTAGTCATTGATGTCAAATGTTTCTAGTTACATTTTCTTAAATAAATGACTTGTTTTCATGATTAATGCAAATACTTTTCAGAAACGTCTCATATAGAGGGCGTGACCGCTAAACTGTGGGACCAGGAGTTAATATTCCGTTAGTGGATTCTGACGGGGTATTACACCATTAAAACAAGATTTGCTTCTTGTTAGATTGGACTTATACTTGGGCCGATTTTATAACATTATTTATAAGTAAACGTTAGGGGTTCCTGATGGTAATGATGATAATATCGATTATGATACTATGATGATGGTGATAAATAGCGATGTGTAAGTTTAATGATGATGATAAAATACACGATGATGTTTATGCTTGAATGATGATGATCCCGTGATATGGACGTGATAAAGATGATGTTAGATGATGGTTTAGTTGAGGATACATGAGGTAGATATCGATGATGATATGACATAGCGAAGATGGAGATGATGGTATGATTGTAAAGAAAATCGATTAATGATGATGTTATGTTGGTTTAAGATGATGATGACGAACGGTTAGTAAGATGATGATGATGACAATTAAATTGATAATGGATGTGATGATGATGTTAGATGATTATGTTGTGTCACGAAGATGACACAGTGAAGATAAATTGAATTGGTTGAATGGTTGGGTGTGTGTTGGTTTGAAAGAGAGGTCGCGAGTTCAATCCCTCTCTGTGATATATATATATTTTTTTTGATAAGAAGAAGAAGAGAAGAGAAATAATGGGATTTATAGTTGGGCTTATCTAATTGCTAAAATGGACTGCAAATTATTTAACTGTTGGGCCGAATCATTGTTGGGCCGTGATTAGTTGATTGGGCTAAGATAATCCCATTTCCTGATTGGGCTGAGATGGAAGGGTTATATAGATTTAGTTAAGATATAAAGCAGAAAAATTGGACAGAGCACATGGTTTCGGGTTATGTTGGGTTAGCGGGAGGTCGCGGGCTCAAACCTGGACTTGGGCATTTTTTAGGACTACTTCTTTGAGGTAGTTTACTTATTACTCATTTTTATTATTATTAGTATTATCATTTTTAATGTAAGTATTATTATTATTGAAACTAATTTTTTTATTTATAAAAATTATCATTTTTATTATTAGAACTATTATTATTATTATTATTATTATTATTATTATTATTATTATTATTATTATTATTATTATTAGAATTATCATTATTTTTATCATTATTATTTTTATTATAATTTTTATTATTTCTAACACTAATTTTATTATTTTTATCATTATTATTATTAGTATTATTAATATATCAAATAAAGATTTTCTATATAAAAATATATTATTTACATAAAACATAACTATATTAATATGTTTGTAATAAATATTAATTATCTATTTAATGTATATAAAAGTAAATATAGTTAATTTAGTTATTAATGAAACGTATAAGTTACTAAAATAACAATTAATAATAATACCTAAATTTGTTCGATTACCATTATATGTGTTAATATACATATAAATGATATAGGTTCGTGAATCCGAGGCCAACCTTGCATTGTACAGTTTCGTCGTATGCATATTTTGCCACAAAATATCGTATAGTGAGTTTCATTTACTCCCTTTTTAAATGCTTTTGCAATATATATATTTTTGGGACTGAGAATACATGCGCTTTTATAAATGTTTGACGAAATAGACACAAGTAATTAAAACTACATTCTGTAGCGACCCGGTAAAATCGTCATTTGACGGCGCCGTCTACTTAGGTCCCGTCACATGGTCTTATGTCTTTAAAATAACGTTTGACCAAAGATATGTCGCATTCATTTCAAAAGTAAGAGTGTTTCAAAGTTTACAAGAATTGTTCAACCAAAAGTTACGTTACTAAGTTATAAGTACAATTGAAACCTATGCGATACAATTTTAGATAAAGTCAAAAGACGCTCCACGTATGCATGTATACTCGACATCCAAGTAAGTATCAAAAGAAATGAGCGGAAGCATGTATCACAAAACGTTCAAGGACCTGAGAAAAACATAGAAATCTGTCAACGAAAACGTTGGTGAAATCATAGGTTTAAGTAAGTAAGTAAGTACAAATGAACCACAAGATTTATATCACTGAAATAATAGTAAACCATTCCAAAAGTTGTTTCACGAGCACCCAATTATCAAGGCTTAACATTCCTTCCATAGAACCCCATCACAATAGTGTTAGAACATACACTGTTTCTCGAAAATATATTTCATTCGTAGACGGTAGCGAACCATCTGAATGAGGATTTGTCAAACTCATATGGATCCATACAACATAAGTTCTCACTTACACCCGGCAAGTGTAACTAATGATAATCGAATTGAGGATTTTGTTCTAAACTCGTATGTAGAATGTTTGTTTTCCTGTACTTGTGTTCACTTAGTAAAAAGAAACGTTTATGTTTTCTCATCCCAAATGTAAGTTCAAAAGAGTAAAAGTGGGACTATGATCTCACCTTGAGTGCACGTATGTAAAAGTACTTCAACAAGTAAAACTGTGCAAGAACGAACGCTAGTCTTGACCTAAACAAATAGGTTTGTATCAATATCGGTAAACACGGTCGGTCAAAGTGTTCAATTAGTCCTATGGCTCGTTACGACTCGATGACTATAGCATGTGAGTCAAGTTGTCACGTTTCATGCAAGATACAAGTATAAAAGCATGTTAGAACGATTGCACAAACATTTGGTTAAGTTTGATTAAAAGTAAACTTGGGTCGGGTCAAAGTCAACGAAAAAGTCAACACGTTCGAGTCGGGTCTCGAACTATTTTTCTGAGGTTTTTAATCATATATGAGCATGTTAGAACAAGTTACATGTGAATCAGAGGTGCGTAGCATAGCAAACATTTTTCGTAAAATGGCAAATCAAAACAGTCACTGGCAGTGCATCTGGACGGCGTCCAGATTTTCTGGACAGCGTCCAGCATTGAAGGACTGGACGGCGTCCAAGAATCTGGACGGTGTCCAGATCAGTATACAGACCCTGCTTTGCTGCAACAAACAAATGCACAAACCAAAACCCAAACAATCCCAATTTATGACCCGCAAACAATCAAAACATGTATCTTATATTATCGAAAAGGTATTTTGACGAGGAAAACAACTAAGCATATTTCATCAATCAATCTACCACTTACAACAACCAAAATCACATTGAATGCTCAACATTTATTACATTCAAGTTCATAAATGCGGTTTGGTGATTCGGGAACTTACTACTTACATACAATACGCCGTTTCGAAGGTAATCAAGCATACAATCCAACTAAACACTTACCAACAACAATTCATGGCATTCAATGCATCAAATGTTCACATTTAGTTCTATCAAACCCTAACCAACATCACCAAAATCAATAATCAAGTTTATGAAGTTTTTCTAAAACAACCTACACATCAAATTGAAGCTAGTGATACTAGTAACACAATTAAAACATGAACCTTTAACATCTAACAATTTTTAAGCAACTAAATTTCAAGAACAACACACCAAAATTTAAGTTCATGCTAGTTACTTCAAAACAATAAGATTGAGCATACAAATCATATATTCATGTTAGACTTGAGCCATAGACACTAATTAACACTTTTATAAGTTAAAAACATCAAGAACACAAAATCTAGTGATTTTAGAAAGTTACCCAAATGTAATGAAATCGGTATGGAATCGAAGAGGAAGATGCAAGGATTCCAAATATGTAATTTGTTTTGCAAAACACTTGCTAGATCGGATTTGGATGATGATTCTTTGGTTTTGATTTTGAGAGAAAAAGTTGAAGTAGTAAAGAGAAAGAGATGAAATGAATGGATGAGTGGAGGTTTGACTCTTTGACCTAGTAACATCTTTGGTCATTTGGCAAGTCTAGTCCCTCAAGTTCCATTCGGGTGCATGAATTACCTAAACGAGATAATTTAAAATGCGTATTAACGGAAAATGTTATAAATATATAACGGAATTTAAAATAGTCTAACGGAAAAAGGCGGGATGTTACATTACCTACTCCTTAAAAGAAATTTTGTCCCGAAATTTAAGTAGGCGTAGTAGTCGTTGTTTCTTCCTCGGGATCTTGCGTTTCCGAATTCACGAATAGATGAGGATACTTCCTTTGCATTTGATCTTCTCTTTCCCAAGTAAACTCAGGTCCCCTTTTGGCGTTCCAACGGACCTTGACAATTGGAATTCGGCTTTGTTTTAACGCTTTGACGGAGGTGTCCACAATTTCAACCGGTTCCTCCATGAAATGAAGTTTGTCATCAATGGTAAGCTCCTCGAGAGAGATGACGATATCGGGTTCGGGAAGGCACTTTTTCAAGTTGGATACATGGAAAGTAGGATGTAACGACCCGACTTTTTCGACTTGCTTTTGTGCTTTGTGTTTTCACGAAACTGCGTATTTGTGCGTACTATGCTACTTTATACTCTGGAACCTTTATATACATGGTTTACTTTCATTTATATATTAAAACGTGCCTTAGAGTACGTAGGATACTTAACTTGTTCACTGGATGCTTTATGACCGTTAGTGTCACTTGACGTTTCAAATAAACCGCGAACTGCGCACACGTTTAACTTTTGTCGTAATCGGAATATTACGACTATGAAATATTAATTATTATTTCAAAATAAAAATTACTTGGGTATATGGATGCTTATTTATGCGTAGTAATTTAATTATGCTTACTAGTTAGTTTTGTTGGACTTTCTACCTTGTTGGACTTAAGCCCACCCTACTCTAGCTAGTAGCCCATTTATTTAGCCCACTTATTAATTACTAGTGACCCAATAATAAGTAAGACAAATGCCCATTTATTAGAGGGAACATACTAGCATTTATGTCAAGTATTATCCTTAATGTTGCATGGGATCCCAACATAAGCATCAACTTTAGACAACCATTAACCAAAAAGCAACTTTTTGTCCCCCTTTGTCCCCCCTAAAAATCACGGCCATGAGGCCTCCCTCCCACCCTCATTTACCTATAAATACTAAGCCATTCCATCCATTTAACACTTGCTCTCATTTGTATTTTCACACACACTTACTCTCTTATTTCCTTTCTAGTCTTTCTCACTCTAAAACTTGTAAGTTTTTAATTTTTCTTCTTCTTCTTCTCCTTTCCTTTTCGTGTTCATCATCATCCATGGAGGATCAAGCTTTTTAGCTTTGATCTTGATTACATCTTGTAGATTCAAGCATGAATTGTTAGGACCCCTATAGTGTTAATGTGAATTAAGCTTAAATGAAGGTTCCTTGGAAGAGGGCTATATAAGGAACCTAAGTAGTCCTAATTAGATAACCATTGCATTGTAAATGAGTTCTAGAAGCTGTGGAATGTAATTTTACCGATTCTCTCTCATACCGAGTCTCCTTCCTACATACCGAATCTCACTCTATCTTATCATTTCTCTCAATCTCATCATGATCTGACCTATCATTTGGTATCAGAGCTTCCAGAAAGTGATTCTGCATCACTATATCGATCCAGAGATTGTAGATTACAGAATCTGAATACTCTCGGTAAAATGAATCAGATTCGGTATTATTGAATTTGATAATCTGACGTTCAGATTCTTGTGATAAGTTCATCGAAGGTGTATTAGGTCTATTAGAAAGAGTTTCGATCATCATTACAGCTTTTTATCTTCAATTATGGAGAATCAAGTTGATTTTTAGAGTTTGTGGCTAAAACTCTCGGTATTACTTAATTCAAGCTTGATTCTGGAGTTTTGTGAAGATTTAAAGATTCAGTTGTGTTCGTGAGGTGTTAAATCACATTTCTATCGGTTCAATTTCTCCAATTCTTCAAGTTTTGAAGATTTGATCAACACTCGGTATCGTAACTGTCATACCGAATCTGCTTCATTACTGAAAATTCATCTTAAGTGTTGCAGATTGTGGTGTGTTTGTGATTCTATCACATTCGTTTTGATTATACGCAGCTAATTGGTGTGGTTTGAGAAAGGATTCTGTTATATTTCTAAGTTTTAGACTTAGACTCGGTATTGTCAACTGCTACAGTTGACATTCGGTATCTTAAATCTTCGGTATCATTGATATTCTGTTTGTTACTAACTTATTTTCTTGTGTAGCAAGGTTACCGAATCTAATTCAAGGGAATTGGATTGAGTTTACACATAATATTTTACAGAATTTGACTACCGAGTCATTTACCGAATCAGAATCTCGGTTTCACTTAATTCTTTGGTTTTAAGTATTCTGAGGCTTCAAGTTGTGTGGTTACCGAATCCATACCGAATTTGGGTGTGTTACTTGTGATTCTTATCAGTTTCTGATACAGAATCTGGTTTACCGAATTGTTACCGAATCTGCTACAGTACCGAACCACTTACCGAATCTGCTACTGTATTGAATCTTTACCGAATCTGACATTCTTGTTAGATTTTATACTGAACCCTAATCATAGATTGTGTTTAATACCGAATCTATACCGAATCTACCTCAATTTAAGATGTCTACTCAGGACACTCTTATCATTGGATCAGATTCCCGACCTCCAGTGTTGTTTGATGGCAAGTACACTCAGTGGCTTCATCGTATCACTCAGTACATAGACTATAAGGGTGAGAAAGCTAAACATATATGGGCTTCTCTGAGAGATGGTCCAGTTGTTGATTTTCATCCGGATATTGGTATGCCAATTCCAGTCTATGAACTTTCTGGTGATAAACGTGAAAGAGCTCAGGGTGACATAGAGGCTAAGAATATTGTCATGCAAGCTATCCCATATGAGCTATTTGAAAATGTTGATAGCAACACTACTGCAAAAGATATATGGGATGAGATCAAATGACAACAAGAAGGTTATGACATGTCAGACGTTACTAAATTGAATAAGGCTCAGGGATTGTATGAAGATTTCAAGCAGGAACCAGAAGAACTACTCAAGGACACCTACCGTCGTTTCAATGGTGTTCTCAATGAGTTGAAAATGTGTAAGATTGTAAAAGTACATGCTGAAGTCAACATGAAATTCCTCAAAAAGCTCAATGCTGATTGGCTTCCTTATTGAACCATTGTTCGATCTACCAAAGAGATTGACAAGTTGACTATTCATGAGCTTGTTGGAGTTCTTATGCATTACCAACCTGAGGTGTCTAAACTTCAAGAAGGAAGGAAAGAGTCTTCTCCGAGCAATCCTCTTGCCCTAATTGCCAAAAAGAAGAGCAAATCATTTTCCAAAAGCTTGTCCAAGAAAGTGCTTGTTGAAGAATCAACTGATTCTGAAGAGTTGAATCTTTCTGATGTTGATGATTCTCACCTTGAATTAGTCAAGATGGCAGCCATGTTCACAAACTCCTTGAACAAACACAAGTTTAAAGGCAAATCAAGCAATCAACGCAAACACTCATCATCTTCCTCGTACTATAAGAAAGCTGATCAATCCAAACAACAACGTGCTGATGATTCCAAGAAGGAAGATTCAATCTGTTTCAATTGTGGCAAAGCTGGTCATTACTCTCGTGAGTGCAAGATGCCTAAGAAGAATGACGCATCTTACTACAAGAAGAAAATGTTGATGGCTAAGATTATGGAAACTGGGGGAGAGCTGAAACCGGTTGATGATACTTGGTTTAACTGGACTGATGATTCAGACTCAGAGGTGGAACATGCAAATGTTTGCAAGGTGACTAAGCTCATCAAAGCTAAGGAAGCATTGGAGAATTCTGACTCAACATCTGACAATGATGAGGTACAATTAACTGAAATCTCACCTGATTTTATAAAAATGCAAAATGACTTGATGAAGAATCTGGTCTCAATGTCAAAAGAAGTCAAAGGCTTAAAATCTGAAAACATGATTTTAAAAGATAAAATCAAACTAAATGAGACCAGACCTTCCTCATCCAAATTGCAAATAGATGTACAACGATTGACTCTCCAACTCAACTCTACGGAAACTAAGTTGGAAGATCTTAAAAAGACAATTCATCCGATTAAAGTCGAACGAACTGATTATCGTTTAAAATCTGAACGACTTGCAGAAAAAGTTCAATTCTTAGAAAAAGATCTTTCTGATTTAAAAAACCAACATGAACCCACAATTTCAAAGCTAAACAAGAAAATTATTCATTTGGAAAACGCCATAATTGAAAAAGACACTGAAATTTCTTCGTTGTCAAAAGAGTCTGTTCAAATGAAAGCACAACTTGCTCGATATGAGGAGAAACTCTATCGAACAGAGCAATCCAAAGCTATCATGGATATGGAACTTTCAAAACAAACGATTTTCATGAATAGACCAAAAACTATTTACGGTGAAAAGTGGGGGCTGGGTTATGAAGATCCTAAGATCTTAGATGGAGCTTCCAAAAAGATTCCAGGATTATATTATTCTGATTACTTTCAAGCTGGTTTACCACCGCATTTTGTGCATTCTTCTGATGCTGATTTTGATGATATTATTGTTAATAACAAATCTAAAAAATACCATCAAATTAGCTTAATGTATGAGAAAATTAATGCAAAAATGGGTAAATCAAATCCTGATTTCTTGAAGGAACTTGTTGAAACTGAAAAGAATGTGCAATGTGCTAATTATGTGCCGACACGTAGATTGGTTTACATTCCTACACTCATGCTAGAGAAATACATTTTAATGCTTGAGAATGAAGTGTTTAACAAACCTAGTTCCAGCATTGTTAACATAGATGAGGTGTTTGATGAATCAACTTTTGATGTGAAACCAATTCTACCTGCTTTACCTGCATGTTCTGATAATGTTTTCCGTGAAGACCTAGCACATGAACTTACTGTTTTCTTTGAGACAGAATCTCTAGGTCAAAAGTCTTTAGATGAAAAAGTAGAACCTCATAATGAACCAATCATTGAACCTTTGATAGATTTTGAAAGTTAACTTGATCCTTTGCACGATTATTATTTGCATTTACCTGCTGTACGTAATTTGAATCGTATAGTAGCTCAACTAGAAAAGGAGAATATTGACTTGCAACTTAAGTGCCAATCATTAGAACAAATGCTTGCTTTGTGTGATAAATTGCCTTCACTACCTAAGAAAGAATGTACTTATGCTTTTAAGGAGGGTGAAGTGATAGTTTCTGCTGAAGAATTATGTCTTGAGGTTAAAAACTTAAAACAAAAGATAATTCAACTGAAACAAGCTAACACACTTAAGCAATCGTCTAATGTTGAAACCAATGTGCTTGAATGTATTGGTGGGATTACTAAGAAGGGGAAGGGAACAACAACATCTAAGGATGTAAAACCCATTACTATTCTTAAAAATCCTCTAAGTTCTTAATTTGACAATCGTGGTTCGAAAGTTGTTTCTACAACTCAATTTGTTGTCAAAAAGGTTCATTCTCCCGATGGTTCTGTGTCAAATGAAAAGATTCCTATGATTCCAATGACAAAAACTTCAAAAGCGAGTCTTTTAACGACATCAGTTAAGTCCACACAACACACATGTCCTAAACCTGATTTAAGTGAGTATGATGCAAAAGAACGTAAAATCAAATTGGAAATTTTGTAAAATCAATCATCTCATGTGTCAACTGAAAAGTTTGGACGTCTAACTAACAAAGGTGTTTTTCGTGTCACAGGTCATAATCCAAACTTGAATTACAAATCTGTATGGGTTCCTAAGTCCAGGACTAAGAAAGTAGCAACCAAACCAATGCAATCTGCTAGTCGTCCTAGGAAATCATCTCATGTTTTTCAATTTTCGTCTGTGAACAAAACATCTACTTGGAATAAATTGTGTGTTAAGACTTCTAATAACGATGTAAAACTTGATATTGCGTATGATGCTTCATGTAATGTGGTTTTAAATGATGCTTTATTGTCTAAACTGCATGATGCTTTACGTGATTATCTTGTTTTTGATCCAAAGTTTATTGCTGGTACTAACCGTAGAGGACCCAAGAAACTTTGGGTACCTAAACTCTAGGAAATTCACATTTACAGGGTTTCGACGTCTGTATTTGGTATATCGATTCCGGTTGTTCTCAACAAATGACGGGCGATAAATCCTTGCTTGTTAACTTCATTGACAAATTCCTAGGAACGGTTACTTTTGGAAATGATGAAATTGCAGCGATAACGGGTTACGGAGATTATGTGCAAAATGGCATAACAATCAAACGGGTTTCATATGTTGAAGGTTTGGGGTGCAGTTTATTTAGTGTGAGTCAATTCTGCGATGGAGATCTTAAAGTTCTGTTTGAACGTCGACAATGCTCGATGCAACCCACCGAAGGAAATGATCTTCTTGTTGGTAAACGTTGTGCTTCACTATACACTATTGACCTCAATGATGCACCTTCACATGCAACCATGTGTTTGGCTACTCGTTCTACCAAAGAAAATTCATGGTTATGGCATCATCGGATGTCACACCTGAATTACAAGGGTATCAATCGACTAGTTTCTAAAGAATTAGTTGATGGTATTCCAACCTTTCAATATGATAAGCATCATGTGTGTCCATCATGTGCAATGGGTAAGCTGAAACGGTCTAATCATCCGCTTAAGCAAAACCCTAGTACTTCACCGTCTTTGCAATTATTGTATATGGACTTACGTGGACCCATGCATATTTCTAGCCTCGGTGGCAAGAAACATGTGCTTGTAATTGTCGATGACTATACCCGGTTTACATGGATTTTTCTTTTGCGAACTAAGTCAGAAACCCCCGCCATTATCATTGAGTTCATTAAAAAGACTTAACGCTCTTTTAACAAACATGTTAAGAGCATTCGAACTAATAATGGGACGGAATTTAAGAATGCCCCGCTTGATAGTTATTTGAAAGACTAAGGCATTGAACATCAGTTCTCTGCTACTCGGACCCCCCAACAGAATGGAGTAGTCGAACGACGTAATCGTACGTTGTGCGAAGCAGCTCGAACGATGCTTGCTTACTCCAAACTACCTCCAAAAATGTGGGGGGAGGCCATTTCAACTGCATGCTATACCTAAAATCGTTGTATTGTTAATAAACGTTTTGATAAAACTCCATATGAGTTATTATATGGTAGACACCCGAATGTCAAATATTTCCGTGTCTTTGGTTGTATATGCTATGTGCTTAAAGATTTTGACAGCCTCGAAAAGTTTGATCCAAATGGTGATCAAGCCATATTTCTCGGTTATTCTTCGAACAAAGTTGCTTATCGGGTTTATCACAAACGGACAAAATCAATTAAAGAGAGCATAAATGTCAAGTTCGATGAATTTTTGGGAATGGCTTTTGAACAACTCAGTTCAAAACCCGATCCTAACCTGGCTACTTCTTCTTCCACGCAAAACTTAATTTTCTCAACGAAGGGTGTTCCTACGGTTATATCAGAGGAACTGGATATTTTGTTTGATAGTCTTTATGCTCCACAATGGAATTCAAATGTTCAAGCCGTACCGGTTACACCATCACAGTCAACTACTGTGGAGACTCAACAAAGTCTTTTTGATGATGATACAACACTAACTGATTCACCTGTTGCTTCTTCATCCTCCCTACCACCTCCTGTTACTGATAATCTTGAACCAATTCAAGATTCATCAGTTGATACAACTCCAGCTGTTTCTCCAGATAATCAATTGAATCCATTAGATCATGTTACATCAGATCAAGCAGATCAAGGCTCAACGTCAACAACGGTTGATGTTTCAATGGATACCACTGATGTACAACTTTTTCCACACAACCGATGGACTAAAAGTCATCCAATAGATCTTATTATTGGTGATGCATCTGCTCCAGTCTCAACTCGAAGGGTTACTTGGAATATGTGTCTATACACTGCCTTTCTTAGTAAGATTGAACCAACAACGGTTGCTCAAGCTTTACTAGATCCGAACTGGGTGGTTGCAATGCAAGAAGAGATCAATTAATTTGAATGGTTGAAAGTATGGCGATTAGTTCCAAGACCAACGGGTCAACGACCAATAGGGGTTAAGTGGATTTTTAAGAACAAGAAGGATTCTGATGGAATTGTGGTTCGGAATAAGGCACGTCTCGTGGCTAAGGGATATCGACAACAAGAGGGTATTGATTATGACGAAACGTTTGCTCCGGTTGCTAGGATTGAGGCTATTCGTCTTTTCCTTGCATTTGCTTCTCATATGAAGTTCACAGTGTTTCAAATGGACGTCAAAACTGCTTTTCTGAATGGTCATCTTCAAGAGGAAGTCTATGTCGATCAACCAGAAGGCTTTGTCGATCCCATTCATCCAAATTACGTATACTACTTGGAGAAAGCTTTATATGGTCTGAAGCAAGCACCGCGTGCATGGTACGAGACCTTAACAAAGTATTTGCTAGACAATGGATTTTCTCGTGAAACGATTGATACAACGCTATTCATCCGTAAAAACCACGGTCACATTCTCTTGGTTTAAATTTACGTTGATGACATTATTTTTGGTTCCACGTCCCCGGCCTTATGCAAAGAATTTGGTGACCTTATGGCCAACAAATTCGAAATGAGCATGCTTGACCAGTTAAATTTCTTTTTGGGGTTACAAGTAAAACAATTACCAAACGGGATTTTTCTCAGTCAAACAAAGTATATCAATGATATGCTAAAACATTTTAAAATGACTGCTTTAAAACCAATGACAACCCCAATGAGGACTTTAGTGGATGCTGATACTAATGGGGAACCCTTTGATATTACACTTTATCGAAGCATGGTTGGTTCTTTAATGTATCTGACTGCAAGTCGACCCGATATTACACTTGCTGTAACTGTCTGTGCCCGCTTTCAGTCAAACCCTAAGAAATCTCATTCCAAAGCGGTTGTTAGAATTTTTCAGTACCTTAAAGGTACACCTAACCTTGGGATCTGGTATCCTCATGGATCCGATTTCAATCTCACTGCTTATACTGATGCGGATCATGGCAGTTGCCATGTTGATAGAAAAAGCAAATCTGGATCAATTCAGATGTTGGGGAATAGGCTAGTTGGTTGGTCATCCAAAAGGCAGAACTGTGTGTCTTTATCAACAGCGGAGTCTGAGTACATTGCTGCAGCTCATTGTTTTTCACAAGTTTTGTGGATGAAAATTCAACTTTCAGACTATGGCTTTAAGTTTTCTAAGACCCCGATTTACTGTGATTTACAAAGTGCTATTGCAATTACAAGCAACCCGGTCCAGCATTCTAAGACCAAACACATAGATATTCGCTATCATTTCATTAAGGACCATGTAGAGAAAGGGGATGTAGAGTTATACTTTGTGCCTACAAAAGTGCAATTAGCTGACATGTTCACTAAGCCCTTAGATGAACTTAGGCTAAAGTTCTTGATCAAAGAGATTGGCATGGTAGAGTATAGTTCTTGATATTCCTTAGATCTGTTGGGACTTATTCTTGGGATCTTGTGTTTAGGGAGAGTAGATACTTTCTAGGGGGAGCAACTACTTTCATATGCTTTGGATATCATCTTTTAAGGGGGAGCCTTTAGACTTATGATATAATTGTTCAATGGTTACGTACGGGGGAGGTAACTCATTGATATCATATTTCAAGGGGGAGTTAATTCATTTTCTTGGGAATTTTATCAAAATGCTGATTTACATTCTTGTATATCACATTTTGAGGGGGAGAAAAAGGGAGAAAATGAGAAAATTTACTAAAAAAATATTGTTTTTCAAAAGTGAATTCATAAATTCTTTGTTTTATATCTGAAATAATTCACTAAGGCATGTATACATCTCAGTATGCAACCCGTTTTAACAATTGGTATCACTGAAGATTTGTACTTTGTTCACTAATTCAAAGTTCTTTTAAGTACAAATCTTATTTTTAAAAAAAAATCATAAAAATTGGAAAAGATAAAATCCAAAAATATTTGATTTTTACTGAATAAATGCTATTTTTAGCATTATACCGAATCTGACATCCAACAGTACAGATTCGGTAAGTTCAAAGTTTTCAAAAATTGTCTCAGAATTGTTTATCATGAAAAGATTGAAATGAATTTTAATAGGAAAAATCAATTTGTCAAGATTTTGAAGTTAAATTGATAAAATTTTGAAAAGTGGACTGTATTCGGTAAAATAGGCCCATTCGGTAAAGCCCATTCGGTACTTTATCTTCGGTATCTATAAAAGGAGGGTCAAAGTCAAACTAACTCTCTTACTGTGCTTAATTACCTACCGAGTCTAATTGAACATACCGAATCTGCCTAATCTACCGAATCAGTTCTTCTGTTCTTCAAATCTTTGGTATAATTTCATTTTAATCATTGCTTTAGATACATACGTGTAGATCTGAGATAATTAAATGTTTTCAACCAGAAAAGATCAAAATAACTGGATTGTGACTCTCAATTTTGAAATTTTGTTGATTATACCGAGTCTGAGTCGTATTCTACTAATCTTTGATTAAACTCAATTGATTTGGTTAATTAACATGAATTCTTGTCTACTCTGAGTTATATTTATTGATCTATCATTTGACCAAGTTTGATTACATGTTTAATTGATTGTTTGATGGATTCTGTATCTACCGAATATGTTCTATCTACAGTACCGAGTCTGTTCATACGATTAACATGTTGATCTGCTTCTAATTGAGTGGTTAATTGATTATGGTTGTGATTTTACATGATAGAATATGCATGTTTGAGTGACTTCATGTTAATTTTAGAGATACCGAATCTGTTCTTCTCTTGATACCGAGTCTGACTTTTGGTACCTTGAAACTTTCTGATTTTTATCTTCAAACACTTAACATGTTTATTCTATATCTTTCTGATCTGAAAACTCAAGCTTATTTGGTTACAGAATCTCAAGTTTTCATGACTACCGAATCTGCTTGAATTGTGCTTAAAAATTGACTAAGTGTTGTTCTGATTCTTTGTGTTATATAATTGATTTTTCATGATGAATTTGTATTGTGATGAATATCATATGAATGTCATGATTGTCAATTACTTGTTCATATTTGAGAATAAAGGATTTTTATATCTTTGAAAAACCATAAAAATCATAAAATATAAAAGATAAAACATATACAAAGGATTTCAAAGGAAAATAAGAATAAAGATATATGCTTTATGTTAAATATCTTGTGGTCTTCTATCTCTTATTTATACAGCTAATTGATGAACAATCACTTCATCAACTCTGAAACCAACATACCCTGCAACTACTGAACTGCAATTCTAGAGAGACACACTATGTGGCCTGCTCTAAACTCTACAGTCAGTGTACCTGTAACAGATCTGGAGCTACTTAATAGAACAATTAGGTTTGTGGAAGCTACACAACCTACTGCTGAAAATCCAGAGGGAATACAAGCTCGTTTTGAATTTCAACTGAGAGGAGTTCAAGGGAGGAGGAGTATCACTAAGGCTGATTTTAGGAGGATATTTAGACTTCCTGTTGTGTAGAATGCTCCTGCTTTTCATGCTACTCAGCAGATGATGTCATATGTCTTCGCTCTTGGTTATGTTGGAGCCCGCAATGTTCCTCCGGCTAAGTTTCGGAAGAAATATCTGCACTCAAGGTGGTATGTGATCTTCTCAATCATCAACAGATGCTTGCTGATGACAAGGAGTGGATCCGACAGCCTGACTGTGCCTATGCTGAAGTTGTTCTACTCTTTCATAAGAGTAGAAGCTCCTGACTATGCAGAACTAATATGGGATTTGGTTCAAGCTCAAGTTGATAAACCAAGGGGTTCATACATCCCTTGTGAAAGGTTTTTCTGTATCTTTATCCATGATGCTATAAATGCTTGCAGAAATGCAAATATATTTATACCAGGTACACATGGATTACAGATGAAACGATTTGGGGAGCTGAAGATGAATACCTCGATGGTATCTGATAATCAATTCACTGCGCCGATTCCAAATTGGCTAGTGAGGCTAGCTGAACCCCAAGACGCTCGTATACGTTCTTATTTTGAGGCAGTAGGAATACCTCTTCCGAACCCGGTACAACAAGAATAAGTTGAACCCGCCGCGGTTCCAGCCCCAGAGGTTGTAGAGGAACCTGTAGTACAACCACCCGGACCAGCTAATCCTCCACTTAGGGTGAACCTTAAACGATCAAGGGCAGCACACCAAGCTCAACCCGTGAGGATCAGGGAACCTAGTCCAACTAGGATTGAACCAACCCTTTCCACAACACCCGAAGTGAGCAATGACACCGACACTTCAGCAACAGCATCTGAATCGTCTCCCGAACATTCTCCTAAGAGAACTCGATATATACCTGATGAGATGATTCAGACTCCGCCAAGCCAACGAGTAACTGGATCTAGGACTTCGACACCTATCGTCCGCCAAGCAGTTACTACAACCGTTGGTGATACAGACCAAGACCTAGAATCAATTAGGTCACCCTCACCTATTTCCGTATCACATCCAATAATAACAGTAAGCCCTACGCTAAATGAAGCGCAAGCTTCGGTAGGCAAGAGATCTAAACGCACGGATGGTAAAAAGACCACTAAGCCCATCCAATCTAAACAGGACTTAATAATAAATCCTACAAAGCAAGGTGCTTCGGCATCTAAGGAAGTAAAGTCTTCCTCTGCAGTAAAGTCTGCGTTGACTCAATCGATTGAGGCAACTCAATCATTGAAGTCCGGAACAGCTGAAGGGGAGCCGAAAAATCTTGAAAAGGCACCCTACGTATCGGCTGGAAATCCTCCTGTGCCTCAATGTACAACAGGGTCTAGAGGTCCGGCTTATCTTAATGAGGGAGATCTGCCGCGTCCCATGGAAACGAGTCAACATGACAATCCTTCGGGATATTTATCAGACTTCCAGCAGACTGATCCCTTGGTTCATGAAAGTGATCCATTGGATCAAACCACTTCTCTTCCAGATTCTGAATCTCAGGGTCTGGAGGAAGAGTCCTTAACTGAAAGAGATTTGCCACCTCATGGTATATCAATGATTTCGGGAGTCAGAGATAGCAATATTTCTGCGAGAGCTAAACTGACGGGTAGTTCTGCTACTCTGTCAGAGTCCCATGAGACTAAAGTCATGGAGGCGGATGCTTCGAAAGAAACTTCGCCGGTGACAACTCCGGTTGTTACCCAACCTCCATCAGAAGGGGATATCACGAATCTGACTAGTAGTATGTACAGCCCTACATATAAGAATAATACCGCACAATCATCCTTACCTGCGCTCATGGCAACTCAAACACTTCCATCGACATCACCTTCAATAGATGTTGCTGCTTTTGTTCATGGTTACACCGTTGTTTCACCAACTGGGTCACCTTCACGGATTTCAAATAGATATGGATTACAGTATCTCTCTGACAATGAGGTGGAGGAGCTCTATCTTGCCGAGTTTGCTAAACGAACTGATCTTGATGAAGTTCGTGAGACTATGATGATTTATCTTGAACAAGCAAGGATAGTGTATCCTTTCTCTCCATGCAAGTCACCTGGACCAATTCACATGCCTGATCATGATGATTTCGATCCCGACAATTTTCATGAGGGGGAGAATAGACAAAGTGGTCATCGGTCCAGTGGTTATGAAGCTGGTACATCTAGTCAACAGAAGGATAAAGATGTTGTTGATATATCTGATTCTGGTAGTGATGAAATTGAGGAAATCCAGTGTGAAAGTTTTCTAGATGAATCAAAAAGTCAGAGAGAGGGTGACTCAGGAATGTTGATGATTATGGATACAGCTGATCAATCAAAGAATAAGTCATCTCAAGAGAACAATCAAAATTTTGACAACATTGAAGATATTTTGAAGGGGTCATCGAGTGTCGCCAATGAATTCAATGATCATCAATTTGTTAACTTGACATCTCCAACTGATGAATTTGGAATACACTTCAAAAAGGAGATTTTCTCTAATGGCAAAGAAGATACTACGACTCCTCCTGATTTGAATGTTCCATTTCAAACTGCAGAGATTGTTCTTGAGCGTGATACTGATTACCAACTAAATGAGGATGAAGAGAAAAAGATTCTTCGTTCACCATTTATTGAACAACAAGCGTATAGAATCTATGGTGATTCTGATCTCGTCTTTTCTGCATCAATGAGTGTTCTGGGTGCATGGAAATATCATAAGAAACCAGAATATCTCAAAGCTTATCTGAGTGTTCGTAATAAATTCAAATTGAAGAATGAAGAGAAACTTCAAATTCAGCGGAATTCAGATATCAAAAGCATAAATAAGATTTTGATGATTAATAAGAATGAAGTGAAGATGCCATTGTTTCAAGTTACAAGAATGGATGATGAGGATTATCAGTTTTCAGAAGCGGATTTTGATAAACTGAAGATGGACGACATTATTTTCATTTACAATTATTTGATTAACTTGAATGAATCTGCAACAACTTATCATGCTACTACAATGAAGGCAGTCTACAGGTTTATTCTTGATTCGATGAGATGGATGTCTGTTCATGATTTTCAAATGGGATTGGAATCTGGACACAAAAAGCTCGAAATCAAACCACCAAATAAAGTGATTGAAGAGCTAAGATACATGTCCTTACTTGAAGTGAGCGACTGTCCATATGGGTTTGCATTTGTCAATTCTCACTATACAAAGATCTTCATCAGAGTCTCAAATTTCAGAAGATACTCAGACGGAACGTTGATGTATGCTTTCAAATACATGAGATGGATACTGATCAATAACTGCTATTCAACTGAAGATAATGAGATTGTCAAGTACATTCTCACAAGATTGAAAAGTCATCTCAAAACAAGAGTGAATATATGAAGATATGAGAATCTCAAGGGATTCAAATATAAAGTTCACTTCAGAGGAACAAAGTTCCTTTAGATGTTTTCGATAGGATTATATTGTAAAGTTCACATTTAACACTAAGGGGGAGATTGTTAGGAGCCCGAAGTTGTATAGTGTTAATGTGAATTAAGCTTAAATGAAGGTTCCTTAGAAGAGGGCTATATAAGGAACCTAAGTAGTCCTAAATAGATAGCCATTGCATTGTAAATGAGTTCTAGAAGCTGTGGAATGTAATTTTACCGATTCTCTCTCATACCGAGTCTCCTTCCTACATACCGAATCTCACTCTATCTTATCATTTCTCTCAATCTCATCATGATCTGACCTATCATGAATCCTTCAAGAACATGGAAGATTCAAGCTTTCTAGCTTTGAATCTTCACCAACTTTGTAGATCTAAAACTTTTTAACTTTAATCTTGTTATTTTGTTATAAAGATTCAAACTTGTGTTTGTAATCTTCATGTAACTTAAAGATCCAAGCTTTATGCTTCAAGATCTTCAAGAACAATCAAGATGCAAGCTTTCTAGCTTGGATCTTCATATATTTTGTTGGATCTAAGTTTTCTAACTTATGAACTCATTATTTTTATATAAAGATCAAAACTTGTGTTTATGGTCTTCATATAACTTAAAGATCCACGCTTTATGCTTCAAGATCTTCAAGAACAGTAAAGGTTCAAGCTTTCTAGCTTTGTGACCTTATAACTTATGTGAAAGGGATCCAAGCTCTCTAGCTTAGGGTTCCATCACTTCATTTGACTTAGATTATGTTCATACTTGTTTGATTGATGTAAAGTTTGTAGCTTTAGTTGTAAATGTAACTTGTAATTGTGTTAAGACTAAGGATATGATGTAACCTTGGTTCATCATCCATCTAAGACTCTTAAATGAGTTGTGTTCTTACTTGGTATTAATATATTGTGTGTTGATGGTAGAATCTTAGTCAAGGTGATGCTAACCCATCAACGAGTTGTACACTTGAAGCTACAAGAATCAAGGATGAGAACCGTGATGAGCATCAAGTACTAAGAATCCCACCGGAGCACCTTACCTACTGTTTTTCGTATCTGATCAGACCACCTGGGCTACTGGAAAGTTGATTTTCAGTTATTTCGGTTCGAGTATATAATTTTCTATTTAGACCTCGTCTTAATCCGAGTTACGGTTTAGGATTTATGGCCTTCCGAAAGTCATTACACCCTATTAACGTTGTGCTGAAATTTCTGACCAACTCGCACTTAAACCGTCGCCACAGTCAAACGAAGACGAGTTTGGTTCTGGAAATTGGTCAGCAACTAGGGGACTCATATACGGAGCCATATCCACTGATTACTCATCTTTTAGATTTTCGTAGAGGTCGTAACAGCTGACCGAAGTCAGCCTATTGTTTCGATCTCTATTATTGTCAAACTTACTTAGATTTTATGATGATGAACGATGATGATGGTGACACTTAAACTTATTTTATGCACTATTAGAACTTATAAAGACAACCTACTGACCTAGTAACCTTTGATTTAGGTTGACGACCTTTCGGACCGACTTACTACTTGCATACTTTCATTACCGACTTTACCGCTTTTATCACTGTGAGTTATAGCTTCCCTTTTTACTTATATTATTTTTGGGATTGAGAATACATGCGCTTTTTATGTTTTACTTACTTGACACGAGTACTTAAACTTCACATATGTGTGGGTTATACAACGGCATAAAGATTCCTCTTAGCACGGTAACGTTTAACTATTGGTTATTGAACCGGTAGACGCGAATATTAGATATGGATCCATAGGGTTTGACATCCCCACTCGGGCTAGTCGCGCTAGCATTTAATGGGTGTTTAATACTTCGAGGACATATGCACTCGCCAGGTGTACTTTTAGGGGGTGATATTTATATTTACGTTAAGTCTAGTTACCATGTGCCCACGGTTATACATATGCTTTTCATACTGTTTTGAAACATTGAAATCTCGTGGTCAATCTTATATTACTGTTACAATTTAAACTATAGCTCACCAACATTTTGTTGACGTTTTTAAGCATGTTTTCTCAGGTGCTTAGAGGTTTGTTGCTTCCGCTGTTAGACTTGCTGTCATGCTGTTTAGACTTGCTGTTAAGGACCTGTTGTATTAGATAACCACTGCATAACTTAGAGATGTCTCAATCATGAAACTTTTAATTTGCATTCGCAACTTATGTTATTTGAATAATGGCTTTGTAATGACCTCTGTGTCACGTTATCTTTTGTAAAACGCTATGTCTTTTTATGAATGCAAACTGGTTTTCAAGCAGCATGTAGTATTCAACCGTGTAAAGATCCTGTTGTTGACGAATCGTACACGATGGTTTTGTACGGGGCATCACATTTGGTATCAGAGCATTGGTTGTAGGGAATTAGGTTGCATTAGTGAGTCTAGACCGACTCGAGTAGGATTCTCTAATAGGACTAATCTACAACTTGCTAGTTTACTTGTTTCTGCGGAACTTACTGCATGCTACTGATTACTTTTACTGCTATGTGATATTACTGCATGCTATTGCTTATCTTTACTGCCATGCAAACTTGCTGTATGCTTATTTCCGCTATTGCATGATTACTATCTGCTTTCACATGTTATTTCTGTTTAGCGTTGTTATTATTGCCATGCTGTATACTGTTTTAGACAACCTAGGTTGCTGTAGTGCCTAATACGTGCTTGCTTTATGACTTGCTGACACGAAAAAAGTTATTTTTCCTTGTTCAGATGTCAGATATCCCGCCCGTTGTCATTTTGGAGAGCGACTCAGACTCACCCTCTGTGACAACCCGGAAATTTCCAACCAAATTTACACTTTAATCTTTATATGTTTCTGACACGATAAGCAATATTTGTTAAGTTAAATTTCAAGAATTTTAAACTATGTTCATACATTCATTCAACCTCGACCAAGTTCCAACGATTCACGAACCATTAAACGAATATGATTATATATGTATATGTGTATATATGTTATAACTTGAAACGTAAACAAAATATTAGATTAAATACTTTATATGATTGTATCTGTTTCAAAATGTTTATCAATGGAATTAGAAGATAAGATCAAATGATTGAATTATCAGATATATTGAATTATGATTACAAGTCTCTGTTGAAAGGCCCACGTTGATTTGAGAAATCTTTCTATTTTAACAATATTCGGAAAATGGTAAAGTGATTTATAAATAAGAACAAATTGTCAATCATTGAGAACTAGACAAAGGATAGTGGAAGATTGAATCTCATAAAGACTCGATTGATCTATTTAGTTTCAAACGTACAAAAACGTTTTCAGTTTAAAAAGAACTTTATTATTAAAACATATATAACTTTTATAAATATCTAGAACCACTTTTGACAACTCATTACTTAACTAGTATGATAAAGATAACGATATTTATATTTTATTTTATTAAATATATATAATGATTTAAATTAATATTATATATATTTATACGCGTATTATACGTACATAGTTTTATACTTTTACTATACTTAAACTTTCCCTTTACTTTATTTTTACTTTACTTTAACTTTAATAATTCACTTTAATAATTCATACTTTAATAATTCACTTTAATAATTCATACTTTAATAAGTCATACTTTAATAATTCACTTTAATAATTCATACTTTAATAATTCACTTTAATAATTCATACTTTAATAATTCACTTTAATAATTCATACTTTAATAATTCACTTTAATAATTCAAAAATCTATTATAAATAGAATTCAATAGGTTTCATTATTTCATAGAAACTTGAAAATATTTTTCTCTAAACTCTCTCAATCGATTTACATATATATATTTACTCCGTATTATTTCAAGATATTATTAGTATACATAAAATATTACGACGGAGTGCTGTCCGAGTGATTTCGAAATTGTTTTTCGAGTAGGATAGGATTAAGGAAATTATGGGTTATAGCTATGGAGGTGATTGAGTATGGTTCACGGGTATGCTCGTGAGGTCAATATAGTGTTTATCATTTCCGTTGCGTCTACGTACCTTTCCTGCAATATTGAATCTCAATATTGATACGTGAGTACTCATAATTTAACTTTTACATACTAATAGTGTATCCCTGACTAGTGCTCGAGTATTTAGGATTATGCATGCTTGTACTTTTGATATTGCCCTTAGACAGGTTAGGTTGAATCTTGAATTAGTTACACTTGCGGTTGAGATAAGGTATAAGATATGCATGTCCTTGGAAAGCTAGCGAAAAATTAAGAACTTTTCCTTTAGATATTGAATGGTTTCGATGAACGGATTAGAAGTTCTAATCAATTGAATTTTCGATATTTTTATTAAAAATGATTATTATTATTATTGTCATTTTTATCGTCGTTCTAGTTTTATCTTATTATTATCATTATTATTATCTTTATCAATAAAAGGGATTTATCATTAAAAATTGTTTTTTTTTTACTATCGTTATTATCGTTAAAGTTATAATTAGTATTATTATTATTATCCAATTATTATTATTATTATTGGTATTATTATTATTATTATTATCATTATTAATATATATATCATTATTTAAAAATAGTCATTGTTATTGTTATTATTATTATTACTATATTATCATTAAGATAATTATTAGTATTATCGTTAATAATGTTATAATAACTATCATTATTAATATTAGTGTAATTAAAACAAATATTTGTAACACCTAATTATTTTGATTACTATTATTATCATTATTATCAACACGATATAAAAGACGATTACAAGCTATTAAACGAAACGATTAGGAAATAATGGGTAAGAGTTTCATGATGAAATTAAAATATTATAAGATATTTATTTAGATAAAATTATCGTTCTTATTATTTTTATCATTACTATTATTATTAAAAGTATCGTTAGTATTAAAACTATCATTTTAACAAAAATTATCATTTTAATAGAAATGTCATTGTTACTATAAAATATCAGTATTATTATTATTTTAAATAGAATTATTATTTTAAAGATAATATTAAAAATTATCGTAAATATTGAAGTTATCATAATTAGAATTATCGTTTTATCATAATGTCATCTTAGTAATTATAAATATTGATATTTTTATAATAATAATTATTATTACAAAATAATACAACTTTTACTTACTATCATTATAGATATTATTTTATCAAATAAATATGTGATACAAACATATTTTACTTCGTGTAATAACTTACTTTAATAATACCTATCATATTATCTTTATGATATTAAATGAACCCTATAAATTTTATTACTTAAATATATATAAAAGTATATTTTATTATATAAATTTAATATAAAATTTTATTTATTAATAAGTAGATTATATTATTTACTCTAATAAGTCTTTTAAAAATATTTAAAAATATAAAACGACGATATTTAAACTATATATTAATCATGTATAGATTTTTGGAAATTATTTTGAGTCAAATTTACTTTTGTTGACTTTTGCATATTAGTCTCGAGCATTAGGATTGTGGTACACTAAGACTTGACCTAATTTGTTAGACAAATATTGACCAACACATAAATATATATAATTAATTTAGGTTCGTGAATCCGAGGCCAACCTTGCACTTGCTCAATGACATTATATGTATTTTTACTACGAAATACAGTATGGTGAGTTTCATTTGCCTTTTTACCCTTTATATTTTTGGGACTGAGAATACATGCGCTTTTATAAATGTTTGACGAAATAGACACAAGTAATTGAAACTACATTCTATGGTTGAATTATCAAAATCGAATATGCCCCTTTTTATTAAGTCTGGTAATCTAAGAATTAGGGAACAGACACCCTAATTGACGCGAATCCTAAAGATAGATCTATTGGGCCTAACAAACCCCATCCAAAGTACCGGATGCTTTAGTACTTCGTAATTTATATCATGTCCGAAGGAGGATCCCGGAATGATAGGGGATATTCTTATATGTATCTAGTTAATGTCGGTTACCAGGTGTTCACCATATGAATGATTATTTTTGTCTCTATGCATGGGACGTATATTTATGAGAACTGGAAATGAAATTCTTGTGGTCTATTAAAATGATGGAAATAAATGATTATGATAAACTAATGAACTCACCAACCTTTTGGTTGACACTTTAAAGCATGTTTATTCTCAGGTGTTAAAGAAATCTTCCGCTGTGCATTTGCTCATTTTAAAGATATTACTTGGAGTCTTTCATAGCATATTTCGAAGAACGTTGCATTCGAGTCATTGAGTTCATCAAAGATTATTATTAAATCAATTTATAGTTGGATAGTGGATATTATGAAATGGTATGCATGCCTGTCAATTTTTGATGTAAAGAAAGATTGTCTTTTAAAAATGAATGCAATGTTTGTAAAATGTATCATATAGAGGTCAAATACCTCGCAATGTAATCAACTATTGTGAATCGTTTATAATGTATATGAACGGGTCCTTTCACCCTCCACCTCGCCTGCCATTGTTGCCGATTCACAGATCCCGTCGTTGACACACTCCAGTGACTCTGGCGCTTCGTCCTCTGGAGCCAGTGGCCATGCACCCGACCCAATGATCACCTCAGACGGACACGAGGATCCACCAGAGATTCTAGCTCCACTCATCCTAGTACCTCTGGAGCCACAGCCGCATCTTGGTGGTGCTGTGATTCCCGGGGAATACGGGGACGTTCCGTTCCGTAATGATCATAACCATTGGTACCGACGCCTTCCTGATGGACGTGTCATACCGATCCCACCTTTTAGATACCGGATTATGACTACCGGCCGCCGAGCGCCGCCACCTCTAGCTATTTTCAATGACTCATCATCCGACGACTCATCCTCTGACGTTTCCAGTGACGATGATTCCGATGAGGACCCTGAAGAGGCACCCGTGCAGCCACCCTCTACCCCGCCGAAGAAGCGGTATCGTTTCGATGGTACCGTAATTCCAGGGGTTAACGGAGGTAGGTCGTTCGTTAGCGCACATGGACTGAGGACTAGGGTCACCGCCCGCAAGCGGGTTGTGTCGTATCCTGTCGATCCATTCGTGCGTAAGGCTTACCGTTGCACACCATCTACTTCTGGCGCTGGACCATCTGCACCACCTGCACCATATGTACCAACTGCACCGCCTGCCCTTCCATCTCCCTCTGTTGAGGAACTGACGAGGGAAGTGGAGATCCTCCATGCTCGGGTAACTGAGCTCGAGGACCAGATGTCCCACGTAATGGACATCCTTTACCCACCGTCACCATAGGACATTGTAGTAGATTTAATTATGTAATCTCGTTGTAGTTTCATGTTTTACTCATGTACTGTACGAACCTATGCGGATGTATGCAACTTATTATTAATGAATGGAACTTAGTGTTGTTTACTTTTGCACGGTGTTCTATATTACGTTACTGTATGGTGATTTTGTGGTATCTATATCTGGTTGCATTGCTTAGTTAACATGTGTTGCGTTGGTTCCATGTTGGTTGCCTTATACTATATTACTATTTATTAAATGTTTGATTTTGACTTAAGTCAAAATTTCTGATTAGTAGAGAAATGGCAAACGGAAGAGCAGCATCCACAGCAGCCCAAATTGAGGAAATGATTGCGGAAAGAGTAGCCACAGCTATTATGGAAATCAACCCACAAGCTCCACCAGTTAACCAGCCCATTCGTGTCGGGTGTACATATAAAGAGTTTCAAAGCTGCAAGCCCCACAACTTTAGTGCTACCGAGGGGCCGGTTGGATTGACTAGATGGTTTGAGAAACTAGAAGCCGTGTTCCATGTGAGCAACTGCTCAGAGACGAACAAAACCAAGTATGCCTCCTGTACGCTGTCGGACGGCGCCCTAACCTGGTGGAACACACTGGCTCAAGCTAAGGGTATTGACGAGGCTTATGCCACTCCGTGGGAAGAATTTAAGGGAGCCCTGATCAAAGAGTACTGCCCCAGAGCAGAGATACAGAAAATGGAGGCTGAGTTCTGGGAGTTGAAGGTTGTGGGAAACGATCTTGATGGTTACAACCGTAGGTATCTGGAATTAGCGCTGATGTGTCCCACGATGGTTACCCCGGAATTTAAGAGAATGGAGCGATACTTATGGGGACTTCCCAAGTCCATTCAAGGAAATGTTACCTCTTCTAATCCACCCAATGTCCCGGCAGCTATGCGCATGGCGCAAACCCTTATGAACCAAATTATCAGCAAGGAATCGGAAAAGGCAAAATCTAAATCGGGAGCCAGTGGTGAGAAGCGTAAGTGGGACTACAACAAGGGGAGAGTCTATGATCAAACCCCCGCTAAGAGGCATAACGACGGAAGGAACCCCAACCTGACCCCTAGTTCGAACCCCAACTACAAGGGTAGTCTATCGCAGTGCAAGAGGTGCTACAAGCACCATACCGGGTACTGTAACGTGGTCTGTGAAAAGTGCAAAAGGACCGGGCATATTGGCAAAGACTGCAAGATTCCCATCCCAGCTGTGAGGACCAACCCCAATGGACCAAGAAAGTGTTATGAGTGTGGACAACAAGGCCATTTCAGGAATGAGTGTCCCAATAAGCGAAAGGACGGCGGACCCCCGCGTGGAAGAGCTTTCAATTTAAACGCAAGGGATGCCCGTGAGAACCCCGACTTGGTTACAGGTATATTCACTATCAACAATCTATTAGCTTCTGTCCTATTTGATATTGGTGCTGATAGGAGCTATGTTTGTAGACATTTTTTCTCTAAGATAGATTGGTCGTTAGTTCCTTTAAAGGAAAGTGTGCTTGTTGAGGTAGCTAATGGAAAACTTGAGAAAGTTGACCAAATTGGCCGAGGAGCTATTATCAACATAGTTGGTGTGGATTTCGAGATCGACTTGATACCCATCAAATTGGGGAGCTTTGATGTGATTGTCGGCATGGACTGGTTGACCAAAGTGAGGGCCGACATTATCTGTGGAGATAAAGCTCTTCGTATACCACAAGGAGATGGTAAGCCACTGATTATTTACGGAGAGAGATGTAGTTTGAAGCTGAACCTCATTAGTTGTATGAAAGCGCAGAAGATCATGAAGAAAGGACGTCTTGCTGTTTTAGCACACGTGAAGGCTTTGGAAACAGAAGAGAAGAGCGTGAATGATGTGTAAATCGTGAATGAATTCCCCGACGTCTTTCCGAAAGAACTGCCTGGATTACCGCCACCGTGAGCCGTGGAGTTCCAGATCGATCTAGTGCCGGGAGCTGCACCCGTAGCTCGCGCACCTTATCGACTAGCACCTTCCGAACTACAAGAGTTGCAGAGTCAATTACAGGAATTGCTCGACCGAGGGTTTATCCAACCGAGCTCGTCGCCTTGGGGCGCACCTATTTTATTCGTGAAGAAGAAGGACGGATCTTTCCACATGTGTATCGACTACCGCGAACTCAACAAATTGACGATCAAGAACCGATATCCTCTTCCCCGAATTGACGATCTTTTTGATCAGCTGCAGGGATCAAGCGTTTACTCTAAGATCAATTTGCGATCCGGTTATCACCAGTTGAGGGTGAAGGAGAGTGATGTGATGAAGACTGTGTTCAGAACCCGTTATGGTCATTATGAGTTTCTAGTGATGCCATTTGGTTTAACCAACGCACCCGCTGTATTCATGGACCTCATGAATCGTGTATGCAAGCCATACCTGGATAAGTTCGTTATCGTCTTCATAGATGATATCCTCATCTACTCCAAGAGTGAAGAAGAACATGAGCAACATCTCCGACTAGTACTTGAACTCTTGAGACAAGATCAACTTTATGCCAAATTCTCCAAATGTGAATTTTGGTTGAAGGAAGTCCAATTTATGGGTCATATTGTGAGTGATCAAGGTATCAAAGTTGATCCCACGAAGATCGAGGCTATCAGCAAGTGGGAGACACCCACTACTCCAACTCACATCCGCCAATTTCTAGGCCTTGCCGGTTATTATCGGAGATTTATTGAAGGTTTTTCGTTGATTGCGCGTCCTTTGACCGCACTGACTCACAAAGGGAAGAAGTTCGTTTGGGAGAATGAACAAGAATCAACATTTCAAACCCTGAAGTAGAAGTTAACCACCGCACCTATCTTGTCGCTTCCTGAAGGCAGTGACGACTTCATTGTGTACTGCGATGCTTCGAAAGATGGTTTTGGTTGCGTATTGATGCAAAGAACGAAGGTCATTGCTTATGCTTCTCAACAACTGAAGATACACGAGTAAAACTACACTACCCATGATCTCTAACTTAGAGCCGTTGTCTTCACTTTAAATTTGTGGAGACACTATCTTTATGGGACAAAGAGTACCATATTCACCGATCACAAAAGCCTCCAGCACATCTTTGATCATAAGCAGCTGAATATGAGACAACGTCGATGGATTGAGACGCTGAACGACTATGATTGTGAACTCCGTTACCATCCTGGCAAAGCCAATGTTGTAGCCGATGCCTTGAGCTGAAAGGAGAGAATGGTACCGCTTCGCGTCCGTGCCTTGAACATCACCATTCATTTGAACCTCAACAGCCAGATCCGAGTAGCCCAAGAAGAGGCACTCAAAGAGGAGAACATATCACGTGAATACTTGAACATTCTCGTCACTAAATTCGAGGTTAAGTGCAACATCCCGTTTTTCCCGTACATATCGAAAGGTACATACTTAATCATTTGTACGTATGTAACTCGTTGTTTATGCGTAATTGTGTAGATATATATTAATCAATTGTGTGTATATATATATATATATATATATATATATATACTTGTTAATGTGTGCGTAAATAAGTCTTAAAGGAGCTTCGGATAGTGTTAAGTCTTGTTAGACTTAGATATGAGAGTTAGACGTGTATTGAAGACTTAGATATGAGAGTTGTGTAAAACGATTTTTTGTGTGTTTAAGATGGTCGAGCTAACCAGATCGTGCCTTAAGCCGCGCCGCGACAAATGGGTCCGCGCCGCGGCAAAGCAAGCAAACCAGAATCAGAAGTTGAGTTAAGAGTGGTGGTTTTTCCTTTGTAACGTCGCGCCGCGATATTTAGCGCCGCGTCACGGCAATTCTGCAGTTCTGATTCCGGTTTTAGCTTAAATTAAATGACTTTGAGGGACAAAATGGTAATTTGACATGTAAATCTGGTGGGAGCATTAACTCTCCACCACACATCCATTTATTTCATTTTCATTTCCATTTTCTTTCCTATTTCTCTCCCAAAACACAAAACCCACCTAGCTTGATCTTGAGATTTGAAGTTGGAGATTTGTGAATCAAACCTAGGAGCGAGATTTAAAGTTGTTCCTTGTGTCTGTAGCTATGCGTTGATAGTCTCGGTAAGTTCTAACTCTAAGTTTGAGTTTTTATTAGTTAATGACTAGGGTTTTGGGTACTAGTGATTTGTATGACCCATTTGAGGGTAAAATGGGTGAGTTTGGGTTATGTTGTTGTAATTAAACCCTAATAGCCATAATCTAGGGTTTTGGCCTTGTGATTTGAGGTTGTAAGTGTCAATTGGTGTTGGTAGCCACTAATGCACTTTAAGAATTATGAAAGAGGTGTTAATGGGCGAGTTTGACTTGATTGTGAGTTTAAGTGTTATAAAATGGGTCAAAATGTACTAGTTGACCTAATTAGTTGAAATGGGTATGGATTACCTTAAGTTTTGTGTTAATTGAAGTTAATAGACTTTAATTCACTAGTCTTAGTGATTAAAGTCGAGTCTTGGCTATTTATGGACGGTTGAGTGTAGTCGAGTCATTTAATGCAAATTGGGTCATTAAATGCTCAAGTGGGAGTATTGTGGTAAATCCCACTAGTTGTGAAATTGAATGTGCACTTAATGATTTAGGTACATTGCGTTGAAGCTCGGAATTGCTAAATCATCCTTGTGACAAGGTGAGTGGAATAATTATATGTGTATGTATATAATTTATTTACTTGTGGGGTGTGGGTTTAAAGTTCGTTGTTGACGATACCATACACTAGAGTATATTGTGTTGTGATGAGGGTTTAAAGTTCGTTGTTGACGATACCTCACGTATGGAATTAAAGTTCGATGTTGACGATGCCATACGACTATTGTAGTGAGTTGATGAGGGTTTAAAGTTCGATGTTGACGATACCTCATATGTGGGTTTAAAGTTCGGTGTTGACGATACCACATTAATGTAGGCGAATGGGGTTTAAGTTCGATGTTGACGATACCATTCGTTGGACTAGCCTTGAGATCTTGAGTACTATGGATGTTGTGAACATCATCGTTATACTTGTATTTTAGCATAATGTGTTGTTGTGATATATGCTATTGTTATACTAGCCTTGCTATCGTGGTACTTAGCGTTATACTTGTGAAATGTATGCTAAGTATGTAACTAGTATGTATGCGGATTTGGTAAGTGTTTGCAAGTAAGTAGGTTATATGTATGTATGTATAATTGTTGCACTCACTAAGCATTGCTTACCCTCTCGTTGTTTACCATTTTATAGGTTCCGGCTTGGACAAGGGTAAAGGCATACGGTTGGATTAGTTGTCTCTCGTTTGTGTTGACAGGGGATGCTTTTGGGATATCTTTTGAAGTGGCCGAACGTTTTGGGTAGTTTAGCCCCAAACCATGCTCGAGTATCGTTTGGGTTATAAATTATCATTTGTTGTTGGTCAAACTTGTATCACATTCGTTAATGGCCTTTGTGCCTTTTTGTAGACATTAAACTCGTAGTGTGATTTGACGAATCGTGTGGAATGGGTTACATATTTAATTGGCGCGTAAATGTGTATTATATTTAAAAAAAATTTATCATACAGAGTACGGGTTGGGTTGTTTCAAGTGGTATCAGAGCATGGTCTAAGGGATTTAGGCGACTTGAGATAGGTGCCTAGACTTGGACTTTATTGTGTGAGCGCTTTATGCGGGACTTGTAGGACTTTGGGTCTAATCGGGAATTGTTAGTGCCTTGGTTTATATGAACTAACCTTGTGCTAATTGTTTTGTATTGTGTTTAGCAATCATCAAGCAAGACGGGCGTTGTACTAGCGAGTTAATGCGACTTGCTCGCGTAACAACGATTAGCTACCGTTGTTACGAGTGCAAATCATGTCAAACGAGTAATGTACGATGATTGTTGAGCAAGATGGGGTAGTGTGGTACGCATGTATATACTCACGTGTTATGCTTTTCGTTCATGGTTTGACCCTTTCCGTTTTATAGAATGAAGATGAGAAACGGACCCGATCATGATAACGGAAGTACAAGCGAGGACGTCGAGTTTTCGGCTAAGGTTGAGGCCGTCTTTAAAAAGTTAAAAGCGGATTTTCTTACGGACGTCCGAAAGGTCTTCCAAGATTCGGTCGATGGGCAAGTGACCGATTTGATAAATGAACGAATGAAGGCCACTATCGAAGAGGCCCTTGATGCTAGAAACATTTATCCTCACGGTGATGGAGGTGAAGGAAGGCGGGACTTTCACTAAAAAAACTTCAAGGATACTCAACCTCCGATGTTTAATGGTGTGAGGGATCCATTGAAAAGCACTTGTTGGATTTCCGATATCGAGGGAGCTTTCCGTACCGCGGAATGTCCTCCCGAGAAGAAGACGAGGTATGGGTCTAGCATGTTATGTGAGGAAGGCAAGTTGTGGTGGGACGATAAAATCAATTTATACGGTGAAGAGCAATGCATGAGCTTGACATGGGAGGAGTTTAAGAAGGAATTCTTCCAAGAATACCGAACTTCTTCCGACCTTGATAGAATCCGGGACGAGTTGCATCATTTGCAATAAGGTTCGATGGACTTGGTTACTCTCAAGTCTACCTTTTTGGCAAAGACTCGCTTTTGCCCGGAATATGTTGGCGACGATCACAAGCTAATGAAAGATTTCTACCGTACTTTGAACGACGAGTTCAAGGGTAAGATTAGTCGGGGAATGGCTAAGACTTTTGAAGAGCTATACGAGTTGGCTCGGGGTTTTGAGCCGGAGGTTCCAAGAAAAAGCGATTTCACTTTTTCAAAAAGAAAGTTTGAAGGTTCGAGTTATTCGAACTTGTCAAATAAAAAGAACAAGAACAAAAAGGGTTCCGAAAGTGTCAATAGTGTGAAGAAGGGCGCTACCGGTGGTTTTGGGAACTTTGTCCCTACTTGCTACAATTGTGGGGTACGTGGACATATGGCTCGAGATTGTCCGAAGCCAAATTCAACAAACAAGCTCACTTGTTTTAATTGCAACAAAGAAGGACACCGAAAGTCAGAGTGTCCCGATTTGAACAACGATAATGTTAAAAGGCAAGAGAAGGCGGCGGGTACGGCTCGAGGTTGAAACTATTTGATGACCAATGATGAAGCCAAACAATCGAACGAAGTTGTCTCAGGTACTTTCTTGGTTAATTCTAATCCGGCAAGGATTCTTTTTGATAGCGGTGCAAATTTGTCGTTTGTGTCTCCAAAATTTGTGCCTAAACTTGATAGGCCGTTAGCTAAGTTAAGTCGTCCGGTAGAAGTTGAAATAGAGGACGGCAAGACGGTGCTAGTGGTTGATGTGTGTAGGAATTGTGATGTCGTTTTTGGTACCGAAAACTTTAAAATTGATCTCATCCCTATGACTTTGGGCGATTTTGATATCGTTGTTGGTATGGATTGGCTCGATCAAAATAGAGCCGATATTGCATGCCATGAAAAGTTTATACGTGTGAAGACCCTAAGTGGGGGAGAGTTGATTATTAATGGCGATAGACGAAGAAGACTTGTGCCGATATGTTCTTTTGCACGGGCACATCGTTTTCTTATTAGTGGTGGCATAGCTTTTCTTGCCCATGTTGTTGTTACTCGTGATGAGCCACCACCTATTCGTGAAATTCCGGTGGTTAGTGAATTCGAAGACGTTTTTCCAGACGAGTTACCGGGTGTTCCGGCGGAAAGACAAGTTGAATTTCGCATTGAGTTGGTTCCGGGAGCTACTCCCATTGCTAAAACTCCTTATCGTTTAGCACAGACGGAAATGCAAGAGTTGTTAAATCAAACCCAAGAGTTGCTTGAGAAGGGTTTTATTTGACCGAGTGCTTCGCCGTGGGGCGCTCCGGTTTTATTCGTGAAAAAGAAGGATGGTAGTATGCGGATGTGCATCGACTACATGGAGTTGAATAAAGTGACAATCAAGAATCGTTATCCATTGCCTAGGATCGACGATTTGTTTGATCAACTCCAAGGTGCGACGTATTTCTCTAAGATCGACCTACGGTTCGGCTATCACCAAATGCAGGTCCGTGAGGAAGACATAGAGAAAACGGCTTTTCGAACGCGTTATGGGCATTTTGAGTTTGTAGTTATGCCTTTTGGTCTTACGAATGCACCGACGGCATTCATGGATCTTATGAACCGAGTGTGCCAACCCATGTTGGACAAGTCGGTGATTGTGTTCATTGACGACATACTAGTCTACTCGAAAAGTATGAACGAGCATGAACGTCATTTGCGTGATGTATTGAAGATATTACGAAAGGAGAAGTTGTATGCTAAGTTCTCGGAATGTGAATTTTGGCTAAGGGAGGTTCAATTCCTTGGCCACATTGTGAACAAAGACGGTATCCAAGTAGATCCGGGGAAGATAGAGACGGTGAAAAGTTGGAGACAACCGACTACGCCTACGGAGGTCCGAAGTTTTCTCGGATTGGCCGGTTATTATCGTCGGTTTATCCAAGACTTTTCTAAGATCGCCTCTTCATTGACGAAATTGACGAGGAAGAACGTGAGGTTTGTGTGGGAGAACGAGCAAGAAATTGCTTTTCAATTGTTAAAAGAGAAGTTATGTCAAGCTCCGGTGTTGGTTTTGCCGGAAGGGGTGGAAGACATGACGGTTTATTGTGATGCCTCGTTAAATGGACTCGGGTGTGTTCTAATACAAAGAGGTAAAGTCATCGCTTATGCCTCTCGACAATTAAAGGAACACGAGACGAGATATCCGACTCATGGTCTTAAGTTGGCGGCGGTTGCGCATGCGTTAAAAATTTGGCGCCATTACTTGTATGGTGTCAAGTGTACGATTTATTCGGATCATAAGAGTTTGAAACACCTCTTTAATCAACGAGATTTGAATTATCGTCAACGTAGGTGGATGGATGTGGTGAAAGATTATGATTGTGAAATACTTTATCATCCGGGCAAGGCGAATGTGGTCGCGGATGCGTTAAATCGAAAGAGTCATCACCCGACGTTACGATTGGGATTGTTACGTATGATTATTACTAACGATTTTCTTGAAAAACTTGGTGTGATTCAAATAGAGGCTTACGTTCACAACAAGCATGCGGAGCGAATTGTGGGACAATCGGAGTTCATTACTATGGGCTCGCGGGGTCTGTTGTCTTTTCAAGGAAGAGTGTGGGTGCCTAAGATGGGGGATGATCGATAAGTGCTACTTGATGAAGCACATAAGTCAAAGTATTCCATTCATCCGGGCGCGACGAAAATGTATCTTGATTTAAGGAAAGATTATTGGTGGCCGGGCATGAAACGTGATGTTGTGAAGTATGTTGAGCAATGCATTACGTGTTTGCAAGTTAAAGCCGAGCACCAAAAGCCGTATGGTAAGTTACAACCGTTAGAAATCCCGAAATGGAAATGGGAGCACATTACCATGGATTTCATCACAAAGTTACCTAAAATGGCGAGAACCCAATTTGATTCGATTTGGGTTATAGTAGATCGATTGACGAAGAGTGCTTTGTTTCTTCCCATTAAGGAAGCGATATCGTCGGAGACTTTGGCTAAGTTGTTTATCAAGGAAGTCATCTCACGACACAGTGTTCCTATATTTATTATTTCGGATCGAGATACCCGTTTTACATCTCGGTTTTGGGAAAAGTTTCATGAAGATATGGGTACGCAATTGAAATTGAGCACAGCGTATCATCCTCAAACGGACGGTCAAACCGAACGTACGAATCAAACTTTGGAGGATATGTTACGGGCGTGTATTATCGATTTTGGTGGTAGTTGGGACGAGCACTTACCTTTGGTGGAATTCTCGTACAATAATAGTTATCATACTAGTATTGGGATGCCACCTTATGAGATGCTTTATGGGCGTAGGTGTCGAACCCCGATTTGTTGGGGTGAAGTGGGACAAAAGGAAATTGGGAGTACCGATTTGGTTTTAGAGATGAATAGTAAGATTGATGTGATTCGAGAGCATTTGAAAAAGGCTCAAGATAGGCAAAAGTCGTATGCCGACAAACGTAGACGAACGATCGAATTTCAAGAAGGTGACATGGTTATGCTTAAGGTTTCGCCATGGAAAGGTATTATTCGATTCCGGAAACGAGGAAAGTTAGCTCCTCGGTTTATTGGACCATTTAAGGTTTTAGCTCGTGTTGGTGAAGTCGCGTATCGTTTGGAATTACCCAAAGAGCTTGCGGGGATCCATAATACATTTCATGTTTCCCATCTCCGGAAGTGTCTTGCGGATGATTCGTCTTGGGTGCCATTAGACGAGATTGAGCTAAATAATAAGTTAGAGTATATCGAGGAACCGATTGCCATACTTGATGAGAAGGTCAAAAGGTTGAGACATAAAGAGGTTAGGACTTTTAAAGTTCAATGGCGCCGTAGTAAGGGTTCCGAGTTTACTTGGGAGCCCGAAGAGTTTGTGTTGGTTTATCTCCCTTCTTGTCATGCGGCTTGGATCACGAGGACGCGCTCCGATTCAAGTGGGGGAGAGTTGTAACATCCCGTTTTTCCCGTACATATCGAAAGGTACATACTTAATCATTTGTACGTATGTAACTCGTTGTTTATGCGTAATTATGTATATATATATATATATATATATATATATATATGTATACTTGTTAATGTGTGAGTAAATAAGTCTTAAAGGAGCTTCGGATAGTGTTAATTCTTGTGAGACTTAGATATGAGAGTTAGACGTGTATTGAAGGCTTGAACGAATTAATGTTGTATAAACGATTTTTTTTGTAAGATGGTCGAGCTGACCAGATCGTGCCTTAAGCCGCGCCGCGACAAATGGGTCCGCGCCGCGGCAAAGCAAGCAAACCAGGATCAGAAGTTGAGTTAAGAGTGGTGGTTTTTCCTTTGTAACGTCGCGCCGCGACATTTAGCGCCGCGTCGCGGCAATTCTGCAGTTCTGATTCCGGTTTTAGCTTAAATTAAATGACTTTGAGGGACAAAATGGTAATTTGACATGTAAATCTGGTGGGAGCATTAACTCTCCACCACACATCCATTTATTTCATTTTTATTTCCATTTTCTTTCCTATTTCTCTCCCAAAACACAAAACCCACCTAGCTTGATCTTGAGATTTGAAGTTAGAGATTTGTGAATCAAACCTAGGAGTGAGATTTAAATTTGTTCCTTGTGTCTCTAGCTACGCGTTGATAGTCTCAGTAAGTTCTAACTCTAAGTTTGGGTTTTTATTGGTTAATGACTAGGGTTTTGGGTACTAGTGATTTGTATGACCCATTTGAGGGTAAAATGGGTGAGTTTAGGCTATGTTGTTGTAATTAAACCCTAATAGCCATAATCTTGGGTTTTGGCCTTGTGATTTGAGGTTGTAAGTGTCAATTGGTGTTGTTAGCCACTAATGCACTTTAAGAATTATGAAAGAGGTGTTAATGGGCGAGTTTGACTTGATTGTGAGTTTAAGTGTTATAAAATGGGTCAAAATGTACTAGTTGACCTAATTAGTTGAAATGGGTATGGATTACCTTAAGTTTTGTGTTAATTGAAGTTAATAGACTTTAATTCACTAGTCTTAGTGATTAAAGTCGAGTCTTGGCCATTTATGGGCGGTTGTGTGTAGTCGAGTCATTTAATGCAAATTGGGTCATTAAATGCTCAAGTGGGAGTATTGTGGTAAATCCCACTAGTTGTGAAATTGAATGTGCACTTAATGATTTAGGTACATTGCGTTGAAGCTCGGAAGTGCTAAATCATCCTTGTGACAAGGTGAGTGGAATAATTATATGTGTATGTATATAATTTATTTACTTGTGGGGTGTGGGTTTAAAGTTCGTTGTTGACGATACCATACACTAGAGTATATTGTGTTGTGATGAGGGTTTAAAGTTCGTTGTTGACGATACCTCACGTATAGAATTAAAGTTCGATGTTGACGATGCCATACGACTATTGTAGTGAGTTGATGAGGGTTTAAAGTTCGATGTTGAAAATAACTCATATGTGGGTTTAAAGTTCGGTGTTGACGATACCACATTAATGTAGGCGAAAGGGGTTTAAGTTCGATGTTGACGATACCATTCGTTGGACTAGCCTTGAGATCTTTGTAACACCCTGTTTTCCCGTGCACGTCTAAAGGTACGTACTTAATCAATAGTACGCTTATAACTTACTCGTTATGTGATTAAATGAACTAAAGTGTTAGTTAGGTGTGAGTGCATATATGTATATGTGTGTGTGTGTGTGTGTATATATATATATATATATATATATATATATATATATATATATATATATATATATATATATATATATATATATATATATATATGGGTATATTCGAATGCGTGCGTGTACGTGTATATGAATGTGTCGTGACTGGCGTCAAGTCGTGCGAGACTTAAGGTTGAGGTTTGGAGGTGCATAGGAAGGGTGGAAGTTGTTGTGTTTGTGTTTGAAACCTTGTTTCATGATTCATTGTCGAAGTGACCAGACCTAGGTTAACGCCGCGCCGCGATAAACTGGTCCGCGCCGCGACGAACAAAGCAAATCCAGATCAGAAATTGAGTTAAGAAGGGTAGTTTTTCCTTCTTTATGTCTCTCCGCGACAAATGAGCCGCGCCGCGGCAAGTCTGCAGTTCAGACTCCGAATTCAGCTCAAATTTAATAGGGTTTAGGGGAAAATTGGTCTTTTCGCGTGTAGATCTGGATAGAGTCTTTAGTATCCACCACTTATCTTCATTTCTTATATTCTTTTCCTTTTTCTTTCACATTTTCCTCCCAAAACATAAAACCCACTAAGATTAATCTTGAGATTTGAAGGTGAAGTTTTGTGAATCGATCCTAGAAGCGAGAATTAAAGTTGTTCATCGTATCTCTAGCTACACGTTCATAGTCTTGGTAAGTCTTAACTTTATGATTTGAGTTTTAATTGGTTTATGGCTAGGGTTTGGTTCTTATGGAACTATTGTGACCCATTTGAGGGTTAAATGGGTGGGTCTTGGGTTGGATTGTTGAAAGGAAACCCTAAAAGCTATTATCTAGGGTTTAGTCTTGTGATTTGAGGTTGTAAGTGCTAAATGAGGTTGTAGTCATTAATGCACTTTTAAAATGATGAAAGAGTTGTTGTTGTGTAAGTTTGACTTGATTTGTAAGTCAAAGAGTCAAAAGAGCACTAGTTGACCCAATCGGGTGAAATGGTTATGAAATACACCAAGTTTATGTTAGTTGATGTTATTAAACCCTAATCACTAGCATCTAGTGATTTATGACGAGGCATGGCCATTAATGGGCGGTTTTGGTGTAGTTGAGTCATTTAATACAAACGGGTCATTAAATACTCAAGGGTTGTGGTTGGCATTTAATTCAACTAGTTTGTATGTTAATAAATGCATAATGTAATAGGTACGTTACATTGAAAGGTTGCAAGCACGGTTAGCTTTCACAAGAGACTTGAGGTGAGTGAAATGATTATACATGTGTGTATATAATGTATTTACTTGTACGAGGTTCGATGTGGGTTTTAAGTTCGGGCGATCGATACCACATCGAGTCATTATATGATGTGGGTTTAAAGTTCGGGCGTTCGATACCATGTCATATATGTGTGTGGGTGTGAAGTGTGGGTTTAAAGTTCAGGCGTTCGATACCACATTACACGTGACGGGTGGGTTTAAAGTTCGGGCGATCGATACCACTCCGGGGTTAGTGTTATAATTTGTTGTGCACTAATGGTTGTTGGGAACACCGATGGGAAATCCGAAGTACCATTCCCTTGTACTATTGGTTAACCATGGTTATGTGTTTTAGTGTAGCATATTATATTGTTCGAGTTATATATGCTTTCATTGTGCTAGCTTGTGGTCTTGGGGATTTAGCGTTATGCCTTACGTTGGTACGCCTTTTAAATTGCTAGCGTGTATGAGGTAATTGTGTATGTGATTGCATGTGAGTAGATTATATATGTATATGTATAATTATTGCATTCACTAAGCGTTAGCTTACCCTCTCGTTGTTTATCTTTTTAGATGCAGTCGCAGTTAAGGGCAAGGGGGTTATCGGACATTAGGTGTCCCGTGTTGATGCTATGTTGGTGCTTTTGGAAGTTGGCCTAGTTTTGGGTAGTTTAGTCCCAAACCCTGCTCGGAACGTCGTTTGGTTTATAAACTATCATTTGTAGATGGTCAAACTTGTACTACACTTTATTCGTGGCCCTCGTGCCTTTTGTAAACAATTAACTGTTGTGCGCTTTAAATAGAACTCGTGAAATGGGCTACATATTTAATTGGCGTGCAATTGTGTCGTATAAAAAAAAATTTATCGTATGGATTGCGGGTTGGGGTGTTACAAGTGGTATTAGAGCATGGTCTGAGAGATTTAGGTGACTTGAGATAGGCGCCTAGACTTAGACTTTTGTGTTGTAGAATTATATGCGGGACTTGTAGGACTACGGGTCAGTGCGGGGTTTGATTAGTCCTTTGATGCATAAGTGGACAACTATGCTATGTTATGATGTTACTAATCGTGTGCTATTGTTTTGAACATCGAGCAAGATGGTTGTGATACGTTTGAGCATGGCATGGCATGTGAGCGTAATAGTGAGTCGCGACCACTATTACGGTTGCAAGTCAAGTCAAGCAAGGATGTGCGACAAGTATCGAGCTAGATGTGGTGTGCGTGCGGTCATATGCATAGGTATATATATGTGTATGAAATTGTTGACGATGTCTAATCCATTTTTAACCTTTAGAATGAAGACGAGAAAGGGAACGCATACGAATGACAATGGTGGTCCCTCTCATGTAGAGGAAGATGAGATGACTACCAAGATCGAGACCGCTTTAGAAAACTATGTTTCGGTTTTCTCACGAAGGGTTAAACAAATATTCGAAGAGTCGGTTTCGGAACAAATTGTTGATATGATTCAAGAACGGATGACTAATGCCGTTAAAGAAGAAGTTGAAAGGAGGTTTCCTAGACCTCAAAATGTGGGAGAGTTGGAGTTTAGCTATAAGAACTTCTTGGCGACTAAGCCTCCTCACTTTCACGGTGATCCCGACCCCATGAAGAGTGCGGCTTGGATCTCCGATGTTGAAGGTTGTTTTCGCACGACCGAGTGCCCACCCGAGAAGAAGACTAGACTTGCTACTAGTTTTTTGAGGGGCCATGCTAAAGATTGGCTCGATGGTAAAATTGATATGGTGGGTGATGCGGTCTTTGTGGGGTTGTCTTGGGGCGGAGTTCAAGAAGGAGTTTTTCCTTGAATATCGTACGCAAGCGGATCTTTCCAAATTTCGAAACGAGTTAAGGAACATGCGCCAAGGGTCTTTGGACCTAAACACTCTTAAAACCAACTTTCTCGCTAAGGCGCATTTTTGCCCCGAGTATGTGGGGAATGATCAATTGTTAATGGAAGACTTTCATGCGACCCTTAGAGATGATTTGAAGGGTAAAATTAGTATTGGTCATGTTGAGACCTTTGCTAAGCTTTTGGCGGTGGCAAAGGGGTTTGAAGCGCAAGCTCCGAGTCCGGTTAGTTATGCGCCGAGTAAACGAAAGTTTGAAGCTTCTAATTTTTCGAACAAGAAGAGTAGGGGAGCATCCGTAAGTGTCGGTAGCGTGAAGAGGGGTGTTTCTAGCGGTCACATGGTCACATGTTTCAATTGTGGGCAAAAGGGTCACTACTCCCGTGATTGCCCAAAACCGTCTACTAATACAATCACGTGTTTTAATTGTCAAAAAGAAGGGCACCGAAAGTCGGAGTGTTCCGAAATGATCAAGTTAAAAGAATGGAGAAGGCGACGGGATCGGCTAGGGGACGTAACTATTTGATGACTAATGACGAAGCCAAGCAATCCAATGAAGTCGTTTCAGGTACTTTCATGGTTAACTCTAATCCGGCAAGGATTCTATTTGATAGCGGTGTAAATTTATCGTTTGTGTCTCCAAAATTTGTGCCTAAACTTAATAAACCGTTAGCTAAGTTAAGTCGTCCGGTAGAAGTCAAAATAGCGGATGGCAAGACGGTGCTAGTGGTCGATGTGTGTAAGAATTGTAATGTTGTGTTTGGTTTCGAGAACTTTAATATTGATCTCATTCCGATGACGTTGGGTGATTTTGATATCGTGGTTGGTATGGACTAGCTCGATCATAATAGAGCCGATATTGCGTACCATGAGAAATCTATTCGTGTGAAGACCCCTAGTGGGGGAGAGTTAATTATTCATGGTGATAAACGATGGAGACCGGTGCCGATATGCACTTTTGCACGGGCACGTCGTTTCCTTGATAGTGGCGACATGGCTTTTCTTGCCCATGTTGTTGATACTCGTGATGAGCCACCACCCATTCGTGAAATTCCGGTGGCAAGTGAGTTTGAAGATGTTTTTCCGGATGAGTTGCCGGGTGTTCCGGCGGAAAGACAAGTCGAATTTCGCATTGAGTTGGTTCCGGGAGCTACTCCCATTGCTAAAACTCCGTATCGTTTAGCACCGACGGAAATGCAAGAATTGTTGAATCAAATTCAAGAGTTATTTGAGAAGGGTTTTATTCGACCGAGTGTTTCGCCATGGGGTGCTCCGGTCTTGTTCGTGAAGAAGAAAGATGGTAGTATGCGTATGTGCATCGACTATCGGGAGTTAAATAAAGTGACGATCAAAAATCGTTATCTGTTGCCTAGGATTGACGATTTATTCGACCAACTTCAAGGCGCTACGTACTTCTCTAAAATTGACCTACGGTCCGGCTATCATCAAATGCGGGTCCGTGAGGAAGATATCGAGAAAACGGCCTTTCGTATACGTTATGGGCATTTTGAATTTGTGGTTATGCCTTTTGGTTTTACGAATGCACCGGCGGCATTCATGGATCTTATGAACCGAGTGTGCCAACCTATGTTGGACAAGTCGGTAATCGTGTTCATTGACGATATTCTTGTCTATTCTAAGAGCATGACAGAGCATGAACACCACTTGCGTGAAGTATTAAAGACGTTGAGAAGAGAGAAATTGTATGCTAAATTCTCAAAATGTGAATTTTGGCTAAGGAAGGTTCAATTCCTTAGCCATATTGTGAACAAGAATGGTATTGAAGTGGATCCGGGGAAGATAGAGACGGTAAAGGATTGGGAACAACCGACTATGCCTACGGAAATCCGAAGTTTTCTCGGATTGGCCGGTTATTATCGTCGATTTATCCAAGACTTTTCTAAAATTGCTTCTCCATTGACGAAATTGACGAGGAAGAACGCGAGTTTTAATTGGGAAAACGAGCAAGAAATCGCTTTTCAATTATTGAAAGAGAAATTGTGTCAAGCTCCGGTCTTAGTATTGTCGGAAGGTGTAGATGATATGACGGTCTATTGTGATGCTTCTTTGAATGGGCTCGGGTGTGTTCTAATGCAACGAGGTAAAGTCATCGCTTACGCCTCTCGCCAATTAAAGGAACATGAAAAGAGATACCCGACTCATGATCTCGAATTAGCGGCGGTGGTCCATGCTTTGAAAATTTGGCGCCATTACTTGTATGGTATCAAGTGTACGATTTATTCGGATCACAAGAGTTTGAAACATCTTTTTGATCAACGGGATTTGAATTATCGTCAACGTAGATGGATGGATGTGGTGAAGGATTATGATTGTGAGATACTCTATCATCCGGGCAAAGCGAATGTGGTTGCGGATGCGTTAAGCCGAAAGAGTCACCACCCGGCGTTACGATTGGGATTGTTACGTATGATTATTACTAACGATTTTCTCGAAAAGCTTGGTGAAGTTCAAATAGAGGCTTACGTTCACAACAAGCATGCGGAACGAATCGTGGGGCAATCAGAATCCATTACTATGGGTTCGCGCGGGTTGTTGTCGTTTCAAGAAAGAGTATGGGTGCCAAAGATGGGTGACTTCTGAAAAGTGCTTCTTGATGAAGTGCATAAGTCTAAATATTCTATTCATCCGGGTGCGACAAAGATGTACCTCGATCTGAAGAAAGATTATTGGTGGCCGGGCATGAAACGCGACGTTGTTAAGTATGTGGAGCAATGCGTCACGTGTTTGCAAGTTAAAGCCGAGCACCAAAAGCCGTATGGTAAGTTGCAACCGCTAGAAATCCCGATGTGGAAGTGGGAGCATATTACTATGGATTTTATTACCAAGTTGCCGAAAACGGCAAGAACCCAATTTGACACTATTTGGGTGATTGTTGATAGATTGACGAAGAGTGCGTTGTTTCTTCCTATTAAAGAAGCAATATCGTCGGAGGCACTCGCGAAGATGTTCATTAAAGAGGTGATATCGAGACATGGCATTCCCGCGTCTATTGTTTCGGATCGGGACACGCTTTTCACTTCTCGATTTTGGAAAAAGTTTCATGAAGACATGGGTACGAGGGTGAATATGAGTACGGCGTATCATCCTCAAACAGATGGTCAAACCGAACGTACGAATCAAACATTGGAGGATATGTTACGTGCGTGTATTATTGATTTTGGCGGTAGTTGGGACGAACATTTACCATTGGTGGAATTCTCGTACAATAATAGTTTTCACTCTAGTATTGGAATGCCACCGTATGAGATGTTGTATGGAAGAAGGTGTCGAACCCCGATTTGTTGGGGTGAAGTGGGTCAAAGGGAAGTCGGGAGTACCGACTTGGTATTGGAGACAAATAGCAAAATTGATATGATTCGGGCTCGTTTAAAGGCGGCGCAAGATAGACAAAAGTCTTACGTCGATAAACGTAGGCGACCGATCAAATTTGAAGAAGGCGATATGGTGATGCTTAAGGTTTCGCCATGGAAGAGTATTATTCGGTTTCGAAAACGGGGAAAGTTAGCTCCTCGGTTTATTGGGCCGTATTGGGCCGTTTAAGATTTTAGCTCGTGTTGGTGAAGTTGCTTATCGGTTGGAATTACCCGAAGAGCTTGCGGGGATCCATAATACATTTCATGTTTCCCATCTCTGTAAGTGTCTTGCGGATGATTCTTCGTGGATGCCACTAGATGAGATCGAGTTAAACAACAAGTTGGAGTATGTCGAAGAGCCAATTGCTATACTTGATGAAAAGGTGAAAATGTTGCGTAACAAAGAGGTGAGGACCTTTAAAGTCCAATGGCGTCGTAGTAAAGGTTCCGAGTTTACTTGGGATCCCGAAGAATTTGTGTTGGTTTATCTTCCCTCGTGTCATGCGGCTTGGATCACGAGGACGCGCTCCGATTTAAGTGGGGGAGAGTTGTAACACCCTGTTTTCCCGTGCACGTCTAAATGTACGTACTTAATCAATAGTACGCTTATAACTTACTCGTTATGTGATTAAATGAACTAAAGTGTTAGTTAGGTGTGAGTGCATATATGTATATGTGTATATATATATATATATATATATATATATATATATATATATATATATATATATATATGTGTGTATATATATATATATATATATATATATATATATATATATATATATATATATATATATATATGGGTATATTCGAATGCGTGCGTGTACGTGTATATGAATGTGTCGTGACTGGCGTCAAGTCATGCGAGACTTAAGGTTGAGGTTTGGACGTGCATAGGAAGGGTGGAAGTTGTTGTGTTTGTGTTTGAAACCTTGTTTCATGATTCATTGTCGAAGTGACCAGACCTAGGCTAACGCCGCGCCGCGACAAACTGGTCCGCGCCGCGACGAACAAAGTAAATCCAGATCAGAAATTGAGTTAAGAAGGGTAGTTTTTCCTTCTTTATGTCGCGCCGCGACAAATGAGCCGCGCCGCGGCAAGTCTGCAGTTCAGACTCCGAATTTAGCTCAAATTTAATAGGGTTTAGGGGCAAATTGGTCTTTTCGCGTGTAGATCTGGATAGAGTCTTTAGTATCCACCACTTATCTTCATTTCTTATATTCTTTTCCTTTTTCTTTCACATTTTCCTCCCAAAACATAAAACCCGCTAAGATTAATCTTGAGATTTGAAGGTGAAGTTTTGTGAATCGATCCTAGAAGCGAGAATTAAAGTTGTTCATCGTATCTCTAGCTACACGTTCATAGTCTTGGTAAGTCTTAACTCTATAATTTGAGTTTTAATTGGTTTATGGCTAGGGTTTGGTTCTTATGGAACTAGTGTGACCCATTTGAGGGTTAAATGGGTGGGTCTTGGGTTGGATTGTTGAAAGGAAACCCTAAAAGCTATTATCTAGGGTTTAGTCTTGTGATTTGAGGTTGTAAGTACTAAATGAGGTTGTAGTCATTAATGCACTTTTAAAATGATGAAAGAGTTGTTGTTGTGTAAGTTTGACTTGATTTGTAAGTCAAAGAGTCAAAAGAGCACTAGTTGACCCAATCGGGTGAAATGGTTATGAAATACACCAAGTTTATGTTAGTTGATGTTATTAAACCCTAATCATTAGCATCTAGTGATTTATGACGAGGCATGGCCATTAATGGGCGGTTTTGGTGTAGTTGAGTCATTTAATGCAAACGGGTCATTAAATGCTCAAGGGTTGTGGTTGGCATTTAATTCAACTAGTTTGTATGTTAATAAATGCATAATGTAATAGGTACGTTACATTGAAGGGTTGCAAGCTCGGTTAGCTTTCACAAGAGACTTGAGGTGAGTGAAATGATTATACATGTGTGTATATAATGTATTTACTTGTACGAGGTTCGATGTGGGTTTTAAGTTCGGGCGATCGATACCACATCGAGTCATTATATGATGTGGGTTTAAAGTTCGGGCGTTCGATACCATGTCATATATGTGTGTGGGCGTGAAGTGTGGGTTTAAAGTTCGGGCGTTCGATACCACATTACACGTGACGGGTGGGTTTAAAGTTCGGGCGATCGATACCACTCCGGGGTTAGTGTTATAATTTGTTGTGCACTAATGGTTGTTGGGAACACCGATGGGAAATCCGAAGTACCATTCCCTTGTACTATTGGTTAACCATGGTTATGTGTTTTAGTGTAGCATATTATATTGTTCGAGTTATATATGCTTTCGTTTTGCTAGCTTGTGGTCTTGGGGATTTAGCATTATGCCTTGCGTTGGTACGCCTTTTAAATTGCTAGCGTGTATGAGGTAATTGTGTATGTGATTGCATGTGAGCAGATTATATATGTATATGTATAATTATTGCATTCACTAAGCGTTAGCTTACCCTCTCGTTGTTTATCTTTTTAGATGCAGGCTCAGTTAAGGGTAAGGGGGTTATCGGACATTAGGTGTCCCGTGTTGATGCTATGTTGGTGCTTTTGGAAGTTGGCCTAGTTTTAGGTAGTTTAGTCCCAAACCATGCTCGGAACGTCGTTTGGTTTATAAACTATCATTTGTAGATGGTCAAACTTGTACTACACTTTATTCGTGGCCCTCGTGCCTTTTGTAAACAATTAACTGTTGTGCGCTTTAAATAGAACTCGTGAAATGGGCTACATATTTAATTGGCGTGCAATTGTGTCGTATAAAAAAAAATTATCGTATGGATTGCGGGTTGGGGTGTTACAATCTTGAGTACTATGGATGTTGTGAACATCATCGTTATACTTGTATTTTAGCATAATGTGTTGTTGTGATATATGCTATTGTTATACTAGCCTTGCTATCGTGGTACTTAGCGTTATACTTGTGAAATGTATGCTAAGTATGTAACTAGTATGTATGCGAATTTGGTAAGTGTTTGCAAGTAAGTAGATTATATATATGTATGTATAATTGTTGCAATCACTAAGCATTGCTTACCCTCTCGTTGTTTACCATTTTATAGGTTCCGGCTTGGACAAGGGTAAGGGCATACGGTTGGATTAGTTGTCTCTCGTTTGTGTTGACAGGGGATGCTTTTGGGATAGCTTTTGAAGTGGCCGAACGTTTTGGGTAGTTTAGCCCCAAACCATGCTCGAGTGTCGTTTGGGTTATAAACTATCATTTGTTGTTGGTCAAACTTGTATCACATTCGTTAATGGCCTTTGTGCCTTTTTGTAGACATTAAACTCGTAGTGTGATTTGACGAATCGTGTGGAATGGGTTACATATTTAATTGGCGCGTAAATGTGTATTATATTTTAAAAAAAATTTATCATACGGAGTACGGGTTGGGTTGTTTCGTTAAGGAGTCTGGACTCCGATGTTATGCCGGAAGAATTTGGGTACCTCGTTATGGAGATTTACGAAGCCTTATACTTGATGAAGCCCACAAGTCGAGATATTCGATTCATCCAGGAGCCGGCAAAATGTACCACGATCTTAAGGAACAGTATTGGTGGCCAAATCTTAAGAAGGATGTTGCAACTTATGTTGGGAGGTGTTTGACTTGCTCAAAGGTTAAGGCTGAACATCAGAGGCCATCTGGATTACTTCAACAACCGGAAATCCTACAATAGAAATGGGAAGCAATTACGATGGACTTCATCACGAAGCTACCAAAGACGGTGGGCGGATACGATACAATCTGGGTTATCGTTGACCGTCTTACCAAATCTGCTCATTTCCTAGCGATGAAGGAAACAGATACGATGGAGAGGCTTGCTCAACTGTACATAAAGGAGGTTGTATCTCGTCATGGTGTGCCTCTATCAATTATCTCAGATCGCGATCCCCGTTTTGCTTCCAGATTATGGCGTTCTTTGCAAGAAGCCTTGGGAACTCGTCTCGACATGAGCACTGCATATCACCCGCAGACCGACGGTTAGAGCGAACGAACGATTCAGACTTTAGAGGACATGTTGCGTGCCTGTGTTATTGACTTCGGAAAGTCTAGGGAAAGGCATTTGCCGTTAGCTGAATTCTCTTACAACAACAGTTATCACTCGAGTATTAATGCCGCACCTTTTAAAGAGTTGTATGGCCGCAAGTGCCGTTCTCCTATTTGTTGGGTCGAGTTAGGCAAAGTGCAAATCACCGGACCCGAGATAGTAAATGAAACGACGGAGAAGATTGCCCAGATTCAAGCGAGACTTAAGACGGCCCGTGATCGCCAAAAGAGTTGTGCTGATCTTAAATGTAAAGACTTCAAATTCAACGTGGGTGACCGTGTGATGTTGAAAGTCGCACCTTGGAAAGGTGTAATCCGCTTTGGAAAGCGTGGAAAGTTAAACCCATGATACATTGGTCCTTTCGAAATTTTGGAACGTGTTGGACCCGTAGCTTACCGTCTGGATCTTCCAACTTAATTGAGAGTAGTTCATCCTACCTTCCACGTATCAAATTTGAAGAAGTGTCTTGCTCCACCGGAACTTATCATACCCCTGGAGGAACTTACGATTGATGACAAACTCCACTTCGTTGAAGAGCCTATCGAAATTATGGACCGTGAGGTCAAAGTTTTGAAACACAACAGAATCCCAATCGTCCGAGTCCGATGGAATGCCAAACGTGGACCTGAGTTCACCTGGGAACGAGAGGATCAAATGATGCAGAAGTATCCTCACCTTTTCCCGACTCAAACACCTGCCACAGCTTAAATTTCGGGACGAAATTTCCATTAGCAGGTGGGTAATGTAACGACCCGACTTTTTCGACTTGCTTTTGTGCTTTGTGTTTTCACGAAACTGCGTATTTGTGCGTACTATGCTACTTTATACTCTGGAACCTTTATATACATTCCTTAGAGTACGTAGGATACTTAACTTGTTCACTGGATGCTTTATGACCGTTAGTGTCACTTGACGTTTCGAATAAACCACGAACTGAGCACACGTTTAACTTTTGTCGTAATCGGAATATTACGACTACGAAATATTAATTATTATTTCATAATAAAAATTACTTGGGTATATGGATGCTTATTTATGCGTAGTAATTTAATTATGCTTACTAGTTAGTTTTGTTGGACTTTCTACCTTGTTGGACTTAAGCCCACCCTACTCTAGCTAGTAGCCCATTTATTTAGCCCACTTATTAATTAATAGTGACCCAATAATAAGTAAGACAAATGCCTATTTATTAGAGGGAACATACTAGCATTTATGTCAAGTATTATCCTTAATGTTGCATGGGATCCCAACATAAGCATCAACTTTAGACAACCATTAACCAAAAAGTAACTTTTTGTCCCCCTTTGTCCCCCCTAAAAATCACGGCCATGAGGACTCCCTCCCACCCTCATTTGCCTATAAATACTAAGCCATTCCATCCATTTAACACTTGCTCTCATTTGTATTTTCACACACACTTACTCTCTTATTTCCTTTCTAGTCTTTCTCACTCTAAAACTTGTAAGTTTTTAATTTTTCTTCTTCTTCTCCTTTCCTTTTCGTGTTCATCATCATCCATGGAGGATCAAGCTTTTTAGCTTTGATCTTGATTACATCTTGTAGATTCAAGCATGAATCCTTCAAGAACATGGAAGATTCAAGCTTTATAGCTTTGAATCTTCACCAACTTTGTAGATCTAAAACTTTTTAACTTTAATCTTTTTATTTTGTTATAAATATTGAAACTTGTGTTTGTAATCTTCATGTAACTTAAAGATCCAAGCTTTATGCTTTAAAATCTTCAAGAACAATCAAGATGCAAGCTTTCTAGCTTGAATATTCATATCTTTTGTTGGATCTAAGTTTTCTAACTTATGATCTCATTATATTGATATAAATATCAAAACTTGTGTTTATGGTCTTCATATAACTTAAAGATCCAAGCTTTATGCTTCAAGATCTTCAAGAACACTAAAGGTTCAAGCTTTCTAGCTTTGTGACCTTATAACTTGTGTGAAAGGGATCCAAGCTCTCTAGCTTAGGGTTCCATCACTTCATTTGACTTAGATTACGTTCATACTTATTTGATTGATGTAAAGTTTGTAGCTTTAGTTGTAAATGTAACTTGTAATTGTGTTAAGACTAAGGATATGATGTAACCTTGGTTCATCATCCATCTAAGACTCTTAAATGAGTTGTGTTCTTACTTGGTCTTAAAATGTTGTGTGTTGATGGTAGAATCTTAGTCATGGTGATGCTAACCCATCAACGAGTTGTACACTTGAAGCTACAAGCATTAAGGATGAGAACCGTGATGAGCATCAAGAACTAAGAACCCCACCGGAGCACCTTACCTACTTTTTTTCGTATCTGATCAGACCACCTGGGCTACTGGAAAGTTAATTTTTTAGTTAGTTCGGTTCGATTAGATAATTTTCCGTTTAGACCTTGTCTTAATCCGAGTTACGGTTTAGGATTTATGGCCTTCCGAAAGTCATTACACCCTATTAACGTTGTGCTGAAATTTCTGACCAACTAGCACTTAAACTGTCACCACGGAAGACGAGTTTGGTTCTGGAAATTGGTCAGAAACTAGGGGACTCATATACAGAGCCATAGCCACTGATTACGCGTCTTTTCGATTTACGTAGAGGTCGTAACAGCTGATCGAATTCAGCCTATTGTTTCGATCTCTATTCTTGTCAAACTTACTTAGCTTTTATGATGATGAACGATGATGATGATGACACTTAAACTTATTTTATGCACTATTAGAACTTATAAAGACAACCTACTGACCTAGTAACGTTTGATTTAGGTTGACGACCTTTCGGACCGACTTACTACTTGCATACTTTCATTACCGACTTTACCGCTTTTATCACTGTGAGTTATAGCTTCCCTTTTTACTTATACTATTTTTGGGACTGAGAATACATGTGCTTTTTATGTTTTACTTACTTGACACGAGTACTTAAACTTTACATATGTGTGGGTTATACAACGGCATAAAGATTCCCCTTAGCACGGTAACGTTTAACTATTGGTTTTTGAACCGGTAGACGCGAATATTAGATATGGATCCATAGGGTTTGACATCCCCACTCGGGCTAGTCGCGCTAGCATTTAATGGGTGTTTAATACTTCGAGGACATACGCACTCTCCAGGTGTACTTTTAGGGGGTGATATTTATATTTACGTTAAGTCTAGTTACCATGTGCCCACGGTTATACATATGCTTTTCATACTGTTTTGAAACATTGAAATCTCGTGGTCAATCTTATATTACTGTTACAATTTAAACTATAGCTCACCAACATTATTGTTGACGTTTTTAAGCATGTTTTCTCAGGTGCTTAGAGGTTTGTTGCTTCCGCTGTTAGACTTGCTGTCATGCTATTTAGACTTGCTGTTAAGGACCTACTGTGTTATATAACTGCTGCATAACTTAGAGATGTCTCAATCATGAAACTTTTAATTTGCATTCGCAACTTATGTTATTTGAATAATGGCTTTGTAATGACCTCTGTGTCACGTTATCTTTTGTAAAACGCTATGTTTTTTTATGAATGCAAACTGGTTTTCAAGCAGCATGTAGTATTCAATCGTGTAAAGATCCTGTTGTTGATGAATCGTACACGATGGTTTTGTACGGGGCGTCACATAGGATGAACGGAGCTCAATTGAGGCGGAAGATCTAAACGATAAGCAATGGTTCCAACACGCTCCAAGATTTTGAAAGGACCAATATACCGCGGATTTAGCTTCCCGCTTTTCCCAAAACGGATTACACCTTTCCAAGCTGCGACTTTTAACATTACGCGATCACCGACTTGAAATTCAAGGTCGTTGCGTCATTTGTCGGTATAGCTCTTTTGACGACTACGGGCCGTCCTAAGCCTATCTCGAATTTGAACGATCTTCTCGATTGTTTCATGAATGAGTTCGGGTCCGGTGATTTGTGTGTCGCCTACTTCGGCCCAACAAAGAGGTAAACGGCATTTTCGGCCATATAAAGCTTCGAATCGTGCGGCGTTAATACTCGCGTGATAACTATTGTTGTAGGAGAATTCGGCGAGAGGCAAGTGCTTATCCCAAGCTTTACCAAAGTCGATAACACAAGCTCGTAGCATGTCTTCCAAAGTTTGAATTATGCGTTCGCTTTGTCCGTCGATTTGTGGATGATATGCGGTGCTCATGTCTAAACGCATTCCCAACGCTTCTTGTAAAGTACACCAAAATCTAGAAACAAAACGGCCATCTCGATCGAAGATAATCGATAAGCGTACACCGTGACGGGCTACGATTTATTTAATGTAAAGTTGTGCGAGTTTCTCCATGTTATCAGTTTCCTTCATGGCTAGGAAGTGCGCGGATTTGGTGAGGCGGTCAACAATAACCCAAATAGTATCATAACCGCCCACCGTCTTTGGTAGTTTGGTGATAAAATCCATCGTTATCCTTTCACACTTCCATTGCGGGATCTCAGGTTGTTGAAGTAGTCCGGACGGTCTTTGATGTTCGGCTTTGACTTTGGAGCAAGTTAGGCATTTTCTGAAAGGACCCGTCCTAATCCATCCGGACAAAGTCCACATCGATTATGAACGATTCACAACAGTTGATTACATCGCGAGGTACTTGACCTCTATATAATACATTTTACAAACATTGCATTCATTTTTGAAAAGACAATCTTTCATTACATCTACGGTTGACGACATGCATACCATTTCATAATATATATTACTATAATTGACTTAATAATAATCTTGATAAACTCAACGACTCGAATGCAACGTCTTTTGAAATATGTCATGAATGACTCCAATTAATATCTCTAAGATGAGCAAAAGCACAGCGGAAGATTTCTTTCATACCTGAGAATAAACATGCTTTAAAGTGTCAACCAAAAGGTTGGTGAGTTCATTAGTTTATCATAAACAAACATTTCATAATTTTAATAGACCACAAGATTTCATATTTCCAATTCTCATAAATAAACGTCCCATGCATAGAGACAAAAATATCATTCATATGGATTGAACACCTGGTAACCGACATTAACAATATGCATATAGAATATCCCCATCATTCCGGGATCCTCCTTCGGACATGATATAAATTTCGAAGTACTAAAGCATCCGGTACTTTGGATGGGGCTTGTTGGGCCCGATAGATCTATCTTTAGGATTCGCGTCAATTAGGGTGTCTGTTCCCTAATTCTTAGATTACCAGACTAAATAAAAAGGGGCATATTCGATTTCGATAATTCAACCATAGAATGTAGTTTCACGTACTTGTGTCTATTTTGTAAATCATTTATAAAAATTGCGCATGTATTCTCAGCCCAAAAATATAAAGGGTAAAAAGGCAAATGAAACTCACCTGACAACTTCAGAAATAAATCACAGAGATGTGACCGAAAATCGGAATGCAAGTAACCGTAGACCCCAACCTAGAGAACATATGTTGGTCAATAAGTGTCTAATAAGCTAGGTCGGTCTATAGGGTTCGTATAGTCTTATTGCTCAAGTCCTACTCATAAATTTAGCAAAATTTAGCAAAAGTCAACAAAAGTCAAATTAAGTCAAATATAAGTCAAACGCAAGTCAAACACAGTCAACATAGTCAACACCAGTCAACAATCTCATAATATTACTCAAGTTGGTCAAATAGTCAAACATAGGTCAAACTTAAGTTATACATTTTTATTTAGTAAAAACAATATTATTTACATATATGTATATGTAGTAACTTTACAGCTGATTTCGGGTCCCACCAAATCCGATATAATACTTTGGGTCGTGACCGTTGGAAAGTATGTCATCCCACCTTTCTATAGACAGTTTATTTGACAAAGACGGAGTTACAGTTTGAAAGTTATGACCTCGCGAAAACAGTCCTTCAAAACACTAAATGCTGAGTTTTGCTGTTGTTAACAGCATTGGATCAGCCCTGATGTTCCATTTTCGTACTCGTTTTAGACCAGTTTAGTCTCGACAAAATCATACATATAACATATCGTTTTAAAGCTTGTCGTAAATACTTTCAATATCAATTAATGGTTTTTATCCAAACTTAACCAATTTCAACTTATGAGTCCGCAAAGTAGGCTCGAGAGTCATTTTTGACACTTTTGTTAAAAATGCTAAAACTTTCGGTTAACGATCCAAATTTGAATCCGGCTGACCTGAGTTAACCAAATTTGTATCACAGCTCAAAAATGACATTTTAGATGTGTTGGTGACTTCCGTTTTCCAAATTTATGCATATGGGTCAATTTATTCACGTTTGACCCGAATAGGTCATAAATCTCTCTTTAAACCAAAATAGACCCAAAACTCATTTTTAAAGCACCAAAACTTGCAGGCATACTTAAATCAACATATAGAATTTGTTTACGCTGACCGTTATCCCTTTTGACATTTTTAGACTCAAACGGGTCAAGTGTCCAAATGGACGGTCCAAGTTCGGGTGTCCATTTTCGCATGCAATTATCTCAAAATCTAGAAACTTTTAAGATACAACACCTATATGAAAACTTAACTACTAATCATGAACTTTTCAAATATAAAATCTACATTTTCCAGAACTTAAGTTAATTAAACATATTGGCCTGTTTAGTTTAGAGTTAACACGTATTGTCACAAATTTTCACGCGCGTCATACAAACATCGGACATAATTCATAACACATAAAACATGGTAACATGGAAAACTCCAGATCAAAGGTAGACTCAAAATCGATTCCAAAAAATCCAGCCAGGGCCTCATACGATGTCTACAAGTCGGGTTTCAGAAGAGGTACATTTATGGTTCGCTAAATCAGTTTCTGACTGCGCACCAATCTCGTAATGGCTATAACCGGAGCTAGGGACATGCAAATCAAGCTAGGTCAGTGGTCCTAGTTCAAGGACAAGTCAAATTACCACATATCCTTAAATGAGAAACTTTTGTTTAGCCAATTGGTACAGTTTATTCAATCAAATTGGACATTCTGTTTCAGCTCAATTCAGAAGTTACCAAATCTACGGCCTTAGTGTGCACAATGTATCGGGTTTCAGAGGTTTCAATAAACTAGACATTTATCACATAACATACAAAGTTCGATAATCCAGAAGGCCAAGGTCTCAAAAGGTGTACAACTCTTACTATAAAACTATAGGTACATACGTTACAGATTTGGACAGAATGCAGGTTACCATTTCGACACGCACATTACTCAAGCTTCACAAATCCAAATGATGCAAGGCCTAGATGAAACGTTAACTACAACATATGAAATTTTCAGATATGCAAAGTCCTAAATCACTATCATAATTCAAATAAATTTAAAAGTCAGTTTTATAATACTGAGCAAATCAGTTTTTAATATACGATCAATTAAGCATAACGGGAGTATTACAAATCCAAATAGCATGATATCCTAGTCTAACTTGAGTGTTTTTAAATCCTCTACACAATTATGATCAGTTTAGAATTCAATTCTATGTCCATTTTTCCAGAATTTGACATAATCACATATTCATCACAAAAACTTCAATCAATCATATCTTAAGCATACGGTAATGAAAATACGCGAATCTAAAGCCTAAAATTATTAATTTTTCGAGAGGATTTTAATTATATCATAATATTTAACATTCAAGAAAACCAAGTTTCTGTAACCACACAAAACAAATTCGGGATTAAACATAAACACATCAAACGAGCAATATAACACATACAATCATGTATAATCATATAGACTTGAGCAATAGACACTATATCTACCCTAATATGTAACAAAAACATGAAAACCCAAAAATTTGAGTTTTTAAAACTTACACAAATCATGAAATTGTTGGTATGGATGTGTAGAGCTCTTCGAGAGGAATCCGAATATATAAACGATTTTATGATCCATCAAGTTTTTAAGGTGTTCTTGAGTGATAAAAGATTGATGATGATGATGAATAGTAGTGGGTGTTCTTGAGAGAAAAATTGGGTGTTTGATAAAATGAATCTGGAATATAGATAGATTAGATAAGGTCACGGGTGTTTTACTGGTTAATCACGGGTATAGATATAACACGGTGTAATAATTAAATAAACTCGGGTATTAAATGTGTAGTCACGGGTTGGTATTTAATTTTTATCTGTTATCTAAAACCCAATGTATTTTAGTTTAATATGATTCAATGATTGGTTAATTTTATATTTATAAAAATTATATATATATATCTATATTGTTTTAAACCTTTTAAAATTCTTGACGTCATACCTAGTTGGTGTGTTTCATTATTTATTATATTTTTAATAAGCCTATAATTTATAAAAATCATTTTCGGATCATCGTTTATTTTAAAATCACATAAGTTCCTTTTTAACTCGTTTACTATCAATTGAATGACAATTGAGCGTTACCGTTGTTTACTAAATAACTTTGAAATCACTAAATATATATTCTATACACTTTATTTATATGTATATATACTTTCTAAATAATATTTATTATATATTATTATTATTTACGTAATTAATTCTAACAATTACAATATATAATATTTCATTTTATTATTTACATATATATATATATATATATATATATATATATATATATATATATATATATAATTATATACATATCTATTTACAAGTAATCGTATTGTGCGTCGTCGGGAAAAGTCAAAGGTCAAATGGATTCATAAAAATAGTTCAAAATTGTTGAGATTCAACTTTACAGACTTTGCTTATCGTGTCGAAATCAAATAAGAATTAAGTTTAAATTTGGTCAGAAATTTCCGGGTCGTCACAGTACCTACCCGTTAAAGAAATTTCGTCCCGAAATTTGAGTGAGGTGGTCATGGCTAACAATAAAAATGTTTTCATGACGAATATGAGTTGATAAATAGAGTTTTATCATCTTTGAGTAATATGGGTAAAACAATTCGATTTTTCGAAGAGCACAAATGAAGCTATCACAAAATAGTGAAATGAGAAAGACAAGTTTCATCATAACTTTTGACTAGTCATGGTTGAATTCCGGAATTCAAGGGATTTAAAGAAAATCTTTGAAATCTATAAGATATGGTTCTTCGTGATTTAAGGAAATTAGGATCTCTATAATTAAACACGGTAATCTTCCTCGATTGCTCTGTCAGATATTTTCACTATAAATTTATCTCTCCCGTTTCATTATTTTCATCATTCCAATACCTTCTTTCTTAGTTCATATTTTCAAAAGATTTTGAAAATGCTTAATCCAATTCTAATCCTTGATATTTTCTTGATTATCGTATCAATCACTCTTCTTTTTCAACTACCACCAGAGGAATATGTTTACTTCAACTATGCTCTAGAAATTATTTTATTTCCCTTCTCCCATGTCTTTATTTTGCTATACGCATTGTTATACACGGTTTTTAATTTCTGTGTTTGTGATCAGCTTTATATTTCCTTTTATATTTCGGAGCTCCATGCTCTTGTTTTCTCTTCCTGACTTTAAGTCAAGCGAATACTGGTCCAGAATTCGTAGGTATAAAGTTTCGATTGATCATAATGTTCTAAGTAGGAAGGATCGTAATAGCACGATTTGATTTGTTATATTACCAGAATTACTGAGGATAGAGCTATCAAGAATATATTTTCTTGATATGTTCGGAGGTTAAGTAGAATGAAAGAGTTATGTAACATGGTACATGATGAGGGTGTGATCTACTGTGAACCATCATCATGTTCCATTAGAAACTCAGCATGACTTACTGTAATATAATCACGTTGGCCTGACGTCATTATATTATACTAACTCATGCTTCAATTTCCAACACTTCTCCAGAATTCATTCATAATATAAACTCGAATTTCAATGAACTTTAGAAACTAAAATAGTTTCCTTTATGATGTAACATAGATAGCACGAGGAGATAGATAATTTTTGGACAAGAAGAGTTATGAATATATCCTCAGAAATATCGAAGATATTTATGATGATATTTTCAGAATTTCTAAGATCGAAGGTTGATGAAGAAAGATTTTCCACAAGATTTAACATGAGTACAGAGCAAGATATTCTCTAAAAATTTCATAGGATATAGAATTATCTGGATTTTTTTTTTTTTTTTGAATATAGGGTTTGGTCCTTGTATTTGTCCTCTGTCTCCTTCATGGTTTGCTCAATCCGTTTTTCAGTACCAAATTTTCTATTGAGCGTTTCCAACACTCCATTCTTTATTATTAAGCTTCTGGTCATTAGGACCATCTATAGCTTTTGCTGCTTCATCAGCACTCTCATATATGAATCATTGGTTATCAATCCGAGGTATTTTCAAGAGTTTGAAGGGTTTGAATGAAAATTGTAATCGCTAAGATACAAAAGATTGTTTAAGATGAAATTAAGTGGCAACCTTGAGAAAATTATTTAATTGTAGAAGATGTAGCTTATTAACGATATTTTAAATCAGAATGTGTTATAATTGACATCTCCTATTCTTTTAATGCTTTTTAGTTGTCCAAGGTTAGTAGTCTAATAGTCCAATATAAAATCTTAGAATTTAAAATATTTAAGATTTGAAGATGATGAAGAAAATTTTACGTAGTTAATTAATTGGTTACTAATCAATTTTTATTTTATTTATTATTTTCTCCATTATGCCACTTGTCAAATCTTGACTTGGATTTTGATCGACAGAAATTCGTATATGAAATTGAATTGGAATGAAAATAGTTATTCTTTGATGAACGGATACGTATATCTGTGGTTGTAAGTAGGATAGTAAATGACTGTTGAATCGTATTTAAAGAATGTACAGTATAACATGTTAATGTGAAATCTAAATATTCCTCGGGTATTACCTACCCGTTAAAATATTTTAACCATTAACAGTTTGTACACAAGAATCTTTGATGTACAACGATACGTAGAACGAATATATTCGATGTAGAACGAATATGTAGAACGAAGATAAATGGTGTAGAACGTCATGTAGAACAAGATTATGCTTGAGGTACAGATTGTGAGGTTGGGGCTTGTGATGCGGATGTTGAGGCTTGTGTTGTTGGTGGTATTGGTGCTGTTGGTACTGATGCTGGTGGTGTTGTTGATGTAGGTGATGTTGCTGAAGCTGGTAATTTTGACACCATAATTTCCAAAGCCACTACTAGAGCGCGAAGTTTGTTGACTTCTTCTATTACTCTGGGATGATTGGCGGTTTTAACAAGCGGATGAATAAGGTTCAGAGTTTGGGATATCATATAATTTGTTGTGAAATATCCTGGTAATGAGGGTGAATATGGTGTTTCGAATAGGTTCGCCGGTAAGTACTTCAGGTTCTTTGCCAATAGGGCAATATGGTTGGTGAGAGGGATCACTTCTTCTCACCTCCATTGATTAAGTCGACTACGAACCCATTCTCAATTCATCCAGAATTGATGATGGCTGATTGGTTGATTCATTCCGATTACACCACTTTCGAAGCTCGAGTGGAAACCCATATCGAAATCCGAGGAACTTGAACTTGTTGCAGAATTCATCTTACACGGTTAGATAAAAGATTTTTGATATGAAATGATTTTCGGATATCGGATGATATTCTAATTACATAGAATACCTATTTATAGTATAGAAGATTCCGTAGATTACGAAGGGAAATAAGGAAACGTGTCAGATAAAGTCTACAGTAACAGATACGTTAAGATGTGAATTAGCAGATACGCTAAGATATGAATTTTTGTCTATACACTATTCATGCAATCAATGCAGTAAGATATGTCTAGATTAAGAATGATAAGCAAGTGATTCCCCGCAGATAATTTTTGACACAAAATGATAAGCAAAACTTTTGACATGCAGACACGGTCAAAGTCCAGACTCCTAATGCATCTAAACAACTATCAGTTAGACATACTAATGCAAGACCTGGTTCGCTAAGACCACCGCTCTGATACCAACTGAAAGGACCCGTCCTAATCCATCCGGACAAAGTCCACATCGATTATGAACGATTCACAACAGTTGATTACATCGCGAGGTACTTGACCTCTATATAATACATTTTACAAACATTGCATTCATTTTTGAAAAGACAATCTTTCATTACATCTACGGTTGACGACATGCATACCATTTCATAATATATATTACTATAATTGACTTAATAATAATCTTGATAAACTCAACGACTCGAATGACACGTCTTTTGAAATATGTCATGAATGACTCCAATTAATATCTCTAAGATGAGCAAAAGCACAGCGGAAGATTTCTTTCATACCTGAGAATAAACATGCTTTAAAGTGTCAACCAAAAGGTTGGTGAGTTCATTAGTTTATCATAAACAAACATTTCATAATTTTAATAGACCACAAGATTTCATATTTCCAATTCTCATAAATAAACGTCCCATGCATAGAGACAAAAATATCATTCATATGGATTGAACACCTGGTAACCGACATTAACAATATGCATATAGAATATCCCCATCATTCCGGGATCCTCCTTCGGACATGATATAAATTTCGAAGTACTAAAGCATCTGGTACTTTGGATGGGGCTTGTTGGGCCCGATAGATCTATCTTTAGGATTCGCGTCAATTAGGGTGTCTGTTCCCTAATTCTTAGATTACCAGACTAAATAAAAAGGGGCATATTCGATTTCGATAATTCAACCATAGAATGTAGTTTCACGTACTTGTGTCTATTTTGTAAATCATTTATAAAAATTGCGCATGTATTCTCAGCCCAAAAATATAAAGGGTAAAAAGGCAAATGAAACTCACCTGACAACTTCAGAAATAAATCACAGAGATGTGACCGAAAATCGGAATGCAAGTAACCGTAGACCCCAACCTAGAGAACATATGTTGGTCAATAAGTGTCTAATAAGCTAGGTCGGTCTATAGGGTTCGTATAGTCTTATTGCTCAAGTCCTACTCATAAATTTAGCAAAATTTAGCAAAAGTCAACAAAAGTCAAATTAAGTCAAATATAAGTCAAACGCAAGTCAAACACAGTCAACATAGTCAACACCAGTCAACAATCTCATAATATTACTCAAGTTGGTCAAATAGTCAAACATAGGTCAAACTTAAGTTATACATTTTTATTTAGTAAAAACAATATTATTTACATATATGTATATGTAGTAACTTTACAGCTGATTTCGGGTCCCACCAAATCCGATATAATACTTTGGGTCGTGACCGTTGGAAAGTATGTCATCCCACCTTTCTATAGACAGTTTATTTGACAAAGACGGAGTTACAGTTTGAAAGTTATGACCTCGCGAAAACAGTCCTTCAAAACACTAAATGCTGAGTTTTGCTGTTGTTAACAGCATTGGATCAGCCCTGATGTTCCATTTTCGTACTCGTTTTAGACCAGTTTAGTCTCGACAAAATCATACATATAACATATCGTTTTAAAGCTTGTCGTAAATACTTTCAATATCAATTAATGGTTTTTATCCAAACTTAACCAATTTCAACTTATGAGTCCGCAAAGTAGGCTCGAGAGTCATTTTTGACACTTTTGTTAAAAATGCTAAAACTTTCGGTTAACGATCCAAATTTGAATCCGGCTGACCTGAGTTAACCAAATTTGTATCACAGCTCAAAAATGACATTTTAGATGTGTTGGTGACTTCCGTTTTCCAAATTTATGCATATGGGTCAATTTATTCACGTTTGACCCGAATAGGTCATAAATCTCTCTTTAAACCAAAATAGACCCAAAACTCATTTTTAAAGCACCAAAACTTGCAGGCATACTTAAATCAACATATAGAATTTGTTTACGCTGACCGTTATCCCTTTTGACATTTTTAGACTCAAACGGGTCAAGTGTCCAAATGGACGGTCCAAGTTCGGGTGTCCATTTTCGCATGCAATTATCTCAAAATCTAGAAACTTTTAAGATACAACACCTATATGAAAACTTAACTACTAATCATGAAATTTTCAAATATAAAATCTACATTTTCCAGAACTTAAGTTAATTAAACATATTGGCCTGTTTAGTTTAGAGTTAACACGTATTGTCACAAATTTTCACGCGCGTCATACAAACATCGGACATAATTCATAACACATAAAACATGGTAACATGGAAAACTCCAGATCAAAGGTAGACTCAAAATCGATTCCAAAAAATCCATCCAGGGCCTCATACGATGTCTACAAGTCGGGTTTCAGAAGAGGTACATTTATGGTTCGCTAAATCAGTTTCTGACTGCGCACCAATCTCGTAATGGCTATAACCGGAGCTAGGGACATGCAAATCAAGCTAGGTCAGTGGTCCTAGTTCAAGGACAAGTCAAATTACCACATATCCTTAAATGAGAAACTTTTGTTTAGCCAATTGGTACAGTTTATTCAATCAAATTGGACATTCTGTTTCAGCTCAATTCAGAAGTTACCAAATCTACGGCCTTAGTGTGCACAATGTATCGGGTTTCAGAGGTTTCAATAAACTAGAAATTTATCACATAACATACAAAGTTCGATAATCCAGAAGGCCAAGGTCTCAAAAGGTGTACAACTCTTACTATAAAACTATAGGTACATACGTTACAGATTTGGACAGAATGCAGGTTACCATTTCGACACGCACATTACTCAAGCTTCACAAATCCAAATGATGCAAGGCCTAGATGAAATGTTAACTACAACATATGAAATTTTCATATATGCAAAGTCCTAAATCACTATCATACTTCAAATAAATTTAAAAGTCAGTTTTATAATACTGAGCAAATCAGTTTTTCATATACGATCAATTAAGCATAACGGGAGTATTACAAATCCAAATAGCATGATATCCTAGTCTAACTTGAGTGTTTTTAAATCCTCTACACAATTATGATCAGTTTAGAATTCAATTCTATGTCCATTTTTCCAGAATTTGACATAATCACATATTCATCACAAAAACTTCAATCAATCATATCTTAAGCATACGGTAATGAAAATACGCGAATCTAAAGCCTAAAATTATTAATTTTTCGAGAGGATTTTAATTATATCATAATATTTAACATTCAAGAAAACCAATTTTCTGTAACCACACAAAACAAATTCGGGATTAAACATAAACACATCAAACGAGCAATATAACACATACAATCATGTATAATCATATAGACTTGAGCAATAGACACTATATCTACCCTAATATGTAACAAAAACATGAAAACCCAAAAATTTGAGTTTTTAAAACTTACACAAATCATGAAATTGTTGGTATGGATGTGTAGAGCTCTTCGAGAGGAATCCGAATATATAAACGATTTTATGATCCATCAAGTTTTTAAGGTGTTCTTGAGTGATAAAAGATTGATGATGATGATGAATAGTAGTGGGTGTTCTTGAGAGAAAAATTGGGTGTTTGATAAAATGAATCTGGAATATAGATAGATTAGATAAGGTCACGGGTGTTTTACTGGTTAATCACGGGTATAGATATAACACGGTGTAATAATTAAATAAACTCGGGTATTAAATGTGTAGTCACGGGTTGGTATTTAATTTTTATCTGTTATCTAAAACCCAATGTATTTTAGTTTAATATGATTCAATGATTGGTTAATTTTATATTTATAAAAATTATATATATATATCTATATTGTTTTAAACCTTTTAAAATTCTTGACGTCATACCTAGTTGGTGTGTTTCATTATTTATTATATTTTTAATAAGCCTATAATTTATAAAACTCATTTTCGGATCATCGTTTATTTTAAAATCACATAAGTTCCTTTTTAACTCGTTTACTATCAATTGAATGACAATTGAGCGTTACCGTTGTTTACTAAATAACTTTGAAATCACTAAATATATATTCTATACACTTTATTTATATGTATATATACTTTCTAAATAATATTTATTATATATTATTATTATTTACGTAATTAATTCTAACAATTACAATATATAATATTTCATTTTGTTATATATATATATATATATATATATATATATATATATATATATATATAATTATATACATATCTATTTACAAGTAATCGTATTGTGCGTCGTCGGGAAAAGTCAAAGGTCAAATGGATTCATAAAAATAGTTCAAAATTGTTGAGATTCAACTTTACAGACTTTGCTTATCGTGTCGAAATCAAATAAGAATTAAGTTTAAATTTGGTCAGAAATTTCCGGGTCGTCACATTTTCCAACATAAGTAGCGACGTCCCTTTTAATGTTCGGCCACCAATATTGTTCTTTGAGATCGTGGTACATCTTATTGGCGCCGGGGTGAATCGAGTATCGTGACTTGTGGGCTTCATCTAGAATGAGGTTTCGTAAATCCCCATAACTAGGCACCCAAATCCTTCCGGCGAAATATCGGAGTCCGGTCTCCTTAACTTCGAATCGAGAGGTGAGGACGTTCAAGTGTTCGAGAGAGATGTTTTCATCCTTGAGAGCCTCATCTTGGGCTATACAAATTTGACTATTGAGGTTGGTGTGAATGGTGATGTTTAAAGCTCGGACACGAAGAGGCACCACCCTTTCTTTTCGACTTAAGGCATCGGCTACTACATTTGCCTTTCCCGGATGGTAACGAAGCTCACAATCGTAATCATTCAAAGTTTCAATCCATCATCGTTGTCTCATGTTTAGTTGCTTTTGATCGAAGATGTGTTGAAGGCTTTTGTGATTGGTGAAGATAGTACTCTTGGTTCCATAAAGATAGTGTCTCCACATTTTAAGTGCGAAGACAACGGCTCCGAGTTCAAGATCATGTGTCGTGTAGTTTCGTTCATGAATTTTCAATTGTCGAGAGGCATAAGCAATGACTTTCTTTCGTTGCATCAATACACACCCAAAACCATGTTTCGAGGCATCGCAATATACAACAAAATCATCATTGCCTTCTGGAAGTGACAAGATAGGAGCGGTGGTTAGCTTTGTCTTCAAGATTTGAAATGCGGATTCTTGTTCGATTGCCCAAATGAATTTCTTTCCCTTGTGAGTTAACGCGGTTAGAGGACGAGCAACCAAGGAGAAGTTTTCGATGAATCTACGATAGTACCCGGCGAGACTCAAAAATTGAAGAATGTGAGTAGGAGTAGTAGGAGTCTCCCATTTACTAATGGCTTCGATTTTTGTTGGATCGACCTTAATACCTTGATCACTTACAACATGGCCAAGAAATTGAACTTCCTTCAGCCAAAATTCACACTTGGAGAATTTGGCATAGAGTCGTTCTTGTCTCAAGAGTTCAAGCACAAGTCGGAGATGTTGTTCGTGCTTTTCTTCGCTTTTAGAATAGACCAAGATGTCATCGATGAACACAATAACGAATTTATCGAGATATGGTTTACACACTCGGTTCATAAGGTGCATGAACACCGCCGGTGCATTAGTGAGACCAAATGGCATAACAAGAAATTCATAACTACCATAACGAGTCCAGAAAGCGGTTTTGGAGACATTTTCCCCCTTAACCCTTAATTGATGATAACCCGAGCGGAGATCGATTTTCGAATATACACGAGATCCTTGTAGTTGATCAAAGAGGTCATCGATGCAAGGAAGAGGATATCGGTTCTTAACCGTCAATTTATTTAGTTCACGATAATCAATGCACATTCGTAGGGATCCGTCTTTCTTCTTAACGAACAAAATCGGAGTGCCCCATGGTGAAAGGCTAGGTTGGATGATGTGTGCGAGACGTACTAGGAAATAGTTATATTTTTACTACGAAAAACTATTAAATACGATACAATTTTACACAAGTGATTTATTTATTTATAGAGTGGATATACCTAAACCTTGCTACAATACTTATAGGTAGTGTACCTAATCGTACAGTAGTGTAGTTTTTAGTAAGTCCGGTTCGTTCCACAGGGATCTTATAAACTAGTTCAACGCTATATTAGTTTTAACTTATAGTTGTAAAAATACAAAAATATATATAAGTAGTATTATTATTATTATAAAAGGGGGTTTTTACCGTTTAATGACCGGTTTGTCGATTTTAAAACTTTAGTCGCAGTTAAAACCTAATGTAAAATATTAAAAATAAATATAACTTAAATTAAAGCGTAAATTAAATAACGAAAATGAAATTGCGATAAATAAAAGTGCGATAAAATAAAATTGTGATAATTAAAGAGTACGATAATTAAAAGTGCAATTAAATACAATGACAGTAAATAAAAGTGCGATAATTAAAAGTGCAATTAAATATGAAATAAAGGAATTATGCTTATTTAAACTTCCGTAATCATGATGTTTGACGTGTTGATTTTAGTTTATTCCCATGGGTTAATTGTCCTTTGTCCTAGATTATTCAATATGTCCGTCTGGTTTTTGTCCATAACAGTCCATCAGTCATAAATATAAAGTGCGAGTGTCCTCGTCAAATTATCCTTATATCCGAAGTCAAATATTCCAACTAATTGGGGACTTAAACTATAATTACACCAAGTGTCCTTGTATATAATTCACCCCTGTTTTAATAAGTCCATTGACTATTAATCCATTCCCGTGTCCGGTTAAATGAACTATTATTAGTACTTATAAATATCCAGCCCATCGTGTCCGATCGAGTATATGTGGTTATTTATAGGTATGTCCAATTGTAAATCTTTATATTAAATTAACAAACTATCATTTAATTAAACAAATATAAAGCCCATTAATAGCCCATAGTCTAATTTCCACAAGTGTCGTTCTTTTGTCCAAACCCCAATTATGGTACAAAGCCCAATTACCCCGTCTTAATATTTTTAGCCCAACATCACGATTACTTCAATTTAAATAAGCATAATAATGACTTAGCTATGAGACATTAATTTAACAATAAAATTAAACATAACTTACAGTGGATATTAATAGCGTAGTGGTACACGGACAGAGTTTCAACTTGCAAAACCTTAAGACATTCGACTAACCTAACCTTATTATTATCACATACTTCAAATTAAAATTACAAATTGAGATTAATATTTGGAGTGATATTTGATACATCGGATAAGAGAAAAGAAAAAGATATATATCTATAACTCTGGCCGAATTCGTTGCAATTTATAGATGTGGCCAGTATTCTGGGCTCATGCGATCGCATGAGAATCGTGCTTCCAGGCCATGCGAACGCATGGCCATCTGGGACAGCTCACATTGCTTTGTTTTCTTGCTTGTCGACGTTATTTTTAAATATATATAATATATAAATAATTTATATAATTATTTAAATATTATATTATATTCTTGTGCATAGTTGACTCATAATTTTTAGTCCGTTGCGTCGAGCGTTGAGAGTTGACTTTGGTCCCGGTTCCGGATTTTCGACCGTCCTTGCGTATAATTTAATATCTTGTACTTTGCGTTTTGCGTCTTGTACTCTTGTAATTTCGAGACGTTTCTCATCAATAATTTGAACCACTTTGATTGTACTTTGTACTTTTGAGCTTTTTGGTCGTTTGCGTCTTCAATTCATCGAATCTGTCTTTTGTCTTCACCTTTGATTATTTAAATGAAAATTGCTTGTAAATAGAACAATTGCAACTAAAAGCTTGTCTTTCTTGAGGGATAATGCTATGAAATATATGTTTGTTTTTAGCATTATCAAATATTCCCACACTTGAGCGTTGCTTGTCCTCAAGCAATAAAGTCTTGAAATAAAAATACTAGAATCACTTCTTTATTCTTCACACTTTGTACATCGATGATTTCTATACGGCGGTATAAACAATGATAGTAACATTGTGGTTTACAGTCCCACATGACTATTAAAATTTAGATCCTTTAGGAAATTGAATCTTTATGAAAACATTTGATCTTTTTAAAAATTAAATCTAGCTTTTACCCTAGATAAGTTTTCCGGAATAACCCTTCACCGGTGTTTGCAAATTGTTTTTGTGGGTTTCAGATTTGAAAATTTTAGCTCAAAACTTGCAGTTTTGTGTCACCCGTTGCTAACCTTGTATTGGGAAAGCAACACATCCTGTTTACTTACTCCGTATATTACCTTTCGGTAAACTACCGTTCGGTTGTAAAGGAAAGCGTTGAACAAGCAACTGTTAAGGCAATGTCCCCTGACATGCTTTTAATTATGGTCTATAACGTGTCGGATGCAATTAATATCCTTTGTAGGAGCAATAGTAAAGCTCACCCTATAATTTTTCAGTCTGGCACAAGGTCCTATCTTCGACCATGCTATGCAACCACCGTTCTTACGGTTGACACCCGATTTGGTTCAGGTGACCTAATGAATTCCACGTGAATTCTTAGGATTTTACGTTCAATGGTAATGAACGCAGAAAACAAATTGGTTTGTAATTTTGATCAAAATATTTTCTCGTTCAAGCTCGAGTTTAGATATCATCGAATTCCATGAGTTTGTAATTCTCAATCTTTAAAGTCAATCTCTAGGATTGAGTAATATCAGGCTTAAAAGCTGATTTTTGATCTTTTAAGGAGATTATCCTTTCTGGGGATCTGATTCATTAGTCTTATCAAGCTAATTTGCACGGCGTCCTCCCTATTTTACGAGACAGATCCTCTCATGGTTAGGATAAGTCTGACCACTTGGCGACCCTGTTTGATGCTGAGGTCCGTGGATTTCCGGCTGATTTTCGAGAAAACTTTTCAAGGTTTTTCGTAGACTCTACAACTTGTCTGGATGACAACTTCCTGACCTAAATCAAGAAGCGCATTTCTTTTTCGGAAGACTTTACTTTCTTTTAATGATGGAATTGATTCATCGTGTAGATCCATCTTTCTTTCAAATATCTTACAATTTACCGGGTAAAACGGTTACTTTTGTCCAAAACAAAAGTATCTTCAATTATTTGTACAAAAATATGTGATATATGTTTTTAAATAACTTGGTAAATTTTTCCCACACTTGGCTTTTATTTTCCTTTTTATTGTCCTCTATTCCATTTTAAATGAATTCTAACATTTTGGTTTGTTTCTCAATTTATGTCCTTTCTAAGGTAACAATAATTTTGGTGTTGACACCTAGTTTTATCGTTCATAAATATGTATAAACATGATTTTGAATTCATTTAATTGAAAATTTTGAAAAATTTTACTAGAATTGGGTAGTCAGTATATAAGACTAGGGCTGTTCTTTATTATCAGAGAGCACTAGATTCTAATACAACTACTGCGTTACTAGTATTTTTTTAATGGTAACCAAGTGTTTAAATTAAAAATTTTTAAAAATCCGAAAAAATTTAACCTCTTCCCACACTTAAGATCTTGCAATGCCCTCATTTGCAAGAAATCAGTAACAATTTAAATTATTGAGGGTGATTCGCGTAGAAAAATGATTAAATTTTACCAAAGTTTCCAAATATATTGGCATTTGTTTGCTGAATGATAAATGGTGCATATCATTTGTTCATTCCGTCTTGTTGTTACATCACATTTGTTTTTCGTTTTATCGTCAAAATCAGTAGCTTTTGTTGAACTTAATGCCAGTCTTTGAAAATGCGCTGTTTTACCCTGTTGTGTATATGAAATAAAATACATACAATACAAATATAAACATGCATGGTAATTTGAAATGGGACTTAAAATCCCACTTTCAAATCAAATATGAAATATTAGTACAAAATAATAAAAATATAAAACCATACATTAATATATCACAATATCATATGTTTAATGTTTAAACATAAATAAATAAAAATAATAAAAAGATAAAAATCATAGAAATCACCAACTGGAACTATATCAATCTGGATAGGGGTTCCAGTTCATGTTGTTGTTCGGGTTCCATGGTTGGTGATAGGTGTACTGGTAGGCCTAGTTAGGGTCGTAGAGAGTATATGGTGGTCTCATCTCGGGCTGGTGTGGAGGATAGTAAGCGGGTCGGGTCGGTACGTAGTGATCCTGAGGTGACAGCCGGCTCATGATCTGACGCTGATGATAGTCCCATCTATCATGCTGTCGTTGCCTGGAATGCTCGTAATCATTTCGGGCTTTCCACTGCTCCATCCGACTAAATCTCTCCCCGTTTGTCATATCTACCTCATCTACACGCTGGTAGACGTCAGTCATAGCCTCCCTAATGACATCCCTAATGTCATCCGCTTCCTCCATTTCCTCATCCGATCCTCTCTCTACCTGTGGATGATGACCTTCATAGGGTACTGCCTGGTTTCGTCTGCTCTTTAATACCTTAGCACCCTGATAGACCTTCAATCCTAAAGGCTCAACCTGTTCCCTACATTTCAAAAGTGGACCCCTTGGTCCCTATCTACACCCAAATACTCTCCAATGAGAGTAACAAAAATACCTCCTTCTATTATTCCTCCTTCCTGTATTCCTTCCACCATCTTAGACAAATAAAAACCAACACAGTAAGGGATATTAACAAAGCCTCTTGGGTCTCGAATACACTTTAGGTAAAATAAATCATGTAAGGTCATTTTCTCCTTATTGTGACCTCTTTGTGTAATCGAGTTAGCCAAAAATCTATGAATTATACGAAGCTCGGCTTTGTTAATATGTAAGTAGGAGTGTTTTCCTCCCAGCGTGAAAACACTATAATTTGACATACGCCTCCAGACGGCGTTCGCGTCAAAATTTATAATGACCCTCATTTTTTCATCTATATTTTCTTCCGTATAATTTAAAATGCCCAAAAAAAAAGATTAAGTATTAATGAATGGTCGTTATATATATATACGAAACTAACAAATGTTAAACGGATAAATATTATTCAACAAAGTACATCTATAAGTTTATATTATATAACGAAACCTAAACTTATCAAGTAATTTATATAATGTATACTTAAAATAAATAAGTTTACAACATATAAATTCATATCAAGTAACATAAGTTTATTAGTTAAATTTATAAACTTTATACTTGACAAAGTTATATATACATATATATTTATATATAACTAAAAAGTATATACATATTTATAAGATGTAAAGTTTATGTAAATATGTTACCACTTACAAAAACTAATCTATACAATGATATCTTTTATAAAAATGAAGGTTATAGTCATTGTAAAAAAAAAATATATATGTGTATATATATATATATATATATATATATATATATATATATATATATATATATATATATATATATAAAGTTACTGTAGCGCCGAATAGTAAAAAAAAAAATTTAATACTTTTTGCTTTTTATTTTTTTAATTTTATTCTAGATCTAGCTTTATAAAAATACTTTTCTTTATTTAATACAAATTATGGGCTGATACAATTATTAATATTTTTATTTTTCTTTTCTTTTTCTTTTTATTTCTTTTATACATTTTTTTTTTACCAAGTTTTCACCTATAAATACTAGCCATTTCTTTCAAAATCCTTTACACCTCAAAATTTTATTCTCACTTGAAGATCATACTCTCAAACCTCTGCAAAAATTATTTTTGTAAGTTCTCTATATTATTTTTATAGTTTTTATTTAATTTTTATCATATTTTGTGCTAGTTTTATGTTAAATACCAAATAAATACGAAATTAATTATAATAAATAATGTAAATACATGATAATTAGTATTAAGTATCCTAATGACTATAAAAATTATTTTTATGAATTATACATTCGAATTTATATTTATTAAAAATCAAAAACTGACTTTTTTTATATTCGGTATATATAGATAATGAAGAAATAAATAGTAAACAATTTTATATAGTATTTTTTATAATTTTTGATTGTTCCTTAGGTCATAAAAGTAATTATAAAAATTTTATGTTTTATTTATTTGTCAATTTAAATAATTAATTTGTATTTTCTTCTACTTTTGCTACAGTACCGGAAAATCTATTTTAAAAAGAAAAATAGAATTTAATGATATAACATGTTTATGACTACAATAATCAATGGAAATTACTTAAGAACTAATAAGAAAGTTATAAAAATTATTTTTAGAATTAATAATTATATATTTCTATTTAATTCTGAATTTAAACTAAAAATAATACAAAAGTTGAATTAAATAGTTAAACTATTAATATAAATGTACAAATAATTTTTCTAAGTTTAATACACTATATTAGGCATACGAAAATTTTAGATGAATTAATTGAGTTGATATAATAATTATTACTTTATAAACTTTGATTTATCTTGAACCGAAAAAGAAATTAGAAATAAATACTTTTACACCATAACAAAAATTTATAAATTTTTTCTAACTTTATTTTGGTCAGTAGAATCTAAGAAAAATATAAAATGTGTTGTTAAACTTGTTTATCTATTTATTTGTATTTTAGCTATAAAAAAAATTTAATATTTAATACATAAAACTTAATATTTATGTATAGAAAATTTTTATAATGTTTTATACATGTCACTTACTGTTATGAAATCAATAAAACACTTGTTAGCATTTTTAGATAATTATTGGTATTTATATTGACATAAAACTTAAAATTAAACTATACATATTTTAACATATAAGATATATATATATATATATATATATATATATATATATATATATATATATATATATATATATATATATATATATATATATACATATTAACTTGATATTAATACATACCCATTCATATAACACAATTTCTATGTATAACACTTGTTTACCTACTTAAATATATCCTACTTATTATTAGGATTTAAAAACCAAACAATCTTAATAACGATAATACAATCGAACTTAAGTAAATACTTATTGTATAAAGTATTTAAAGTGTTGTATTCCTATACACACCTAAAAACGTATTGGAACGGTATATTAGATGGGTATAGATCTTGATCTTTCTCGAGTGGATGGACGCTCGAAAGTCTAGGCGGAGAGTTTGGATTACCGAGTTAAAGGATCCTGTGGCTCAGAAACCTATGACCTGAAAAGGCCATTTTAAATTGAAAGTGTTAGATTGGAAGCTTGTCTAGTATGAAAAGCCTTTCCAAAACGATAAACCTTCTTTAAACTTACTATAAAAGAAAATACTTACACTTTTCATAATACGGGCAAAACATCTAAACTATTCTCAACTTATTCTTAGGTTGACTTATTCCGTGCTTCGATCATCCATACTTAGTCTTTAAGGATTACTTTATCTCATCGAATTACTAAGGTGACTTTCATAGCCCCACTCTTATTGCTATAGCACTTTTTATACTTACTGGGGTGAGACACATGCTGCTTTTATACTTTAAACAACTTAGACACAAGTACGAACCTAAACTGTACTATGACTAGCTTATGCTACTAAGACCCCACAGTGATATTTTTTAATTGCTTTCAGGATAAGGCATTCTTAATTATTGGGGGTAGGCCTATCGGGAGTAACGTCCCCGATACATTTGATCGAGATGTCTTTGTATTACTTAATAATGATTTAAACATGGTGATAAGGTACTGCCAACTTATCATCGGGGCAACAAAACAAACGTTTAGTCTAAAATATCACGAATCAGTACTACTTTTGGATCTGCGTGATCTACTTTTATAACAAATCTTGTGGTCTAAAAACAAACGGTCAAACATATTTGTTAAACCTATGAATTTCACTCAACCTTTTTGGTTGACACTTTTAGCATGTTTGTCTCAGGTACTGAATGATCAGGACCTCTATATCTACTGCTTATGTGATGACTTACTTGGCTAGGATCAAGACTTATCGCATATTTACTTTTCTGCATTTGAACAATTTATAATTCTTGTAACGACATTATTAATTCTTCCGCTGCGTTTATTCAAATACAATTTGGTTTTATTCATATAGTTATTGTTCTCATTTTATAATATGTTGGTATGTATTATGATATTGAATCACATTTCGCCCAGGCCCTAACTGGGGGTGTGATAGATTGGTATCAGAGCATAACCAGGCTGTTATAGAGAACCAGGATTGCATTTTATGTGTGCCTTACTTGTTAGCTAGGGTACCTTAGCGATCTAGGAAAATATAACCTTTCCTGCCTTAGACTTTAAATCACTTAGGATTACCTTAGAATGTTAAAGCAAAGAGTTCAACCCTACCTCTCATTCTTTACAATCCTAGCTTAAAAATCTAATCAAAATCTCTATCTTAATGTTAGAATGTCAAGCTATCATCAAATAAACAAAATGACTCTTTTCAAACCAGCTGAGAAAGATACTGAAGGATCTTCTATCGAAAAATCAGTTCAAAGCCCACTTTATAGTCCTCCTTCACCACCAATGAACTATAGCCCGAACACTCGTTACAACTCGCGTGGGTCTCCCGAATATTATACAACCCCGAGAAATGAAAGCAAAGGAAAACATCATGCCAATACTGCCTACTCTCATCAACCGATGAATACTCCCAAACGGAATGCTCTTCAAGACCTCCCTAACTACGATAGTGACTTCTCAGGTTATGAGCCTGAAGAATAGCCTATTAAAGAATCATCTGAAAACTCATCTCGAAAGAGAAAACAACCAAAACCCGCCGCCACTAGAGAAGCCGATCCATTATTTTGTAATAACATGGAACACGTAAGGGTGAAGTCTGATATCCTCAACCTTCAGAGTAGTTGTGAGAAGAATAGGGAGTTTAGTAGACGTCATGTTGCTCGAATAGAAGTGCGTCTAAACAACCTAGAAAATGAAAACAAAATCTTGAAAGAAATCATCAAAGAGTCCTTCGACTCTCAAACTGAAAGACTAGAAAAACTTGTAAAAAATAACATGGACAAAGTGATGGAGACAGTAATGAAAGTGAAGACTGAGGAAGAACGGAATACCCGTTGGGGAAAGCAATCTCTTGCCTACCTCCAAGAACTAGTTGAGTCTAAGATGAAAATAGAGAAAAACCGGATCAATCATCAACTGGCTATCAAGGATTTCAACGACAACTTTGTCAACAGCCGCATCACTAATCTTGAATACCTCCACGAGAAACAAAAGGAGAAAAATGAAAAGATAGAGAAATTTATGAAGGAAGCTGAGAACGAGAAAAAGAAGAACTAAAACCTATCTTTTGTTTCATATTTTTCCATTTACCTATCTATGTAAAGGCTTATGCCTAAACTTTTTCCATTCCAAACTCATGTAATAAAGGCTTATATAATGCCTCGTTTCTAATAATGTTAATTGTTTATTTAAGCATATTGTCTTATTCACCTATGTGTGTTGTGCAAACGTTATAAATCTTGATTATGAACTTATAACACCTTGATTCTTCAACTAATAATGTATTTATGTATTGAAGATCAATGGCTGACTCAACTCGTGGTAACAACAACAACAACAATCTTATGCCAAATGTCACTCTTTCTTCTGAGCAATTTCAATTGTTGCTGGCTGCCGCCCAAGGCAATAACAATAACAACAACAATCATAATGTTCCTCCTAAAACTTGCTCCTATAAAAATTTTAAGAACTGTAAACCACCCACTTTTAGTGGAAAAGAAGAAGCCGTAGAACTGGTCCAATGGTTTGAAAAGCTAGAATCAATCTTCCATGTCTGTAACTGCGGAGATAATGATCGAGTGAAGTTTTCCACAAGTTCACTCACTGGCAATGCTATGACATGGTGGACTGCTCATACCAAATCTGTGGGAATAGATAATGCTAATGCTACCCCATGGGATGAACTCAAAGGAATGATGGTCAATAAGTTTTGCCCAAGAAGTCAAGTCCAAAAACTCGAAGCTGAGTTCTGGGAACTCAGAGTTAAAGGAACCGATATCGAAAGCTATATCAATCGTTTTCTGGAGCTCTGTACCTTATGTCCCGAAATGTTCCCAACTGAAGTCCGCAAGATAGAGCGGTATATAGAGGGTCTACCCGAGGATGTTCAAGGGAATGTGATTTCTATCGAGAAGGTTACTGTGGATGCTGTGATCCACATGGCACAGAGTTTAATGATGGCTAAACGTAGGAGAGTTTCGGCTAATAAACAAGTCGAAGTTAAAAACGGTGACAATAAGAGGAAATTTGAACCATCTCAGGGTTCAGCTCAAAATGTTAATAAGAAACCGGCGAATGGTACGAGACCCGGTTATCAGGGTACTAGTCCGTTTTGTTCTAGATGTGAAAGGCATCATCCGGGAAAGTGCACTACTGTGTGTACAATATGTAAGAAGATAGGCCATGCTGCAAAGACTTGTAGAAACCTACCTCAGAATAGAGACATTGTTCCGGCTAGAGCTCCTCCAACATGCTATACTTGTGGTGAAAAGGGGCATATTAGCCCGAATTGTCCAAAGAAGAAAGATACTCCAGCTACTGGAGCAAATGCTACTGCCAAAGGTCGTGCTTTTGTGATTACTGCTACAGAAGCCCGTGATGAGGATGAGGTCATTACCGGTACGTACCTCGTCAATAATTGTTATGCCACTATTTTATTTGATACGGGAGCCGATAAGAGTTATGTGTCAAATGAGTTTTGCACCCTCTTTACTGAAAAGCCCCAAACCCTAAAAACCAGACGATTAGTAGAAGTGGCTAATGGGAAGTTAATGAAAGTTGATAAAATATATAAAAACTGCAACCTAATTCTAGCCGATAAGGAATTCAAGATAGACCTTTTGCCGGTCGAGCTAGGTAGTTTCGATGTAGTGGTTGGAATGGATTGGTTAGGTCCATTGAGAGCAGCCATCATGTGTTTCGATAAGACCGTTCAAATTCCGTTAGGAAGTGGAGAAACTCTTATTATCCAAGGCGAATGAAGTTGTTCCAATCTTAATATCATATCATGTCTTAAAGCCCGTAAGTACCTTGTGAAAGGTTACTCCGCCATACTAGCTCACGTTAAAATGATCAAATTCGAAGAAACGCGTATTGAAAACATCCCGGTTGTTAAAGATTTTCCCGATGTGTTTCCCGAAAATCTCCCTGGTCTTCCACCACCTCGTCAAGTTGAATTTCAAATCGATTTATCTCCAGGTGCTGCACCCATTGCTAAAGCACCGTATCGTTTAGCACCTTCCAAAATGAAGGAACTTTCTAACCAACTCCAAGAACTTTTGGATCTAGGTTTTATTCGTCCAAGTACGTCCCCGTGGGGAGCTCCTGTCTTATTTGTCAAAAAGAAGGATGGTACGTTGAGAATGTGTATTGATTACCGAGAGCTCAACAAGCTTACCATAAAGAACCGTTACCCGTTACCTCGCATTGATGATCTATTCGACCAACTTCAAGGGTCAAGCGTTTATTCTAAGATTGATTTAAGATCCGGTTATCACCAGCTCAGAGTCAAGGAATCCGACATTCCTAAGACTGCATTCCGCACCCGATACGAACATTACGAATTCTGTGTTATGCCTTTCGGTTTAACCAATGCTCCAGCCGTATTTATGGATCTTATAAACCGTGTTTGCAAGCCTTACCTTGATAAATTCGTTATTGTTTTCATCGACGACATCTTGATCTATTCTAAAAGCGAGAAAGAACATGAGCAACATTTACGATTGATTCTTGAACTCTTAAGAAAAGAACAACTCTACGTAAAATTTTCTAAGTGTGAGTTTTGGCTTAGAACCATACAATTCCTTGGACACGTTGTTGATAGTAAAGGAATACATGTCGATCCAGCTAAGATTACCGCTATCCAGAACTGGGAGATACCAAAGACTGCGAAGCATATTCGTCAATTTTTGGGACTTGCCGGTTATTATCAGAGATTCATAAAGGATTTTTCCCTTCTTGCCAAACCTCTTACGAAGCTAACTCAAAAAGGGAAGAAGTTTGAGTGGTCCGAAGAACAGGAATCTGCTTTCAAGATTCTGAAGGAGAAGTTGACCACAGCCCCGATTCTATCTTTACCTGAAGGTACTGAAGATTTTGTTGTTTACTGTGATGCCTCAAAGCAAGGCTTTGGTTGTGTTTTAATGCAACGTGAAAAGGTTATTGCCTACGCATCTAGACAGTTGAAGAAACACGAGGAGAACTATACCACACACGACCTTGAGTTAGGTGCCATGGTATTTGCATTAAAGAATGGAGACATTATCTCTATGGTACCTATTTTACCGTGTACACTGACCATAAAAGTCTTAGACATATCTTTGATCAGAAACGGTTGAATATGAGACAAAGTCGATGGCTTGAGACTTTGAACGATTATTACTGTGAACTGAAATATCATCCTGGCAAGGCGAATGTAGTTGCCGATGCCCTTAGTCGAAAAGACGATGTTAAGCGTGTTCGTGCTCTGAATCTAAAAATCAAATCAAATCTCATATCACGAATCTGTGAAGCTCAACTTGAAGCTATTAAACCAACACTTATCGAAGGAGAAGGACCTATAAATTTCGAAAACCAACTGCAAGTTAAGTCCAATGGTACAAGATACTTTGGTAATCGAATTTGGGTTCCTCGTTATGGTAATCTCCGTGAACTAGTCTTGGATGAAGCACATAAGACTAGGTATTCTATTCATCCCGGTTCTAGTAAAATGTATCATGATATGAAAGAGTTCTACTGGTGGCCCAACATGAAAGGCGACATTGCTACTTATGTGAGTAAGTGTCTTACTTGTTCGAAAGTCAAAGCCGAGCACCAAAAGCCTTCTGGTCTTCTAACTCAACCCGATATTCCACAGTGGAAGTGGGATGGTATAGCTATGGACTTTATCACAAAATTGCCTAAGACTGCAAATGGCAATGATACGATTTGGGTCATAGTTGATTATCTCACTAAGTCTGCACATTTCATACCAATCAAAGAGACTGACAGAATGGAAAAGTTAGCTCAACTCTATGTTAAAGAGATTGTTACTCGTCACGGTGTCCCTACTTCTATTATCTCGGATCGCGATAGTCGATTTACTTCCAATTTCTGGAAATCCTTGCAAGCGTCTCTTGGAACTCGACTCGACATGAGTACAGCTTATCATCCGCAAACGGACGGTCAAAGTGAACGAACTATCCAAACTTTGGAGGATATGCTACGAGCATGTGTTATCGATTTCGGTAAAGGGTGGGATAAACACCTACCTTTAGCCGAGTTTTCTTACAACAACAGCTATCACTCTAGTATTAAAGCTATACCATTAGAAGCTTTATACGGTCGCAAATGTAGATCTCCGTTGTGTTGGGATGAACTCGAGGACAGACAATTAACTGGTCCTGAACTTATTCATGAAACTTCCGAAAAGATCGTGCAAATCAAGAAGCGTTTAGAAACCGCTCGTAGTCGACAAAAGAGTTATGCCGACCCTCACTGAAAACCGTTAGAATTCCAAGTTGGAGATAACGTTATGTTGAAAGTATCTCCTTGGAAGGGTGTTATCCGCTTCGGTAAACGAAGTAAACTCAGTCCGCGTTATGTTGGACCTTTCAAAGTTATTCAAAGAATCGGTCCCGTTGCGTATCGATTAGAACTTCCAGCTGAACTAAGTCAAGTACATGATGTGTTTCATGTCTCAAATCTAAAAAAGTGTCTCGCCGAAGATACTCTTGTTATTCCTTTGGATGATATCCGCATTGATGAGCAAATGCACTTTATCGAAGAACCTATAGAGATTATGAAAGAAGAGGTCAAAGAAACTCGTAAGAGCAACATACCTATTGTTAAAGTCCGTTGGAATTTGCGTAGAGGCCCCGAATATACCTGGGAACGCAAAGACCAATTGATACGGAAATACCCCCATCTCTTCCCAACTGTTGATGAAGCAGACGGGAACTCCACTTAAAACTTCGGGACGAAGTTTTCATTAACGGGGAGGTACTATAACGCCCCTCATTTTTTCATCTATATTTTCTTCCGTATAATTTAAAATGCCCGAAAAAAAAAGATTAAGTATTAATGAATGGTCGTTATATATATATATACGAAACTAACAAACGTTAAACGGATAAATATTATTCAACAAAGTACATCTATAAGTTTATATTATATAACGAAACCTAAACTTATCAAGTAATTTATATAATGTATACTTAAAATAAATAAGTTTACAACATATAAATTCATATCAAGTAACATAAGTTTATTAGTTAAATTTATAAACTTTATACTTGACAAAGTTATATATACATATATATTTATATATAACTAAAAAGTATATACATATTTATAAGATGTAAAGTTTATGTGAATATGTTACCACTTACAAAAACTAATCTATACAATGATATCTTTTATAAAAATGAAGGTTATAGTCATTGTATATATATATATATATATATATATATATATATATATATATATATATATATATATATATATATATATATATATATATATATATAAAGTTACTGTAGCGCCAAATAGTAAAAAAAAAAAATTTAATACTTTTTGCTTTTTATTTTTTTAATTTTATTCTAGATCTAGATCTAGCTTTATAAAAACACTTTTGTTTATTTAATACAAATTATGGGCTGATACAATTATTAATATTTTTATTTTTCTTTTCTTTCTCTTTTTATTTCTTTTATATATTTTTTTTTACCAAGTTTTCACCTATAAATACTAGCCATTTCTTTCAAAATCCTTTACACCTCAAAAATTTATTCTCACTTGAAGATCATACTCTCAAACCTCTGCAAAAATTATTTTTGTAAGTTCTCTATATTATTTTTATAGTTTTTATTTAGTTTTTATCATATTTTGTGCTAGTTTTATGTTAAATACCAAATAAATATGAAATTAATTATAATAAATAATGTAAATACATGATAATTAGTATTAAGTATCCTAATGACTATAAAAATTATTTTTATGAATTATACATTCGAATTTATATTTATTAAAAATCAAAAACTGACTTTTTTATATTCGGTATATATAGATAATGAAGAAATAAATAGTAAACAATTTTATATATTATGTTTTATAATTTTCACTTATTCCTTAGGTCATAAAAGTAATTATAAAAATTTATGTTTGATTTATTTGTCATTTTAAATAATTAATTTGTATTTTCTTCTACTTTTGCTATAGTACCGGAAAATCTATTTTAAAAATAAAAATAGAATTTAATGATATAACATGTTTATGACTACAATAATTAATGGAAATTACTTAGGAACTAATAAGAAAGTTATGAAAATTATTTTTAGAATTAATAATTATATATTTCTATTTAATTCCGAATTTAAACTAAAAACAATACAAAAGTTGAATTAAATAGCTAAACTATTAATATAAATATACAAATAATTTTTCTAAGCTTAATACACTATATTAGGCATACGAAAATTTTAGATGAATTAATTGAGTTGATATAATAATTATTACTTTATAAACTTTGATTTATCTTGAACCGAAAAAGAAATTAGAAATAAATACTTTTACACCATAACAAAAATTTATAAATTTTTCCTAAGTTTATTTTGGTCAGTAGAACCTAAGAAAAATATAAAATGTGTTGTTAAACTTGTTTATCTATTTATTTGTATTTTAGCTATAAAATTTTTTTTTAATATTTAATACATAAAACTTAATATTTATGTATAGAAAATTTTTATAATGTTTTATACATGTCACTTACTGTTATGAAATCAATAAAACACTTGTTAGCATTTTTAGATAATTATTGGTACTTATATTGACATAAAACTTAAAATTAAACTATACATATTTTAACATATAAGATATATATATATATATATATATATATATATATATATATATATATATATATATATATATATATATATATATATATATATATATATATATATATATATATACATATTAACTTGATATTAATACATACCCATTCATAAAACACAATTTCTATGTATAACACTTGTTTACCTACTTAAATATATCCTACTTATTATTAGGATTTAAAAACCAAACAATCTTTATAACGATAATACAATCGAACTTAAGTAAATACTTATTGTAAAAAGTATTTAAAGTGTTGTATTCCTATACACACCTAAAAACGTATTGGAACGGTATATTAGATGGGTATAGATCTTGATCTTTCTCGAGTGGATGGACGCTCGAAAGTCTAGGCGGAGAGTTTGGATTACCGAGTTAAAGGATCCTGTGGCTCAGAAACCTATGACCTGAAAAGGCCATTTTAAATTGAAAGTGTTAGATTGAAAGCTTGTCTAGTATGAAAAGCCTTTCCAAAACGATAAACCTTCTTTAAACTTACTATAAAAGAAAATACTTACACTTATCATAATACGGGCAAAACATCTAAACTATTCTTAACTTATTCTTAGGTTGACTTATTCCGTGCTTCGATCATCCATACTTCCTCTTTAAGGATTACTTTATCTCATCGAATTACTAAGGTGACTTTCATAGCCCCACTCTTATTGCTATAGCACTTTTTATACTTACTGGGGTGAGACACATGCTGCTTTTATACTTTAAACAACTTAGACACAAGTACGAACCTAAACTGTACTATGACTAGCTTATGCTACTAAGACCCCACAGTGATATTTTTTAATTGCTTTCAAGATAAGGCATTCTTAATTATTGGGGGTAGGCCTATCGGGAGTAACGTCCCCGATACATTTGATCGCGATGTCTTTGTATTACTTAATAATGATTTAAACATGGTGATAAGGTACTGCCAACTTATGATCGGGGCAACAAAACAAACGTTTAGTCTAAAATATCACGAATCAGTACTACTTTTGGATCTGCGTGATCTACTTTTATAACAAATCTTGTGGTCTAAAAACAAATGGTCAAACATATTTGTTAAACCTATGAATTTCACTCAACCTTTTTGGTTGACACTTTTAGCATGTTTGTTTCAGGTACTGAATGATCAGGACCTCTATATCTACTGCTTATGTGTTGACTTACTTGGCTAGGATCAAGACTTATCGCATATTTACTTTTCTGCATTTGAACAATTTATAATTCTTGTAACGACATTATTAATTCTTCCGCTGTGTTATTCAAATACAATTTGGTTTTATTCATATAGTTATTGTTCTCATTTTATAATATGTTGGTATGTATTATGATATTGAATCACATTTTGCCCAGGCCCTAACTGGGAGTGTGATAAAATTCCTATCTACCCTTTCACCACGATAAATCAAATTCATACAATCAGGTAGTAGTAATTCACCAGGAGCATATATCTGCAAAGCTCTGGCCATGTCCAGCATGGACATCCTGTACATCCTGTACATCCTACGGCCAAGTATAAATCTAAGAAAACTTTTATCATCTAATCTATCTACATCTGCATTTAACGCTATAGTACTCAAAAGCTCAATACACCATTCCTTATATACAGGTCTACGAATGGTGAATAGACGTTCCCAATCGTGAAAAGAAGAACTGTCATACCTTTGGATCAGATGCTCCCTAACTGAGTTAGCAAGTTGGACCCTTTCCAAAGGCTCCCAATCGATTACCCTTGGCACTTCTACATTTTTCGGTATCAGTTTGAATTTGTTACTTTGATATGTCTGGTAATCTCTCCAGCTTCTATCGAATCTCAGATTAGGATGCAACGTGTGTTCAGGAATCGTTGGGTATTCTACTGGCGGATGCATTGGAAATACTATAAAGGCATCAACAAATTATAGCGGATCATAATAAGGTACGTGTTGATCAGGCTGTTGTTGTGGTTCCTGTTGTGGTTCTTGTTCAGGTTCATATTGCATTTCTGATTCAGGTTCCGGTTGTGGTTGTCTAGATGATGATGATGCACCATCAGTATCTGTAAATCTCTGCACAACACATTAAACACAAAATTTGTGCATCCAAATATGCATTAGTGTTAGTAAAATAACAAATTGAAACAATTACAATAACATGTTAAATCAAAATTAAACTTATACACATTTTCACAATTTTTTACAATTCTACACTTTTTTTAAATAAGCATATATGAAAATGTTTACAAAGTTCATAAGCATTTAACTTAAATAACATGTTAAAACAACCATTACCAGCAATTAAACAAGTTTCAAATGACATTTACATCAAATTAATCAAGTTCATAAATTTTAGACTTAAAAAGTCCACTTTAATTCTCAAAAATCATGTTTAGGATCAAAGTTTGGATCATTTAGCTACCTAAACATGTTACACTACTTAATTTAGCAATAATTAATGACAAAAATCGGCCATAACGTGTTTATATCAAAAAGCCCCAAATTACTCAAGAACACAAACCCTAGATTCCTAAAATTTTTGAAGTTTTTGGCTTCAAATCATGTTAAATAGCATCAATCTAGGTTATACATGCATAAAATACTAACAATTTAACTCTAATTACACTAGAAATTAACAAAATCAAATTAGGAAAAATATTGCTCAAGAACACTAAAAATCAAATTTAAAGAGGTTTAGGGATGTAATTGTTACCTTTCTTGATAAACTCCTTATCAAATTCATGTTTAGAGCGGATTGTAGCGAGAAATTTGGTGAAATTTAGTGAAAAAATGATGAAATTTGAGAGGTTTTGGGGTGTATGTTCGTGTGTTTATGTGTGTGTGTGTGGATACAGAGAATAGCTCACTGGAGCTTTTGTTCCTGACCTGAATTTCAGCCTCATGCGATCGCATGAGGTTACAGGGTAAATCTCATGCGATCGCATGAGGTCCCTTTTTTTTTTAAAAAAAAAACCTTATACTAATGAAACATATAATTAATTAAAAATTAAAATTTTGTTTCTTTTTAGGATGAGGGCGTTTCGGAACGATGTCCTAGTCCGTCCCTCGACAAAATTTTAAAATTTGTCATTTTTTAAGCGCGGTTTTAAAAGTAAAGATTTTTGGATTTTTTAAATGTTTTTGGCATACTTTAATTCAATAAGATTAAAAATAATGATAATAAAATTTCTCGTCCCTCCCTTGGGTAGAGAAATTTCGGTTCAACGACCTAGTTTTCAACTCACGACGAATTTTAAAAATCAAATTTTTAACTTAGTGAAATAAAGTAAATTTTTGTTTTTAAATTCACACCAAACTTAAATTTAAAATGCATAAAATTAAAAATTCATATTATTAAAATTTTAAAAATTTACACCAAATTTATATTATAATTTTGTTTTTATACATACAAACTTATATTAAAAATATTAATTTTTCAAATATTTATAAATTTAAATATATATTAATTTTAAAAAGTTTATAATAATAATTTAATATAAATAAAAAAACAAAGTAAAATTAAAATTAAAAATCTTTTTGGTCTTTTATCCCACTTTAATTAATCAAATATTGTCAAAAATATACGCCCCTCTTTTCGGTAAAGTAATTTCGGCTATATTACCTAGTTTTACTCCTGACGAATTTCTGAAATATTTTGGGTTGATTGATTAAAGATATTTATACCTTTAAGAATAAACAGTAAATTTCGCAGTGATGTAATAAATTTTTGCATGATATCAATAATTTTGGTTACGCATACCTAATTTTATTGAATACCAATTTAATACTTTATAGCGAACGATTTAGCGTTTATTATCAAAAGGTTAAAAATAATAAAAATAAAAATAAAAACTGTACATACTTACCTGTTAGATAGAATTCTCAGTGACCTGCTTTAGCCCACTCATAAGATAGTCGGACTAATTGGTTTTCCATAGCTACATAGGCATAACCTCGAGCATTCAACGATTTTTCTTCGAAACATATGAACGGTCCTTCTCTGCATAAAGTAACGAACTCGGTATTGGAATATGTCTGATTCGTCAAGCATTTTCCTTCGTGTGACCATTTTCTGCATTTGTGACATCTTTCAAGGTGTCGTGCTCTTCTTTTCGCTGCAGATTTTGATTTTCCTTTACCAAAATGTAACTTATTATGATCGTTTCTGAGTTCTTTTCTTACTCCGTCCAATTTGGCTCTTATTACTGATACCAGGTCACTAGGGAGTGTGTCATTATTACGTTTAGTAATCAAAGCGTGTAGCATTAGACCATGGTTCAGATCAAAGGAATTCTTCATCTCGTAAAACCTAAAAAAAATAAAAATTCAGAATGGGGGGAGAAGACTAGTTCTTTAGGGTCTGCTAGAGAAAGACCATTCGGATTCCATTCTCGAGAACTACATGAAAACAGAATATCTAACTCTAACAGAAATACATATTACCCTAAAAAGATTCGAACCTCCCCACACTTAGTTAGATGTGGTGTTGAAATTGTGATTAACTTCATTGTCAACTTCCATCAGACCATGTATGTAATGTTTAACTCTGTGACCATTAACTTTAAATTTAATTCCATTTGAATTTATTAACTCTATTGTTCCGTATGGGAAAACTCTTTTGAGTATGAATGGTTCAGACCATCTTGATTTCAATTTTCCAGGAAATAGCTTGAATCGTGAATTGAAAAGAAGAACTTTGTCTCCTTCTTTAAATTCTTTTGAACTTCTGATTTTTTTATCATGCCATTTCTTCGTTCTTTCCTTATAGATTAACGAATTTTCGTATGCTTCATGTCTTAATTCTTCTAATTCGTTTAATTGACTTAACCGTAGTCGTCCAGCTTCATGTAAATCAAGATTACATGTCTTCAAAGCCCAAAATGCTTTGTGTTCAATTTCTACTGGAAGATGACATGTTTTTCCGTAAACGAGTTTAAAAGGTGTGGTTCTAATTGGAGTTTTGTAGGCTGTTCTAAAAGTCCAGAGTGCATCCTCCAATTTCATGGAACATTCCTTTGGATTTGATCCTACAGTTTTCTCTAGAATACGTTTTAAAGCACGGTTGGTATTTTCAACTTGTCCACTTGTATGTGGATGATAAGCGGTTGAAATTTTATGAGTTACTCCATATCTTTTGAGAACTTTCTCAAGTTGATTGTTACAAAAATGAGTACCCCGATCGCTTATTAAAGCTTTCGGTGTTCCGAACCTTGCAAAAAGACGTTTTAAGAAGTTGACTACTGAAATGTCCCGTTCTTATTGATTAAAAACGTTCCATATTAATTGATTTCGTTGCGAGGTTTTGACCTCTATATGAGACGTTTTTCAAAGACTGCATTCATTTTAAAACAAACCATAACCTTTATTTCATCAATAAAGGTTTAAAAAGCTTTACGTAGATTATCAAATAATGATAATCTAAAATATCCTGTTTACACACGACCATTACATAATGGTTTACAATACAAATATGTTACAACCAAATAAGTTTCTTGAATGCAGTTTTTACACAATATCATACAAGCATGGACTCCAAATCTCGTCCTTATTTAAGTATGCGACAGCGGAAGCTCTTAATAATCACCTGAGAATAAACATGCTTAAAAAGTCAACAAAAATGTTGGTGAGTTATAGGTTTAACCTATATATATCAAATCATAATAATAGACCACAAGATTTCATATTTCAATACACATCCCATAAATAGAGATAAAAATCATTCATATGGTGAACACCTGGTAACTGACATTAACAAGATGCATATATAAGAATATCCCCATCATTCCGGGACACCCTTCAGATATGATATAAATTTCGAAGTACTAAAGCATCCGGTACTTTGGATGGGGTTTGTTAAGCCCAATAGATCTATCTTTAGGATTCGCGTCAATTAGGGTGTCGGTTCCCTAATTCTTAGATTACCAGACTTAATAAAAAGGGGCATATTCGATTTCGATAATTCAACCATAGAATGTAGTTTCACGTACTTGTGTCTATTTTGTAAATCATTTATAAAACCTGCATGTATTCTCATCCCAAAAATATTAGATTTTAAAAGTGGGACTATAACTCACCTTCACAAATTTTTACTTCGTCGGGAAGTAAGACTTGGCCACTGGTTGATTCACGAACCTATAACAATATATACATATATATCAAAGTATGTTCAAAATATATTTACAACACTTTTAATATATTTTGATGTTTTAAGTTTATTAAGTCAGCTGTCCTCGTTAGTAACCTACAACTAGTTGTCCACAGTTAGATGTATAGAAATAAATCGATAAATATTATCTTGAATCAATCCACGACCCAGTGTATACGTATCTCAGTATTGATCACAACTCAAACTATATATATTTTGGAATCAACCTCAACCCTGTATAGCTAACTCCAACATTCACATATAGAGTGTCTATGGTTGTTCCGAAATATATATAGATGTGTCGACATGATAGGTCGAAACATTGTATACGTGTCTATGGTATCTCAAGATTACATAATATACAATACAAGTTGATTAAGTTATGGTTGGAATATATTTGTTACCAATTTTCACGTAGCTAAAATGAGAAAAATTATCCAATCTTGTTTTACCCATAACTTCTTCATTTTAAATCCGTTTTGAGTGAATCAAATTGCTATGGTTTCATATTGAACTCTATTTTATGAATCTAAACAGAAAAAGTATAGGTTTATAGTCTGAAAAATAAGTTACAAGTCGTTTTTATAAAGGTAGTCATTTCAGTCGAAAGAACGACGTCTAGATGACCTTTTTAGAAAACATACTTCCACTTTGAGTTTAACCATAATTTTTGGATATAGTTTCATGTTCATAATAAAAATCATTTTCTCAGAATAACAACTTTTAAATCAAAGTTTATCATAGTTTTTAATTAACTAACCCAAAACAGCCCGCGGTGTTACTACGACGGCGTAAATCCGGTTTTACGGTGTTTTTCGTGTTTCCAGGTTTTAAATCATTAAGTTAGCATATCATATAGATATAGAACATGTGTTTAGTTGATTTTAAAAGTCAAGTTAGAAGGATTAACTTTTGTTTGCGAACAAGTTTAGAATTAACTAAACTATGTTCTAGTGATTACAAGTTTAAACCTTCGAATAAGATAGCTTTATATGTATGAATCGAATGATGTTATGAACATCATTACTACCTTAAGTTCCTTGGATAAACCTACTGGAAAAGAGAAAAATGGATCTAGCTTCAACGGATCCTTGGATGGCTCGAAGTTCTTGAAGCAGAATCATGACACGAAAACAAGTTCAAGTAAGATCATCACTTGAAATAAGATTGTTATAGTTATAGAAATTGAACCAAAGTTTGAATATGATTATTACCTTGTATTAGAATGATAACCTACTGTAAGAAACAAAGATTTCTTGAGGTTGGATGATCACCTTACAAGATTGGAAGTGAGCTAGCAAACTTGAAAGTATTCTTGATTTTATGTAACTAGAACTTGTAGAATATATGAAGAACACTTAGAACTTGAAGATAGAACTTGAGAGAGATCAATTAGATGAATAAAATTGAAGAATTAAAGTGTTTGTAGGTGTTTTTGGTCGTTGGTGTATGGATTAGATATAAAGGATATGTAATTTTGTTTTCATGTAAATAAGTCATGAATGATTACTCATATTTTTGTAATTTTATGAGATATTTCATGCTAGTTGCCAAATGATGATTCCCACATGTGTTAGGTAACTCACATGGGCTGCTAAGAGCTGATCATTGGAGTGTATATACCAATAGTACATACATCTAAAAGCTGTGTATTGTACGAGTACGAATACGGGTGCATACGAGTAGAATTGTTGATGAAACTGAACGAGGATGTAATTATAAGCATTTTTGTTAAGTAGAAGTATTTTGATAAGTGTATTGAAGTCTTTCAAAAGTGTATAAATACATATTAAAACACTACAAGTATATACATTTTAACTGAGTCGTTAAGTCATCGTTAGTCGTTACATGTAAGTGTTGTTTTGAAACCTTTAGGTTAACGATCTTGTTAAATGTTGTTAACCCAATGTTTATAATATCAAATGAGATTTTAAATTATTATATTATCATGATATTATCATGTATGAATATCTCTTAATATGATATATATACATTAAATGTCTTTACAACGATAATCGTTACATATATGTCTCGTTTAAAAATCATTAAGTTAGTAGTCTTGTTTTTTTTACATATGTAGTTCATTGTTAATATACTTAATGATATGTTTACTTATCATAGTATCATGTTAACTATATATATATATATATATATCCATATATATGTCATCATATAGTTTTTACAAGTTTTAACGTTCGTGAATCACCGGTCAACTTGGGTGGTCAATTGTCTATATGAAACATATTTCAATTAATCAAGTCTTAACAAGTTTAATTGCTTAACATGTTGGAAACATTTAATCATGTAAATATCAATCTCAATTAATATATATAAACATGGAAAAGTTCGGGTCACTACAGTACCTACCCGTTAAATAAATTTCATCCCGAAATTTTAAGCTGTTGAAGGTGTTGACGAATCTTCTGGAAATAGATGAGGGTATTTCTTCTTCATCTGATCTTCATGCTCCCAGGTGAACTCAGGTCCTCTACGAGCATTCCGACGAACCTTAACAATTGGTATCTTGTTTTGCTTAAGTCTTTTAACCTCACGATCCATTATTTCGACGGGTTCTTCGATGAATTGAAGTTTTTCGTTGATTTGGATTTCATCTAACAGAATAGTGAGATCTTCTTTAGCAAAACATTTCTTCAAATTCGAAACGTGGAAAGTGTTATGTACAGCCGCGAGTTGTTGAGGTAACTCAAGTCGGTAAGCTACTGGTCCGACACGATCAATAATCTTGAATGGTCCAATATACCTTGGATTTAATTTCCCTCGTTTACCAAATCGAACAACGCCTTTCCAAGGTGCAACTTTAAGCATGACCATCTCTCCAATTTCAAATTCTATATCTTTTCTTTTAATGTCAGCGTAGCTCTTTTGTCGACTTTGGGCGGTTTTCAACCGTTGTTGAATTTGGATGATCTTCTCGGTAGTTTCTTGTATAATCTCCGGACCCGTAATCTGTCTATCCCCCACTTCACTCCAACAAATCGGAGACCTGCACTTTCTACCATAAAGTGCTTCAAACGGCGCCATCTCAATGCTTGAATGGTAGCTGTTGTTGTAGGAAAATTCTGCTAACGGTAGATGTCGATCCCAACTGTTTCCGAAATCAATAACACATGCTCGTAGCATGTCTTCAAGCGTTTGTATCGTCCTTTTGCTCTGCCCATCAGTTTGTGGATGATAGGCAGTACTCATGTCTAGACGAGTTCCTAATGCTTGCTGTAATGTCTGCCAGAATCTTGAAATAAATCTGCCATCCCTATCAGAGATAATAGAGATTGGTATTCCATGTCTGGAGACGACTTCCTTCAAATACAGTCGTGCTAACTTCTCCATCTTGTCATCTTCTCTTATTGGCAGGAAGTGTGCTGATTTGGTGAGACGATCAACTATTACCCAAATAGTATCAAAACCACTTGTAGTCCTTGGCAATTTAGTGATGAAATCCATGGTAATGTTTTCCCATTTCCATTCCGGGATTTCGGGTTGTTGAAGTAGACCTGATGGTTTCTGATGCTCAGCTTTGACCTTAGAACACGTCAAACATTCTCCTACGTATTTAGCAACATCGGCTTTCATACCCGGCCACCAAAAATGTTTCTTGAGATCCTTGTTCATCTTCCCCGTTCCAGGATGTATTGAGTATCTGGTTTTATGAGCTTCTCTAAGTACCATTTCTCTCATATCTCCAAATTTTGGTACCCAAATCCTTTCAGCCCTATACCGGGTTCCGTCTTCCCGAATATTAAGATGCTTCTCCGATCCTTTGGATATTTCATCCTTTAAATTTCCCTCTTTTAAAACTCCTTGTTGCGCCTCCTTTATTTGAGTAGTAATGTTATTATGAATCATTATATTCATAGATTTTACTCGAATGGGTTCTCTGTCCTTCCTGCTCAAGGCATCGGCTACCACATTTGCCTTCCCCGGGTGGTAACAAATCTCAAAGTCGTAATCATTCAATAATTCAATCCACCTACGCTGCCTCATATTCAGTTGTTTCTGATTAAATATGTGTTGAAGACTTTTGTGGTCGGTATATATAATACTTTTAACCCCATATAAGTAGTGCCTCCAAGTCTTTAATGCAAAAACAACCGCGCCTAATTCCAAATCATGCGTCGTATAATTTTGTTCGTGAATCTTCAATTGTCTAGATGCATAAGCAATCACCTTCGTTCGTTGCATTAATACACAACCGAGACCTTGCTTTGATGCGTCACAATAAATCACAAAATCATCATTCCCTTCAGGCAATGACAATATAGGTGCCGTAGTTAGCTTTTTCTTCAATAACTGAAACGCTTTCTCTTGTTCATCATTCCATTCAAATTTCTTTCCTTTATGCGTTAATGCAGTCAAGGGTTTTGCTATTCTGGAAAAGTCTTGGATGAACCTTCTGTAGTAACCAGCTAGTCCTAAAAACTGGCGTATGTGTTTCGGAGTTTTCGGGGTTTCCCACTTTTCAACAGTTTCTATCTTTGTCGGATCCACCTTAATACCTTCTTTGTTCACTATGTGACCGAGGAATTGAACTTCTTCCAACCAAAATGCACACTTTGAAAACTTAGCGTACAATTCTTCCTTCCTCAATACTTCTAACACCTTTCTCAAATGTTCACCGTGTTCTTGGTCATTCTTTGAGTAAATAAGTATGTCATCAATGAAAACAATGACAAACTTGTCAAGGTATGGTCCACACACTCGGTTCATAAGGTCCATGAACACAGCTGGTGCATTAGTTAAACCAAACGGCATGACCATAAACTCGTAATGACCGTAACGTGTTCTGAAAGCAGTCTTTGGAATATCATCTTCTTTCACCCGCATTTGATGATACCCGGAACGTAAGTCAATCTTTGAATAAACAGACGAGCCTTGTAGTTGATCAAATAAGTCGTCGATTCTCGGTAGTGGGTAGCGGTTCTTGATGGTAAGTTTGTTCAACTCTCGGTAGTCGATACACAACCTGAATGTACCATCTTTCTTCTTGACAAACAAAACAGGAGCTCCCCACAGTGATGTGCTTGGTCGAATGAAACCACGCTCTAAAAGTTCTTGTAATTGGCTTTGCAGTTCTTTCATCTCGCTGGGTGCGAGTCTGTAAGGAGGACGAGCTATTGGTGCAGCTCCTGGTACAAGATCTATTTGAAATTCAACGGATCGATGTGGGGGTAATCCCGGTAATTCTTTCGGAAATACATCGGGAAATTCTTTTGCAATGGGAACATCATTGATGCTCTTTTCTTCAGTTTGTACTTTCTCGACGTGTGCTAGAACAGCATAGCAACCTTTTCTTATTAGTTTTTGTGCCTTCAAATTACTAATAAGATGTAGCTTCGTGTTGCCCTTTTCTCCGTACACCATTAAGGGTTTTCCTTTTTCTCGTATAATGTGAATTGCATTTTTGTAACAAACGATCTCTGCTTTCACTTTTTTCAACCAGTCCATACCGATTATCACATCAAAACTCCCTAACTCTACTGGTATCGAATCAATCTTAAATGTTTCGCTAACCAGTTTAATTTCTCGATTCCGACATATATTATCTGCTGAAATTAATTTACCATTTGCTAATTCGAGTAAAAATTTACTATCCAAAGGCGTCAATGGACAACTTAATTTAGCACAAAAATCTCTACTCATATAGCTTCTATCCGCACCCGAATCAAATAAAACGTAAGCAGCTTTATTGTCAATAAGAAACGTACCTGTAACAAGCTCCGGGTCTTCATGTGCCTCTGCCGCATTAATATTGAAAACTCTTCCGCGGCCTTGTCCATTTGTGTTCTCCTGGTTCGGGTAATTTCTAATAATGTGGCCCGGTTTTCCACATTTATAACAAACTACATTGGCATAACTTGCTCCGACACTACTTGCTCCGCCATTACTCGTTCCGACACCATTTGTTCCTTTCGTTCTATTAACCCCTGGTCCGTAGACCTCACACTTCGCCGCGCTATGACCATTTCTTTTACACTTGTTGCAAAATTTGGTGCAGAACCCCGAGTGATACTTTTCACACCATTGGCATAGCTGCTTCTGATTGTTGTTGTTGTTGCGGTTATTATTGTTGTTGGGATGATTGTTGTAGTTGCTGTTGTTGTTGTTGTTGTTGTTGTTGTTGTTGTTGTTGTTGTTATTGTTGTTGGGCCGTTTGTTGTAGTTGCGATTGATGTTGCGATTGTTGGGATAATTGTTGCGATTATTGTTGTAATTGCTGTTGTTGTTGTATTGGTGATTCTTATCACCGTTTTCCTCCCACTTTCTTTTGACTTGCTTCACATTGGCCTCTTCAGCAGTCTGTTCTTTAATTCTTTCTTCAATCTGGTTCACTAGTTTGTGAGCCATTCTACATGCCTGTTGTATGGAGGCGGGCTCGTGTGAACTTATATCTTCTTGGATTCTTTCCGGTAATCCTTTCACAAATGCGTCGATCTTCTCTTCCTCATCTTCGAATGCTCCCGGACACAATAGGCACAATTCTGTGAATCGTCTTTCGTACGTGGTAATATCAAATCCTTGGGTTCGTAACCCTCTAAGTTTTGTCTTGAGCTTATTGACCTCGGTTCTGGGACGGTACTTCTCGTTCATCAAGTGCTTGAATGCTAACCATGGTAGTGCGTACGCATCGTCTTGTCCCACTTGCTCTAGATAGGTATTCCACCATGTTAACGCAGAACCTGTGAAGGTATGCGTAGCGTACTTCACTTTGTCCTCTTCAGTACACTTACTTATGGCAAACACCGATTCGACCTTCTCGGTCCACCGTTTCAATCCGATCGGTCCTTCGGTTCCATCAAATTCCAAAGGTTTGCAGGCAGTGAATTCTTTGTAGGTGCATCCTACACGATTTCCTGTACTGCTAGATCCAAGGTTATTGTTGGTATGTAGCGCAGCCTGTACTGCGGCTATGTTTGAAGCTAGAAAAGTACGGAATTCTTCTTCATTCATATTCACGGTGTGTCGAGTAGTCGGTGCCATTTCCTTTAAAATAGTCAAATGGAACAAGTTAATCATACAGAATATTAAGAGTAGTTAATAGTATTTCGTAGCATAATATGAACTCATTTATAAAAGCTTTTTCTTCATATTAGCGTTTTATAAGTTTAAATTCGGGTAGTACCTACCCGTTAAGTTCATACTTAGTAGCTAATATACAATTCAACTACTACAATTCTATATGAAAAACTGATTATAATAATATTTCGCGTTCAAACTTTTACACAATATTTTACAAACTTACAATACCGCTTATTTTACATATAGCATGAAATATAGCACACAATAAATTTGATACAAGATGGTTGTGAAGATAATTCTAGCTAGTACATAAGTCGTTCAGCAAAGGCAATAAAGACACGTAATTCATACGTCCAGAAACAAGTCATGCATTCTGGTTTTACTAGGATTACTTCCCATCCTTGGTCTTGTGGAACATAACCGTTATGGCCGTTGATAAGACAGCGTGTTGTAACGTCGTCAAAGGGACGAGGGTTACGTAATGTCCAACAGTCCCGTAACAATCTAAAAACCTCATTTCTTACCCCAATTACCGACTCCGTCACTTGTGGGAACATTTTGTTTAATAGTTGTAGCCCGATGTTCTTGTTCTCACTTTGGTGAGAAGCGAACATTACTAATCCGTAAGCATAACATGCTTCTTTATGTTGCATGTTAGCCGTTTTTCTAAATCACGAAGTCCAATATTCGGATATATTGAGTCAAAATAATTTCTTAACCCATTGCGTAAAATAGCATTTGGGTTCCCCGCAATATATGCATCAAAGTAAACACATCGTAAATAGTTGTGCCGAAGAATTCTGACCGACTCTAGACAAGATTTCATCAATCATGTCTCCGGGTAGGTCTCTTAAAATATTGGGTTGTCTATCCATTTTGTGTTTTTATACTGTAAAATAGACAAGAGTTAGATTCATAAAAAAAATACTTATTAATACAAGCAATTTTTACATATATCATAAAGCATAAGCACACTATATTACATATATTACACCACACGAATACAACTATCTTATTCCGACTCGCTTGTTTCTTCTTCTTCGGTTTTGGTTCGTTTTGTTTCTAGGGATATATGATGTTCCCCTAATACGAGCCGTCATTTTCCACATTGGTTTAGAAAAACCTGGTGGTTTAGAGGTTCCCAGGTCATTGTTACAACTTAAGGACTTCGGGGGTTGACGATACATATAAAGTTCATCGGGGTTGGAATTAGATTTCTCTATTTTTATGCCCATTCCCTTATTATTTTCTTTTACCTTTTTAAATTCAGTTGGGGTAATTTCTATAACATCATCGGAATTCTCGTCGGAATCCGATTCATCGGAGAATTGGTAATCCTCCCAATATTTTGCTTCCTTGGCGGAAACACCATTGACCATAATTAACCTTGGTCGGTTGGTTGAGGATTTTCTTTTACTTAACTGTTTTATTATTTCCCCCACCGGTTCTATTTCTTCATCCGGTTCCGATTCTTCTTCCGGTTCCGATTCTTCTTCCGGTTCCGATTCTTCTTCCGGTTCCGCCTCTTCTTCCGGTTCCTCTTCGGGAACTTGTGAATCAGTCCACGAATCATTCCAATTTACATTTGACTCTTCATTATTATTAGGTGAGTCAATGGGACTTGTTCTAGAGGTAGACATCTATCACATAATATCAAACGCGTTAAGAGATTAATATATCACATAATATTCACATGTTAAAAATATATAGTTTCCAACAAAATTTGTTAAGCAATCATTTTTCAAGTAAACACGGTCGAAGTCCAGACTCACTAATGCATCCTAACAAACTCGATAAGACACACTAATGCAAAATTCTGGTTCTCTAAGACCAACGCTCGGATACCAACTGAAATGTCCCGTTCTTATTGATTAAAAACGTTCCATATTAATTGATTTCGTTGCGAGGTTTTGACCTCTATATGAGACATTTTTCAAAGACTGCATTCATTTTAAAACAAACCATAACCTTTATTTCATCAATAAAGGTTTAAAAAGCTTTACGTAGATTATCAAATAATGATAATCTAAAATATCCTGTTTACACACGACCATTACATAATGGTTTACAATACAAATATGTTACAACAAAATAAGTTTCTTGAATGCAGTTTTTACACAATATCATACAAGCATGGACTCCAAATCTCGTCCTTATTTAAGTATGCGACAGCGGAAGCTCTTAATAATCACCTGAGAATAAACATGCTTAAAAAGTCAACAAAAATGTTGGTGAGTTATAGGTTTAACCTATATATATCAAATCATTATAATAGACCACAAGATTTCATATTTCAATACACATCCCATACATAGAGATAAAAATCATTCAAATGGTGAACACCTGGTAACCGATATTAACAAGATGCATATATAAGAATATCCCCATCATTCCGGGACACCCTTCGGATATGATATAAATTTCGAAGTACTAAAGCATCCGGTACTTTGGATGGGGTTTGTTAAGCCCAATAGATCTATCTTTAGGATTCGCGTCAATTAGGGTGTCTGTTCCCTAATTCTTAGATTACCAGACTTAATAAAAAGGGGCATATTCGATTTCGATAATTCAACCATAGAATGTAGTTTCACGTACTTGTGTCTATTTTGTAAATCATTTATAAAACCTGCATGTATTCTCATCCCAAAAATATTAGATTTTAAAAGTGGAACTATAACTCACCTTCACAGATTTTTACTTCGTCGGGAAGTAAGACTTGGCCACTGATTGATTCACGAACCTATAACAATATATACATATATATCAAAGTATGTTAAAAATATATTTACAACACTTTTAATATATTTTGATGTTTTAAGTTTATTAAGTCAGCTGTCCTCGTTAGTAACCTACAACTAGTTGTCCACAGTTAGATGTATAGAAATAAATCGATAAATATTATCTTGAATCAATCCACGACCCAGTGTATACGTATCTCAGTATTGATCACAAATCAAACTATATATATTTTAGAATCAACCTCAACCCTGTATAGCTAACTCCAACATTCACATATAGAGTGTCTATGGTTGTTCCGAAATATATATAGATGTGTCGACATGATAGGTCGAAACATTGTATACGTGTCTATGGTATCTCAAGATTACATAATATACAATACAAGTTGATTAAGTTATGGTTGGAATAGATTTATTACCAATTTTCACGTAGCTAAAATGAGAAAAATTATCCAATCTTGTTTTACCCATAACTTCTTCATTTTAAATCCGTTTTGAGTGAATCAAATTGCAATGGTTTTATATTGAACTCTATTTTATGAATCTAAACAGAAAAAGTATAGTTTTATAGTCAGAAAATAAGTTACAAGTCGTTTTTATAAAGGTAGTCATTTCAGTCGAAAGAACGACGTCTAGATGACCTTTTTAGAAAACATACTTCCACTTTGAGTTTAACCATAATTTTTGGATATAGTTTCATGTTCATAATAAAAATCATTTTCTCAGAATAACAACTTTTAAATCAAAGTTTATCATAGTTTTTAATTAACTAACCCAAAACAGCCCGCGGTGTTACTACGACGGCGTAAATTCGGTTTTACGGTGTTTTTCGTGTTTCCAGGTTTTAAATCATTAAGTTAGCATATCATATAGATATAGAACATGTGTTTAGTTGATTTTAAAAGTCAATTTAGAAGGATTAACTTTTGTTTGCGAACAAGTTTAGAATTAACTAAACTATGTTCTAGTGATTACAAGTTTAAACCTTCGAATAAGATAGCTTTATATGTATGAATCGAATGATGTTATGAACATCATTACTACCTTAAGTTCCTTGGATAAACCTACTGGAAAAGAGAAAAATGTATCTTGCTTCAACGGATCCTTGGATGGCTCGAAGTTCTTGAAGCAGAATCATGACACGAAAACAAGTTCAAGTAAGATCATCACTTGAAATAAGATTGTTATAGTTATAGAAATTGAACCAAAGTTTGAATATGATTATTACCTTGTATTAGAATGATAACCTACTGTAAGAAACAAAGATTTCTTGAGGTTGGATGATCACCTTACAAGATTGGAAGTGAGCTAGCAAACTTGAAAGTATTCTTGATTTTATGTAACTAGAACTTGTAGAATATATGAAGAACACTTAGAACTTGAAGATAGAACTTGAGAGAGATCAATTAGATGAAGAAAATTGAAGAATGAAAGTGTTTGTAGGTATTTTTGGTCGTTGGTGTATGGATTAGATATAAAGAATATGTAATTTTGTTTTCATGTAAATAAGTCATGAATGATTACTCATATTTTTGTAATTTTATGAGATATTTCATGCTAGTTGCCAAATGATGGTTCCCACATGTGTTAGGTGACTCATATGGGCTGCTAAGAGCTGATCATTGGAGTGTATATACCAATAGTACATACATCTAAAAGCTGTGTATTGTACGAGTACGAATACGGGTGCATACGAGTAGAATTGTTGATGAAACTGAACGAGGATGTAATTGTAAGCATTTTTGTTAAGTAGAAGTATTTTGATAAGTGTATTGAAGTCTTTCAAAAGTGTATAAATACATATTAAAACACTACATGTATATACATTTTAACTGAGTCGTTAAGTCATCGTTAGTCGTTACATGTAAGTGTTGTTTTGAAACCTTTAGGTTAACGATCTTGTTAAATGTTGTTAACCCAATGTTTATAATATCAAATGAGATTTTAAATAATTATATTATCATGATATTATCATGTATGAATATCTCTTAATATGATATATATACATTAAATGTCTTTATAACGATAATCGTTACATATATGTCTCGTTTAAAAATCATTAAGTTAGTAGTCTTGTTTTTTTTACATATGTAGTTCATTGTTAATATACTTAATGATATGTTTACTTATCATAGTATCATGTTAACTATATATATATCCATATATATGTCATCATATAGTTTTTACAAGTTTTAACGTTCGTGAATCACCGGTCAACTTGGGTGGTCAATTGTCTGTATGAAACATATTTCAATTAATCAAGTCTTAACAAGTTTAATTGCTTAACATGTTGGAAACATTTAATCATGTAAATATCAATCTCAATTAATATATATAAACATGGAAAAGTTCGGGTCACTACAACTACAACTCGTGCATCGTTAGTCGGGAGAGCTTGTGCTTCCGCCCATTTAGATACATAATCAATGGCAACGAGAATGTAGAGATTATTATGTGATTTTGGAAATGGACCCATAAATTCAATACCCCAAATGTCAAATACTTCACATACTTGAATGACATTTTGTGGCATTTCATCACGTTGACTTATTTTTCCGGCCCTTTGACAAGCATCACAGGATTTGCAAAGATTGTGTGCGTCTTTGAAAATTGTAGGCCAATAGAATCCAACATCGTAAACTTTTCTTGCTATAAGTTGAGGCCCATAATGCCCTCCTGTTGGTCCTGTATGACAATGGTTTAAGATTTTACTAGCTTTATCTCCGAATACACATCGGCGTATTATTCCATCGGGACAACTTTTAAACAAATGTGGATCTTTCCAGAAATAGTGTTTTATATCACTAAAGAATTTTTTTCGTTTTTGGTACGATAATCCTTTTTCAAGGAATCCACATACTAAGTAGTTTGCATAGTCTGCAAACCATGGAATTTCATTATAATCTATCTTCAATAGATATTCATCAGGAAAGTTGTCTTGTATGGCCGATTCATTTAGAACTTCTAATTCTGGATTTTCAAGACGAGAAAGATGATCAGCTGCGAGATTTTCTGCTCCCTTTTTATCTCGGATTTCAATATCGAACTCTTGTAAGAGTAAGATCCAACGGATTAATCTTGGTTTAGCATCTTGCTTCGAAAATAGGTATCTAAGAGCAGAATGGTCGGTATAGACCACCGTTTTAGCTAGAACGAGATATGAACGAAATTTGTCAAAAGCAAAGACAATAGCAAGGAGTTCTTTTTCAGTAGTTGTATAATTCGTTTGTGCTCCTTGTAATGTCTTACTAGCATAATATATAGGTTGAAATCATTTTTCAATCCTTTGTTCTAAAACGGCTCCCATTGCAAAATCACTTGCATCGCACATTAGTTCAAACAGTAGATTCCAATTTGGAGTTATCATGATCGGCGCATTAGTGAGTTTTTCTTTAAGAATATTAAAAGATTTGATACATTCATCTGAAAAGATGAATGGAGCATCCTTTTCTAGGAGTTTATTCATAGGAGTGGCAATTTTAGAAAAATCTTTTATGAAACGTCGGTAAAAACCGGCATGCCCTAGAAAACTCCTAACTCCTCTAACATTGGTGGGATGTGGAAGTTTAGCAATTACATCTACTTTAGCTCTATCCACTTCAATTCCTTCCTTTGAAATTTTAAGACCAAGAATGATGCCTTCTTTAACCATGAAATGGCATTTCTCCCAATTAAGAACTAGATTTGATTATTCGCATCTAATAAGCATTTGTTAAAGATTAACTAGACATGATTCAAATGTATCACCGAATACTGAAAAGTCATCCATGAAAACTTCCATGCATTCTTCTATCATGTCGTGAAAAATCGCCATCATGCACCTTTGAAAGGTTGCAGGGGCGTTGCAAAGTCCAAATGGCATGCGTTTATAAGAAAAAGTACCATAAGGGCACGTGAATGTGGTTTTCTCTTGGTCCTCAGGTGCTATTGGAATTTGAAAATATCCGGAAAAACCATTAAGAAAACAATAGTAACTATTTCCGGCTAATCTTTCCAACATTTGATCAATGAAAGGTAAGGGAAAGTGATCTTTTCTGGTGGCGTCATTTAATTTTTATAATCAATACAAACACGCCATCCTGTTACAGTCCTAGTAGGAATAAGCTCATTTTTCTCATTTGTGATGACAGTCATGCCACCCTTCTTAGGTACGCATTGAACTGGCTTACCCATGGACTATCAGAGATTGGATAAATTAAACCTGCATCTAGCAGTTTAATAATTTCTTTCTTAATAACATCTTGCATATTAGGATTTAGTCTTCGTTGGCGTTGCACATTCGTTTTATGACCTTCTTCCATAAGGATTTTATATGTGCAATACGAAGGACTTATTCCTTTAATATCATGAATTTTTCATGCAATAGCTGGTTTATGAGCTTTTATCACAGTAATGAGTTGAGATTTTTCATTTTCCGTAAGGGAAGATGATATTATTACAGGTAATTCAGATTCTCCATGTAAATAAGCATATTCCAAATGGTTTGGAAGTGGCTTTAATTCTAATATCGGTGGTTCTTCTATCGATGATTTATATCGATATCTATCTTCCTCTTTTAGCATTTGAATTTCTTCTGTTGTTGGTTCATACCCATTAGCCATAAGTGTAGTTAACATTTCAGTTTCATCAATTGGTTCAGTTCCTTCTCCTAAAGAACATTCTCCTGTTCCTTGTAATTCTGGAAATTCTTCTAACAATTCTGCATGTGAATCTATAGTTTGAATATAATAACATGTATCATCTGCAGATTGTGGTTGTTGCATGGCTCTATCAACAGAAAAGGTAACACTCTCGTCCTCTATACTTAGGGTCAGTTTCTTACCAAACACGTCTATTATTGTTTTAGCCGTGTTTAAGAATGGTCTTCCTAATATGAGAGGAACTCGAGAATCTTCTTCCATGTCCAGAATAACAAAATCTACTGGAAATACTAAAGTACCAACTTTAACTAGCATGTTCTCCATTATCCCTCTAGGATATTTTACTGATCTATCTGCTAGTTGTATGCTTATTCGTGTTGGTTTCAATTCTCCAAGGTCTAGTTTAGCGTATAGTGAGTACGGCATTAGATTTATACTAGCACCTAAATCTGTCAATGCTTCTATTGAACTAAGACTACCCAGAAAACATGGAATTGTGAAACTTCCTGGATCTGATAATTTTTCTGGTATATTATTCAAAAGCACTGCAGAACAATTAGCATTCATAGTAACAGCCGAGAGTTCTTCCATTTTCTTTCTATTTGTGATTAGATCTTTCAGAAATTTAGCATATCTTGGCATTCCTGAAATCACATCAATGAAAGGAAGATTGACATTTATTTGTTTAAACATATCCAAGAATTTGGATTGCTCGGCTTCAAGTCTTTCTTTTCTCATTTTACTCGGGTAAGGAAGTGGTGGTTGGTATAGTTTAACATAAGGTTTAGCCTTAACTGTGTTATCTTCATTAACCTTTTCAACTACCGGTTCTTTTTTCTTATCTTGTTCAGGTTGTGGTTCTTGTGGAGTAGGAATAGCTTCATCAGAAATTATAGGTATTTCAGGTGATTTAAGTGTAATACCACTTCTTGTGGTAATGGCTTTAGCTGTTTCATTCCGGGGGTTAGCATTTGTATCACTAGGTAGACTTCCCGGTTTTCTTTCACCTATCAACCTTGCTAGGTTACTTACTTCTTGTTCTAAATTTTGAATCGAAGCTTGTTGATTTCTAAATGCTTGAGCATTTTGTTCATTGGTTTGTTTCTGAGATGTGAAAAACTGAAATTGAGATTCAACTAGCTTCGACATCATATCTTCTAAATTTGGCTTTTTATCATCGGTTTGTGGTGGTTTATTTTGAAAATTAGGTCTTTGCTGATTGTAAGTATTATTAGATACTTGTTGATTGCTTGGACCTTGTTGGTTATTGTATGGAACATTTCGGTTATAGTTCTGATTTTGATTGTAGATTGGTCTTGGCGGTTGATAATTATTCTGATAATTATTTCCAGGCCTTTGGTTTATGTATGAAACATTCTCTCTTTGTTCCATTGTTAGTTCAATACTGAGACAATATTTTGTCAAATGTGGTCCTCCACATTGCTCACAACTAATTCGTATTGAGTGAATATCTTTAGTCATCTTTTCCATTCGTCTCTCGACAGCATCTATCTTTGCAGAAATGGAATCGAAGTCATGGCTAGAATCAGCTCTAGCTGCTTTAGATGATCTAACGATATCTTTTTCTTGGTGCCACTCATGTGAGTGGGAAGCAGTGTTATCAATAATTTTGTAAGCGTCAGTTGCGATTTTCTTCATAATGGAACCACCAGCTGCTATATCGATGTCTTTCCTTGTAGTGATGTCGCATCCTTGGTAGAATATTCGTACTATTGGACAGGTGTCTAAACCATGTTGCGGACATCCCCTCAATAACTTTCCAAATCTTGTCCATGCTTCATATAGAGTTTTATTTGGCTTTTGCATGAACGTAACAATTTCTCCTTGAAGTCTCACGGCTTTAGATGCCGGAAAGAATTGTTTAAGAAATTTTTCAACTAAAACGTCCCATGTATCAATCTCCCCTTCAGGTAACGATTCTAACCAATCTTTGGCTTCTTCCTTTAAAGTCCAGGGAAATAACATGAGATATATCTGTTCATCCTCAACTTCTCAGATTTTAAATAAAGTACAGATCCTATTAAAGGTATGAAGATGCTCATCTGGATCTTCCTTCGGCGCACCACTAAATTGGCATTGATTAGTCACCATGTGTAGAATTTGTCCTTTGATTTCATAATCTGGCGCATTAATGTCTGGTTGAGTAATTGCGTGACCTTGGCCAGTGCGTTTAGCTCGCATTCGGTCTTCCATACTTAGAGGTTCCAGATTCTTCATAATTGAATTTGTTGAATCTGAATCACTAGAGGATTCTGATTTAATGGTGGGTTCCTCTATAATCTCTGTTTGAATGATTGGTGGTTTCGGAGGAAAGATTAGTGGTTCAGGATCTCTGAATTGTCCCTGAATATCCTCCGGATTCTCAATTGTGAGGTCGGGTTCAAAAAATGGATTATCGGAAATTTGAATTGGAGTACTTGGTCGACTGGATGGCGATTCTAAAGAAAAATCAACGGCGACAATATTTGCTAGATGTCTTGATCGAGTTACAGGTGGTGAATGTACAAAAGGTGGTGAACGTTTTGCTCGGTGTATTCACTGAATATCCTATTAGTTATAAAATATAAAAATTATATAAGTTATCAAATTGATAGACTTTTCTGCTTTTGCCCACATTTCGAATAGCCAATAGATGCAGCAGGGAGCCAGAACCCTTTAAATCGGAAGCTCACAACTCAGCCACTAACAAATCCAACTATTACTACGAAACAGAAAATTTAGATGTCTATCAATTCAACCACTTAAAATAATTTTTCGTTGAAATTTAAAGAAATTTAGAGAAGAAATAAAAAATTCTATGTCCTAAAAACTAGAGCGGCAAAAAATAAGAAAGAAACAGAGCGCGTCGGAAAAACGTCGAAAAAAATCGAAAAATAAAAATAAGAAAGTAGTGCGTCGAAACTAAAAAGTCTAAAAACTAAAAATTAAAACTTACGTCTAAAGATATTAAAGCTTAAAAGAAATTCTATATCCTAAAACGGCAATAAATTAAAAAGTACTAAAATCTTAAAATGGCGTCGCAAAATTCTAAAGCAACTAAATCTTAGTCTAAAGAAAAAGCACTTAAGGGATTTTACGGTAAAGCCTAAAAATCTAGAAATAAAAATAACTATGGAAAAATACTAAGTTTAAAACTAAGTACGAGCGAAAAATACAAAAATTACGCTAAAACAAATAAAAAGATACAAAATATAAAAATATACTTAAAGTTGTAAAAATTACAATTTTTATAAAAATATTATTTTTATATTATTTATTTTATAAAAGTATTAATTTTATAATTTATAAAAACTAATTAAACTAAAAATACAAATTAAATAAAACTAAAACAAATTATTATTAAATATAACCCTAATTAGGGTTTTAAATATATAATAATAATAATTACGTAATTATTGCAGCAGGAAATCAAATGTGGCGTGTCAGAAAAGTTCATGCGGTCGCATGGATTTTTGCCTTCGGGTTCATGCAATCGCATGGGCTAGGGTTTCGGGCCAGAGTTGGGCTGCTACAGTACCGGGCCTCGTGTTTTTACTTTTTTTTTTTTTCTGTTTTCTATTTTAGATTAAATAAAATATAAATAACTTAAATAAAAATTTAATTTTAAAAACTAAAATAAAAATACTTTTATAAATTTTTAACAACTCTTAACAACAAATATATAGATTTTTTTATATATATAGCGTCGCGCTTTCGGCGTTTTAGTGTCCCCGGCAGCGGCGCCAAAAATACTTGATGTGTGCAAGGCGTACTAGGAAATAGTTATATTTTTGCTACGAAAAACTATTAAATACGATACAATTTTACACAAGTGATTTATTTATTTATAGAGTGAATATACCTAAACCTTGCTACAACACTTATAGGCAGTGTACCTAATCGTACAGTAGTGTAGTTTTTAGTAAGTCCGGTTCGTTCCAGAGGGATCTTATAAACTAGTTCTACGCTATATTAGTTTTAACTTATAGTTGTAAAAATACAAAAATATATATAAGTAGTATTATTATTATAAAAGAGGGTTTTTACCGTTTAATGACCGGTTTCTCGATTTTAAAACTTTAGTCGCAGTTAAAACCTAATGTAAAATATTAAAAATAAATATAACTTAAATTAAAGCGTAAATTAAATAACGAAAATGAAATTGCGATAAATAAAAGTGCGATAAAATAAAATTGCGATAATTAAAGAGTACGATAATTAAAAGTACAATTAAATACGATGACAGTAAATAAAAGTGCGATAATTAAAAATGAAATTAAATATGAAATAAAGGAATTATGCTTATTTAAACTTCCGTAATCATGATGTTTGACGTGTTGATTTTAGTTTATTCCCATGGATTAATTGTCCTTTGTCCTGGATTATTCAATATGTCCGTCTGGTTTTTGTCCATAACAGTCCATCAGTCAAAAATATAAAGTGCGAGTGTCCTCGTCAAATTATCCTTATATTCGAAGTCAAATATTCCAACTAATTGGGGACTTAAACTCTAATTACACCAAGTGTCCTTGTATATAATTCACCCCTGTTTTAATAAGTCCATTGACTATTAATCCATTCCCGTGTCCGGTTAAATGAACTATTATTAGTACTTATAAATATCCAGCCCATCGTGTCCGATCGAGTGTATGTGGTTATTTATAGGTACGTCCAATTATAAATCTTTATATTAAATTAACAAACTATCATTTAATTAAACAAATATAAAGCCCATTAATAGCCCATAGTCTAATTTTCACAAGTGTCGTTCTTTTGTCCAAACCCCAATTATGGAACAAAGCCCAATTACCCCGTCTTAATATTTTTAGCCCAACATCACGATTACTTCAATTTAAATAAGCATGATAATAACTTAGCTACGAGACATTAATTTAACAATAAAATTAAACATAACTTACAGTGGATATTAATAGCGAAGTGGTACACGGACAGAGTTTCAACTTGCAAAACCTTAAGACATTCGACTAACCTAACCTTATTATTATCACTAACTTAAAATTAAAATTACAAATTGAGATTAATATTTGGAGTGATATTTGATACATCGGATAAGAGAAAAGAAAAAGATATATATCTATAACTCTGGCCGAATTTGTTGCAATTTATAGATGTGGCCAGTATTCTGCGCTCATGAGATCGCATGAGAATCGTGCTTCCAGGCCATGCGATCGCATGGCCATCTGGGACAGCTCACATTGCTTTGTTTTCTTGCTTGTCGACGTTATTTTTAAATATATATAATATATAAATAATTTATATAATTATTTAAATATTATATTATATTCTTGTGCATAGTTGACTCATAATTTTTAGTCTGTTGCGTCGAGCGTTGAGAGTTGACTTTGGTCCCGGTTCCGGATTTTCGAACGTCCTTGCGTATAATTTAATATCTTGTACTTTGCGTTTTGCGTCTTGTACTCTTGTAATTTCGAGACGTTTCTCATCAATAATTTGAACCACTTTGATTGTACTTTGTACTTTTGAGCTTTTTGGTCGTTTGCGTCTTCAATTCGTCGAATCTGTCTTTTGTCTTCACCTTTTATTATTTAAACGGATATTGCTTGTAAATAGAACAATTGCAACTAAAAGCTTGTCTTTCTTGAGGGATAATGCTATGAAATATATGTTTGTTTTTAGCATTATCATTGGATAAAACCACTGTCAAGTAGTTCTTGGATTTGACTTTGCAATTCTTGCATTTCGGATGGAGCAAGTCTATACGGTGCACGTGCTACGGATGCGGCTCCCAGAATAAGATCGATTTGGAATTCTACCGGTCGATGAGGTGGAAGACCCGCAATTCGTCGGGAAATACATCGGAAAAGTCACTAACAATTGGCACATCATCGATATGCTTCTCATCGGACTCGACTTTCTTAACGTGGGCAAGGATCGCAAAACAACCCTTACAGAGTAGTTTTCTAACTTTAAGGCACGAGACGAGGTTGAGTCTGGTGCAACTCTTATCGCCATAAACAATCAAGGGTTCACCATTCTCGATAGGAATTCGGATTGCGTTAAGATCACAAAGGATGTGAGATTTCGTTTTGGCTAACCAATTCATACCGATTATTACATTGAAGCTTCCTAGTTCCATGGGTATCAAGTCAATTTCAAACTCATTACCCAAAATGTTTAACGTACACCCCCGGTAATATGTGTCGGCACTCAATAGTTTCCCGTTGGCCACTTCAATGGTATAAGTGGTATCTAGTGGAAGTGGTGGAGTGCTAAAAGAATGAGTCAAAGTCTTGGATACAAAACTCTTATCGGCACCCGAATCTAATAAGCAAGAAATATAAGAATTGTTGAAAAGAAACGTACCCGTGACTAGTTCATTATCATCTCGGGCTTCCTCGGTGTTAATGTTGAAAGCTCGGCCGCGGGTATTGGGGTTATCTTTCTTCTTCGGGCATGCATTTCTATAATGGCCCGTTTGGCCACATTCATAATAAGTGACCGTCTTTGGTGCATTGGGCCCCTTTTGAGCGACGGGGGTGACACTTTTACATTCCTTGGCCTTATGACCAACTCCTTGGCACCTATGGCAAATTAGCTTGCCACATTCACCAAAGTGATGCTTGTTGCATTTGTTGCAAAGAGGTAGGTTTCCGGCATAACCCTTCTTACCGTCGGAGGTGAAAGGCTTCTTGGCAAAGTTGTTGTTGCTTGATTGGGGGGCTTCCCATTTTCTTTTGTTGTTTCCCAACTTATCCTTGGCTTTAGGTGCCGGCACTACAATTTCGTCTGCCCTTTCTATCAATTTACGGGCCATGTTCAAAGCTTCTTGATGATTAGTGGGTTTGGATGACATTACTTCGTGTTTGATGCTCTTTGGAAGACCATCCATGTAAAGTTCAACCCTTAAAGATTCGGGGTTCACAAGGTTTGGGCACATCAAGGCTAGTTCGGAAAATCGTTGATTATAGGCCTTGAGATCGTTTCCGACCGCTTTCTAGCTCTTGTTCGAGCCTTCGGGTTTCTTCACGAGGGAAATATTCGACGATCATCTTTTCCCGTAAGTCGGCTCAAGAGAGGGCGTGAGCTTCATCGGTACCCACCGATTGTACATAGGTGTTCCACTATGTGAGGACGACACCGGCGAAAGTGTGAGTGGAGTATTTGACCTTATCTTGGTTTCGACAACCGCTTATGCTAAAAACGGCCTCCGTTTGTTCGAACCATCGAGTAAGAGTAACCGGTCCCCCGGTCCCATCAAAAGTATGAGGTTTGCACCCCATGAAAGCTTTATAGGAGCATCCCTCGTTTAAATTATCGGCTCCATTGTTGTTGTTGTTGTGGTTGTTGTTATTATTGTTGTTGTTGGAAGAGTGACCGGCCATGGCCGCATCCACGGCAGTGGCTATCATCCGTTGAAGGGCTTTTTCGGGAGTTTCATGGCGTGTCACACGGCGGGGAGGCATTGTTCCTTCAAAACACAAGAATACCGTTGATTAGTATTTTCAATAATACTAATCATGATATGGAATAAGGATAGAGAGAAAATTTTCCTTGACTCATCTTAAATTCTTTATGTCATAATGTCGGAACGTTCATACGAGTCACCGTAATATAATCCCGAAAATTATATTACCCTGATTCATATGTTGTGACGATCGCTCCAAATCCATTTGGCCGAATACGTCATTCATTGATTTCATTGCGAGGTATTTGACCTCTATATGATACGTTTTATAAACATTGCATTCTTTTGAAAAGGCACACCATAAATGAATATTAAATCAAAGGTTTTCGACATCTGATGATTTCTACATATAAACAATCACCTTAAATAATAGTTTACAACAGTACTTCCGTTGACAATGCAGTCTAAATAAGGTACATGGTGACGAATTGGTGAATGCAACGTTTTCTTGAAAAATATGCCATGTAAGATTCCATGCACATAGCTTGTCTATCATATAAGCAAACAGCGGAAGACTTCTAGGGAACCTGAGAATAAACATGCTAACAAGTGTCAACACAAAGGTTGGTGAGTTCATAGTTTTAGTGTTTCGCATAATCTGCATATAAAAGTGGATAACAAGATTTCAGTTGTTTCATCCAGAAACGTTTATCAAAATATTCTACGAAATTGAGCACCCTGGTAACTAAACTTAACGTATATATAATTTGTACCCTTTGTATAATCATCTTAATAATACACGTAAACCAACGTGTACGCTTCTCAAATAGCATACGTCCGTTAAAAGGCTAGTGCTCTAGCTTGGACGGGGATATCAAGCCCTATGGATCCATATACTACTACTCGCGCCCACCAGTTCTTATAACTGGCAGTTACTAGTTACCAAAGCTAAGGGATTTTCAGTTCAAACTCAGTGTAGAATTTAGTATGTACTTGTATCCATTGCGTTTAAAATAAAGTGCATGTATTCTCAGCCCAAAAATATAAAGAGTAAAAGGGATCATATGAAACTCACCTTAGCAGCATATAAAGTCGTTCACCAAAATGTGATCGAAACTCGGATTACCAAATAACCGTAGATCTCAACCTAGAGAACATATGTTGGTCAATAAATGTCTATCAAGCTAGGTCAGGTCATAGTGTATAACAATCCTAATGCTCGAGATCGACATACAAAAGTTATCCAAAGTCGTTTCAAAAAGTCAATTTTGACAATAATTCAACAAAACGAGACGTGCCTTATATATGGATTCATTTACTTGCCTGGTAATATTCAAAAATCCAATTTATCATTCTTACAAACAAGTTTCAAAAGCAATTTCAATCAATGTCAATCATAATTCAGTTGATCATATCTTTTAATTCGTTCACCGAAATTACGCGATTTCTAAATGAAAAGTTATTGATTTTTCGCCAGCTTTCCAAAAACATGCATATCATATACCTTTTATCAGTAATATATGTATTTACTTCGTGATTCATCATAACTGTTTAACGACAAAATTTAGCGTACAATAATGTATAAATATATACACTCGAGCACTAGTATGTATACACTATTAATTTATAAAATATAAAATATAAATGCTTACGTATTAATATTGAGATTCAATATTGTAGAAAAGTACGTAGACGCAACCGAGATGATAAACACTAGATTTGATTCATAAATATACCCTCGAACATTACCCATAACCTCTTTGGCAATAACCCATAATTTCCTTAGCTCTATCCCGCTCTTAAAACCATTTTGAAAGTGACACACTCATAACCTCGTCGTAGTATTTTATGTATAATACTAATTAATAATATTAATAATAATAAGATTAATAATAATATTAATCTTAATAATAATAATAATAATAATAATAATAATAATAATAATAATAATAATAATAATAATAATAATAATAATAATAATAATAATAATAATAATAATAATAATAATAATAATAATATAAATATGGAGTATGATATGTATGTGTGTAAGACAGAGACCAAAATGCTCGAGCTTTTATAGGTGTGGCCTGATTCTGATGCCCATGCGATCGCATGGGTTTTATGCCTATTTGCCATGCGATCGCATGGCCGTCAGATCCAGCTCACATATTTTTTGTAATTTTGTTTGTCGACATAATTTAATATAATATATATAATATATTTAATTTAAATAATTAATTATATATTATATTAAATTCACATGCATAGTTGACTTGTAATTTTTGTTCCGATAAGTCGTACGTCATCACTCGACTTATGTCCCGGTTCCGGTTTTTCGAGTGTCCCTTCGTACGTTGAGAAAACTTGTACATTACGTTTCGCGACTCGTACCTTTGTCAAAATATAGTCTTAAATTATTCCTAAACTATACCACTCAAAGTATATCTTAAACTTTCGAGTATTTTGGTCATTTACTTCTATAAATCATCGTCTCGTTATTTGTTATTATATATATAATAACAGATTGTTTTATGACCAAGTTAATATTATATTTAAATATATATATTCAATATTTAATAAACACATTTTTAAAATACATAACACAGGTTATTCATATATCTAATTCCAACAGTTAATATTCCTTATTATTGTATGTGTCCAAGTTACGTTATTTAAACAAACACTTTATCATTTGTTCCGAATACCGTTAAAAATGAATGATTTCTCAAATCAACGTGGACCTCTCAATAGAGACCCGTAATGATATCATAATCCTTAAGAGACTCAGTAAATGTCTTTTACTTGAATCATTTGGCATAATCTTTTAACTCCGTAGTTAAATATATCAATCAGGTAATCAATCAAATAAGATTAATGCACAGTATCATATACCCAACACTTAGTTACGTTTTCAAGTTATAGTATATGTATCTATTTACATATAATTATTCGTGCATCATCGTGAATAAACGAAAGGTAATTGAATAGTTCAAGAATTTTGAGATTCAGTTTAACAGACTTTGCTTATCGTATCGAAATCATATAAGATTAAGTTTAAATTTGGTCGAAAATTTTCGGGTCATCACAGTACCTACCCGTTAAAGAAATTTCGTCCCGAAATTTGAGTGAGGTCGTCATGGCTAACAATAAAAATGTTTTCATGACGTATATGAGTTGATAATTAGAGTTTTATCACCGTTGAATAATATGGATAACACAATCCAATTACTCGAAGCGTATGAGGGAAGTTATCGTAATAAAGTGAAATAGAGAATAGAGATGCGTCTTATCTCTTGACGTAGTAACGATTGATTTTCGAAATTTAAGGAATAGAAAGTCTTCATAACCTAAATAAGATTTGATTCTTTGGAATTTAAGGAAATTAAGATCTTCTTTAATTAAATGAGGTCACCTGCCTCGATTGCTCTGTCTGTTATTTTGCTTATAAATTAACCCCCTTTCGTCTCATTATTTTCACCACTCCTACATCTTCTTCCTCATTTCATACTTCCAAAAGATTGTGAAATGCTTCATCCAGTTCTTATTCTTGATATACTCCTAACTTTCATATCTGGCATTCTTCTTTTTCATCTACCACCAGAGGAAGTTACTTTCTTCTACCATTACCTTGGAGTTATAGTGTTTTTCATTCTCCTGTGTCTTTATATTGCTATACGCATTGATATACACGGTTTGTAAATTTTGAGGTTGTTATTGGGCTTTATATTCTCCATTATATTTCGGAGCTTCATGCTTTTGTTTTCTCTTCCTGACCTTAAGTCAAGCGGATAATGGTCCAGAATTCGTAGGTATGAAGTTTCAGATGAACATAACTAATGTTCTAAGAAAGAAATGGTAATAGCACAATCTGACTTGTCAAATTACCAGAATACCTCAAAAAAAGACCGAATCATTAAGAAAATATTTTCTTGATATTTTTAGAGATTATATAGAATGAAAGAGTTATATAACATGGTTCATGATGAGGGTATGATATGTGAACCTTTATCACGTTCTATTAGAAACTCAGCATGACTTACTGTAATATAATCACGTTGATCAAGTGTCATTATATTATATTAACTCATGCTTCAATTCCCAACATTACTTCAAAACATTTATATTTTAAACTTGAAAGTTTTAGAATTTAGAAACTAAAATAGTTTCTTTTATGGTGTAACACAGATATCGTAAAGAGAAAATTGATTTTCGATAAGAATGATTATGAAATTATCTCCAGAAATATGGAGGATATTTATAATGAAAGATACGATAATATCTTAGAATTTCTAATATCAGAGGATGATGAAGAATATTGTCCGCAAGGGTTTAGATTCGGAAGCAAGGTATTCGTTAATGGCTTCAACAGATACTGAATCATTTGGATTCTTTGAAGACAGGTTTCGTCCTTGTGATTTATCCACAGCCTCTTTCATACTTTGCTCAATCCGTTTTCCAGTTTCAAACTTTCTCTTTTTCTCAGCTTTACCACCATACTATTCTTTATCATCAAACTTTTGACTGTTAAGGTCGTTTACAGTTTTTGCTGCTTCATCAACATTTTTCCAAAATTCGGAGAACTAGTTTCGTAGTTTGGGGTGTTTTTCGGAAACTTCACATTCGAAGTATGTAAGTCCAAGAGGTAGACGTTATATGTACACATATAACTGTTGGCGTAGACGTGCTACAAGATTTCAAAATACTGATTGCTAATTCCTGATAGTTGGTATGGCAATTGCCGTTACAAGATGTGGATGAGTACATGATACGGTTTCAATGAGTATAAGGATTTTTCGGAAGGTCAAAGATCAATGAAGTTGTTGGTAAATTTACTGCTAATGTGGTGGAACATGAAAGGTTCCCCAGTAACAAAAACGTATATGCCAAAGTTACAAGTCTGAAAGGTCGTCGTTGACTGGTTGAACGGTTGATAATACTGGATACTTTTGGAAAGGAATTGCAAGGTTATTTTCAGTAATAACAATGCTAAAGGATCTTTCACATTTTTGAAGTCAAAGTATAGCTTTGAAAGATGTAGAGATCTAAGAATGATGTCACCCGTTAAATCTTGACTTGGATTCTGATCCGTCAATATCAGAATATGTAATTGAATTTGTATGGAAACGATTGTATATCGCTGTGAGCATAGTTATTAATTTTTGAATCAAAGTTGAAGAATGTACAGTGTAACATATTAATTGTGAACTTAAATATTTCCCGGGAATTACCTACCCGTTAAAGATTTCACAAGTAATATTTTGTACAAAAGAATTTTTATTACCGTCTTTATGAAAATATATGTATGTATATTTTCTTCAGATGTAATACAGATTTGATGAGTTAATATCATATTAAGCTCATTTGATTTTTGACTTGAATTAGAAATGAATAAAACATTAAAGATTTAATAATCTTTACGGAGTATTTCACTAATGTAATCAATACTCAGTTTTATTGATATTTTCTCAGTGAATCATGTTGGTGCTCATGGAACTCTTGCTAACTTCGCAAGGTACGAATGATGTTTTCTAGAAAGTTTCGAATACATCGAAGATGAAAGTATAAAATCAACCATATAATTGAATAATATACTTAGTTTATTATGAAATGGAATTCATTGAGTTGGAAACAGAGATTGTAGTTAACGATGGTTAAGTCATTAATGAAGTATGTACATCATAGCATATTAGTAATATGAATTAACCGAGTAGTACCTACCAGTTAAGATTCACACGTAATAACTTGGTACGAAAAGATTTATTTTGATTTCAAAATTCATATATATTAAATATACATAAAATTTCTTCAGGGGAAATGAGTTAATACTTCATCGGTTATTGTTGCTGGTATTTCTTGGTAACTACGGTGCGTATGACGTTGATGCTCGTGGAACAGATTGTGAAGTTGAGATTTGCGATGCGGATGTTGTTGGTGGTGGTAATGGTACTGTTGGTGTTGTTTTCGGTGGTACTGTTGATGCCGGTGATGCTGCTAGTGCTTGTAACCTTTGCACCATATTCTCCAAAGCCACTACCCGAGCGCGAAGCTCGTTGACTTCTTCTACTACACTGGGATGATTGTCGATTCGGACGAGCGGACGAATAAGATTTAGAATGTGAGATAGTATATAATCATGACTAGATACTCTGGAAATGAGAAAGAAAATGGTATTACGAACAGGTTCGCCGGTAAGTGCTTCAGGTTCTTCGCCAAGAGGGCAATGTGGTGGATGGAAGGGATCGCCTTCTTCTTGTCTCCAATAATTAAGTAGGCTACGAACCCATCCCCAATTCATCCAGAATAGATGATGGCTAATTGGTTGATCCATTCCAGTTACACTTTCTTCAGAGTTCAGGAGAATATCCATATCGGAATAGCTGTCGGAATTTAAGGAATTTGAACTAGATACGAGATCCATCTTGTATAATTAGATAGATGATTTTTGATATGAAATAGATTATAGAATTTAGTTTGGTATTCTTCAATACATAATTTACATATGTATATATAATACCAAATTCCATAAATCACGGAGAAATTTTTGGAATATGTCAGGAAAAGTTTACAGTAACAGATACGCTAAGATATGAATTTTTGTCTATACACTATTTATGCAATCAATGCAGTAAAACGTGTCTAGACTTAAGAATGATAAGCATGTAATTTTCGACAAAAAAATGATAAGCAAAACTTTTAACATGCAGACACGGTCGAAGTCCAGACTTACTAATGCATCTTAACAACTATCAGTTAGACACATTCATGCAAGACCTGGTTCGCTAGGACCAACGCTCTGATACCAACTGTGACGATCGCTCCAAATCCATTTGTCCGAATACGTCATTCATTGATTTCATTGCGAGGTATTTGACCTCTATATGATACGTTTTATAAACATTGCATTCTTTTGAAAAGGCACACCATAAATGAATATTAAATCAAAGGTTTTCGACATCTGATGATTTCTACATATAAACAATCACCTTATATAATAGTTTACAATAGTACTTCCGTTGACAATGCAGTCTAAATAAGGTACATGGTGACGAATTGGTGAATGCAACGTTTTCTTGAAAAATATGCCATGTAAGATTCCATGCACATAGCTTGTCTATCATATAAGCAAAAAGCGGAAGACTTCTAGGGAACCTGAGAATAAACATGCTAACAAGTGTCAACACAAAGGTTGGTGAGTTCATAGTTTTAGTGTTTCGCATAATCTGCATATAAAAGTGGATAACAAGATTTCAGTTGTTTCATCCAGAAACGTTTATCAAAATATTCTACGAAATTGAGCACCCTGGTAACTAAACTTAACGTATATATAATTTGTACCCTTTGTATAATCATCTTAATAATACACGTAAACCAACGTGTACGCTTCTCAAATAGCATACGTCCGTTAAAAGGCTAGTGCTCTAGCTCGGACGGGGATATCAAGCCCTATGGATCCATATACTACTACTCGCGCCCACCAGTTCTTATAACTGGCAGTTACTAGTTACCAAAGCTAAGGGATTTTCAGTTCAAACTCAGTGTAGAATTTAGTATGTACTTGTATCCATTGCGTTTAAAATAAAGTGCATGTATTCTCAGCCCAAAAATATAAAGAGTAAAAGGGATCATATGAAACTCACCTTAGCAGCATATAAAGTCGTTCACCAAAATGTGATCGAAACTCGGATTACCAAATAACCGTAGATCTCAACCTAGAGAACATATGTTGGTCAATAAATGTCTATCAAGCTAGGTCAGGTCATAGTGTATAACAATCCTAATGCTCGAGATCGACATACAAAAGTTATCCAAAGTCGTTTCAAAAAGTCAATTTTGACAATAATTCAACAAAACGAGACGTGCCTTATATATGGATTCATTTACTTGCCTGGTAATATTCAAAAATCCAATTTATCATTCTTACAAACAAGTTTCAAAAGCAATTTCAATCAATGTCAATCATAATTCAGTTGATCATATCTTTTAATTCGTTCACCGAAATTACGCGATTTCTAAATGAAAAGTTATTGATTTTTCGCCAGCTTTCCAAAAACATGCATATCATATACCTTTTATCAGTAATATATGTATTTACTTCGTGATTCATCATAACTGTTTAACGACAAAATTTAGCGTACAATAATGTATAAATATATACACTCGAGCACTAGTATGTATACACTATTAATTTATAAAATATAAAATATAAATGCTTACGTATTAATATTGAGATTCAATATTGTAGAAAAGTACGTAGACGCAACCGAGATGATAAACACTAGATTTGATTCATAAATATACCCTCGAACATTACCCATAACCTCTTTGGCAATAACCCATAATTTCCTTAGCTCTATCCCGCTCTTAAAACCATTTTGAAAGTGACACACTCATAACCTCGTCGTAGTATTTTATGTATAATACTAATTAATAATATTAATAATAATAAGATTAATAATAATATTAATCTTAATAATAATAATAATAATAATAATAATAATAATAATAATAATAATAATAATAATAATAATAATAATAATAATAATAATAATAATTATAATAATAATAATAATAATAATAATAATAATAATAATAATAATAATATAAATATGGAGTATGATATGTATGTGTGTAAGACAGAGACCAAAATGCTCGAGCTTTTATAGGTGTGGCCTGATTCTGATGCCCATGCGATCGCATGGGTTTTATGCCTATTTGCCATGCGATCGCATGGCCGTCAGATCCAGCTCACATATTTTTTGTAATTTTGTTTGTCGACATAATTTAATATAATATATATAATATATTTAATTTAAATAATTAATTATATATTATATTAAATTCACATGCATAGTTGACTTGTAATTTTTGTTCCGATAAGTCGTACGTCATCACTCGACTTATGTTCCGGTTCTGGTTTTTCGAGTGTCCCTTCGTACGTTGAGAAAACTTGTACATTACGTTTCGCGACTCGTACCTTTGTCAAAATATAGTCTTAAATTATTCCTAAACTATACCACTCAAAGTATATCTTAAACTTTCGAGTATTTTGGTCATTTACTTCTATAAATCATCGTCTCGTTATTTGTTATTATATATATAATAACAGATTGTTTTATGACCAAGTTAATATTATATTTAAATATATATATTCAATATTTAATAAACATGTTTTTAAAATACATAACACAGGTTATTCATATATCTAATTCCAACAGTTAATATTCCTTATTATTGTATGTGTCCAAGTTACGTTATTTAAACAAACACTTTATCATTTGTTCCGAATACCGTTAAAAATGAATGATTTCTCAAATCAACGTGGACCTCTCAATAGAGACCCGTAATGATATCATAATCCTTAAGAGACTCAGTAAATGTCTTTTACTTGAATCGTTTGGCATAATCTTTTAACTCCGTAGTTAAATATATCAATCAGGTAATCAATCAAATAAGATTAATGCACAGTATCATATACCCAACACTTAGTTACGTTTTCAAGTTATAGTATATGTATCTATTTACATATAATTATTCGTGCATCATCGTGAATAAACGAAAGGTAATTGAATAGTTCAAGAATTTTGAGATTCAGTTTAACAGACTTTGCTTATCATATCGAAATCATATAAGATTAAGTTTAAATTTGGTCGAAAATTTTCGGGTCATCACATATGTGCATTCGGCATTAATTCATCTTGTCAAGGTGACGTGTCAATCAAATTAAACAACGTGAGATTAAGATGAAATAAGAGTAGATATGAGTGGAAACGTTCGAGTATAAATGCACAAGTAGTCAAGTAATTCCTACTTCAAGTCTATATGCCGGTTGTAGTCTAGACTCACTAATGTACCCTATGACTCGGGGTCGACACCAATGAACTCTAAATCCCTACAACCAACGCTCTGATACCATCTGTAGCGATCCGACAAAATCATCATTTGACGGCGCCATCTACTTAGGTCCCGTCACGTGGTCATAAGTCTTTAAAATAACGTTTGACCAAAGATATGTCGCATTCATTTCAAAAGTAAGAGTGTTTCAAAGTTTACAAGAATTGTTCAACCAAAAGTTACGTTACTAAGTTATAAGTACAATTGAAACCTATGCGACGCAATTTTAGATAAAGTCAAAAGACGCTCCACGTATGCATGTATACTCGACATCCAAGCAAGTATCAAAAGAAATGAGTGGAAGCATGTATCACAAAACGTTCAAGGACCTGAGAAAAACATAGAAATCTGTCAACGAAAACGTTGGTGAAATCATAGGTTTAAGTAAGTAAGTACAAATGAACCACAAGATTTATATTATTGAAATAATAGTAAACCATTCCAAAAGTGGTTTCACGAGCACCCAATTATCATGGCTTAGCATTCCTTCCATAGAGCCCCATCATAATAGTGTTAGAACATACACTGTTTCTCGAAAATATATTTCATTCGTAGACGGTAGCGAACCGTCTGAATGAGGGTTTGTCAAACCCATATGGATCCATACAACATAATTTCTCTCTTACACCCGGCAAGTGTAACTAATGATAATCGAATTGAGGATTTTGTTCTAAACTCGTATGTAGAATGTTTGTTTTCCTGTACCTGTGTTCACTTAGTAAAAAGAAACGTTTATGTTTTCTCATCACAAATGTAAGTTCAAAAGAGTAAAAGTGGGACTATGATCTCACCTTGAGTGCACGTATGTAAAAGTACTTCAATAAGTAAACGTGTGCAAGAACGAATGCTAGTCTTGACCTAAACAAATAGGTTTGTATCAATATCGGTAAACACGGTCGGTCAAAGTGTTCAATTAGTCATATGGCTCGTTACAACTCGATTACTATAGCATGTGAGTCAAGTTGTCACGTTTCATGCAAGATACAAGTATAAAAGCATGTTAGAACGATTGCACAAACATTTGGTTAAGTTTGATTAAAAGTCAACTTATGTCGGGTCAAAGTCAACGAAAAAGTCAACACGTTCGGGTCGGGTCTCGAACTATTTTTCTGAGGTTTTTAATCATATATGAGCATGTTAGAACAAGTTACATGTGAATCGGAGGTGCGTAGCATAGCAAACATTTTTCGTAAAATGGCAAATCAAAACAGTCACTGGCAGTGCATCTGGACGGCGTCCAGCATTGAAGGACTGGACGGCGTCCAAGAATCTGGACGGCGTCCAGATCAGTATACAGACCCTGCTTTGCTGCAACAAACAAATGCACGAACCAAAACCCAAACAATCCCAATTTATGACCCGCAAACAATCAAAACATGTATCTTATATCATCGGAAAGGTATTTTGACGAGGAAAACAACTAAGCATATTTCATCAATCAATCTACCACTTACAACAACCAAAATTACATTGAATGCTCAACATTTATTACATTCAAGTTCATAAATGCGGTTTGGTGATTCGGGAACTTACTACCTACATACAATATGCCTTTTCGAAGGTAATCAAGCATACAATCCAACCAAACACTTACCAACAACAATTCATGGCATTCAATGCATCAAATGTTCACATTTAGTTCTATCAAACCCTAACCAACATCACCAAAATCAATAATCAAGTTTATGAAGTTTTTCTAAAACAACATACACATCAAATTGAAGCTAGTGATACTAGTAACACAATTAAAATATGAACCTTTAACATCTAACAACTTTTAAGCAACTAAATCTCAAGAACAAGACACCAAAATTTAAGTTCATGCTAGTTACTTCAAAACAACAAGATCGAGCATACAAATCATATATTCATGTTAGACTTGAGCCATAGACACTAATTAACACTTTTATAAGTTAAAAACATCAAGAACACAAAATCTAGTGATTTTAGAAAGTTACCCAAATGTAATGAAATCGGTATGGAATCGAAGAAGAAGATGCAAGGATTCCAAATATGTAATTTGTTTTGCAAAACACTTGCTAGATCAGATTTGGATGATGATTCTTTGGTTTTGATTTTGAGAGAAAAAGTTGAAGTAGTAAAGAGAAAGAGATGAAATGAATGGATGAGAGAAGGTTTGACTCTTTGACCTAGTAACATCTTTGATCATTTGGCAAGTCTAGTCCCTCAAGTTCCATTCGGGTGCATGAATTACCTAAACGAGATAATTTAAAACGGTTATTAACGGAAAGTGTTATAAATATATAACGGACTTTAAAATAGTCTAACGGAAAAAGGCGGGATGTTACAAATTCTATGGTTGAATGATCGAAGCCGAATATGCCCCTTTTTGCTTGGTAACCTAAGAATTAGTAAACCAGTCTACTAATTGACGCGAATCCTAAAGATAGATCTATTGGGCCCAACAAACCCCATCCGTTGTAGCGGATGCTTTAGTACTTCGATGTTTTTTTTATCATGTCCGATGGATGTCCCGGAATGATGGGGATATTCTTATATGCATCTTGTTAATGTCGGTTACCAGGTGTTCAATCAATATGAATGATTTTTATGCATGACGTTTATGAGAAATGGAAATATGAAATCTTGTGGTCTATTAAATTTATGAAATGATTATTTATGATAAACTAATGAACTCACCAACCTTTTGATTGACACTTTAAAGCATGTTTATTCTCAGGTATGAAAGAAATCTTCCGCTGTGCATTTGCTCATTTTAGAGATATTACTTGGAGTCATTTATGACATATTTCAAAAGACGTTGCATTCGAGTCGTTGAGTTCATCAAGATTATTATTAAGTTAATTATAGTTGGACATATTATGAAGTGGTATGCATGCCGTCAACTTTCGGTGTAAAGAAAGTTTGTCTTCTAAAAACAAATGCAATGTTTGTAAAATATATCATATAGAGGTCAAGTACCTCGCGATGAAATCAACCATTGTGAATCGTTTATAATGTATATGAACGGGTCCTGACACTTTCTTCCACTCAATTTCGTCATCTCTTTCTTTTCTTCTTAATCAAACATTTTCAACAAATTGAAATCAACAAACAAGATTTGGATTATACATAACTATATATATTAAAACATTTCTTCAACATATACATATATAAACCCTAATCTTAAAATAAAAAAATGAACAAATACAAATACAGATCTGGAAATCGGGTACAGAACCCTAATCTCTTGTATTATCGAAATTAATCCAAAGGATTTATCAGATCCAGTGGGATCTGCTCACCAAATCTCCTTTGTTGGTCAATTGTATATTGTTATATCTTTTTTTTTTTAATAAAGGTTCAAACTTGATCTCAATTGAATAAAAAAAGAGCCGAGTCTCGTAGTGTTTTTATTAGATATATTTGTAATTAGTTAGGAGGGTTATTAGAGGGACGAGATTCCACCTACGGTTTCAGTTACTTTTAGTTTAACCAATTCGATTTCTGATGAATCTACGCTTGAAAATCATGTTGATTTTGCTCAAATGGCTGTATTTACTGAATCCACTATTCTTAATAGAAACTGCACCGGATTAATGGAAAAAGGAGTTGTTGTTAATGACATTATGATTCAAGAAAGTGATGCTGATGAAACTATGTCAGTTGTTAATGACATTTTGGTGTGTATGATGGACATGGTGGCGCTCAGGTATAACTCGACCCCTTAGATTATGATTACTCAATTTTCATCTATTCAATAGTTACATAAATATGTGTTTTATACTTTTATAGTAAGTGTTACTTACCTATTTGGGGTACTCTTGTTTGAATCTTGATATGAAGTATGACTTTTGGCTATTTAGGGTCAAGATGACTGTATTTGTTATTTGAATTATTAGTAATTAAATGTAAATTATCTAATGAGTCTTAGCTTCAAGCAGTTGATGGGTTACCCGAACCTGAGGTCACATTCACACCCTAGCCATAGAAGACGAGTGTCTTATATTGAGCGAGTGATGGGTTATGGGATGTAATATCAAATGAGGAAGCATGTGAAGTTGCATGAAAACGTATCCTGATTTGGCATAAAAAGAACGTGGGAAACAACACAGTTGAACAAAACACAACAATGAAGTTGATCCTGCAATCTTGGGTATAGTAAGATGTAGTAAGAGATATAGTAAGATGTATTTGTATAATTTGGGAAGATGAAGATTAAAGGAAATGGGGGAGATGAAAATTTGTAGGTTTATTAATTTAAATTATATTATATTATATTATATTCTATTTTGTAGTCATGGATAAATAGGGGATGATAAATGATGAAATTACCCTCACATGCTTGATACATGTTAAATTTTAACGGAAAAAGTTAACTATGTTAGTGAACTAGACTATCCTTGCTCCACTTGCAAACCACAGAGACAATCCAACCTCAAATCACCAACTTTGTCTATCCACGCTGGGTGCTACAAACCACAGAGACTATCAGCGCAATTTTCTCTTTAATATTTGATATATTATCCATCTTCTAATGACCACCCTTTTTGCTTACTTCTCATTGGTCCAAAAAACACTATTCACATTTTTTTACATGTGTTTTTCTATTTTTTTTTTCTAAAGCTTTATGCGTTCTAAGGAATTGCTCTTTAAATAGACTCATTTAGATTAGTTGGGCTTATTTACACATTAGTTGAGCTCATTTACACCTGATAAAAAAATAAAAATAAAAAAATTGGGTACTGTAAACTTTGAGGTAGCTTACAAACTTCACTATCCTTCCACCCATTCCTTCAACCCATACCTTCAATCCCTACTTCCATTTCCAAAAAATAATAATAATAATAATAATAATAATCTGCTTATTCATAAGACCATTTGTAATGGTGTGCTATGTTGTAGGGTGGTGTTGTGAGTTATTTGATGATTAGGATGTGTTGTGGGAGAGAGTGGAGTAGTGGTGGTGTTGAAAGTTGGTGTTGTGGGTTGGTGTTGTGGTAGTGGAATGCTGATGTGGCATTTATTTTTGTATTTTCCTGTTTTATTTTATTTTTTTAACTTATTATTATTATTTAATGTAATAAAATTAAATTTTAAAAAAAAAATTGAATTGCAACGGCTAGAAACTAGCCGTTTTTTTTTTTCAATTTTCCTCTATATAAACACTCATTTACCTCAACTTAAAATACACACTTATCATATTTACTCTCTCAAATTCATCTCAAATTCCTCTCAAATTTCAAAATGAGTCAATTGAATGTTCACATCAAAGTTCATCACGGAGGTCAGTTTTCCGACGACATGAAGAGTTACACACCCTGCGACACACTTAGTTATTGGGTCGATACGCGTGAGTATCGTTATTGGTATTCTTTCCTTCCAATTATCCAGCGAGACGTACCATACCAACCGAGAGAAGTTTGGTATTTCAAAAACCCAAACGTCCGCGCAACCAAAATTGAAGATGTACCATCAAGCAGTGGAGAGGATGTACCAGAAAGCTCGAACAGTGAAGATCCAGAGTTGCGAGCCTCATTTTATGCAACAAGTGACGATGAAGTTGCACCAAATGAAGGTGGTGCTGCACTAAGTGACGATGACAAGTAGTCAGTTGTTCAAGATAGCCGTTAAGAAATAATGTAATATCGTTTTAGGAATTTATGTGGTTTTTTATTTTAATGTAATCGTTTTATGAAACAATGCAATAAACGGCTATTTTAAGTAAACAACATTTGCATTAATATTATCGGAACTAGAAATACATAAATTATTAAATTGATAAAAAAAAAGTACATCAAACTGAAACACATAAAAAATAAAATAGAATAATACATCACATACTACTCGACATTATTAGCGGAACGAAAAAACGGTGACAAGTTCCAAACATGTTCGGTTAGATCGGCCTCCAACATATTGTGTACTTGACGATCTTGTATTTCCTTAACAATAGCATTTCGATCCCTCAAATTCCTGATTAACCGTCGTGGCGGATTCCTTGCAATCATTCTTTCCTCTCGGTGAGTTATCACAAAACTATTGTTTTCTTGAATCATGGTATGTAAGACAATACAAGCGTACATGTGTCTTCTAATTTTGTTGAAGTCTAAAGTTCTCGCCGGAGTTTTTAACATTGCAAATATTCCTTGAAGTACCCCAAATGCACGCTCAATATCTTTCCTTGCACTTTCTTGAAACCTTTTAAATTTTTTGCGTGGTTCGTAAATTGGGTTGTGGGGAGCTTTTACCAACATAGCCCAATCCGGGTATATACCATCACCTAAGTAATACCCTCTCTCATAGTGATGCCCGTTTACTTCAAATGGTGAAGGTGGAGCACTGCCATCTTTTATGGTGTTGAATAATGGCGACATATTTAAAACATTAATGTCGTTGTTTGAAACCACCATACCAAAAAATGCATGCCATATCCACAAATCTTGAGAGGCTACTGCCTCGAGCATAACAGACGGGCCTTTTTGATCACCTCGAGTATATTGCCCTTGCCACGCAACAGGGCAATTTTTCCACTCCCAATGCATACAATCAATACTACCAAGCATACCCGGTAAACCATGTTTTTGTGAATGAAAATTATAAAGCCGAGCAATATCATCGGCGGTTGGTTTACGTAAATACTTCTTCCCATAAACTGTTAACGAACGTAACAATTTTTTCATCATCCGAATCATCGATTAAAAAGTTAAACATTTTGAAGGCCTTATCCATTTTTGTGATTTTTTTAGTAAGAAGAGAGTTAAAGAATGAAAGAAAGATAATTGTTGTGTGTAAAATTATAAGGTAATTATGTATATATATATAGATAAAATAAATATATTAAATTTTTTTTTTCCGTTGGCCAACGGCTAGTTTCCTAGCCCAACCACAATCATCCACCTGTCCACCACTCCCGTTTCCCTCTCCGTTGCATCGTCCCCAACGCCGCCCACTACGGCGCCGTTACGGCGTTTGTCCGGCATTTTTGGTCCTCCAGCTAGGCTACAACGGCATTGGCCAGCACTGTTACGAGTAGTCTAAAAATCAACCGCATATCAACTCCGCGTTGATTTGTTTGGTTAAATCACACCGTAGATCTGTCGCCGCAGGAAGTGATAGATGATCTTATCAGATGTTTGAGCTCACAGCCAATTTCACAATTGAGATGGTTGGTCCCCCATATTTGTAACATTTTAATTAATTACGTGTTCGTATCGCTTTAAATCTAAAAGGTTATCATTTCTTCAATTTAATATTTTTTCACAATAAGATACGGATGTAACATCCCGTTTTCGCATGCATCAAATTAAGGTACATATTTGATCGATAGTACGTTTATATTCCGTTGTTTATGTGATTGGATGACATAAGGTGCGTATTTTTACCTTGTAAACATTTAATATTAACCGCGATCAATTATGTATAGTTTAAAGTGTTTATCGCGAAAGTTGTGTTGTTTTCCTATATTTTGAAGCTCTTATGTTATCGCGGGTTATAAAGGTTGTGAGTATAAGTTCGATTGGTTAAAAGTGCAAGAAAATGTCCAAAAATCGAAGTCTAGAATGTGTGAGGCGCGCTTGTTAGGGTGTGAGGCGCGCACGTATGAAGAAAAAGTGACCAGTCAAAAATTACACTAGGTGCGCGGGGCGCACTTTCATGTGCGCGGCTCACAGAATTTACACTTGGTGCGTGGGGCGCGCATTATAGGTGCGCGGCTCACACAAATTACACTTGGTGCGCGGGGCGCTTATATAGTGTGCGCGGCGCGCACACCCCTGAATCAGCATACCTTTTTATTTTGTAATTTAAAAGAAGGGTATGTTAGTCTTTTCACTTGGTGGCCGGTTTTGGGAGTCAAAAGCTGGTTCAAGCTTATCCAAAACTCATTCTTCACATTTTCATTTAATTAAAATCAAATCTAGCGAGAAATTGAGTTTTAGAGTGAGAGAGCTCATTTTGGAAGGGAAGAAGGCCAAATCTTGTCCAAGTCCGAGTTTTAAAGTTGTTCCTTGCGTCTCTAGCTACACTTTGATAGTCTCGGTAAGTTCAAACTCTATGTTTTGAGTCTTAATTGGTTAATGGCTAGGGTTTTGATTACTAGAGACTTGTATGATCCATTTGAGGGTTAAATGGGTGAATTTGGGTTATGTTATTGTAATGAAACCCTAATAGCTACAATCTAGGGTTTTGGTCAAATGAAATGAGATTTGTAAGTGTTAATTGTGTTGTTAAGCATTAAAACACTTGCTAAATGTTGAAAGAATTGTAAATGGGTTAAGTTTGACCAAGTTTGTAAGTTTAAGTGTTGAAATGGGTCAAAAGAGTAAAGTTGACCTAGTTTGGGTGAAATGGGTATGAATTACCCTAAGTTTGTGTTGGTTTAAGTTAGTAGACTTTAAATCACTACCTTTAGTGATTTAACATGTGTGTTGGCCAATTAAGGGCGGTTTTGATGTAGTTGAGTTATTTAATGCAAATTGGGTCATTAAATGCTCAAGTATGTGTAATGTGGTTAATTCCACTAGTTGTGTAATTGAATGTGTACTAATGTAATAGGTACTTACTTTGAAGCATTCGGAAGCATTAAATCGCCATCGAGGTGTTAAGGTGAGTGGAATAATTATGCGTGTACGTATATAATGTATTTATTTGTGTAGTATGAATGTGGCATTGTCGCGGTGTTTAAGACACCACATTCTAAGTAACGAATAGTATTGTCGCGGTGTTTAATGTGAAGACCCGTCCTAATATATCCGGACAAAGTCCACATCGATTACAAACGATTCACAATAGTTGGTTACATCGCGAGGTACTTGACCTCTATATGATACATTTTACAAACATTGCATTCGTTTTGAAAAGACAAACTTCCTTACATCGAAAATTGACGATATGCATACCATTTAATAACATATCTAATTATAATTATCTAAATAATAATCTTGATGAACTCGACGAATCGAATGCAACGTCTTTTGTAATATGTCATGAGTGACTCCAAGTAATATCTTTAAAGTGAACAAATGCACAGCGGAAGATTTCTTTCATACCTGAGAATAAACATGCTTTAAAGTGTCAACCAAAAGGTTGGTGAGTTCATTAGTTTAACATAAATAATCATTTCATAATTTTAATAGACCACAAGATTTCATATTTCCACTTCTCATAAACATACGTCCCATGCATAGAGACAAAAATATCATTCATATGGATTGAACACCTGGTAACCGACATTCACAATATACATATAAGAATATCCCCATCATTCCGGGATCCTCCTTCGGACATGATATAAATTTCGAAGTACTAAAGCATCCGGTACTTTGGATGGGGCTTGTTGGGCCCGATAGATCTATCTTTAGAGTTCGCGTCAATTAGGGAGTCTGTTCCCTAATTCTTAGATTACCAGACTTAATAAGGGTGATATTCGATTCGATAATCCAACCATAGAATGTAGTTTCGATTACTTGTGTCTATATGGTAAAACATTTATAAAACAGCGCATGTATTCTCAGCCCAAAAATATATAATGCAAAATAAATTAAAAAGGGAGCAAATGAAACTCACCTAATGTATTTTGTAGTAAAAATACATATGATTACATTGAACAATGCAGGGTTGGCCTCGGATTCACGAACCTATATCAATTGTGTATTTATTAATACGTATAATGTAAATCACAAAATTTTATTTATTAGTATGTATTCTTTATATATTTATAGTTTTGTAGAATTTATTCTAAATTCCATTTTAAAACATAAACTTATATTATAGCTTAAATTATTTTATTTTATATATATATATCGATTTTATGTATATATATTTATAATAATTAGTGTTTATACAATTAGTGATATTAATATATCTATATACATATTTTTGTGATTAGTATTGTATTTTTGAAATTTTATTAGTTTGTTTAGTGAATATTAATACAATCCTAGTATGTACCATAAGTATATATAGTGTACAAAAGATTTATTTATTAAAATAATAATTTTAGATAATAATGATTTACTAATAATAATAATAATTTTTTTATTAATAATGATAATACTAATAGCAAAAGTGAAAATGATAAATGTTAATGATACTAATAATAATAATAACTCTAAAATAAGATTAATACTAATAATATACTTATGTTAATAATAAGGGTTCTAGTATTTATAAAATGATAAATGATAATTATAATAATGATAATAATTCTTAAAATGATAAACTTAATGATAATCATATTAATATTATTTATACCAATGATACTTAAATATTATTTATACTAATGCTACTTAAATATTATTATGAATAATGTTACTTAATAATAATACTACAGATGATGATAATATAACTATATTAAGGTTAATAATCTTATTAATCATGTTATTGTTATTAATATTGATACTAATTAATGATACCATAATACCAATCAATAATAATAATACTTAGTAATAATATTTGATAGTGATAATAAATAATAACTAATACTTATAACAATAACCATAACAATAAATAATTATAACAATAACAATAACAATAATATTAATACTAGTAATAATAACAACAATTAATAATGACAATAATAATAATAATAATAATAATAATAATAATAATAATAATAATAATAATAATAATAATAATAATAATAATAATAATAATAATAATAATAATAATAATAATAATAATAATAATAATAATAATAATAATAATAATAATAATAATAATAATAATAATAATGGAAAAAGAAGAAAAGTTATACCCTCAAAAAAAATGCATCGAACGAGGTTCGAACCCGAGACCTTATGTTCACGCACCACACCCTATAACCAATCCTTCTGTTTCGCTTATCTGACTCTTACCCCATATCTATTTTATTAAACCCGATTGTTTTATGGTATATCATCTTCTCCAACAGCTCTAACGATTCCACCAACATCAAAACATGAAATAACTAATTCGTAGTTTTATTTAGGGCTTGTAAACGACTAATAAGATTATAAATAGAGTCACTGATAAAAAAAAATGAAAAAAAAACAGAATCAACACTCTGCTGTGCGACGGTTTAAAAAAAAATTGATTTTGAGATTAGCAACGTTTGAGACAGAAGTTATAAAATGAAATAAGTTTCAATTCACCTTCTGAAACTATTGGATTCATTAATTTAACTTAATTCATCACATAAATCTCGAATTTTACTAAGAACGTATTAGTTGACTTTTGAAAACAAAAGTTTGACTCCCAAAATTCGCGATCGATAGAAGAAATTGAAATGGGAAATTTTGCAGGTAGTTTGGGTAAAAGAATCCTAACAATACTACATCTTTACATTTTGAAAATTCAAACAAATTTGAGTTGTAAAAAAAAATAAAAATCGAGCAGGGGATAAACTGGTGCAGCGATTTTTTTTTTCTCCTGGGTTTTCTGTTTAATTCCACATTTCCAGTGACTTATAATTGGTAATTGAGGGTGTAATCTGAAAGATATATTTAACAACTAAAGTTGATTTGTAGTTGTATAGAATTAACGATGTAGACAGGGAATCACAGATAGTTAGGAAAGTCAGAAAAAGAAATAAAAGATAAAATTGATGTGTAACTAATTTTGGCTGGATCTGTTTGTTTGAATTCCTAATTGATACTAATAATTGGAGACAGGAAAATCAATTATTCTATAGACTTAACACGATTACAACTGGTTACAATCTTTCTGTATTTATTTATATATAATAAAACGTAAATGTATTTATGTATATATATAGTAGTATAAATATTTGTCTAAAATATAACTGTATTTAGTATACATATATGTATTTATATATAACTGAATTTGTATGGCTGTATAACAAGTATATTTATATCTGTATATTAAATTTATAAAGAAAACATAATAATGTTAATTATACATGTATTAATTTTTAATATTACTTTTGTTAATAAAAGTGAAACTAATAATAATAATAATAACATAAATACTAGTAATATTATCAATAATAATACCAAATAATACTTATAATGATATTACTAATAATATCTTTTAATCATAATAATTAAAATGATAACATTAATAATATTCATAGTATAATTAATAGTCATGATAATTAATTGGATGTTAATCAAAATAATGATACAATAACAATAATATAATAAATTACATGTATCATATTTCCTATAGAAAAAAAATAATAATATTAATAGTACTGATGTTAATATTAATATTTATGTTAATAATACTAATGAAAGTAATAATAATGATAACTTATATTATAACTTGTAATTACTTTTAATATTTTAATATTATAAATATTATTATTTCATATAATATTTAATTATATATATAATCCGGTATGTATATAATAGTCATTTGTAGAAATCATAAATATTTATATATATAGTTTTACTTTAATAGTTTTACTTTAATAATTACTTTATTATCTTGTATATTATTTTACATACTTAATCTTAATGTTCAATTTGTATTTTTATTATTTTAATTTATTATATTTATATATATATGTATATATACATATTTATTTACAAACAATTGTTCGTGAATCGTCGGGAATCGTCGAAATTAAATTGTATCCATGAACACAGTTCAAAGTTTTTGAAATTCAGTTTAACAACTTTGCTTATCGTGTCAAAACCATATTAAGATCAAGTTTAAATTTGGTCGGAAATCTCCGGGTCGTCACAGTACCTACCCGTTAAAGAAATTTCGTCCCGATATTTGAGCGAGGTGATCATGGTTAACAATAAAAATGTCTTCATGACGAATATGAGTTGATAACTAGAGTTTTTATCATTATTGAATAATACAGATAAACTAATTCGATTATTCGAAGAGCACGAATGAAGCTATCACAAAAGAATGAAATGAATAAATGAAGTTTCGTTTTAACTTTTGACGTAGTCTTGGTTAAATTCCGGAATTCAAGGGATTTAAGTAAATCTTCGAAATCTAAAAGATTTGATTCTTCGTCGAATAAGGAGATTAAGATCTCTATAATTAAATACGGTGATCTGTCTCGATTACTCTGTTTAATATTTCCACTATAAATTAAGCTCTTCCGCTCCATTATTCTCACAATTCCTATACTTTCTTTCTTAGTTCATACATCCAAAAGATTGTGAAAATGCTTAATCCAGTTCTGATCCTTGTCCTTATCATGACTATTGCCACAATCATTCTCCTTTTCCAACTTTCACCGGAGGAATCTGTTTTCTTCTACTTTGCCCTTGGGGTTATAGTGTTTTTGATTCTCCCGTGTCTTTATGTGGCGATAACCATTGATATACACGGTTTGTAATTCCTATGTTTGTGACCGGCTTTATATTTTTCCTTTATTTTTCGGAGCTCCATGCTCTTGTTTTCTTTTCCCGACTCCAAGTCAAACGAACAATGATCCAGAATTCTTAGATATAGAGTTTCAAATGATTATAATGTTCTAAGCATGGTAGAACGTGATAGCACGATTTGATTTTCAAATTTATCAAAATTACAGAAGATAGAACTATCAAGAATATATTCTTCTTGATATGTTCGGAGGTTATGTAGAATGAAAGAGTTATGTAACATGACACATGATGACGTTATGGTCTGTGAATCATCACGTTTCATTCGAACTCAGCATGACTTACTGTAATATAATCACGTTGATCAAGTGTCATTATATTATACTAACTCATGCATCAGTTCCCAACATCACTTCAATAACATTCATATTTTAGACTCGAAAGTTTACAGAATATAGAAACTAACAGTTTCTATATGATGTAACACTGATATCAGAAAGAGATTAATGATTTCAGATAAGAATAGTTATGAAAATATCTTCAGAAATATGGAGGATATTTATAATGAAAGATACGATGATATCTTGGAATTCCTAATATCGAAGGATGATGAAAAAGATTTATCCGTAAGGGTTTAGATTCGGAAACAAGGTATTCGTTAAAGATTTCATCATAAACAGAATCATTTGGATTCTTTAAAGTCAAACTTATTCTTTGTGATTTATCCATGGCTTCCTTCATAGTTTTTCATAATCCTCTTTTCGATACTAAATTTTCTATTGAATGTTTCTAATATAATGATACATAGGAAACACGAAGAGGTATATAATTTCGGACGAGAATATTTATAAAAAAATATTTTCAGAAATATCGAAGATATTGATGATGATATTTTGGAATTTCTAAGTTCGATGGTTGATGGAGAAAGACTTTCCGCATGACTTCGGAGCAAGATATTCTCTAAAGATTTCAACGGACCCAGAATTATCTGGATTCTTTGAATATAGGGTATGGTCCTTGTATTTGTCCTTGGTCTCCTTCATGGTTAACTCTATCCGTTTTCCAGTTTTAATGTTTCTGAGCTTTTCCAACATATTATTCTTTATCATCAAACTTTCGACGACTAAGGTCGTTTACGGTTGCCTTCAGTTTTTGCTGCTTCATTCAGCTTTTTCAACATTCAGAGTATCGATTCGTAAATTGGGTGCCTTTTCAAAATTTCAGATTTGAAGATCGTAATTCTAGGAGATATTTGTTATATGTATACATATAACTATTGATGTAGAAATACTGTGAGTTTTCAAAGTACTGATTGCCGATTCCTCTACATTTACTGCTACCATAACTGAATCATTAGGTATCGATCCGAGGTGATTTCAAGAGAATTGTGTTTTTAGTTGATTAAACGCTGACGGTAATATGGTGGAATATAAAAGGTTCCCCGGTAACAATAAAAGAACATACATATAAGTCAAGGTGATAATAAGGTTGTGTCGAACGAAAATTTGAAGTTTGATTTGTTGAAGCTGTGACAAAATTTGCTACTTTGAAAAGGGATCGCAAAGTTATTTTTGCTAATAAATGCCAAAGGATCTGACGCGGCTACGTGTTAAACTTTTACTCAGTTGCCGAGAGTTTCTCAGGTGCATAACTATATGCATAAATCTTTCCTTCCGTAGATGAAGTGCGGTTGATTCATCCTATCGATTGGGGTGTTTTCAAGAATCATGAAGGTTTAAACGCAGATTGTAATCGTCAAGATACAAATGAGGTTTAAGATGAAATCAAGTGACAACTTGAAGAAATGTTTAGTTTCATATGTTATAATCAATATTTTAATTCATTTTAATTATCCAATGTTGGTAGACCTCAGTCGATAATTCACAGTTAACAGTCCAATAATTTATATATAATTTAATATATAATATTCGAATTAATTAATACGTGTCGTGACCCGTATACGTCTCAGACTCGATCACAACTCAAAGTATATATATTATTATAGAATAAACCTCAACCCTGTATAGAGAACTCGATCATTACTGCATATAGAGTGTCTATGGTTATTCCAAATAATGTACATAGATGCGTCGATATGATATGTCAAAACCTTGTATACGTGTCCCGATATTTAAAGTGTGTAAAATAAATACAGAAATTAAATGACAATTAATAAAATGCGTAAAGTAAATAACAGAAATTAAATGACGATAAATAAAATTGCGAGAATATAAATTGCGATAAAATAACTGCGATAAATAAATTGTGATAATTAAATGGTAATACGGAATTAACAGTTAGCTAGGAACAGTTAGCTAGGATTTTGTTAGCGTGGATTCTTAATAGAATTTCATATTGTTAATTAATCTGTTTCTAATCAATTTTTATTGTGTCCATTATTTCTTCGTTATGCCACTTGATGGATTCTGATAGATCAAAATCCAAAAATGTAATTGTATGAATATGGTTATTCTGTGGTGAACAGATTTGTATATCGGTGGATGTAAGTAGGATAGTATATGACTTGTCGAAACAGATTCGAAGAACGTACAATGTAACTTATTAATGTGAAATTTAAATAGTCCTCGGGTATTACCTACCCGTTAAAATATTTTCACCATTAACAGTTTGTACAAGAGGATTTTTAATTACAATCTTTATGAAAACATATATACATATATATTTTCTTCAGATGTATTCATGGATTTAATGATTTAATATGATATTAAACTCATTTGCTTTTCAGTTGGAACAAGAATAAATAATCTCTAAAACTTTAGAGATTACATATTCGCCATGTCGAACGAAGATAAATGAGGTAGAATGATACGTAGAACAAAGATCATACTCAAAGTACATATGATGATATTGAAGCATGGATTGTTGATGGTAGTGGTGCTGTTATTGATTGTACTGTTGGTGTCGGTGATGTTGCTGAAGCTGGTAGATTTTGCACCATATTCTCCGATTTGATTATTCGAGCGCGAAGTTCGTTGACTTATTATTTTTCAGGATGATTGTCGGTAACGAGCGAATAAATAAGGTTCAGAATTGTGGATAGAATATAATATTGTCGAGTTACCCTGGAAATGAGACTAAAAATGGTGTCTCGAACAGGTTCACCGGTAAACACTTCAGGTTCATTGTCAAGAGATGAATTCGGTTGGTGGAAGGGATTGCCTTCTGCGCGTTTCTATTAATTAAGTCGACTACGAACCCATCAGATTAATTGATAATGGCTGATTGGTTGATTCATGCTGATGGCGTTATTTTCGGAGCTTAGGTGAACATCTATGTCGGAATAGCTGTCGGAATAACTATCGGAATAGATATCGAAATCTGAGGGACTCGAACTGGTTGCAGAATTCATCTCGTACGATCAGATGAAGGATTTTCGATAAGAAATAGATTATAGGATGTAGATTAGTACCCTGTAATACATAATTTACATATGCATATACAATACTAAAATCCCATAAGTTACGGAAGAATCTACAGAAGTTGTCAGGCAAAGTTACAGTAACAGATACGCTAAGATATGAAGTAGTAGATACGCTAAGATATGAATTTTTTTTATACACTATTCATGCAGTCAATGCAGTGAAACGTGTCTAGACTAAGAATGATAAGCAGGTAATTTTCGACACGAAATGATAAGCAAAACTTTTGACATGCAGACACGGTCGAAGTCCAGACTTACTAATGCATCCTAACGACTTATCAGTTAGACACACCAATGCAGACCTGGTTCACTAAGACCACCGCTCTGATACCAACTGTGAAGACCCGTCCTAATCCATCCGGACAAAGTCCACATCGATTACAAACGATTCACAATAGTTGGTTACATCGCGAGGTACTTGACCTCTATATGATACATTTTACAAACATTGCATTCGTTTTGAAAAGACAAACTTCCTTACATCGAAAATTGACGATATGCATACCATTTAATAACATATCTAATTATAATTATCTAAATAATAATCTTGATGAACTCGACGACTCGAATGCAACGTCTTTTGTAATATGTCATGAGTGACTCCAAGTAATATCTTTAAAGTGAACAAATGCACAGCGGAAGATTTCTTTCATACCTGAGAATAAACATGCTTTAAAGTGTCAACCAAAAGGTTGGTGAGTTCATTAGTTTAACATAAATAATCATTTCATAATTTTAATAGACCACAAGATTTCATATTTCCACTTCTCATAAACATACGTCCCATGCATAGAGACAAAAATATCATTCATATGGATTGAACACCTGGTAACCGACATTCACAATATACATATAAGAATATCCCCATCATTCCGGGATCCTCCTTCGGACATGATATAAATTTCGAAGTACTAAAGCATCCGGTACTTTGGATGGGGCTTGTTGGGCCCGATAGATCTATCTTTAGAGTTCGCGTCAATTAGGGAGTCTGTTCCCTAATTCTTAGATTACCAGACTTAATAAGGGTGATATTCGATTCGATAATCCAACCATAGAATGTAGTTTCGATTACTTGTGTCTATATCGTAAAAAATTTATAAAACAGCGCATGTATTCTCAGCCCAAAAATATATAATGCAAAAGCAATTAAAAAGGGAGCAAATGAAACTCACCTAATGTATTTTGTAGTAAAAATACATATGATTACATTGAACAATGCAGGGTTGGCCTCGGATTCACGAACCTATATCAATTGTGTATTTATTAATACATATAATGTAAATCACAAAATTTTATTTTTTAGTATGTATTCTTTATATATTTATAGTTTTATAGAATTTATTCTAAATTCCATTTTAAAACATAAACTTATATTATAGCTTAAATTATTTTATTTTTTTTATATATTTCGATTTTATGTATATATATTTATAATAATTAGTGTTTATACAATTAGTGATATTAATATATCTATATACATATTTTTGTGATTAGTATTGTATTTTTGAAATTTTATTAGTGAATATTAATACAATCCTAGTATGTACTATAAGTATATATATAGTGTACAAAAGATTTATTTATTAAAATAATAATTTTAGATAATAATGATTTACTAATAATAATAATAATAATAATAATTTTATTAATAATGATAATACTAATAGCAAAAGTGAAAATGATAAATGTTAATGATACTAATAATAATAATAACTCTAAAATAAGATTAATACTAATAATATACTTATGTTAATAATAAGGGTTCTAGTATTTATAAAATGATAAATGATAATTATAATAATGATAATAATTCTTAAAATGATAAACTTAATGATAATCGTATTAATATTATTTATACCAATGATGCTTAAATATTATTTATACTAATGCTACTTAAATATTATTATGAATAATGTTACTTAATAATAATACTACAGATGATGATAATATAACTATATTAAGGTTAATAATCTTATTAATCATGTTATTGTTATTAATATTGATACTAATTAATGATACCATAATACCAATCAATAATAATAATACTTAGTAATAATATTTGATAGTGATAATAAATAATAACTAATACTTATAACAATAACCATAACAATAAATAATTATAACAATAACAATAACAATAATATTAATACTAGTAATAATAACAACAATTAATAATGACAATAATAATAATAATAATAATAATAATAATAATAATAATAATAATAATAATAATAATAATAATAATAATAATAATAATAATAATAATAATAATAATAATAATAATAATAATAATGGAAAAAGAAGAAAAGTTATACCCTCAAGAAAAATGCATCGAACGAGGTTCGAACCCGAGACCTTACGTACACGCACCACACCCTATAACCAATCCTTCTGTTTCGCTTATCTGACTCTTACCCCATATCTATTTTATTAAACCCGATTGTTTTATGGTATATCATCTTCTCCAACAGCTCTAACGATTCCACCAACATCAAAACATGAAATAACTAATTCGTGGTTTTATTTAGGGCTTGTAAACGACTAATAAGATTATAAATAGAGTCACTGATAAAAAAAATGAAAAAAAAACAGAATCAACTCTCTGCTGTGCGACGGTTTTAAAAAAAAAAATTGATTTTGAGATTAGCAACGTTTGAGATAGAAGTTATAAAATGAAATAAGTTTCAATTCACCTTTTGAAACTATTGGATTCATTAATTTAACTTAATTCATCACATAAATCTCGAATTTTACCAAGAACGTATTAGTTGACTTTTGAAAACAAAAGTTTGACTCCCAAAATTCGCGATCGATAGAAGAAATTGAAATGGGAAATTTTGCAGGTAGTTTGGGTAAAAGAATCCTAACAATACAACATCTTTACATTTTGAAAATTCAAACAAATTTGAGTTGTAAAAAAAAATAAAAATCGAGCAGGGGATAAACTGGTGCAGCGAATTTTTTTTTTCTCCTGGGTTTTCTGTTTAATTCCACATTTCCAGTGACTTATAATTGGTAATTGAGGGTGTAATCTGAAAGATATATTTAACAACTAAAGTTGATTTGTAGTTGTATAGAATTAACGATGTAGACAGGGAATCACAGATAGTTAGGAAAGTCAGAAAAAGAAATAAAAGATAAAATTGATGTGTAACTAATTTTGGCTGGATCTGTTTGTTTGAATTCCTAATTGATACTAATAATTGGAGACAGGAAAATCAATTATTCTATAGACTTAACACGATTACAACTGGTTACAATCTTTCTGTATTTATTTATATATAATAAAACGTAAATGTATTTATGTATATATATAGTAGTATAAATATTTGTCTAAAATATAACTGTAATTAGTATACATATATGTATTTATATATAACTGAATTTGTATGGCTGTATAACAAGTATATTTATATCTGTATATTAAATTTATAAAGAAAACATAATAATGTTAATTATACATGTATTAATTTTTAATATTACTTTTGTTAATAAAAGTGAAACTAATAATAATAATAATAATAACATAAATACTAGTAATATTATCAATAATAATACCAAATAATACTTATAATGATATTACTAATAATATCTTTTAATCATAATAATTAAAATGATAACATTAATAATATTCATAGTATAATTAATAGTCATGATAATTAATTGGATGTTAATCAAAATAATGATACAATAACAATAATATAATAAATTACATGTATCATATTTCCTATAGAAAAAAAATAATAATATTAATAGTACTGATGTTAATATTAATATTTATGTTAATAATACTAATGAAAGTAATAATAATGATAACTTATATTATAACTTGTAATTACTTTTAATATTTTAATATTATAAATATTAATTATTTCATATAATATTTAATTATATATATAATCCGGTATGTATATAATAGTCATTTGTAGAAATCATAAATATTTATATATATAGTTTTACTTTAATAGTTTTACTTTAATAATTATTTTATTATCTTGTATATTATTTTACATACTTAATCTTAATGTTCAATTTGTATTTTTATTATTTTAATTTATTATATTTATATATATGTATATATACATATTTATTTACAAACAATTGTTCGTGAATCGTCGGGAATCGTCGAAATTAAATTGTATCCATGAACACAGTTCAAAGTTTTTGAAATTCAGTTTAACAACTTTGCTTATCGTGTCAAAACCATATTAAGATCAAGTTTAAATTTGGTCGGAAATCTCCGGGTCGTCACATTTAAGACACTACTCATGGTTGATTGACATGTGGTATTGTCGCGGTGTTTAAGACGCCACATTGTCATGGGAGTGTAATTTTCGCGGTGTTCAGGACACCACTCATTATTTTGATTGACGTTTGGATTCGTCGCGGTGTTTAAGACTCCACGTTGTCATGAGGGTGAATTAGTCGCGGTGTTTAAGACATTACCCGGGGGAATTAGTGATTACGCAGTGTTTAAGTAACACTAATGGATGTTATGAACTCCGGCGGTCTTTCGAGTACCGTTCCCGTGTATGATCGGTTAACCATGGATGTGTGAATGTGTATTTAGCATATTAAATTATGAACTATATGCTATTGTTGGTTGCTAGCTTCTTGTGAATTGTGGATAGTAGTTTATGCATGATGTTTGTATGTTTGTCGAATTGCTAGCTCGTATGTGGTATTTTGTAAGTGATTGCAAGTAAGTAGGTTATATATGAACATGTATAATTATTGCATTCACTAAGCGTTAGCTTACCCCTCTCGTTGTTTATCTTTTTAGATGCAGGTGCGAATAAGGGCAAAGGGGTTGTTGGGCACTAGATGTCCCTTGATGTTGCTTGTTGAAGCTTTTGAAGTTGGCCTAGCGTTTTGGGTAGTTTAGCCCCAAACCATGCTCGAAGTGTTGTTTGGATTAAAACTATCATTTTAATGGGTCGAACTTGTGTTAAACTTAATTAATGGCCTTCGTGCCTTTTGTAAACATTTAGATTGTTGTATGTTTTAAATGGAACTTGGGGAATGGTTTACATCGTTTAATTGGCGCGTAAACGTGTATCATTTTAAAAAGAAAAAATTTATTGCATGGAATACGGGTTGGGTTGTTTCAAGTGGTATCAGAGCATGGTCTAAGGGATTTAGGCGACTTGAGATAGGTGCTTAGACTTAGACTTTATTGTGTGTGCGCTTTATGCGGGACTTGTAGGATTTCGGGTCGGATCGGGTTTGGTTAGTGCATAGGTTTATGTGAACTAACCTTACGCTAATAATTTTGTGTTGTGTTTGTAATCATCAAGCGAGATGGACGTTGTACTAGAAAGTTGATGCGGTGTGCTCGCATAACAATGACTAGCTACCATTGTTACGGGTTCAAATCGTGCCAAACGATCAATGTACGACGATTGTCGAGCAAGATGGGACATTGTAGTGCGAGTGAGTTTATATGCGTTCTTGGTTTGATCGTTTTTGCATTCCTTAGAATGAAGACGGAAGATGAATATGGGACGGACGGGCCTCTTCGTGAAGGGAAGGATGAGTTAACGTTAAGGATTGAGGCCGAGTTCGAACGCTATATTTCGATTTTAGCCGACAGGGTTAAACAAGTTCTCCAGGAGTCGTTTGAGGGAATAGTGACCGAGATGGTCCGAGACCAAGTGCCTAAGGTCGTGAAGGAAGAGTTAGAAAAGAGGTTTCCTAAACCTCAAGGTGACGGTGACAAAGGAGCAACTATGGGGATTGAATCTCATGCTCCAAAATTTGCTGATCACTCTTTGGGTAAGAGAAAGTTCGAATCAAGAGGTGCTCCTAGTAAAAGGGCGAGAAGTACGCCCGAATGTGTTGAAAAAGTGAAGAAGATGAGTAAGGGAGGTTATGGGCCTACGTGCTTTAGGTGTGGAGGACGAGGTAATTTGGCACGGGATTGTACGAGTGTACCTTTAAGCACGATCAAGTGCTTTATTTGCCAAAAGAAGGGACACCGAAAGTCAGAGTGTTCCGAATCGTTTGTCGATCGGGTTAGGAGGCTAGAGCGTGACTATCTGATGATCAGTGAAGCGCAAGGGTCCAACGATGCTGTTTCAGGTATTTTCGTCTTTGGTACTAATATGCCTTATTATTGTTTATTGTGTGCCGATGGATTCGTGAATGTATTAGAGGGTTAAACTTTGTTTCGAGATCTAATTAGTCTCAAGTGAAGATTCGGTTTGTTGGTGGTTTTGATGATAGTGCACCAGGGTAGCGCTTGAGTTGTTGACTCGTGGAAATGCACCCTACGGACAAATGCATGGCGGTAATACGTAGTATTGATATGGGTAACATTCCTAATGGAAACACCCTATGATGACGTTTGTATTGACGGACAAGGGCGTAAGACTTGGTGCAACCAAGCATTTCTTAGTGATGGGGTAAATGATTCTACTAAGCCATGAGAACGGACTTTGGTGTTGGGTTGTGAGCGCGTGTTCGCTTTTGTAGTGAAGTGGGTGATCCATGAGGTTCGTCGGGTGGGTGAGACCTTTGAGAGCATGTGTATATCGTGCCGGATGATTTTGTGGTGGTAACGGGTAGAAGGAAGTTGATAGTTGGAAACGTCTACCTTGCGGGTAGCGGTAAATTCGTTCTAAAAATATACGTGTTATGTTGACATTGTGTCATCGCTTAGTAGCGCAAACGGGTGACGGTAGACGTAAGTTTTTTATTATTATCGAATCGAGCTCTTGAGAATTCGGGAGGAGGGACCTACGCCAAGTATGGTCGGGTACGACGGTAAATGGCGAAATCGTTTGACTTTGTAATCTTGACGATTTGATTGAAGAACGAAGTTCTAAGTTGGGGAGTTTGTGCTACCACACGAGGAAGTTGGTAATGTTATATCAAAGAAATTGTGTCGACTCCATTAAGGATTCATATTCCTACCGAGGAAACGTAATGGGACCTTGAGAAAGGGTACGATGCCTCATCATCGTATACTCTGGGTAGTAGTTACACAATAACCATTTTGTGTACTACGAGGTAATTACATTTATGTGTTTATTTGGGGTTATCTCTCTGTTGACCACGTTTGACTTGTGATAGGTGATGAGTGATAACCGGAAGGATTAGCTCTCCGTTAACCACCCTTGGTTGTGATTGATGGTAAGAGGTTCCTGGAAAGAACCGTTACTTGTATATTAATGATTTTGATTGCCCGTAGGAGTTGTGCACATAGCCATTTTGTGCACATGGTTGTGAGTGATAGCCGGTTTTCACTCACACGTTGGTAATAATAACGCGGTAGCCGCATTTCGCTCACATATTGTTGGTAGTGTTGCAATAGCCGTTTTTGTACACCTTGAGTTTTGTATTGAATAACCTTATTGTTAGCATTGAGAACTACTGGTTGTATACGCCGGTGGTTCGGTCATGAGGACCATGTTGTGTGACTAGTGATACAATAGCCGTGTTCTGATCAAATACATGCGGTAGTTGCGTATTAGCCGTGTATGCGCACTAAGAGGAATGTTAGGTAGTAAGTGTTACCCGTAAGGATTCACTTTTGACGGTCTTCATCGGTTGGTTTGTTGACTTCATGTTAGGGACGTGGTTACTATAGCATTGTGCTTGTTATGGTATACGATAGAGACGATGTCTCGGTATGAAATTTTGGTGAGAGGAGTTGGAAAAACGCGTGATGATTCCGTGTATACTAAACTATTGTAGTAGATTTCAGATATTGTGTGCATTGCATGTTCTAGAATGCTTGCAAATGTGAAATGATCAAATGGAATGATCTTAGAGTTAATGTTAATTGGCGATTCGATTTCGATGGCGGTTTTGTGATTGTGTGGCGAGTGTTGTACGCTCTTGACGGCCACCCTTTCTTCTATGATTTTGGGGGTGTACGCGGTATGCCGTTCGAGAGGCTTTTCCGTTAATCACATTTGTGTGCGAGTAGAGTCATGGTGGTTAACTATCTATATGTATGTGGGTAACCGAGTTAATGGTTAGGACGAAGTTAGAAAGGTGTAAGCCTTGGTGTTTCAAGCGCCTCCTTAGTGTTGAGTTGAAAGATAAATAAGCTAGCTATGCGGCCTAGGTGGATAGTGACTAGCGGGTGTCGCTTATTTAGGAAAGAAAAGCTTTGGTGGTCTTCGAAAAAGTCCCAAGTTGGACTTTGGAATAATTGTGAAGGTAGTTAGCGACGTGAGTTAGAATGGCGAAGTTCCCGAAAGAGGAATACGAGATATTTTCTGAAAGCATCGGGATGATTCCCGAATATCCCACGATTGAAGGGTGTAACGACGATGATTGTCGGTGAATTGTGCTACTGTTAGGACGATTGTGAAGTGTATGGCACGAGTTGGGATACTCGCCGTAGGAGCAAACTGTTGTGGTTGTTTGTTTCGTAGGTTGACTACCCGATAGCGTTGAAAATGATAGAATAATAAGGCCATTGGAAAAAAAATGTTGTTTAGTTTTCACGGTATACTCCCGAGTGAGTGGTGGAAATTTTGTTTAAATGGAAGTATAAGTACGGTTGTTGTAAATGATGCGTTAGTGTACGAGGCGAGAATTCGGATGCGTGATTTACTACATGTGTGACTCCACGTTGAAAATGGAAATGTTCGAGAGAGAAGTGCTTAACTTCTAGTATTGACTAGGATCACGAGGACGTGATCGAATTTAAGTGGGGGAGAGTTGTAACATCCCGTTTTCGCATGCATCAAATTAAGGTACATATTTGATCGATAGTACGTTTATATTCCGTTGTTTATGTGATTGGATGACTTAAGGTGAGTATTTTTACCTTGTAAACGTTTAATATTAACCGTGCTCAATTATGTATAGTTTAAAGTGTTTATCGCGAAAGTTGTGTTGTTTTCCTATATTTTGAAGCTCTTATGTTATCGCGGGTTATAAAGGTTGTGAGTATAAGTTCGATTGGTTAAAAGTGCAAGAAAATGTCCAAAAATCAAATTCTAGAATGTGTGAGGCGCGCTTGTTAGGGTGTGAGGCGCGCTTGTATGAAGAAAAAGTGACGAGTCAAAAATTACACTAGGTGCGCGGGGCGCACTTTCATGTGCGCGGCTCACAGAATTTACACTTGGTGCGCGGGGCGCGCATTATAGGTGCGCGGCTCACACAAATTACACTTGGTGCGCGGGGCGCGTATATAGTGTGCGCGGCGCGCACACCCCTAAATCAGCATACCTTTTTATTTTGTAATTTAAAAGAAGGGTATGTTAGTCTTTTCACTTGGTAGCCGGTTTTGGGAGTCAAAAGCTGGTTCAAGCTTATCCAAAACTCATTCTTCACATTTTCATTTAATTAAAATCAAATCTAGCGAGAAATTGAGTTTTAGAGTGAGAGAGCTCATTTTGGAAGGGAAGAAGGCCAAATCTTGTCCAAGTCCGAGTTTTAAAGTTGTTCCTTGCGTCTCTAGCTACACTTTGATAGTCTCGGTAAGTTCTAACTCTATGTTTTGAGTCTTAATTGGTTAATGGCTAGGGTTTTGGTTACTAGAGACTTGTATGATCCATTTGAGGGTTAAATGGGTGAATTTGGGTTATGTTGTTGTAATGAAACCCTAATAGCTACAATCTAGGGTTTTGGTCAAATGAAATGAGATTTGTAAGTGTTAATTGTGTTGTTAAGCATTAAAACACTTGCTAAATGGTGAAAGAATTGTAAATGGGTTAAGTTTGACCAAGTTTGTAAGTTTAAGTGTTGAAATGGGTCAAAAGAGTAAAGTTGACCTAGTTTGGGTGAAATGGGTATGAATTACCCTAAGTTTGTGTTGGTTTAAGTTAGTAGACTTTAAATCACTACCTTTAGTGATTTAACATGTGTTTTGGCCAATTAAGGGCGGTTTTGATGTAGTTGAGTTATTTAATGCAAATTGGGTCATTAAATGCTCAAGTATGTGTAATGTGGTTAATTCCACTAGTTGTGTAATTGAATGTGTACTTATGTAATAGGTACTTACTTTGAAGCATTCGGAAGCATTAAATCGCCACCGAGGTGTTAAGGTGAGTGGAATAATTATGCGTGTACGTATATAATGTATTTATTTGTGTAGTATGAATGTGGCATTGTCGCGGTGTTTAAGACACCACATTCTAAGTAACGAATAGTATTGTCACGGTGTTTAAGACACTACTCATGGTTGATTGACATGTGGTATTGTCGCGGTGTTTAAGACGCCACATTGTCATGGGAGTGGAATTGTCGCGGTGTTCAAGACACCACTCATTGTTTTGATTGACGTGTGGATTCATCGCGGTGTTTAAGACTCCACGTTGTCATGAGGGTGAATTAGTCGCGGTGTTTAAGACATCACCCGGGGGAATTAGTGATTACGCGGTGTTTAAGTAACACTAATGGATGTTATGAACTCCGGCGGTCTTTCGAGTGCCGTTCCCGTGTATGATCGGTTAACCATGGATGTGTGAATGTGTATTTAGCATATTAAATTATGAACTATATGCTATTGTTGGTTGCTAGCTTCTTGTGAATTGTGGATAGTAGTTTATGCATGATGTTTGTATGTTTGTCGAATTGCTAGCTCGTATGTGGTATTTTGTAAGTGATTGCAAGTAAGTAGGTTATATATGAACATGTATAATTATTGCATTCACTAAGCGTTAGCTTACCCCTCTCGTTGTTTATCTTTTTAGATGCAGGTGCGAATAAGGGCAAAGGGGTTGTTGGGCACTAGATGTCCCTTGATGTTGCTTGTTGAAGCTTTTGAAGTTGGCCTAGCGTTTTGGGTAGTTTAGCCCCAAACCATGCTCGAAGTGTTGTTTGGATTAAAACTATCATTTTAATGGGTCGAACTTGTGTTAAACTTAATTAATGGCCTTCGTGCCTTTTGTAAACATTTAGATTGTTGTATGTTTTAAATGGAACTTGGGGAATGGTTTACATCGTTTAATTGGCGCGTAAACGTGTATCATTTTAAAAAGAAAAAATTTATTGCATGGAATACGGGTTGGGTTGTTTCAACGGAGTAACAAATTATGTCAAACTTACTGTATGACTGTATCCTCATTTACTGTTTTGCGGATTTCCTACTGCCACACAGGGCTTGATTATGAGACCAAAGCGGTTAATCTGTTAAAAAGAAGGACAACATAGCCTTCCTGGTAACATATTTAGTTTTTTCTGCTTTATACAACCCTAATTTGATCAAGTAATTTATGTTTGTCTAATGATATGATCGCACATTGACTAGAGAACAAACTACTTGATGCCTTATAAGGTTGGGTGTTCCCTCCTCCTTCAAGCTAGCTTTTGGGAGTGAGTTCTACATTTCCCCTTGTAAGGTTGATGCATGCCTAGCGTGGGATAAGGCTTGTATCATTGGTGCTTTCATTGAGAGATCCCATCTTTCGAGATCCAAACACCTCGGAGTGGTGGCCTATGGAGTGGTGGCTTGGACCGGAAGAGAGAGGGTGCCAACCGTGACCAACATAGCCGTGACCAACGAGGCTTCGGAGTGGTGGCTTGGACCGAAAGAAAGGGTGCCAACCGTGACCAACGAGGACGTTGGATCTTTAAAGGGTGGGGTATTGATATGATCCCACATTGACTAGAGAACAAACTACTTGATACCTTATAAGGTTGGGTGTTCCCTCCTCCTTCAAGCTAGCTTTTGAGAGTGAGTTCTACATTTCCCCTTGTAAGGTTGATGCATGCCTAGCGTGGGATAAGGCTTGTATCATCTAATATGTTTATTATTGGCTTGTATATCTTTTAACTTGGTTAGATTCATTATATCACAAAGTGTCTGATGTTGTTAAAACACTAGTATAACAATTCATATCTATATGATTCATATTTATATAATTTCTTTAATTTTTAGTTTTTCTTTTTTATATGGCATACGTGTTTAAACTATGTGATGGTGGTGACAGTTAGTGGCTCCGGTACTGATTAATGCGACGAGGTTAAAAAAATAAGGTTTTACGTTTTGTTCTTTTATTGCGATCGACATAAATAATTGGGGTCTCAATCGTTTGGCTCATTTGGTTGACTATTTTTTTTTTAGATAATTTGCTCAAATTATAAGTGATACTAAGCAAGCAGTTCCTATAAGCATGAGTATGCCTTTCTTATTCAATTTTTGTCTTCACTGTTGTCTTCTACAGGCTTTTTCGATTTGAAAAGTTAAGGTTTTATCGGTTTGAAATGCTATGGTTCCTTTAGTTTGCGGTGGTTGATGGTTTGAAAAGTTAGGGCTTCATTACTTTTGCGAAGGCATCTATTTAACATCTTTTTTCCGTTGTTGACTGTGATCACACTAATAGTAGCTAACATTGGATTTTGTGATTACAATTTCAGTTTTTTAGTTTGTGAAAAGCAGGGCGTATGCGTGTGTCCATTATTGTAATGTATTTTATGTTTCTTCTCTTCAGGTTCCCGCTTGCATTTTGGTTGGAGTGCCGATTTGTAGTGCGTTTGTTGTTTTCGTAGCGATAATACGTTTTAGTAGTGATGTTTTCTTTCTGTCTTTTTCTTTATATTATCTGTGATTTTGTTAATTGCATTTTCTCTTTATTTGGTATGTGTTTCTTATATGTTCTCTTTATTTGGCATGTGCTTCTTATATGTTTTAGTGTGTTTGGTATGTTATTGCACGTTTGTTTTAGATATTCGTGTGCTACATTGTTGGTTGTGTTACAGTAGTCTTAGGTAGTAAAATGTCTACTCGCAAAATAAATAGTAGAAGTAGGAACAAGATAGTGATTTTAGATGGGCTTTGACTTTACCTTCATCTGAAAGATTGCATTTGATATTTATGTTTAGTTTGTTTAATGACCGTTTTGAATTAACTCTATTCAATGTTTCTTTGCCTCTTGTTTGTTTGTTTGTTTGTTTTTTTTTTTTTTTTTTTTTTTTTTTTTTATCAATACTAGTGGTCAATGCCCGTGCGTTGCACGGCTTGCTCCAAATTTTAATATTTTAAAATTTATGTATCGAATCGTTAGTGAGCAAGAGTTGACAACCATCAAAAAAGATAAAAACAACTATCAAAGAAAACGGACTTATATATACATATATTAATAAAACTACACACAAATCAAATGTACATCTTTAAGTGAATTTTAAACAATTATCAAAGAAGATAAAAATTACATAAAATAAGATAAAAATTTATTCTACACCAATTACATCTTAATGAATATATATATATATATATATATATATATATATATATATATATATATATATATATATATATATATATATATATATATATATATGTTATAATAATAATAATAATATAGATATGGATAGTCAATTTTGGTGTATACATATAGTCAATTTTGGTACACAAAGTATGTATTTTTATATTGAGATTTTAGGCTATAAATACTCATGAATGCAAGCATTAAACTTGCACCATTTCTCACACTTACAAAGTGTTTCTTTCTTTCTCTCCATTATCATCTTTGTTCTTACACTTCATTATTAGTATTCTAAATCAAGAATCAAATCACTAAAGGTAGTTATAAGCCTACTGAATTATAACATCAAGAATCAAACCACTAAAGGTAGTTATAAGCCTACTGAATTATAACACGTTATCAGCACGATAATCTTAATACTAAATATGGTTGGCTCTGCCACCAAAATGATATATGGTCGGTTATACCACCAAAATGATATATGGTCGGTTATACCACCAAAATGATATATGGTCGGTTATACCACCAGAATGATATAGGTCGGTTATACCACCTGAAAAAATATATGGTCGACACTGTCGCCAAATTTTCATTTATGTTTACTAATATTTATATTTTTGTTATATAACATTTATTTATGATTGCTTACACATGGTCGACACTGTCACCTACTTATCATTTATGTTATATTAAATTTATGTTTAATGTTTATATACTTATGAATATAAATTGACTCTAATTTATCATGATGTTTGTTTTAATTTTTGATAATAGAAAATGTCGAATCTGGAAAAGCTTAAATTTACTCCTTTAGAATCAACTGGAAACAACTACATGCCATGGGTTATAAAAGTAAAAATGCATCTTAAATCAATGGGCATTCTTGAAACCATAAATGAAAACAACACTTGTTCTGAAAAAGAACAAGCTACGGCATGTTGCTTTATTCATCAACATATTGATGAATGCTTACAAAATAATTATGTGACTGTAGAAGATCCCCATGTTTTATGGGAAGGTCTCAAAAGCAGATTCAATAATCAAAGAGAAATTTTACTTCCAGCTGCAATGGAACAATGGAGAACATTAAGGTTCCAAGACTTTAAGAAAGTAAATGAATACAGCTCAGCTCTGTATAATACATGTTCACAACTTAAATTCTGTGGACATGAAATTAGTGATGCAGACATGATGGAGAAAACTTTCTCCACAATGAATGCTGCAAACATCACAGTGCAAAGAAATTTGAGAATGCTAAAGTTCAAAACATATCCTGAACTTAATTCATATCTCTTAGTTGCAGAGCAAAATGATGAGCTATTAATGAAAAATCAGCAATCCCGTCCTACTGGTACACTTGCAATCCCTGAAGCAAATACTGCAAATAATTATAAACAGGGACAAGGACGCGGGCAAGGTCGTGGTTATAATAACCATCACCATCATCATGCCAAAAGCCATAACTATGGTAGAAACCATCCTTATGGTAATGGTAATGGGCGTGGACGTGGTCGTGGTCGTGGCCGTGGTGGTCAAAGAAATAGTAATCCACGAAAATATAAATATCAACCACAAAACAAGCCCATTAAACAAGATGTTGAAGAAAATTCTTCTAAAAATTCTGAAGAATCTTGCTACAGATGTGGTAGAATGGGCCACTGGGCTAATACTTGCCGAACATCTAAACATCTTGTTAAGATGTATCAGGATTCGCTGAAAGGTAAAGAAAAGGAAGTAAATTTTGTGGATAATATTGATCCAACAGTCACTGAGAAACCATCTGATTTATATGAAGATTTCTTGAATGTTTAAGTTGTGTGTCTTTTGAAAAATAAACGATTTAATATCGTCTGTCTTTGTCATTATGTTTGCTAAATGTTTCAGTACTATCTATTTGCGTTTAAAATATTGTGTAATATTAATGTACTCACTATTTATTTCTTATATATGAAGTTCAATATGAATTTTGCTGGAATACAACATCAATCAAGTGGTGGAGATCTCTGTATAGCAGACAGTGGAACTACACACACTATACTTAAATCCGAGAAATATTTTATTGATCTAAAACCAACGGAAGGAACTATACATACAATATCAGGACCTGCTAACTTGATAAAAGGGATAGGAAAGGCAAATTTCATACTACCAAATGGTACAAAATTTTTAATAAATGATGCCTTATTTTCTCCCAAGTCAAGCAGAAATTTATTGAGTTTCTCCGACATATACCTTAACGGGTATGATTATCAGTCAGTGACAACAGAAAATGAGAAATATTTAAGTATCACTGACAAGAGTCATGTGGTTGAAAAACTGCCAAGACTTAGTTCTGGATTACATTATACACATATAAATGTACCAGAAATACATATGGTAGTTAACGAAAAATATATTGATCCTGGTGTATTCAGTTTATGGCATAACAGATTAGGCCATCCAGGATCAACAATGATGAAAAGGATTATTGAATGTACTCATGGACATCCACTAAAGGATAGAAAAATCCATCATGATACAATGGTTCCATGTACATCTTGCTCTCTTGGAAAATTGATAACTAGACCCTCACCACTTAAGGTTGAGAAAGAATCACCAATGTTTCTTGAAAGAATTCAAGGTGATATATGTGGACCAATTCATCCACCATGTGGACCATTTAGATATTTCATGGTTCTAATAGACGCATCTAGCAGATGGTCTCATGTTTGTCTGTTATCAAGCCGTAATGTGGCATTTGCAAAATTTCTTGCCCAAATTATTAAATTGAGAGCTCATTTTCCTGATTACACCATTAAAAGGGTGAGACTTGATAATGCTGGTGAATTTACATCTCAAGCATTTAATGACTATTGCATGTCTATAGGAATTGTTGTTGAACATTCTGTTGCTCATGTGCATACACAAAATGGTTTAGCCGAGTCATTGATTAAACGTTTACAGTTAATCGCTAGACCATTGATAATGAGAACAAAACTCCCTGTATCTATATGGGGTCATGCAATTTTACATGCTGCTGCATTGATTCGCATCAGACCAAGTGCAAGTCATAAATATTCCCCCCTACAACTTGCTTTTGGTCAAGAGCCAAATATTTCCCATCTTAGAACATTTGGTTGTGCAGTGTATGTTCCAATTGCGACACCACAACGTACAAAAATGGGTCCTCAAAGGAGGTTGGGAATATATGTTGGATATGAAACATCTTCAATATTAAGGTATATTGAACCTATGACAGGTGACGTTTTTACAGCACGTTTTGCTGATTGTCATTTTAATGAAACATTGTTCCCTAGATTAGGGGGAGAAATGAAAAATAAAGAAAATGATGTTTCATGGTGTGAACCTCAATTAAAGTATCTTGATCCTCGCACAAAAGAATGCGAGACAGAAGTTCAAAAGATAATGCATATACAAGAACTTGCAAATCAATTGCCTGATGCATTTACAGATACAAAAACGGTGACAAAATCATATATACCAGCAGTAAATACTCCAGCTCGAATTGAAATTCCAAAAGCTGGCAATAACGTCACTCATGAATCTTTGCCACGTCAGAAACGTGGAAGACCAATCGGTTCAAAGGATAAAAATCCTCGAAAAAGAAAATCAGCTGATAATGAAGTAAAAGAAAGTGTTCAAGAAGAACCACAAATCAGTACTCCTACTGCAGAGGAGATTGATGATGTCAATACAGAAATTGCAATCAATTATGCATATTCAAAAATATTATGGAACCGAAATGAAATGAAAAATCTTGATGAGAAATTTTCATTTAATGTTGCATATGACATCATGAATAATGATGATGATCCAGAACCAACATCTATGGTTGAATGTCAAAATAGACATGATTGGGCTCAATGGAAAGAAGCAATACGAGCTGAATTAGAATCACTCAATAAAAGAAAAGTTTTCGGATCCATCATTCTCACTCCTAAAGATGTGAAACCTGTAGGATACAGATGGATTTTTGTCCGAAAAAGAAATGAGAAAAATGAAGTTACAAGGTATAAAGCTAGACTTGTAGCTCAAGGTTTTTCTCAAAGACCGGGAATTGATTATGAAGAAACTTATTCTCCTGTTATGGATGCAATTACTTTTAGGTACTTAATCAGTCTGGCAGTTTCTAAAAATTTAGAAATGCATCTCATGGATGTTGTGACTGCTTATCTATATGGATCACTTGATAGTGATATATATATGAAGATACCTGAAGGATTTAAGGTACCAGAAGCATCAAATGCAAAACCCAAAGAAATGTATTCGATTAAATTACAAAGATCTTTATATGGGTTAAAACAATCGGGACGTATGTGGTATAACCGATTAAGTGATTACTTGATAAGCAAAGGGTATACAAATAATCTTACTTGCCCTTGTGTTTTCATTAAGAAAACAACATCCGGATATGTGATCATAGCTGTTTATGTTGATGATCTTAACATCATAGGTACAAATAAAGAGATCCATGAAGCCATTCAACTTCTAAAGAAAGAATTTGAAATGAAAGATCTCGGAAAAACCAAGTATTGCCTTGGTTTACAAATTGAGCATATGCCTAATGGTTTACTTGTACATCAAACAACATATACTGAAAAGATTTTGAAACGTTTCAATATGGACAAGGCAAAACCATTAAGTACTCCTATGGTTGTTAGATCACTCAATGTTGAAGCTGATCCATTTCGTCCATGTGAAGATCAAGAAGACATTCTTGGACCAGAAGTACCATATCTTAGTGCAATTGGAGCTCTTATGTATCTTACAAATTGTACAAGACCTGACATTTCTTTTGCAGTTAATTTCTTGGCAAGGTTCAGCTCTGCTCCTACCAAAAGACACTGGAATGGGATCAAACACATATTTCGATACCTTCGAGGAACTACTGATTTAGGATTATTTTATTCTAACGAATCAAAACAAGATTTGGTTGGTTATGCAGATGCAGGTTATTTATCTGATCCACATAAAGCTAAATCTCAAACTGGATATGTATTCCTAAATGGAGGTACTGCAATATCATGGCGTTCTCAAAAACAAACACTTGTTGCTACATCGTCAAATCATGCCGAAGTGATTGCATTACATGAAGCTACTCGAGAATGTTTTTGGTTGAGATCAATGACACAACTCATTACTGATTCTTGTGGACTAGAACGCGATAAAAGTCCAACAACTATCTATGAAGATAATGCAGCTTGCATAGCACAGATGAAAGAAGGGTATATCAAAAGTGACCGAACAAAACACATACCACCTAGATTCTTCTCATACACTCAAAATCTCATTAAGGACAACCAGATTGAAATGAGATATGTGCAATCTAGCAAAAACTCTGCTGATCTTTTCACGAAAGCACTTCCAACTGCTATTTTCAGAACACACGTTCATAACATTGGCATGAGACATGTTCAAAAGATGTAACAGCTGAAGCGATGTCTACTTGAGGGGGAGTCAACTCCATGCTGCACTCTTTTTCCCTTAGCTAAAGTTTTTTCCCACTGGGTTTTCTTTAGCAAGGTTTTTAACGAGGCAGTAATTTATAGTTGATCTTCAACAAAATAAAATTGCTATCCAAGGGGGAGTGTTATAATAATAATAATAATATAGATATGGATAGTCAATTTTGGTGTATACATATAGTCAATTTTGGTACACAAAGTATGTATTTTTATATTGAGATTTTAGGCTATAAATACTCATGAATGCAAGCATTAAACTTGCACCATTTCTCACACTTACAAAGTGTTTCTTTCTTTCTCTCCATTATCATCTTTGTTCTTACACTTCATTATTAGTATTCTAAATCAAGAATCAAATCACTAAAGGTAGTTATAAGCCTACTGAATTATAACATCAAGAATCAAACCACTAAAGGTAGTTATAAGCCTACTGAATTATAACAATATATATATATATAGACTAATTGAGGGAATTTTATGAAGAATATTATGAAAATTGAGTGGCAAAAAACACTTTTTATAAATCTACTATCATTTTACTTGAATTCCTAAAATACCCTTATCTTGTCTTCAAGGGATTCTAAAGTCAAAGTACTCAGTAAATTATTAAGTTTTTTATTTTATTTTTCTTACATCCTTTAAACCATCTCTTCTATCTTCTCTCTTCTTCTCTTCTCTCTACTTATTAAAAGAAGAGCCAAATTATGTAATAAATTTTTGAAATCACAATTTCTGACCATTAGATCTATAACAAAATTTCAATCCAACGGTTCCTTTCATAGTCGAATTTAATATTACCTAATTTTTTTTCAAGATTAATGTTAAAGACATAAACACCCTTTCCATCATTTAAGGTGTTAGTTTTTTTTCAATCACAATTAATTAATTGCATAATCGTTCCTTATTTTTTGCTCCATTCAACTTCTTTTTTGCTTCATTCAAACGCTAATCATTTTTTCAATCTTTTACCTACTTATCCTCAATCTACCATCGACCATGTCAATTAACCCAAATCGATTCAACTTCCATCTCAATCGATATCATACAAGAACCCATTGTTCTACATCGTTTGAAATCAACCAACCTATTGATTTACATTGTAGATTTGGATGTCTGAGATATCTTTCAACGTTTACGAATCAAATAATCATAATTTCCGCGATCGTTGAGGGTTATGCGATTGATGAACCCTAATGTCGATGTAATCATGTAATCAATTCTCGGCTATTTACGTAATCAGTTACAGCAAGCCACCATTTTAATTGATTAAATCATGTTGAAGGAGTATTCCTTCTCCATGGTTGTTCAAAATCGATTAAATTTGGGGCAAATATTAGAGTTTCATGCGATAAAAATTTCCGTTATCTCTGCCGTCGCCATTGATTGCTGGTATTTATTCTGTAACTTTTTATGTGATTAATATTAGTAGATAATTTTTTTTGGTTTTATTGTTGTGTGTGTGAGGGTGATTTTGTTACCCCTAATCATACGTAGTTTTTTTTCCTGCTAAAACCATTTGTGTTTTTTGTGGGGTTTTTTCATGTTAATTTTGCACAAAAGCTGTCTGTGTAAATGTTTGAAAGAGGTTTTGATGTTAAATGTTGTGAGCATTATATTTTGATAATTCCTGATCAAATTAACAAACCGACATCTATGCCATAAAAAATTCCCTTTGTATTGTTTTGAATTCTCTTTAGTTATCATCACCTTTTAAACAAAAAAAGAACATGACTCATAATCTTATGAGGGATGAATTTTAATCATTAATGGAGATGGAATACGAAGCAGCCGACTTAAACATTTGTCATTATGACAAGAAACAGTGTTTCGTTAGTTGCTTAGAGTTACAATGCAATAAACAAAAATAGAATTTGGTCACAAGGTTTTAGTAAATTTGTACAGGGAAAACATTAAATTTGCAAAGCTTGATCTAAAGATGTTTAAAATGATCAAAACTTTCTAAATATTGGTATGATATAGTTGTTGTTTTGGTCGATACGTGTTTAAAATATTATTTGCAGGTTTGTTGATTGAATCGGCAACGTGTTTGGCTGGCATAATGTTCCCCTTAATAATTCAGTCCTGGACAACTCTACCTTAGAAATCGAAAGCGCTGGTGTATAGGATACAAAGGCTATGATGATAGGTGCTATTATCATAGCAAATGATGAAGGATTATTGAAGACCCGAACCACATCTTGGCAAGGCAACAATCTGATGACATAGAATCCGTGCAACTGTGTGTGTTTGCATGCATGGTGGATTTCGGATCTTCTTTAGTCCTGAACCCACACTTGCAGATCTGAGCCTATTTAATTTGTTTAAACATATTGAATTTAGTGTAAGTATTGATTTGCTATTTGAGCTAATCAAAGTTCCTTTATCAGAGTTCCAACTCTTATTTTACTTTTTTGCTTGGGCTAATGATGAATTCTATTTTGTAGTGTGCCATTTTTGAATCATGGGTAAGGGTTTAGCAGCTTCGGTGTGGTTGAAAGAACTGTTCTGGTTCTTTCTTTGTATTAGGTAATTTAAGTTTTGAGGTATTTGTTGTTTTTGGTAGGTTTTTACAGTCACTACACTTCTGCAAAGGTGCGTACACGGGCTTTTCACTTCTACGCGAGTCATAATTTGTTAAATTTTCAACTTTGAGAAAATAAGAAACGGGTTGCAAGTTTTGCTTTTATTTGATAAGCTTCGTTTTATTTGAATTTTCAGAACTTTGAGAATCCACCACTGACTCTCTTTCGGGTAGGGTTAAAAAGTCAAATCAATCTTCTCAATCAGGATCTTGATATTAACAGTTGACTGATTTGCATCAACTGTAAGTTAAATTTTTAACATTTAATGTGGCTTATCTGACGATGTTTATGGATGCTATGAGTTATGTCTTTGTAAAATTGTAGGTCTTAGAGGATTTGCTTCCAAAGGTTATGACAGTTCCTTCATCTTTTGAGACTATTGGGCATATCATTCACCTAAATTTAAAAGAGGAATATATCCCCTATCAGAATCTTATAGCAAAGGTATTTGACAGAGTGGTTGTTTCAACCCATCAATATAATTAATTAATTCTGTTATATTTAGGGGTTGCAAATGGGTAAAATTTCATTGGAACTGGTCGAATGGGCTGAATGTGAAAGTAACTTGAAGGGTTTATAAATGAGTTTTTAAACTCCTAAGCTACTATCATACAGAATTTATTTAGGCTTTCTTCAATGAATTAATGTCATCACTGTCGAATCTTCAATTATTAATGAAGCTCAGGTAAAAGAGAAAAGAATATATAGGTCAACTCGAACCAACCCGAATTATTTATCTTAACATTAATACCCATTACCTGGCCACCGAACTCGCGACAACCAGTGTGTTTGACTGAACATCTATGATTTATGTTGTTTGCCAGGTTGTTTTGTTCATCCAGTGCTATTAGCTTGATCTATGTCAAAGGTAAAACTATCATGATATAAATCATAAGTCAAACTGTACATGTGTTAATTTTTAAAAGAGACTGTGTCAATATGATATTCATGTATGTACTTTTGACATAAATTTCCATATTGTAACTTTGTTGATATGATATCGATGTATGTATCTAGGAGCTTCCAGTGGTATTGGCTCAGAGGCATCACTACAACACTGGTTCTTGCGTTGCGCAGTGTACATGTGTTAAAGAAAGTATACTTGCTGAAACACCTAATGTTAAAGTTCAGGCAATGGAGTTAGATCTCACCTCTCTAGCATCCATAAGGACTTTCGCATTCGAGTATTGGCCATCAGGGCTTCCTTTAAACATTCTCGTGTGAGCTACATTTATCGTTCTATTTTGGTATATATCCTTTATATCGATATTGACAAATAAAAAAAAAGTGTTTGTTTCCTGCTGTCAAAAGTAATAATGCAGAAGTCATGACTATACCGTTCACACTCTTAAAGTACAAGATTGAACTACAGTTCACCCCAAACCATTTAGGTATCTAGAATCAAAGTTAGAAGTGGCATATGAGATATGGGTTGGGCGATGGCCTTATTAATGTGGGTTAGACGGGTATTTTTTTTGAGTTGGTTTGTTTGGTTGACCCAAAATGTTTCTTCGTCAATAGGAACCTTTTATAAACTCTTAATGTTGCCACATGAGTTGGGTAACCGATTCAGGTTATGGATTGAAATTAGTATGGGTCAGGCTGATCAAAATCAAGTTTCTCAAATATCTTGAACATTTTGAATCCAGCAGTAGAATTCTTCTACTCGATACCATGAAGAATTCTTCGCGGCGTGAATAAGAAAAGGAAGGAAGAATAGTTAATGTTTCATCAGTGGGTCATTAATTTGCAAACAAACAAATCGGCTTTGACAAAATCAATGATCAAGAAAGGTGCACAACCAAAGTTCATTGCAACTAGGTGTAGACAATGTTTAGTGTATAGATATAGATAGAAGATGATAATTAATTTTATTATTTAATTATCTTTCAAATTTTTTTTTTTAATTATTTAATTTAGTTATGGCCCGATGGAGTGTAAAAGTTGGTCAACGTACTGCACGTGAATGAGCTAACAAGGTTGTTAAGGTAATGTTATCTAATTAAATATTCATATTCATATTTAGGTTTATTAGGTCCATTCTTATGATATTTACATAACTCAAGAAAAGCATGAAGAAGAAGTAGATAAAACTGCAAACTTATTGCATCCTGGTGTCATTGTAACCAATCTAATACGTCATCACGCCTTTCTTCAAGGTAAAGATCGATTCTTTATCTGAACATGTATGTTCATTATTGCATATTATTCTTTTTATATTGTGTTCTTGAATCAGCTTTACAGAATTAGGTCGCTAAATACTTTGTGAAAACCATCCCACAAGTTGGGGTTAGACCATTTGTTTATTCAATCATTAACAGAGTAAATTTTCAAGAAAGTGACCCACATTCTATCTTTTTGAATTTTTGATTTTTCAGGGGGCGGCAACTACATTTTATGTCGCATTGCACCCACAAGTGAGTATTTTGCAGACTGTAACAAAGGGAAGATGAGTTCTACCGAGTTCTTTTGCACCCACAAATGTTAATTTACTTTGTTAGCATGCATTTAATCTCAAAATGAATTTTTGTGTTCTAATCGTGTTATATTTGAATATCAATTATCATTTCATGTTATTTCTATTTTACTATAAAAAAATCTTCCTAAAAAACCCCGCGAATTCGCGGGTGTTTGCCTAGTTTCAGATCAAAAGCGTGACTCAATTCATTTGTGGTTATTTTCAATGGAGTCATAGTTTTCCTTTTGTTACTGGAACTTGGTTCCATCTTTCACATCAACAAAATCCAAGCATGAATTTAATTTTGTATCCACAAGCTAAAAAAAATAACATCAACAACTTGAAAAGAAACCCTAAAACTGGAGGTGAAAATAACATCAATAACATCGACCGCTTCAATCGACACCATCGCTACCAAAATTTCGAAATACCACCAGCAATCAAAAAACCCTCTAATTTTAGTGGAAACGTACAATAGTGAGGGATTCATAATTTTGGGGACGGCTTGTGCTTGCAATTGTTTGAGAAATTGAAATAGCTATATGTATTGATCGTATTGAAAATGTAGAACTTAGAGTAGAAATGGTGACTGGGGTGAAAAAGTAGAGTTCATAGTTACAGTAGAAATGGTGTGTTACTTTACGAAGATGGAATGATAAAATAGATAGTTGGGATAAGGGATGTACAGCGATGAGAAAAGGAAATATATTTGTGGGGAGAAAGGGTAATTTTGGTAGCACGGTATAATATTGCTGGATTTATAAAAAAGGTAATTGGAAATATCACTACCCATTATATATATATATATATATATATATATATATATATATATATATATATATATATATATATATATATATATATAGTGGTAGGGAAGTAACCAATCGGGAGGAAGCGGGAGGAAGCAAATTTTTTTTTCTTTTCGTTTTTTGAAAAAACTTTGTTCACGAACATTATAGATTGGATTAAAATATGAACATTTAATAAAGACACTTTGTGATAAATATTTTTATTTTGGCGGAAAAACGCTTGAAGAACTAATATATAACAATTATCGTATTTTTCGAGCGTATGTTGAGGTTTTAGATATTAGGGCTTAGATATTTAGGGTTTAGGATTTAGATTTAGGGTTTAGATTTAGGATTTAGATTGAGTTTTTAACACGGACGGTTTAGAGTTTAAGGTTCAGGGTTTAGGGTTTAGGGTTTGGTGTTTTGGGTTTATGGAATAAACCCAAAACACCAAACCCTAAACCCTAAATCGGGCTAAATTTTACTTCACAAAACATGAAAACAAAACGTTAACATTCTTCACGAACAATATTATCTTGAATGTTATTTTTGTCGATCGTTTTCCCGCCTAAATAATAACATTCATCGCGAAATGTCTTTTTTAAATGTTCATACTTTCGTGTGATCTTGATGCCTGAAAAAAAATCCAAAAAAAAACGAATTTTTTTTTTGCTTCCCTTCGCTTCCCCCCGATTGGTTACTTCCCCATTAATCCTGCCCTAATTGGCTCCAGTTAATCTAATGGATTTAATGGAGGCAAAATTAATTTCTCAAGGAGTGCTTAATCCAACAAAGCAACAAATTTTAAAGTAATATATGGAGCAGGTCGAAAAAGATTTGATGCAATTCTCAAAGCCAAAATCAGACACATTATTGAAAGAAATGTCTGACGATGACAACAAATTTTCAGTTTTAGCAGGAGAATCTCAAGATCCTGAAGATGATTTACCAATTACTATTTCAGATATTTTTGCTGAATTAAAAAATCAAGTTTTCAACAATTATTCAGAAGATTCCACTTTAATTATGAGTGAGCAAGAAGACAAGAGTGGAAAAGAAAAAGCGGTGAAATAATCCAAGATGCCATGTGAAGAGGGTCCCACAATAATTTTTGCCATGTGAAGAGGGTCCCACAATAATTGGTGTTTGTCGGTTTAATAATGTAATTTTTGTCGGCAATAATTGATGTAATGGACCTCATACCTTTATATAAGAGAGGCCAGAGTTCATTTGTAGATATCAGTTTTTTTCAGAATTTCTTCAGTTTTCACTTTTAAATAATTTTCTATAATAATCTAAGTTTGTAAAATATATTGTGAATATTGGAAGAACACTCGCCCCACTGTAAGTTTCTTTTCTATTACTGATTATTTATTTAAATTATATTTTAATGATCACCTCCTACATGGAAGGCTAAGTTCTTAAATGTTGGATAATACTGATTATATGACTACTGAGTTCATGTAATAATGAAAAAAAAAAGTCTGGAAATTCTAGGAAAAAGATTTTGTAAGGTCGATCTGGTATATAGTCAAGGTTGAACTGGTCCCTTATATTCAGAGTATGTTAAACTTTTGTCGTGATTATGCCCGTTTAAGCCTAGGTGTGGCGTCAAGGGCAAAAGCTCATTGACTAACCAGTTTTACATACTATGAGTATTTGACTACCAGATTGTAATGACTCCCTTTGACCAAGACGATCATAAATAGAACCTTTGTGAAGTCATAGTTTCCTGTTTTAGAATTTCCTGTTTTGTGAATATGTTTACTTATTTTGTTGTTTTAAATCATATTTCTATTTATTTTATCATTTTATGTAATTAATGTTAGATCCTGTTATCATTAAAAACATGTGAATTAGCATCCAAAGATACAATTGAATACATCCATAACACTTTGCTAAAATACAAAGAGCAGAGCACTTTGAAATCAAGGAAAAAGATGAAAGAATTGGCTCCAGTTAATCCAATGGATTTAATGGAGGCAAAATTAATTTCTCAAGGAGTGCTTAATCCAACAAAGCAACAAATTTTAAAGGAATATGTGGAGCAGGTCGAAAAAGATATGATGCAATTCTCAAAGCCAAAATCAGACACATCAATGAAAGAAATGTCTGACGATGACAACAAATTTTCAGTTTTAGCAGGAGAATCTCAAGATCCTGAAGATGATTTACCAATTACTATTCCAGATATTTTTGATGAATTAAAAAATCAAGTTTTCAACAATTATTCAGAAGATTCCACTTCAATTATGAGTGAGCAAGAAAACAAGAGTGAAAAAGGAAAAGCGGTGAAATAATCCAAGATGCCATGTGAAGAGGGTCCCGCAATAATTTGTGTTTGTCAGTTTAATAATATATATATATAATGCTAATGTGATGGATGGATGTTTGACATTGAAAGAACAAATCATTCATGATGACGATGATGATGAATAACTAACGCTATAAAACTCTATCAATTACTTCAATTGTAAAGTATAACTAACTTTGAAATGAAAAATGAGTATTTCACAAATGAAAATGGGTATTTATAGATAACAATGTATCAAGTAGTTAGCTATTTAATATAAGAAAATGAAAAGATTAAAACTAATATATATTTATTATAAGAAAAATGAAAGGCTTGAAACTTATCTATTTATTATAGGAAAAATGAAAGGTTAAAAGTTAGATATTTAATAAAATGAAAAATAAAAGAAACTAATTAGCTTAATAAACATTTAACAAATTTAACTTATGTCATAGATAATACTATTATTTCATTAATTACATTTTCATTATGCTAATAGCTTAATGATGAAAGATGATCAACTACAATAGTCACATATACCAATTCTTTAGTTTTAGGATTATATCTACTTCATTACCCAATTATAAACGGTAATATACTATGAATGTTGATATAAATCTATCTTTAAGTCTATATATTTATTAAAATTGGTAGATTAGTTTTAAAACTTTTTAAATATGATAATATAAATTTATCTATAAGTCTATAAATTTATTAGTATGGGTAGATTTTATTTTTAACTTTTTTACTATGATAATAAATGCAAGAGGTAATTCATACTTATGAAATCAAGGGTTAAGTTATTCATAAATGATACGTATTTAATAATTTAATAATCATTATATTCATAAACAATTCATAATTTTTTACTTTGCTATTTTATATCTTTTTTAGTTAGTTAATTCTATTTATTACAACATACTTAATTTTGTAGGACTCAAAATATATAGATATATAGATTTAGATAATAAAAGTATAAACTTTTACCATGTTGTTAAGTGATTATATTAGGTAAAAAATAATAGCAATTGAGTTAGGTAAAAAATATAACTATATATATATATAAGTATATATATATATATAATAAAATTATAAACTTTTACCATGTTGTTAAGTAGTTATATAGAGTAAAATAAAAAAATAATAGTAATTGAGTTGGGTTAATGAGCATATTTATGACATTTGGAGTATATATATATATATATATATATATATATATATACACACACACACACACACACACACACACACATATTTATAGGCTAAAAAAATAACTTACGTTACTTAGAAAATGAAAGGTTTATATATTTATTGATTATTAATTACTTAAAATTTATTTATGACATTTTTATTTAATATGGTTTTTATTTCATTTTTTACTTTTTTACCATAATAATTTTAACCTTTTTTTACCAGTCTATTAAATTACATGGGTAAGTTTTATTGAATTAAACGTATTTAATACACCATACTTATGATTCCATAACTCAATTACTATATATATATATATATATATATATATATATATAGATAGATAGATAGATAGATAGATAGATAGATAGATAGATAGATAGATAGATAGATAGATAGATAGATAGATAGATATAGATGATATCTTAACATGATTATGTTAATGTTTTGTAATTTTTTGTCTGGAAAATTATCAAAATATTTTTTCTGAATTTAATTCATAATAAACGAAACTAAATGTACATTTGGCTTCAAATACTTTTGTTTTGCATTGCAACATTAACGTTGAAGATGAATACGCTTCTTTATGCTCCACATTTGCTTCTTCTAATGCTTATGGTAAAATATGTCATTTTAGATGAACTTATTGAAATTTGTGACTGAATCCTAGATATAGCTGATCATTTACCGAATTGTTTGTTCTATCTACTATTTGTACAATTCATAGTACGTACATTTAGCAGTGTGTTGACCAAATGGGCAAGTTAGCAGTGTGTCAAAATGAGTTTGTGTCCAAAAGGGTAATCTTAATGTGTCTCGATACCTGTTCGATTGACCCAAAAACTCTATCAAACTTTGTGACGACTCGGAAATTTTCGACCAAATTCAAACTTAACCTTTAAATGAATTCGACACGATAAGCAAAGTCTGTAATATTGAAATCTCAAAAACTTTGAACTGTGTTCATGTATACATTTGACCTTCAACTGTTCCCAACGATTCACGAACCACTATCTGTAAATAAATACATATATATTTAAATATATATATATTAATTTGAAATAGAAACTTATATGATTTAATTTATTTGTGTAATTAAAATAATATATAATATTACTATAAATCTATATATATATATATATATATATATATATATATATATATATATATATATGAAAAGTATATTGAATATATATATATATATATATATATATATATATATATATATATATATATATATATATATTTATATATACATATATGAGTTAGAATTTATTAATAAATGCTCGTAGCACTCGTTTGTCATCTTGGAAATTATTTATCAATTTAAATTCGAACTTATGTGATTTTAAAATAAACGGTGATCCAAAAATGAGTTTTACAAATTATAGGCTTATTAAAAATGTATCTAGGAACTACTTGTTGAATTTTAAAATTTTTTATATTTTACTTGGGGTTGGGAGTGAATAATTAATGTAGTTTTTATTTAATAGTTAATGCTCGAATTTTATACCATAATGACCAGAATAAATAAATGGACTCAATTTAAAAATTAGGGATTTTTAGGAACACTTTTATATTTTAACTGTTTAGCAATGGACACGAGATAATACCCGAGCTAACTGTCGGTAGAGATAATTCAAATAACAGCCGACTGCTAACTATAACTTAAAAATCATGTGATTATTATTAATAATATTTTATATTATAATAATTATTATTATTATTTCATAATTATTAATTAATATTAGTTAACTTATATGATCATATATTACAAAATATGTTGCCCGTCTAAATCACCATCCAATTAATTAGCCCTTGATTTAAGGATTTTTGGTGTTTTCTCCTTTTTATTTTTTTCCACCATATAGGTTATATGTATCATATATACATCTACTTGATACTAGAACATAACCATTTGCATTTTTCTACTCACCGGCAACCACCTTCCATGACCACCATGATCCGCCACCACCTATCTCCATCACCTCAACCGTCATCTTTAAATCAAACCATCATCATATCCATGGAAACCCACGTGTAATTTCATGCTATCGTTTATATTACTAATTCTGTGTTGTTCACTGTTTCTTGTTTTCTTCATGAGCTCACCACCATAAACAACCACTGCACCATCACTCATTGAGTTTATCAAACATCATCACTTTCATCACATTATCTACGACCACTACATCAACTGTTATATGTCTCATGCTTCGAACAAGAACATAACCAATTACTATTAAATATGTATTCTATTTTTGTTTCGGTGCATAACCAACAATCACCCGTCAACAAACCACCACCTGCAAACAATAATCACCATTGTGAATCAATTACTAACCACCACTTAAACCATCATTTGAAACACTTAAACCACTTCAACAATCAACATCGAGGTAACACCACCCCCTCGATCACCATGAACACCTTACAATACCTTACAACCCGCTACCCAAAACCACCTTGAAACCACAACTTCAAACCCATTACGAACTACCACTTCTTTGTTATAACTCTACTCGAACTTACTACATGCAATGAAGGCTGTTTAGTCGTTACTACTGGTTGCAGCCAATCTGAAATGACCCGTCCATATTACTATAAACGCAGTACGTTCTCATTGGTCTCATAGCGAGGTATTTGACCTCTATATGATACGTTTTAGAAAATATTGCATTCGTTTCATAAAAAGCACATCATTATTATACATAATGCATGTTTTAAACAAGTGGGCGATTATTTAAGAAATAATCCCCAAAATACATCGGTTTCCAAATACTACACACGTGACGTAACAGTCGAATATAATACATGACAAAGGTTTTATTGAATGCAACACTTTATTTAAATAAAAGTATGAGACTCCATGCACAGCTTGCTCAGATAATGCAACAGCGGAAGACATTCTTAAGGACCTGAGAATAAACATGCGTAAACAGTCAACACAAAGGTTGGTGAGATATATAGGTTTATCATCGATATAAATATAGACCACAAAATTTCATAGTTATAAATATATGTACACTCGCAAGTGTATAAAAGTATTCTATAAGTTGTTGAGCGCTTCGGTAACCATACTTAACCATTAATGTGGCATATTCCCTTTATTATGAAATATCCCTACACTGTACCAAGTGTAGTAAAAACGAAGTACTATTCAACCGTTTACGATACTAGAGCGACTAGCCCGGTTGGGGTTGTCAAACCCGATAGATCTATCAATAGGATTCGCGCTTACATGTTCTTACAATATGTAAATATTAGTTACCAAGCTATTAGGGAAGATATGCAATGTGGTACAACTCAACGTAGAATATATTTTAAGTACTTGTGTCCATGGCGTAAAACATAAAATGCATGTATTCTCATCCCAAAATATTTTTAGAGTTTAAAAATGGGACTATATACTCACAGTAGTAAAAGTATATTAATAATAAGTTTTTAACTTATTAAAAATATGACCGTCGTCCTTGGATTCACGAACCTATAACAATAATAATGATTCAGATAATAATACGACATATGAATAAAATAAAGCAAGTTCATAGAATACTTATATAATAATTTTTAACATTTTATGTTAGTAGTCCATTGTTAGTAGTCCTTTGTTAGTAGTTCAATAATTGGTATATATATATATATATATATATATATATATATATATATATATATATATATATATATATATATATATATATATATATATATATAATCTTAGAATTACCCCACGACGTATTGTATACGTATTGTCTTTGCATCAACCCAGAGACGTATTGTATACATATTGTCTTAGAATTAACTAAGACGTATTGTGTACGTATTGTCTTAGGATTTATCAAAACGTATTGTATACTTATTGTGTTAGGACGTACCAAGAATATTATTATACATATATACAATCACAGAATTAACCAAGATTATAATATTTTGTTATACTTCTGATAACATGTCTAAATATATATAGGATATAGGAAAAGTTAACAAGAATATGGTTAATATAGTTTTTATAATATAAATTTCGTCCATACAATGTTAATTTTAGCAGATTTTGTTTTGCTCGCCAAATATTCATTACAACTTCGTTTAAAGTGAATCAAATTGCTATGGATTCATTAAGAAGTAAATTTTACAAAACCAATTCGAAAAGTTTATCCCAAGTAGTAATTTTTAGAGCTTTACCCTCTTTTTGTGTCGGTGGACAGATTTGGAAAAATCCCGGCATCCACCCAATATATGATTTTTGATAAAATACTTACACTTTGTTTAAAATCATGAAAAAAATACTGGAAGTCTTATTTAAATATATTAACATATTTCCAAAGTCTTAGCCTCGAACTCAAAGTCTAAGATAGGTTTTTAATTCCCAACCCAAAACAGCCCGCTTTTTACCGAATGGAGATTAAAGGATATATGTTAAGTTTCAAGGTGTTCTTCATATGTACAAGTTATAAGTTTTTATATTAACTTAATATAACATCATAATACATATAAATAAGTGTTATTAGAGTTAAGTTAGAAAGATTAGATTAATTTTTCAAACAAGCTTCATGTTCATCAAAACAAGTTCTAGTTTTTACAAGTTTTATAAGTATAATAAGATAGCAACTATACAAGGAATTGAACAAGAATTTTGAGAAGTATTTTACCTTGATTATGAAGAGGAAAGTTGCTGAGATTAAAGTATGATATGAGAGCATTCAAGTGTGTGTTTTTAGTTTAAGAAAATGTGGAGTAAAAATGAAATAAAATGGTCCTTATTTATAAGCTTATAATTTTTGCTTTTAGTGAAAATATCTAAGATAAGTTAAATTGTATTAAGTCATGCATGATGTATTAAATTGATTAGATCATGGATGACATATTACACAAATAATTGCGGATTTCTATTGGTATATACCAATAGTAAATACTTCTAGAAGCTGTGTATAATACTAGTAAAAATACCGTATGAATGCGAGTAGAATTCTTTAAGGAAATTGAACGAAAATACGAGTATAGATATCCTTTATATGTATTGGTATATTATAAAGTGTATTCAATACTTTTAAGGATGTATTTACACTCGTAATACATTATATGTAAATACATTTTAACATAAGTTAATTACGTCGTTTAAATAGTAATATATATATTGTTTGAAAACTCTTTAAATTAGTAGTATGAAAATATATATATATATAATACTTTGTTAATATACTTAATGAGATATTTAATTATCATATTTTCAAGTTAAATCTATATAAATCCATTATACACACAATAATTAAACAATTAAATCAAGTTATGACGTTCTTGAATCGTCGAAATAAAAGGGTGACCAAAAGCTTGTGTAAAACTCTTTTCGAAGGTTCAAGATTTATTAAAATTCATTGCTTATCAAGTCGGAATTATTTACAGATTAAGTTTAAATTTGGTCGGAAATTTTCGGGTCGTCACACAATCGAACAAACCCCAAACCACCTTGGTTAAAGGTTGTTGTTTGATAACAACCCAACAACCACTTCACTTTAATTCTGTCTTGTTTTCTGTTCTAACAGCCAATCATCACAAAGTTTGCTATTGCTGCTACTCGCCGGTCACTATTTTCGTTTCCTTTCTTTTTATGTTTCCTGATTATTTCGAACCACCACCACAACCACCATGGCTGCTACTGCTGTCCTACAGCTGCTATATTACTATTGTCGTGGTACTTTCTATCCACTTGTTTCATCACCATCCACTTGTTGATAATGATAGAATGATGATGATGGTTATTGAATACATAATAGTATTATGTCATTAGTGGGATGATAAAGTTAAGGTGGGGTTAGAGTGATGAGCTGGACGATTTTCATAATTGATTAAACTGCTACATTTTAGTCTGTTTCTTTTCTATTAAATCTATGATAATAATATCATAATGATAATGAATGATGATGGATACTATTGGGCTTCCAAAGTCTAATTAGGCTTTCGATTAAATGAGTTGTATTTGGGCCGAAACCCCAAATAAGATGATGATGGATTAAAGAAGAGTGTTCAAGTGTGTATATGGCTCATTGTAGTTCTTGGTACGTAGACGTTTTGTTTAATAGCCAAGAGGTTGTATTTTGTTCATGGGTTAGTAATATCAAGATGTGGTAGGTTGATGACGATTTGATAAAGTGATTATAATTAGGTGATGATGAATATTGATTGATTAGAATGATAATGATTCATGATGATGACTGATGATATAAGATGATAATATAGATAATGATTTTAGGATGATGATGATTATTGCTGATGAGGTTAAGAAGAAAAAGAAACGAATTGAATCAGAATATTTGTTGGGCCGAGACTAGTTTTTACGGTTGGGCCAAGTGATTGTATTGTTGGGCTTATGAAATCCAATTGATCAAAATAAATGAGTTTAGTTTTGGAAGAAAATGGGAAAACACGGAAAATACAGGTTTTATTAATATAAACGCAAATTAATTCAGATAATACGAAATAGAGGAATGGTTGGGCGTGTGGTCGGGGAACGAGAGGTCTTGGGTTCGAGCCCTGTCTAGTGCATTTTTTTTAGGAAAAGCTTTTAAGGTAGTAATCACTTCTACTACTACTACTACTACTACTACTACTACTACTACTACTACTACTACTACTACTATTATTATTATTATTATTATTATTATTATTATTATTATTATTATTATTATTATTATTATTATTATTATTATTATTATTATTATTATTATTATTATTATTATTATTATTATTATTGTTATTATTATTATTATTATTATTATTATTATTATTATTATTATTATTATTATTGTTGTTGTTGTTGTTGTTAGTATTGTTAGATTATTTATTATTATTAAAAAAATTATATCATAGTTATTAGTATTATCATTAAACATTATTAGTATTATCATTACAAACAATTTTTATTATTAGTACTATCTTTATCATTAATATTAAAATTATCATTATTATTATTATTATTATTAGAATTGTCATAATTTTTATCATAATTAGTATTATTTTTATCATTATTATTATTAGTAATATTAATATATCAAATGAAGATTTTCTATATAAAAATATATTTATGACATAAAACCTAACCATATTAATACTTTTGTAATAAATGTTAATTATCTATATAAAGATAAATATATCTAATTAAGTTATTAATAAAACACAGGATATAAAATAGAAAATAAAATCACTAGTAATATGTATATTTGTTCGATTACCATTACATGTATTAATATACATGATTGAATAATAGGTTCGTGAATCCGAGGTCAACCCTACATTGTTCAATGTCGTCATATGTATTTTTACTACAAAATATAGTATTGTGAGTTCATTTGCTCCCTTATACTCTTTATATTTTTGGGACTGAGAATACATGCGCTGTTTTTACAACTGCTTTATTAAATGCCTTTGAAATCTATATTTTTGGACTGAGATGCTTTTATAAATGTTTTACGAGGTAGACACAAGCAAAACATTTCTCGAATGAATTATTATGCAGACATAAGTTCTGTGGATTATTATTGAATTAGTTGGACGTTATAATTGCCACTAATTGTTGTGAATATTTCTCCTGATTATTATTGCTTGGTAACCTAAGAATTAGAAACGGGTATGGCCCTAATTCACGCGAATCCTAAAGGTAGCTAGCGGGTTTAACACCCCCACCCAGAATGTTCACTAGACGGAAGAGCTAGTGGGCGTGGTGTTTAGTACTTCGAAGTTTATATATTTATACAGACGAGATGTTCTATTTTGGGGATATTATTGATGCACATTATATGTTAAGGTCGGTTACCATATTGAGCAATGAAATCGAAATGAATGTTATGTATCAAGAGAATGATATTTATACACAGGTTATGTGTATTAGTTTTGTGCACGAGATATGTGCACGATTATTTAAAAATCGCGAGGCAACCTACGGGGGAGAAAAGGATACGAACCTACTCTGCTAAGCATTATGAAAAATGGTTTCGTACACGAGATAGGTGTACTGTATTTGAATCTTGTGGTCTATCAAAATGATGAATTTTGTTGTTTACGATAAACTTATGAACTCACCAACCTTTTGGTTAACACTTTAAAGCATGTTTTTTTTCAGGTATGAAAGAAATCTTCGGCTGTGCATTTGCTCATTTTAGAGATATTACTTGGAGTCATTCATGGCATATTTAAAAAGATGTTGCATTCGAGTCATTGAGTTCATCAAGATGATTAATAAGTCAATTATAGTTGGATATATTATGAAATGGTATGCATACCGTCAACTTTCGATGAAATGAAAGTTTGTCTTTTAAAAACGAATGCAATGTTTGTAAAATGTATCATATAGAGGTCAAATACCTCGCAATATAACCATATGTTATAGTATTCATTCTTATGGATTAGAACGGGTCATTACATGTGGTATCATAGCGATGGTCTTAGCGAACCAGGTCTGCATTAATGTGTCTAACTGATAGTCGTTAGGATGCATTAGTGAGTCTGGACTTTAACCGTGTCTGCATGTCAAAAGTTTTGCTTATCATTTGTTGTCGAAAATTACTTACTTATCATTCTTAGTTTAGACACATCTTACTGCATTGACTGCATGATTAGTGTATAGACAAAACTCATATCTTAGCGTATCTGCTAATTCATATCTTAGCGTATCTGTTACTGTAAAACTTTGCCCGACATATTCTGTAAATCCCTCCGTAATCTACGAAATCCTTTGTTCTATATATATAGATATTCTATGTAATTAGAATACCATCCTGTAACGACCCGGAAAATTTCGACTAATTTTAAACCAAACTCTCGATACGACATTGTATTTTCTACACGATAAGCAAAGTCTGCTAGGTTAAGTCTCAAAATTTTTGAACTGTTTCATATATTCAATTGACCTTCGACTATTCCCGATGATTCACGAACAACTATTTGTGAATAGATACATATGTATCTAAATATTATAATTTAAAATATTATATGTTATTGCTATTAAAATTTAATTATGTAAAATAAAAAGAGATTTTTATGTGTTCTTTTATTCGCCACTGATTATCAACGGAGTACGAAATACAGCCAGTAAATGATGATGGCTAACCTATTACACGTTTTTATTATGTCATAATTAAAAATTATGTCAATTACTATTGTTAATTGAGATTTACTGTTATTGATTGAATGAATGATAATTCAATTACAGAGTAGTTGCAAATTATGTGATGGCTTCCCTATTTAATTCATATCCTACACGTTTTTATTCTCTAGGTTTATAATATATATATTTGTGAGTACCAAATTCTCCACCATATACATCTCTATCATCTAAATTGTATTTCTCACTCAAACTAACACAAGTATCACTCTTTCTATTTATATACACGAACACATATCTATAAATATTCACATTTCTTTCCTCTTACTACCGCCTTCTTCGACCTTAATCACCACCATGGTTCTACCACCCTCCAACCATACCGGTATCACCACCATCAATCACCATCACCTACATATTGTGCTACTGCAAACTTAAGTTTTCTGTTTCTATCCGAGCCAAGCCAAGAACCACCACACCCTTCGAAAACTACTACGTTTATTGTTTCTAATCACCATCAAACAAAACCCATCTGTGAATTTCTCTTATTATTGTGAAGGTTCAAACCCTACAACACCCACGAATTCATGTGCTGCTGCTACCTCTTCCTGGGTTCATAGTTCGAACATCACTTCTCAACTCCGATCATCACCGGCCACCTCGCACCACCACCACATCACAAACTGCCACCCTACCCTTAAACCACCATGTTTTCTTCCTCTCTCTTCGAATTCCATCGTAAATCACCATCACTTTCACCATTGTTATTACACGAATATAAAACATCATCTTCACCGTCATGTTTTGCTCATTTCGATTTCAGTTTCGGTCAGTCGAAGACCACCTATACCGAACCACCACCTTACACACCATCGTCAACCGAGACCACCATGAATCACTCCTTCATGATATATATATATGTATATATACACGCGTGCATCGAATTACTTTCATCATCAACCACCCCAAACAGCACCTGTTACTCAATCACTTCTAGTTCTAATTCGTTCGTGCCTATGGCTGCTCGACTTCTTTTGTTGTTACTGCAGCAATAATCACGATGATAGTAATGGGGATATTGATAATGAAGATGAATATTGTGATTTGGTTAAGATAATAACAAGGTGTGAATTACTTTTGTGAGCCCTTTTTTCGATATTGGCCGACCAATTTAATCACTAGAAAAAGGCATGTTGATTGAATTATGAGGAACTGTACATGATAATAACAAGCACATAAACATTTAGATATGATTTTTATTTACGAGTGCTTTATGGGTGGGCATGTGTCTTTCCAAAAGTAGGCCATTGTTATAAAAAAAAATGAAAACGATTGATTAAAATCATCTTGGGCTACCGATTTTATTTTTTATCTTGGGCCGAGAGTTTATTGTGATTTGATTGAGCCGAAACCCAAATCCATTAGATTCGGTTCCTACTTGGGCCGTGAGCTTATTAGATGATTGGGCTTGATTAAGTGGTTGGGCCAAAGACTAAATTTTTGTTGGGCCAAAAGTGTTCGATAATGATGACGATACGAGATAGTGATGACGGTTTGATGTTAGATGATGATGATCTTAGGATTAATGATTTGGATGGTGATGATAATTTGATTATGATAATGTTGTTAAATGGTGATGTTTCTGTGATGTTGTAATGGAAATGAAAAGAATGGATATAAAGTTGTTGATTAAAAAGAAGGCAGGGAAAACAAATAAAAAAAAATTTACGATCCTAATTATAACAGAAAATAAGTAGCAGCGTAAGGGTTTAAGGGTGGTTGTGTGAAACGAGAGGTCGCGGGTTCGAGCCCGGGCGTGGGCATTATTTTTAGGCCAAATTCTTTGAGGTAGTTATCTTTATTATTATCATTTCATTATTATTATTATAATTATTATTATTATTATTATCATTTTTATTAAAAGTATCATTATAATTAAAATTATCAAAATTATTATTTTTATTAAAACTATCATTATTATTATCCTTAATAGAATTATCAATATTATTATCATTATTATTATTATGATTAGCATTATTATTTATTAACACCTACATTAATATAATAACAAAATATTAACAATATTATCATAACAAATAAATATTTTCTAAATAAGAATACATTTATTACAAATTAAATATATAATATATATAAATTAAGAATAAATTTATCCGACTACAATTATATGTGTTAATATATATATAAATGATATAGGTTCGTGAATCCGAGGCCAACCCTGCTTTGTTCAGTCGTTTAATGTCGTCATATGTATTTTTACTACAAAAATACATTAGGTGAGTTTCATTTGCTCCCTTTTTAATTGCTTTTGCAATATATATTTTTGGGCTGAGAATACATGCGCTGCTTTTATAAATGTTTACGAAATAGACACAAGTACTTAAAAATATATTCTACGTTGAGTTGTACCACTGGCATACTTCCCTGTAGCTTGGTAACTACTATTTACATGGGTATTGTAAACGCGAATCCTGTTGATAGATCTATCGGGCCTGACAACCCCAACCGGACTGGACGACCAGTATTCAACGGTTGTACAGTACTTCGTTTTGTAGGCTACACTTGGTACAGTGTAGTGAGATTTCATAATAAAGGGAATATGCGACGTTGATTAATAGTTAAGTATGGTTACCAAGTGCTCAACCACTTAGAATGCTTAATATACACTTGCGAGTGTATTATGTTTATAATTATGAAATCTTGTGGTCTATTAATATATTGAAATGATTGTTATAATAAACCTATGAACTCACCAACCTTTTGGTTGACACTTTAAAGCATGTTTATTCTCAGGTACGAATTAAGTCTTCCGTTGTGCATTTGCTCATTTTAAGGACATTACTTGGAGTCTATCATCGCAATGGGACCAGATGTTGATGACTTCGTCCAGGGGGATAAGGACGGGTCGTTTCATGTGGTATCAGAGCGGTGGTCTTAGCGAACCAGGTCTTGCATTAGTATGTCTAACTGATAGTTGTTAGGATACATTAGCGAGTCTGGACTTCGACCTTAGCTGCGTATTATAAGTATTGTATATCATTCCTAGTGGAAAAATTACATGCTAATCATTCCTAAGTCTAGACACGACTTCCTGCACTTATTTGATAGATAGTGTACAAATAAATTCATATCTTAGCGTATCTGTTACTGTAGACTTTATCTGACACGTTTTCTTAATTCTCTCCGTAATCTACGAGATCTTCTGTACTATATATAGATATTCTATGTAATTAGAATATCATCCGATATCCGAAATTCATTTCATACCAAAAACTCTTTATCTAACCGAGCAAAATGGAACCCACCACTAGTTCAAGCCCCTCGGATTCCGATATTGAGTCCCATTCAAGCTCCGAAAGCAGTATGACCGGAATGGTCCAACCAATTCATCGGATGGGTTCGTAGTCGACTTAACCAATGGAGACGCGAAGAAGGCGATCCCTTCCACCAACCTGCACCCTCGGCGAAGAACCTGAATCACTTACCGATGAGCCTATCCGAAACACCATTTTAGCCTCATCTCCAGGGTAGCTCGTCACGATTATCTTCTATCTAAAATTCTAAATCTTATTTATCCGCTCGTTCCAACCGACACTCATCCCGGAATAATAAATGAAGTCAACGAACTTCGCGCGCGAGTTGTAGCTTTGGAAAATATGGTGCAAAACCTACCAGCTTCAGCAACATCACCGGCACCAGCAGTACCACCAGCATCGGCACCAATATCACCAATAACACCAGCCTCAGCATCACACGCCTCAATATCACCATCCGTACTTCAAATATGATCTCCGTTCTACATATCGTTCTACACCAACTATCTTCGTTCTACATATCGTTCTATATCAATTACCTTTGTTCTACATAACGATTATGTAATCTCTAATGTTTTAGAGATTATATATTCTTGATCTAACAGTAAATCAAATGAGATTAATATCATATTAACTCATTAAATCCATGATTACATCTGAAGAAAATATATAAGCAAGTATATTTTCATAAAGATTGTAATTAAAAATTCGTTTGTACAAACTGTTAATGGTGAAAATATTTTAACGGGTAGGTAATACCCGAGGAATATTTAGATTTCACATTAATAAGTTGCACTGTACATTCTTCGACTCTGATTCAACAGTCAGTCATTATTCTACTTATATCCATAGATATACGTATCCGTTCATCACAGGATCCATTTTTCTTCAATTTCATATTTGGATTTTGACCTATCAGAATCTAACAAGTGGCATAATGAAGAAAACATCGGACAAAGTAAAATTTGTTAGAAACAAACAAACTAACTAATTGAAATATTGTTAAGAATCCACGCTAAATGTTCCTAGCTAACTGTTCCTAGCTAACTGGTTACATTTTATTTATCGCAATTTAATTATCGCAATTTACATTCTCGCAATTTACATTCTCGCAATTTTATTTATCGTCATTTAATTTCTGTATTTATTTTACGCACTTTAAATAACGAGACACGTAAACAAGGTTTCGACATATCATATTGACCCATCTATATATTTATCTTGGAACAACCATAGACACTCTATATGAAAAAGAAGGAGTTAGCTATACAGGGTTGAGGTTGATTCCAAAATATATATATAGTTTGAGTTGTGATCAATACTGAGACCGGTACACGGGTCACGATACGTATTAATTAATTCGAATGTTATATATTAAACTATATATGAACTATTGGACTGTTAAATGTGGACTATCGACTGTGGACGAATAATATTGGACAATTAAAATGAATTAAAATAATGATTATAACATATGAAACTAAATAATTCTTCAAGTTTGCCACTTGATTTCATCTTAAACCTCATTCGTATCTTGACGATTACAATCTGCGTTCAAACCTTTCACGATTCTTGAAAACACCTCGATCGAGAGGATGAACCAGCCGCACTTCATCTACGAAAGAAAAGATTGATGCATATAGTTATGCACCTGAAAATACTCGGAACCGAGTAAACATTTAACACGTAGCTGTACTAATTCCTTTAGTGTTATTATTATCCAAAATAACTTTGCAGTTCTTTTTCAAAATAGCCAATTTTGTTACAGCTCCATCAAGACAACTTCAACTTTTCGTTCGAAACCACCTTATTATAATCTTGATATATCTGCATGCTCTTTTATTGTTACAGGGGAACCTTTTATATTCCACCATATTACCATCAGCGTTTAATCATCTAAAAATACAATTCTCCTGAAAACACCTCAATTTGATAACCAAAGATCCAGATCCGTTAACTTTGAAAATGCTGACGAAGCAGCATGTAGTAAATGGTCTTAATGGCCAAAGGTGATGATAAAAGAATGAAGTGTTGGGAACGCTCGATAGAAAATATTTGGTACTGAAAAACAGATTGAGCTAACCATAAAGGAAACCAAGGAGAAATATAAGTAACATACCCTAAATTCATAGAACCCAGATAAATCTGGATCCGATGAAATCTTTAGAGAATAACTTGCTCCAAGGTCATGTTAAAATTTTGCGGAAATTTTTTTTTTTATCAACCTTCGAACTTAGAAATTCCAAAATATCATCATAAAATATCTTCGATATTTCTGAGGATATTTTCATAAATATTCTTGTCCGAAATTATCTATCTCTTTGTGTTTCCAGTATTCCATTATATTTCAAACTCCGGTAAAATCCAAGTATTAATTATGAATGAATTGTGGAGAAGTGTTGGGAATTGAAGCATGAGTTAGTATAATATAATGACGTCAGACCAACGTGGTTATATTACAGTAAGTCATGCTAAATTTCTAATGTAACGTGATGATGATTCACAAATCTTACTCTCATCATATGTCATGTTACACGACTCTTTCATTCTACTTAATTTCTAAACATATCACGGAAATATTTCCTTGATATTTCTGTTCTTTCGTAATTCCAACAGTTTGCTAATAAATCGTGCTATTTCATTTTCTTTCTGAATAGAAGATTTCCTTAAAATCCTTGAAATCAACCGTGACTACGTCAAAAGTCAAGACGAATCTTTATTTCTCATTTCACTCTTTTGTGATAGCTTCACTCGTACGCTTCACATGATCGAATTGTTTTATCTATATTAATCAATAATGATAAAACTCTATTTATCAACTCATATTCTTCATAAAAACAATTTTATTGTTAGCCATGACCACCTCACTCAAATTTCGGGGACAAAATTTCTTTAACGGGTGGGTACTGTAACGACCCGGAAAATTTCGACTAATTTTAAACCAAACTCTCGATACGACATTGTATTTTCTACACGATAAGAAAAGTCTGCTAGGTTAAGTCTCAAAAATTTTGAACTGTTTCATATATTCAATTGACCTTCGACTATTCCCGACGATTCACGAACAACTATTTGTGAATAGATACATATGTATCTAAATATTATAATTTGAAATATTATATGTTATTGCTATTAAAATTTAATTATGTAAAATAAAAAGAGATTTTTATGTGTTCTTTTATTCGCCACTGATTATCAACGGAGTACGAAATACAACCAGTAAATGATGATGGCTAACCTATTACACGTTTTTATTATGTCATAATTAAAAATTATGTCAATTACTATTGTTAATTGAGATTTACTGTTATTGATTGAATGAATGATAATTCAATTACAGAGTAGTTGCAAATTATGTGATGGCTTCCCTATTTAAATTAGATATTTTCATATCCTACACGTTTTTATTCTCTGGGTTTATAATATATATATTTGTGAGTACCAAATTCTCCACCATATACATCTCTATCATCTAAATTGTATTTCTCACTCAAACTAACACAAGTATCACTCTTTCTATTTATATACACGAACACATATCTATAAACATTCACATTTCTTTCCTCTTACTACCGCCTTCTTCGACCTTAATCACCACCATGGTTCTACCACCCTCCAACCATACCGGTATCACCACCATCAATCACCATCACCTACATTTTGTGCTACTGCAAACTTAAGTTTTCTGTTTCTATCCGAGCCAAGCCAAGAACCACCACACCCTTCGAAAACTACTACGTTTATTGTTTCTAATCACCATCAAACAAAACCCATCTGCGAATTTCTCTTATTATTGTGAAGGTTCAAACCCTACAACACCCATGAATTCATGTGCTGCTGCTACCTCTTCCTGGGTTCATAGTTCGAACATCACTTCTCAACTCCGATCATCACCGGCCACCTCGCACCACCACCACATCACAAACTGCCACCCTACCCTTAAACCACCATGTTTTCTTCCTCTCTCTTCGAATTCCATCGTAAATCACCATCACTTTCACCATTGTTATTACATGAATATAAAACATCATCTTCACCGTCATGTTTTGCTCATTTCGATTTCAGTTTCGGTCAGTCGAAGACCACCTATACCGAACCACCACCTTACACACCATCGTCAACCGAGACCACCATGAATCACTCCTTCACGATATATATATATATATATATGTATATATACACGCGTGCATTGAATTACTTTCATCATCAACCACCCCAAACAGCACCTGTTACTCAATCACTTCTAGTTCTAATTCGTTCGTGCCTATTGCTGCTCGACTTCTTTTGTTGTTACTGCAGCAATAATCACGATGATAGTAGTGGGGATATTGATAATGAAGATGAATATTGTGATTTGGTTAAGATAATAACAAGGTGTGAATTACTTTTGTGTGCCCTTTTTTCGATATTGGCCGACCAATTTAATCACTAGAAAAAGGCATGTTGATTGAATTATGATGAACTGTACATGATAATAACAAGCACATAAACATTTAGATATGATTTTTATTTACGAGTGCTTTATGAGTGGGCATGTGTCTTTCCAAAAGTAGGCCATTGTTATAAAAAAAATGAAAACGATTGAATAAAATCATCTTGGGCTACCGGTTTTATTTTTTATCTTGGGCCGAGAGTTTATTGTGATTTGATTGAGCCGACACCCAAATCCATTAGATTCGGTTCCTACTTGGGCCGTGAGCTTATTAGATGATTGGGCTTGATTAAGTGGTTGGGCCGAAGACTAAATTTTTGTTGGGCCAAAAGTGTTCGATAATGATGATGATACGAGATAGTGATGACGGTTTGATGTTAGATGATGATGATGATCTTAGGATTAATGATTTGGATGGTGATGATAATTTGATTATGATAATGTTGTTAAATGGTGATGTTTCTGTGATGTTGTAATGGAAATGAAAAGAATGGATATAAAGTTGTTGATTAAAAAGAAGGCAGGGAAAACAAATAAAAAAAATGTACGATCCTAATTATAACAGAAAATAAGTAGCAGCGTAAGGGTTTAAGGGTGGTTGTGTGAAACGAGAGGTCGCGGGTTCGAGCCCGGGCGTGGGCATTATTTTTAGGCCAAATTCTTTGAGGTAGTTATCTTTATTATTATCATTTCATTATTATTATTATAATTATTATTATTATTATCATTTTTATTAAAAGTATCATTATAATTAAAATTATCAAAATTATTATTTTTATTAAAACTATCATTATTATTATCCTTAATAGAATTATCAATATTATTATCATTATTATTATTATGATTAGCATTATTATTTATTAACACCTACATTAATATAATAACAAAATATTAACAATATTATCATAACAAATAAATATTTTCTAAATAAGAATACATTTATTACAAATTAAATATATAATATATATAAATTAAAAATAAATTTATCCGACTACAATTATATGTGTTAATATATATATAAATGATATAGGTTTGTGAATCTGAGGCCAACCCTGCTTTGTTCAGTCGTTTAATGTCGTCATATGTATTTTTACTACAAAAATACATTAGGTGAGTTTCATTTGCTCCCTTTTTAATTGCTTTTGCAATATATATTTTTGGGCTGAGAATACATGCGCTGCTTTTATAAATGTTTACGAAATAGACACAAGTACTTAAAAATATATTCTACGTTGAGTTGTACCACTGGCATACTTCCCTGTAGCTTGGTAACTACTATTTACATGGGTATTGTAAACGCGAATCCTGTTGATAGATCTATCGGGCCTGACAACCCCAACCGGACTGGACGATCAGTATTCAACGGTTGCACAGTACTTCGTTTTGTAGGCTACACTTGATACAGTGTAGTGAGATTTCATAATAAAGGGAATATGCGATGTTGATTAATAGTTAAGTATGGTTACCAAGTGCTCAACCACTTAGAATGCTTAATATACACTTGCGAGTGTATTATGTTTATAATTATGAAATCTTGTGGTCTATTAATATATTGAAATGATTGTTATAATAAACCTATGAACTCACCAACCTTTTGGTTGACACTTTAAAGCATGTTTATTCTCAGGTACGAATTAAGTCTTCCGCTGTGCATTTGCTCATTTTAAGGACATTACTTGGAGTCTATCATCGCAATGGGACCAGATGTTGATGACTTCGTCCAGGGGGATAAGGACGGGTCGTTTCACATCCGATAGCTGGAAATCATTTCATATCAAAAATCCTTTATTCAATCGTACGAAATGGAACTCGTCACTAGTTCAAGTTCCTCGGATTCCGACAGCTATTCCGATATGGAAACACACTTGAGCTCCGAAAGCATTATAACCAGAATGGATCAACAAATCAATCGTCACCAATTCTGGATGAATTGGGGATGGGTTCGTAGTCGACTTAATCAATAGAGACGAGAAGAAGGCGATCCTTTACAACAACCAAATTCACCTCTTGGCAAAGAACCTGAAGCACTTATCGACAAACCTATCCGAAACACCATTTTTAGCCTCATTTCCAGAGAATCTCGTCATGATTATATAATATCTCAAATTCTATATCTTATTCATCTGCTCGTCCGAACCGACAATCATCCCGGAATAATAGAAGAAGTCATCGAACTTCGCGCTCGAGTAATCAATTTGGAGAATATGGTGCAAAACCTACCAGCTTCAACAACATCACCAGCACCAACAGTACCACCAACAGCCCAAGATTCAACATCACATGCCTCAACATCTCATTCTGTACCTCGAGTATAATCATCGTTCTACGTATCGTTCTACATCAATTATCTTCGTCTTCATGGCGATTATGTAATCTCTAAAGTCTTAGAGATTATTTATTCTAGCTCAAACCAAAAAGCAAATGAGATTAATATCAAATTAACTCATTAAATCCATGATTACATCTGAAGAAAATATATATATGTATATATATTTTCATAACGATTGTAATTAAAAATTCTTTCATACAAACTATTAATAGTGAAAATATTTTAACGGGTAGGTAATACCCGAGGAATATTTAGATTTCACATTAATAAATTACACTGTACATTCTTCGAATCTGATTCAACAGTTATTTACTATCCTACTTACATCCACCGATACACGTATTCGTTCACCGCAGAATAACCATTTTCATTTAATTTCATATTTGGATTTTTACATATCAGAATTCGACAAGTGGCATAATGAAGAAAACATTGGAAAAATAAAATTTGTTATGAGAAATTTTGTTAAGAATCCACGCTAACAAAATCCTAGCTAACTGTTCCTAGCTAACTGTTAATTCCGTATTACATTTTATTTATCACAATTTATTTATCGCAATTTAATTATCGCAATTTTAATTCTTGCAATTTTATTTATCGTCATTTAATTTCTGTTATTTATTTTACGCACTTTAAATATCAGGACACGTATACAAGGTTTTGACATATCATATCGACGCATCTATATATATTATTTGGAATAACCATAGACACTCTATATGCAGTAATACTTGAGTTAGCTATACAGGGTTGAGGTTGATTCTAAAATAATATATATACTTTGAGTTGTGATCGAGTCTGAGACATGTATATAATGGGTCACGACATGTATTAATTAATTCGAATATTATATATTAAACTATATATGAATTATTGAATGTTAAGAAAACTCATCGAACTTCAGGTTATGCTTTCATTTGTTTTTATTTAAATTCTTTTACTATATTATTGTTGTCTCTCGAACTTTGCCTACAACCAAATGTTTAGTGCTGCTTTGTCATGTAAATACGATGTGTGGTAAATAACTATCGTAATCGCATAGAATTATCATTCGATGGTCAATAACCATCGTAATCACATACAATTGTCAGCAGTGAAGCGCGCACCTCTCAATCTTGTTGAAGTCAATTATAAGGAAAACTAACAAAATAAAACATGTCGTGTTTCTTCATAGGACTAGTGCTATAAGTCACATTGTTTTTAGGCATCCAGACCGATTCAGCCACTCGAACCAATACATATTATACCTAACAAATCTTGAACTCTTTGGAAATATGCAAACCTCCTATCCGATTTAGCCACTCGAACCAAGTAAAACAATAATCATGCGCATATCCGCATATACAGATTTCGCGCAGTTAATTACGCGAAAAGTCAACGTGTATTCATTACGCAGTCATTGACCGAATCCACCTTTGCGTGTGGTCATCAAGCACTTGCGCGCTCCTTAAAGTCGTTCATTAATTCCTTAGCGATCAAGGATAAGGATAAGATCTTTTCCATAAATAATGCCGATTTTAGCGGAGGTTAGTTATGGAAGAGATTAATACAATCACGGATGATTCTGGAACTCGGATTTGCCTATAAATACGAACCTTAAGCCCTCTTAACAACGTACGTTAATGACACATATTATTACGTAGGTCATACTCTGTCGGATCCACTTGCAGTCGAGTTACGTAATACAACATCATTGTTCATCATTTCATCAAGGTTAACAGGTCAGTTTCTATAGACGGTAACCTACAACTTTATTGGGTCCACCGATCGACGAACGTCATCGATATTGGATTTAGCCATTTAACCACCTTGACATTATCATCATATTGATCTGGGTTATTCACAGCAACCGGACCGGAGAGTTAATTACTAATATCATTAAACCTCACTTTATTCATAAATCATGGATACTATTTGTTATGGTAAATCTATGCATGATCAATTGGTGCTTTCATAAAGAGCCGAATTGATTCTAGCACTATTTGTTATAAATCTTCAATAAAGTGTTGATTTACGAATTATAACGCTAAATTTTTACTGGGTTTCTAACCAAAAAAATTCAATTTTTTTCTTTAACATGTAATTAATGACTTCAGTAGGACCATCGACATATGATCTCCATGCTGGCCGATAAACAGCAACTTAAGACATGGATTTTCCAGGTGATTTTTCACCTTCTCGTAAATCCAAGGCAGCTGGAGTTTACCGTGCCTATGACATCCGATCCAAGGGTCAGTATATAGTTGGTCTAAACGGCGAAGTGTAGGGTCCCAATATTGTGTAATGTGGCCAGATGCCGATATACTCAACAATTGTTGCGCTTCCTATTCAAGGCGCACCTGGTTGTCAGCAACAACAATCTATGTATATTTATGGGAGTGCGTAGACGATGCTCCTGTTTCACCGGTTCTTACATCTGCGAGTGGTTAGACGATGCTCAATAGCTTCTATATCCGTTATGGAGTCATTCCGGATTCCAATTATTTGTGGGCTCCTCCTTAGACTCCACAACAGTTTGAACAATCTGTGGGCTCCTAGCAGCCTATGTCCATAAATGATGAAGCGGTTCTTCACGGGTCTGAAAGGTGAGCCTGTTTCGCAGCCTTTTGAGTTTCCTACTACCTTTTACAAGTTTCTCTCGCATATATCCGCATATCCATTTATTTGTGAATTTTAAAGTTGTAAAAAAGGAAAATAAATGAAAATTATACGGCATTTGTGGTTGGACGCAGGGCCAGAATGGAAACTGCCAACCAACAGTGGTGGAACGGCCGTTTCTGGTATTTTAGAAGTGGAATTTCGGCGAGTTCTTTCCCTCGTTATCTCTTTCATCACTCTTACTTGATTACATCTATTACATATACTTGATAACTTTGATTACATATCGTAAGGTCATATAACTTCCATAACATATACGAACTATGTAATACATTACATAGTTACATACTTACATTGTATTTGGTCTTCTATAGTTCCATCAAACCAAAGGGTTCGAGATACTTAGTAGTTACTCTTAGTATTTACATACATATGTAGTTTCTTATTCGTTACAAAAGATTAGATCCTGCTGTTAGAACAAAAGAGATTAACCAGATTACCTTTTAAGGTATTTAACTTAAGGATCAGAAGAAAGTATTCTTCATCACTTTCTCTTTTAGAAGATCACAAGATGTCTTATGCCACAACAATCATCGGTTTCAGGATCCCTTCCCAAACAACATATTTACTTTTTCATAGAGTGGTTCCAAAAAGTGTAATGGTGCCTAACTCCAAAGTAGAATTAGCTGTTGTATAGTATGTGCATATAAGCACACTTAGAAAATGCAATAAACAACAACACGGTTGTATCAATTCAAAGTCTTATAAAAAAAACTGATTAATACAAATCTATTTTTAATTATCTTGTTAACATGGTATCAGAGCTAACGGTGTAGATCTTGTGATCAAAACACCCGTTTTTTAGCTTCAATCATCTACCAAATTAAGCTGCCATGTCATAAACTGACGGTAGCTCAAAAAATTCAAAACAGAAAATCAGCCTATTAAACCAAGTTACCATGTCAAAATATGACGATAGCTTAGTTAACAGGAATCCAACCCAACTACAACTCAAAACTGATCAGTTGGTAAACCACAAATTAACGAGTGACCTGGATGTCCTCTGTCAACCGTCACCTCCCATCACCAGAAGAGAAACCATCATTGCAAACCACCCTCAACCATCAGAAAAACTGATTTGTATATATTGTGGTAGATCAGGACACACAATAGTTCAATGTTTTGAACTTACTGATTATCCCGAATGGTGGAGCAAACAAAAAAGTGGTGGAATGGCGGCAACGGCGACGACCGGAGATAGGAAGAGAGCTGAGGTGGTGATGACGACCGGCGGCCACCGTAAGGTTACCGGCAACGACGACTTCAAACTCTCTCACAAATCAGAAAAAGGTACCTCAAAATCCAAATCCTTGTATCAATCGACCAATTGGGTGAGCATTCAACCCTCAAAACCCCCCGTTCAATCAAAAACGAAAGGAAACCCAAATCGGATCCCTAAATCGATTACCTTTCATTCCCAAAATAGGTTCAAATGCTTACAAATGATTGAAGAAGAAGGATTATGTCCTTATTCTCGATCAATAGCACCAGAAAGAGATAAGATGAAAAGAAATACCACGAACCCTAATTTTGGGAACATAAACATCACGAATCCCTCTTTCAAATCGATGGAACAAGTATCGTTGCCATCAGGAAAATTAAAGGGAAAGGGAATCGTACAGATTGACCAAAGAAACCATCGATCTGATAGAACGATTGAAAGATTGAAAAAAACCCAAATCGATGGAACTATAACCCAAATCGACGGAACTGTAAAATGTGTAAACCCTAGTAGGTTCACACAAATAAAGAAACGGATTGGGAATACGGGCAATGAATCAATGGGTAATAGAGGGAATAAATTAATAGACCCAAGTGATAAATGGGCTGCCCATATAGAAAAGGCCCAAAACTCTCATTTTGTAGATCATAAAACTGGTAAGGCCCAAAACTCTCATTTTGTAGATCATAAAACTGATGAGGCCCAAAACTCTGGTTTTTATAAAGATAAATATTTAAGTGATTCTCGTTTTATCAGAAAGCGAATATTGTGTCAAATAACACAAAAAATAACGAATGGATTTTTGACTGCGGTGCTACCCACACAATGACTTTTGAAAAGTTCAATTTTTATTCCGAATCAAAACCCCGAGTTAATAAAATTCGAATGCTAATGAAGGGATTGTACAAGTTGAAGGGGGTGGGAGAATTGAAGTCACTCCGACTATGAAACTATCAAATTGTTTATATATGCCAACTCTATCTCATAAACTTCTATCTGTTAGCCACATTACAAAAGAACTAAATTGTTCTGTTTTATTACACCCTACTTTTTGTATCCTACAAGATATCAGGACTGGGGTAGTTATTGGACGGGGCACTGAACGGGGTGGGTTGTACTATGTTGACGAAGTAACCCAACAAGGTTCCGTGACACTTGCATACGGAACACCCGATAGGGAGGCATGGTTATGGCATGGGAGATTGGGTCACCCTTCTGCCGGATACTTACATGCTTTATTTCCTAGCCTTTTAAAATCCAATGTGAACTTAAACTGTGAAGCTTGTATTTTGACCAAAAGCCATCGAAGTACATTCAAACCTAGTAATACTAGGAATGGTGTACCTTTTGCACTAATTTACTCTGATGTGTGGGGTCCTGCACCGGTTATTGGGGGGAAAATTTCCGGTACTTTGTCTTGTTTATTGATGACCATTCACGCATGACATGGATTTACTTTTTAACTCACAAATAAGAAGTTTTTGAAAAATTTTCTCACTTTTATAAAATGGTACAAACTCAATTCAACAAAAACATACAGATTTTAAGATTCGACAATGGGAGTGAGTTTGTCAATACGTCAATGAAACTGTAACGACCCGACTTGTTCGACTTATAATTATATTTATTACTTTCATGAAACTGAGTATTTGTGCGTACTGATTTAGATTATATTCTGGGATCATTATTCATGTTAATTACTTTCGTAATACCTTACAACGTGTAATTAAGTACTTAGTCACTTAACATGATCCTTGAATGCATTTATGACCGTTAGTGTCACTTATCATTTAAAACACTCTACGTACTTGGTACACGTTAACCTTTTGTCATAATTGGAGTGTTATGACTACTTAATCATAATTTTTATTTATTAATGACAATTACTTGGCTTGATGGTTCCTTAATTACGCTTATTGTTTACTAATGCTCACTAGTTAGTCTTAATGGACTTAACATCTTATTGGACCTAGCTCATTAACGGCCCACCCTACTCAACTTAATGGACTCATTTTAGTGGGCTAGTTAATGGGTTAGTTAGTCTATTAATACATGAGACAAAACCCATGTAAGTATTAAGACAAGGATTAAGCATGCTTGTGTACTACTACTTACTCATTTTAACTTAATACCCCATGCCACCCAACATGCTAGCATCACCATGTACCACCACCCATGCAAAGCAAATGGTCCCCCCACCCATGCTTGGTGATCGTCGGCCACCCCTCCCACCATCACCATTTTATATTTTTTTTTTCATTTCTTTCTTTGTTAAATACACACACTTCACTCATTTTCTTAAACACACACTTATCTCTGCATTCTCACTCTAGAATTCTCTCTCAAATTGTAAGTTTGAAACTTATTTCTTTTCTTTCTTTCCTTCTAAAAATCGAAATCATCATCATCTTTAATGTTCTTGGATTTTGGTTTTTGTAACTTGAATCCTTATAATATCTTGCAAGCTTCAATCCCTTGTGATGAAGAAGCAAGAACAAGGATCAAAGCCTTGTAGCTTTTGGTTCTACATGAAAATTTGTAAAGATCTAAAATTCAAATACTTTAAGATCTTCCTTTTCGTTCAAGTATTGGAAACTTGAAGTTTATTTTATGAACATTCAAGCTTCTAGCTTGATATCTCTTTATGAAAAGAATCCAAGCTTGAACTTTTTTATTACTAGCTTTAAATTTCTTTTTGTTCTTATGTATTTTGACTTGTATATGTTTTCTTGGTCAAAGATTACTTGAGAACTTTGATCTCATGCATCTTGTAACCAAAGTCTAACTTTAAATGTTCTAGAACAAGAATGTTTAAGCTTTCTAGCTTATAACTTTCACTCATCTAAGTTTGATCTAAGTTATGTAACTTATGGTCATCTAACTTGTTTAAACAAAAGCTCATAAGCTTACATTCATGTTACTTTGCAAAATCTAAGTTTTATAACTTAAGGTTTTGTAAAAGTTGAAAGTCTAAGTCTATAACTTAGGGTTTCACCAAGAACATAAGATCTAGACTTTTAGTCTAAGGTCTTTAATACTTAACTAAGATCTAAGTTCTATAACTTAAGGTCTTGCTTATTTAGTTTGAATCAAAGTTTATATCTTAATAGAACTTGTACTTATGTTGAAACTAAGAACTTGATGTAACTTTGGTTCATCATCTTGCTCAAACTCTCAAATAAGTTGTATTTCATTTCATAGTCTTGACTTTGTGTGTTTATGGTTAAACCTTGGTTAAAATTATGTTAAAACATCAAGAGTTGTACACTTGAGGCTTATACGCATCAAGGATGAGAACCGTGATGAGCATCAAATACCAAGAAACCCACCGGAGCACTTGTTTTCTATTTTTCAGGGTCTGATCAAACTCCTGGGACTTCTGGAAAGTTGATTTCCAGATATTCCGGTTCGAGTAGATGACTTTTCATTTAAGACTCACCTAAATCCGATATACGGTTTAGGATTTATAGCCTTCTAAAAATCACTACGCCTTTGTAACGACGTGCTGAAATTTCTGACCTACTCGCGCTTGAACTGTCGCCACGGTCAAACGACATCGAGTTAGGATCTGAAAATTTGATAGAGGTAAAAGGACTCACATACAGAGCCTTGTCCACTGGCCGCGTGTCATTTCAATTTGTATATAGGTCGTAGCAACTGATCGAATTCAGCCTTTCGTTTAGACCTCTATTCTTGTTGAAAACTTACTTTATCTTTTACGTATGACGATGATGATGATACTTAAGACTTAACTTATTTACTTTTAAACTTTTGGGGATGACTTACTGATTAGTAACCTTTGACTTAGGTTGAGGACCTTTCGGACTGACTTACTACTTGCTTACTCATTCGTATCGACTTTACCGCACATTCACTGTGAGTTATAGCTCCCTTTTTACTTTAACTATTTTTGGGACTGAGAATACATGCGCTTTTTATGTTTTAACATACTAGACACGAGTACTTTAACTTTATATATGTGTGGGTGACATAACGGCATAAACTTTCCCCTTAGCTCGGTAACATTTAGTCATTGGTTTATGAACCGGTGAACGCGAATCTTAGATATGGATCCATAGGGTTTGACATCCCTACTCGGGCTAGTCGCGCTAGCATTTAACGGGTGTTTAATACTTTGTCTGTTTTAACGCACTCGCCAAGTGTACTTTTAGGGGGTGATATATTATTTTACGTTAATTTAGTTACCAAGTGCCCACGGTTAAGCATATACTTTTCATACTGTTTTGAAAATGAAATCTCGTGGTCTACATTACATTGTTGATTACAATAAAACTATAGCTCACCAACATTCGTGTTGACATTTTAAAGCATGTTATTTCTTAGGTGCTTAGACTTTTGTTGCTTCTGCTGTATTAGACTCGCTGTTATAGACTTGCTGTGTTGGACTTCCGCTGCATTGCTTAGAGATGTCTCAATCATGGAACTTTTACTTTGCATTCAAAACTTATGTTACATTTGAACTATGATTTTGTAATGACCTTTGTGTCACGTACTTATGTTAATGCTTTCTATTCGTAGAAGCACGTTACCTTTTTTAAAACATTCGACATTGGTAAAAACGTTATATTTTTATGAATGCAAACTTGTTTTAAAACAGCATATAGTATTGTAACCGTATAATGGACCTGTTGTTGATGATCCGTAAACATTGATTTTGTACGGGGCATCACAGAAACAATTTTGTGTAGATAAAGGAATTATTCACCAAACATCATGTGCCCACACTCCCGAACAAAATGGAGTAGCCGAACGAAAAAATTGACTACTATTAGAAATGAGAAGATCCCTTATTAATTGAATCGAAAGTTCCGAAAAGTTTTTGGCCTGAAGCTCTGGATTTCGCTACCTACCTTATTAACCGACTACCTACCAAATTTTTGGGCACAAAAACTCTGAGAGATACTCTCTCTCAATTTCATACCCTTCCGACGTCATTTAACATTGAACCTCGAATATTTGGGTGCTCGGTCTTTGTCCACATTCCAAAAAATGAACGTATCAAACTGGATCCATGTGCGAAAAAATGTGTCATGGTGGGCTATAAAATTAACCAAAAAGGGTATAGGTGTTACAGTCCCAAAAGGCGTCATGTTTTCACTACAATGAACTGTTACTTTGTCGAAAACGAATTTTTTTATGATACCCAACTCACGAGTGAGGGGGAGAAAGTGGATAATAACACTCTCAGTTGGATAACATGGATACCTAAACCTCGTAACATTGAAAATCCTGATCCTAAGACACCAAATCCTGATCCCGAATCACCAAATCCTGATCCCGAATCATCAAATCCTGATCCCGAAACATCAAACCCTGATCCTGAATCATCAAATCCTGATCTTGAAACACCAAATTCTGATCCCGAATCATCAAACCATGAGACTACTGAAACCTTCTCGAACAATGAACATCAAACTCATGAGGAACAAAATAACACCAATTCCAACGATATGTCCTACCTCAAAGAGTCAATAGAGGTGTCCCACCTAAACGGTACTCACCAGAAAAAGAAGCGCAAAGATCCAGATATCCTATGGCTAATATAGCACAGGGAAATCTGTCTAAAGAAGCTCATAAATTTAACTCCGCAATCTACTCCGAAAATATTCCAACCTCCGTTGAACAAGCTCTAAAATCAAAAAACTAGAAAGAAACAATGGAGGTTGAAATGAAAGCTTTGAATAATAATAACACGTGGGAAAAATGTGCCATGCCTCAAGGAAAGAAACCAGTGAGATGTCGATGGGTATTTACGATAAAATATAAACAAGATGGAACTATTGAAAGATACAAAACTTGACTGGTTGCAAACGGGTACACTCAGACATACAGGATTGATTACTCCGAAACTTTCTCACCTGTTGCAAAGATTGATACCATTAGAGTTCTCTTCTCTATCGCTGCAACTGAAGATTGGCCACTTCATCAATTTGATGTGAAGAATGTCTTTCTCCATGGCGAATTAAAGGAAGAAGTCTATATGGAAGCACACCGGGATTCACAGACAACTTTAAAAACAGGGAAGTTTGTCGACTTAAAAAGGCGTTATATGGGCTAAAACAATCGCCACGGGCTTGATTTGGGAGATTTACCTTATTTATGAAAAAATATGATTTTAAGCAAAGCAACTCGGATCATACTCTCTTTTTTAAACGAAAAGGAAATTTAATTACATGCTTAATCATTTATGTTGATGATATGATAATAACAGGAAATGATAAAGAGGAAATTTCTAACTTGAAAATGAACTTATTTAAAGAATTTAAAATGAAAGACTTGGGCAGACTTAAGTATTTTTTAGGGATTGAGGTATTACGATCCCAACAGGGAATATTTATCTGTCAAAAGAAGTATGTTCTTGATTTTCTTGCAGAAACAAGTATGATTGACTGCAAACTAGCTGATACTCCAATTATTCCAAACCAAAAGCTATATATGGAAGATGAATCTGATCTTGTTGATAAAGGGCAATACCAAAGGATGGTGGGGAAACTCATCTATCTTGCTTACACTCGACCTGATATAGCACATGCAGTTGGAGTTGTGAGTCAATTCATGCATCAACCACAGGTTCACCATATGGAAGCTGTAATGAGAATCATCAGATATTTGAAGAGAACAGCGGATCATGGAGTTGTATTAAAAAAGAATGAGCACCTTGAAGCATAAATTTATATGGATGCAAGTTGGGCTGGAGAAAAAGGAGATAGACGGTCAACTTCCGGTTTCTTCACAATAATTAGAGGAAACTTAGTTGCTGATGTTATGCGAGGTGTATATAAAATAGCTATTAAATTTTACAAGAAAATACTATAAAATACGATACAATTTTACACAAGATATTTATTTATTTAGAGAATGGATATACTTAAACCTTGCTACAACACTTATAGGCAGTGTACCTAATCGTACAGTAGTGTAGTTTTTAGTAAGTCCGGTTCGTTCCACAAGAAAAATCTTTTAATCAAAGCTTAACGCTATATTAGTTTAATTTTATAAAAATACAAATATATATATAAGTAATATTATTATTATAAAGGGGGGTTTTTACCGTTTAATGATCGGTTTGTCAATTTTAAAACTTTAGTCGCAGTTAAAACAAAATGTAAAATATTAAATAAATAAAAGACTTAATTTAAAGCGTAAAGTAAATAACGATAATGAAATTGCGATAAATAAAAGTGCGATAAAATAAACTTGCGATAATTAAAAAGTACGATAATTAAAAGTGCAATTAAATACAATAACAATAAATAAAATTGCTATAATTAGAAGTGCAATTAAATATAAAATAAAGGGAATTAAATATGAAATAAAAGAATTATGCTTATTTAAACTTCCGTAATCATGATGTTTGACGTGTTGATTTTAGTTTTATGCCCATGGGTTAATTGTCCTTTGTCCTGGATTATTTAATATGTCCGTCTGGTTTTTGTCCATAACAGTCCATCAGTCATAAATATAAAGTGCGAGTGTCCTCGTCAAATTATCCTTATACCCGAAGTTAAATATTCCAACTAATTGGGGACTTAAACTGTAACAAGATTTTAATACTTTGTTTAATAATTACACCAGGATGTCGACTGAGTGTAACCCAAGGTTTTAATACTTTGTTAACAATTATGCCAAGTGTCCTTGTACATAATTTCACCCCTGTTTTAATAATTCTAGTGGCTATTAATCCATTCCCGTGTCCGGTTAAATGAACGATTATTCGTACATATAAATACCCCGCCCATCGTGTCCGATTGAGTGTATATGGTTATTTATAGGGACGTCCAATTGTAAATCTTTATATTAAAATTAACAAACTATCATTTAGTTAAACAAATATAAAGCCCATTAATAGCTCATAGTCTAATTTCCACAAGTGTCGTTCTTTTGTCCAAACCCCAATTATGGTACAAAGCCCAATTACCCAATTTTAGTAATTAGCCCAACATCATGATTACTTCATTTTAAATAAGCATAATAATAACTTAGCTACGAGACATTAAATTAAAAAGGTTGAACATAACTTACAATGATTAAAAATAGCGTAGCGTTACACGGACAGAATTTCGACTTACACCCTTACAACATTCGCTAACATACCCTTATTATTAGGATTTAAAATTAAAATTAAAATTAAAATTAAAATATAAATTATATATATATATATATATATATATATATATATATATATATATATATATATATTTACGTATAGATAGATGGATGGATATATATTGATATGTAAAATGATCAGAATTCGTTTGCTTTTATAGGGAATTGAGTTCAGGGGGTCTCCGCGAGTCGCGGTACTTTTCGCCTTCGAACTCCGCAAGTCGCGGAGTTCGTTTTTATAGCTCATTCAGCCTTGGCTCTTTGTTTGCCAACGATATTAAATAATAATATAATATATATATAATTTTTAAGAATTGTTTATATATTATATTATATTCATGTGCATAGTTGACTTGTAATTTTTAGTCCGTTGCGTTGAGCGTTGAGAGTTGACTCTGGTCCCGGTTCCGGATTTTCGAACGTCCTTGCGTACAATTTAATATCTTGTACTTTGCGTTTTGAATCTTGTACTCTTGTAATTTCGAGACGTTTCTTATCAATAATTGGAACCTCTTTAATTGTATTTTGTACTTTTGAGCTTTTTGGTCGTTTGCGTCTTCAATTCGTCGAATCTGTCTTTTGTCTTCACCTTTTATTATTTAAACGAATATCACTTGTAAATAGAACAATTGCAACTAAAAGTTTGTCTTTCTTGAGGAATAATGCTATGAAATATATGTTCGTTTTTAGCATTATCAAATATTCCCACACTTGAGCGTTGCTTGTCCTCAAGCAATATAGTCTTGAAATACTAGAATCACTTCTTTATTCTTCACACTTTGTACATCAGTGATTTTTATACGACGGTATAAACAATGGTAGTAACGATATGGTTTACAGTCCCACATGACTATAAAAATTTAGATCCATTAAGGAAATTGGATCTTTATGAAAACATTTGATCTTTTGAAAATTAAATCTAGTTTTTACCCTAGATAAGTTTTCCGGAATAACCCTTCACCGGTGTTTGCAAAATATTTTTGTGGGTTTGGTGGGTTTCATATTTGAAAATTTTAGCTCAAAACTTATGGTTTTGTGTCACCCACTTGCTAACCTTGTATTAGGAAAGCAACACGTCCAGTTTACTTGTCCCGTATATTACCTTTCGGTAAACTACCGTCCGGTTGTAAAGGAAAGCGTTGAACAAGCAACTGTTAAGGCAATGTCCCCTGACATGCTTTTAATTATGGTCTATAACGTGTCGGACGCAATTACTATCCTTGGTAGGAGCAATAGTAAAGCTCACCCTTATAATTTTCCGGTCTGGCACAAGGTCCTGTCTTTGACCATGCTATGCGACCACCGTTCTTACGGTTGACACCTGATTTGGTTCAGGTGACCTAATGAATTCCAGGTGAATTCCTAGGATTTCACGTTCAATGGTAATGAACGCATTGAAAATGGGTTTTTAGAAAACAAATCGGTTTGTAATTTTGATCAAAATATTTTCTCGTTCAGGCTCGAGTTTAGATATCATTGAATTCCATGAGTTTGTAATTCTCAATCTTTAAGGTCAATCTCTAGGATTGAGTAATATCAGGCTTAAAAGCTGATTTTTGATCTTTTAAGGAGATTATCCTTTCTGGGGATCTGATTCATTAGTCTTATCCAGCTAATTTGCACGGTGCCCTCTCATTGTACGAGATAAATCCTTCTCATGGTTAGGATAAATCTGACCACTTGGCGACCCTGTTTAATGCTGAGGTCCGTGGATTTCCTGCTGATTTTAGTGATGACTTTTCTAGATTTTTCGTCAACCTACAGCTGGTCTGCACGACAACTTCATGACCTAAATCAAGAAGCGCGTTTCTTTTCCGAAAGACTTTACTTCCTTTTAACGATGGAATTGATTCATCGTGTAGATCCATCTCTTCTTTTCTTTCATCGGGTAAAACAGTTTAGTTTAGTCCAAAGCAAAAGTATTTTCAGTTATTTGTTACAGAAATATGTGACATATGTTTAAGATAACTTGGTAATTTTTTCCCACACTTGGCTTTTATTTTCCTTTTTATTGTCCTCTATTCCATTTTAAATGAATTCTAACATTTTGGTTTGTTTCTCAATTTATGTCCTTTCCAAGGTAACAATAATTTCGGTGTTAACACCTAGTTTTATCGTTCATAAATATGTATAAACATGATTTTGAGTTCATTTAATTGAAAATTTTGAAAAATTTTACTAGAATTGGGTAGTCAGTATATAAGACTAGGGCTGTTCTTTATTATCAGAGAGCACTAGATTCTAATACAACTACTACTTTACTAGTATTTTTAATGGTAACCAAGTGTTTAAGATAAAAATTTTAAAAATCCGAAAGAATTTAACCCCTTCCCACACTTAAGATCTTGCAATGCCCTCATTTGCAAGAAATCAGTAACAATTTAAATTATTGAGGGTGATTAGCGTAGAAATGATTAAACTTTACTAAAGTTTCCAAACATATTTGTGTTTGCTTGCTGAATGATAAATGGTGCATATCATTTGTTCATTCCATCTTGTTGTTATTTCACATATATTTTGCATCTTGTCATCAAAATTAGTTGCTTTTGCTGAACTTAATGCCAGTCTTTGAAAATGTGTTGTTTTACCCTGTTGTGTACATAAGATAAACTGCAAACATATATACATATTTTTGAAGTTTGGTATATTACCCCACATTCAAAAATTATTAAAATCTAATAATAATATTTAGAAAATTATAAAAACTAATACAAATCCAATATAAGTATTAAATGTATTAACATTACAAATAATAAAATAAATAAGACTAAGTAGACTAAGGATGATACTGATACCAGTAGGGGTTCCATGCATAACCGTATGTGTTATAGAATGCTTCGGCTGGGTTATACGTAGGATACGGTGGTTGGATCTCTATAGACCAGGGAGGAAATACGGGCGATTGAGTAGGAATATAGTTTTTACCTATTTGTTGGCAATAAGCTATGATTTGGTTTTGATGAACTTTCCAATCTTCAAATGCTCAATGTCTAGCATTTTCATACTCTTGTGAAGCTATAAACCTTTGCATTTCTGTCATTTCATTTCCCCCTCCCACATTACCTGGCTGTTGGTTTCTCTCAACCTGTGGATGTCTACCATGGTATTGTACTGCGGCGTTATTTCGCCTCTTCAAAACCTTCGCACCATGGTATACATTTAAACCTATTGTATCGCGGGGTTCTGGTTCTTCGACTAATAATCCCCCCGACTTATATCCACACCGAGATATTCAGCAATCAAAGTAATAAATATACCACCTCCTATTATGCTATGCGGTCTCATCCCCCTAACCATAGCTGATAAATAATAACCCACACAATAAGGTATACTTACAGCGCTTTGTGGGTCTCGAATACACATGTGGTAAAACATATCCTGTTCATTTACCTTTTCCTTATTCTTACCTCTTTGTGTAATCGAATTAGCTAAAAACCTATGAATTACTCTTAATTCAGCTCTATCTATATCCAGATAAGAGTAATTTCCCCCTTTGAATCGGTGATGGCTAGTCATTTGACTCCATACACCATGGGTATCAAAATTTTCGTCTATCTTTCTACCATTTAGTATCAACCCTCTACAATCGGCAGATGCTAACTCCTCAGGCGTATATATACGTAAAGCCTGAGCCATGTCTAGTAAAGATATGTGGTGCATCGAACCTCCTAACAAAAATCTAATAAAAGATTGATCGGTTAAACTAGCTACCCGATCATTTAATTCTATACTACACAACAATTCTTCACACCATACTTTATATACAGGTCTACGCATGTTGAATAACCGTACCCAATCATTAAAAGCAGAATTACCATACCTCTGTGCAAGTAATTCCCTTATTGGCCCGGCCAATTCTACAGCTTCTAATGGTCCCTATTCTATGACCCTAGGTACTTCAACAGCTTTAGAATGAAGAGTATGCAAGCCCCTTTGGTATTTTGGATAATCTATCCAAAGTCTATCAAATCTCAGGTTCGGGTGCAAATCTTCCAAGTGCATATCAGAAAATGTCATGACTGGATGAGGTATATCTTGTTTGTAGTAGTTATCCACCTCCTGTTGTTCCTCATTTTCAGCAGGAGCATTGCGAGCTTGGGATGAAGATTCACCCCCCTTCAGTCTGCAAAACACATCAAACACAATTTTTGTGCATCCAAATATGCATTAGTGTCAGCAAAATCATCAATCAAAATAATTACAATGACATGATCAATTTATATCAAACTTAAGCTCATTTTCATATTTTCATCAAATCTACACTTTTTCAAATAAGCATATACCAAAATGTTCGCCAAGTTCATAAGCATTCAACTCAAATAACATGTCAAAATAATCATTACTAGCAATTAAACAAGTTTCAAATGGCATTATCTCTCAAAAATCAAGTTCATGAATTTTAGACTTGAAAAAGTCCACCTTAATTCTCAAAATCATGTTTAGGCTCAAAGTTTGGATCATTTAACTACCTAAACATGTTACACTACTTAATTTAGCAACAATTCATGACAAAAATCGGCCATAACCTGTTTATATCAAAAAGCCCAAAATTTGCTCAAGAACACAAACCCTAGATTACTCAAAATTTGAAGTTTAAGGCTTCTAATCATGTTAAATAGCATCAATCTAGGTTATACAAGCATAATACATAAACAATTTAAACATAATTACACTAAAAAGCATCAAAATCAAATTGGGTATAAAATTGCTCAAGAACACTAATTTTCGGATTAAATGGTGTTTAGGTGTAGAAATTTACCTTTTTTCTTGAGTAATTCCTTGATAGCATCCTTCTCAACATGATTTTAGTAAAAGATTTGATGATTAACGGTGAAAAATTGTGAATTTGGGAGGTCTTTTTCGTGTATTTTTGTAGTATTTTCGCAGTTTTTGTGGTGTGTTGGGTTGTGCAACTGATCAGTTTTGGCGTTTTATTTTTTTCTGTATTTTGGTCCCTCCGCGAGTCGCGGTGTTTGACCCTTCAAACTCCGCGAGTCGCGGAGTTTGTACTTTTTTTTTTTAAAACATCTTATACTAATTAAAACAATTAAGTAATTAATTTTAAAATTTTGTTTCCCTTGTTATTTAGGACGAGGTCGTTTCGGATCGATGTCCTAGTCCGTCCTTCGACAAAATTTTAAAGTTTGTCTTTTTGTAGCGATTGTTTTAAAAGCTAAGATTTTTGGGTTTTTTTAATATTTTTGGCATACTTTAATTCAATAAGATTAAAAATAATGATAATAAAAGTTCTCGTCCCTCCCTCGGGTAAAGCAATTTCGGTTCAACGACCTAGTCTTCAACTTACGACGAATTTTAAAAATCATATTTTTAACTTAATGAGATAAAGTAAATTTTTGTTTTTAAATTCACACCAAACTTAAATTAAAAATACATAAAATTCAAAATTAATATTAAAAATTCACACCAAACTTAAAACTTGAAATGCATAAAATTAAAAATTCTTATTTTAAAAATTAAAAATTCACACCAAATTTAATTTAAAAATTCATATTATAAAATCACACCAAACTTATATTATATTTTTCAAATATTTACAATTTTAAATATATTGTTTTTACAAAGTTTACAATATTAATTTAAGATTTATATATTAATTTTAAAAATATGGTAAAAATAAAATTAAAAATCTTTTTGGCTTTTTATCCCACTTTAATCAATCAAATATTATCAAAAATATGCGCCCCTCTTTTCGGTAAAGTAATTTCGGTGCCATGACCTAATTTAACTCATGACGAATTTTTGAAATATTTTGGGTTGATTGATTAAAGATAATTATACCTTAAGAATAAACGTTAAATTTCGCCGTGATGTAATAAATTTTTGAATGATATCAATAATTTCGGTCGCCAAACCTAATTTTATTCAATACCAATTTAATACTTTATAGCGAACAAATTAGCGTTTATTATCAAAAGGTTAAAAATAAAAATAAAAACTGTACAGACTTACCTGTGAGATAGTATTCTTAGTTATATGATCTATCCCATTCATAAGATAGTCGGTTTAATTGGTTTTCCATGGCTACATAGGCGTAACCTCGAGCATTCAGTGTTTTTTCTTCTAAACATATGAACCGTCCGTCTCTGCATAAAGTAACAAATTCGGTATTTGAATAGCTTTGATTATTTGAACATTTACCTCCATGTGACCATTTTCCGCATTTGTGACATCTTTCTAGGTGTCGTGCTCTTCTTTTCGCTGCGGATTTTGATTTTCCTTTACCAAATTGTAACTTATTATCTTCGCATCTGGATTCTTTTCTTACTCCGTCCAATCTTTCTCTGATTACTGATACTATTTCACTCGGTAGTGTGTCATTATTACGTTTAGTGATCAAAGCGTGTAGCATTAGACCATGGTTTAGTTCACAGGCAGTCTTCATTTCCTAAAAAAAATAAAAATTCAGAATGGGGGGAGAAGACTAGTTCTTTAGGGTCTGCTAGGGAAAGACCATTCGGGTTCCATTTTCGAGAACTACACGAAAACAGACAATCTAACTCTAACAGAAATACATAAAATCCTTTAAAGATTTGATTCTCCCCACACTTAGTTAGCTGTGGTATCGAAATAATGATTAACTTCATTGTCAACTTCCATTGGACTATCTATGTAGTGTTTAACTCTGTGACCATTAACTTTAAATTCAATCCCTTTTGAATTTATTAATTCTATCGTTCCGTATGGGAAAAATCTTTTGACTATGAATGGTCCAGACCATCTTGATTTCAATTTTCCAGGAAATAGCTTGAATCGTGAATTGAAAAGAAGAACTCTGTCTCCTTCTTTAAATTCTTTTAAACTTCTGATTCTTTTATCATGCCATTTCTTCGTTCTTTCCTTATAGATTAACGAATTTTCATATGCTTCATGTCTTAATTCTTCTAATTCATTTAGTTGACTTAATCGTAGATGTCCAGCTTCATGTATATCAAGATTACATGTCTTCAAAGCCCAAAATGCTTTGTGTTCAATTTCTACTGGAAGATGACATGCTTTTCCGTAAACGAGTCTATAAGGTGTGGTTCCAATTGGAGTTTTGTAGGCTGTTCTAAAAGCCCAGAGTGCATCCTCCAATTTAATGGACCATTCCTTCGGATTTGATCCTACGGTTTTCTCTAGAATACGTTTTAAAGCTCGGTTGGTATTTTCAACTTGTCCACTTGTTTGTGGATGATATCCGGTGGAGATTTTATGAGTTACTCCATATCTTTTAAGAACTTTCTCAAGTTGATTATTACAGAAATGAGTACCCCGATCACTTATTAAAGCTTTCGGTGTTCCAAACCTTGCAAAAAGACGTTTTAAAAAGTTGACTACAACTCGTGCATCATTAGTTGGGAGAGCTTGTGCTTACGCCCATTTAGATACATAATCAATGGCAACGAGAATGTAGAGATTATTATGAGATTTTGGAAATGGACCCATAAAGTCAATACCCCAAATGTCAAATACTTCACATACTTGAATGACATTTTGTGGCATTTCATCACGTTGACTTATTTTTCCGGCCCTTTGACATGCATCACAGGATTTGCAAAGAAGGTGTGCGTCTTTGTAAATTGTAGGCCAATAGAATCCAGCTTCATAAACTTTTCTTGCTGTTAGTTGAGGCCCATAATGCCCTCCTGTTGGTCCTGTGTGACAATGGTTTAAAATTTTACTAGCTTCATTTCCAAATACACATCGACGTATTTTTCCATCTGGACAACTTTTAAATAGATGTGGATCTTCCCAGAAATAGTGTTTTATATCACTGAAGAATTTCTTTCGTTTTTGGTACGATAATCCTTTTTCAAGGAATCCACAAACTAAATAGTTTGCATAGTCTGCAAACCATGAGATTTCATTATAATCTATTTTCAATAGATATTCATCAGGAAAGTTGTCTTGTATGGCCGATTCATTTAGAACTTCTAATTCGGGATTTTCAAGACGAGAAAGATGATCAGCGGCGAGATTTTCTGCTCCTTTTTTATCTCAGATTTCAATATCAAACTCTTGTAAGAGTAAGATCCAACGAATTAATCTTGGTTTAGCATCTTGTTTCGAAAATAGGTATCTAAGAGCAGAATGGTCGGTATAGACCACCGTTTTAGCTAGAATGAGATATGATCGAAATTTGTCAAAAGCAAAGACAATAGCAAGGAGTTCTTTTTCAGTAGTTGTATAATTTGTTTGTGCTCCTTGTAACGTCTTACTAGCGTAATAAATAGGTTGAAATCGTTTTTCAATCCTTTGTCCTAAAACGGCTCCCATTGCAAAATCACTTGCATCGCACATTAATTCAAACGGTAGATTCCAATTTGGTGTTATCATGATCGACGCATTAGTGAGTTTTTCATTAAGAATATTAAAAGATTTGATACATTCATCTGAAAAGATGAATGGAGCATCCTTTTCTAGGAGTTTATTCATAGGAGTGGCAATTTTAGAAAAATCTTTTATGAAACGTCGGTAAAAACCGGCATGCCCTAGAAAACTCTTAACTCCTCTAACATTGGTGGGATGTGGAAGTTTAGCAATTACATCTACTTTAGCTCTATCCACTTCAATTCCTTCCTTTGAGATTTTATGTCCAAGAACGATGCCTTCTTTAACCATGAAATGGCATTTCTCCCAATTAAGTACTAGATTTGATTGTTCGCATCTAATAAGCATTCGTTCAAGATTAGCTAGACATGATTCAAATGTATCACCGAAGACTGAAAAGTCATCCATGAAAACTTCCATGCATTCTTCTATTATGTCGTGAAAAATCGCCATCATACACCTTTGAATGGTTGCAGGGGCGTTGCAAAGTCCAAATGGCATGCGTTTGTAAGCAAAAGTACCATAAGGGCACGTGAATGTGGTTTTCTCTTGATCTTTGGGTGCTATTGGAATTTGAAAATATCCGGAAAATCCATCAAGAAAACAATAGTAACTATTTCCGGCTAATCTTTCCAACATTTGATCAATGAAAGGTAAGGGAAAGTGATCTTTTCTGGTGGCGTCATTTAATTTTCTATAATCAATACACACACGCCATCCTGTTACAGTCCTAGTAGGAATAAGCTCATTTTTCTCATTTGTAATGACAGTCATGTCACCCTTCTTAGGCACGCATTGAACTGGGCTTACCCATGGACTATCAGAGATTGGATATATTAAACCTGCATCTAGTAGTTTAATTATTTCTTTTTTAACAACATCTTGCATATTCGGATTTAGTCTTCGTTGGTGTTGCACATACGTTTTATGACCTTCTTCCATAAGGATTTTATGTGTGCAGTACGAAGGACTTATGCTTTAATATCATGAATCTTCCATGCAATGGCTGGTTTATGAGCTTTCAACACAGAAATGAGTTGAGATTTCTCATTTTCAGTAAGAGAAGACGATATTATTACAGGTAATTCAGATTCTCCATGTAAATAAGCGTATTCCAAATGGTTTGGAAGTGGCTTTAACTCTAATATTGGTGGTTCTTCTATCGATGATTTATATCGATATCTGTCTTCTTCTTTTAGCATTTGAATTTCTTCTGTTGTTGGTTCATATCCATTAGCTATTAGTGTAGCTAATATTTCAGCTTCATTAATTGGTTCATTACCTTCTCCTAAAGAACATTCTTCTGTTCCTTGTAATTCTGGAAATTCTTCTAACAATTCTGCATGTGAGTCTATAGTTTGAATATAATAACATGTATCATCTGCAGATTACGGTTGTTGCATTGCTCTATCAACTGAAAAGGTAACACTCTCATCCTCTATACTTAGGGTCAGTTTCTTACCGAACACGTCTATCATTGCTTTAGCCGTGTTTAAGAATGGTCTTCCTAATATGAGAGGAACTTGAGAATCTTCTTCCATGTCCAGAACAACAAAATCTACTGGAAATACTAAAGTACCAACTTTAACTAGCATATTCTCCATTATCCCTCTAGGATATTTTATTGATTGATCGGCTAGTTGCATACTTATTCTGGTTGGTTTCAATTCTCCAAGGTCTAGTTTAGCGTATAGTGAATACGGCATTAAATTTATACTAGCACCTAAGTCTGCCAATGCTTCTATTGAACTAAGACTACCCAGAAAACATGAAATTGTGAAACTTCCTGGATCAAATAGTTTTTCTGGTATCTTATTCAACAGCACTGCTGAATAATTAGCGTTCATAGTAACAGCCGAGAGTTCTTCCATTTTCTTTCTATTTGAGATTAGATCTTTCAAGAATTTAGCATATCTAGGCATTCCTGAAATCACATCAATGAAAGGAAGATTTACATTTATCTGTTTAAACATATCCAAGAATTTGGATTGCTCGGCTTCAAGTTTCTCTTTCTTCATTTTACTCGGGTAAGGAAGTGGTGGTTGGTATGGTTTAACATAAGGTTTAGCCTTAACTGTGTTATCTTCATTAACCTTCTCAACTACCGGTTCTGTTTCCTTATCTTGATTAGGTTGTGGTTCTTGTGGAGTAGGAATAGCTTCATCAGAAGTTACAGGTATTTCAGGTGGTTTAAGTGTTGTACCACTTCTTGTGGTAATGGATTTAGCTGTTTCATTCTGGGGGTTAGCATTTGTATCACTAGGTAAACTTCCTGGTTTTCTTTCACCTATTAATCTTGCTAGGTTACTTACTTCTTGTTCCAAGTTTTGAATAGAAGCTTGTTGATTTCTAAATGCTTGAGCATTTTGTTCATTGGTTTGTTTTTGAGATGTGAAAAACTGCGTTTGAGTTTCAACTAGCTTCGTCATCATATCTTCTAAATTCAGCTTTTTATCATCGGGTTGTGGTAGTTTGTTTTGAAAATTAGGTCTTTGCTGGTTGTAAGTATTATTGGATACTTGTTGATTGCTAGGACCTTGTTGGTTGTTGTATGAAACATTTCTGTTATAATTCTGGTTTTGATTGTAGATCGGTCTTGGCGGTTGATAATTATTCTGATAATTATTTCCAGGCCTTTGGTTTATGTATGAAATATTCTCTCTTTGTTCCATTGTTAATTCAATACTGAGACAATCTTTTGTCAAATGTGGTCCTCCACACTGCTCACAACTAATTCGTATTGAGTGTATATCTTTAGTCATCTTTTCCATTCGTCTCTCCACAGCATCTATCTTTGCGGAAATGGAATCTACGTCATGGCTAGAATCGGCTCTAGCTGCTTTAGATGATCTAACGATATCTTTTTCTTGGTGCCACTCATGTGAGTGGGAAGCAGTGTTATCAATAATTTTATAAGCATCAGTTTCGGTTTTCTTCATAATAGAACCACCAGCTGCTATATCGATGTCTTTTCTTGTAGTGATGTCGCATCCTTGGTAGAATATTTGTACTATTTGACAGGTATCTAAACCATGTTGCGGACATCCTCTTAATAACTTTCCAAATCTTGTCCACGCCTCATATAGAGTTTCATTTGGCTTCTGTGTGAACGTAACAATTTCTCCTTGAAGTCTTACGGCTTTAGATGCCGGAAAGAATTGTTTAAGAAATTTTTCAACTAAAACGTCCCATGTATCAATCGCCCCTTCAGGTAACGATTCCAACCAATCTTTGACTTCTCCCTTTAAAGTCCAGGGAAATAACATGAGATATATCTGTTCATCTTCCACTTCTCTTATTTTAAATAGTGTGCAGATCCTATTAAAGGTACGAAGATGTTCATTTGGATCTTCCTTCGGCGCACCACTAAATTGGCATTGATTAGTCACCATGTGTAGAATTTGTCCTTTGATTTCATAATCTGGCGCATTAATGTCAGGATGAGTAATTGCGTGACCTTGGCCAGTGCGTTTAGCTCTCATTCGGTCTTCCATACTTAAAAGTTCCAGATTCTCCATAATTGAATTTGTTGAATCAGAATCACTGGAGGATTCTGATTTAATGGTTCGTTCCTCAACAATCTCTGTTTGAATGATTGGTGGTTCCGGAGGAAAGTTTAGTGGTTCAGGATCTATGAATCGTTCCTGAATATTCTCCGGATTCTCAATTGTGAGGTCGGGTTCAAAAAATGGATTATCGGAAATTTGAACTGGAGTACTTGGTCGACTGGATGACGATTCTAAAGAAAAATCAACGGCGGTAATATTTGCTAAATGTCTTGATCTAGTTACAGGTGGTGAACGTACAAAAGGTGGTGAACGTCTTACTCGGTGCATTCACTGAATATTCTATTAGTTTTTAAAAAGGAAAGAAAAATTATATAAGTTATCCAATTAATAGACTTTTCTGATTTTGCCCACGTTTCGAATAGCCAAAAGATGCAGCAGAGGGGCAGGATTCGTTTGGTCTCAATATAATTGAGGACTGTTTGGCTCCAATAACCCGGTCTACGTACAAATCCAACTATTACTACGAACCAGAAAATTTTGATGTCTATCAATTTAACCACTTAAAATAAATTTTCGTAATTTTAAGAAATTTAGATAAGAAGTAGAAAAAAAAATCTATGTCCTAAAACTAGAATAGCGAGAAATAAGAAAGAAAATGAGTGCGTCGGAAAAGGTCGAAAAATAAAAATAAGAAAGAAAAAAGTAACTTATAGAACTTAAAAACACTCGACTAACCCAACCTTATTACTATCACTAACTTAAAATTATAATCTCAAATTGAGATTACTAATTGGAATGATAATTGATACATAGGTAAAAGGTGTGTCTAAAAATATTAAAGCTTACAAGTAAAACTATATCCCAAATGGCAATAACTTAAAAAGAAACTAAAACTTAAAAAGGCGTCGCAAAATTCTAAAGCACCTAAATCTTAGTCTAAAGAAAAGGCACTTAAGGGATTTTACGGCAAAGCCTAAAAATCTAGAAGTAAAAAAATAACTATGGCAAAAACTATATCTTAAAACTAAATACGAGCGAAAAATACAAATATTACGCTAAAATAATTAAAAAGGGACAAAATATAAAAATATACAAAAAGTTGTAAAAAGTACAATTTTTATAAAAATATTATTTTTATATTATTTGTTTTATTAAACTATTAATTTTATATTTTAATTAAACTAATTTAACTAAATATATAAATTAAATAAAAAGAAACTTAAAACTAATTATAATAATAAGTAATTTAGGGTTAATAATAATAATAATTAATAATTACTGTGTAATTAATGCTGATTAGGGTTCCTGTGTGGCCCATGTCAGACGGCTCCGCGAGTTGCGGTATTCGAAGCTGCAAACTCCGCGAGTCGCGGGGTTCCAAAATTCAACTCAGGTACAGGATTTAATTCGACTTTTTTTTTTTATGTTTTAATAAAAACAAAATATTTAAATAAAACTTATATTTTTATAAAATAAAAATAAAGAAACTTTACAAAACTTAAATATTTAACAAATTCTTAAAAATATTTATATTTTTTTTTTCTTTTTATGTTTTCGAATATTTAAAACGTATTTTTACAAAAGCGTATAAAAGTAAACTAAAAAAATAATTTTTTTTTTTAAATTTAGCGTTACGCTTCCGGCTTTTAAGCTAGATTGTCCCCGGTAGCGGCGCCAAAAATAACTTGATGTTATGCGAGGTGTATATAAAATAGCTATTAAATTTTACAAGAAAATACTATAAAATACGATACAATTTTACACAAGATATTTATTTATTTGGAGAATGGATATACTTAAACCTTGCTACAACACTTATAGGCAGTGTACCTAATCGTACAGTAGTGTATTTTTTAGTAAGTCCGGTTCGTTCCACAGGGAAAATCTTTTAATCAAAGCTTAACGCTATATTAGTTTAATTTTATAAAAATACAAATATATATATATAAGTAATATTATTATTATAAAGGGGGGTTTTTATCGTTTAATGACCGGTTTGTCGATTTTAAAACTTTAGTCACAGTTAAAACAAAATGTAAAATATTAAATAAATAAAAGACTTAATTTAAAGCGTAAAGTAAATAACGATAATGAAATTGCGATAAATAAAAGTGCGATAAAATAAACTTGCGATAATTAAAAAGTACGATAATTAAAAGTGCAATTAAATACAATAACAATAAATAAAAGTGCTATAATTAGAAGTGCAATTAAATATAAAATAAAGGGAATTAAATATGAAATAAAAGAATTATGCTTATTTAAACTTCCGTAATCATGATGTTTGACGTGTTGATTTTAGTTTTATGCTCATGGGTTAATTGTCCTTTGTCCTGGATTATTTAATATGTCCGTCTGGTTTTTGTCCATAACACTCCATCAGTCATAAATATAAAGTGCGAGTGTCCTCATCAAATTATCCTTATACCCGAAGTTAAATATTCCAACTAATTGGGGACTTAAACTGTAACAAGATTTTAATACTTTGTTTAATAATTACACCAGGATGTCGACTGAGTGTAACCCAAGGTTTTAATACTTTGTTAACAATTATGCCAAGTGTCCTTGTACATAATTTCACCCCTGTTTTAATAATTCTAGTGGCTATTAATCCATTTCTGTGTCCGGTTAAATGAACGATTATTCGTACATATAAATACCCCGCCCATCGTGTCCGATTGAGTGTATATGGTTATTTATAGGGACGTCCAATTGTAAATCTTTATATTAAAATTAACAAACTATCATTTAGTTAAACAAATATAAAGCCCATTAATAGCTCATAGTCTAATTTCCACAAGTGTCGTTCTTTTGTCCAAACCCCAATTATGGTACAAAGCCCAATTACCCAATTTTAGTAATTAGCCCAACATCATGATTACTTCGTTTTAAATAAGCATAATAACAACTTAGCTACGAGACATTAAATTAAAAAGGTTGAACATAACTTACAATGATTAAAAATAGCGTAGCGTTACACGGACAGAATTTCGACTTACACCCTTACAACATTCGCTAACATACCCTTATTATTAGGATTTAAAATTAAAATTAAAATTAAAATATAAATTATATATATATATATATATATATATATATATATATATATATATATATATATATATATATATATATATATATATATATATATATTTACGTATAGATAGATGGATGGATATATATTGATATGTAAAATGATCAGAATTCGTTTGCTTTTATAGGGAATTGAGTTCAGGGGGTCTCCGCGAGTCACGGTACTTTTAGCCTTCGAACTCCGCAAGTCGCGGAGTTCGTTTTTACAGCTCATTCAGCCTTGGCTCTTTGTTTGCCGACGATATTAAATAATAATATAATATATATATAATTTTTAAGAATTATTTATATATTATATTATATTCATGTGCAAAGTTGACTTGTAATTTTTAGTCCGTTGCGTCGAGCGTTGAGAGTTGACTCTGGTCCCGGTTCCGGATTTTCGAACGTCCTTGCGTACAATTTAATATCTTGTACTTTGCGTTTTGAATCTTGTACTCTTGTAATTTCGAGACGTTTCTTATCAATAATTGGAACCTCTTTGATTGTATTTTGTACTTTTGAGCTTTTTGGTCGTTTGCGTCTTCAATTCGTCGAATCTGTCTTTTGTCTTCACCTTTTATTATTTAAACGAATATCACTTGTAAATAGAACAATTGCAACTAAAAGCTTGTCTTTCTTGAGGAATAATGCTATGAAATATATGTTCGTTTTTAGCATTATCAGTTGCGTGGAAAAATAAGAAACAAAAGGTCATTTCCCTATCAAGTGTTGAATAAGAATTTAGAGGTATCGCAAACGGAGTAGTGGAGGCATTATGGATTCGAAAACTCTTGACAAAAATAGGATTCCCTCCGAAAAAAGCTATTCAAATCTTATGCGATAGTGAAGCAGCCATTGCCATTTCAGAGAACCCGGTTCAACATGATCGAACCAAACATGTTGAAATAGATCGACACTTTATCAGAGAGAAGCTAGTTGCTGAAATCATTTCTCTTCCTTCAATTAGATCCGAAGATCAGTTAGCCGACATCCTCACCAAATCGGTCAATGGAAGACTCTTCAGCGAAGTTCTTGACAAGTTGAATATTGGAAACCCCACTATTCAACTTGAGGGGGAGTGTTAGAACAAAAGAGATTAACCAGATTACCTTTTAAGGTATTTAACTTAAGGATCAGAAGAAAGTATTCTTCATCACTTCCTCTTTTAGAAGATCACAAGATGTCTTATGCCACAACCGTCAACGGTTTCAGGATCCCTTCCCAAACAGCATATTTCCTTTTTCATAGAGTGGTTCCAAAAAGTGTAATGGAGCCTAATGATAATGCTAAAAACGAACATATCATTCATAGCATTATCCTTCAAGAAAGACAAGCTTTTGGTTGCAATTGTTCTATTTACAAGTGATATTCGTTTAAATAACAAAAGGTGAAGACAAAAGACAGATTCGACGATATGGAGACGTAAACGACCAAAAAGCTAAAAAGTACAAAGAACAATCAAAGTGGTTCAATTAATTGATGAGAAACGTCTAAAAGTTACAAGAGTACGAGCCGCGAAACGCAAAATACAAGATATTAAATAGTACGCAAGGACGTTCAATAATCCGGAACCGGGACATGAACCAACTTTCAATGCGCGATGCAACGGAGTAAAAATTACAAGTCAACTATGCACATAAATATAATATAATATATAAATAATTCTTAAAATTATATATATATTATATATATTTAATAAAACCGTCGGCAACAAGAAAACAAGCGAATGTGAGCTGTCTCAAGGGGCCATGCGATCGTATGGCCAAGAAGCACAAAAGCCATGCGATCGCATGGATCACTGTAGCAGTTCACATTCTATAAATTGCAACGTTTTCTGCCGATTTATGTACTCCTTTATCTATCTCTCACTCTTCTCAATTTATATTTATATTTATATTTTAATTTTAATTTTAATTTAAGATTAATAATAATAAGGTTATAGTGGCTAATGTTTTAAGTTTGTAAGTCGAAATTCTGTCCGTGTAACGCTACGCTATTAATACTCATTGTAAGTTATGTTCAACCTTTTTAAATTAATGTCTTGTAGCTAAGTTATTATTATGCTTATTTAAATCGAAGTAATCGTGATGTTAGGCTAAATATTAAAGACGGGGTAATTGGGCTTTGTACTATAATTGGGGTTTGGACAAAAGAACGACACTTGTGGAAATTGGACTATGAGCTATTAATGGGCTTTATATTAACTAAATGATACCTCGTTAATTTAATATAAAGATTACAATTTGACGTATCTATATATAACCACATTCGCTTAATCGGGTACGGTGGGCGGGATATCTATAAATATGAATTATCGTTCATTTTACCGGACACGAGGATGGATTAATAGTTAATGGACTCATTAAAACAGGGGTGGATTACATTCAAGAGTAATTGGTGTAATTATTAACAAAGTAGTAAAACCTTGGATTACACGCAGTCGATAACCTGGTGTATTCATTAAACAAAGTATTAAGACCTTGTTACAGTTCGAATCCCCAATTAGTTGGAATATTTGACTTCGGGTATAAGGATAATTTGACGAAGACTCTGGCACTTTATATTTATGACTGATGGACTATTATGGACAAAACCTTATGGACATATCGAATAATCCAGGACAAAGGACAATTAACCCATGGTAATAAACAAAAATCAACACGTCGAACATCATGATTACGGAAGTTTAAATAAGCATAATTCCTTTATTTTATATCTTATCGTACTTTATTTACCGTCATTTTAATTATCGCAATTTTATTTATCGTCATTTTATTTATCGCACTTTAAATTATCGCAATTTTATTTATCGTCATTTACTTTACGCTTTAAATTAAGTTATTTATATTTAATATTTTACATTAGGTTTTAATTGTGACTAAAGACATAAAATCGACAAACCGGTTATTAAACGGTAAAAATCCCCTTTTATAATAATAATACTACTTATATGTATATATAGCGTTAAACTTGTTTACGGTAAAAATCCCCTTTTATTTTTACAATTATAGGTTAAAATAATTATAGCGTTAAACTTGTTTACTGTATCTCTGTGGAACGAATCGGACTTACTAAAACTACACTACTGTACGATTAGGTACACTGCCTATAAGTGTTGTAGCAAGGTTTAGGTATATCCACTCTATAAATAAATAAATAACTTGTGTAAAATTGTATCGTATTTAATAAGATTTCGGAACAAAAATATAACTATTTCGTGCCCCTCTGCTCTAACATCAAGTATTTTTGGCGCCGCTGCCGGGGACCCGAAAGCGAAACGCTATAAAAAAATTTATTAAGTTTTAATTTATTGTCATAAAAATACGTTTTAAATATTAAAAATAAAAATTTAAAACATAAAAAAAAAGAGTAAAACGAAAATATATATTTTATAAAGTATAAAAGTATTTTTTTTTAGATCTTAAAAATATAAGTGTATTTTAATTACTTATTTTAAATTTTGTAAAAAAAATCAAAGTAAAATTCATGCGATCTGAACCTCTAGGCCATGCGACCGCATAAACTAGTAGGCAAAAATTCATGCGATCGCATGAAGGCTGTGACAGCTGAAACCTAGTACGTAATTAATGCTAATTAGGGTTTAAATTTAATTATTATTATTAACCTAATTAGGGTTATATTTAATATAGTTAGTTTTAGTTTTATTTATTTTGTATTTTTAAGTTATAATTAGTTTTATTAATATAATAAATTAATACTTTATAAAATAATAATATAAAAATAATTTTTTTTTTAAATTCTATTTTTATAACTTTAAGTTTTATTTCTATATTTCGTATTTTTTAGTTTAATTCGTAATTTATCATTCGTAATTAGTTTTAAGATTAGTATTTTGCCGTAGTTACATTTATATTTCTAGATTTTTAGGTTTTGCCGTAAAATCCCTTAAGTGCTTTTTCTATAGACTAAGATTTAGGTGCTTTAGAATTTTACGACGCCGTTTTAAAATTTTAGTACTTTTTAAGTTATTGCCGTTTTTGGATATATAATTTCTTTTAAGATTTAATACCTTTAGACGTAACTTTTAATTTTTAGTTTTTAGACTTTTAAGTTTCGACGCTGCATTTTATTATTTTTCGACCGTTTATTTTTCGACATTTTTCGACGCACTCTTTTTCTTTCTTATTGCTCGATGCTCTAGTTTTTAGGACACAGAATTTTTTTTATTTTCTTTAAAATTTCGAAGGAAAAATTATTTTAAGCGGTTAAATTAATAGACATCAAAAATTTTCTGGTTCGTAGTAATAGTTGAATTTGTTAGTGGCGAGTTGTGGGCTTCCGATTTAAAGGGTCCTGGCTACCTGCTGCATCTATTGGCTATTCAAAACGTGGGCAAAATCAGAAAAGTCTATTAATTTGATAACTTATATAATTTTTATCTTTTATAACTAATAGAATATTCAGTGAATGCATCGAGCAAAATGTTCACCACCTTTCATACGTTCACCACCTGTAACTCGATCAAGACATTTAGCCAATATTGTCGCCGTTGATTTTTCTTTAGAATCGTCATCTAGCCGACCAAGTACTCAAATTCAAATTTCTGATAATCCATTTTTTGAACCCGACCTCACAATTGAGAATCCGGAGGATATTCAGGGACAATTCAGAGATCCCGAACCACTAATCATTCCTCCTGAACCACAAATCACTCATTCAGAGATTGTCGAGGAAGAAACCATTAAGTCAGAATTCTCTAGTGATTCAGATTCAACAAATTCAATCATGGAAAATCTGGAACCTCTAAGTATGGAAGACCGAATGAGGGCTAAACGCACTGGCCAAGGTCATGCAATTACTCAACCAGACATTAATGCGCCAGATTATAAAATCAAAGGACAAATCCTACACATGGTAACAAATCAATGCCAATTTAGTGGTACGCCGAAGGAAGATCCAAACGAACATCTTCGTACCTTTAATAGGATTTGTACTCTATTTAAAATCCGAGAAGTGGAGGATAAACAGATATATCTCATGTTATTTCCCTGGACTCTAAAGGGAGAAGCCAAAGATTGGTTAGAATCGTTACCTGAACGGGCGATTGATACATGGAACATTTTAGTTGAAAAATTTCTTAAACAATTCTTTCCGGCATCTAAAGCCGTGAGACTTCAAGGAGAAATTGTTACTTTCACGCAAAAGCCAAATGAAACTCTGTATGAGGCGTGGACAAGATTTGGAAAGTTGTTGAGAGGATGTCCGCAACATGGTTTAGACACTTATCAAATAGTACAAATATTCTACCAAGGATGCGACATCACTACACGAAAAGACATCGATATAGCAGCTGGTGGTTCCATTATGAAGAAAACCGCAACTGAAGCTTACAAAATTATTGATAACACTGCTTCCCACTCACATGAGTGGCATCAAGAAAAAGACATCGTTAGATCATCTAAAGCGGCTAGAGCCGATTCTAGCCATGACTTTGATTCCATTTCCGCAAAGATAGATGCAGTCGAAAGACGAATAGAAAAGATGACTAAGAATATTCACTCAATACGAATTAGTTGTGAGCAGTGTGGAGGACCACATTTGACAAAAGATTGTCTTAGTATTGAACAAACAATGGAACAAAGAGAGAATGTTTCATACATGAACCAAAGGCCTGAAAATAATTATCAGAATAATTATCAACCGCCAAGACCAAACTACAATCAGAATTATAACCGAAATGTTCCATACAACAACCAACAAGGTCCTAGCAATCAACAAGTATCTAATAATACTTACAACCAGCAAAGACCTATTTTTCCAAATAAATCACCACAAACCGATGATAAAAAGCCAAATTTAGAAGATATGATGTCGAAGCTAGTTGAATCTCAAACGCAGTTTTTCACATCTCAGAAACAAACCAATGAACAAAATGCTCAAGCATTTAGAAATCAACAAGCTTCTATTCAAAATTTGGAACAAGAAGTGAGCAACCTAGCAAGGTTGATAGGTGAAAGAAAATCGGGAAGTCTACCTAGCGATACAAATGCTAACCCCTGGAATGAAACAGCTAAAGCCATTACCACAAGAAATGGTATTACACTTAAACCACCAGAAATACCTGTAATTTCTGATAACTCTATTCCTACTACACAGGCACCACAGCCTGATCAAGAGAAGGAAACAGAACCGGTAGTTGAAAAGGTTAATGAAGATAACACATTTAAGGCAAAGCCTTATGTTAAATCATATCAACCACCGCTTCCTTACCCAAGTAAAATGAGAAAAGAAAGACTTGAAGCCGAGCAATCCAAATTCTTGGATATGTTTAAACAAATAAATGTCAATCTTTCTTTCATTGATGTGATTTCAGGAATGTCAAGATATGCCAAATTCTTGAAAGATCTAATCACAAATAGAAAGAAAATGGAAGAACTCTCGGCTGTTACTATAAATGCTAATTGTTCTGCAGTGTTGTTCAATAAGTTACCAGAGAAATTATCAGATCCAGGAAGTTTCACAATTCCATGTTTTCTGGGTAGTCTTAGTTCAATAGAAGCATTAGCAGACTTAGGTGCTAGTATAAATTTAATGCCATATTCACTATACACTAAACTAGACTTCGGAGAATTGAAACCAACATGAATAAGCATACAACAAGCCGATCGATCAGTAAAATATCCTAGAGGGATAATGGAGAATATGCTAGTTAAAGTTGGTACTTTAGTATTTTCAGTAGATTTTGTTATTCTGGACATGGAAGAATATTCTCGAGTTCCTCTTATATTAGGAAGACCATTCTTAAATACGGATAAAGTAATAATAGACGTGTTCGGTAAGAAACTGACCCTAAGTATAGAGGACGAGAGTGTTACCTTTTCTGTTGTTACCTTTTCTGTTGATAGATGATAATGCTAAAAACGAACATATATTTCATAGCATTATCCCTCAAGAAAGAAAAGCTTTTAGTTGCAATTGTTCTATTTACAAGTGATATTCGTTTAAATAATAAAAGGTGAAGACAAAAGACAAATTCGATGAATTGAAGACGCAAACGACCAAAAAGCTCAAAAGTACAAAGTACAATTAAAGTGGTTCAAATTATTGATGAGAAACGTCTCAAAATTACAAGAGTACAAGACGCAAAACGCAAAATACAAGATATTAAATTGTACGCAAGAACGTTCGAAAATCCGGAACCGGGACCAGAGTCAACTCTCAACGCTCGACGCAACGAGCTAAAAATTACGAGTCAACTATGAACATAAATATAATATAATATTTAAATAATTCTTAAAATTTTTTATATATTATATATTATATTTAAAACCGTCGGCAAGCTAGGAAACAAGTTCATGTGAGCTGGAAAAAGGGGTCATGCGATCGCATGGCTTGGAAGAGCATTTTCCATGCGATCGCATGGCAGTAGGTGGCTGGCCACATGCCTATAAATTCGCGGTTTTTGTTGATCATATATCATCTTTTTCTCTTCCATCATTCAACGTATATATATATATATATATATATATATATATATATATATTATATTTTAATTTTAATTTTAATTTTAAATTCTAATAATAAGGGTATATTAGCGAATGTTGTAAGGGTATAAGTCGAAATTCTGTCCGTGTAACGCTACGCTATTATTAATCATTGTAAGTTATGTTCAACCTTTTTAAATTAATGTCTCGTAGCTAAGTTATTATTATGCTTATTTAATGCCGAAGTAATCGTGATGTTGGGCTAAATATTAAAATTGGGTAATTGGGCTTTGTACCATAATTGGGGTTTGGATAAAAGAACGACACTTGTAGAAATTAGACTATGGGCTATTAATGGGTTTTATGTTAACTAAACGATACCTCGTTAATTTAATATATAGACTTATAATTTGACGTATTTATATATAACCACATACGCTTGACTGGGCACGGTGGGCGGGATATCTATAAATACCAATAATTGTTCATTTTACCGGACACGGGATTGGATTAATAGTTAATAGACTTGTTGAAACAGTGGTGGATTACATTCAAGGGTAATTGGTGTAATTGTTAACAAAGTAGTAAAACCTTGGACTACACACAGTGGATAACCTGGTGTATTCATTAAACAAAGTATTAAGACCTTGTTACAATTCGAATCCCCAATTAGTTGGAATATTTGACTTCGGGAATAAGAATAATTTGACGAAGACTCTCGCACTTTATGATTATGACTGATGGACTATTATGGACAAATCCGTATGGACATATCGAATAATCCAGGACAAAGGACAATTAACCCATGGTAATAAACTAAAATCAACACGTCAAACATCATGATTACGGAAGTTTAAATAAGCATAATTTATTTATTTCATATTTAATTGCACTTTTAATTATCGCACTTTTATTTATTGTTATTTTATTTAATTGCACTTTTAATTATCGTTATCTTTAATTATCGCACTTTTATTTATCGCAATTTCATTATCGTTATTTACTTTACGCTCTAAATTAAGTCTTTTATATATTTAATATTTTACATTAGGTTTTAACTGCGACTAAAGTTTTAAAATCGACAAACCGGTCATTAAACGGTAAAAACCCCCTTTTATAATAATAATACTACTTATATATATTTTTGTATTTTTACAATTATAAGTTACTAATATAGCGTTAAGCTTGTTTAAAAAATCCCTGTGGAACGAACCGGACTTACTAAAAACTACACTACTGTATGATTAGGTACACTGCCTATAAGTGTTGTAGCAAGGTTTAGGTATATCCACTCTATAAATAAATAAATAACTTGTGTAAAATTGTATCGTATTTAATAGTATTTCCTTGTAAAAATAATACTATTTCATATACCCCTCGCATAACATCAAGTATTTTTGGCGCCGCTGCCGGGGACTTCTTGCTTAAACGCCGGAAGCGCAACGCTATATAAAAAAAAGATTTTATTAGAGTTTTATTAAGTTTTTATTAAAAATATACGTTTTTAAAAAAATACAAAAAAAATAAATACAAAAATATAAAAAGAAAAACAAAATATATATATATATATATTTAAGAGTTGTTCAAAAACATATAAAATTATAAATTATTTCTATTTCTATTTTTAGTTTGAAAAATATAAGTTTTTATTTATTTTATATAAATAATTTATATAATTATAAAACAGAATTAGAAAACAGAAAAAAATATATACTCCCTCCGTCCCTAAATTATTGTCCAGTATTCTATTTTGGGATGTCCCAAATTAATTGTCTACTTCCATAAATAGAAAGGAAAGAAGATATTTCATTGGTAGATCTGGAGAAAGGAGATATTTCATTGGTGGAGAAATAAAGTTAGTGGAATTTTCTAAAACTGTGTGTTTTTTGTCTGGTGACAATAAATATGGGACGGGGGGAGTATAAGTTTTGGCATGGTACTGTAGAAGCCCATATATTGGCCCGAAACCCTAGCCCATGCGATCGCATGAGCCCGAAGGCAAAAGTCCATGCGACCGCATGAACGTACCTGACACGTCACATTTTGACTTCCCACAGCAATAATTACGTAATAATAATTATTATTATAATTAAAACCCTAATTAGGGTTATATTTAATATTAATTTAGTTTAGTTTATTTATAATTTGTATTTTAAGTTTAATTAGTTTTAATAAATTATAGAATTAATAGTTTTATAAAATAAATAGTATAAAATAATATTTTTATAAAATTGTACTTTTTACAACTTTAAGTTTATTTTTATATTTTGTATCTTTTTATTCGTTTTAGGGTAATATTTGTATTTTTCGCTCGTATTTAGTTTTAAGTCATAGTTTTTGCCATAGTTATTTTTATTTCTAGATTTTTAGGCTTTGCGTAAAATCCCTTAAGTACTTTTTCTTTAGACTAAGATTTAAGTGCTTTAGAATTTTGCGACGCCGTTTTAAGTTTTTAGTTCCTTTTTAAGTTTCGACGCGCTACTTTCTTATTTTTATTTTTCGACGCGCTCTTTTTCTTTCTTATTTTTCGCCGCTCTAGTTTTTAGGACTTAGAATTTTAATTTTCTATTTTTTCTCTAAAATTTCAACGAAAAATTATTTTAAGTGGTTAAATTGATAGACATCCAAATTTTCTGCTTCGTAGTAATAGTTGGATTTGTTAGTGGCTGAGTTGTGAGCTTCCGATTTAAAGGGTTCTGGCTCCCTGCTGCATCTATTGGCTATTCGAAACGTGGGCAAAAGCAGAAAAGTCTATTAATTTGATAGCTTATATAATTTTTATCTTTTATAACTAATAGGATATTCAGTGAATGCACCGAGCAAAATGTTCACCACCTTTTGTACGTTCACCACCTGTAACTCGATCAAGACATCTAGCAAATATTGTCGCCGTTGATTTTTCTTTACATCCAGTCGACCAAGTACTTCAATTCAATTTTCCGATAATCCATTTTTTGAACCCGACCTCACAATTGAGAATCCGGAGGATATTCAAGGACAATTCAGAGATCCTGAACCACTAATCTTTCCTCCGGAACCACCAATCATTCAAACAGAGATTGTAGAGGAACCAACCATTAAATCAGAATCCTCTAGTGATTCAGATTCAACAAATTCAATTATGGAGAATCTGGAACCTCTAAATATGGAAGATCGAATGAGAGCTAAACGCACTGGCCAAGGTCACGCAATTACTCAACCAGACATTAATGCGCCAGATTATGAAATCAAAGGACAAATCCTACACATGGTGACTAATCAATGCCAATTCAGTGGTGCGCCGAAGGAAGATCCAAATGAACATCTTCGTACCTTTAATAGGATCTGTACTTTATTTAAAATCCGAGAAGTGGAGGATGAACAGATATATCTCATGTTATTTCCCTGGACTTTAAAGGGAGAAGCCAAAGATTGGTTAAAATCGTTACCTGAAGGATCGATTGGTACATGGGACGTTTTAGTTGAAAAATTTCTTAAACAATTCTTTCTGGCATCTAAAGCCGTAAGACTTCAAGGAGAAATTGTTACGTTCACACAAAAGCCAAATGAAACTTTATATGAAGCATGGACCAGATTTGGAAAGTTATTGAGAGGATGTCCGCAACATGGTTTAGACACCTGTCAAATAGTACAAATATTCTACCAAGGATGCGACATCACTACAAGAAAAGACATCGATATAGCAGCTGGTGGTTCCATTATGAAGAAAACCGCAACTGATGCTTACAAAATTATTGATAACACTGCTTCCCACTCACATGAGTGGCACCAAGAAAAAGATATCGTTAGATCATCTAAAACAGCTAGAGCCGATTCTAGCCATGACTTAGATTCCATTTCTGCAAAGATAGATGCTGTCGAGAGACGAATGGAAAAGATGACTAAGGATATACACTCAATACGAATTAGTTGTGAGAAGTGTGGAGGACCACATTTAACAAAAGATTGTCTCAGTATTGAACTAACAATGGAACAAAGAGAGAATGTTTCATACATAAACCAAAGACCTGGAAATAATTATCAGAACAATTATCAACCGCCAAGACCAATCTACAATCAAAATCAAAACTATAACCGAAATGTTCCATACAACAACCAACAAGGTCCTAGCAATCAACAAGTATCCAATAATACTTACAATCAGCAAAGACCTATTTTTCAAAATAAACCACCACAAACCGATAATAAAAAACCAAATTTAGAAGATATGATGTCAAAGCTAGTTGAATCTCAAACTCAGTTTTTCACATCTCAGAAACAAACCAATGAACAAAATGCTCAAGCATTTAGAAATCAACAAACTTCTATTCAAAATTTGGAACAAGAAGTGAGCAACCTAGCAAGGTTGATAGGTGAAAGAAAACCGAGAAGTCTACCTAGTGATACAAATGCTAACCCCCGAAATGAAACAGCTAAAGCCATTACCACAAGGAGTGGTATTACACTTAAACCACCTAAAATACCTGTAATTTCTGATGAAGCTATTCCTACTCCACAAGAACCACAACCTGAGCAAGATAAGGAAACAGAACCGATAGTTAAAAAGGTTAATGAAGATAACACAGTTAAGGCTAAACCTTATGTTAAACCATACCAACCACCGCTTCCTTACCCAAGTAAAATGAGAAAAGAAAGACTTGAAGCCGAGCAATCCAAATTCTTGGATATGTTTAAACAGATAAATGTTAATCTTCCTTTCATTGATGTGATTTCAGGAATGCCTAGATATGCTAAATTCTTGAAAGATCTAATCACAAATAGAAAGAAAATGGAAGAATTCTCGGCTGTTACTATGAATGCTAATTGTTCTACAGTGCTTTTGAATAAGATACCAGAAAAATTATCAGATCCAGGAAGTTTCACAATTCCATGTTTTCTGGGTAGTCTTAGTTCAATAGAAGCATTGGCAGACTTAGGTGTTAGTATAAATTTAATGCCGTATTCACTATACGCTAAACTAGACCTTGGAGAATTGAAACCAACACGAATAAGCATACAACTAGCCGATCGATCAGTAAAGTATCCTAGAGGGATAATGGAAAACATGCTAGTTAAAGTTGGTACTTTAGTATTTCCAGTAGATTTTGTTATTCTGGACATGGAAGAAGATTCTCGAGTTCCTCTCATATTAGAAAGACCATTCTTAAACACGGCTAAAGCAATAATAGACGTGTCTGGTAAGAAATTGACCCTAAGTATAGAGGACGAGAGTGTTACCTTTTCAGTTGATAGAGCCATGCAACAATTGCAATCTGCAGATGATACATGCTATTATATTCAAACTATAGATTCACATGCAGAATTGTTAGAAGAATTTCCAGAACTACAAGGAACAAGAGAATGTTCTTTAGGAGAAGGAACTGAACCAATTGATGAAACTGAAATGTTAGCTACACTTATGGCTAATGGATATGAACCAACAACAGAAGAAATTCAAATGCTAAAAGAAGAAGACAGATATCGATATAAATCATCGATAGAAGAACCACCGACATTAGAGTTAAAAAAACTTCCAAACCATTTGGAATATGCTTATTTACATGGTGAATCTGAATTACCTGTAACAATGTCGTCTTCTCTTACTGAAAATGAAAAAACTAAACTCATTTCTATGTTAAAAGCTCATAAACCAGCTATTGCATGGAAGATTCATGATATTAAAGGAATAAGTCCTTCGTATTGCACACATAAAATCCTTATGGAAGAAGATCATAAAACCTATGTGCAACACCAACGAAGACTAAATCCTAATATGCAAGATGTTGTTAAGAAAGAAATAATTAAACTGCTTGATGCAGGTTTAATTTATCCAATCTCTGATAGTCCATGGGTAAGCCCAGTTCAATGCGTACCTAAGAAAGGTGGCATGACTGTCATCACAAATGAGAAAAATGAGCTTATTCCTGCTAGGACTGTAACAGGATGGCGTGTTTGTATTGATTATAGAAAATTAAATGACGCCACCAGAAAAGATCGCTTTTCCTTACCTTTCATTGATCAAATGTTGGAAAGATTAGCTGAAAATAGTTACTATTGTTTTCTTGATGGTTTTTCCGGATATTTTCAAATTCCAATAGCACCCGAGGACCAAGAGAAAACCACATTCACGTGCCCTTATGGTACTTTTGCTTACAAACGCATGCCATTTGGACTTTGCAATGCCCCTGCAACCTTTCAAAGGTGCATGATGGCAATTTTTCACGACATGATAGAAGAATGCATGGAAGTTTTCATGGATGACTTTTCAGTCTTCGGTGATACATTTGAAACATGTCTAGTTAATCTTGAACGAATGCTTATTAGATGCGAACAATCAAATCTAGTACTTAATTGGGAAAAATGCCATTTCATGGTTAAAGAAGGCATCGTTCTTGGTCATAAAATTTCAAAGGAAGGAATTGAAGTGGATAGAGCTAAAGTAGATGTAATTGCTAAACTTCCACATCCCACCAATGTTAGAGGAGTTAGGAGTTTTCTAGAGCATGCCGGTTTTTACCGACGTTTTATAAAAGATTTTTCTAAAATTGCCACTCCTATGAATAAACTCCTAGAAAAGGATGCTCCATTCATCTTTTCAGATGAATGCATCAAATCTTTTAATATTCTTAAAGAGAAACTCACTAATGCGCCGATCATGATAACTCCAAATTGGAATCTACCGTTTGAACTAATGTGCGATGCAAGTGATTTTGCAATGGGAGCCGTTTTAGGACAAAGGATTGAAAAACGATTTCAACCTATTTATTATGCTAGTAAGACGTTACAAGGAGCATAAACAAATTACACAAATACTGAAAAAGAACTCCTTGCTATTGTCTTTGCTTTTGACAAATTTCGTTCATATCTCGTTCTAGCTCAAACGGTGGTCTATACCGATCATTCTGCTCTTAGATACCTATTTTCGAAACAAGATGCCAAACCACGATTAATCCGTTGGATCTTACTCTTACAAGAGTTCAATTTTGAAATCCGAGATAAAAAGGGAGCAAAAAATCTCACCGCTGATCATCTTTCTCGTCTTGAAAATCCTGAATTAGAAGTTCTGAATGAATCGACCATACAAGACAACTTTCCTGATGAATATCTATTGAAGATAGATTATAATGAAATTTCATGGTTTGCAGACTATGCAAACTATTTAGTATGAGGATTCCTTGAAAAAGGATTGTCGTACCAAAAACGAAAGAAATTCTTTAGTGATATAAAACACTATTTCTGGGAAGATCCACATTTGTTTAAAAGTTGTCCCGATGGAATAATACGCCGATGTGTATTCGGAGATGAAACTAGTCAAATCTTAAACCATTGTCACACAGGACCAACAGGAGGGCATTATGGGCCTCAACTCACAGCAAGAAAAGTTTACGACGCTGGATTCTATTGGCCTACAATTTTCAAAGACGCACACATTCTTTGCAAATCCTGTGATGCTTGTCAAAGGGCCGGAAAAATAAGTCAACGTGATGAAATGCCACAAAATGTCATTCAAGTATGTGAAGTATTTGACGTTTGGGGTATTGACTTTATGGGTCCATTTTCAAAATCTCATAATAATATCTACATTCTCGTTGCCATTGATTATGTATCTAAATGGGCGAAAGCACAAGCTCTCCCAACTAACGATGCACGAGTTGTAGTCAACTTCTTAAAATGTCTTTTTGCTAGGTTTGGAACACCGAAAGCTTTAATAAGTGATCGGGGTACTCATTTCTGTAACAATCAACTTGAGAAAGTTCTCAAAAGATATGGAGTAACTCATAAAATCTCCACTGCATATCATCCATAAACAAGTGGACAAGTTGAAAATACCAACCGAGCATTAAAACGTATTCTAGAGAAAACCGTAGGATCAAATCCGAAGGAATGGTCCATTAAATTGGAGGATGCACTCTGGGCTTTTAGAACAGCCTACAAAACTCCAATTGGAACCACACCTTTTAAACTCATTTACGGAAAAGCATGTTATCTTCCAGTAGAAATTGAACACAAAGCATTTTGGGCTTTGAAGACATGTAATCTTGATTTACATGAAGCCGGACGTCTACGATTAAGTCAATTAAACGAATTAGAAGAATTAAGACTTGAAGCATATGAAAATTCGTTAATCTATAAAGAAAGAAAGAATAAATGGCATGATAAAAGAATCAAAAGTTCAAAAGAATTTAAAGAAGGAGACAGAGTTCTTCTTTTCAATTCACGATTCAAGCTATTTCCTGAAAAATTGGAATCAAGATGGTCTGGACCATTCGTAGTCAAAAGAGTTTTCCTATACGAAACAATAGAGTTAATAAATTCAAATGGGATTGAATTTAAAGTTAATGGTCACAGAGTTAAACATCACATACATGGTCCGATGGAAGTTGACAATGAAGTCAATCATAATTTCACCACCCAAGAAAACCTTCCAAATGAAAACATAAATATGTTATCAACAACATATGAAAAATCAAAATTGGAAAATAGGGAGGATTCAAATTGAAGTGATGAAGATGAATTCTTATACAAACCTCCCATTCTAAGAAACGAAGAAAAATGTGAACAAGAAGTTCAAATAGAAGTGAAAGAACCAAGAAAAAAACACCCGAAAAAGGTTTACAAACCAACTCGACTTACTAAAGAAGGAGACCCGGGTGAATTTATCATTTCTTGCTTGCTTAATGATGGTGCTGTATATAATGGACTCGCAGATTTAGGAGCAAGTGCAAATATTATGCCTCTTTCCTTATACAAAAGATTAGGTATGGGTAAATTAAAACTAACCAAAATAGGTGTTCAATCATTTGACCTAACCATTAAACACCCGGTTGGAATAGCAAATAATTTACTTGTTAACGTGGGAAGTTTGACATTTGTTGCAAACTTCATAGTTATTAATATGGAGGAAAACCTTGATATTCCTCTAATTTTAGGTCACCCATTTTTAGCAACCACCGAGGCGTTCATTGAAGTAAGAGAAGGTAGAATGACACTTAGGGATGGTGATAAATCGATCACCTTTGTGAACCGAAAGTTTAGATCTCCACCAACCAAAACTGTTAAACCAATAAAAACGTATAAGTGTGGGGAAGATGAAGAAACACTTAATGATGAACCAATCACAAAGAACCCCGTTGATGATACGAAATTAGATGAACCCATTTTTAACAGTTCAACGAAGAAACTTTATAAACGGATTCACGATGCTAGGATTAATGGAAACTTTAAGTTATGTAACAGATTAGTATCCAATTTATCGCCAAAAGAAAAGGCAATGTTAGTTGAATTTGTGAAAGTTACGGAGGAAATCAACAATTGGCTTGAAGCAAAAGTCAAAAATATACATGTTGTTGATAGTCCAATTGAAAACGAAGTTAATCACAATTTCAACACCACATCTAACTAAGTGTGGGGAGGTTCGAATCTTTTTAGGGTAATATGTATTTTTGTTAGAATTAGATATTCTGTTTTCGTGTAGTTCTCGAGAATGGAATCCGAATGGTCTTTCCCTAGCAGACCCTAAAGAACTAGTCTTCTCCCCCCATTCTGAATTTTTATTTTTATTTTAGGTTTTACGAGATGAAGAATTCCTTTGATCTGAACCATGGTCTAATGCTACACGCTTTGATCACTAAACGTAATAATGACACACTCCCGAGTGACCTGGTATCAATAATAAGAGGCAAATTAGACAGAGTAAGAAAAGAACTCAGAAACGATCATAATAAGTTACATTTTGGTAAAAGAACTCAGAAACGATCATAATAAGTTACATTTTGGTAAAGGAAAATCAAAATCCGCAGCGAAAAGAAGAGCACGCCACCTTGAAAGATGTCACAAATGCGGAAAATGGTCACACGAAGGAAAATGCTCGACGAATCATGTAGCGACCCTGACAAATCGTCAAGTGACGGCGTCGTCTACGTAGGTCCCATTGCATGGTCATAAGTCTTTAAGACAAAGTTTGACCAAAATATGTCGCCTTCATTTCAACATAAAGATTGTTTCCAAAGTTTGCAAGAATTGTTCAACCAGAAGTTAAGTTACAAGGTTATAAGTACATTTGAAATCTAGGCGACACGGTTTAAAATAAAGTCAAAAGACGCTCCAAGTAATGCATGTATACTCGACATCCAATGCAAGTATCAAATAGTGAGCGGAAGCATGTATCACATATCGTGCAAGACCTGAGAAAAACATAGAAATCTGTCAACGAAAACGTTGGTGAAATCACAGGTTTAAGTAAGTATTAAACGTTGTTTTTGAACCACAAGATTTCGTATTTCCATAACGTAGATTATCCAAATCATTTGCATTCCAAAAGTGTTGTTATACGAGAGCACTCAATTATCAAAACTTAACCAACGTTACCCCATCACACAGTGCTAGAACCCGCACTAAAACACAAAAATATATTTCATCCGCATAACGGTAGCGAACCGTCCGAATGAGGGTTTGTTAAACCCGTATGGCCACACAATATAAGTTCTCGCTTACACCCTGCAAGTGTAACTAATGATAATCGAATTGAGGCATTTTTGTTCTAACTCGCACGTGGAATGTTTGTTTTCACACTTGTTTTCAAAACATAAAAGTAAGTAGTACAAGATGTAACAAAGTATATGTTTTCTCAGCCCACGATTTAAAAGTATGAAAGTTGTTGAAAAAGTGGGACTATGATCTCACCTTGAGCGCGAGAGTTAATAAAGTACTTCAACAAGTAGACGCGTGCAAAGACAAAGCTAGTCTTGACCTAAACATATAGGTTTGTATCAATAACGGTAAACACGATAGGTCAAAGATGTTCAATTAGTCCTATGGCTCGTTAAGACTCGATCCTAATAGCATGTGAATCAGATTGTCATGTTTCATGCAAGGTACAAGTATAAAAACATGTTAGAACGATTGCACAATTATTTGGTTAAGTTTGATTAAAAGTCAACTTGGTCGGGTCAAAGTCAACAGAAAAGTCAACGGGGTCGGGTTGGATATCCGACAATTTTTCTAAGTTATATAATTATATATGAGCATGTTGGCCAAGTTTCATGTTAATCGGAGGTCCGTAGCATAGCAAACATTTTCATGTCAAATGACCAAAGCAAACAGCCAGTTTTAGGCAAACGGGACGGCGTCCCATATAGCTGGACGGCGTCCAGGTTTTAAGGTTGGGACGGCGTCCTGAGAAGCTAGACGGCGTCCTGATTCAAAAGGTGGGACGGCGTCCCCAGTATCTGGACGGCGTCCTGATCAGTTTCCAGGCCCTGTTTGCTGTATTTCCTAAGTGCACGAACCAAAACACAAACCAACACATTTCATGACCCGCAAACACTTAGAACATGTATCATATATCATCGGAAAGGTATTTTGACGAGGAATACAACTAACTACCTTTCACAAGCAAAAACATCAATTACAATAATCGAAAACTCGTCAATTGATCAAGAAAGGTTTATTTTCAAAGTTTCAAGTTCGTAAAACGTATTTTATGATTCGGGAATCCAATTTACACATACGATATGCCGTTTCGAAGGTAATTAAGCATACATTGCATCTAAACACTTACTAACAATATTAACAAGCATTCAACGCATCAAAAGTTCATTTCAAAGTCTAACAAACCCTAACCAAAATTCACAAAAATCAATAATCGGGTTTTTGAAGTTTTCTTAATCAACCTACGCATCAAAACGAAGCTAGTGATACTAGTAACACAATTAAAACATGAACTTGAACAATCAAACAACATTTAATCTTCCAAAATGCAAGATTAAGCAAACCCATTTCAAATGTTCAAACTAGTTACTCAAAACAACAAATCGAGCAAGTAAATCATATATTCATGCTAGACACGAGCCATAGACACTAACTAACACCATTTCAAATCAAAAACACGAATTTAGAGAAATCTAGAGTTTTAGAAATGTTACCCAAACGAGATGAAGTTGGTATCAAATTGTAGAGGATGAAGAGAGGATTCCAAATATGTAATTTGTTTTGTTGTAAGCCTCCTAGATCGAATTTAGATGATGAATGATTGAATTGGGTGTTTGTGTGTGTGTTCTTGCTAGAGAGAAAGAGAGAGAGATGGAGGTGATTGAATGGTGGTGATTGGGGTGGACTAGTTGACCTAGTCAACTAGTTTGCCCCGTGTCAATTTTAGTCCCTCGAGTTTAGAAGCGGGTGCGGGATTTAACCGATCGAATATTTTAAATTTCACGGGAGTACGGGAGATATTAAAATCCGATAACGAGAATATTTAAAATGTTACTTAACAAAGGATACGAATCTAGATACGAAGGGTATTATTTAAAAAGAAAAAGACGGGCGTTAAAATAATTTAACGGAAAAATGCGGGATGTTACATTATCCACACCTCAAAAGAAATTTCGTCCCGAAATTTAGTTGGAAGTAGTAGTCGATATCTCTTACTCGAGACTTTACGTTGTTCATGATATGAATAAGTGTAGGTACGTCCTTAAGTGTTCTCATGAATTTGGATAGTCAGGGTTTTACGTTGTATTAAGGTTTGGTTTTACGGTCCCCGGTTTCAACTGGTTTTCCTATGAAGAGAAGTTTGTCATCGATAGTTGGTGTATCTAGCAGGATTGCACGTTCCTGTTCCGCAGGACACGTTTCTAAGTTTGTTACACGAAATGTAGGGTAAACGGAAACTTAATTTAGTCGGAAGTTCTAAACGGTAGGAAGCGGTTCCAATACGCCCCAAGGTTTCAAAAGGGTTAACATGTTGCGGGTTTAACTTTCCCTGATTCCCGAAACGGATTACACCCTTCCAAGGTGCAGGTTCTCAATATTACGTGGTTACACACTGGGATTTGTGAGGTTTTCATCTAAGTTTGGTATAACTCTTCTGGCGACTACGGGTCATCTCGAGCCCTTCTCGGACTTGAACGATCTCAATTGTTGTTTCTTGATGGGGTTCGGATTCGGTGATTTGCTTGCCACATGCCTTGGTTAAATGAACAGGGGTATGACATTAGCGGTCATATAGGGTTTCGAAAAGTGCTGCGTTAATATACGAGTGATAGCTGTCGTTGTAAGAGGTACTACTGAAGGTGACAATACCAGTCTGTAACATGTCTTTCCAAGATTGAATCGTACGTTTGCTCGGTTCGTCGGTTGTGGGAGATACGCGGTACATGTGTCTAAGCGGGTTCCCAAGGTTTCTTGTAACACTAGAAGTGAAACGAGTATTTCGATACAGAATAAATGACGAAGATACACCGTGTTGGTGTAGAATCTCTTAAGATATGTTTGAACAAGTCAGTTAGGGTTCGAAAAATGTTCGTTAGGACTATTCACCCTCGTGGCGAATACTAATGTAATATGAGGAACTTCTCTATCCATGGAGGAATGTTACCAGGAGTTTCTTTAAACGGAAATGCGAGCGATAAAGATAGGAGTGAAATGAGGACTTAGAATAGGATGAGCTTGCATCTCGAGGTTGCCATAACGTGCCTCTAGTTGTCGAAAATTGAAGTCTGGAAGAGAAACAAGATAGTACACGTAATTGTATAGTTCGGGGTTGAATAGTAGTTGGCCGATTATCAGAAACACAAGGACGTTATGTCAAATAAGAGTGATGTATCGTTGGATTGTGTGTTATCTTAAATTCCAGTAATATCAGACGGTAACGGTGAAATAACATAGGTATGTAGTGTGGTACGTGATGACGAGAAAATTGATCGGATCCACAATTTAGTATTCGAATTCTTCGTGCAAAATAACGAATTTCAGTTTCGTTGATTTCGAGTCGAGAGAGTATGCCTTTCGGCGTTCATGTAGAAATATTTCCATGTTTGAGTTCCATCTGTTGCTATACGATTTTAACTAGAAATGTTGGTGTGAAGAATCACGCTCAAGGTTCGAACACGGAGAGGTTTAAAGTTTTCCCTTAGTGAGTTAACGAGTTTAAAAGTCGGGTAACACAAGAAAAGTCAGAAATGAATCTTCGGTGATAACAGGCGAGATCTAAGATTTTACGAATACAAGTCTGAGTTGAGAGAGTTTCATGATTACGTGTGGCTTGATTTCGAGACTGATTGTAATGCCTTGACCATTAACATCATGGTCTAGAAAATTTGACTTCGTTTAACAGAAATTCTCACTCGGAGAATTTGGTATAGAGTTGCTCTTTTCTCAAAGTTCGAGCGTAAGATGATGATGTTGTTCGTTTGCCTTCTTTACTTGAATAAGTTAAGATGTCATCTATAAATATGATAACAGATTTGTCTAGATAAGTTGCATACGTGGTTTAGGAGGTTCATGAATACGGACGGAGTCCTAAATAAATCAAACGGTACTAAGAGGGATTTACAACTAACGTTGAAGCTTGGAAAATGGCTTAGGAGACATCGTCTCCCTTAACCCCCAATTGATGATAACCAGAACGGAGGTCGATTTGGAATACACGGGATCCACGCAATTAATCATGAGGTAATGGATACGAGGAAGAGAGTATTGGTTTCCAACCGAAAGTTACTTAGTTCACAATAATCTATACATAAATGTAGGGCAACAATTTCTCCTTAATGAATAGGTTTTGAGTTCCTTAGTTCTATAGGTGTCGAGTCCCATTTCTTAACGCATATCCTCCGATAAAATTTATAGGCACACAATATTTTCCGTCAGTCACTTAAATCGTCTAAGTAGTATCTGGGGGAAAGAGGTGGAATATAAAGAGCACGAGTCAAATCCTTGGTTATAAAACGTCTAACGGTACTCGAATCGAATAAGTATGAAATATACGGTTTGTTGTGAAGAAACGTACCCGTGACTAGTCCATCATTGTCTCGGGCATCCTAGGTGTCGACGTTGTAAGTTCAACGGCGCGCGTTGGTTTTTGCTTTATTCTTTGGGCATTCATTCCTAAAATGACCCGATTGGCCACATTTGTAGCAAATACTCGGCTTTGGTGCGTCGGGCCCCTTTTGAGTGACGGGGGCGGTACTCCCACAATACTTGGCAATATGACCACTACCTTGGCACCGATGGCAAATTAGCTTGCCACATTCACCAAAATGATGCTTGTGGCATTTGTTGCAAAAAGGTCGTGTCCCGGCATAACTTTTCTTGCCGACGGGGGTGAGAGGTTCCTTGGCAAAGTTGTTGTTGTAGTTGCTCGATTGGGGGGCTTCCCATTTTCTTTTGTTGTCACCCGACTCATCCTAGGCTTTAGGTGCCGGCACTTCAATCTCTTCTACCGTTTCGATCAATTGACGGGCCATATTCAGGGCTTCTTGGTGATTACTGGGTTTGGATGACATTACTCCTTGTTTGATGCTCTTGGGAAGACCATCCATGTAAAGTTCAACTCTTAGAGGTTCGGGGGTCACGAGGTTTGGGCACATTAAGGATAGCTCAGAAAATCGTTGATTATATGCCTTTAGGTCATTCCCGACCGCTTTTAAAGTTCTTAGTTCGTGTTCGAGCTTACGGGTCTCTTCGCGCGGGAAGTATTCGGTGATCATCTTTTTCTTTAAGTCGGCCCATGAGAGAGTGTGAGCTTCATCGATACCCACCGACAGCACATACGTATTCCACCATGTGAGGGCGATACCGGCGAAAGTGTGGGTGGAATATTTGACTTTGTCTTGGTCCCGACAACCGCTTATGCTAAAAACGGCTTCTGTTTGCTCAAACCATCGGGTGAGCACAACCGGTCCTCCGGTCCCATCGAAGGTGTGAGGTTTGCACCCCATGAAAGTTTTGTAGGAGCAACCCTCGTTTGAATTACCGACTCCATGGTTGTTGTGGTTGTGGTTGTTATTGATGTCGGAGGAGATACTAGCCATAGCCGCACCTATGGCGGTGGCTATCATGCGTTGAAAAGCTTGTTCGGAAGTTTCATTACGTGGCCCGCGACGGGGAGGCATTGTTCCTTCAAGACACAAGAATATCGTTGATTAGTATTCTCAATAATACTAATCATGATAGGGAATGATGATGTTAGAGAAAATTTTCCTTGACTCGCCTTAAATTCTTTATGTCATAATGTCGGAATGTCCATATGAATCACCGTAATATAATCCCGGAAATTATATTACCCTGATTCTCATGTGCATTTAACATTACCTCATAAAGTCAAGGTGGCGCGTCAACAAAATTTATCAACGTAAGATCAAGATCGAATACGAGTTAGATATGATAGAAGAGTTCGAGTATAGATGCACAAATAGTCAAGTAATTCCTACTCCAGTCTATATGCCGGTTGTAGTCTAGATTCACCTATGTACCCTATGACTCGGGGTGGACACAAATGAACTCTAAATCCCTACAACCAAGGCTCTGATACCATCTGTAGCGACCCCGACAAATCGTCAAGTGACGGCGTCGTCTACGTAGGTCCCATTGCATGGTCATAAGTCTTTAAGACAAAGTTTGACCAAAATATGTCGCCTTCATTTCAACATAAAGATTGTTTCCAAAGTTTGCAAGAATTGTTCAACCAAAAGTTAAGTTACAAGGTTATAAGTACATTTGAAATCTAGGCGACACGGTTTAAAATAAAGTCAAAAGACGCTCCAAGTAATGCATGTATACTCGACATCCAATGCAAGTATCAAATAGTGAGCGGAAGCATGTATCACATATCGTGCAAGACCTGAGAAAAACATAGAAATCTGTCAACGAAAACGTTGGTGAAATCATAGGTTTAAGTAAGTATTAAACGTTGTTTTTGAACCACAAGATTTCGTATTTCCATAACGTAGATTATCCAAATCATTTGCATTCCAAAAGTGTTGTTATACGCGAGCACTCAATTATCAAAACTTAACCAACGTTACCCCATCACACAGTGCTAGAACCCGCACTAAAACACAAAAATATATTTCATCCGCATAACGGTAGCGAACCGTCCGAATGAGGGTTTGTTAAACCCGTATGGCCACACAATATAAGTTCTCGCTTACACCCTGCAAGTGTAACTAATGATAATCGAATTGAGGCATTTTTGTTCTAACTCGCACGTGGAATGTTTGTTTTCACACTTGTTTTCAAAACATAAAAGTAAGTAGTACAAGATGTAACAAAGTATATGTTTTCTCAGCCCACGATTTAAAAGTATGAAAGTTGTTGAAAAAGTGGGACTATGATCTCACCTTGAGCGCGAGAGTTAATAAAGTACTTCAACAAGTAGACGCGTGCAAAGACAAAGCTAGTCTTGACCTAAACATATAGGTTTGTATCAATAACGGTAAACACGATAGGTCAAAGATGTTCAATTAGTCCTATGGCTCGTTAAGACTCGATCCTAATAGCATGTGAATCAGATTGTCATGTTTCATGCAAGGTACAAGTATAAAAACATGTTAGAACGATTGCACAATTATTTGGTTAAGTTTGATTAAAAGTCAACTTGGTCGGGTCAAAGTCAACAGAAAAGTCAACGGGGTCGGGTTGGATATCCGACAATTTTTCTAAGTTATATAATCATATATGAGCATGTTGGCCAAGTTTCATGTTAATCGGAGGTCCGTAGCATAGCAAACATTTTCATGTCAAATGACCAAAGCAAACAGCCAGTTTTAGGCAAACGGGACGGCGTCCCATATAGCTGGACGGCGTCCAGGTTTTAAGGTTGGGACGGCGTCCTGAGAAGCTAGACGGCGTCCTGATTCAAAAGGTGGGACGGCGTCCTCAGTATCTGGACGGCGTCCTGATCAGTTTCCAGGCCCTGTTTGCTGTATTTCCTAAGTGCACGAACCAAAACACAAACCAACACATTTCATGACCCGCAAACACTTAGAACATGTATCATATATCATCGGAAAGGTATTTTGACGAGGAATACAACTAACTACCTTTCACAAGCAAAAACATCAATTACAATAATCGAAAACTCGTCAATTGATCAAGAAAGGTTTATTTTCAAAGTTTCAAGTTCGTAAAACGTATTTTATGATTCGGGAATCCAATTTACACATACGATATGCCGTTTCGAAGGTAATTAAGCATACATTGCATCTAAACACTTACTAACAATATTAACAAGCATTCAACGCATCAAAAGTTCATTTCAAAGTCTAACAAACCCTAACCAAAATTCACAAAAATCAATAATCGGGTTTTTGAAGTTTTCTTAATCAACCTACGCATCAAAACGAAGCTAGTGATACTAGTAACACAATTAAAACATGAACTTGAACAATCAAACAACATTTAATCTTCCAAAATGCAAGATTAAGCAAACCCATTTCAAATGTTCAAACTAGTTACTCAAAACAACAAATCGAGCAAGTAAATCATATATTCATGCTAGACACGAGCCATAGACACTAACTAACACCATTTCAAATCAAAAACACGAATTTAGAGAAATCTAGAGTTTTAGAAATGTTACCCAAACGAGATGAAGTTGGTATCAAATTGTAGAGGATGAAGAGAGGATTCCAAATATGTAATTTGTTTTGTTGTAAGCCTCCTAGATCGAATTTAGATGATGAATGATTGAATTGGGTGTTTGTGTGTGTGTTCTTGCTAGAGAGAAAGAGAGAGAGATGGAGGTGATTGAATGGTGGTGATTGGGGTGGACTAGTTGACCTAGTCAACTAGTTTGCCACGTGTCAATTTTAGTCCCTCGAGTTTAGAAGCGGGTGCGGGATTTAACCGATCGAATATTTTAAATTTCACGGGAGTACGGGAGATATTAAAATCCGATAACGAGAATATTTAAAATGTTACTTAACAAAGGATACGAATCTAGATACGAAGGGTATTATTTAAAAAGAAAAAGACGGGCGTTAAAATAATTTAACGGAAAAATGCGGGATGTTACAAATCAGACATATTCCAATACCGAGTTCGTTACTTTATGCAGAGAAGGACCGTTCATATGTTTCGAAGAAAAATCGTTGAATGCTCGAGGTTATGCCTATGTAGCTATGGAAAACCAATTAGTCCAACTATCTTATGAGTGGGCTAAAGCAAGTCACTGAGAATTCTATCTCACAGGTAAGTTTGTACAGTTTTTATTTTTATTTATTGCTTTTAACCTTTTGATAATAAACGCTAAATTGTTCGCTATAAAGTATTAATTTGATATTCAATAAAATTAGGTTTTGCGACCGAAATTATTGATATCATACAAAAATTTATTACATCACTGCGAAATTTACCGTTTATTCTTAAGGTATAAATATCTTTAATCAATCAACCCAAAATATTTCAGAAATTCGTCAGGAGTAAAACTAGGTAATATAACCGAAATTACTTTACCGAAAAGAGGGGCGTATATTTTTGATAATATTTGATTGATTAAAGTGGGATAAAAGACCAAAAAGATTTTTAATTTTATTTTTATTATGTTTTTTTTTAAATTAATATTAAATTATTATTATAAACTTTTTAAAATTAATATATATATTTAAGTTTGTAAATATTTAAAAAAAATTTGTTTTTAATATAAGTTTGTATGTATAAAAACAAAATTATAATATAAATTTGGTGTGAATTTTTAAACTTTTAATAATATGAATTTTTAATTTTATGCATTTAAATTTGGTGTGAATTTTTGAAATTTTAATAATATGAATTTTTAATTTTATGCATTTAAGTTTGGTGTGAATTTAAAAAACAAAAATTTACTTTATTTCGTTAAGTTAAAAATATGATTTTTAAAATTCGTCGTGAGTTGAAAACTAGGTCGTTGAACCGAAATTGCTCTACCCAAGGAAGGGACGAGAACTTTTATTATCATTATTTTTAATCTTATTGAATTAAAGTATGCCAAAAACATTAAAAAACCCAAAAATCTTTGCTTTTAAAACCACGCTTAAAAATGACAAAATTTTAAAATTTTGTTGAGGGACGGACTAGGACATCGTTCCGAAACACCCTCACTCCTAAAAGGAAAGCAAAATTTTAAAAATTTAATTTAATTATGTTATGTTAAAAGTAAAAGGTTTTTATAAAAAAAATATAATAAATAAATAAATAGCAGCCCCATGCGATCGCATGGGGTTTGCACTGCAACCTCATGCGATCGCATGAGGCTGAAAATCAGGCCAGAAACAAAACTGGCAGCGAGCTGCTCTCTGTCTCCACTTTCACACATACATACATACGAGCATACACAAACATACATCTCTAAAATCACCATTTTTTCACCAAATTCAACCAAATTTCATCCTACAATCCGCTATAATCATGCCTAGGTTCGGATTCTTCAACAAAAAGGTAAAAATTACACCCCTAAACTCTTAAATTTTCTAGTTTTTGTGATAATTATCAATATTTTAGCTAATTTGATTTTGTTAATTTCTAGTATAATTAGAGTTAAATTGTTAGTATATTATGCATTATAACCTAGATTGATGCTATTTAACATGATTTAAAGCCAAAAACTTCAAATTTTTTAGAAATATAGGGTTTGTGTTCTTGAGCAATTTGGGGCTTTTTGATATAAACAGGTTATGGCCGATTTTTGTCATGAATTGTTGCTAAATTAAGTAGTGTAACATGTTTAGGTAGCTAAATGATCCAAACTTTGATCCTAAACATGATTTTTGAGAATTAAAGTGGACTTTTTAAGTCTAAAATTCATGAACTTGATTAAATTGATGTAAATGCCATTTGAGACTTGTTTAATTGCTAGTAATGACTAGTTTGAAATGTTATTTGAGTTAAATGCTTATGAACTTTGTATACATTTTCATATATGCTTATTTGAAAAAAGTGTAGAATTGATAAAATTGTGAAAATGAGCATAAGTTTAATTTTGATTAAACATGTCATTGTGATTGTTTTAAGTTGTTATTTTGCTAACACTAATGCATATTTGGATGCACAAATTTTGTATTTAATGTGTTTTGCAGAAAAATACTGAAACTGGAGGTGCATCATCATCATCTAGACAACCACAACCAGAACCTGAACCAGAATATAAGCCGTAATATGAACCTGAACCAGAATATGAGCCGCAATACGAGCCTGAACCGGAACAACAACAGGAACCACAACAATAGCCTGATCAACACGTACCTTATTATGATCTGCTACAATTTGTTGATGCCTTCATAGTATTTCTGATACATCCACCAGTAGAATACCCAACGATTCCTGAACACACGTTGCATCCTAATCTGAGATTCGATAGAAGCTGGAGAGATTACCCTGCATATCAAAGTAACAAATTCAAACTGCTACCGAAAAATGTAGAAGTGCCAAGGGTAATCGATTGGGATCCTTTGGAAAGGGTCCAACTAGCTAACTCAGTTAGGGAGCATCTGATCCAAAGGTATGACAGTTCTTCTTTTACCGATTGGGAACGTCTATTCACCATTCGTAGGCCTGTATATAAGGAATGGTGTGTTGAGCTCATGAGTACTATAGCATTAAATGTAGATGTAGATAGATTAGATGATAGAAGTTTTCTTAGATTTATACTTGGCCGTAGGATGTACAGGATGTCCATGCTGGACATGGCCAGGGCTTTACAGATATATACTCCTGATGAATTACTACTACCCGATTGTATGAATTTGATTTATCGCGGTGAAAGGGTAGATAGGAATTTTGACGCGAACGCCATCTGGAGGCGTATGTCAAACTATAATGTTTTTACGCTGGGAGGAAAACACTCCAACTTACATATTAACAAAGCCGAACTTCGTATAATTCATAGATTTCTGGCTAACTCGATTACACAGAGAGGTCACAACAAGGAGAAAATGACCTTACATGATTTATTTTACCTAAAGTGTATTCGATACCCAAGAAGCTTTATTAATATCCCCTACTGTGTTGGTTTTTATTTGTCTAAGATGGTGGAAGGAATACAGGAAGGGGGGATAATAGGAGGAGGTATTTTTGTTACTCTCATTGGAGAGTATTTAAGTGTAGATAGGGACCAAGGGGGTCCACTTTTAGAATGTAGGGAACAGGTTGAGCCTTTAGAATTAAAGGTCTATCAGGGTGCTAAGGTATTAAAAAGCAGACGCAACCAGCCAGTACCCTATGAAGGTAGTCATCCTCAGGTAGAGAGAGTTTCAGATGAGGAAATGGAGGAAGCGGATGCCATTAGGGATGTCATTAGGGAAGCTATGACTGACGTCTACCAGCATGTAGATGAGGTAGATATGACAAACGCGGAGAGATTTCGTCGGATGGAGTAGTGGCAAGCCCGGAATGATTACGAGCATTCCAGGCAACGACAGCATGATAGATGGGACAATCATCAGCGTCAGATTATGAGCCGGCTGTCACCTCAGGATCACTACGTACCAACCCGACCCGCTTACTATCCTCCACACCATCCCGAGATGAGACCACCATATACTCTCTACGACCCTAACCAGGCCTACCAGTACACCTATCACCAACCATGGAACCCGAATGACGACATGAACTGGAACCCCTATCCAGATTGATATAGTTCCTGTTGGTGATTTCTATGATTTTTATCTTTTTATGATTTTTATTTATGTTTAAACATATGATATTGTGATACATTAATGTATTGTTTAATACTTTTATTATTTGGTACTAATATTTCATATTTGATTTGAAAGTGGGATTTTAAGTCCCATTTCAAATTACCATGCATGTTTATATTTGTATGTATGTATATTGTCAATTGTACACAACAGGGTAAAACAGCAATTTTCAAAGACTGGCATTAAGTTCAGCAAAAGCTACTAATTTTGACGACAAAACGAAAAACAAATGTGATATAACAACAAGACGGAATGAACAAATGATGTGTACCATTTATCATTCAGCAAACAAACGCCAATATGTTTGAAAACTTTGGTAAAATTTAATCATTTTTCTACGCTAATCACCCTCAATAATTTAAATTGTTACTGATTTCTTGCAAATGAGGGCATTGCAAGATCTTAAGTGTGGGAAGGGATTAAATTCTTTCAGATTTTTAAAATTTTAAATTTAAACACTTGGTTACCATTAAAAATACTAGTAACGCAGTAGTTGTATTAGAATCTAGTGCTCTCTGATAATAAAGAACAGCTCTAGTCTTATAAACTAACTACCCAATTCTAGTAAAAATTTTCAAAATTTTCAAATTAAATGAACTCAAAATCATGTTTATACATATTTATGAACGATAAAACTAGGTGTTAACACCGAAATTATTGTTACCTCGGAAAGGACATAAATTGAGAAACAACCCAAAATGTTAGAATTCATTTAAAATGGAATAGAGGACAATAAAAAGGCAAAGAAAGGAAAATAAAAGTCAAGTGTGGGAAAAATTACCAAGTTATTTAAAACATATAACACATATTTCTGTAACAAATAATTGAAGATACTTTTGCTTTGGACTAATTTAATCTGGTTTACCCGGGAAAATTGTAATATATTTGAAAGAAAGATGGATCTACACGATGAATCAATTCCATCATATAAAGGAAGTAAAGTCTTTCGAAAAAGAAACGCGCTTCTTGATTTAGGTCATGAAGTTGTCGTCCAGACCAGTTGTAGAGTCTACGAAAAACCTTGAAAAGTTTTCTCGAAAATCAGCTGGAAATCCACGGACCTCAGCCTCAAACAGGGTCGCCAAGTGGTCAGAATTATCCTAACCATGAGAGGATCTGTCTCGTAAAATGGGGAGGACACCGTGCAAATTAGCTTGATAAGACTAATGAATCAGACCCCCAGAAAAGGATAATCTCCTTAAAGATCAAAAATAGCCTTTAAGCCTGATATTACTCAATCCTAGAGATTGACCTTAAAGATTGAGAATTACAAACTCATGGAATTCGATGATATCTAAACTCGAGCTTGAACGAGAAAATATTTTGATCAAAATTACAAACCGATTTGTTTTCTGAAAACCCATTTTTAATGCATACATTACCATTGAACGTAAAATCCTAGGAATTCACCTGGAATTCATTAGGTCACCTGAACCAAATCGGGTGTCAACCGTAAGAACGGTGGTTGCATAGCATGGTCGAAGACAGGACCTTGTGCCAGAAAAAAAAACTATAGGGTGAGCTTTACTATTGCTCCTACAAAGGATAGTAATTGCATCCGACACGTTATAGACCATAATTAAAAGCATATCAGGGGACATTGCCTTAACAGTTGCTTGTTCAACGCTTTCCTTTACAACCGGACGGTAGTTTACCGAAAGGTAATATACGGAGTAAGTATACTGGACGTGTTGCTTTTCCAATACAAGGTTAGCAAGTGGGTGACACAAAACCATAAGTTTTGAGCTAAAATTTTCAAATCTGAAACCCACCAAACCCACAAAAACAATTTGCAAACACCGGTGAAGGGTTATTCCTGAAAACTTATCTAGGGTAAAAGCTAGATCGTATTTTCAAAAGATCAAATGTTTTCATAAAGATCCAATTTCCTTAAGGATCTAAATTTTTATAGTCATGTGGGACTGTAAATCACATCATTACTATCATTGTTCATACCGTCGTATAGAAATCACTGATGTACAAAGTGTGAAGAATAAAGAAGTGATTCTAGTATTTTTATTTCAAGACTATATTGCTTGAGGACAAGCAACGCTCAAGTGTGAGAATATTTGATAATGCTATAAACGAACATATATTTCATAGCATTATCCCTCAAGAAAGACAAGCTTTTAGTTGCAATTTTTCTATTTACAAGTGATATTCGTTTAAATAATAAAAGGTGAAGACAAAAGACAGATTCGACGAATGGAAGACGCAAATGACCAAAAAGCTCAAAAGTACAAAGTACAATCAAAGTGGTTCAAATTATTGATGGGAAACGTCTCAAAATTACAAGAGTACAAGAAGCAAAACGCAAAATACAAGATATTAAATTGTACGCAAGGACGTTCGAAAATCCGGAACCGGGACCAGAGTCAACTCTCAACGCTCGACGCAACGAACTAAAAATTACGAGTCAACTATGCACATAAATATAATATAATATTTAAATAATTCTTAAAATTATTTATATATTATATATTATATATTATATTTAAAACCGTCGGCAAGCTAAGAAATAAGTTCATGTGAGCTGGAAAAAGGGGCCATGCGATCGCATGGCCTGGAAGAGCATTTTCCATGTGATCGCATGGCAGTAGGTGGCTGGCCACATGCCTATAAATTCACAGTTTTTGTTGATCATATATCATCTTTTTCTCTTCCATCATTCAACGTATATATACATATATATTATATTTTAATTTTAATTTTAATTTTAAATTCTAATAATAAGGGTATGTTAGCGAATGTTGTAAGGGTATAAGTCGAAATTCTGTCGTGTAACGCTACGCTATTATTAATAATTGTAAGTTATGTTCAACCTTTTTAAATTAATGTCTCGTAGCTAAGTTATTATTATGCTTATTTAATGCCGAAGTAATCGTGATGTTGGACTAAATATTAAAATTGGGTAATTGGACTTTGTACCATAATTGGGGTTTGGATAAAAAAATGACATTTGTAGAAATTAGACTATGGGCTATTAATGGGTTTTATGTTAACTAAATGATACCTCGTTAATTTAATATATAGACTTATAATTTGACGTATTTATATATAACCACATACACTTGACTGGGCACGGTGGGCGGGATATCTATAAATACCAATAATTGTTCATTTTACCGGATACGGGATTGGATTAATAGTTAATAGACTTGTTGAAACAGGGGTGGATTACATTCAAGGGTAATTGGTGTAATTGTTAACAAAGTAGTAAAACCTTGGACTACACGCAGTGGATAACCTGGTGTATTCATTAAACAAAGTATTAAGACCTTGTTACAATTCGAATCCCCAATTAGTTGGAATATTTGACTTCGGGAATAAGAATAATTTGACGAAGACTCTCGCACTTTATGATTATGACTGATGGACTATTATGGACAAATCCGTATGGACATATCGAATAGTCCAGGACAAAGGACAATTAACCCATGGTAATAAACTAAAATCAACACGTCAAACATCATGATTACGGAAGTTTAAATAAGCATAATTTATTTATTTCATATTGAATTGCACTTTTAATTATCGCACTTTTATTTATTGTCATTTTATTTAATTGCACTTTTAATTATCGTTATCTTTAATTATCGCACTTTTATTTATCGCAATTTCATTATCTTTATTTACTTTACGCTCTAAATTAAGTCTTTTATATATTTCATATTTTACATTAGGTTTTAACTGCGACTAAAGTTTTAAAATCGACAAACCGGTCATTAAACGGTAAAAATCCCTTTTTATAATAATAATACTACTTATATATATATTTTTGTATTTTTACAATTATAAGTTACTAATATAGCGTTAAGCTTGTTTAAAAAATTCCTGTGGAACGAATCGGACTTACTAAAAACTACACTACTGTACGATTAGGTACACTACCTATAAGTATTGTAGCAAGGTTTAGGTATATCCACTCTATAAATAAATAAATAACTTGTGTAAAATTGTATCGTATTTAATAGTATTTCCTTGTAAAAATAATACTATTTCATATACCCCTCGCATAACATCAATAGAGCCATGCAACAACCGCAATCTGAAGATGATACATGTTATTATATTCAAACTATAGATTCACATGCAGAATTGTTAGAAGAATTTCCAAAATTACAAGGAACATGAGAATGTTCTTTAGGAGAAGGAACTGAACCAATTGATGAAACTGAAGTGTTAGCCGCACTCATGGCTAATTATTATGAACCAACCGCAGAAGAACTTCAAACGTTAAAAGAAGAAGACAGATATCGATACAAATCATCGATAGAAGAACCACCGACATTAGAGTTAAAGCCACTTCCAAACCATTTGGAATATGCTTATTTACATGGTGAATCTGAATTACCTGTAATAATATCGTCTTCTCTTACTGAAAATGAAAAATCTCAACTCATTTCTGTGCTAAAAGCTCATAAACCAGCTATTGCATGGAAGATTCATGACATTAAAGGCATAAGTCCTTCGTATTGCACACATAAAATCCTTATGGAAGAAGGTCATAAAACGTATGTGCAACGCCAACGAAGACTAAATCCTAATATGCAAGATGTTGTTAAGAAAGAAATTATTAAACTGCTAGATACAGGTTTAATTTATCCAATCTCTGATAGTCCATGGGTAAGCCCAGTTCAATGCGTACCTAAGAAGGGTGGCATGACTGTCATCACAAATGAAAAAAATGAGCTTATTCCTACTAGGACTGTAACAGGATGGCGTGTTTGTATTGATTATAGAAAATTAAATGACGCCACCAGAAAAGATCACTTTCCCTTACCTTTCATTGATCAAATGTTGGAAAAATTAGCCGGAAATAGTTACTACTGTTTTCTTGACGGTTTCTCCGGATACTTTCAAATTCCAATCGCACACGAGGACCAAGATAAAACCACGTTCACGTGCCCTTATGGTACTTTTGCTTATAAACGCATGCCATTTGGATTTTGAAACGCCCCTGCAACCTTTCAAAGGTGCATGATGGCGATTTTTAACGACATGATAGAAGAATGCATGGATGACTTTTCAGTTTTCGGTGATACTTTTGAAACATGTCTAGTTAATCTTGAACGAATGCTTATTAGATTCAAACAATCAAATCTAGTTCTTAATTGGGAGAAATGCCATTTCATGGTTAAAGAAGGCATCGTTCTTGGTCATAAAATTTCAAAGGAAGGAATTGAAGTGGATAGAGCTAAAGTAGATGTAATTGCTAAACTTCCACATCCCACCAATGTTAGAGGAGTTAGGAGTTTTCTAGGGCATGCCGGTTTTTACCGACGTTTCATAAAAGATTTTTCTAAAATTGACACTCCTATGAATAAACTCCAAGAAAAGGATGCTCCATTCATCTTTTTGGATGAATGCATCAAATCTTTTAATATTCTTAAAGAAAAACTCACTAATGCGCCGATCATGATAACTCTAAATTGGAATCTACCATTTGAACTTATGTGCGATGCAAGTGATTTTGCAATGGGAGCCGTTTTAGGTAAAAGGATTGAAAAACGATTTTAACCTATTTATTACGCTAGTAAGACGTTACAAGGAGCACAAACGAATTACACAACTACTGAAAAAGAACTCCTTGCTATTGTCTTTGCTTTTGACAAATTTCGTTCATATCTCGTTCTAGCTAAAACGGTGGTCTATACTGACCATTCTACTCTTAGATACCTATTTTCAAAACAAGATGCCAAACCACGATTAATCCGTTGGATCTTACTCTTACAAGAGTTCGATTTTGAAATCCGAGATAAAAAAGGGAGCAAAAAATCTCACCGCTGATCATCTTTCTCGTCTTGAAAATCCTGAATTAGAAGTTCTGAATGAATCGGCCATACAAGACAACTTTCCTGATGAATATCTATTGAAGATAGATTATAATGAAATTTCATGGTTTGCAGACTATGCAAACTATTTAGTATGAGGATTCCTTGAAAAAGGATTGTCGTACCAAAAACGAAAGAAATTCTTTAGTGATATAAAACACTATTTCTGGGAAGATCCACATTTGTTTAAAAGTTGTCCCGATGGAATAATACGCCGATGTGTATTCGGAGATGAAACTAGTCAAATCTTAAACCATTGTCACACAGGACCAACAGGAGGGCATTATGGGCCTCAACTCACAGCAAGAAAAGTTTACGACGCTGGATTCTATTGGCCTACAATTTTCAAAGACGCACACCTTCTTTGCAAATCCTGTGATGCTTGTCAAAGGGCCGAAAAAATAAGTCAACGTGATGAAATGCCACAAAATGTCATTCAAGTATGTGAAGTATTTGACGTTTGGGGTATTGACTTTATGGGTCCATTTCCAAAATCTCATAATAATCTCTATATTCTCGTTGCCATTGATTATGTATCTAAATGGGCTGAAGCACAAGCTCTCCCAACTAATGATGCACGAGTTGTAGTCAATTTTTTAAAACGTCTTTTTGCAAGGTTCGAAACACCGAAAGTTTTAATAAGTAATCGAGGTACTCATTTTTGTAATAATCAACTTGAGAAAGTTCTCAAAAGATATGGAGTAACTCATAAAATCTCAATCGCTTATCATCCACAAACAAGTGGACAAGTTGAAAATACCAACCGAGCATTAAAACGTATTCTAGAGAAAACTATAGGATCAAATCCGAAGAAATGGTCCATGAAATTGGAGGATGCACTCTGGGCTTTTAGAACAGCCTACAAAACTCCAATTGGTACCACACCTTTTAAACTCGTTTACGGAAAAGCATGTCACCTTCCAGTAGAAATTGAGCACAAAGCATTTTGGGCTTTGAAGACATGTAATCTTGATTTACATGAAGCCGTACGTCTACGATTAAGTCAACTAAACGAATTAGAAGAATTAAGACATGAAGCATACGAAAATTCATTAATCTATAAAGAAAGAACGAAGAAATGGTATGATAAAAGAATCAAAAGTTCAAAAGAATTTAAAGGAGATAAAGTTCTTCTTTTCAATTCACGATTCAAGTTATTTCCTGGAAAATTGAAATCAAGATGGTCTGGACCATTCATAGTCAAAAGAGTTTTCCCATATGGAATAATAGAGTTAATAAATTCAAATGGAATTGAATTTAAAGTTAATGGTCACAGAGTTAAACATTACATACATGGTCCGATGGAAGTTGACAATGAAGTCAATCATAATTTCACCACCCAAGAAAACCCTCATAATGAAAACATAAATATGTTATCAACAACATATGAAAAACCAAAATTGGAAGACGGGGAAGCTTCAAATTGGAGTGATGAAGAAGAATTCCTATACAAACCTCCCATTCCAAGAAACCAAGAAAAATGTGAACAAGAAGTTCAAGTAGAAGTGAAAGAATCAAGAAAAGATCACTTAAAAAAGGTTAACAAACCAACTCTACTTACTAAAGTAGGAGACCCAGGTGAATTTATCATTTCTTGCTTGCTTAACGATGGTGCTATGTATAATGAACTCTGAGATTTAGGAGCAAGTGCAAATGTTATGCCTCTTTTCTTATACAAAAGATTAGGTATGGGTAAATTAAGACCAACCAGAATAGGTATTCAATTATTTGATCAAACCATTAAACACCCGGTTGGAATAGCAAACAATTTACTTGTTAAAGTGGGAAGTTTGACCTTTGTTGCAAACTTCATAGTTATTAATATAGAGGAAGACCATGATATTCCTCTAATTTTAGGTCGCCCATTTTTAGCAACCACCGAGGCGTTCATTGATGTAAGAGAAGGTAGAATGACACTAAGGGATGGTGACAAATCGGTCACCTTTGTGAACCGAAAGTTTAGATCTCCACCAACCAAAACTGTTGAACCAATAAAAATGCCTAAGTGTGGGGAAGATGAAGCAACAACCAATGATGACCTGATAATAAAGAACCCCGTTGTTGATACGAAATTAGATGAACCCGTTTTTAACAGTTCAACGAAGAAACTTTATAAACGGATTCAAGATGCTAGGATTAAGGGGAACTTTAAGTTATGTAACCGATTAATATCTAAATTGTCTCCTAAAGAAAAGGCAACGTTAGTTGAATTTGTGAAAGTTACAGAGAAAATCAACAATTGGCTTGAAGCAAAAGCTAGAGATATACAAGTTGTTGATAGTCCAATTGAAAACGAAGTTAATCACTATTTCAACACCACAGCTAACTAAGTGTGAAAAGATTCGAATCTTTTTAAGCGTAATATGTATTTCTGTTAGAGTTAGATTTTCTGTTTTCGTGTAGTTCTCGAAAATGGAGTCCGAATGGTCTTTCCCTAGCAGACCCTAAAGAACTAGTCTTCTCCCTCCATTCTGAATTTTTATTTCTTTTAGGTTTTACGAGATGAAGAATTCCTTTGATCTAAACCATGGTCTACTACTACACGCTATGATTACTAAACGTAATAATAACACTTTCCCGAGTGAACTGGTATCATTCATAAGAGGCAAAATGGACGAAGTGAGGAAAGAACTCAGGAAAGATCATCATAAGATACATTTTGGTAAAGGAAAATCAAAATCCGCAACTAAAAGAAGAGCACGACACCTTGAAAGATGTCATAAATGCGGAAAATGGTCACACGAAGGTAAATGTTCGAACAATCAAACATATTCAAATACCGAATTTGTTACTCTATGCAGAGAAGGACCGTTCATATGTTTAGAAGAAAAGTTATTAAAGAATCGAGGTTACGCTTATGTAGCTATGGAAAACCAAATCACACGACTCTCCTATGAGTCGGCTAAAGCAGGTCTCTGAGAATTCTATCTCACAGGTAAGTATGTACAGTTTTTATTTTTATTTTTATTGCTTTTAACCTTTTGATAATAAACGCTGAATCGTTCGCTATAAAGTATTAAATTGATATTCAATAAAATTAGGTATGCGAAACCGAAATTATTGATATCATACAAAAATTTATTACATCACTGCGAAATTTACCGTTTATTCTTAAGGTTTAAATATCTTTAATCAATCAATCCAAAAATATTTCAGAAATTCGTCAGGAGTAAAACTAGGTAATATAGCCGAAATTACTTTACCCAAAAGAGGGGCGTATATTTTTGATAATATTTGATTGATTAAAGTGGGATAAAAGACCAAAAAAAAATTTCATTTTAATTTTTACCTTGTTTTTAAATTAATATTAAATTATGATTGTAAATTTTTATAAATCAATATATTTAAGCTTTTAAATATTTTAAAAATTAATATTCTCAATATAAGTTTGTAAAATTAATGTATAAAAATATTAATAATATTAATATGAATTTTTAATTTTATGCATTTTAAATTTAAGTTTGGTGTGAATTTAAAAACAAAAATATACTTTATTTCATTAAGTTAAAAATTTGATACCTAAAATTCGTCGTGAGTTAAAGATTAGGTCGTTGAACCGAAATTGCTTTATCCAAGGGAGGGACGAGAAATTTTATTATCATTATTTTTAATCTTAATTAATTAAAGTATGCCAAAAAACGTTTAAAAACAAAAACCCAAAAATCTTTGCTTTTAAAACAATCGCTTTAAAATGACAAATTTTAAAATTTTGTCGAGAGACGAACTAGGACAACGATCCGAAACGCCCTCATCCTAAAACGAAACAAAATTTTTAAAAATTTAATTAATTATTTGTTTCATTAGTTAAAGGTTTAAAAAAAACAAAAAAAAGGGTCAGGGCCCCATGTGATCGCATGGGGTTACCTCTACTATATCATGCGGTCGCATGACCCCAGATAGCTGGACAGAAACAAAAGGCCATCGAACTGGTCTCTGTCTCCCACAATTCACACACACATACACGAGCATACACACACATAATCATCAAAAATCACCAATTTTCAACCAAAATCAACCAAATTTCTCACAATAATCCGCTATAATCATGTCTTTCTTCAGATGGGGAAGCAAAAAGGTAAAGATTTCACCCCTAAACTCATAAATTTCCTAATTTTTGTGATAATTTCAATTATTTGCAATAATACTAGTTTGATAATTTTTAGTGTAATTAGAGTTAAATTGTTAGTATATTATGCATGTATAACATAGATTGATGCTATTTAACATGATTTGAAGCCAAAAATTTCAAAATTTTTAGAAATCTAGGGTTTGTGTTCTTAAGCAATTTGGGGCTTTTTGATATAAACAGGTTATGGTCGATTTTTGTCATGAATTATTGCTAAATTAAGTAGTGTAACATGTTTAGGTAGCTAAATGATCCAAACTTTGATCCTAAACATGATTTTTGAGAATTAAAGTGGACTTTTTAAGTCTAAAAGTCATGAACTTGATTAAATTGATATAAATGCCATTTGAAACTTGTTCAATTGCTAGTAATGATTATTTTGACATGTTATTTGAGTAGAATGCTTATGAACTTTGTAAACATTTTCATATATGCTTATTTGAAAAAGTGTAGAATTGATAAAAATATGAAAATGAGCATGAGTTTAATATGGATTAAACGTGTTATTGTAATTGTTTCAATTTGTTATTTTGCTAACATTAATGCATATTTGGATGCACAAATTTTGTGTTTAATGTGTTTTGCAGAGAAATACCGATACTGATGGTGCATCATCATCATCTAGGCAACCTGCTCCGGAACCACAGCCAGAGATGCAATATCATGAACCGGAGCAACAACAGGAACAACAACAACAACAACAACAACAACAACCTGATCAACACGTATCATACTATGAGCCAGACCCACAATTTTTTATTGCCTACGTAGTATTTCCCGCTCATCATATAGTAGAACACTCAACAATTCATGAAGAACAGTTGCATCCGAATTTAAGGATTGATAGAAGTTGGAGAGATTACCCGACATACCAAAGTAACAAATTTAAACTGGTAAAGAAAAATGTAGAAGTACCGAGGGTAATTGTAACGACCCGCCAAAATCGCTATTGACGCGGTACGTTATCTACGGTCCCACAGCGAGGTTTCGACCTCTATATGATACGTTTTGATAAAATATTGCTTTCATTTTTTTTTTAAATACTTTCTATACATAGAAAGTTTACCAAAATATAGACATATCCCAAATATATATGACAACTTATACAAAATGACTAAATCATCAATTTATTTAATAACATATTATAACAATAATATTTGAATGCAATGTCTTTTTGAAAATATGGCATAAAAGACTCCATGCAGCACCTTGAGCAAATAGCAAGCAGACAGCGGAAGCACTTTTGAAAAACCTGAGAATAAACATGCTAAAAGTGTCAACCAAAAGGTTGGTGAGTTCATTAGTTTATCATAAACAATCATTTTCATTATTTTAATAGACCACAAGATTTCCGTCTATAAATATATGTACACTCGCAAGTGTATAAAAATATTCTATAAGTTGTAGGCACCCGGTAACAAGCCTTAACGTTCATGTTTTACCCTCTGAAGTACACCAGATCAGGTGTGTTTAAAATAACCTCGAAGTACTAAAGCATCTCATAGTCAGGATGGGGTTTGTCAGGCCCAATAGATCTATCTTTAGGATTCGCGCCTACCGTACATAGACAAGTAGTTTAATGTTACCAAGCTAAGGGTATATTTCTGGTTTAAACCCACGTAGAATTAGTTTTAGTACTTGTGCCTATTTCGTAAAACATTTATAAAAACAGCGCATGTATTCTCAGTCCCAAAAATATATATAAAAAGGAGCAAATGAAACTCACCTGACAACTTCAGAAATAAATCACAGAGGTGTGACCGAAAATCGGAATGCAAGTAACCGTAGACCTCAACCTAGAGAATATATGTTGGTCAATAAGTGTCTAATAAGCTAGGTCGGTCCATAGGGTAAGTATAGTCCTATTGCTCAAGTCCGACTCATAAATTTAATAAAATTTAGCAAAAGTCAACAAAAGTCAACACAAGTCAAAGTAAGTCAAATGTAAGTCAAATGTAAGTCAAACGTAGTCGAACACAGTCAACATGGTTAACACAAGTCAACAATCTCATAATATTACTCAAGTTGGGTCAAATAGTCAAACATAGGTCAATCTTAAGTAATACATTTTTACTTAGCAAAAATTATTATTTACATATATGTATATTTTGGTATTTTGCAGCTGATTTCTGGTCCCACCAATTTTGATGTAGTACCTTTGGTCGTGACCATTGAAAAGTATATCATACCATCTTTCTATAGCCAGTTTATTTGACAAAAACGGAGTTACGGTTTGAAAGTTATGACCTTGCGAAAACAGCCCCTCAAAACATAAAATGCTGAAATTTGGTGCTGTTAATAGCATGGATCAGCAGCGGCGCCCAGTTTTCGTACTCGTTTTAGACTAGTTTAGGCTCGACAATATCATACAGATAATATATTGTTTTAAAGCCTGCCGTGAATACTTTCAATAACAAATAATAGTTTTTATCCAAACTTAACCGATTTCAATTTACGAGTCCGCAAAGTATGTCCAAGAGTCATTTTTGTCACTTTACAAAAACTAATAATATTTTGTGTTGACGACTCAAAATTCAATCCTGGAGACCTGAATGTTTCATTATCATAACACAAGTTTAAAATGACATTATTGACGTGTTTGTAAACTCGAATTCCCGAAATTATGTGTATGGGTCAAAATAGGTCCTTATGACCCAAATGAGTCATAAACACCCAATTTAACCAAAACGTGCCAAAACTTATTTTTAAAACACTACAACCTTCAAACTTACTTAAATCGACGTATGGGACTTGTCTACACTGATCGTTACCCATTTTGACCCGTTAAACTCATTTGGTCAAACAAAGTCAACTGAACGTAATATTTAGTTTAAACAATGCAGTCAACTTCTGGAATTTTTATAAAAATAAGTTCAACTCCGTTTGACTTGAAATACATGCCAAAATCTCCGCAATTTAGTACACTATAATATATTCGAAGCACAGCCTCTAACTATAAACAAAAAGATCGCAGTGACTGAAAACGTACCAGACTATAATGCTGAAACGTTTCAGCACTTTTACATAACATGTATAAACTTTGAAAAATCATATCAAATCCAAAAGGTATCCAAATGACGCGTTTCTGGAGTCCAAACTTATTAATTTTTCGATACCCACGCAACCGTGAACCCAGAAATCTGAGATCAGGTCGCACGCATCCCGAGACAACTGCTCTGTTCGGTTTTAAATAATATAAAATTGTAACTTTGATTTGACGATAGATTTTGACTCGTTTATCAGAATTTGACAATATCTAAATGAAAACCAAATATTTTTTCGCAAGGAATACAATTATATACCTCTCAAGACCTGAATATATAGTATACTTTTCCAGATTCTCAGTTTCAATTACGAATTTTTAAACCGAAATCAATAAATCATAACATGAGCAATACGTATCCGTTTCACATGATATCCTAGCCTAACTTGAGTGATTTTTAATTTTCTAACAGATGGTAAATAAATAAAATTCCAAATCATAAAGGATTTTGCCCAGAAAATTCGGATTTAAACATAAACAAGTTAAAACTTCAAATAAACATAACGAGAGCAATTCTTAACGAAATTCGATGATTCTTTCGAGCAAACTTATTAATTTTTCACAAGGATTTCATATATAAACATTTCATAAACTAAAAATATCATGTTCATATCAGTATCATATTAATGAAAAACGTGATCATTCATAAAAACGAGTTAAAACTTCAATTAAGCATAACATGAGCATACGGTAACGAAAATTCGAAATTCCAAAGCCCAAACTTATTAGTTTTTCAAGAGGATTCTGATTATCTCATAATATTATATATTCAACAAGTTCAAGTTTATGACCTCTCACAAAACAAATTCGTGATTCATCAAAAAGTCATCAAACGATCAAATTAACGAATACTATCATGCATACATACAAGGACTTGAGCACTAGACACTATATCTAACCTAAAATGTAACAAAAACATGAAAACCCAAAAATTAGAGTTTTTAAAACTTACCCTAATCAAGAAATTGTTGGTATAGATGTGTAGAGCTCTTCGAGAGGAGTCCGAATATGTAAACGATTTTATGATCAAGTGATTATTGAAGGTGTTCTTGAGGATGAAAGATTGATGATGATGATGAATAGTAGTGGGTGTTCTTGAGGAGGGGAAGAATATGTACGTATGTGTGTGTTTGATGAAATGAATTAGGGTTATAAATAGATAGATATGTCACGGGTATATTTCTATCTCAATAATAGATATCACGGATGTAATAATTAATATACACGGGTATTAATGTGTAGTCACAGGTAAATAGATATATCACGGGTATAATAATTAGGTAAACACGGGTATTACTGTATAGTCACATGTTATAATTAAATTTTTATCCTTTAGCTAAGATCCAATGTATTTTATCTTAATATGATTCAATGACTGGTTAATTTTATATTTATAAAAAAATTATATATATATATATATATATATATATATATATATATATATATATATATATATATATATATATATATATATATATATATATATATATATATATATCTATATTATTTGAAACCTTTTAAACTCTTGACGTCATACCTGGTTTGTGTGTTTCATAAAATACTTATTTATTATATTTTTAAATTTGATACTGAAAACATGAATGTTTAAACTAATTTTCTCGAGTTTAGTTTAAGAATATCCTAATTAATAAAATTGATTTTTCAAAACTCAATTATTATATAACATAATAATTATTAAAATTAATAATCATACTTTTTGTTGTCTTAAAATATATTTTTCTCGTTTTCACTAACCTTAGTGTTTTAAAAAAAAAAAATCTAATCAATATTAATAATAGTATATTTAAAAAAAAAACATACAAAATTGTAGATTTTAAGTACCGGTTGTTAAGTTTTCAACGAAAAGTTGACGAAAAAAAATCGGGTTATTACATTACCTACCCCTTAAAGAAAATTTCGTCCCGAAATTTTGGTTGGTGTGATTAAACGGCGTTTAAGAAACAAGTGAGGATAGAATGTTCGTCTTGACGTAGAAAGATCGAGCATCTTGTAGTTAAATATGAAAGTTAGGTAAAACGAGATCATAGTCCTTTGATACGAATACCTTTGAATAAACTGCTCGGAGTGCAAGTGTGATATGACAAAGATGAGAAGGAACCACACGTGACTCAAATGATGTCACATATAGAGTCTTGGTATATTCAGATATCAGCATAGAAAACAGAGTCATGTAACATGGTACGTGGTGAAGATAAGGTTGATCAAGCATTACCACCATCACGTTCCATTAGAACTTCTGCATGACTTACCGTAATATAACCACGTTAATCAAGCGTAATTATATTACACTAACTCATACTTCCGTTCCAACATTACTCTAAAATATTTATGGATATAAAACAAGTGTCGTTTTCCAGAATTTATAAATCAAAATGATTTCAAAAAGGGGTGTACTAAAAATAGTACGAGAATATAATATTTATTTTAATTAATAATATTGAAAGGGTAATGACGTAAGAATGTCTTTGGAACTATTGAGAATCTTCGTGAGTCGGATAAGACTTCTTCCGATTTACAATTCGAGATGTCAGGAGTTTCTGAATCGAAGCATATAAGCACATAATATAACACATATGATATCTATAAAAATATATAAGTAATAACTCACGTAGGAATGTCGGAAATTTCGAAAGTCCTGAATGACGCTTCCTGGTTTTTCAATGACCGGGTGTTGAAAATGAACTCGTTTGAGCATGAGAAGGCTTGTAATCAAAGGGAGAAATACTTTCTCACCGATAGTAATAATAATATTATATTAATATCAGAATATGCACATAATCACATATAAGTGTAACGACATGGTTCTAGACTAGATCACTAATGTATCCTAACGGTCCAGGTCAGACACATTAATGCACCTAATTCCCTAGAACCAACGCTCTGATACCACTTGTAACGACCCGCCAAAATCGCTATTGACGCGGTACGTTATCTACGGTCCCACAGCGAGGTTTCGACCTCTATATGATACGTTTTGATAAAATATTGCTTTCATTTTTTTTTTTAAATACTTTCTATACATAGAAAGTTTACCAAAATATAGACATATCCCAAATATATATGACAACTTATACAAAATGACTAAATCATCAATTTATTTAATAACATATTATAACAATAATATTTGAATGCAATGTCTTTTTGAAAATATGGCATAAAAGACTCCATGCAGCACCTTGAGCATATAGCAAGCAGACAGCGGAAGCACTTTTGAAAAACCTGAGAATAAACATGCTAAAAGTGTCAACCAAAAGGTTGGTGAGTTCATTAGTTTATCATAAACAATCATTTTCATTATTTTAATAGACCACAAGATTTCCGTCTATAAATATATGTACACTCGCAAGTGTATAAAAATATTCTATAAGTTGTAGGCACCCGGTAACAAGCCTTAACGTTCATGTTTTACCCTCTGAAGTACACCAGATCAGGTGTGTTTAAAATAACCTCGAAGTACTAAAGCATCTCATAGTCAGGATGGGGTTTGTCAGGCCCAATAGATCTATCTTTAGGATTCGCGCCTACCGTACATAGACAAGTAGTTTAATGTTACCAAGCTAAGGGTATATTTCTGGTTTAAACCCACGTAGAATTAGTTTTAGTACTTGTGCCTATTTCGTAAAACATTTATAAAAACAGCGCATGTATTCTCAGTCCCAAAAATATATATAAAAAGGAGCAAATGAAACTCACCTGACAACTTCAGAAATAAATCACAGAGGTGTGACCGAAAATCGGAATGCAAGTAACCGTAGACCTCAACCTAGAGAATATATGTTGGTCAATAAGTGTCTAATAAGCTAGGTCGGTCCATAGGGTAAGTATAGTCCTATTGCTCAAGTCCGACTCATAAATTTAACAAAATTTAGCAAAAGTCAACAAAAGTCAACACAAGTCAAAGTAAGTCAAATGTAAGTCAAATGTAAGTCAAACGTAGTCGAACACAGTCAACATGGTTAACACAAGTCAACAATCTCATAATATTACTCAAGTTGGGTCAAATAGTCAAACATAGGTCAATCTTAAGTAATACATTTTTACTTAGCAAAAATTATTATTTACATATATGTATATTTTGGTATTTTGCAGCTGATTTCTGGTCCCACCAATTTTGATGTAGTACCTTTGGTCGTGACCATTGGAAAGTATATCATACCATCTTTCTATAGCCAGTTTATTTGACAAAAACGGAGTTACGGTTTGAAAGTTATGACCTTGCTAAAACAGCCCCTCAAAACATAAAATGCTGAAATTTGGTGCTGTTAATAGCATGGATCAGCAGCGGCGCCCAGTTTTCGTACTCGTTTTAGACTAGTTTAGGCTCGACAATATCATACAGATAATATATTGTTTTAAAGCCTGCCGTGAATACTTTCAATAACAAATAATAGTTTTTATCCAAACTTAACCGATTTCAACTTACGAGTCCGCAAAGTATGTCCAAGAGTCATTTTTGTCACTTTACAAAAACTAATAATATTTTGTGTTGACGACTCAAAATTCAATCCGGGAGACCTGAATGTTTCATTATCATAACACAAGTTTAAAATGACATTATTGACGTGTTTGTAAACTCGAATTCCCAAAATTAGGTGTATGGGTCAAAATAGGTCCTTATGACCCAAATGAGTCATAAACACACAATTTAACCAAAACGTGCCAAAACTTATTTTTAAAACACTACAACCTTCAAACTTACTTAAATCGACGTATGGGACTTGTCTACACTGATCGTTACCCATTTTGACCCGTTAAACTCATTTGGTCAAACAAAGTCAACTGCACGTAATATTTAGTTTAAACAATGCAGTCAACTTCTGGAATTTTTATAAAAATAAGTTCAACTCCGTTTGACTTGAAATACATGCCAAAATCTCCGAAATTTAGTACACTATAATATATTCGAAGCACAGCCTCTAACTATAAACAAAAAGATCGCAGTGACTGAAAACGTACCAGACTATAATGCTGAAACGTTTCAGCACTTTTACATAACATGTATAAACTTTGAAAAATCATATCAAATCCAAAAGGTATCCAAATGACGCGTTTCTGGAGTCCAAACTTATTAATTTTTCGATACCCACGCAACCGTGAACCCAGAAATCTGAGATCAGGTCGCACGCATCCCGAGACAACTGCTCTGTTCGGTTTTAAATAATATAAAATTGTAACTTTGATTTGACGATAGATTTTGACTCGTTTATCAGAATTTGACAATATCTAAATGAAAACCAAATATTTTTTCGCAAGGAATACAATTATATATCTCTCAAGACCGGAATATATAGTATACTTTTCCAGATTCTCAGTTTCAATTACGAATTTTTAAACCGAAATCAATAAATCATAACATGAGCAATACGTATCCGTTTCACATGATATCCTAGCCTAACTTGAGTGATTTTTAATTTTCTAACAGATGGTAAATAAATAAAATTCCAAATCATAAAGGATTTTGCCCAGAAAATTCGGATTTAAACATAAACAAGTTAAAACTTCAAATAAACATAACGAGAGCAATTCTTAACGAAATTCGATGATTCTTTCGAGCAAACTTATTAATTTTTCACAAGGATTTCATATATAAACATTTCATAAACTAAAAATATCATGTTCATATCAGTATTATATTAATGAAAAACGTGATCATTCATAAAAACGAGTTAAAACTTCAATTAAGCATAACATGAGCATACGGTAACGAAAATTCGAAATTCCAAAGCCCAAACTTATTAGTTTTTCAAGAGGATTCTGATTATCTCATAATATTATATATTCAACAAGTTCAAGTTTATGACCTCTCACAAAACAAATTCGTGATTCATCAAAAAGTCATCAAACGATCAAATTAACGAATACTATCATGCATACATACAAGGACTTGAGCACTAGACACTATATCTAACCTAAAATGTAACAAAAACATGAAAACCCAAAAATTAGAGTTTTTAAAACTTACCCTAATCAAGAAATTGTTGGTATAGATGTGTAGAGCTCTTCGAGAGGAGTCCGAATATGTAAACGATTTTATGATCAAGTGATTATTGAAGGTGTTCTTGAGGATGAAAGATTGATGATGATGATGAATAGTAGTGGGTGTTCTTGAGGAGGGGAAGAATATGTACGTATGTGTGTGTTTGATGAAATGAATTAGGGTTATAAATAGATAGATATGTCACGGGTATATTTCTATCTCAATAATAGATATCACGGATGTAATAATTAATATACACGGGTATTAATGTGTAGTCACAGGTAAATAGATATATCACGGGTATAATAATTAGGTAAACACGGGTATTACTGTATAGTCACATGTTATAATTAAATTTTTATCCTTTAGCTAAGATCCAATGTATTTTATCTTAATATGATTCAATGACTGGTTAATTTTATATTTATAAAAAAATTATATATATATATTATTTGAAACCTTTTAAACTCTTGACGTCATACCTGGTTTGTGTGTTTCATAAAATACTTATTTATTATATTTTTAAATTTGATACTGAAAACATGAATGTTTAAACTAATTTTCTCGAGTTTAGTTTAAGAATATCCTAATTAATAAAATTGATTTTTCAAAACTCAATTATTATATAACATAATAATTATTAAAATTAATAATCATACTTTTTGTTGTCTTAAAATATATTTTTCTCGTTTTCACTAACCTTAGTGTTTTTTAAAAAAAAAATCTAATCAATATTAATAATAGTATATTTAAAAAAAAAACATACAAAATTGTAGATTTTAAGTACCGGTTGTTAAGTTTTCAACGAAAAGTTGACGAAAAAAAATCGGGTTATTACAGTAATCGATTAGGAGCCTTTGGAAAGGGTCAACCCAGTTAGGCAGCATCTAATCCAAAGGTATGGCAGCTCTTCTTTTCCCGATTGGGAACGTTTATTTACTACTCGTAGGCCTGTATATAAAGAGTGGTGTGTTGAGCTAATGAGTACTATAGCTTTTAATAAGGATGTAGATAGGTTAGACGATAAGAGTTTTCTTAGACTTTTACTTGGCCGTAGGATGTACAGGATGTCCATGCTGTACATGGCCAGGGCTTTACAGATTTACACTCCTGCTGAATTACTACTACCTGATTGTACAAATTTGATTTATCATGGTGAAAGGGTAGATAGGAATTTTGACGCTGACGCCGTCTGGAGGCGTATGTCAAATTATAATGTTTTTACGCGGGGAGGAAGACACTCCTATTTAGATATTAACAAAGCAGAGCTTCGTATTATACATAGATTTTAGCTAATTCGATTACACAAAGAGGTAACAACAAGGAGAAAATGACCTTACACGATTTATTTTACCTTAAGTGTATTCGAAACACTAGAAGCTTTGTTAATATCCCCTACTGTGTTGGTTTTTATCTGTCCAAAATGGTGGAAGGTATACAGGACGGGGGAATAATAGGAGGAGGTATTTTTGTTACTCTCATTGAAGAGTATTTGGGTGTAGATAGGGATCAAGGGGGTCTACTGATGGTGTGTAGGGAACAGGATGAGACTTTAGGATTGCGGGTCTATCAAGGTGCAAAGGTATTAAAGAGCTGACACAATCAGGCAGTACCATATCAGGGCTCTCATCCACAGGTAGAGAGAGGTTCAGATGAGGAAATAGAGGAAGCGGATGACATTAGGGATGTCATTAGGGAGGCTGTAACTGACGTTTACCAGCGTATAGATGAGATAGAAATGACAAACGAGGCTAGACATAGTCAGTACGAGCAGTGGCATGCCGAGAATGTGTACGAGCATTCCAGGCAACGACGGCATGATATATGGCACTATCATCAGCATCAGATCATGAGCCAGCTATCACCTCAGGTACCAAATAACTATGTACCGACCCGACCTTCTTACTATCCGCCACACCAGCCCGATATGCGACCACCATTTACTCTCTACGACCCCAACCAAGCCTATCAGCACACCTATAACCAACCGTGGAACCCGACCGACGACATGAACTGGAACCCCTTTCCAGATTGATACAGTTCCCGTTGGTGATTTTTATCTTTTATTATTTTTATTTACTTATGTTTAAAACATATAATATTGTGATACTTTTATGTAATTTTTTCACATTTTTTTTTATTTTGTTACTAATATTTCGTATTTATAATTTGAAAGTGGGATGTTAAGTCCCATTTCAAATTACCATGCATGTTTATATTTGTATTGTATGTATTTTATTTTATGTACACAACAGGGTAAAACAGCGCATTTTTCAAAGACTGGCATTAAGTTCAGCAAAAGCAACTAATTTTGACGACAAGATGCGAAATATATGTGAAATAACAACTGCAGGATTGAACAAATGATGTGCACCATTTATCATTCAACATAAACAACAATATGTTTGAAAACTTTGGTAAATTTTAATTATTTTTCTACGCTAATCACCCTCAATAATTTAAATTGTTACTGATTTCTTGCAAATGAGGGCATTGCAAGATCTTAAGTGTGGGAAGGGGTTAAATTCTTTCGGATTTTTAAAATTTTTAATTTAAACACTTGGTTACCATTAAAAATGATAGTAACGCAGTAGTTGTATTAGAATCTAGTGCTCTCTGATAATAAAGAACAGCCCTAGTCTTATATACTGACTACCCAATTCTAGTAAAAATTTTCAAAATTTTCAAATAAATGAATTCAAAATCATGTTTATACATATTTATGAACAATAAAACTAGGTGTTAACACCGAAATTATTGTTACCTCGGAAAGGACATAAATTGAGAAACAACCCAAAATGTTAGAATTCATTTAAAATGGAATAGAGGGAAATAAAAAGGCAAAGAAAGGAAAATAAAAGCCAAGTGTGGGAAAAATTTACCAAGTTATTTAGAACATATATCACATATTTTTGTACAAATAATTAAAGATACTTTTGTTTTGGACAATATTAATCAGTTTTACCCAGTTTATTGTAATATAAATGAAATTTAAAAGGAAGTAAAGTCTTCCGAGAGAAAAATACACGCGCTTCTTGATTTAGGTCAGGAAGTTGTCGTCCAGACCAGTTGTAGAGTCTACGAAAAACCTTGAAAAGTTTTCTCGAAAATCAGCTGGAAATCCACGGACCTCAGCATCAAACAGGGTCGCCAAGTGGTCAGACTTATCCTAACCATGAGAGGATCTGTCTCGTACAATGGGGGGAACCGTGCAAATTAGATTATAAGACTAATGAATCAGATCCCCAGAAAGGATAATCTCCTTAAAGATCAAAAAACAGCTTTTAAGCCTGATATTACTCAATCCTTGAGATTGACCTTAAAGATTGAGAATTCAAACTCATGGAATTCGATGATATCTAAACTCGAGCTTGAACGAGAAAATATTTTGATCAAATTACAAACCGATTTGTTTTCTGAAAACCCTATTTTCAATGCGTTCATTACCATTGAACGTAAAATCCTAAGAATTCACCGGAATTCATTAGGTCACCTGAACCAAATCGGGTGTCAACCGTAAGAACGGTGGTTGCATAGCATGGTCGAAGACAGGACCTTGTGCCAGACCGAAAAATTATAGGGTGATCTTTACTATTGCTCCTACAAAGGATAGTAATTGCATCCGACATGATATAGACCATAATCAAAAGCATGTTACGGGACATTGCCTTAACAGTTGCTTGTTCAATGCTTTCCTTTACAACCGGACGGTAGTTTACCGAAAGATAATATACGGAGCAAGTATACTGGACGTGTTGCTTTCCCAATACAAGGTTAGCAAGTGGGTGACACAAAACCGCAAGTTTTGAGCTAAAATTTTCAAATCTGAAACCCACAAAACCCACAAAAACGTTTTGCAAACACAGGTGAAGGGTTTTTTCGGAAAACTTGTCTAGGTTAAAATCTTGATTGAATTTTCAAAAAGATCAAATGTTTTCATAGAGATCCAATTTCCTTAAGGATCTAAATTTTTATAGTCATGTGGGACTGTAAACCACAACGTTACTATCATTGTTCATACCGCTGTATTAAAATCACTGATGTACAAAGTGTGAAGAATAAAGAAGTGATTCTAGTAAAGTTATATTCAAGTTCTATATTGCTTGAGGACAAGCAACGCTCAAGTGTGGAAATATTTGATAATGCTAAAAACGAACATATATTTCATAGCATTATTCTTCAAGAAAGACAAGCTTTTGGTTGCAATTGTTCTATTTACAAGTGATATTCATTTAAATAATAAAAGGTGAAGACAAAAGACAGATTCGACGATTTGAAGACGCAAACGACTAAAAGGCTAAAAAGTACAAAGAACAATCAAAGTGGTTCAATTTATTGATGAGAAACGTCTAAAAGTTACAAGAGTACGATCCGCGAAACGCAAAGTACAAGATATTAAATAGTACGCAAGGACGTTCGAAAATCCGGAACCGGGACATGAACCAACTTTCAACGCGCGACGCAACGGAGCGAAAATTACAAGTCAACTATGCACATAAATATAATATAATATATAAATAATTCTTAAAATTATATATATATATATATATTATATTTAATAAAACCGTCGGCAACAAGAAAACAAGCGAATGTGAGCTGTCCTAGGGGGCCATGCGATCGCATGGCCAGGAAGCACAAAAGCCATGCGATCGCATGGATCACTGTAGCAATTCACATTCTATAAATTGCAACGTTTTCGGCCGATTTATGTACTCCTTTTATCTATCTCTCACTCTTCTCAATTTATATTTATATTTATATTTTAATTTTAATTTTAATTTAAGATTAATAATAATAAGGTTATAGTGGCGATTGTTTTAAGTTTGTAAGTCGAAATTCTGTCCGTGTAACGCTACGCTATTAATACTCATTGTAAGTGATGTTCAACCTTTTTAAATTAATGTCTCGTAGCTAAGTTATTATTATGCTTATTTTAATCGAAGTAATCGTGATGTTAGGCAAAATATTAAAGACGGGGTAATTGGGCTTTGTACTATAATTGGGGTTTGGACAAAAGAACGACACTTGTGGAAATTGGACTATGAGCTATTAATGGGCTTTATATTAACTAAATGATACCTCATTAATTTAATATAAAGATTACAATTTGACGTATCTATATATAATCACATACGCTTAATCGGGTACGGTGGGCGGGATATCTATAAATACGAATTATCGTTCATTTTACCGGACACGGGGATTGATTAATAGTTAATGGACTCATTAAAACAGGGGTGGATTACATTCAAGGGTAATTGGTGTAATTATTAACAAAGTAGTAAAACCTTGGATTACACGCAGTCGATAACCTGGTGTATTCATTAAACAAAGTATTAAGACCTTGTTACAGTTCGAATCCCCAATTAGTTGGAATATTTGACTTCGGGTATAAGGATAATTTGACGAAGACTCTGGCACTTTATATTTATGACTGATGGACTATTATGGACAAAACCGTATGGACATATCGAATAATCTAGGACAAAGGACAATTAACCCATGGTAATAAACTAAAATCAACACGTCGAACATCATGATTACGGAAGTTTAAATAAGCATAATTCCTTTATTTTATATCTTATCGTACTTTATTTACCGTCATTTTAATTATCGCAATTTTATTTATCGTCATTTTATTTATCGCAATTTTATTTATCGTCATTTACTTTACGCTTTAAATTAAGTTATTTATATTTAATATTTTACATTAGGTTTTAATTGTGACTAAAGACATAAAATCGACAAACCGGTTATTAAACGGTAAAAATCCCCTTTTATAATAATAATACTACTTTTATATATATATATATATATATATATATATATATATATATATATATATATATATATTTACAATTATAGGTTAAAATAATTATAGCGTTAAACTTGTTTACTGTATCCCTGTACTGTACGATTAGGTACACTGCCTATAAGTGTTGTAGCAAGGTTTAGGTATATCCACTCTATAAATAAATAAATAACTTGTGTAAAATTGTATCGTATTTAATAGTATTTCGTAGTAAATATATAACTATTTCGTATACGCTGCTGCACGAATCACCTAACTCCAAAGTAGAATTAGCTGTTGTATAGTATGTGCATATAAGCACACTTAGCAAATGCAATAAACAACAACACAGTTGTATCAATTCAAAGTCTTATAAAAAAAACTGATCAATACAAATCTATTACAGTCTTTAATTATCTTGTTAACACCTGCTATTTACACTTACATACACAACCCAAAGTTGCTTGTACTTGTCATATATGTACTATTGTTCCTTAGTTAATAAAGCGAGTTGTAAGTAAAAAAGGTAGCTACTATGGTGGACACACAGATAACGAGCGACGGAACTAAGGTGATATTCAACAGTTTATTCATACCCCAATATCCTGCTAGCGTTATTGTTCCGTCTGCAACCACTCGTGCTAATGTCCCAGCTTCTGTAGATAGTAGTCCCCCATTGTAGGTCCCACGAGATAAGCGAGATGACATCACCCTTGATAGTAGCGACAAGTTAACACCTAAAGATCGAACATCAAAAGTCATGATGCGTTACAATTTAACCGCTCAATTATATAATGAAAGAACATCCATTCAGGACTTTATGAGTGTACAGGAAAAATCCAAGATAAAAAGAGGGGTGCTATTTTGACCCAATTACTCTTTAATGGTGAAATGTAGTTAAAAGTAGCCCAAAGTCTAGTCTTAAGTCATATTACCTCCTTATTCTGGTTTTTCTCAAAGATAATCAGAGACTAATTTTGGACTCACATTTAATAGCGCTTAGATACTTTAAAAACTTTGCAATGAAAAAAAGGAGTTGCGGGTCAACCAGGCCCATTTTGACCTATTACTAAACCGACCCGGCTTATCATGTACCTTCGAGAACTTCAGCAGACACAAATGTTAGAAGAGCTGAGAAAATGTATTGAGGTGCTGAATACGGAACGAACACTTGAAAACTTAAGACGATACCCAAGCATACCATTATCTCTGAAGCCACCAAAACTTGTCTGTATTGAAAGTCAAACCTCAAGTTAACTATTTTTATCCATTTATTTTTCTGTTGAAGGTTATAAATGTTTTTTTTACCTTTCTTCAAAAACATTACAGATGTAGCTCCCAACGAATATGCTTACAGGAAGAACAGTCAGTCCAAGACAAGCAAGAAACATGCACACTTTGCTCGTTGACCATATAAAGTAGTACTCCGTGATGACACTCGATTCAGCCAGTAAAATCTCCATTGCATATTTGAGCATGAAGTAAATAATCAATTGAACCTGTTTAAAACAAATAATTTGAATATAAAATTTATGATATTTTTGTTTGTTTTGGTTATACCTGGTATCCGACTCGCTTTGCGAGCTGACTAATCCCAGAGCGACTACCCGCTTTACGGGCAGCTTAGAGTTATCGGAAAGTGGGTAGTCGCTTTGATTTTATATAAGGTGCAACATAGGCGGTTCATGCAAGTTGGGTAACAAGTCAAAAGGAGTTATATTTGAGTACAGGTCAAAACAGGTCACCCAATCCATAAACACTTGTATTCTTTTCTGAAGTTTTATAAATAATTAATGTGTTAATTATGATTAAGAAAGTGATACTTTAATGATGATAACTTTACGTCAAGAAATAGAACGATTTACTATGTTTAGGCGTTTTACATACACTTTTTGGTGGCCTTCAACCCATTAGACCTAAGTGACCCATTAAACCATTCTTTATCCAAAAAGTAGCTAACTTTTAAACTTGGCCCATTTTGATTTTTATAAGGAAAGATGGAAATAAACCTTGACAGATGGAGTAAGCAACCGATATGCAGACATAATAGATGTCACGGGCTTACGACTTCCCTCAGATGATTCATCACATTTTTGTTTTTCATCTTCATCTTGTTGAATTTTCTCCAAACCCAAAAGTAATGGCTCAGCGAGACCGGTTTCTACAACGGTATCTGCCCATAACAACATACAAAACAACTAATCCTTTCAAGTTTGTTTTCTTTTCCTTTCTGAATTAAAAGTGGCAGAATAAGCAACTTGGGTAACGGGTCAAATGTGTCCATACAAGTTGAAAATTTGAAATGGGTCATATTAGTAGTACTGGTTGGTTCATTTTAACAAAGTTATATATACATGTATAGTTAAATGTGTTATTTATGACTACAATAACAACGTCACGATTAAGTTAAAAATTGGCGAACAGCATACCAGATGATTCGTGTTTTCCGATAATCTCTTGTTTATGAAGTGGAGGCTCTCTGAAAGACACCGATAACCATAGTAAATAGACGAACCATGCAAATGCCATGAACCATCCAGGTAAAGTGTCCTGGTTAAAGGTGAGCCCAAAGATCTTAAATTGCGTTTGAAATAGACACGCAAGAGCTGGACCACACGCCATTCCAAGGGCACTAGCACTCACAAAACCAGCAGATGCTTTCATTCTTAGTTTTAGAGGCACACAATCGCTTATATAACGCCTGTTAACCGCTCGAGCTGATCCTAGTCTATCAAACAATCAGTTCCACTAGTCAGAACAAACACTTATTTTCAAACATACGGCTAGACATATTCATTTTTGCTTTGAAATTAGTCAAATTATTATTATGCTTTTTCAAATTACTCAGAAAAAAAAAAAAAAAAACTGTCTGAAGATTTCAGATTTATTTGTATGCAACAATTAGAAGCACATTTATAATGTTGCATGATTACAGACAAAATAAGATATTATTTTATCTTTTTTCTTCGAAAAAACAAACAGTCAGCAGGTGCAACAAAAATGTCCGCACGCCCGCCCGCCCGTCCGCAGACATAAGACATAATTAGGTATGCAGAGTAAAAAACAAACAACACTTAAATGTCCCTACAAGAGAGGACTTAACTTACCCGCAGAACAAACGTCCAACGAGAAGAACATATATCGAGTTAAGATCATAAGCAAGGGCATACATAGTGTTGCCCATAAGAAGAACAATGCTGCTGAATATAAGAGGCCGGATATACGATTTATTAGACCAAGCACTAAAATAAACCGATGAGAAAACTTGTGCCACAGCCATTGATCCAATCACGACCCCACAAACGGTCGCTGCAGCTCCTAGGCTCATAGAATAATCGTCCGCTGTTGGGACAATAATGTATGTATTGACCATATACAAAAAAGTATTCACCAAGTTTAAAATAAGCGACATAAAATGGTAACGCTCGTTCATAACATGATGTTCTTTTGATGAAGGCGATGGTAACTCGTCTTGCATAATAAATGCATGTTTTCCCAAGTAGTGAAGGAAGTCGGTCGAGTTCATTAGTCGACTTTCAGCTTCTTTAATTGATTCAATTATAGGATCCTGTATTTTACAGTAAGAATGATTATAAGGTATTCTGCATAAGTCTTAAGGGTGGCAATTTATACCCATGTATATTAAACATGTAAATTATAACATTCGTAAGCATATCTAACACAATGTCTACTTACATAATATGGTGAAATAAGAGAAAAGGTGTTTTGGGACAACCCAACCGCCAGTTTGACCCGTACGAAAAAGGAACCCAATTTGATCCAGCACATGACATGTAAGACCCGCCCATTTTGCCATTTCTAATAAATATATGGAATTTACAGTATGAAGAAATCCTCATTAATACCGAGATATGAAGAGTTGGATAATCATAAATTGATACGTAACGTCTGTTATTATCTTGCAGATCCGCAAGGTTCCTAGTTATTGATCCCACAACTGCTGATACACCCTGCACAAATAAGTAGTGCATAAAGTAATATATATATATATATATATATATATATATATATATATACACACACACACACACACATATATATATATATATATATACACACACACACCGTACAAACACAGGTGATTGTTTTTTCTTTTTTATGTTTATAGTGTTTTACCACGTGCTTAAACACTTGTCGGAGTTGAGAATAAGGATGGTTTGCTCGAGTCTTGACGTAGTAATCTGTGAATCTATATCCAAACCGCTTATCAAACTTCTTAAGAATCTTCCTTAGTCCAATAGCGTTCATTTCAACAAAGAATAAGAGCCTCAAAAGATCTCTTCCTACGTCTCGATATGATTCTCGTAGTTCCATTATTGATTCATGACGCGGTTCATCGGAAAGGGACTCATCATAATGGTCAGCAAGAGCTGATAGTCTACTCGCGAGTTGACCTTGTCGTATTAATAAAAAAAGAACAACCTTCTCAATCTGAAATGGAACAAGATTAAGTAAATCAAATTAATACAACCTTGTAATATAAATGAACTTGGCAACTAAAAAACCATTCTGGTAAGGCGCTTAACTACAAATTTAGTTCTCTTGTGAGACATATCAGGTTTTTCTGTTCAGACTACGCGGTTTTTACATTGCATAACCGGGTTATTACTGTTTTTGACCCTTTTCTCTGGCCATCGGGAAAAAAAAATCCATTCACTTGTTTAAAGGCTGACATGAAGGCTTTCATCGATATGCTGCTACTGAGGTTTGAATCTGAGACTCTAGTGACAACTAGGCTATCTTGAGATGATATGTAGTCCAATAATATGTTGTATCTATAAAGGCCAATGATTTTTTATGGACCCAACATATGTCATGTGCAAAACCGATATGAGATTTTTCAACGGTGTTATAGACACATATATACCTGTTCATCAAGCATTTGGGAGAAATCACGTAGAACATAATCGCGATCCTGAACAACAACCTCATTTTGTTGAGTGTAACGCTTTACTTTCTTCTTTAGTATCTTGTAATCTATGTAATATCTACAAACAAATACACAATAAGTAAACTTGAATACCAATAATCTATAAAAGTAGGAACTGCATTTGGTAATTATATACAGTACTATTTTGACAAAGCATGCTGCAAGATTGGTAATATAATACAGAGTAATTCTTTTTTTAACTTAAAGATATACGGAGTATAATAAATACTAATTAAGGAATTTAAGAACGTTACCCTTGCCATTCTTGGATCTGCAATTCCTTCAACTTTTTACCAAATGCAACCATTCTTGAATGTTAAGTGACCAAAAAAATATAGTACACCCTTCTGTAAAAAAATAGACAAAATATAATTATTAGTACCGGCCTATATATAGTACAACTCCTTATTAAACAAGCACATAAAAACCAATAATAGTTTATCAATTATTTTTTTTTAGACTGTAGAAATTAATCTCATTTTGGGTTCATAATTTTATTCTACCTTTGATAAAAAAAAAAAAAAGTCAAATTTTGTTATTCAAATATGAACATGAAATGAGAGTATATAGATATTAACAGTGGTGGATTTTTGTAAGGTAGTAACATGAGTAACATGCAGTGCTACATTTGCCATTAGAATTTGATTACATAAGTATACGTGTCCGTGTATTTTACATATATGCAAAACCAAAATTTTTTTTTATTTTTTTTTTTCGAAAAGCAAAAAATATATAACACGAGCCCCTTAGGGGAACCCCTTACAAGAACACGAAGAGTAAAACTCGGCTTAGGACATATGCAAAACCAAAATACAACAAACTTTTATGTTAAGGGACAATATGACAAATTTTTTGTCTTTGTATAATGCCTCAAAACATTTATTGGCTAATTAAAGAAACAAATTTTCTTTTAGAGTAACAAAAAGATCGTTTATTAACAATATTCCTTAAAATCTTAATTTAATATTTATCCAAAAATATATATTATTTTTGGTTGGTTGGGGAAAATGTAATAGTTGGGATATATATGGGGTCTAATATCGAGTGGACCATTTGAATATTCACTATTAATGATTTTTTAGTATTGATTTTTCCGTTCCAAGATAATTAGGACTAGCATTTTAATACACAATATGGGGTAAAATGTCACGTTTGATTTTAATCAAAAGTGGACCATTTATGTGGTGATGAAAAATCAATTATTTTCCTCCACTTTATTATGTATCAAATGATGGGAACAAAAATATAAGTTATTTTGAAGGGTTAAATTTTAATTTTTTGATATACGTTAAATGAAATTGTAAATTATGCCAAACAAATCTTGAAAAATCCATAGAATTATATAGATATACTTAAGGCAGTGACATATCAATCATAAATTTTAATTAATTCGGTAAAATTGTGCATTATGTATATATACAATATAACATTTCAATGCATAATCTTTTGATGGATATATCAAAGTGTACCGGATAGATGTGTCATCTTCATCTACTTATATAAACTTTGCAGGCAAAGTAATAATTGATGAAGATAAATAACAAATATTTATATATGGACTTACTCTGAAAAGGTAGCCTTTTGAAGAATCCTTGCAACCTACAAATAAACAAAATGAGGAGATTATATAGAGAAAAAGTGAGATGGAGGAAGTGTCCTTTTAGATGTAGAAAGGTCACTATATTAAAAATTGAATGTGTAGGTAATATCACATACAACAGTAATGCATTTGTCATATTTTTTGTGTGTGTATTATCGATCGTAAACGAATTTTTCTTAAATTCATGGATGTACGCTTGAAAGCTGACGTATCTAACCTTCATCGACTCATGAATCAGACGGTCAAGGACAACTTGATTTACAATTTACAATTGATCGAGCCTAAATTCAACCATAAAGTCAAATTAGGATGCAATGAGGTTGGTGTTGTTGATATGTTTTGGAGACCTTATAATTTTATTTCATTCGAAAATCTCATTTCGAATGGTCAATCACCCTATCCCAGTCTTAACCTTTAAATTACCTTTATTAAAGTGTCAGAATGATTTGAATTAGCTTGAACATAATGATAATATACTCTCGAGGAATCAAGGTTCAACAACCACAAATGAGTGCTCAAACCTCTTATTTAGAGGGGTTTCCAAATATATGCGGTATGCGCTTTAATGATATCGAATCCTACAAATTACAGTTAAGTGATGCGTGAACACACGCTATCAAACCATGCGTCCAATACGCAACTTATTGCGCATACCTTGTTACTTGGGCAGTCTTAGTGGCGCAACTTATGAGATTTATTTCATATGCGTGACTACGCATATGATCAACTCCCCCCATGTATGGTTAAGTCCTAATGGACTCCATAACCAAGTTCGCGCAATTTTTGTTGCGCTTCGATTGGAAGATCAACCTTTTCACTGTGTTTGACGAAATTCCTGGTTCTTTATTATGTGCGCTTTTATGTGCATCAGTACATGCGCTTTTATCAGCGTTTCTTGAGATAATTGACGGTGTAGGTTTTGAGTTAACGTTTTCTAATATGTTTTCCTCCTTAAAAGGAGCCTAATTCAGAGAATATTTTATCAGCGCATCTTGATGCTATCGATTGCTCCATTATCACTGCTGTTTGGTCAATAACATCACTGTTGTTTGGTCAATAACACTTGCACATAAAATTTTAGACAGATTTTGGAGCTATTAGCTGTAGTGACCCGAACTTTTCCATGTTTATATATATTAAATGAAATTGATATTTACATGATTAAGTGTTTCCAACATGTTAAGCAATCAAACTTATTAAGACTTGATTAATTGGAATAGGTTTCATATAGACAAATGACCACCCAAGTTGACCGGTGATTCACGAACGTTAAAACTTGTAAAAACTATACGATGACATATATATGGTTATATATATAGTTAACATGATTTTATTATAAGTATGTATCTCATTAGGTATTTTAACAATGAGTTATATACATAAAAATGAGACTATTAAATTAAGTAACTCGAAAACGATATATATAACGATTATCGTTATAACTTCTTACTAGGTACATATGAATCATATTAAGATATTGATACACTTGGTTAATTATGTTAAATGATAAGTAAATATATCATTAAGTGTATTAACAATGAACTACATATGTAAAAATAAGACTACTAACTTAATGATTTTGAAACGAGACATATATGTAACGATTATCGTTGTAACGACATTTAATGTATATAGATCATATTAAGAGATATTCGTACATCATAATATCATGATAATATAATAATTTAAAATCTCATTTGATATTATAAACATTGGGTTAACAACATTTAACAAGATCGTTAACCTAAAGGTTTCAAAACAACACTTACATGTAACGACTAACGATGACTTAACGACTCAGTTAAAATGTATATACATGTAGTGTTTTAATATGTATTCATACACTTTTGAAAGACTTCAAGACACTTATCAAAATACTTCTACTTAACAAAAATGCTTACAATTACATCCTCGTTCAGTTTCATCAACAATTCTACTCGTATGCACCCGTATTCGTACTCGTACAATACACAGCTTTTAGATGTATGTAATATTGGTATATACACTCCAATGATCAGCTTTTAGCAGCCCATGTGAGTCACCTAACACATGTGGGAACCATCATTTGGCAACTAGCATGAAATATCTCATAAAATTACAAAAATATGAGTAATCATTCATGACTTATTTACATGAAAACAAAATTACATATCCTTTATATCTAATCCATACACCAACGACCAAAAACACCTACAAACACTTTCATTCTTTAATTTTCTTCATCTAATTGATCTCTCTTAAGTTCTATCTTCAAGTTCTAAGTGTTCTTCATAAATTCCAAAAGTTCTAGTTTCATAAAATCAAGAATACTTCCAAGATTGCAAGTTTACTTCCAAGTTTTCTAAATCCATTTCAAGTAATCATCCAAGATCAAGAAACCTTTGTTACTTACAGTAGGTTATCTTTCTAATACAAGGTAATAATCATATTCAAACTTTAATTCAATTTCTATAACTATAACAATCTTATTTCGAGTGGAAATCTTACTTGAAATTGTTTTCGTGTCATGATTCTACTTCAAGAACTTTCAAGCCATCCAAGGATCCTTTGAAGCTAGATCCATTTTTTTCATTTCCAGTAGGTTTATCCAAGGAACTTGAGATAGTAATTATGTTCATAACATTATTTGATTCATACATAAAAAGCTGTCTTATTCAACGTTATAAACTTGTAATCACTAGAACATAGTTTAGTTAATTCTAAACTTGTTCGCAAATAAAGTTAATCCTTCTAACTATACTTTTAAAATCAACTAAACACGTGTTCTATATCTATATGATATGCTAACTTAATGATTTAAAACCCGAAAACACGATAAACACCATAAAACTGGATATACGCCGTCGTAGTAAAACAGGGGGCTGTTTTAGTTGGGATAATTAAAAGCTAAGAAGAACTTTAATTTAAAAGCTATACTTCTGGAAAAATGATTTTTCTTATGAACATGAAACTATATCCAAAAATCATGGTTAAACTCAAAGTGAAAGTATGTTTTTCAAAATGGTCATCAAGATGTCGTTCTTTCGACGGAAATGACTACCTCTTTCAAAAATGACTTGTAACTTGTATTTTCGACTATAAACTTATACTTTTTCTATTTAGATTCATAAAGTTAAGTTCAATACGAAACCGTGGCCACTGGAATCACTCAAAACGGATTAGAAACGAAGAAATGGCGAGTAAAACAAGATTGATAAAAACTACTCATTTTACCTACGTGAAAGTTAGTAATAAATCTATTCCAACCATAACCTAATCAACTTATATTGTATATTATGTAATCTTGAGATACCATAGACACGTATACAATGTTTCGACCTATCATGTCGACCCATCTATATATATATTGCGGAACAACCATAGACACTCTATATGTGAATGTTGGAGTTAACTATACAGGGTTGAGGTTGATTCCAAAATATATATATAGTTTGAGTTGTGATCAATATTGAGATACGTATACACTGGGTCGTGGATTGATTCAAGATAATATTTATCGATTTATTTCTGTACATCTAACTGTGGACAACTAGTTGTAGGTTACTAACGAGGACAGCTGACTTAATAAACTTAAAACATCAAAATGTATTAAAAGTTTTGTAAATATATTTTGAACATACTTTGATATATATGTATATATTGTTATAGGTTTGTGAATCAACCAGTGGCCAAGTCTTACTTCCCGACGAAGTAAAAATCTGTGAAAGTGAGTTATAGTCCCACTTTTAAAATCTAATATTTTTGGGATGAGAATACATGCAGGTTTTATAAATGATTTACAAAATAGACACAAGTACGTGAAACTACATTCTGTGGTTGAATGATCGAAATCGAATATGCCCCTTTTTATTAAGTCTGGTAATCTAAGAATTAGGGAACAGACACCCTAATTGACGCGAATCCTAAAGATAGATCTATTGGGCCTAACAAACCCCATCCAAAGTACCGGATGCTTTAGTACTTCGAAATTTATATCATATCCGAAGGGTGTCCCGGAATGATGGGGATATTCTTATATATGCATCTTGTTAATGTCGGTTACCAGGTGTTCACCATATGAATGATTTTTATCTCTATGTATGGGATGTGTTTTGAAATATGAAATCTTGTGGTCTATTGTTACGATTTGATATATATAGGTTAAACCTATAACTCACCAATATTTTTGTTGACGTTTAAAGCATGTTTATTCTCAGGTGAATACTAAGAGCTTCCGCCGTTGCATACTAAAATAAGGACAAGATTTGGAGTTCATGTTTGTATGATATTGTGTAAAAACTGCATTCAAGAAACTGATTTCGATGTAACATATTTGTATTGTAAACCATTATGTAATGGTCGTGTGTAAACAGGATATTTTAGATTATCATTATTTGATAATCTACGTAAAGCTTTTTAAACCTTTATTTATGAAATAAAGTTTATGGTTTGTTTTAAAAATGAATGCAGTCTTTGAAAAAAAACGTCTCATATAGAGGTCAAAACCTCGCAACGAAATCAATTAATATGGAACGTTTTTAATCAATAAGAACGGGACATTTCAGTTGGTATCAGAGCGTTGGTCTTAGAGAACCAGAATTTTGCATCAGTGTATCTTATCGAGTTTGTTAGGATGCATTAGTGAGTCTGGACTTCGACCGTGTTTACTTGAAAAATGATTGCTTAACAAATTTTGTTGAAAACTATATATTTTTAACATGTGAATATTATGTGATATATTAATCTCTTAACGTGTTTGATATTATGTGATAGATGTCTACCTCTAATACAAGTCCCATTGACTCACCTAATAATAATGAAGAGTCAAATGTAATTTGGAATGATTCGTTGACTGATTCACAAGTTCCCGAAGAGGAACCGGAAGAAGAATCGGAACCGGAGGAGGAGGAACCGAAAGAAGAAATAGAACCGGTGGGGGAAATAATAAAACGGTTAAGTAAAAGAAAATCCTCAACTAACCGACCAAGGTTAATTATGGTCAACGGTGTTTCCGCCAAGAAAGCAAAATATTGGGAGGATTACCAATTCTCCGATGAATCGGATCCCAACGAGGATTCCGATGATGTTATAGAAATTACCCCAACTGAATTTAAAAAGGCAAAAGAGAACAATAAGGGAAAGGGCATAAAAATAGAGAAATCTGATTCCAACCCCGATGAACTTTATATGTATCGTCAACACCCGTATTTCTTAAGTTGTAACAATAACCCGGGAACCTCTAAACCACCAGGTTTTTCTAGACCAATGTGGAAAACGACGGCTCGTATTAGGGGAACATCATATATCCCTAAAAACTTAGCAAAAAGAACCAAGTTTGAAAAAGAAGAAACGAGTGAGTCAGAATAAGATAGTTGTATTTGTGCGGTGTAATATATGTAATATAGTGTGCTTATGCTTTACGATATATGTAAAAATTGCTTGTATTAATAAGTATCTTTTATGAATCTAACTCTTGTCTATTTTACAGTATAAAAACACAAAATGGATAGACAACCCAATATTTTAGAAGACTTACCCGGAGACATGATTGATGAAATCTTGTCTAGAGTCGGTCAGAATTCCTCGGCACAACTATTTATGGCAAAATCAGTTTGTAAGACATTCGAAGAACGTTCCAAGAATGCCTTGGTTTATAAAAGGCTTTCGTTTGAAAGATGGGGGATATCACATTGGGAAACCCATAAGTTACGATGTGTTTACTTTGACGCATATATTGCGGGGAACCCAAATGCTATTTTACGCAACGGGTTAAGAAATTATTTTGACTCAATGTATCCGAATATAGGACTTCATGATTTAGAAAAAGCGGCTAACATGCAACATAAAGAAGCATGTTATGCTTACGGGTTAGTAATGTTCGCTTCTCACCAAAGTGAGAAAAAGAACATCGGGCTACAACTATTAAATAAAACGTTCCCACAAGTGACGGAGTCGGTAATTGGGGTAAGAAATGAGGTTTTTAGGTTATTACGAGACTGTTGGTCATTACGTAACCTTCGTCCTTTTGACGACGTTACAACACGTTGTCATACTATCGGTCACAACGGTTACGTTCCACAATACCAAGGATGGGAAGTGGTATTAGTAAAACCAGAATGCATGACTTGTTTCTGGACGTATGAATTACGTGTCTTTGTTGCCTTTGCTGAACGCCTTATTTATTAACTAGAATTAGCTTCGCAACTACTTTGTATCAAAGTTTTATGTGCTATATTTCATGCTATATGTAAAATAGCGGTATTGTAAGTTTGCAAGTTATTGTATAAAGGTTTGAATTTGATATATATTTTTTTGTGATTAGTTTTTCATATAGAATTGTAGTAGTTGAAATGGTATGTTAGCTACTAAGTATGAACTTAACGGGTAGGTACTACCCGAATTAAAGAGTATAAAACGCTAATATGAAGAAAGAGCTTTTATAAATAAGTTCATATTACGCTACGAAATACTATTGACTACTCTTGATATTCTATATGATTAACTCATTTCATTTGACTATTTTGAAGGAAATGGCACCGACTACTCGACACACCTTGAATATGAGTGAAGAGGAATTTCGTGCCTTTCTTGCTTCAAACATAGCCGCAGTACAGGCCGCGCTACATACCAACAATAACCTTGGATCTAGCAGTACAGGAAATCGTGTAGGATGCACCTACAAAGAATTCACTGCCTACAAACCTTTGGAATTTGATGGAACCGAAAGACCGATCGGATTGAAACGGTAGACCGAGAAGATCGAATCAGTGTTTGCCATAAGTAAGTGTACTGAAGAGGAAAAAGTGAAGTACGCTACGCATACCTTCACAGGTTCTGCGTTAACATGGTGGAATACCTATCTAGAGCAAGTGGGACAAGATGATGCTTACGCACTACCGTGGTCAGCATTCAAGCACATGATGAACGAGAAGTACCGTCCCAGAACCGAGGTCAATAAGCTCAAGACAGAACTTAGAGGGTTACGAACTCAAGGATTTGATATTACCACGTACGAAAGACGATTCACAGAATTATGCCTATTGTGTCCGGGAGCGTTCGAAGATGAGGAAGAGAAGATCGACGCGTTTGTGAAAGGATTACCGGAAAGAATCCAAGAAGATATAAGTTCACACGAGCCCGCCTCCATACAACAAGCATGTAGAATGGCTCACAAAATAGTGAACCAGATTGAAGAAACAATTAAAGAACAGACTGCTGAAGAGGCCAATGTGAAGCAAGTCAAAAGAAAGTGGGAGGAAAACGGTGATAAGAATCACCAATACAACAACAACAGCAATTACAACAATAATCGCAACAACTATCCTAACAATCGCAACATCAATCGCAACTACAATAAACGGCCCAGCAACAACAACAACAACAACAACAACAACAACAATAACAACAACAACAACAACAACAACAACAACAACAACAACAACAACAACGACAACAACAACAACAACAACAACAACAGCTACAACAATCATCTTAACAACAATAATAACTGCAACAACAACAACAATCAGAAGCAGCTATGCCAAAGGTGTGAAAAGTATCACTCGGGGTTCTGCACCAAATTTTGCAACAAGTGTAAAAGAAATGGTCATAGCGCGGCGAAGTGTGAGGTCTACGGACCAGGGGTTAACAGAACGAAAGGAACAAATGGTGTCGGAACGAGTAATGGCGGAGCAAGTAGTGTCGGAGCAAGTTATGCCAATGTAGTTTGTTATAAATGTGGAAAACTGGGCCACATTATTAGAAATTGCCCGAACCAGGAGAACACGAATGGACAAGGCCGCGGAAGAGTTTTCAATATTAATGCGGCAGAGGCACAGGAAGACCCAGAGCTTGTTACGGGTACGTTTCTTATTGACAATAAATCTGCTTACTTTTTATTTGATTCGGGTGCGGATAGAAGCTATATGAGTAGAGATTTTTGTGCTAAATTAAGTTGTCCATTGACGCCTTTGGATAGTAAATTTTACTCGAATTAGCAAATGGTAAATTAATTTCAGCAGATAATATATGTCGGAATCGAGAAATTAAACTGGTTAGCGAAACATTTAAGATTGACTTGGTACCAGTAGAGTTAGGGAGTTTTGATGTGATAATCGGTATGGACTGGTTGAAAGAAGTGAAAGCAGAGATCGTTTGTTACAAAAATGCAATTCGCATTATACGAGAAAAAGGAAAACCCTTAATGGTGTACGGAGAAAAGGGCAACACGAAGCTACATCTTATTAGTAATTTGAAGGCACAAAAACTAATAAGAAAAGGTTGCTATGCTGTTCTAGCACACGTCGAGAAAGTACAAACTGAAGAAAAGAGCATCAATGATGTTCCCGTCGCAAAAGAATTTCCCGATGTATTTCTGAAAGAATTACCGAGATTACCCCCACATCGATCCGTTGAATTTCAAATAGATCTTGTACCAGGAGCTGCACCAATAGCTCGTGCTCCTTACAGACTCGCACCCAGCGAGATGAAAGAACTGCAAGGCTAATTACAAGAACTTTTAGAGCGTGGTTTTATTCGACCAAGCACATCACCGTGGGGAGCTCTTGTTTTGTTTGTCAAGAAGAAAGATGGTACATTCAGGTTGTGTATCGACTACCGAGAGTTGAACAAACTTACCATCCAGAACCGCTACCCACTACCGAGAATCGATGACTTATTTGATCAACTACAAGGCTCGTCTGTTTATTCAAAGATTGACTTACGTTCCGGGTATCATCAAATGCGGGTGAAAGAAGATGATATTCCAAAGACTACTTTCAGAACACGTTACGGTCATTACGAGTTTATGGTCATGCCGTTTGGTTTAACTAATGCACCAGCTGTGTTCATGGACCTTATGAACCGAGTGTGTGGACCATACCTTGACAAGTTTGTCATTGTTTTCATTGATGACATACTTATTTACTCAAAGAATGACCAAGAACACGGTGAACATTTGAGAAAGGTGTTAGAAGTATTGAGGAAGGAAGAATTGTACGCTAAATTTTCAAAGTGTGCATTTTGGTTGGAAGAAGTTCAATTCCTTGGTCACATAGTGAACAAAGATGGTATTAAGGTAGATCCGGCAAAGATAGAAACTGTTGAAAAGTGGGAAACCCCGAAAACTCCGAAACACATACGCCAGTTTTTAGGACTAGCTGGTTACTACATAAGGTTCATCCAAGACTTTTCCAGAATAGCAAAACCCTTGACTGCATTAACGCATAGAGGGAAGAAATTTGAATGGAAAGATGAACAAGAGAAAGCGTTTCAGTTATTGAAGAAAAAGCTAACTACGGCACCTATATTGTCATTGCCTGAAGGGAATGATGATTTTGTGATTTATTGTGACGCATCAAAGCAAGGTCTCGGTTGTGTATTAATGCAACGAACGAAGGTGATTACTTATGCGTCTAGACAATTGAAGATTCACGAACAAAATTATACGACGCATGATTTGGAATTAGGCGCAGTTGTTTTTGCATTAAAGACTTGGAGGCACTACTTATATGGGGTCAAAAGTATTATATATACCGACCACAAAAGTCTTCAACACATATTTAATCAGAAACAACTGAATATGAGGCAGCGTAGGTGGATTGAATTGTTGAATGATTACGACTTTGAGATTCGTTACCACCCGGGGAAGGCAAATGTGGTAGCCGACGCCTTGAGCAGGAAGGACAGAGAACCCATTCGAGTAAAATCTATGAATATAATGATTCACAATAACCTTACTACTCAAATAAAGGAGGCGCAACAAGGAGTTTTAAAAGAGGGAAATTTAAAGGATGAAATACCCAAAGGATCGGAGAAGCATCTTAATATTCAGGAAGACGGAACCCGGTATAGGGCTGAAAGGATTTGGGTACCAAAATTTGGAGATATGAGAGAAATGGTACTTAGAGAAGCTCATAAAACCAGATACTCAATACATCCTAGAACGGGAAAGATGTACAAGGATCTCAAGAAACATTTTTGGTGGCCGGGTATGAAAGCCGATGTTGCTAAATACGTAGGAGAATGTTTGATGTGTTCTAAGGTCAAAGCTGAGCATCAGAAACCATCAGGTCTACTTCAACAACCCGAAATCCCAGAATGGAAATGGGAAAACATTACCATAGATTTCATCACTAAATTGCCAAGGACTGCAAGTGGTTTTGATACTATTTGGGTAATAGTTGATCGTCTCACCAAATCCGCACACTTCCTGCCAATAAGAGAAGATGACAAGATGGATAAGTTAGCACGACTGTATTTGAAGGAAGTCGTCTCCAGACATGGAATACCAATCTCTATTATCTCTGATAGGGATGGCAGATTTATTTCAAGATTCTGGCAGACATTACAGCAAGCATTAGGAACTCGTCTAGACATGAGTACTGCTTATCATCCACAAACTGATGGGCAGAGCGAAAGGACGATACAAACGCTTGAAGACATGCTACGAGCATGTGTTATTGATTTCGGAAACAGTTGGGATCGACACCTACCGTTAGCAGAATTTTCCTACAACAATAGTTATCATTCTAGTATTGAGATGGCGCCGTTTGAGGCACTTTATGGTAGAAAGTGCAGGTCTCTGATTTGTTGGAATGAAGTGGGGGATAGACAGATTACGGGTCCGGAGATAATACAAGAAACTACCGAGAAAATTATCAAAATTCAACAAAGATTGAAAACCGCCCAGAGTTGACAAAAGAGCTACACGGACAGTAAAAGAAAAGATATAGAGTTTGAAATTGGAGAAATGGTCATGCTTAAGGTTTCACCTTGGAAAGGCGTTGTTCGATTTGGTAAATGGGGGAAACTAAATCCAAGGTACATTGGACCATTCAAGATTATAGATCGCGTCGGACCAGTAGCTTACCAACTGGAGCTACCTCAACAACTCGCAGCTGTACATAACACTTTCCACGTCTCAAATTTGAAGAAATGTTTTGCTAAAGAAGATCTCACTATTCCGTTGGACGAAATCCAAATCAATGAAAAACTTCAATTCATTGAAGAACCGGTCGAAATAATGGATCGTGAGGTTAAGAGACTTAAACAAAACAAGATACCGATTGTTAAGGTTCGATGGAATGCTCATAGAGGACCCGAGTTCACCTGGGAGCATGAAGATCAGATGAAGAAGAAATACCCGCATCTATTTATAGAAGATTCGTCAACACTTTCAACAGCTGAAAATTTCGGGACGAAATTTATTTAACGGGTAGGTACTGTAGTGACCCGAACTTTTCCATGTTTATATATATTAAATGAAATTGATATTTACATGATTAAGTGTTTCCAACATGTTAAGCAATCAAACTTATTAAGACTTGATTAATTGGAATAGGTTTCATATAGACAAATGACCACCCAAGTTGACCGGTGTTTCACGAACGTTAAAACTTGTAAAAACTATACGATGACTGATGTGTCAAGACGTAACCTTTAAAATGTAGACAATATGCTTAATAATTAACACATAATACAGGCAACTAAAACCCGATCATGTAGTAACTAGCAAGTAAATTGACCAGTTCGATCCACAGGGAGAAGTTTGTTTAAATGATTTTACCACAATTAATTATTCTAAAAATGGGGTTTATATTTAAAGTTGTGTTTTTGTTTAACGAAACAGTAAATAAAAATAATAATTAACAAGAATGAGAATGCGGTGTTTACTTCTATGCTTGAAAGATGACAGGGATTGTTCTTTTATAATTAAAACCGTTATGCGATAGTTACAAAAGAGTAGTTTATATCAATTTCACAATATCTATAAACTTAAGAACTATGTTTAATCAACAGGATTCTTTCTTGGTTAAATTCACATAAAACCTAGTTTACTAAGATCACTCTAAGTAAACTACATGATTGTAAAACCTAAATATCATCCAATTACCATCCTATATTCACATATAGGTGTCTAGATCACTAGGTGTTGAAGTACAAATTATAGCCTTTGATCAATTCACATAAATCAAGTCATAACTCGTATAATTGAACTAGAATATAAAGATAGTTACAACAATGGATTTCTTGAAAGAACATGGTGATTTAGATTGATTAACTAACTAGATTCAACCCGGTTAAACTCACGTGAAACCTTAATTACAAGAATCACTTGAGGTAATTTCATAACTATGTTGCTTTGAAACTTATTCAATTACCGAATTAAACACATAACAAAATCACTTAAGTGTATGTATCTAATCGTCTAGATTACTAGATGTATTGAAGTATAGATTGTTTTCCTAGTTAACTCACATTAATGGGTTGCAATCTATATAATTGAAGTAATGATCTAAACATGCATAACAATGGTTCTTATGGTTGAACTAGATAATTAAATCAATCAAACATATGTATAACTAGCATAACATCAAAGTATAGAACAATCCCAAGCCATAAATCTTACATTGAAGCAAACACACAAGGCTTTTAGCCTAACATAATCATAGTAGAACTAATGAAACAGTAAATACAAGTTGAATTCATGTTAAAAAGATATAGAACAATAGTACCAATTGCGATAAATGATCCTAGCTTAATATTGATGTTGAAAGAGTGGAGATTAACTTGCAGCCTTCCTTGGACCTTGAAAATCGTCTTAAAACTGGGGGAGAACATAGTAGTGAAGGTCTCTCAAGTAAGTAACTATTTGCTTCATTAAATAGCCTCAAAAGTTAGGTATTTTGGCCAGAAAGTGACAGATGCGCCGCATCTCTTTAGGATGCGCCGCATCTCTTTACGTTTAGTAGATTCCACCTCGATTCTGCACTCAGGACTGTCGGCAGGGGGTCAGATGCGCCGCATCTGGGACAGATGCGCCGTATCTGGCTTGGATGCGCCGCATCCATCTCAGATGCGCCGCATCTGTTGCTATTTTGGCCCAGAAGTCTTCATGTTTCGCATCTGAAACTGTCGGGAGTTATTTGGTGTAAAGATGCGCCGCATCTAAGAGAGATGCGCCGCATTTGGACCTGTTTCAGTGGTTTCGGGCTGTTTTACGCATTCGATCTTCGTTTTAACTCTATTTTCGCTTTTGGTCTTCATTTATTCATTCACAATGGACTTTTTACAAATGTACATGAATTACAATACATACGTATAATAATTACATACAAATGGAACAACATTGGATCGAAATAACGACAATAAACATGTATAATTTTGGCGTTATCAAAATCCCCACACTTAAACCTTGCTTGTCCTCAAGCAAGACTTACAAGAAATCGAAATTTACTACAGTAAACACACTTATTTAAATGAGAACACAAAAAATGGGACTCGCACTCTCTCGATATAATACACAAGACACACAAGTTATTTAGTAACACAATAACTCACGCTATATGGAAATCTCACTCGGGTCACAATATATACACACTCACACTTATTTCACACACGAATCAAACTCACGCGTTTTGAGTACACACACACCTTTGGAGTACACACGCGAAATGAAATCACGCCAAAGTCGAAAGGTGGGTTTTAAAGTCCACATTTCTTGAAAATTTGGATCCTTAGGGAAATTAGGACCTTTGCTAAAAACCTTTTATGTTTTGAAAATTATTCATGTTAGTTTTTACACTAATCAAGTTTTCCGGTTTTAACCTCAAAGTCCGATTGAGGGTAACTGAAAACCGAAGCCTCAGTCGGCGCTTAGCAAGCTACTCGCCCCCATGATTGAAGTATCATGGAACTTGAAACCGGATGTCCTAAAAATGGTTTTACACAATATAGTTCATAAAATAGCATAAGTTTTAGAAGAAACTATATCATGTCCAAATATCATCGGTGAACCATGAGTTTGCACACCTCAATTTGTTATGACATATGTATGTTAACCGCGGTCAACATAGATGCGGTTGATCTTTACGGAGATCATCCATCTGGGGATTAGATTCATTAGTCTTAAAAGCTAATTTGTACTGTGCCCCCCATTGTACGAGACAGATCCATCTCATGGTTAGGATAAGTCTGACCACCAAAAACCCTGTTTGATGCTGAGGTGAGGTGGATTTCCAGCCGATGATATAGATGACTTTTCAAGATTTTTCGTCAACCTACAGCTGTTCTAGACTACGACTTCTAACATAAGTTAGCAAGTGTGTCATATTGGAAGACTTGACTTCCATCACAATCATTACATGGATGAGCATTGGATTAGATTGTTAGAACAACAAATTACTTGATGACTTTCATTTCATCCAGAATGTGGTATAGCATGATGATTATATCTTTTATATGACAAACTCAATCATTTGGTTGTTTCTTAATTTGTTTTGTGATAATAATTTGGGTGTATACACCTAGTTTTAAAATCTACAAATTTTAAACAAAATTTGAATTTATGAAGATAAAAGTTTAAGAATTTTCACCATTTTAAGCCTTTTTAACTAAAATCAAAAACCCGAAAGAATTTATAACTTCCTCCCCACACTTGAGTTCATGTATCGTCCTCGTTACATGAAATCAGAAAAATTTAAATTCAAGAGGGTCAAAGAGTGTAAGAGAGTTTATTACTTTCAAGGTTTAAAACCGGAGTTCACGGGATGATGGCGCTGAACTGAATGCCAGCATAAGAACATCATCCGCTTCTTGCAACCACAAAACAATCACCAATCAAGTATGTGCTGAACTTACTGCCAGTCTTTGTAAAAATGCAGCATATAGCACAATGCTCACCTGTAGCAATTCAAACAAAGGTACCATATGATTCACACAAATAAATGGGGGTGTACTCCATGTACTAAAAACCCCACTTACAATTATCTAAATTATTCAAATCACAATTATCCAAAATATTATCTAGTTATTACACACCAAACTTGAAAAGAAATTGTTTTTGAAATAAACCAACATCAACCAAACCTGTCACACATCAGGAAAAATTACGTCATCTTCAGAAAAATCCCCAAAATGAGTTACTTGGGCCAGCTCCACCTTCGTTTTGATTTCCCGCATCGTCGTCCTGAAATATTGAGGGGTTGTACCCCTGATAAGTTCCTTGAGCAGGGACGACCGCAGTGTCTTCAGTAGGCGGGTTAGGAGGAGGAGGATAAGGCGCAGAATATGGATCACCCATTCGAACCCAAGGATCGTATGCAGGCCAAGGAGAGGGGGTATAGTTAGCGGGATCTGCAGCGTATGACACTGTCTGTTCATGTATCCAATTAAGCTGATTTTGCTGCCCCGCTTGAGTATACCATGTTCGATCATTCCCAACATCAATGTAATGTTGCATCTCCCTGTTACCTGCATCGTAGTGATCAATTACTTTTTGGGTGTTTTGATCACTATGGAGTCGCATATCTGAAAACTGGCGCGCCATGTAAGCCTCTAAATCATTTCCCGGACCCGAACTACTTCCAACATTCGGCTGTGGATCTGGTTGCTGTTGGGGTTGTTCTGGTTGCCTGTTCACGGGATCCTCATACCTAGTTAGAAGGCCGTTCGACCCCCTCATCAAAATGTTTTCCCTTGTATAACTCACTCTAGCAAAGGCAATCATATGTTTCTCCTCTAACCCACTTGTGTTGATTCAAAAATGTTCGGCAATCCTGGTTACAAAATGGCCGCCCATGATTGGTGTAATCTTTTTCCTTTCTTCGAGGAGGAAAGTGAGAATCATTCGTGGGATATGAACATGGGAGTGATCCATTATCGCGTGAATGTACCATATATCCAAGTTGGTGACTTTTTCACTACTGTCTTTTCGACAGTTTATGGTACTTGAAATGAATCGTTGGACGCATCAGTGCTCGTAGGTACGTAGCTTGCTACAAGTCTGCTTGCTTGCACTATATGCGGTATTGCTCATGTCCACCCATGCTTCTGAATGATTAAAAGAAGAAACATAGTATATATACATTGATTAAAGTAATTTTGCATCAGTTGATGTGGCAACCCTTCATAAATATCCAACGCCTTCACAAATTGCAGCAGCGTTAATGTCCTGTCTTGCTCTCCAAGACGAAATCTCATAAATGTACCCGATGTTGGTGACGTGTAATCAACCCTAAGTGAACCAACGAATTCTTTGACTAAAAGTGGATACACTCTTTCTTGCATTCTGAACAGGTTTTCCCAAGCATATATTCGATGGCCGTGATACGTTACTCGGAAAAGGTTGCGAAAATTTTGATATTCGTCGGCTTCCTCTAATGGTGTCCAATCGATATATTTTCCCGGATATACGTCTTTGTGTAGAAGTGCCTTCATCCGTTCATGGTATTCCGGATGCCTCAAAACTGCATTGATCCATGGATCCGGAGTGGTTAATCCACGGACATTTAACTGCCGGTTGTCAATATCCATTTCTTCCTCTTCAGCAGCATGTTCTTCTTCACTTGTATCCTCATCAACAATTGCTGGGGCTTTTTGCTTCTTTGATTTTGGGTTTGATGATGATGCTCTAGTCTACAAAAACACAACAAAACCAAACAAACAAAATAACAAACCAAGTTGATTAGCGTTAAAGAATTTCAAAACATCTTTCATATTGTACCTAGCGAAAACATGTGGATATGTTAAGTTCCAATTAAATCTCAATGTTTATGTTAACCAATATCTTAACATGGTATGAACTATTTTCACTCTTAACAAACATGAACTAGTATGCCAATTGATTCAAATCACTTTACAAGTATAATCATACATAGCATGCTTCATTTCACCAAACACTTGCAATGTCATAACATATGGAACCATAGGCATTCATCAAAAAGCATGTTAAACAATATGCAATCAATGGTTTTCATACATTTAGAACATTAAATTCATCTCAAGTCAACAACTTCATCAAAATGCTTAATCATATAATCCTTAACTTATATAATAATTACTTTCAAATCGAAATAACACCAAGTTAAGGTTCACATGTGTTTACCATAAGTAATGATTTGCATAACTTCAACTTAGAACACTTACTAGTTAACAAAAGTCAAAATCCCTAATTCAAGAACCCTAAAATTCAATAATTTGTGTATTCGTGTAATTCAACAAAGGTTCATGTGATTTTGTTAATGTATACTAGTAATCAAGCTTCAAAATATCTCAATTGAATAATTTAATGGCCAAAAGTCCGAAACCCCTAAATTCATGAAGAACCCTAATTTCCAAAGTAAAGATTGAAGCAAATAATCATGAAATTAGAGCATGAATAAGGATTAGAAGCAACAATTTAAGCATATAATGACCAAAACATGAACATTCAAACATCCTCACACTAAGAACAAGCTAAATCTGATTTTTAGATTGAAGAACACAAGAATCATGAAGTGTTTAGGATTAATCTTACCTTTCTCATGTTGATATTCGGATTTGATGCTCAAAGATGGGATTAATCGGTTCAATTAGTGAGTAGAGATTGAAATTTTGAGAGAGAATGAGATGGGATTCGGAGTAGTAGGTGAAAAAATGAGAAAAAATGATAAACTCCCGTATTTGTGCAAAAAAATTGGGCAGAATCCAACATACAGACACAGATATGGCGCATCTGTAGCAGATGCGGCGCATCTAGCTCAGATGCGGCGCATCTGAAGTAGATGCGGCGCATCTGAAGTAGATGCGGCGCATCAGATGGTCCAAACACGGCGCATGACCCTTTCTCGGCGCATTCAAAATTCACGGGATTTTTCTTGTCTGCAGATGCGGCGCATCCATCACAGATGCGGCGCATCTGCCCCTGTTGCACCAGCTTTTGACGTTTTTTCGCGTTTTAAACATTTCGGAAGGTCCCTAAACAACTTGGTTCGTATAATAACTTAGAAATCACTCAAAACACTCAAATTTATTAAAATACGTACACGAGTGGGACTATATACATGTTGTGAAGTTTAACGAGTCGTTCACGCGACTCCGTTCCAAGCTAATTAGCGTTGGGGAATAGGGTGATGTCATCTCGAACCGTGGTGTCCACTCCATCGAAATAGAGTTTCAAGCGATGACCATTCACCTTGAAGGTATTTCCGTTTCAAAACAACTCAACATATCCCGATGGGAATGCTTGTTTCACCAAATAAGGTCCCGTCCATCGGGACTTTAACTTTCCGGGAGAAAATTTAAACCGTGAGTTAAAAACCAAAACCTTATCACCGGTTTTAAACTCTTTCACTTCTTTCAATCGGGCATCATGCCACCTTTTCATTTTCTCCTTATACGAGCTCGAATTCTAGTACGCTTCTAACCTCAACTCTTCCAATTCATGCAATTGCATGAATCGGTTTTCACCAGCCTTTTCCATGTCTAAATTACAAAGTTTTAATGCCCAGTACGCTCTATGTTCCACTTCAACCGGAAGATGGCATGCTTTACCGTATACAAGTCTAAATGGTGTGGTACCGATTGGTGTTTTAAAAGTATTCCTAAAGGCCCACAACGCATCATCTAACTTGCGTTGCCAAATCTTAGGGTTGTTATCAACCGTCTTCTCAAGTATGCGTTTCAAGGCACGATTTGTGTTCTCCACTTGACCACTCGTTTGCGGGTGGTACGGAGTAGAGAAACGATGATTTACGCCATACTTCTTCAACACCTTTTCAAGAAGGTTGTTGGCAAAATGAGTTCCTCGATCGGATATGAGCGCTTTTGGGATTCCAAAGCGCGAGAAGAGATTTTTCAAGAAGTTCACCACCACCCTAGCATCATTCGTAGGTAAAGCTTTTGCTTCAGCCCACTTAGATACATAGTCAACGGCTACTAGGATGTATTTGCACTTATGGGAACTTGGAAATGGTCCCATGAAATCGATTCCCTAAATATCAAAGATTTCACAAACTTGGATGCCGGTTTGAGGCATCTCATCCTTTTTCGTGATGTTACCCGTTCGTTGGCATGCATTGCAAGTCCGAACAAAATTATGGGCATCGTTAAAGATCGTGGGCCAATAAAAGCCCGAGTCAAGGATTTTTCTTGCGGTGTGGTTTGGTCCGAAATGACAGCCGGTGGGCCCTTGATGGCAATGCTCGAGAATTTGTTGAGCCTCTTTTCTGTACACACAACGGCGAATCATTTGATCTGCACCAACACGGAATAGGTCGGGATGTTCCCAGAAATAGAACTTCAAATCCGCAAAGAATTTCTTCTTTTGTTGATAAGAAAGTCCTTTTTGAAGAATGCTTGAAGCAAGATAGTTTGGAAAATGGGCAAACCATGGGATTTCAGATTCCTTGTCAACCCTCATTAGAGATTCATCAGGAAATGTGTCCTTGATGATTGTATCATCAAGTTGTTCTAATTCGGGGTTTTCAAGTCGGGATAAATGATCGGCGGCTAGATTCTCGGCACCTTTCTTATCACGTATCTCAATGTCAAACTCTTGAAGTAGAAGAACCCAATGTATGAGACGATGTTTTGCATCTAGTTTCGAGAATAAGTACCTAAGAGCCGAATGATCCGTGTAAACAATGGTTTTGGACAACACCAAATATGACCGAAATTTATCAAACGCATAAACAACCGCTAGGAGCTCTTTTTCCGTGGTGGTGTAATTAATTTGAGCTCCCGTTAGCGTTTTGCTCGCATAATAAATTGGACGAAAATGATTATCGGGTCGTTGTCCTAAGACAGCTCCTAAGGCATAGTCGCTCGCGTCACACATTAACTCAAAAGGCATACTCCAATCCGGAGACATGGTAATGGGAGCTTGTGTGAGTTTTGACTTTAGAATGGAGAATGCATTCTCACAATTGGAATCGAAGTCAAATGGAGCATCCTTTTCAAGAAGTTTGGTCATTGGACGGGCAATTTTAGAGAAATCTTTGATAAATCGCCTATAAAATCCCGCGTGACCAAGAAAGCTTCTAATTGCCTTGACATTCGTTGGTATAGGTAGCTTAGAGATAACTTCAATTTTAGCTTTATCTACCTCTATTCCCGCACGAGATATTTTGTGACCAAGTACAATGCCCTCCTTCACCATGAAGTGGCATTTTTCCCAATTCAGGACCAAATTTGCTTTCTCACATCGGATAAGCATACATTCAAGGTTAAAAAGACACGATTCAAAGGAGTCTCCAAACACGGAAAAGTCATCCATGAAGACTTCCATACAATCCTCTACCATATCATCAAAAATTGCCATCATGCACCTTTGAAAAGGTTCCGGGTGCATTGCATAAACCAAATGGCATGCGGCGATAGGCAAAGGTCCCAAAAGGACAAGTGAATGTGGTCTTTTCTTGGTCATTGGGATCAATTGGAATTTGGAAGTAACCGGAGAAACCATCTAGAAAGCAATAGTATTCTTTCCCCGCTAATCGTTCAATCATTTGATCAATAAAAGGTAACGGGAAATGATCTTTTCTAGTGGCATCATTGAGACGCCTGTAATCAATACAGACTCTCTAGCCGGTAACCGTTCTAGTTGGAACGAGTTCGTCTTTTTCATTTACAATAACAGGTTGTACCCCCCTTTTTGGGTACTACTTGTACTGGACTAACCCAAGGACTATCGGAGATGGGGTAGATTAACCCGGCGTCAAGAAGCTTGACTACCTCCTTTTTAACAACCTCTTTCATGTTGGAATTTAGCCTGCGTTGTCTTTGTACTACTGGTTTGAAGTCATTTTCAAGGAGAATTTTATGTGTACAATAAGACGAGCTTATCCCTGGAATGTCGGTCGTTTTCCAGGCTATAGCCTGTTTATGGGTTTTCAAAACAGAGATTAACCTTTTCTTCTCGTTACCGGAAAGATGTGAAGCAATAATTACTGACAATTGAGATGTACCTTCGAGGTAAGCATACTCCAAGTGTTTGGGTAGCTCCTTAAGCTCTAGTACGGGTGGTTCTTCCAAGGAATTCTTTATTCGGAATCTATCTTTATTTCCGATATCTTCAAATGATTCTTCTTCCTTAGGAAATTCTTCTTTCATGGTCTCATCATCCGTGACCGCTTTCATCAACTCATCAAAATCCTCATCAATATTGAAATATTCACTTTCACTCACCGGGGCAAACCCCGAGGTATCAATTTCAAGTAGCTCCTGTAATTCATTCTCAACACAAAAGTTTATAACATCAATTTGAAAACAAGAGTCATCGGTGGAAGTGGGTCTTTTCATGGCTTTGTCAATATTACAAACTATTCTCTCATCTCCCACACCTAGACTTAATTGTTCTTTTTGGATATTAATGATAGCATCTGCAGTATTAAGGAAAGGACGTCCTAAAATGATAGGAACTTTTGTGTCCTCTTGCATTTCTAGAATAACAAAGTCGACGGGAAAGACAAGTGAGCCAACTTTTACAAGAATATCCTCGGCTATACCTATGGGAGTATCAAATGATTGGTTTGCTAATCGAATACCCATCCGGGTTGGTTTCAAATCTCCTACGTCAAGTTTCAAGTATAACGAGTAAGGCATTAGGTTAACACTTGCACCTAGGTCGGCTAGCACATCATACACTACCGAATCACCCATCATACATGGTATGATAAAACTACCCGGATCTCCCAATTTTGGAGGTACATTTTGCTTTTTCAAGATGGCCGAACACTCCTCATGGAGGAATGTGGCAGATACTTCTTGGTATTTTCCTTTCGAGGATATGAGATCTTTCAAAAACTTCCCGTAATGGGGCATACCCTTAAGAACCTCCGCGAGTGGCATGTTAATGCTGATTTGCTTGATCATATCCGCAAATTTCTGATATTGGCTTGCGAGTCTGTCTTTCTTCAACGCTTTTGGGTATGGAATAGGTGCCTTGTACACCTTCACTGGTGGTTCTTCACTTTTCTTCGATATGACCTCCGGTGGATCACCTTTCTCTTGCTCTTTTTCAACATGCTCATCTACATCAACAGGCACCTGCAAAACAGAAGGAGACAAGGGAACTTCTGGGGACTTAAGGGTCTCCGGGTTAGTAGTTAAACCGCTTCTAGTGGTTATAGAATTTACATGCTCATTCCTTGTTTGATTGTTACTAGGATTCACTTGAGTATTTGAGGGGAGAGCACCAGGTGGTCTCTCTGCTAGTAACTGTGAGATCCTTCCAACATCCCTTTCTAAGTTTTGAATCGTAGCTTGTTGATTGCGAATTTGCTGAGTTTGAATTTCTGCATTTTGTTCGTGTTTAACCATAAAATCTCTCAACAGATCTTCTAAACCGGATTTCTTCTCAGGTTGTGGTTGTATAAGTGCTTGTGGTTGTGCTTATGGTTGATTGTGTTGGAAATTATTTTGGTAATTTCGTGGGGGTTGATTACGATTGTTTAGATGATTGTAACCCGGTGGTGTATTTCTTTGATTTTGATTCTGGAAATTTCGGTTATTTTGGTAACCTGCATTTCCTCCATGGTAGTTGTTGTTTGAACTTGAAGGTCCTCCTATTTGATAACTGTTGACAGGAGGATATTTCCGGTTATTTGCTTCAACCGCCGAAAAGTCGTCAAAATTCATCTCACCTTTTCGCATGTAACCTAGGAAACTTGCTTGCTCTTCCATCGTCGTTTGGTCGCAATCTCGCGTGAGATGGGGACCTTGGCACAACTCGCACCCTACCCTGATAGCGTGCATTTCTTTAGTTACCTTCTCGATTTGCCTTGCTTGATTTGCCAATTGAACTTTTAATGCATCGATTTCATCGTTGCTTTCGACATTAGCAACTGTTGACGATCTAGAGAATTCCATCTCCTGATGCCAATTATGAGAATGGGCTGCTATATCGGCAATTATCGTGTGAGCATCTTCGGGCGTTTTTTTCATGATTGATCCTCCTGCTGCAACATCTATATCCTTCCGGGTAGCCACATTGACTCCTTTATAGAAAATTTGGACTTTTTGGAATGTATTCAACCCGTGTTGAGGACATACCCTAAGCATTTTATTAAATCGGGTCCAAGCTTCATAAAGAGTCTCGTTAGACTTTTGCTTGAAGTGATTTATGTCACTTTGCAATTTTGCTGCTTTCGAAGCGGGAAAGAATTCTGACAAAAATTTGTCCATCATATCATTCCAGTTTTCAATATAACCTTCCGGTAATGAGTCTAGCCAATCTCTTGCATCATCCTTTAGGGACCATGGAAAGATTTTTAGACATGCAACTTTATCGGAGACATCTTTTATTTTGAAAAGCGTGCAAATGCTTACAAACTTACGAAGATGCTCGTTAGCATCTTCATTTGGGGCCCCACCGAATTGGCATGTATTAGTCACCATGTGGAGAAATTTCCCCTTTATTTCAAAACCATCAGTCATCGTAGGTTGAACAATTGCGTGGCCTTGTCCTGTCCTTGTTGCCTTCATCAAAGCATCCATCGTTTGATTTGTAGCAGTCATCTCTTCCTCTTCTTTAATGACTGGCTCGATGATTGGTTGAACAATTGGTTAAGAGTTAGAATCTAACGAAAGTGACTCTAAACCTTGAGCAAGAGATTCTACTTCTTGAGCTCTTAAGCGTTCGTGAAGTTCTCTTTCAGGTTCAGGATATGAAGGAATTAAATTAGAGTTGGAAGAACGTAGATTCATGCACTAATACCTATCCTGCAATCATAACACCACAAACAAACCAATTGCAAAAATACAAGCTTACAATAAAAAGTAACTTTTCTAGGAATTGAATTCCTACAAAAGGATCGAATAATTCAAAGTTTATTAAAATCTTTTAACAAAACCGCTCCCCGGCAGCGGCGCCAAAAAGTTGATGCGTCAAGACGTAACCTTTAAAATGTAGACAATATGCTTAATAATTAACACATAACACAGGCAACTAAAACCCGATCATGTAGTAACTAGCAAGTAAATTGACCAGTTCGATCCACAGGGAGAAGTTTGTTTAAATGATTTTACCACAATTAATTATTCTAGAAAGGGGGTTTATATTTAAAGTTGTGTTTTTGTTTAACGAAACAGTAAATAAAAATAATAATTAACAAGAATGAGAATGCGGTGTTTACTTCTATGCTTGATAGATGACAGGGATTGTTCTTTTATAATTAAAACCGTTATGCGATAGTTACAAAAGAGTAGTTTATATCAATTTCACAATATCTATAAACTTAAGAACTATGTTTAATCAACCGGATTCTTTCTTGGTTAAATTCACATAAAACCTAGTTTACTAAGATCACTCTAAGTAAACTACATGATTGTAAAACCTAAATATCATCTAATTACCATCCTATATTCACATATAGGTGTCTAGATCACTAGGTGTTGAAGTACAAATTATAGCCTTTGATAAATTCACATAAATCAAGTCATAACTCGTATAATTGAACTAGAATATAAAGATAGTTACAACAATGGATTTCTTGAAAGAACATGGTGATTTAGATTGATTAACTAACTAGATTCAACCCGGTTAAACTCACGTGAAACCTTAATTACAATAATCACTTGAGGTAATTTCATAACTATGTTGCTTTGGAACTTATTCAATTACCGAATTAAACACATAACAAAATCACTTAAGTGTATGTATCTAATCGTCTAGATTACTAGATGTATTGAAGTATAGATTGTTTTCCTAGTTAACTCACATTAATGGGTTCCAATATATATAATTGAAGTAATGATCTAAACATGCATAACAATGGTTCTTACGGTTGAACTAGATAATTAAATCAATCAAACATATGTATAACTAGCATAACATCAAAGTATAGAACAATCCCAAGCCATAAATCTTACATTAAAGCAAACACACAAGGCTTTTAGCCTAACATAATCATAGTAGAACTAATGAAACGGTAAATACAAGTTGAATTCATGTTAAAAAGATATAGAACAATAGTACCAATTGCGATAAATGATCCTAGCTTAATATTGATGTTGAAAGAGTGGAGATTAACTTGCAGCCTTCCTTGGACCTTGAAAATCGTCTTAAAACTGAGGGAGAACATAGTAGTGAAGGTCTCTCAAGTAAGTAACCATTTGCTTCATTAAATAGCCTCAAAAGTTAGGTATTTTGGCCAGAAAGTGACCAGATGCGCCGCATCTCTTTGGGATGCACCGCATCTCTTTACGTTTAGTAGATTCCAGCTCGATTCTGCACTCAGGACTGTCGGCAGGGGTCAGATGCGCCGCATCTGGCTTGGATGCACCGCATCCATCTCAGATGCGCCGCATCTGTTGCTATTTTGGCCCAGAAGTCTTCATGCTCCGCATCTGAAACTGTCGGGAGTTATTTGGTGTAAAGATGCGCCGCATCTAAGAGAGATGCGCCGCATTTGGACCTGTTTCAGTGGTTTCGGGCTGTTTTACGCATTCGATCTTCGTTTTAACTCTGTTTTCGCTGTTGGTCTTCATTTATTCATTCACAATGGACTTTTTACAAATGTACATGAATTACAATACATACGTATAACAATTACATACAAATGGAACAACATTGGATCGAAATAACGACAATAAACATGTATAATTTTGGCGTTATCAATTGTAGTGACCCGAACTTTTCCATGTTTATATATATTAATTGAGATTGATATTTACATGATTAAATGTTTCCAACATGTTAAGCAATCAAACTTGTTAAGACTTGATTAATTGAAATAGGTTTCATATAGACAATTGACCACCCAAGTTGACCGGTGATTCACGAACGTTAAAACTTGTAAAAACTATATGATGACATATATATGGTTATATATATAGTTAACATGATATTATGATATGTAAACATATCATTAAGTATATTAACAATGAACTACATTTGTAAAAACAAGACTACTAACTTAATGATTTTGAAACGAGACATATATGTAACGATTATCGTTGTAACGACATTTAATGTATATATATCATATTAAGAGATATTCGTACATCATAATATCATGATAATATAATAATTTAAAATCTCTTTTGATATTATAAACATTGGGTTAACAACATTTAACAAGATCGTTAACCTAAAGGTTTCAAAACAACATTTACATGTAACGACTAACGATGACTTAACGACTCAGTTAAAATGTATATACATGTAGTGTTTTAATATGTATTCATACACTTTTGAAAGACTTCAAGACACTTATCAAAATACTTCTACTTAACAAAAATGCTTACAATTACATCCTCGTTCAGTTTCATCAACAATTCTACTCGTATGCACCCGTATTCGTACTCGTACAATACACAGCTTTTAGATGTATGTACTATTGGTATATACACTCCAATGATCAGCTATTAGCAGCCCATGTGAGTCACCTAACACATGTGGGAACCATCATTTGGCAACTAGCATGAAATATCTCATAAAATTACAAAAATATGAGTAATCATTCATGACTTATTTACATGAAAACAAAATTACATATCCTTTATATCTAATCCATACACCAACGACCAAAAACACCTACAAACACTTTCATTCTTCAATTTTCTTCATCTAATTGATCTCTCTCAAGTTCTATCTTCAAGTTCTAAGTGTTCTTCATAAATTTCAAAAGTTCTAGTTTCATAAAATCAAGAATACTTTCAAGATTGCTAGCTCACTTCCAATCTTGTAAGGTGATCATCCAACCTCAAGAAATCTTTGTTTCTTACAGTAGGTTATCATTCTAATACAAGGTAATAATCATATTCAAACTTTGGTTCAATTTCTATAACTATAACAATCTTATTTCAAGTGATGATCTTACTTGAACTTGTTTTCGTGTCATGATTTTGCTTCAAGAACTTTGAGCCATCCAAGGATCCATTGAAGCTAGATCCATTTTTCTCTTTTCCAGTAGGTTCATCCAAGGAACTTAAGGTAGTAATGATGTTCATAACATCATTCGATTCATACATATAAAGCTATCTTATTCGAAGGTTTAAACTTGTAATCACTAGAACATAGTTTAGTTAATTCTAAACTTGTTCGCAAACAAAAGTTAATCCTTCTAACTTGACTTTTAAAATCAACTAAACACATGTTCTATATCTATATGATATGCTAACTTAATGATTTAAAACCTGGAAACACGAAAAACACCGTAAAACCGGATTTACGCCGTCGTAGTAACACCGCGGGCTGTTTTGGGTTAGTTAATTAAAAACTATGATAAACTTTGATTTAAAAGTTGTTATTCTGAGAAAATGATTTTTATTATGAACATGAAACTATATCCAAAAATTATGGTTAAACTCAAAGTGGAAGTATGTTTTCTAAAATGGTCATCTAGACGTCGTTCTTTCGACTGAAATGACTACCTTTACAAAAACGACTTGTAACTTATTTTTCCGACTATAAACCTATACTTTTTCTGTTTAGATTCATAAAATAGAGTTCAATATGAAACCATAGCAATTTGATTCACTCAAAACGGATTTAAAATGAAGAAGTTATGGGTAAAACAAGATTGGATAATTTTTCTCATTTTAGCTACGTGAAAATTGGTAACAAATCTATTCCAACCATAACTTAATCAACTTGTATTATATATTATGTAATCTTGAGATACCATAGACACGTATACAATGTTTCGACCTATCATGTCGACACATCTATATATATTTCGGAACAACCATAGACACTCTATATGTGAATGTTGGAGTTAGCTATACAGGGTTGAGGTTGATTCCAAAATATATATAGTTTGAGTTGTGATCAATACTGAGATACGTATACACTGGGTCGTGGATTGATTCAAGATAATATTTATCGATTTATTTCTGTACATCTAACTGTGGACAACTAGTTATAGGTTACTAACAAGGACAGCTGACTTAATAAACTTAAAACATCAAAATATATTAAAAGTGTTGTAAATATATTTTGAACATACTTTAATATATATGTATATATTGTTATAGGTTCGTGAATCAACAGTGGCCAAGTCTTACTTCCCGACGAAGTAAAAATCTGTGAAAGTGAGTTATAGTCCCACTTTTAAAATCTAATATTTTTGGGATGAGAATACATGCAGGTTTTATAAATGATTTACAAAATAGACACAAGTACGTGAAACTACATTCTATGGTTGAATTATCGAAATCGAATATGCCCCTTTTTATTAAGTCTGGTAATCTGAGAATTAGGGAACAGACACCCTAATTGACGCGAATCCTAAAGATAGATCTATTGGGCCTAACAAACCCCATCCAAAGTACCGGATGCTTTAGTACTTCGAAATTTATATCATATCCGAAGGGTGTCCCGGAATGATGGGGATATTCTTATATATGCATCTTGTTAATGTCGGTTACCAGGTGTTCACCATATGAATGATTTTTATCTCTATGTATGGGATGTGTATTGAAATATGAAATCTTGTGGTCTATTATTATGATTTGATATATATAGGTTAAACCTATAACTCACCAACATTTTTGTTGACGTTTTAAGCATGTTTATTCTCAGGTGATTATTAAGAGCTTCCGCTGTCGCATACTTAAATAAGGACGAGATTTGGAGTCCATGCTTGTATGATATTGTGTAAAAACTGCATTCAAGAAACTTATTTTGTTGTAACATATTTGTATTGTAAACCATTATGTAATGGTCGTGTGTAAACAGGATATTTTAGATTATCATTATTTGATAATCTACTTAAAGCTTTTTAAACCTTTATTGATGAAATAAAGGTTATGGTTTGTTTTAAAATGAATGCAGTCTTTGAAAAACGTCTCATATAGAGGTCAAAACCTCGCAACGAAATCAATTAATATGGAACGTTTTTAATCAATAAGAACGGGACATTTCAGTTGGTATCCGAGCGTTGGTCTTAGAGAACCAGAAAATTTGCATTAGTGTGTCTTATCGAGTTTGTTAGGATGCATTAGTGAGTCTGGACTTCGACCGTGTTTTCTTTAAAAATGATTGCTTAACATTTTTGTTGGAAACTATATATTTTTAACATATGAATATTATGTGATATATTAATCTCTTAACGTGTTTGATATTATGTGATAGATGTCTACCTCTAGAACAAGTCCCATTGACTCACCTAATAATAATGAAGAGTCAAATGTAAATTGGAATGATTTGTGGACTGATTCACAAGTTCCCGAAGAGGAACCGGAAGAAGAGTCGGAACCGGAAGAAGAATCGGAACCGGAAGAAGAATCGGAACCGGATGAAGAAATAGAACCGGTGGGGGAAATAATAAAACGGTTAAGTAAAAGAAAATCCTCAACCAACCGACCAAAGTTAATTATGGTCAATGGTGTTTCCGCCAAGGAAGCAAAATATTGGGAGGATTACCAATTCTCCGATGAATCGGATTCCGACGAGAATTCCGATGATGTTATAGAAATTACCCCAACTGAATTTAAAAAGGCAAAAGAAAATAATAAGGGAAAGGGCATAAAAATAGAGAAATCTAATTCCAACCCCGATGAACTTTATATGTATCGTCAACCCCCGAAGTCCTTAAGTTGTAACAATGACCCGGGAACCTCTAAACCACCAGGTTTTTCTAAACCAATGTGGACAACGACGGCTCGTATTAGGGGAACATCATATATCCCTAGAAACTTGGCAAAACGAACCAAAACCGAAGAAGAAGAAACGAGCGAGTCGGAATAAGATAGTTGTATTCGTGTGGTGTAATATATGTAATATAGTGTTCTTATGCTTTATGATATATGTAAAAATTGCTTGTATTAATAAGTATTTTTTTATGAAACTAACTCTTGTCTATTTTACAGTTTAAAAACACAAAATGGATAGACAACCCAATATTTTAAGAGACCTACCCGGAGACATGATTGATGAAATCTTGTCTAGAGTCGGCCAGAATTCTTCGGCACAACTATTTAAGGCGAGATCAGTTTGTAAGACATTCGAAGAACGTTCCAAGAATGTCTTGGTTTATAAGAGACTTTCGTTTGAAAGATGGGGGATATCACATTGGGAAACCCATAAGTTACGATGTGTTTACTTTGACGCATATATTGCGGGGAACCCAAATGCTATTTTACGCAACGGGTTAAGAAATTATTTTGACTCAATATATCCGAATATTGGACTTCGTGATTTAGAAAAAGCGGCTAACATGCAACATAAAGAAGCATGTTATGCTTACGGATTAGTAATGTTCGCTTCTCACCAAAGTGAGAACAAGAACATCGGGCTACAACTATTAAACAAAACGTTTCCACAAGTGACGGAGTCGGTAATTGGGGTAAGAAATGAGGTTTTTAGATTATTACGGGACTGTTGGACATTACGTAACCCTCATCCCTTTGATGACGTTACAACACGCTGTCTTATCAACGGCCATAACGGTTATGTTGCACAAGACCAAGGATGGGAAGTAGTCCTAGTAAAACCAGAATGCATGACTTGTTTCTGGACGTATGAATTACGTGTCTTTATTGCCTTTGCCGAACGACTTGTGTACTAGCTAGAATTGTCTTCACAACTATCTTGTATCAAAGTTATTGTGTGCTATATTTTATGCTTTATGTAAAATAAGCGGTATTGTAAGTTTGTAAAATATTGTATAAAAGTTTGAACGCGAAATATTATTACAATCAGTTTTTCATATAGAATTGTAGTAGTTGAATTGTATATTAGCTACTAAGTATGAACTTAACGGGTAGGTACTACCCGAATTTAAACTTATAAAACGCTAATATGAAGAAAAAGCTTTTATAAATGAGTTCATATTATGCTACGAAATACTATTAACTACTCTTAATATTCTGTATGATTAACTTGTTCCATTTAACTATTTTGAAGGAAATGGCACCGACTACTCGACACACCGTGAATATGAATGAAGAGGAATTCCGTACTTTTCTAGCTTCAAACATAGCCGCAGTACAGGCTGCGCTACATACCAACAATAACCTTGGATCTAGCAATACAGGAAATCGTGTAGGATGCACCTACAAAGAATTCACTGCCTGCAAACCTTTGGAATTTGATGGAACCGAAGGACCGATCGGATTGAAACGGTGGACCGAGAAGGTTGAATCGGTGTTTGCCATAAGTAAGTGTACTGAAGAGGACAAAGTGAAGTACGCTACGCATACCTTCACAGGTTCTGCGTTAACATGGTGGAATACCTATCTAGAGCAAGTGGGACAAGATGATGCGTACGCACTACCTTGGTCAGCATTCAAGCACTTGATGAACGAGAAGTACCGTCCCAGAACTGAGGTCAATAAGCTCAAGACAGAACTTAGAGGGTTACGAACCCAAGGATTTGATATTACCACGTACGAAAGACGATTCACAGAATTGTGCCTATTGTGTCCGGGAGCATTCGAAGATGAGGAAGAGAAGATCGACGCGTTTGTGAAAGGATTACCGGAAAGAATCCAAGAAGATATAAGTTCACACGAGCCCGCCTCCATACAACAGGCATGTAGAATGGCTCACAAACTAGTGAACCAGATTGAAGAAAGAATTAAAGAACAGACTGCTGAAGAGGCCAATGTGAAGCAAGTCAAAAGAAAGTGGGAGGAAAACGGTGATAAGAATCACCAATACAACAACAACAGTAATTACAACAATAATCGCAACAATTATCCCAACAATCGCAACATCAATCGCAACTACAACAAACGGCCCAACAACAACAACAACAACAACAACAGCAACTACAACAATCATCCCAACAACAATAATAACCGCAACAACAACAACAATCAGAAGCAGCTATGCCAAAGGTGTGAAAAGAATCACTCGGGGTTCTGCACCAAATTTTGCAACAAGTGTAAAAGAAATGGTCATAGCGCGGCGAAGTGTGAGGTCTACGGACCAGGGGCTAATAGAACGAAAGGAACAAATGGTGTCGGAACGAGTAATGGCGGAGCAAGTAGTGTCGGAGCAAGTTATGCCAATGTAGTTTGTTATAAATGTGGAAAACCAGGCCACATTATTAGAAATTGCCCGAACCAGGAGAACACGAATGGACAAGGCCGTGGAAGAGTTTTCAATATTAATGCGATAGAGGCACAGGAAGACCCGGAGCTTGTTACGGGTACGTTTCTTATTGACAATAAATCTGCTTACGTTTTATTTGATTCGGGTGCGGATAGAAGCTATATGAGTAGAGATTGTTGTGCTAAATTAAGTTGTCCATTGACGCCTTTGGATAGTAAATTTTTACTCGAATTAGCAAATGGTAAATTAATTTCAGCAGATAATATATGTCGGAATCGAGAAATTAAACTGGTTAGCGAAACATTTAAGATTGATTTGATACCAGTAGAGTTAGGGAGTTTTGATGTGATAATCGGTATGGACTGGTTGAAAGAAGTGAAAGCGGAGATCGTTTGTTACAAAAATGCAATTCGCATTATACGAGAAAAAGGAAAACCCTTAATGGTGTACGGAGAAAAGGGCAACACGAAGCTACATCTTATTAGTAATTTGAAGGCACAAAAACTAATAAGAAAAGGTTGCTATGCTGTTCTAGCACACGTCGAGAAAGTACAAACTGAAGAAAAGAGCATCAATGATGTTCCCGTCGCAAAAGAATTTCCTGATGTATTTCCGAAAGAATTACCGGGATTACCCCCACATCGATCCGTTGAATTTCAAATAGATCTTGTACCAGGAGCTGCACCAATAGCTCGTGCTCCTTACAGACTCGCACCCAGCGAGATGAAAGAACTACAAAGCCAATTACAAGAACTTTTAGAGCGTGGTTTCATTCGACCAAGCACATCACCGTGGGGAGCTCCTGTTTTGTTTGTCAAGAAGAAAGATGGTACATTCAGGTTGTGTATCGACTACCGAGAGTTGAACAAACTTACCATCAAGAACCGCTACCCACTACCGAGAATCGATGACTTATTTGATCAACTACAAGGCTCGTCTGTTTATTCAAAGATTGACTTACGTTCCGGGTATCATCAAATGCGGGTGAAAGAAGATGATATTCCAAAGACTGCTTTCAGAACACGTTACGGTCATTACGAGTTTATGGTCATGCCGTTTGGTTTAACTAATGCACCAGCTGTGTTCATGGACCTTATGAACCGAGTGTGTGGACCATACCTTGACAAGTTTGTCATTGTTTTCATTGATGACATACTTATTTACTCAAAGAATGACCAAGAACACGGTGAACATTTGAGAAAGGTGTTAGAAGTATTGAGGAAGGAAGAATTGTACGCTAAGTTTTCAAAGTGTGCATTTTGGTTGGAAGAAGTTCAATTCCTCGGTCACATAGTGAACAAAGAAGGTATTAAGGTGGATCCGGCAAAGATAGAAACTGTTGAAAAGTGGGAAACCCCGAAAACTCCGAAACACATACGCCAGTTTTTAGGACTAGCTGGTTACTACAGAAGGTTCATCCAAGACTTTTCCAGAATAGCAAAACCCTTGACTGCATTAACGCATAAAGGGAAGAAATTTGAATGGAATGATGAACAAGAGAAAGCGTTTCAGTTATTGAAGAAAAAGCTAACTACGGCACCTATATTGTCATTGCCTGAAGGGAATGATGATTTTGTGATTTATTGTGATGCATCAAAGCAAGGTCTCGGTTGTGTATTAATGCAACGAACGAAGGTGATTGCTTATGCGTCTAGACAATTGAAGATTCACGAACAAAATTATACGACGCATGATTTGGAATTAGGCGCGGTTGTTTTTGCATTAAAGACTTGGAGGCACTACTTATATGGGGTCAAAAGTATTATATATACCGACCACAAAAGTCTTCAACACATATTTAATCAGAAACAACTGAATATGAGGCAGCGTAGGTGGATTGAATTATTGAATGATTACGACTTTGAGATTCGTTACCACCCGGGGAAGGCAAATGTGGTAGCCGATGCCTTGAGCAGGAAGGACAGAGAACCCATTCGAGTAAAATCTATGAATATAATGATTCATAATAACATTACTACTCAAATAAAGGAGGCGCAACAAGGAGTTTTAAAAGAGGGAAATTTAAAGGATGAAATACCCAAAGGATCAGAGAAGCATCTTAATATTCGGGAAGACGGAACCCGGTATAGGGCTGAAAGGATTTGGGTACCAAAATTTGGAGATATGAGAGAAATGGTACTTAGAGAAGCTCATAAAACCAGATACTCAATACATCCTGGAACGGGGAAGATGTACAAGGATCTCAAGAAACATTTTTGGTGGCCGGGTATGAAAGCCGATGTTGCTAAATACGTAGGAGAATGTTTGACGTGTTCTAAGGTCAAAGCTGAGCATCAGAAACCATCAGGTCTACTTCAACAACCCGAAATCCCGGAATGGAAATGGGAAAACATTACCATGGATTTCATCACTAAATTGCCAAGGACTGCAAGTGGTTTTGATACTATTTGGGTAATAGTTGATCGTCTCACCAAATCAGCACACTTCCTACCAATAAGAGAAGATGACAAGATGGAGAAGTTAGCACGACTGTATTTGAAGGAAGTCGTCTCCAGACATGGAATACCAATCTCTATTATCTCTGATAGGGATGGCAGATTTATTTCAAGATTCTGGCAGACATTACAGCAAGCATTAGGAACTCGTCTAGACATGAGTACTGCCTATCATCCACAAACTGATGGGCAGAGCGAAAGGACGATACAAACGCTTGAAGACATGCTACGAGCATGTGTTATTGATTTCGGAAACAGTTGGGATCGACATCTACCGTTAGCAGAATTTTCCTACAACAACAGCTACCATTCAAGCATTGAGATGGCGCCGTTTGAAGCACTTTATGGTAGAAAGTGCAGGTCTCCGATTTGTTGGAGTGAAGTGGGGGATAGACAGATTACGGGTCCGGAGATTATACAAGAAACTACCGAGAAGATCATCCAAATTCAACAACGGTTGAAAACCGCCCAAAGTCGACAAAAGAGCTACGCTGACATTAAAAGAAAAGATATAGAATTTGAAATTGGAGAGATGGTCATGCTTAAAGTTGCACCTTGGAAAGGCGTTGTTCGATTTGGTAAACGAGGGAAATTAAATCCAAGGTATATTGGACCATTCAAGATTATTGATCGTGTCGGACCAGTAGCTTACCGACTTGAGTTACCTCAACAACTCGCGGCTGTACATAACACTTTCCACGTCTCGAATTTGAAGAAATGTTTTGCTAAAGAAGATCTCACTATTCCGTTAGATGAAATCCAAATCAACGAAAAACTTCAATTCATCGAAGAACCCGTCGAAATAATGGATCGTGAGGTTAAAAGACTTAAGCAAAACAAGATACCAATTGTTAAGGTTCGATGGAATGCTCGTAGAGGACCCGAGTTCACCTGGGAGCGTGAAGATCAGATGAAGAAGAAATACCCGCATCTATTTCCAGAAGATTCGTCAACACCTTCAACAGCTTAAAATTTCGGGACGAAATTTATTTAACGGGTAGGTACTGTAGTGACCCGAACTTTTCCATGTTTATATATATTAATTGAGATTGATATTTACATGATTAAATGTTTCCAACATGTTAAGCAATCAAACTTGTTAAGACTTGATTAATTGAAATAGGTTTCATATAGACAATTGACCACCCAAGTTGACCGGTGATTCACGAACGTTAAAACTTGTAAAAACTATATGATGACATATATATGGTTATATATATAGTTAACATGATATTATGATATGTAAACATATCATTAAGTATATTAACAATGAACTACATTTGTAAAAACAAGACTACTAACTTAATGATTTTGAAACGAGACATATATGTAACGATTATCGTTGTAACGACATTTAATGTATATATATCATATTAAGAGATATTCGTACATCATAATATCATGATAATATAATAATTTAAAATCTCTTTTGATATTATAAACATTGGGTTAACAACATTTAACAAGATCGTTAACCTAAAGGTTTCAAAACAACATTTACATGTAACGACTAACGATGACTTAACGACTCAGTTAAAATGTATATACATGTAGTGTTTTAATATGTATTCATACACTTTTGAAAGACTTCAAGACACTTATCAAAATACTTCTACTTAACAAAAATGCTTACAATTACATCCTCGTTCAGTTTCATCAACAATTCTACTCGTATGCACCCGTATTCGTACTCGTACAATACACAGCTTTTAGATGTATGTACTATTGGTATATACACTCCAATGATCAGCTATTAGCAGCCCATGTGAGTCACCTAACACATGTGGGAACCATCATTTGGCAACTAGCATGAAATATCTCATAAAATTACAAAAATATGAGTAATCATTCATGACTTATTTACATGAAAACAAAATTACATATCCTTTATATCTAATCCATACACCAACGACCAAAAACACCTACAAACACTTTCATTCTTCAATTTTCTTCATCTAATTGATCTCTCTCAAGTTCTATCTTCAAGTTCTAAGTGTTCTTCATAAATTTCAAAAGTTCTAGTTTCATAAAATCAAGAATACTTTCAAGATTGCTAGCTCACTTCCAATCTTGTAAGGTGATCATCCAACCTCAAGAAATCTTTGTTTCTTACAGTAGGTTATCATTCTAATACAAGGTAATAATCATATTCAAACTTTGGTTCAATTTCTATAACTATAACAATCTTATTTCAAGTGATGATCTTACTTGAACTTGTTTTCGTGTCATGATTTTGCTTCAAGAACTTTGAGCCATCCAAGGATCCATTGAAGCTAGATCCATTTTTCTCTTTTCCAGTAGGTTCATCCAAGGAACTTAAGGTAGTAATGATGTTCATAACATCATTCGATTCATACATATAAAGCTATCTTATTCGAAGGTTTAAACTTGTAATCACTAGAACATAGTTTAGTTAATTCTAAACTTGTTCGCAAACAAAAGTTAATCCTTCTAACTTGACTTTTAAAATCAACTAAACACATGTTCTATATCTATATGATATGCTAACTTAATGATTTAAAACCTGGAAACACGAAAAACACCGTAAAACCGGATTTACGCCGTCGTAGTAACACCGCGGGCTGTTTTGGGTTAGTTAATTAAAAACTATGATAAACTTTGATTTAAAAGTTGTTATTCTGAGAAAATGATTTTTATTATGAACATGAAACTATATCCAAAAATTATGGTTAAACTCAAAGTGGAAGTATGTTTTCTAAAATGGTCATCTAGACGTCGTTCTTTCGACTGAAATGACTACCTTTACAAAAACGACTTGTAACTTATTTTTCCGACTATAAACCTATACTTTTTCTGTTTAGATTCATAAAATAGAGTTCAATATGAAACCATAGCAATTTGATTCACTCAAAACGGATTTAAAATGAAGAAGTTATGGGTAAAACAAGATTGGATAATTTTTCTCATTTTAGCTACGTGAAAATTGGTAACAAATCTATTCCAACCATAACTTAATCAACTTGTATTATATATTATGTAATCTTGAGATACCATAGACACGTATACAATGTTTCGACCTATCATGTCGACACATCTATATATATTTCGGAACAACCATAGACACTCTATATGTGAATGTTGGAGTTAGCTATACAGGGTTGAGGTTGATTCCAAAATATATATAGTTTGAGTTGTGATCAATACTGAGATACGTATACACTGGGTCGTGGATTGATTCAAGATAATATTTATCGATTTATTTCTGTACATCTAACTGTGGACAACTAGTTATAGGTTACTAACGAGGACAGCTGACTTAATAAACTTAAAACATCAAAATATATTAAAAGTGTTGTAAATATATTTTGAACATACTTTAATATATATGTATATATTGTTATAGGTTCGTGAATCAACAGTGGCCAAGTCTTACTTCCCGACGAAGTAAAAATCTGTGAAAGTGAGTTATAGTCCCACTTTTAAAATCTAATATTTTTGGGATGAGAATACATGCAGGTTTTATAAATGATTTACAAAATAGACACAAGTACGTGAAACTACATTCTATGGTTGAATTATCGAAATCGAATATGCCCCTTTTTATTAAGTCTGGTAATCTGAGAATTAGGGAACAGACACCCTAATTGACGCGAATCCTAAAGATAGATCTATTGGGCCTAACAAACCCCATCCAAAGTACCGGATGCTTTAGTACTTCGAAATTTATATCATATCCGAAGGGTGTCCCGGAATGATGGGGATATTCTTATATATGCATCTTGTTAATGTCGGTTACCAGGTGTTCACCATATGAATGATTTTTATCTCTATGTATGGGATGTGTATTGAAATATGAAATCTTGTGGTCTATTATTATGATTTGATATATATAGGTTAAACCTATAACTCACCAACATTTTTGTTGACGTTTTAAGCATGTTTATTCTCAGGTGATTATTAAGAGCTTCCGCTGTCGCATACTTAAATAAGGACGAGATTTGGAGTCCATGCTTGTATGATATTGTGTAAAAACTGCATTCAAGAAACTTATTTTGTTGTAACATATTTGTATTGTAAACCATTATGTAATGGTCGTGTGTAAACAGGATATTTTAGATTATCATTATTTGATAATCTACTTAAAGCTTTTTAAACCTTTATTGATGAAATAAAGGTTATGGTTTGTTTTAAAATGAATGCAGTCTTTGAAAAACGTCTCATATAGAGGTCAAAACCTCGCAACGAAATCAATTAATATGGAACGTTTTTAATCAATAAGAACGGGACATTTCATCAATGACATATATATGGTTATATATATAGTTAACATGATTTTATTATAAGTATGTATCTCATTAGGTATTTTAACAATGAGTAATATACATAAAAATGAGACTATTAATTTAAGTAACTCGAAAACGATATATATAACGATTATCGTTATAACGTCTTACTAGGTACATATGAATCATATTAAGATATTGATACACTTGGTTAATTATGTTAAATGATAAGTAAATATATCATTAAGTGTATTAACAATGAACTACATATGTAAAAATAAGACTACTAACTTAATGATTTTGAAACGAGACATATATGTAACGATTATCGTTGTAACGACATTTAATGTATATAGATCATATTAAGAGATATTCGTACATCATAATATCATGATAATATAATAATTTAAAATCTCATTTGATATTATAAATATTGGGTTAACAACATTTAACAAGATCGTTAACCTAAAGGTTTCAAAACAACACTTACATGTGACGACTAACGATGACTTAACGACTCAGTTAAAATGTATATACATGTAGTGTTTTAATATGTATTCATACACTTTTGAAAGACTTCAAGACACTTATCAAAATACTTCTACTTAACAAAAATGCTTACAATTACATCCTCGTTCAGTTTCATCAACAATTCTACTCGTATGCACCCGTATTCGTACTCGTACAATACACAGCTTTTAGATGTATGAACTATTGGTATATACACTCCAATGATCAGCTCTTAGCAGCCCATGTGAGTCACCTAACACATGTGGGAACCATCATTTGCCAACTAGCATAAAATATCTCATAAAATTACAAAAATATGAGTAATCATTCATGACTTATTTACATGAAAACAAAATTACATATCCTTTATATCTAATCCATACACCAACGACCAAAAACACCTACAAACACTTTCATTCTTCAATTTTCTTCATCTAATTGATCTCTCTCAAGTTCTATCTTCAAGTTCTAAGTATTCTTCATAAATTCCAAAAGTTCTAGTTTCATAAAATCAAGAATACTTCCAAGATTGCAAGTTTACTTCCAAGTTTTCTAAATCCATTCCAAGTAATCATCCAAAATCAAGAAACCTTTGTTACTTACAGTAGGTTATCTTTCTAATACAAGGTAATAATCATATTCAAACTTTAATTCAATTTCTATAACTATAACAATCTTATTTCGAGTGGAAATCTTACTTGAAATTGTTTTCGTGTCATGATTCTACTTCAAGAACTTTCAAGCCATCCAAGGATCCTTTGAAGCTAGATCCATTTTTCTCATTTCCGGTAGGTTTATCCAAGGAACTTGAGGTAGTAATTATGTTCATAACATCATTTGATTCATACATAAAAAGCTGTCTTATTCAACGTTATAAACTTGTAATCACTAGAACATAGTTTAGTTAATTCTAAACTTGTTCGCAAATAAAGTTAATCCTTCTAACTATACTTTTAAAATCAACTAAACACATGTTCTATATCTATATGATATGCTAACTTAATGATTTAAAACCCGAAAACACGATAAACACCATAAAACTGGATATACGCCGTCGTAGTAAAACCGGGGGCTGTTTTGGTTGGGATAATTAAAAGCTAAGAAGAACTTTAATTTAAAAGCTATACTTCTGGAAAAATGATTTTTCTTATGAACATGAAACTATATCCAAAAATCATGGTTAAACTCAAAGTGAAAGTATGTTTTTCAAAATGGTCATCAAGATGTCGTTCTTTCGACGAAAATGACTACCTCTTTCAAAAATGACTTGTAACTTGTATTTTCGACTATAAACTTATACTTTTTCTGTTTAGATTCATAAAGTTAAATTCAATACGAAACCGTGGCCACTGGAATCACTCAAAATTGATTAGAAACAAAGAAATGACGAGTAAAACAAGATTGATAAAAACTACTCATTTTACCTACGTGAAAGTTAGTAATAAATCTATTCCAACCATAACCTAATCAACTTATATTGTATATTATGTAATCTTGAGATACCATAGACACGTATACAATGTTTCGACCTATCATGTCGACCCATCTATATATATATTGCGGAACAACCATAGACACTCTATATGTGAATGTTGGAGTTAACTATACAGGGTTGAGGTTGATTCCAAAATATATATATATATAGTTTGAGTTGTGATCAATATTGAGATACGTATACACTAGGTCGTGGATTGATTCAAGATAATATTTATCGATTTATTTCTGTACATCTAACTGTGGACAACTAGTTGTAGGTTACTAACGAGGACAGCTGACTTAATAAACTTAAAACATCAAAATGTATTAAAAGTTTTGTAAATATATTTTGAACATACTTTGATATATATATGTATATATTGTTATAGGTTTGTGAATCAACCAGTGGCCAAGTCTTACTTCCCGACGAAGTAAAAATCTGTGAAAGTGAGTTATAGTCCCACTTTTAAAATCTAATATTTTTGGGATAAGAATACATGCAGGTTTTATAAATGATTTACAAAATAGACACAAGTACGTGAAACTACATTTTGTGGTTGAATGATCGAAATCGAATATGCCCCTTTTTATTAAGTCTGGTAATCTAAGAATTAGGGAACAGACACCCTAATTGACGCGAATCCTAAAGATAGATCTATTGGGCTTAACAAACCCCATCCAAAGTACCGGATGCTTTAGTACTTCGAAATTTATATCATATCCGAAGGGTGTCCCGGAATGATGGGGATATTCTTATATATACATCTTGTTAATGTCGGTTACCAGGTGTTCACCATATGAATGATTTTTATCTCTATGTATGGGATGTATATTGAAATATGAAATCTTGTGGTCTATTGTTACGATTTGATATATATATAGGTTAAACCTATAACTCACTAACATTTTTGTTGACGTTTTAAGCATGTTTATTCTCAGGTGATTATTAAGAGCTTCCACTGTCGCATACTTAAATAAGGACAAGATTTGGAGTCCGTGCTTGTATGATATTGTGTAAAAACTGCATTCAAGAAACTGATTTCGATGTAACATATTTGTATTGTAAACCATTATGTAATGGTCGTGTGTAAACAGGATATTTTAGATTATCATTATTTGATAATCTACGTAAAGCTTTTTAAACCTTTATTTATGAAATAAAGGTTATGGTTTGTTTTAAAAATGAATGCAGTCTTTGAAAAAAAAAAACGTCTCATATAGAGGTCAAAACCTCGCAACGAAATCAATTAATATGGAACGTTTTTAATCAATAAGAACGGGACATTTCATTAGCGAATCGCTCGCACTTTCATTTGCATGTTCTATGTTTGCTCAAAAATTAAAAAGAGCGTGGTTGTCTGTAATCATATTATTTAAAAGCACTTGCGCTTTTCTTGCGATTATGCGGTTCTTTTGTCATTGTCATTTTTCCGAGTCAATTCTAGGTTCGAAAACATTCAAATGGAATTAAACACAATTAGAATCTAGTTTTCAAATGTTGATAATGCATATTCGACTATCAATTTTCAAAATTCAATCCACAATTAGGTCCTACAGATAGCGTTAATTGATCGATCCTAAATTCAACCACACAAAGCCAAATTAGGATCGATTACAATGAGGTTGGTGTTGCTGATATGTTTTGGGACCTAATGATCGTATTCCATTCGAAAATATCAATTCGAATGGTCAATCACCATGTTCTCGTCTTCAATCTTTGAATTACCTTTATTAAAGTGTCAGAATGATTTGAATTAGCTTGAACATGATGATAATATGCTCTCGAGGAATCATTGTTCAACAACCACATATGATAGCTCAAACCACATTATAGGTTTCCAAATATATTGGCATGCATATTAATGATACACGAATTATAGTAACTGTTGCGTGAACACACGTTATCAAACCATGCATCCAATACACAACCTATTGTGCATACCTTGTTACTTGCGCAACAAATTTGTTGCGTAAGTTATGAGATTTATTTCATATGCGTGACTACACATATGATCAACAATATTGATTCTATGTCTTATATAATTAAGTATGTATTAATCAACAATAAAATATCAAGGTTTGTTATCATCGATCCATGTTATAATAATAAATGACATCACATCACAAAATTTAGATTTGATTCACGAAATAATAGATCCAAGAGTTAATGGAGTACCATGTGAACAATATTTTGAGTAGAAACTTTTGAAAGGTAAAGTTAAAAACTGGTAAAAAGGTAAATGTACGAAATAATATCTAAAATATAATACAAGTAACGTGACATTGATTAAAACAGTACTATATATATGGAATAGTACTCCGTAATATATAGTGATTATTTATTATTTATTTGATATGTGGAACAACAGGTAAACCAAATAATATCTTAAATTCGAACAAATGCTTATCTAATTAAGTACATATGAAGTTAAATACTGTAGTACCTCTAATAATAATAGCATTAGACCCTTTTTAACCCTGGCGTGTTGGATATGTGTTGACCAACACGCCTATAACCATGGTGTGCTGCTTCATGTGCTAGCGGCGTGCTTCAAGTAAGCACCGAACATTTTGTAGGCGTGTTGCATTTTTTCTCATTTTTTAATTAATTTTTATCCCCCTTTTCACCAACTTCCAATCAGATTTTAACACATCACTTAACACGTCACTTAACACTCCACCCCATTACACACCGGTATGGCAGCACGCTCATTAAACACCCCACTACACCCAGCAACACGCCCATCATCCCCTTCGGGGATAAAGATGGTCTTATAGTTGGTGCCTATTTTAAACAGTAAATAACAAGACATGTGACACTGCCTTTTTACTAGACCTATGAAGTTTTGACAGCATTTTAAACCTTTTGTCAATCACATTTATCAATATAGGCCACTTTAGCCTTTCAAAAAAAAAAAAAAAAAAAAAATATATATATATATATATAGGCCACTTTAAAGCAAATTACCTAACAAATATTCTAGTAGCAATATATTACGGAGTAACTTTTTATTTGGTAATGAGTAGTGCCTGATAAATTATACTAAAAACAAATTATTTACAAGAGAGTACAAAAATAGACTAAAAGAACATGCTCCCTAGCCAAACGAGTCAACTAGCTAATTAAACGAAGAAACAAACTACTAAAACAAACCAAACAAACAATTCCACAAACACCTAAACCAATTTTCTTCATAGCCTCCACTTGGTATCCACTTGGTATGTGTTTTCAAATGAAAATAACAATCTAAAAATGTTTATTGATTATGATTCAGTTATTTCAAACTGATAAGTGAGTATTATAAGTGCATATGAACATGTTTTTATACATAAAAGTGACCTAACAGCTATTTCCTAGTTTGAGTATGGTTCCAATCTCATTTTGAAACTACTTTTACATAAAGAGAAAGGCGCAGGTTTTAAAGCCGTTTAACTTTGTTCATTGCTGACTTCTGCTGTAGCTAATTGTCCCTTTGTGATCATCTATACTTGGAAGTGATGAGAAGAACTTTCTCTGATCCAAAGCCTTAATTACCATAAAAGGTAATTGCAGGTATGTGCATGTTCTTTAACACTCTCCCTCAAGTTGAATAGTGGGGTTCCAGATATTCAACTTGACAAGAACTTCGCTGAATAGTCTTCCATTTACTGACTTCATTAGGATGTCGGCCAATTGGTCTTCTGATCTGACGCGTGGTAGAGAAATAATTTCGGAATCCAATTTTTCTCTAATAAAGTGTCTATCGACTTCAACATGTTTTGTTCGGTCACGTTGAACTGGATTCTCTGAGATAGCTATTGCAGCTTCATTGTCGCATATAATCTGAATAGTTTCTTTTGGTAGGAACCCAATTTCTGTTAATAACTTTTTAATCCATAATGCTTCAGCCACTCCTTTCGCTATCCCTCTGAATTCTGATTCGGCACTTGAGAGTGAGACAACCTTTTGTTTCTTACTTCTCCATGCAACTAGATTACCTCCCACTAGTGTGAAAAAGCCTGATGTAGATCTTCTATCTCCTTTTTCTCCGGCCCAGCTAGCATTTGTATAAATTTTGGTTTCTAGGTGACCATTCTTTTCAAAGACAACTCCATGATCCGCTGTTTTCTTTAAATATCTGATGATTCTGATTACGGCTTCCATATGATGAAATTGTGGTTGATGCATGAATTGACTTACAACCCCAACTGCATGTGCTATATCTGGTCGAGTGTGAGCAAGGTAGATGAGTTTTCCTACAAGTCTTTGATATCGCCATTTATCAGCAAGATTAGCTTCGTCTTTCATGTATAACTTTTGGTTTGGAATCATAGGAGTATCAACTGGTTTACAATTGATCATCCCTATTTCTGCAAGAAAACCAAGAATATACTTCTTTTGACAGATAAATATTCCCTGTTGGGATCGTAATACCTCAATCCCTAAAAAATATATAAGTCTGCCCAAATCTTTCATTTCAAATCCTTTAAATAAATTTGTTTTTAGTTTTGAAATTTCTTCTTTATCATTTCTGGTAATTATCATGTCATCAACATAAATAATCAAGCATGTGATAAGATTATTTCTTTGTTTAAGATATAGGGTATGGTCCGAATTACTTTGTTTAAAATCATAATTTTTCATAGCTAATGTGAATCTCCCAAACTAAGCCCGCGGAGATTGTTTTAACCCATGTAAAGCCTTTTTAAGTCGACAAACTTCCATGTTTTTGAAGTTGTCGGTGAATCCCGGTGGTGCTTCCATATAGACTTCTTCTTTCAGTTCGCCATGTAGGAATGCATTCTTTACATCAAACTGATGTAGTGGCCAATCCTTGTTAGCAGCGATCGAGAAGAGAACCCTGATGGTATCAATCTTTGCAACTGGTGAGAAAGTTTTGGAGTAATCAATCCCGTATGTCTGAGTATACCCTTTCGCAACCAGTCAAGCTTTATATCTTTCAATATTTCCATCCGGTTTGTGCTTTACCGTAAATACCCATCGATATCCCACTGGTTTCTTTCCTTGAGGCATGACACATTTTGTCCACGTGTCATTATCATTCAAAGCTTCCATTTCAACTTCCATTGCTTTTTTCCAGTTTTTGGATTTTAAAGCTTGTTCAAAGGAAGTTGATATATTTTAAGAGTAAATTGCGGAATTAAATTGTTGAGCTTCTTTTGATAGATTTCCTTGTACTATATTAGCTATAGGATATCTAGATCTTTGCGCTTCTTTTTCTGGAGAGTATCGTTTTGGTCAGACACCTCTATTAGCTATTTGAGGTAGGACATATCGTTGGGTGGTTTCATCAGAATTTAAGTTATATTGTTCCTCTTTAGTTTGATGTTCATTATTCGAGGAGGTTTCAGTGGTCTCATGATTTGGTTGGATACTTTCTGTGGGTTCATGGTTTGGTGTTGTTTCATGGTTTGGTGTCGAGGTTTGTATAGGTTCGGGGTTTTGTAATGGCTCGAGGTTTAGTGTTGTTTCATGGTTTGGTGTCGAGGTTTGTATAGGTTCGGGGTCTTGTATTTGAGGTGGTACCCATGTCATCCAACTTAGAGTGTCATTACTCTCATTCTCCCCCTCACTCGTGAGTTGGGTATTATTGTAAAAGTATTCAGTTTCGATAAAATCACAGTTCATTGTAGTAATGATGGTTCGTCTTTCTGGATTATAACATCGATATCCTTTTTGGTTGACACCATAACCTACCATAACACACTTCTTGGCACATGGATCGAGTTTTGTACGCTCATGTTTAGGAATGTGAACGAAGACCGAACACCCAAAAACTCGAGGTTCATGATTAAGTGAGGACGGGAGTGTAAAAGATTGAGATAAGGCATCCCGAGGGGTTTTTGTGCCAAGAATTTTAGTCGGTAACCGATTTATAAGGTAGGTTGCAGTAGCAAGTGCTTCAGGCCAGAAACTTTTTGGAACCTTGAATTCAATTATTAAAGCTCTAGTCATTTCTAGAAGTATTCGATTTTTTCGTTCGGCTACACCATTTTATTCCGGGGTATGAGCACATGTTGTTTGATGAATAATCCCTTTTTCTTCGCAAAAAAGTTTCATGGATGTGTTAACAAATCCCCCCCCCCCCCCAATTATCCGATCTTAAAATTTGTATATTTTTGTAAAATTGGGTTTGAACCATTTTATAAAAATGTGAACTTTTTTCAAAAACTTCTGATTTGTTTGTTAAAAAATAAATTCATGTCATTCGAGTACAATCGTCAATAAAGATAACGAAATATCTAAAGTTTTTCCCCCCATTAATTGGAGTTGGCCCCCATACATCAGAATGAATTAAAGCAAAACGTACATCCTTTCTAGTATCAGAAAGTTTAAAAGTACTTCTGTGGCTTTTCACCAAAATACAAGTTTCACAACTCAAACTAACATTAGAAGGAAATAAACTAGGAAATAAAAAACGCAGATAGCCAACAGAAGGGTGTCCCAATCTCCGATGCCATAACCAGGCTTTCCTCGTAGGTGTTCCGTGAGAACGTAACACGGTACCTTGTTGGGAAACCTCTTCAACAAAATATAGTCCCCCTTTTTCAGTTCCACATCCAATCACCAGTCCCGTCCGGATATCCTGCAAGATGTAGAATGCCGGATACATTAGGACTTTACAATTTAGTTTACATGACTTACCGATAACAGCTTATGAGACAAAGTTGGAATATATAGACAATTAGGTAATTTAATCGTAGGTGAGATTTCAATAGTACAACCACTTTTGACTTGAATACTTTAACCATTAGCGGTTTGAATTGTATCCTTTTTAGGTTTAGTTTTTAAAATAATATCGTTTTTATCAAAAGTCATAGTATCCGTGGCCCCACAATCGAGTATCCATGACTTAGCTTTAAAACTTTTCGAGACTATATGTTCTTTGAATTGAGTATCCATGACTTAGTTTTGATAATATCGTTTTTATCAAAAGTCATAGTATCCGTGGCCCCACAATCGAGTATCCATGACTTAGTTTTAAAACTTTTCGAGACTATATTTGCTTCGGATTGAGACACTTCATCGTTTTGTATTTTAGTCAAAACGGAATAACTATTATAACAAGGAATAATAGGTTCGGGCCTTTTTATGCTTGGCCCATGTAAGTTACTAGTCTTACGATTTCTATTTGGCTCATTAGAAATCTTTGAGTCCGTTAAGCTATTACTCTTAAGTCCATTAGTTCTAAAAAACTCACTAGATCTAACAGGCCCATTTCTTAAGTTATTTAATTTCGGATCTAGCCCATATACCTTATGTCCTTATGTTTATCTAGTTTTAGATCTACAAGGTTAGGCAATTTAGATCCAACAGGCCCACTATTGTTTTTATCCGTTACCCTATTTTTTGAGTCTGGTACCCTAATTGTGTTCCCTAGGTGATACACATGACTGAGATTACATCTTCTCAGATGCATCTCGTGACTTATCTCTCTATTTCCTAAGTTCATCTTGTGACTTAGCTTGCTATTCCCCAGATTCGTCTTGTTTCGTATGTTATTAGGGCTACTATTCTCAAATAAAGAGCAAAAGGGTCTGGGAAACGTACCTTGTTCGGTTGTAGCAACTGCTCCAAGCCCTAGATTGGTTTCTAAATCGGTGGTGGCTGGTGGTTCTGTTATTGTCGCCGCTTCTTTGCCCGGTTTAGTCCACCAATTTGGAAAACCCTTTATATTGAAGCTTTGATCTTTGGTGTTCCTTAGTTTACCACACTCACTACACTTTAATTTTAACTTATCAATTCTTGATGGTGCACCACTACATGGTGATGAGGAATTGCTTGCTTTCCTCTTCCTTCAGTTGCATTCACCACCACCAATCCTGATGCAATTCCATGGCTCGATGTAAGATCGGTGCCGGATTGCCCTAGGATTTATTGATGAGCAAGTTCTTTCCTGACTTTTGCATATGCTTCTTCAACCGATGGTAGTGGGTTTAGTATGAGTAATTCTCGTTTGATTGAATCATGCTTTTGATCAAGAGAATTCAGAAATTGAAACAATTTCTTAGTTCACAGTAATTGAACTATGAGCACCAGACTCTCAATTAAACAATAAATAAGAATTATTAGTGCAGAAATTGAGAGAACACGATAATAGAATAGAATACAAATAATATTAATCATGAAAAGTACATCTTTCAAATGAACCATACGTCCCTATTTATACAGATAAAAACCAAATCTGGAGATTTGGTTTCCAAAACTACTTAGCTATAAATATGGAAAAGATAAACTTAAAAACAAACCAAATTTGCTAATAACTAGGAAGTAAATTCTGGAGATAAAATCAAATCTTCAAAACAAATCTTCTTAAATAACAAGCATATCTCCAGAATATTCTATGGCTTTTGCTTCAAGAAATCTTCAAACGTATACTCCAGCAATTCCAGAGTCTGTAACTTCAGACTCTAAAATCTGCAAAATACTTTTGACTCATCAGATTATTATTTCTATTTTTCCCAACAATCTCCCCCTATCTGATGATGTCAAAACAACCTGTACTCCTAAACAAACATCTTTGCATACTCCCTTTCAATTAGTTTGCACTTGCCCTTCATATGAGAAATTTTCTTCAACATGCTCAGCTTGCTATGCAAGTGTTTTAACAACTGCACCCTGAAAGGAGTTGTCTGCTGTGTTTTACATCTGGACAGTAAACTGATCAACATATCAATGCTAGCCCCTTCAAACTGATCACACATAATTAACATCCTATGATTTCCATTTGTCTTGATCATCAAAGCATCCAAATACTCAACATAATTATCATCAACAAACTCTAAATGTTCAGGAACAGCATACCTTTCTACATGTCTCTTAGCTCTCCTCTCCTTCATCTCTAGATCAAACATCCCACAAAATACTTCATAATCCTTGAAACTTATAAACCCTTCTTCAAACACCAAATGTACCAGCATATTAACTCTCTTCAACACTTCATCAACAACAGCTTGATCCCATGCATATTCTCTGATATACACAGCTATGCCCTTCCACTCACAAAAACCCAAACGCACAATTTGATTCAACTTAACTCTTAACCTCCTATCTGGCAAATGAGTCATGGTAAGCAATAGAGTGACACCTTCAAATTCAGATTTATCAACTTCAACCTTGACAACATCACCTTCATACCTTCTGAACCTAAATCTTTTGTTCATCTGAGCCCTTAAATTACCTTGCATAGCAGCACCAACAATAGTATTCTCCTGAACATCACCAACACCACCAACAGCAACCATTTGAGTATCACCAACACCCCTATCAGTTATATTCTCCCCCTCAACCTGATGCTCCCCCTCAATTTGAGCTCTCTTTGATTTCTCCCCCTCAACACTTGCAAAACCTGCATCTGCAGTACCTGTACCTGCATCATCTGACCTCTTTCTTTTCTCCCCCTTTTTGACATCATCTAAAGGCAGAGAAGATATGACCTTCCAAATTTCAGTCTGTTGATTCTTGAGGGAACAAATATCAGAAGCAAACCCAGTAAAGCATTGTCTCAGTTCATCAACACCAACCATCCTTTTCTCCAGCTCAGCCAACCTGTGATTAATTTCTGCAACAGACCCTGAATCACCTGCACTAGACAACCCCTGCATATCCCCAACCAACCTCCTTACCTCCAACAGCTCATCTTTTGAAACAAAATTATTATTAAAGTTAAGATTATTAATCTTAGACTGCACACCAGAGAGCTTGTCATCAAACTCCTTAGTCAACTTGGTCAAAGCCTGATGTAGGCCAACCATAGTGACTGGTGCCTCAGTCTGAAATGTAGTGCCAGAAGATAAGGGTAGGGTTGGTATGTCCTCACAGCCTTCCTGTTGTAAAGAAAGTTGATCCTTAGACATAGAAGATTTTGAGGCCTGTATCTCACCCTATGACATGAGTGTAACATTGGCAGCCTGTGCAAGAATGTGTAAGGATGGAACATTTTGGATGGGTAGTGGCAGACTTAAGTTTGGGGTAACAGTTGGCTTGGTCATTGCAGCTGGTTTTTGGATTTGGTTATTTGAGTCCAGGATTGGGACTTCTTCAAATAAGTCAACTGAGTGGGTTTCTTCAGTGACTGTAATGAGGGTATCCAAGTTTACTATCCTATCAGGTTTAGGTTGGGTCAAAGCACTGCCTTCACCAACCTCTAGCAGAGGTGATGAAGTAGTACTAGAAGCACCTTGCCTAGTGAATTTTTGAGGTGAATTCACAAGTGCTGTAACATCTAGGGTTTTAAGTATGGTGGTATTCTCAATATGAACTGGTGAGTTCATAAGGTTGGTTAAATGGAGATTTTGTTCAGTAGCAGCGGGAGAAGATGGGTTAGAATGAGGTGGGATTTCCTCATTCATGTCCTCAGCCTGCTCTGTATGTGTAACATCATGGGGTGGAGTATACCGTTAATTCCAATGATACCAAAAAGGCTCTCGTTATTGGTTTTAGCCCCAATAAGACTCTAGTGTGCGGTTCATCCGCGGGTTACAAGCTTGTGTATTCAAAGTTGTTTCCTGTTTCGAAACAACCACACGTCGAGTAAAATTACCGAGCCAACTAAACCCGGTGTCGGTGTAGGGCGGAAAAGATACTCGAGAATGGCAATTTGTACAATCAATTCAATTCAATTCTGGGGTAACAACTCAGACTTCGATTGCTCAGAATCTGCAGGTTGGTCTGCACGGTCAAGATTGATCCAATGCATTATAGCAAAAAGTTATCAAAAAGATTGACACAATCATTATCAAATTAATACTCCTGACAAAAATTTTCAAAAAGTTACCATTAACTCCCTTCATTAATATCAAATTTGACCCTTTTATTTTAGGAAATAGAATAAAGAAAAAAAAATTTAACCTAAAAATGAAATTTAAAAAAAAAACTTTATTTGACTAAAGAAGGAAACAAATTTATACACAAAAATACACTTGAGTAAACTTTCCCAGACTCTGAACAATATTACGTCACCCAGACCCTAAGAAAATAATTCAGACTCAAGAAATATCATCACTGGACAACATTTCAGTTGATGGATTTAACATTCCAAGTTGTCCAAGAAGATAAAAATGCCTTTCTTCAGGAAGTGCTTTAGTGAAAATATCTGCCAATTGATCTTTAGTACCAATATGCTTTAAAAATACTTTGCCCTTCTCAACACAATCCCTTATAAAATGATGCCTGATTTCAATATGCTTGGTTCTGGAGTGAAACACTGGATTCTCAGTAATAGCAATTTCACTTTCATTATCACACATTATTGGAGTTTTGGTCAATGATAACCCAAAATCCAAAAGTTGATGTTGCATCCAAAGTAACTGAGCACAGCAACTTCCTGCAGCAACATATTCAGCTTCTGCTGTGGAAGTAGCCACTGAATTTTACTTTTTACTGGACCAGCTAACCAACTTTCCACCTAATAATTGACATCCACCAGAAGTGCTTTTTCTGTCTAATTTGCAACCTGCATAGTCTGCATCTGTGTAACCAATTAGATCAAGCCCTGAGTCTTTGGAGTACCAAAGACCAAGGTTAGGGGTACCTTTTAAGTACCTAAAATTTTTTTTCACAGCTTTATAATGAGACTCCCTAGGATCTGATTGGTAATGTGCACAAAGGCATGCAGCAAATATTATATCAGGTCTACTAGCAGTTAAGTATAACAAAGATCCAATCATACCTCTATAGGTTGATTGACAAGTGAGTTTCCCAGATTCATCTTTATCAAGCTTTTCAGAAACACTCATTGGAGTTCTTAAAGTAGAACAATTTTTAAAACCAAATTTAGTTAACATGTCAGAAATGTAGTTACTTTGGTTAATAAAAATGCCTTCAGAACTCTGTTTAATTTGCAACCCAAGAAAATAGTTTAAAGTACATAAATTGCTCATTCTATACTCTTCAGACATAATGTCAGAAAACCATTTTCTTAAGTGTGGATTAGTAGACTCAAAAATAATGTCATCAACATAAATTTGAACAAGTAACACATTACCTTTGTCCTTTTTGATAAACAAAGTTTTGTCAATGGCTCCTCTAGAAAAATTCTTTTCTAGAAGAAATGTTGACAAGGTATCATACCAGGCTCTGGGAGCTTGCTTCAGACCATACAATGCTTTCTTCAATCTGTAAACATGCTTAGGAAATTTCTTACTTACAAAACCAGGAGGTTGTTTCACATAAACCTCTTCTTGCAATTTACCATTCAGGAAAGCACTCTTCATATCCGTTTGAAACACCTTGAAATCTTTGTAAGCAGCATATGCCAGAAACAGTTTAATAGCTTCAATTCTAGCAACAGGAGCAAAAGTCTCATCATAATCTATTCCTTCTTCTTGTCTATACCCTTGAGCCACTAACCTTGCTTTATTTCTAATCACAATACCATCTTTATCAACCTTGTTTCTGTAAACCCATTTAGTGCCAATTGCAGTTTTACCATCAGGCTTTGGAACCAACTCCCATACATCATTCCTTTCAAATTCTGTCAACTCTCCAGTCATAGCCTCAACCCAATCATTGTCAGCCAATGCTTCATATACATCTTTGGGCTCAATTAGTGGAAGAAAACAAGAAAAGAAGCAGTAGTTTGCAATAGCAAAGTCAGACACAGGTGTCTGAGAAGAAGAGCTAGGTTTAGGCTAAACCAGTAGGATCCACAACATAATCTTCAAGATGTTTTGGAGGAACTATATTTCTAGATGATTTTCTAGTAGGAACAGCAGGATCCAAGGTGATATTTGATGACTGATCACCCTCTTGAATAACAACAGACTCATCTTCTTGTGGAACTTCTTCTGTATGAGAATTATCTGCAGAATCATTTTTCAACCCAGATAAATTAGGTTCATCTGACTCAGACTCTGAATCCAGAGTCTGAACACTGTTTCCAGAAATTAAATTTGATAATTCACCAAGTGCAGATTGCTCAGTGCTGGATGTCTGATCCATTTCTATAGAACTTTTATCAAAAGAAACATTAATGGATTCTTCAATCTTCATTCTCCTCTGATTATAAACTCTATAAGCTTTAGAAACAGAAGAATATTCCATAAATACACCTTCATCAGATTTTGGCCTCATCTTATCAAGCTGATCTCTTTGATTTAAAATGTAGCACTTACATCCAAATACATGGAAGTAATGAATAGTAGGCACCTTTTTATAGTATAACTCATAAGGAGTTTTGCCATGCTTCTTCACAATCAAGGATCTGTTTTGAGTAAAACATGTTGTATTAACAGCTTCTGCCCAGAACCTTAGTGCAACATTTGATTGACATAACATGGTTCTGGCTGCTTCAATAAGGATTCTATTTCTTCTTTCAGCAACTCCATTTTGTTGTGGAGTTCTAACAGCAGAGAAATTTTGACAAATTCCAGACTCTTCACAAAATTCGATTAATGTAACATTCTTGAACTCAGTACCATGATCACTTCTCAATTGTTTAACAAGAACACCTTTTTGAACCTGCTCTCTCTTGATTAAATTGATAATTTCTTCAGGAGCATCACTTTTTGCAGCTAAGAAAATAACTCATGTAAATCTAGAATACTCATCAACAATTACCAGAGTATATCTTTTCCCACCCAGACTACTAGTGTTCATTGGACCAAACAGATCCATGTGTAGCATGTGAAGTGGATCACTAATAGTAGCTAGGGTTTTTGAGGGAAACTTTGTTTTGGTCTGTTTACCCATAATACAAGAAGAACAAGGTTTATCTTTCTTGAAAGGCTGTTGAGGCAGACCTCTAACAAGCTTCTTTTTGGAAAGCTCATTAATGTTTTTGAAATTGAGATGAGAAAGCCTTTTGTGCCACAGCCAATTAAGTTCAGGGACAGTCTGAGAGTACAAACATGTTTCTATTCCAGCATCAACAGAATCTAAATCCAGCATATACACATTTTGAAATCTCCAGGCTACAAGTGTTGGTCTTCCTTTAGGATCATAAATAATAACAGCTTTCTTTCTTAATCTGATCTCATAATCTTCATCAGCAATTTGACTCACACTTAGCAGATTATGCTTCAACCCTTCAACTAAAGCAACTTTCTTAAATGAAACACTTCCAGCTTTAACAGTACCATAACCAATAGTCTTTGCAACTGAATTATCACCATATCTTACAGAAGGACCTTTTTCTTCAACAAACCTACAAGATGCTCTTTGCATCCAGTCATGTGTCTTGAGCAACCACTATCCAGATACCACATGTTACCCTGTTACACAAGACACAAACAAAAGAAAATGGTTAGTTTTTAAGGGGAACCTGAAATGTCCCGTTCTTATTGATTAAAAATGTTCCATATTAATTGATTTCGTTGCGAGGTTTTGACCTCTATATGAGACGTTTTTCAAAGACTACATTCATTTTAAAACAAACCATAACCTTTATTTCATCAATAAAGGTTTAAAAAGCTTTACGTAGATTATCAAATAATGATAATCTAAAATATCCTGTTTACACACGACTATTACATAATGGTTTACAATACAAATATGTTACAACGAAATAAGTTTCTTGAATGCAGTTTTTACACAATATCATACAGACATGGACTCCAAATCTTATCCTTATTTAAGTATGCGACAGTGGAAGCTCTTAATAATCACCTGAGAATAAACATGCTTAAAACGTCAACAAAAAATGTTGGTGAGTTATAGGTTTAACCTATATATATCAAATTGTAACAATGGACCACAAGATTTCATATTTCAATATACATCCCATACATAGAGATAAAAATTATTCATATGGTGAATACCTGGTAACAGACATTAACAAGATGCATATATAAGAATATCCCCATCATTCCGGGACACCCTTCGGATATGATATAAATTTCGAAGTACTAAATCATCCGGTACTTTGGATGGGGTTTGTTAGGCCCAATAGATCTATCTTTAGGATTCGCGTCAATTAGGGTGTCTGTTCCCTAATTCTTAGATTACCAGACTTAATAAAAAGGGGCATATTCGATTTCGATAATTCAACCATAGAATGTAGTTTCACGTACTTGTGTCTATTTTGTAAATCATTTATAAAACCTGCATGTATTCTCATCCCAAAAATATTAGATTTTAAAAGTGGGACTATAACTCACTTTCACATATTTTTACTTCGTCGGGAAGTAAGACTTGGCCATTGGTCGATTCACGAACCTATAACAAATATGTACATATATATCAAAGTATGTTCAAAATATATTTACAACACTTTTAATACATTTTGATGTTTTAAGTTCATTAAGTCAGCTGTCCTCGTTAGTAACCTACAACTAGTTGTCCAAAGTTAGATGTACAGAAAAAAAATTGATATATATTATCTTGAATCAATCCACGACCCAGTGTATACACGTCTCAGGCTAGATCACAACTCAAAGTATATATATTTTTGGAATCAACCTCAACCCTGTATAGCTAACTCTCACATTACTGCATATAGAGTGTCTATGGTTGTTCCAAATAATATATACACATGGGTCGATATGATATGTCAAAACATTTGCATACGTGTCTATGGTATCCCAAGATTACATAATATATTAGAATACATGTATAATACAATATAAGTTAGCTAGGATATGATTAATATAGATTTGTTACCAATTTTCACGTAGCTACAACAAGAAAAATTATCCAATCTTGTTTTACCCATAACTTCTTCGTTTTAAATCTGTTTTGAGTGAATCAAATTGCTATGGTTTCATATTGAACTCTATTTTATGAATCTAAACAGAAAAAGTATAGGTTTATAGTCAGAAATATAAGTTACAAGTTATTTTTGTAAGAGGTAGTCATTTCAGTCGAAAGAACGACGTCTTGATGACCATTTTGAAAAACATACTTCCACTTTGAGTTTAACCATGATTTTTGGATATAGTTTCATGTTCATAAGAAAAATAATTTTCCCAGAAGAACAACTTTTAAATCAAAGTTTATCATAGTTTTTAACTAACTAACCCAAAACAGCCCGCTGTGTTACTACGACGGCGTAAATCCGGTTTTACGGTGTTTTTCGTGTTTCCAGGTTTTAAATCATTAAGTTAGCATATCATATAGATATAGAACATGTGTTTAGTTGATTTTAAAAGTCAAGTTAGAAGGATTAACTTTTATTTGTGAACAAGTTTAGAATTAACTAAACTATGCTCTAGTGATTACAAGTTTAAACCTTCAAATAAGATAGCTTTATATGTATGAATCGAATGATGTTATGAACATCATTACTACCTCAAGTTTTCTGGATAAAGCTAATGGAAATGAGAAAAATGGATCTAGCTTCAAAGGATCCTTGGATGGCTTGAAAGTTCTTGAAGCAGAATCATGATACGAAAACAGTTCAAGTAAGATTTTCACTCGGAATAAGATTGTTATAGTTATAGAAATTGAATCAAAGTTTGAATATGAGTATTACCTTGTATTAGAAAGATATCTTACTATAAATAAGAAAGATTTCTTGAGGTTGGATGATCACTCTACAAAATTGGAAGTAAGCTAGCAAACTTGGAAGTATTCTTGATTTTATGAAACTAGAACTTGTAGAATTTATGAAGAACACTTAGAACTTGAAGATAGAACTTGAGAGAGATCAATTAGATGAATAAAATTGAAGAATGAAAGTGTTTGTAGGTGTTTTTGGTCGTTGGTGTATGGATTAGATATAAAGGATATGTAATTTTGTTTTCATGTAAATAAGTCATGAATGATTACTCATATTTTTGTAATTTTATGAGATATTTCATGCTAGTTGCCAAATGATGGTTCCCACATGTGTTAGGTGACTCACATGGGCTGCTAAGAGCTGATCATTGGAGTGTATATACCAATAGTACATACATCTAAAAGCTGTGTATTGTACGAGTACGAATACGGGTGCATACGAGTAGAATTGTTGATGAAACTGAACGAGGATGTAATTGTAAACATTTTTGTTAAGTAGAAGTATTTTGATAAGTGTCTTGAAGTCTTTCAAAAGTGTATGAATACATATTAAAACACTACATGTATATACATTTTAACTGAGTCGTTAAGTCATCGTTAGTCGTTACTTGTAAGTGTTGTTTTGAAACATTTAGGTTAACGATCTTGTTAAATGTTGTTAACCCAATGTTTATAATATCAAATGAGATTTTAAATTATTATATTATCATGATATTATGATGTACGAATATCTCTTAATATGATATATATACATTAAATGTCGTTACAACGATAATCGTTACATATATGTCTCGTTTCAAAATCATTAAGTTAGTAGTCTTGTTTTTACATATGTAGTTCATTATTAATATACTTAATGATATGTTTAATTATCATAATATTATGTTAACTATATATATAACCATATATATGTCATCATATAGTTTTTACAAGTTTTAACGTTCGTGAATCACCGGTCAACTTGGGTGGTCAATTGTCTATATAAAACCTATTTCAATTAATCAAGTCTTAACAAGTTTGATTGCTTAACATGTTGGAAACACTTAATCATGTAAATAACAATTTCATTTAATATATATATAAACATGAAAAAGTTCGGGTCACTACATGTGATGACCCGAAAAATTTCGACTAATTTAAACCAATTCTCTTTATGATTTAATATTATGTAAATATACATATATGTATGTATATATATATATATATATTATAAGATGTACAAGTAAAAACGACTTTCCTACAGTAAAACATTAATTGCTACAGTAAAAATGACTTTGCTACAGTAAAACACTATTTGCTACAGTGAAACCGTATTTTGCTACAGTGCTACAGTGATTTGCTACAGTAAAACACTATTTGCTACAGTAACACTATTTGCTACAGTAAAACACTATTTGCTACAGTAAAACACTATTTGCTACAGTAAAATACTATTTGATGTCGACGAACTAGCAAACAAAAACAGAAAAGGCGGCCATGCGATCGCATGGCAAAAACACTGAAAACTCATGCGATCGCATGAGCTACAGTAAATCGAAAAGTAATATAAATACGCAGTTTGTTCGACGAAATTTATTCATATTTATCTCTCAATATTTAAATTTATATTATAATTTTAATTTTAAATTTAAGTTTAATAATAATAAGGTATATACGAGGGTGTTTTTAATTCGGGTTTCAAACCGCTTTAAGCTAAGGAAATATTGGGTATTATTCGGGGTATTGTTCTTGAATCCAAGGCCAACCATACAGTCATCTACCGTCATTACGTCTACGCAATTTGCCTACAATATTGAGTCTCAATATTGAACTGTGAGTTATAGTCTCCCTTTTTAAATGCTTTAAATATTTTTGGGCTGAGAATACATGCAATTTATTTTAAACGCAATCAGACACAAGTACATACAAAATTCTACACTGAGTTAAACCGAAAATCCCTTAGCTTTGGTAACAAGTAGCTGCCAGTACATAGGATATGGACTGGTAGGCGCGAATAATTGTATATGGATCCATAGGGCTTGACATCCCCGTCCGAGCTAGAGCGCTAGCCTTTTAACGGACGTATGTTATTTGAGTTTAAGACACGTTGGTTTGCGCGTATTAAAACGAATGGGGTAATTATCACTATAGCGTTAAGTTTAGTTACCAGGGTGCTCTGTTATGTAGAATCTATTGATAAAATTTTGATGAAATCTTGTGGTCTATCTTTATATATGTTTATGACTCGAGCAATTAAACCTATAATGTAACATCCCGCGTTTTTCCGTTAAATTTATTTTTAACACCGTCTTTTTTTTTTAAATAATATCTTTCGCTATTTAAATTCCCAATTTCCGTTGACTAACGTTTATAATATTCTCGTTATTTAATTATAACACCACTCGTCTACTCGAGCGTTTTTAAAATATTTCGTTTGGTTAATTCCCGCACCCGCTTTGAAACTTGAGGGACTAGTTCCGCCACTTGACCAAAGAGGTGGCTAGTAGTTGACTAGTCAACCACTCACCACCTCCACCCCTCATTCATCCATTTCTTCTTCTTTCTTTCTTTCTTTTTTTCTCTCAAGAACACAAACATAAATCATCATCTAAATTCGGATCGGGAAGCAAACTTCAAAACAAATTACATATTTGGAATCCTCTCTTCATCCTCTTCGATTTGGTACCAAATTCATCAAGTTTGGGTAACATTTCTAAAACTCTAGATTTCTATAAATTCGTGTTTTTGACTTGAAATTGTGTTAGTTAGTGTCTATGGCTCGTAGGGATGTCGTGTATGTAATTTGTATGCTCGTTCTTCGTGTTTTGAAAATATGACATGAACACCCAAATGGGTCTAGCTTAATCTTGAGTTTTGGTTGCTCAAATGATGTTATAAGATAAAGTGTATGTGTTAAAAGTGTTAGTTACTTCCTTAGCTTCATTTTGATATGTTGGATGATGAAAAACTAGCTCAATAACATGAAATGTGTTTTTGGTGAATCGATTATCGTTTTGGTAGGAACTTGATGCGGTTGAATGCTAGTTGAGACACTTGTTTGAATGTATGCTAGTTAACTAGTTAAATTGTATGCGTAAATAGCTTCGAAATGGTGCGATGTATGCTAGCGTTTGATTAGTGAATCATAAGTCTCATTTGTGTCGAAATTGATTTTGAAACGATAACGTGGCTAGTGATTTTGACGTAGTAAATGTTTATTGAAACTTGGAATATGCATCTAGTTGCAATGTATGCGTTATTACCTTCAAAACGGCATATCATTTGTATGTTAAAAGTTCCCGAATCATAAAATACGTTTTACGAACTTGAAACTTTGAAAATGGACTTTTAAATGATCACTTGACGAGAAATCGGTTATGGAAAATGTTGTTTTTGTTTGATGATACATGTTTAGTTGTGTTCCTTGTCAAAAGAGCTTTCCAACGGTATAAGATACACCTTCTAGTTGTTTACGGTTTGCGTTTTATGGTTGTTTGAAGTTTTGACCAAGACTTGAACATTTGAAACTGACCAGGGACCAGGCCACGGCCATTGTCGCGCCGCGGAGCAATTTGTCGCGCCGTGGCCCAAAGGGTGATTTTAGAACATGTTTTTCAGGCTTTCTGACCTTCAACATAGGCATTTGTCGCGCCGCGGAGCAATTTGTCGCGCCGCGACAATTGCCTGTTTCATCCGAACTTCAGCAAACTTGTTTTGGCCATAACTTTTTGACCGTAACTCCGTTTTCGATGAATCAAATATCGTTGGAAACGTAATAAGATTTCCTTTCTAATGGTAAGGTTTTGAAATGTCAACTCAAACTTTTATACAATCATTCTAACATGCTTTTATACTTGTTTCTTGCATGAAACTTGACAACGTGATTCACATGCTATACTATTCGAGTCGTAACGAGCCATAGGACTAATTGAACACATTTCACCCGACCTTGTGTCGTAACCGGTTAATTGATATAACTTACTTGTTTAGGTCAAGGCTAAGCAACTTTCATGCATACGTTACTTTGTGAAGTACTTTTATACTCGTGCACTCGAGGTGAGATCATAGTCCCACCTTTTCAACAACTTTTATTTCTTTTAAATCGTGGGCTGAGAAACATATACATTACATACTTATATACATTTCACATGTATATATACTTTTCATACTTTTATACTTTGAACACAAATGCGAATACAAAGATACAGACGAGTTAGAACAAAAGTCCTCAATCCAATTATCATTAGTTCCACTTGCAGGGTGTAAGTGTAAGCGAGTGATTATGTTGTGTGGCCATACGGGTTTAACGAACCCTCATTCAGACGGTTCGCTACCGTTAGTGGATGAAATATAATTTCAACGTGCATAGTGTATGTTCTAACACTATATTCAAAATTCAGAGGGAAGATTCAGTTAAGCTTTGGTAATTGGGTGCTCGCAATACAAACTACATTCTTCGGAATAAATACGATTTGGATAATCATCTATACAAACTATTGTGGTTCAAAGTATACTTTTACAAATACATTTATGATCTCACCAACGTTTTTCGTTGACAGTTTTCTATATGTTTCTCAGGTTCATACATGGCTATTTGATACATGCTTCCGCGTACATTCATACTTGCTTGGGGTCAAGCATACATACATGCATACGCTAGTGATAGCACCTTTGGATTCAAACATGTTGTTTACATACTTACGCTATTTATAGCAACTGTGTTTTTAAACTAATTATGTCGCAAGTTATTTCATTTATACTTTATGACTTTTGTAAACTTAGACTTGTTGTCGAACGGTTTTGTAAACTAAACTTGCAAGTCTTGTACCTTTCAAATGAATGCGACATAATTTTGGTCAAACGAGTCTCATATAGGGACTACGACCACGTAACGGGACCTAAGTTAGCGGCGCCGTCAATGACGATTTGGTCGGGTCGCTACAGATGGTATCAGAGCGTTGGTTGTAGGGAACTAGGACGTGCATTAGTGTGTCTAACAGAGTCGTTAGGACGCATTAGTGAGTCTAGACTACAACCGGATAGTTAGCATTTGCATTCTGGCATACATTTGCTATAGATAGCACTTACTTGACTACTTGTGCATTATACTTGAATCATTCTTAGGCAAACTTTTTAATGGTACCCAACCTTCATCATACGAACTCGTATTCCGCCACTTTTTGGTAACACACGTAAATTCATGATTCATACACGTATGGATGACGACAGATTCATTAGTCACACTTGTTCGGGAACTCTGTCTCCCGGATTATTATTTGCCACCGTTTCAACTTACTATCGGTTTCCCACTGGTGTTTCTTACTATCTACTTTTTGGTGTTACTACCATCACTACTCTAGGTGAGTATCGTCATCAACATTTATCACTACGGTTGCGTACTACTCGTTATCATGACCCGTTACTCTTTTCATACCTAAATACATTATTGTTTGAATCGAACCGATTTGACGTTAACAATCGTTTATACATTTCCCGCTGGGAAACGCTTCTTTAGAGTTGTAGAAACTATTTCGATTTAATACGAATCACGTTTGAGACGTCGTTACATTTTGTTCATTTTAGATTTTCACGATGACACGAACTTGAACCCATGGAGTGATGTGGGAATGGAGGTATGAGTTAGCGTAATATAACGACACTCGATCAACGTGGTTATATTACGGTAAGACATACCAAAGTTCTAGTGACGCGTGATGGTGGTTAGACTCGATCAACCTAAACACCACCATGTGCCATGTACATGACTTCATCTTTTCAGGTTTGGACATCCGAAAACTCCGAGAATATTTATAACAACCATACCGGGGACACACCTTCAATTATTGTCAAATTATATTTATGCTTCCGAATGAATTACCGATTCCATTCGACTTCAACCGTATGTCACACGGGTATACTATCTCGTCCTCGCACAGTCTTATTGACTAACTACAATTTACTCGTTATGCTCGCATCGAGGCGGAAACATCTCTCGCCTTACACTCGCACTTTCGTATAAGGAAATCTTTATTCTAAATTCTCAATGGAGGGAGAGACTCCTCACATTATACTAGTATTCGCCTCGAGGGTGAATAGTCCTAACGAACGTTTTTGGAAACCGATAAATCTTCCGCGACGCGAATTTTCTTGAGAAACTTGTCCTAGCTAACGTTTTCAATTCCTAGCAAACTTGTTCAATATGCCTTAGGGAAATGTACCCCGTTTCGGATCGAGATCCTCGTTTCACTTCTAGATTTTGGAGTACCTTACAAAAAGCCTCGGGACCGCGTTTAGACATGAGTACCGTGTACCATCCACAACCCGACGGACCGAACAAACATGCGATTTAAACCTTGGAAACCATAATACAAGTTTGTATTACCAACTTCAAATTTACTTGAGAAAAGTATTTTCCTTTAACCAAATCCTCGTACTACAATGATTTTCATTCGAGTTTTAACGTCACTCCTTTTGAAACCACATGTGACCGGAAACGTCATTCTCCTTTGTCGAACCAAGTAAACGATGATCAATTCACCGGGGCCGAGGTTATTCATGAGCAACCGAGAAAATTTATTCATATTCAAGTAAAACCCTACGCGACTCGTAATCACCAAGAGCTACGCCGATGTTAGACGTAAACCTTTCAAATTCCACGTGGGAAACCGCGTCACGTTAAGAGTCGCACCTTGGAAAGGTGCAATCCATTTCGGGAAAACGTAGGAAGCTAAATCCGTGATATTTTAATCCTTTTGAAATCTTGGGGCGTTTTAGACCCGTTGCTAGCCGTTTAGATTTTCCGGCTCATTTCGAGTCTCCGTTTATCCTACATTCGATGTATCAACTTAAAGACGTGTTTTGCGAGACAAGAACTTGTTATCCTCTTCGATGAACTTACTATCAACGATAAACCTCACTTCCAAGGAGGACCGGTTGAAACTATAAATTGTGGAACCAACTTTAAAACCAACGTAAAATCGCAACTGTCAAAATTCGTGGAAATACTCAAGGACGTACCTTCACCTATTCGTAGAATTTACAACGCAAGATCTCGAGTAAGATTCAACAACTACTACTTCCAACTAAATTTCGGGACGAAATTTCTTTTGAGTTGTGGATAATGTAACATCCCGCGTTTTTCCGTTAAATTTATTTTTAACACCGTCTTTTTTTTTTAAATAATATCTTTCGCTATTTAAATTCCCAATTTCCGTTGACTAACGTTTATAATATTCTCGTTATTTAATTATAACACCACTCGTCTACTCGAGCGTTTTTAAAATATTTCGTTTGGTTAATTCCCGCACCCGCTTTGAAACTTGAGGGACTAGTTCCGCCACTTGACCAAAGAGGTGGCTAGTAGTTGACTAGTCAACCACTCACCACCTCCACCCCTCATTCATCCATTTCTTCTTCTTTCTTTCTTTCTTTTTTTCTCTCAAGAACACAAACATAAATCATCATCTAAATTCGGATCGGGAAGCAAACTTCAAAACAAATTACATATTTGGAATCCTCTCTTCATCCTCTTCGATTTGGTACCAAATTCATCAAGTTTGGGTAACATTTCTAAAACTCTAGATTTCTATAAATTCGTGTTTTTGACTTGAAATTGTGTTAGTTAGTGTCTATGGCTCGTAGGGATGTCGTGTATGTAATTTGTATGCTCGTTCTTCGTGTTTTGAAAATATGACATGAACACCCAAATGGGTCTAGCTTAATCTTGAGTTTTGGTTGCTCAAATGATGTTATAAGATAAAGTGTATGTGTTAAAAGTGTTAGTTACTTCCTTAGCTTCATTTTGATATGTTGGATGATGAAAAACTAGCTCAATAACATGAAATGTGTTTTTGGTGAATCGATTATCGTTTTGGTAGGAACTTGATGCGGTTGAATGCTAGTTGAGACACTTGTTTGAATGTATGCTAGTTAACTAGTTAAATTGTATGCGTAAATAGCTTCGAAATGGTGCGATGTATGCTAGCGTTTGATTAGTGAATCATAAGTCTCATTTGTGTCGAAATTGATTTTGAAACGATAACGTGGCTAGTGATTTTGACGTAGTAAATGTTTATTGAAACTTGGAATATGCATCTAGTTGCAATGTATGCGTTATTACCTTCAAAACGGCATATCATTTGTATGTTAAAAGTTCCCGAATCATAAAATACGTTTTACGAACTTGAAACTTTGAAAATGGACTTTTAAATGATCACTTGACGAGAAATCGGTTATGGAAAATGTTGTTTTTGTTTGATGATACATGTTTAGTTGTGTTCCTTGTCAAAAGAGCTTTCCAACGGTATAAGATATGCCTTCTAGTTGTTTACGGTTTGCGTTTTATGGTTGTTTGAAGTTTTGACCAAGACTTGAACATTTGAAACTGACCAGGGACCAGGCCACGGCCATTGTCGCGCCGCGGAGCAATTTGTCGCACCGTGGCCCAAAGGGTGATTTTAGAACATGTTTTTCAGGCTTTCTGACCTTCAACATAGGCATTTGTCGCGCCGCGGAGCAATTTGTCGCGCCGCGACAATTGCCTGTTTCATCCGAACTTCAGCAAACTTGTTTTGGCCATAACTTTTTGACCGTAACTCCGTTTTCGATGAATCAAATATCGTTGGAAACGTAATAAGATTTCCTTTCTAATGGTAAGGTTTTGAAATGTCAACTCAAACTTTTATACAATCATTCTAACATGCTTTTATACTTGTTTCTTGCATGAAACTTGACAACGTGATTCACATGCTATACTATTCGAGTCGTAACGAGCCATAGGACTAATTGAACACATTTCACCCGACCTTGTGTCGTAACCGGTTAATTGATATAACTTACTTGTTTAGGTCAAGGCTAAGCAACTTTCATGCATACGTTACTTTGTGAAGTACTTTTATACTCGTGCACTCGAGGTGAGATCATAGTCCCACCTTTTCAACAACTTTTATTTCTTTTAAATCGTGGGCTGAGAAACATATACATTACATACTTATATACATTTCACATGTATATATACTTTTCATACTTTTATACTTTGAACACAAATGCGAATACAAAGATACAGACGAGTTAGAACAAAAGTCCTCAATCCAATTATCATTAGTTCCACTTGCAGGGTGTAAGTGTAAGCGAGTGATTATGTTGTGTGGCCATACGGGTTTAACGAACCCTCATTCAGACGGTTCGCTACCGTTAGTGGATGAAATATAATTTCAACGTGCATAGTGTATGTTCTAACACTATATTCAAAATTCAGAGGGAAGATTCAGTTAAGCTTTGGTAATTGGGTGCTCGCAATACAAACTACATTCTTCGGAATAAATACGATTTGGATAATCATCTATACAAACTATTGTGGTTCAAAGTATACTTTTACAAATACATTTATGATCTCACCAACGTTTTTCGTTGACAGTTTTCTATATGTTTCTCAGGTTCATACATGGCTATTTGATACATGCTTCCGCGTACATTCATACTTGCTTGGGGTCAAGCATACATACATGCATACGCTAGTGATAGCACCTTTGGATTCAAACATGTTGTTTACATACTTACGCTATTTATAGCAACTGTGTTTTTAAACTAATTATGTCGCAAGTTATTTCATTTATACTTTATGACTTTTGTAAACTTAGACTTGTTGTCGAACGGTTTTGTAAACTAAACTTGCAAGTCTTGTACCTTTCAAATGAATGCGACATAATTTTGGTCAAACGAGTCTCATATAGGGACTACGACCACGTAACGGGACCTAAGTTAGCGGCGCCGTCAATGACGATTTGGTCGGGTCGCTACATATAACTCACCAACATTCGTGTTGACTTTTTAGCATGTTTTATTCTCAGGTCCTTAGAATGCTTCCGCTGTGATGTGCTTGTTGCCTGCATGGAGTCTCTCATGCTTTGTACAAAGTTTATTGCATTCAAAATAAAACTGCGTTGTGTAATAAATAATTGGACTGTGATGTCAACCTGTAAATTAAAGACTTATGTATTTTGGGGTTTTGCTTATACCTAAGCACTTGCCCACATGTTTATAACTTTCTATGTTTAGAAAGTCACTTATTTTAATGAATGCAATATTTTATCAAAACGTATCATATAGAGGTCAAAACCTCACTGTGGAATCAATGATTAACGTGCCGCGTCAATAGCGATTTTGACGGGTCGTTACACTACACTACCTACCAGTTATATAAATTTCGTCCCGAAATTTTAAGCAGTTGGAGGTGTTGACGTATCTTCTGGAAATAAATGCGGGTATTTCTTCTTCATCTGATCTTCTCATTCCCAGGTGAACTCGGGTCCTCTACGAGCATTCCATCGAACCTTAACAATTGGTATCTTGTTTTGCTTAAGTCTTTTAACCTCATGATCCATTATTTCGACGGGTTCTTCGATGAATTGAAGTTTTTCGTTGATTTGGATTTCATCTAACGGAATAGTGTGATCTTCTTTAACAAAACATTTCTTCAAATTCGAGACGTGGAAAGTGTTATGTACAGCCGCAAGTTGTTGAGGTAACTCAAGTCGGTAAGCTACTGGTCCTACACAATCAATAATCTTGAATGGTCCGATATACCTTGGATTAAATTTCCCTCGTTTACCAAATCGAACAACGCCTTTCCAAGGTGCAACTTTAAGCATGACCATCTCTCCAATTTCAAATTCTATATCTTTTCTTTTAATGTCAGAGTAGCTCTTTTGTTGACTTTGGGCGGTTTTCAACCGTTGTTGAATTTGGATGATCTTCTCAGTAGTTTCTTGTATTATCTCCGGACCCGTAATCTGTCTATCCCCCACTTCACTCCAACAAATCGGAGACCTGCACTTTCTACCATAAAGTGCTTCAAATGGCGCCATCTCAATGCTTGAATGGTAGCTGTTGTTGTAGGAAAATTCTGCTAACGGTAGATGTCGATCCCAACTGTTTCCGAAATCAATAACACATGCTCGTAGCATGTCTTCAAGCATTTGTAAAGTCATTTCGCTCTACCCATCAGTTTGTGAATGATAGGCAGTACTCATGTCTAGACGAGTTACTAATGCTTGCTGTAATGTCTGCCAGAATCTTGAAATAAATCTGCCATCCCTATCAGAGATAATAGAGATTGGTATTCCATGTCTGGAGATGACTTCCTTCAAATACAGTCGTGCTAACTTCTCCATCTTGTCATCTTCTCTTATTGGCAGGAAGTGTGCTGATTTGGTGAGACGATCAACTATTATCCAAATAGTATCAAAACCACTTCCAGTCCTTGGCAATTTAGTGATGAAATCCATGGTAATGTTTTCCCATTTCCATTCCGGGATTTCGGGTTGTTGAAGTAGACCTGATGGTTTCTGATGCTCAGCTTTGACCTTAGAACACGTCAAACATTCTCTTACGTATTTAGCAACATCGGCTTTCATACCCGGCCACCAAAAATGTTTCTTGAGATCCTTATACATCTTCCCCGTTCCAGGATGTATTGAGTATCTGGTTTTATGAGCTTATCTAAGTACCATTTCTCTCATATCTCTAAATTTTGGTACCCAAATCCTTTCAGCCCTATACCGGGTTCCGTCTTCCCGAATATTAAGATGCTTCTCCGATCCTTTGGGTATTTCATCCTTTAAATTTCCCTCTTTTAAAACTCCTTGTTGCGCCTCCTTTATTTGAGTAGTAAGGTTATTGTGAATCATTATATTCATAGATTTTACTCGAATGGGTTCTCTGTCCTTCCTGCTCAAGGCGTTGGCTACCACATTTGCCTTCCCCGGGTGGTAACGAATCTCAAAGTCGTAATCATTCAACAATTCAATCCACCTACGCTGCCTCATATTCAGTTGTTTCTGATTAAATATGTGTTGAAGACTTTTGTGGTCGGTATATATAATACTTTTGACCCCATATAAGTAGTGCCTCCAAGTCTTTAATGCAAAAACAACCGCGCCTAATTCCAAATCATGCGTCGTATAATTTTGTTCGTGAATTTTCAATTGTCTAGACGCATAAGCAATCACCTTCGTTCGTTGCATTAATACACAACCGAGACCTTGCTTTGATGCGTCACAATAAATCACAAAATCATCATTCCCTTTAGGCAATGACAATATAGGTGCCGTAGTTAGCTTTTTCTTCAATAACTGAAACGCTTTCTCTTGTTCATCCTTCCATTCAAATTTCTTCCCATTATGCGTTAATGCAGTCAAGGGTTTTGCTATTCTGGAAAAGTCTTGGATGAACCTTCTGTAGTAACCAGCTAGTCCTAAAAACTGGCGTATGTGTTTCGTAGTTTTCGGGGTTTCCCGCTTTTCAACAGTTTCTATCTTTGCTGGATCCACCTTAATACCTTCTTTGTTCACTATGTGACCGAGGAATTGAACTTCTTCCAACCAAAATGCACACTTTGAAAACTTAGCGTACAATTCTTCCTTCCTCAATACTTCTAACACCTTTCTCAAATGTTCACTGTGTTCTTGGTCATTCTTTGAGTAAATAAGTATGTCATCAATGAAAACAATGACAAACTTGTCAAGGTATGGTCCACACACTCGGTTCATAAGGTCCATGAACACAGCTGGTGCATTAGTTAAACCAAATGGCATGACCATAAACTCGTAATGACCGTAACGTGTTCTGAAAGCAGTCTTTGGAATATCATCTTCTTTCACCCGCATTTGATGATACCCAGAACGTAAGTCAATCTTTGAATAAACAGACGAGCCTTGTAGTTGATCAAATAAGTCGTCAATTCTTGGTAGTGGATAGCGGTTCTTGATGGTAAGTTTGTTCAACTCTCGGTAGTCGATACACAACCTGAATGTACCATCTTTCTTCTTGACAAACAAAATAGGAGCTCCCCACGGTGATGTGCTTGGTCGAATGAAATCACGCTCTAAAAGTTCTTGTAATTGGCTTTGCAGTTCTTTCATCTCGAGCTATTGGTGCAGCTCCTGGTACAAGATCTATTTGAAATTCAACGGATCGATGTGGGGGTAATCCCGGTAATTCTTTTGGAAATACATCGGGAAATTCGTTTGCGACGGGAACATCATTGATGCTCTTTTCTTCAGTTTGTACTTTCTCGACTTATGCTAGAACAGCATAGCAACCTTTTCTTATTAGTTTTTGTGCCTTCAAATTACTAATAAGATGTAGCTTCGTGTTGCCCTTTTCTCCGTACACCATTAAGGGTTTTCCTTTTTCTCGTATAATGCGAATTGCATTTTTGTAACCAACGATCTCTGCTTTCACTTCTTTCATCCAGTCCATACCGATTATCACATCAAAACTCCCTAACTCTACTGGTATCAAGTCAATCTTAAATGTTTCGCTAACCAGTTTAATTTCTCGATTCCGACATATATTATCTGCTGAAATTAATTTACCATTTGCTAATTCGAGTAAAAATTTACTATCTAAAGGCATCAATGGACAACTTAATTTAGCACAAAAATCTCTACTCATATAGCTTCTATCCGCACCCGAATCAAATAAAACGTAAGCTGATTTATTGTCAATAAGAAACGTACCCGTAACAAGCTCCGGGTCTTCCTGTGCCTCTGCCGCATTAATATTGAAAACTCTTCTGCGGCCTTGTCCATTCGTGTTCTCCTGGTTTGGGCAATTTCTAATAATGTGGCCCGGTTTTCCACATTTATAACAAACTACATTGGCATAACCTGATCCGACACTACTTGCTCCGCCATTACTCGTTCCGACACCATTTGTTCCTTTTGTTCTGTTAACCCCTGGTCCGTAGACCTCACACTTCGCCGCGCTATGACCATTTCTTTTACACTTGTTGCAAAATTTGGTGCAGAACCCCGAGTGATACTTTTCACACCTTTGGCATAGCTGCGTCTGATTGTTGTTGTTGTTGCGGTTATTATTGTTGTTGGGATGATTGTTGTAGTTGTTGTTGTTGTTGTTGTTGTTGGGCCGTTTGTTGTAGTTGCGATTGATGTTGCGATTGTTGGGATAGTTGTTGCGATTATTGTTGTAATTGCTGTTGTTGTTGTATTAGTGATTCTTATCACCATTTTCCTCCCACTTTCTTTTGACTTGCTTCACATTGGCCTCTTCAGCAGTCTGTTCTTTAATTCTTTCTTCAATCTGGTTCACTAGTTTGTGAGCCATTCTACATGCCTGTTGTATGGAGGCGGGCTCGTGTGAACTTATATCTTCTTGGATTCTTTCCGGTAATCCTTTCACAAACGCGTCGATCTTCTCTTGCTCATCTTCGAACGCTCCCGGACACAATAGACATAATTCTGTGAATCGGCTTTCGTACGTGGTAATATCAAATCCTTGGGTTCGTAACCCTCTAAGTTCTGTCTTGAGCTTATTGACCTCGGTTCTGGGACGGTACTTCTCATTCATCAAGTGCTTGAATTCTGACCACGGTAGTGCATAAGCATCATCTTGTCCCACTTGCTCTAGATAGGTATTCCACCATGTTAACGCAGAACCTGTGAAGGTATGCGTAGCGTACTTCACTTTGTCCTCTTCAGTACACTTACTTATGGCAAACACCGATTCGACCTTCTCGGTCCATCGTTTCAATCCGATCGGTCCTTCGGTTTCATCAAATTCCAAAGGTTTGCAGGCAGTGAATTCTTTGTAGGTGCATCCTACACGATTTCCTGTACTGCTAGATCCAAGGTTATTGTTGGTATGTAGCGCAGCCTGTACTGCAGCTATGTTTGAAGCAAGAAAGGCACGAAATTCCTCTTCGCTCATATTCAAGGTGTGTCGAGTAGTCGGTGCCATTTCCTTCAAAATAGTCAAATGAAACGAGTTAATCATATAGAATATCAAGAGTAGTCAATAGTATTTCGTAGCGTAATATGAACTTATTTATAAAAGCTCTTTCTTAATATTAACGTTTTATACTCTTTAATTCGGGTAGTACCTACCCGTTAAGTTCATACTTAGTAGCTAACATACCATTTCAACTACTACAATTCTATATGAAAAACTAATCACAAAAACAAAAACAAAAAAAAATAAAAATATATCATATTCAAGCCTTTATACAATAACTTGCAAACTTACAATACCGCTATTTTACATATAGCATGAAATATAGCACATAAAACTTTGATACAAAGTAGTTGCGAAGATAATTCTAGTTAATAAATAAGGCGTTCAGCAAAGGCAATAAAGACACGTAATTCATACGTCCAGAAACAAGTCATGCATTCTGGTTTTACTAATACCACTTCCCATCCTTGGTTTTGTGGAACATAACCGTTGTGACCGATAGTAAGACAATGTGTTGTAAAGTCGTCAAAAGGATGAAGGTTACGTAATGACCAACAGTCTCGTAATAACCTAAAAACCTCATTTCTTACCCCAATTACCGACTCCGTCACTTGTGGGAACGTTTTGTTTAATAGTTGTAGCCCGATGTTCTTGTTCTCACTTTGGTGAGAAGCGAACATTACTAACCCGTAAGCATAACATGCTTCTTTATGTTGCATGTTAGCCGCTTTTTCTAAATCACGAAGTCCTATATTCGGATATATTGAGTCAAAATAATTTCTTAACCCGTTGCGTAAAATAGCATTTGGGTTCCCCGCAATATATGCGTCAAAGTAAACACATCGTAACTTATGGATTTCCCAATGTGATATCCCCCATCTTTCGAACAAAAGCCTTTTATAAACCAAGGCATTCTTGGAACGTTCTTCGAATGTCTTACAAACTGATCTCGCCTTAAATAGTTGTGCAGAGGAATTCTGACCAACTCTAGACAAGATTTCATCAATCTTGTCTCCGGGTAGGTCTCTTAAAATATTGGGTTGTCTATCCATTTTGTGTTTTTATACTGTAAAATAGACAAGTGTTAGATTCATAAAAAAAATATTTATTAATACAAGCAATTTTTACATATATCATAAAGCATAAGCACACTATATTACATATATTACACCACACGAATACAACTATCTTATTCCGACTCGCTTGTTTCTTCTTCTTCGGTTTTGGTTCGTTTTGCCAAGTTTCTAGGGATATATGATGTTCCCCTAATACGAGCCGTCATTTTCCACATTGGTTTAGAAAAACCTGGTGGTTTAGAGGTTCCCGGGTTATTGTCACAACTTAAGAAATACGGGTGTTGACGATACATATAAAGTTCATCGGGTTTGGAATCAAATTTCTCTATTTTTATGCCCTTTCCCTTATTGTTCTCATTTGCCTTATTAAATTGTGTTGGGATAATTTCTATAACATCATCGGAATCCTTGTCGGGATCCGATTCATCGGAGAATTGGTAATCCTCCCAATACTTTGCTTCCTTGGCGGAAACACCATTGACCATAATTAACTTTGGTCGGTTGGTAGAGGATTTTCTTCTACTTAATCGTTTTATTATTTCCCCCACTGGTTCTATTTCTTCTTCCGGTTCCGATTCTTCTTCCGGTTCCGATTCTTCTTCCGATTCCGACTCTTCTTCCGGTTCCTCTTCGGGAACTTGTGAATCAGTCCACGAATCATTCCAATTTACATTTGACTCTTCATTATTATTAGGTGAGTCAATGAGACTTGTTCTAGAGGTAGACATCTATCACATAATATCAAACGCGTTAAGAGATTAATATATCACATAATATTCACATGTTAAAAATATATAGTTTCCAACAAAATTTGTTAAGCAATCATTTTTCAAGTAAACACAGTCGAAGTCCAGACTCACTAATGCATCCTAACAAACTCGATAAGACACACTAATGCAAAATTCTGGTTCTCTAAGACCAACGCTCGGATACCAACTGAAATGTCCCGTTCTTATTGATTAAAAATGTTCCATATTAATTGATTTCGTTGCGAGGTTTTGACCTCTATATGAGACATTTTTCAAAGACTGCATTCATTTTAAAACAAACCATAACCTTTATTTCATCAATAAAGGTTTAAAAAGCTTTACGTAGATTATCAAATAATGATAATCTAAAATATCCTGTTTACACACGACTATTACATAATGGTTTACAATACAAATATGTTACAACGAAATAAGTTTCTTGAATGCAGTTTTTACCCAATATCATACAGACATGGACTCTAAATCTTGTCCTTATTTAAGTATGCGACAGCGGAAGCTCTTAATAATCACCTGAGAATAAACATGCTTAAAACGTTAACAAAAAATGTTGGTGAGTTATAGGTTTAACCTATATATATCAAATCGTAACAATAGACCACAAGATTTCATATTTCAATATACATCCCATACATAGAGATAAAAATCATTCATATGGTGAACACCTGGTAACCGACATTAACAAGATGCATATATAAGAATATCCCCATCATTCCGGGACACCCTTCGGATATGATATAAATTTCGAAGTACTAAAGCATCCGGTACTTTGGATGGGATTTGTTAGGCCCAATAGATCTATCTTTAGGATTCGCGTCAATTAGGGTGTCTGTTCCCTAATTCTTAGATTACCAGACTTAATAAAAAGGGGCATATTCGATTTCGATAATTCAACCATAGAATGTAGTTTCACGTACTTGTGTCTATTTTGTAAATCATTTATAAAATCTGCATGTATTCTCATCCCAAAAATATTAGATTTTAAAAGTGGGACTATAACTCACTTTCACAGATTTTTACTTCGTCGGGAAGTAAGACTTGGCCACTGGTCGATTCACGAACCTATAACAAATATGTACATATATATCAAAGTATGTTCAAAATATATTTACAACACTTTTAATACATTTTGATGTTTTAAGTTCATTAAGTCAGCTGTCCTCGTTAGTAACCTACAACTAGTTGTCCAAAGTTAGATGTACAGAAAAAAAATTGATATATATTATCTTGAATCAATCCACGACCCAGTGTATACACGTCTCAGGCTAGATCACAACTCAAAGTATATATATTTTTGGAATCAACCTCAACCCTGTATAGCTAACTCCCACATTACTGCATATAGAGTGTCTATGGTTGTTCCAAATAATATATACACATGGGTCGATATGATATGTCAAAACATTTGCATACGTGTCTATGGTATCCCAAGATTACATAATATATTAGAATACATGTATAATACAATATAAGTTAGCTAGGATATGATTAATATAGATTTGTTACCAATTTTCACGTAGCTACAACAAGAAAAATTATCCAATCTTGTTTTACCCATAACTTCTTCGTTTTAAATCCGTTTTGAGTGAATCAAATTGCTATGGTTTCATATTGAACTCTATTTTATGAATCTAAAAAGAAAAAGTATAGGTTTATAGTCAGAAATATAAGTTACAAGTCGTTTTTGTAAGAGGTAGTCATTTTAGTCGAAAAAACGACGTCTTGATGACCATTTTGAAAAACATACTTCCACTTTGAGTTTAACCATGATTTTTGGATATAGTTTCATGTTCATAAGAAAAATCATTTTTCCAGAAGAACAACTTTTAAATCAAAGTTTATCATAGTTTTTAACTAACTAACCCAAAACAGCCCGCGGTGTTACTACGACGGCATAAATCCGGTTTTACGGTGTTTTTCGTGTTTCCAGGTTTTAAATCATTAAGTTAGCATATCATATAGATATAGAACATGTGTTTAGTTGATTTTAAAAGTCAAGTTAGAAGGATTAACTTTTGTTTGCGAACAAGTTTAGAATTAACTAAACTATGTTCTAGTGATTACAAGTTTAAACCTTCGAATAAGATAGCTTTATATGTATGAGTCGAATGATGTTATGAACATCATTACTACCTCAAGTTTTCTGGATAAAGCTACTGGAAATGAGAAAAATGGATCTAGCTTCAAAGGATCCTTGGATGGCTTGAAAGTTCTTGAAGCAGAATCATGATACGAAAACAGTTCAAGTAAGATTTTCACTCGAAATAAGATTGTTATAGTTATAGAAATTGAATCAAAGTTTGAATATGAGTATTACCTTGTATTAGAAAGATATCTTACTATAAATAAGAAAGATTTCTTAAGGTTGGATGATCACTCTACAAGATTGGAAGTAAGCTAGCAAACTTGGAAGTATTCTTGATTTTATGAAACTAGAACTTGTAGAATTTATGAAGAACACTTAGAACTTGAAGATATAACTTGAGAGAGATAAATTAGATGAAGAAAATTGAAGAATGAAAGTGTTTGTAGGTATTTTTGGTCGTTGGTGTATGGATTAGATATAAAGGATATGTAATTTTATTTTCATGTAAATAAGTCATGAATGATTACTCATATTTTTGTAATTTTATGAGATATTTTGTGACACCGATGAATTTTTTTTTTTTTTTTAATAAATACGTCGCGGAAGCATTTAATAATTAATTACCATTCACACTAACCAGTGTCACGTGATCATAACAAAATACATGTTTTAAATGGAGAAGACGTAATTACATTCAGTTAACAAAAGAACACAATATTAATTAAATACGATATCGACATATGTACAAACCGATGTCACGTGTCATTAAAACAATTTACATATTAACAGGAAGAGACGTAAATACATTCTGTTATCAAAAGTACACGGTTCATATTCTAAAAGACCACATCAGAGTTAACCATGTCAAACATAACATCACCATGCCCGTCTTCTCCCAAAAGCACTATCTACAAAAGCTAACAACCTGCAAGGAGGAGATGGAGGAGAATTAGCACGAAGCTAAGTGAGTACGACTAACTACAGGCCATAGCATACATAAGTGTTATACTAATCATGTCACAATAGTCTAACACACAAACATCACCCAAGTGCCGTCTACAGAGACTCTGGCGGCTCGGCCAAACCATTAACCACCAGCTGATCGGACTGGGGCTTACCAGAAGTTCCTCCACCACCGTATGTATATACATAATTCACACGCGATGGATGCGTCATTCACATATATATACACCACGGCTGTCTAGGCCACCACATGAGGAACCCAACCCGCAGGTTGATCTCTTCTACCGAGGCCACCACACAATAGGGACGCACTGGGCTCCAGCAGACAAGCATCAACTAACATGCAGTCATCACAACAACTAACTAACCACAACAATAAGTATATCTAACAAGCATGGCAATCATAATATAACATGCTTCTATATGCTATATTCTCCAGTTAGTCCCACTCACCAAATACCAGCAAACGAAAAGGTATTCAGCTATCTAATCACTGAACCTTCTCTTTCTCCTTTTCTCCTGAGAAAAACATATACACAAGTTAGTTTCTATCCGATAGCACAAAACAGCACAATACAGAAATTTTTGTCAGAAAAAGTATCCGCTAAATTTTTTTTCTTAACACTTGTGCACTTTCAAAATTTACATCAAAATCATCAAAATAAAAACGGGCAGCATAACGGCTAAAACTCAACACTTAGTAAAATTTTCACTGCCTAAGACAATCGGTCGATGGTCCCATCCATCGGCCGATCGTCAACACACCATCGGTCGATGGTACCCCCCAATCGGTCGATCGTCAAAATTACATCCGTTGGTCAGAAGTCATACACTATCGGTCGATGGTCTTGTCCACCGGCCGATCGTCCCTCACCATCGGTTGATGGTCAAAGACCATCGGCCGAGGGTAGTTCATCTGCAGAAGCTGAATACAAAGTGACGGGTTTCACCCAAAATCAACCAATTCTTGCTCTAGAGCTCGATTACGACCTCAAAACTGACCAAATCAAAGACACTAAACATGTAGAAACATAAACCCACAAGATTTAGACTCAAACAACATCAAATTTAACCACTTTGACCCAAATTGCTCACTTTGTAAAAACTAACACAAAAACTCAATTTTCTCAAAGATTAAAGCATGAAAACTTGTGATTCTTACCTTGATAGAATCAGTAAATCACAAGGAACACAAAGATGTAAACGATTTGAGCTCAAGAACAAGGATTAGAATTTAGGGTTTGTTAGGTGAAGGAGATGAAGGTACGGTATGTGTTTGTGTGTGTGAATAATCTGGAAACCAAATGAAGAAATTAGAAGCACTAGTCATCTAAAGTGGGTTAAAATCCCACACTGCACAACACACGGGTATTTATCAGTTATCTGATATCTTTCGTACATCATTCGGCAACCCAAACGAAGTCCAATTTAAATAAACAGACCTGTTCTGTAACCCTTGTCACAAACTGGTCCTAACCACATCATTATATAATGACAAACATTAAATAAAAATAAATGCATATAATAACACAATACTAACTTAAAGGCAAAATAGTAATCTTACAACTAGGCCCGATCGAGGATGTTACATATTTCATGCTAGTTGCCAAATGATGGTTCCTACATGTGTTAAGTGACTCACATGGGCTGCTAAGAGCTGATCATTGGAGTGTATATACCAATAGTACATACATCTTAAAGCTGTGTATTGTACGAGTACGAATACGGGTGCATACGAGTAGAATTATTGATGAAACTGAACGAGGATGTAATTGTAAGCATTTTTGTTAAGTAGAAGTATTTTGATAAGTGTCTTGAAGTCTTTCAAAAGTGTATGAATACATATTAAAACACTTCATGTATATACATTTTAACTGAGTCGTTAAGTCATCGTTAGTCGTTACATGTAAGTGTTGTTTTGAAACCTTTAGGTTAACGATCTTGTTAAATGTTGTTAACCCAATGTTTATAATATCAAATGAGATTTTAAATTATTATATTATCATGATATTATGATGTACGAATATCTCTTAATATGATATATATACATTAAATGTCGTTACAACGATAATCGTTACATATATGTCTCGTTTCAAAATCATTAAGTTAGTAGTCTTGTTTTTACATATGTAGTTCATTATTAATATACTTAATGATATGTTTAGTTATCATAATATCATGTTAACTATATATATAACCATATATATGTCATCATATAGTTTTTACAAGTTTTAACGTTCGTGAATCACCGGTCAACTTGGGTGGTCAATTGTCTATATAAAACCTATTTCAATTAATCAAGTCTTAACAAGTTTGATTGCTTAACATGTTGGAAACACTTAATCATGTAAATAACAATTTCATTTAATATATATATATAAACATGGAAAAGTTCGGGTCACTACAGAACCCACTTTTCAGTGGGTTCAGTTGGAGTGCTCTTCACTCTCCAAACAAAAGCTTTGTTTCCAATCCAAATCAACTTGTCCTTAACAGATTTTAAGACACTTTTATTTTCACAAACTTTGGGTTTCCATTCTTTCTCAATTTTCTTAGGAAAACAAAATGTTCTCTTAACTGAAGGTTTTTCTTGACTCTTGATTTTTTCATTGAGTTTTGAAATTTTCCTTTTGAGTTTTTGAATAGTCTTAGCTTGTTTTAACTTTGACCTTCTTAACCTTTTTGGATCTGGACAAGTGTCAGTGACAGAGGATGATTCAGAATTGCTCTTGCAACTTGACTCTTGGGTGTCAGACTCTAGGTCAGAACATACACTATTATTTTGAGAGACTAAACTATTAGAGTCTGAAAGTTTCAAAAGTTCAGACTCTAGTGGATTTCTGCTTTCAAGTATTATAGTCTCAGAAGGTTCAACAGGATCTAATAATCTTACAAAAGCATTAGTTAAAATCTTTTTGTCACCATCAAATTTTACAAAAGTGTTTGGTAAAATGTCAGGTTTGAATACACTAGGATCAACTTTCACATTATTATTTAATATGTAGTTTTCACCTAGTATAGCTTTGACATCATTTGGAATTTGTTTGGCAATAGCATCAGAATTCTTTTTGGAAGATACACACCAAGATTTACAAATTGTTTCATAATGTTTTGACCTTTTAATTGATCTTCCTAATTCAGTATTTAACCTTTTAGTTTCTTATGTGTATGCCATTTTATATGTGTCAAGTTCTGCCTCACATTCTTTTAATTCTTTAATTTCAGCATCTTTGTTTTTGATGGTGTTTTTAAGATAAAAAATTTGTGTTCTTAACCTATCAATATCTTCTAAGCACCACTTAAAGTCAAGTAACAAATACTGAAACATTCTCACTTTTTCATTATCAAGATAGTTTACAAAGTTTTGTACCTTATAGGCAGAAACTTTATTACAAGTAGAGTCTTTATCCATCTTTTCAATAGCTTTCAAATCTTCCTCAAACTTGCTAGAACCACTATCCCTTTCAATTATAGCCATAAGACACTTATCCTCTTCCTCATCAGATGATGAATCTTCATCCTCCCATGCTTCTGTGTACAAAGCCTTCTCCTGATCTTTGTTCTTTGACTTTTCTGCTTCACTCTTCAACTTCATGTACTTGAGCTTATACTTTCTTGCCTTGTCAACAGACTTGTTGGTATTTGAACCTCCTTCACTCTTAGACCAGCAATCTGCAGCTATGTGACCTATCTTGCCACACTTAAAACATTTAGCTTTCTTTGGATCAAAAGTAATCTTACCTTTACCCTTCTTATAACCAAACCTTTTCTGCTCAATCCTTTGAGTCAAAAGATCCACCTGCCCTTCCAGATCTTGAATCTCCTCATCTTCATCAGAATCACTATCATCATCAGAAGTTTCATCACTTTCAGATTCAACCTTGCTAGAATAACTGGAGAATAATTGCTTATTCTTCTTTGTGGTAGCCACCAATGCAGCTTCTGGATCTTTAACAACCTTCTTAGCATTAATCTTGTTCTTTAATTGTGTTTCTTCAAAATTGATAGTATGCCAAACAGTTCACTTAATTCATAGTTGTCTATCTTCTCACTGATTACCATGGATGTAATCACAGACTCAAAATTTGAAGGTAACAATTCAATGAACTTTTGACACAATACCTGTTGTGTTTTCTCTATGCCAACACTTCCAAGATCATTAATTAGAACCTGAAATCTTGAATGGAGATCACTCAAAGATTCTTTAGGCTGAGCAACAAAGTTTTCATAACATCTTATCAGATTCTTCTTCTTCTGAGTCTTAACAACTGTGACTCCTTCATAGTCATTAAGCAAAAGATCTCACATAGCTTTAGCGGTCTTGGCATGGCTGATCTTTCTTAGAATTGGAACAGTAACAGCGTTACCTATAATACTTCTTATCTTACTATCAAGCTTAAATTTAATGGCTTGTGCTTCTGTCCATCTATCTCTTGGAGTTTCACGAAAGTAAGCAGGTTGTGCAGCAACAGTATCTGTGGCAGGAACAGCACCAACCATTGTACCAGGAATAATAGGTCCTGTTGTGATAACTTGCTCAGCATCTTTATGAATGGAACCCAAAAACCAAAGAACTTTCAGTTTCCATGTTGCAGAGTCTGTGCCATCGAATATTGGCACACCTTTTCCAGCCATAACTGGGGTTGGAATGGTACTGGCAGACATCTTGATCAATATATGGATCATTTTAAAGGATTACCAAGAATGAATTTACACCTTTCCTGCTCTGATACCAGTTATTAGTTCACAGTAATTGAACTATGAACACCAGACTCTCAATTAAACAATAAATAAGAATTATTAGTGCAGAAATTGAGAGAACACGATAATAGAATAGAAGACAAATAATATTCATCGTGAAAAGTACATCTTTAAAATGAACCATACGTCCCTATTTATACAGATAAAAACCAAATCTGGAGATTTGGTTTCCAAAACTACTTAGCTATAAATATGGAAAAGATAAACTTAAAAACAAACCAAATTTGCTAATAACTAGGAAGTAAATTCTGGAGATAAAATCAAATCTTCAAAACAAATCTTCTTAAATAACAAGCATATCTCCAGAATATTCTATGGCTTTTTCTTCAAGAAATCTTCAAACGTATACTCCAGCAATTCCAGAGTCTGTAACTTCAGACTCTAAAATCTGCAAAATACTTTTGACTCATCAGATTATTATTTCTATTTTTCCCAACACTGTTCTACCCTGATTTGATTGTAAGTGTTGATATCATCAGAACACTTCATTGGATTTGGATCCCTCCGTTCTATCTCTCCCCATATACCTTGAAAGGTAATCCATAAGCTTTCAAGTGTCATGCCTTTTTGTTTGATTTCATTTGCCTTTACATGTTGGTCAAAAGTTTGGAGTTTGTATTTGCCACTACTGTAAGTAGTAGCAAGTGCATCCCACAAGGATTTTGATGTTGGGAATTCGGTAAGATTGCTTGCGATTCCTGGTTCAATATTTTGTATGAGCCAGGAGAACACAATCAAGTCCTCCTGCTCCCACTGCTCATACTTTTCATCACTGCTATCAGGTGAGTTGGTGGTTAGATGATGAAGGTAGGCCGTGGATTTACCTCTAATGGCAACCTTCATCATCCTAGACCACAAAGCATAGTTTGAGCTATTCAAGCTCAAACTAATTTTCAAACTATCAGATATTTTTGGTTGGAAGTTCATGCTATTTTTCAAAAAATTAGCTAATTGATTTGATAATTCTTCACTTGTGCTGCTGTTAGTTGGGTTTGATTGAGCATGGCTACCGTCGGAAGACATGGCAGCCACTCAAGGTAAATGATTGAAGCTAAAATAGGGTGTTTGATCCAGATTCAACACTCCTTCAGCTCTGATACCATGTTTTCAAATGAAAATAACAATCTAAAAATGTTTATTGATTATGATTCAGTTATTTCAAACTTATAAGTGAGTATTACAAGTGCATATGAACATGTTTTTATACATAAAGTGGCCTAACAACTATTTACTAGTTTGTGTATGGTTCCAATCTCATTTTTGAACCACTTTTACATAAAGGAAAATGTGTAGGTTTTAGAGTCGTTTGACTTTGTTCATTGCTGACTTCTGCTGCTGCTAATTGTCCCTTTGTAATCATCTATACTTGAAAGTGATGAGAAGAACTTTCTTTGATCCAAAGTCTTAATTACCATAAAAGGTAATTGCAGGTATGTGCTTGTTCTTTAACAGTATGTGTCTTTCCACGTTAACGACATCAGTTTGAGGCGAACGAATACCTCGGCCAACTGTGCACATGATCCAGTATTCTTTTCTTTTCTTTTTTTTTTTTTTGAAAAATACGCAAATTTCTCTTTTGTCAAATGAAATAAATAACCGCAACAAACAATAACTTGGAAACAATAATCCGAGCAAATCTCTTGACGCATACCGAGTTAACATATTAGATATATGCTTCCACTCGCAGTTGTTAATATGCATCTGAACCATGCTCCTGTTATGCATCCAAACCTGAGAAGAAATGGGCAATCAAAAAACAAGTGATCCTTGGTTTTCAGCTTGTCCCTCATAAATGGCCACGCCTGAAAAGAGTGATGGGGAACATGCTGTGCAAACCACACGAGCAGGAACTAAGGAACCATAGCAGCTCGTGGTCGTATAATATCCCACATGCGTCTAACAGAAAAAGGTTAGGTCCCCATCCAGATTTTCAAGCTGAAGCACATCTTGAGAGTCTGAAAACTCAATTGGCTGTAAACTTTTAACCAATGGGTGTATGTTGAACCATTCTGTTGGCCACGTCCATGTCCATTCAGTCACTAAAGCGCACACATTATCACGTACACATGTTAAAACCATCACGATTAATATCATGACATGAATTCATATTAGCTAGCCAGTGGACCCAGATTATTCCCAGGGTTGTTTCATTAATTTAGAAGGCTTTATTCAGGATAAAATTATATAAATTAGGCTCTCATAAAAATTAAACTTCTCAATACACATAAAAATTTAATATACTGAAGGTAATCAACAAACAAAAACAGCTCAAAGAAACTGCATCGATGTGTTTTGTTCTTAAATACTTTTTATCTAAACATACATATGTGAATCTTTCAAAAAATTTGAGCGCTTTCAAAATTTTGGGCTCTTTGTGATTGACTCACTTGCACACTCTCTAAGACGTCCATGGTTATTCCATACGTCAAACCAAGCAGATGCACGTTTACCATTTCCAATCACGTAGATCATGATATTTCTATCCTTAATACTATAAGCATGCACCCAACAAACCCACAAATATTTTTATTTGTTATAAGGTGCCAAATGTGTGTGGCCATGAGAGCGTTGTTCCATTGTTTTAATCTCCTAATACCCAAACCTCCTTCACTCCTTGGAAGGCAAACCACCGAACTTTTGATTTCCACTTTTCATAATCCAATAAACACATTTTATGATCCACTCAACTATACCGGCAGAAAAACCAACTCTACCCAAAATAATCTCTAAGAATTTCTAATAGGCCATATTATACGCTTTCCGAATATCGACCTTAAAAGCACTTAGGAGTACCCCTAGACAAGTGATATTACTAATTTCTAATCAAGTTGTTTTGTATTCATCTTTTAAGATTTTTTTCAAATTAATTATCTATTTTTGTAATTATTTTTATATTTAGATAATAAGAAAAATGGATATCAAATTTGCTTATTGTATACTTTATGACAAAAATGATTGGTAAAAAAAATTAAGGAATTTTTTAATAAATAAAAAGTAAAGTGTAATACGAGTAATAATTTATTTTCTTAAATTGTGTAAATTATGTTTAGAAATTAAATTAGAACATATCGAGTAACATTTATCTTTTACTAGATTTTGAGCCCGTGCGTTACACGGTTACTCAAAATTCGTTTTAAATAAATCACTTATTCTAATTTTAAGAAGCTTGATCTATATTTTCAAACAATATTTGTGGTTGCGTTTAAGGGGAACATGTCGACCCAATAGCTTAAGTGTGATTAATTTGAGCTTGTACTCTATTTTCAATAGTTCATAGCGGTTACTATTTGAAAGTTTAGATAAAATAGTAATGGGTTTGATTAGTTGACAAGATCAAAAAGGTCAAAATTTACCCATTTTGTTATTGATTCATGGAAATATTTTAAATGTGTGTCTTTCAACTAATATGTTACATCATATTTTGACTACCACAAATAACACAGAAGAATCAATAAGACTAAAATGAAATGGACAAAGAAGTGTTGGAACCAAGTTCATAATTTAGAGGTTAGAAAAGTACAGTCGGTCTAGCTCTCATAATCAGTTATAGCTTCCACCAAGTTCATAATTTAGAGGTTAGACAAGGAACATACATATATTTTATGATGCAGATTTATAACCACTCTTTTTCAACCTTCTGTCTAACAAACAAATTTTGTATCAATTTTCTTCTTTGACGTTATATATCCACAAACAAATTAAGTACTCCCTCCGTTCCAATTCTTTTAATTTTAATTACAATAAACAAATTAAGAAATCTTTAATTAATGGTTGTTCTTAGAAACAAAACCGCCCATGTGTCAACGTTTTCAATGTGCTCCGACGATCGCCGAAAGCTCTTAAAAAGGACGCATTTCTAGTATGTTAGTATGTTTCGTTGACAGAATGGGACTATAAAATACATATATATTTCATATTGTGTGTAGTTGCAACAACAAAAAATGCTCGAGTTCTATCAGATTTAAGAAATCGGTTGAATCTAATAATGTAATGGTATAATTTTACTAATACAGAGTAATACATTACCATTCCCTCAAAATTAGTATTAAAATTGTTCGGTATTTTTTCTTATGATTTTATATGAACAAATATGTGCATGAATATACTACGGAGTATAATAATAGGACATGTGTGTATGAACAAATGTCTGTATTTTTTTGATGATCGTAGTACAAAATAGGAGTAGGGATCCAATAGGAATTAAATTGTGTAACATTAGGTTTAGTGAATTTTTTAAATTAAATGGGTATATATGATAGTTTTAAGTATTTAAATAGGGTATATATATGATATTATATGATTTATTTGGGTAAATATGTTATTTTAAAGGTTAATAAGGGTATATATGATAAAAACTTATGAATAATTGTGACATGTGAAAATTACATTTGAATTGAATTAATATGTAATATTTAAGGAATTAATGACATGTAATCTAATTTAATCTCTTTTATATAAATATATAGATAGATAGATAGATATATAGATTGGGCTCTACAGCTTTTGTTGAGCTACACAATCAGCTCAGAGAAATACGTAGTAATACGTAGTAACCCATATAAACGGATTTACATCTACATATTTCTAGTTTAAAATCACATGTGTACCATTGAAGCGTTACGGAGTATTTTAATTGAATAAATAAAAAACGCCTTTCAAGCTTACCAAATCTTTTCTAAAATTTACAGTGCCGTTTTTTTTAAGTTCTATTATTCGAGTCAACACCAAGCGTCAATTAATTAGTAACTTGACTGCGTTTTGAGCTTATATTGAACTTCAGACATGTTTAAAACTTATGAAAATTTGATTCTACAATTTTCATGGCGTCTCACACCTTTTTTTTCCTCTGTTTTTTTACCTACTTATTGGTCCGAGGTGTATTCGAAAGCAATCTCTCTATCCATAGAACATTGAGAGGTATGACTTTCTCTAGTCTTGGGGTTTTCACTGTAAGTAGAGAAATGACTTCTCTTTATTTTATGATAGGAGAAAGATTGTCTATATCTTACCTCCTTCATATTCCACTTATGTGAGATTGGATTTTGTTGGTGTTTTTTTTTTTTTTTGGACTACACCGCACTTCATAACATACTTCATAACATCTTTTGATCAATTTTTAAAGAGAATATATATATAATCTTCTTCTAAGTATACATCTTTCCAAGGAAAAAGGACAACGTTCCTTTAGATGAACATAGTTTAAAATGTCAAATTTCCTATCATCATTATGTGTAATTTAAAAAGAGTCAAATGGGCAAATTTTCATTTTGAAAATCTACCTAATATGAAAAATATAGAGTATGGAATCATTACTAAACGACTGTAATGTTTGCAAATAGCTTATTGTTAGGCCCATTATATTTGTTAGGTTTTGGCCCATGTATGTTTTCTGTAATTATATAGGGTTAAGGTTATTCAAGAGTCACATACATTTTTTTTTGTTCCAATGTAGACCATATATCATAAAAAATACTAATGTATGTTACATGCTTTCAAAAACTGTATCGATGTAAACAAAAGGTAATGTGATGACCCGAAAATTTTTGACTTATTTAAACCAATTCTCTATACGATTTATTATTTTAACACGTTAAACAAAGTCTGTTAGATTGAGTCTCAAAATTTTAGAACTGTTTCATATATACAATTACCTTTGATTACTCTCGACGATTCATGAACAATTATATGTATGTATATATATATATATATATATATATATATATATATATATATATATATATATATATATATATATATATATATATATATGTACAAGTAAAAACGAATTTTCTACAGTAAAACCCTATTTGCTACAGTAAAAATTACTTTGCTACAGTAAAACACTATTTGCTACAGTAAACACTATTTGTAACAGTGAAACCGTATTTTGCTACAGTGCTACAGTGAAAACACTATTTGCTACAGTGATTTGCTACAGTAAAACACTATTTGCTACAGTGAACCGTATTTTGCTACAGTGCTACAGTGAAAACGCTATTTGCTACAGTGATTTGCTACAGTAGACAATGTTTGCTACAGCAAAACACTATTTGCTACAGTACCCCCCCCCCCCCCCCCCCTATTTGCTACAGTAAAATACTATTTGATGTCGACGAACTAGAAAATAAAGCTGTCCAGCCTAGCCATGCGATCGCATGGCAAAAACACTTAAAACTCATGCGATCGCATGAGGACCAAAATCAGGAAATGTGCCTATAAAAGCCAGCCTTGTTCTGCCGAATTAGGTACTCAGAATTCAATATCACTCTTTCTTTCTATATTTATTTTATAATTATAAATTTAAATTAAGTTTAATAATAATAAGGTATATACGAGGGTGTTTTTAATTCGGGTTTCAAACCGTTTTAAAATAAGTAAATATTGGGTATTGTTCGGGGTATTGTTCGTGAATCCAAGACCAACCATACAGTCATCCACTATCTTTACGTCTACGTAATTTGCCTACAATATTGAACCTCAATATTGAACAGTGAGTTTATAGTCTCCCTTTTTAAATACTTTAAATATTTTTGGGTTGAGAATACATGCAATTTATTTTAAACGCGATAAAACACAAGTACATACTAAATTCTACACTGAGTTAAACCGAAAATCCCTTAGCTTTGGTAACTAGTAGCTGCCAGTACATAGGATATGGACTGGTGGGCGCGAATAATTGTATATGGATCCATAGGGCTTGATGTAGCGACCCGACCAAATCGTCATTGACGGCGCCGACTACTTAGGTCCCGTTACGTGGTCGTAGTCCCTATATGAGACTCGTTTGACCAAAATTATGTCGCATTCTTTTGAAACGTATCATGCTTGCAAAGTTTATTTTACCAAACAGATCGACAATGAGTTTAAGTGTACAAAAGTTATAAAGTGTAAATGAAATAACTTGCGACATAATTAGTTTAAAATCACAGTTTGCTATAAATAGCGAAAGTATGTAAACAACATGTTTGAAGCCAAAGGTGCTATCACTAGCGTATGTATGTATGTATGCTTGACCCCAAGCAAGAAATCAGAGTGTATGCATGCATGCTTGACTCCAAGCAAGTATGAGTGTACGCGGAAGCATGTATCAAATAGCCAAGTATGAACCTGAGAAACATATAGAAAACTGTCAACGAAAAACGTTGGTGAAATCATAGGTGTTTGTAATAAACGTTGTTTTTGAACCACAAGATTTAGTATTCCCATAACGTTGATTATCAAAATCGTTTGCATTCCAAAAGTATTGTTCGCGAGCACCCAATTATCAAGACTTAACATTTCCTTCCATAGAACCCCATCACAATAGTGTTAGAACATACACTGTTTCTCGAAAATATATTTCATCCGTAGACGGTAGCGAACCGTCCGAAATGAGGGTTTGTCAAACCCGTATGGCCACACAATATAAGTTCTCGCTTACACCCTGCAAGTGTAACTAATGATAATCGAATTGAGGATTTTTGTTCTAACTCGCTGTGGAATGTCTGTTTCATCGTACTTGTGTTCATAGTATAAAAGTAAGTAGTACAAAATGTAACAAAGTATATGTTTCTCAGCCCACAATTTAAAAGTATAAAAAGTTGTTGAAAAGGTGGGACTATGATCTCACCTCGAGTGCACGAGTATAAAAGTACTTCACAAAGTAAATGTGTGCATGATAGTTGCTTAGCCTTGACCTAAACAAATAAGTTGTATCAATTAACCGATTACGACACAAGGTCGGGTGAAATGTGTTCAATTAGTCCTATGGCTCGTTACGACTCGATTAAGTAGCATGTGAATCAAATTATCACGTTTCATGCAAGATACAAGTATAGAAGCGAGTTAGAAAGATTGTATAAGTATTCGGTTAAGTTTGGCTAAAAGTCAAACTTGGTCGGGTCAAAGTCAACGAAAAAGTCAACACGTTCGGGTCGGGTCCCGAACTATTTTTATGAGGTTTTTAATCATATATAAGCATGTTGGTCAAGTTTCATGTTAATCGGAGGTGCGTAGCATAGTTAGAATTAAACGAAAAACGACAATTTTGGACAGCCCCTGATAGTTCATCTGGACGGCGTCCAAAATGGCTGGACGGCTTCCAGTATTGAAGGCCTGGATGGCGTCCAAAAGGCTGGATGGCGTCCCAGTCTGAAGGGCTGGACGACATCCAAGAATCTGGACGGCGTCCAGATCTGTATCCAGGCCCTGTTTTGCTGCAACAAAGAAATGCACGAACCAAAACTCAAACAATCCCAATTTATGACCCGCAAATAATCAAAACATATATCTTATATCATTGGGAAGGTACTTTGACAAAGGATACAACTAACCACATATCATCAATCGAGTTTATCATTTACAACAACAAAAACCTCGTCAAGAGATCGTTAAATGTTCATAATCAAAGTCTCAAATTCGCAAAATGCATTTCATGATTCGGGAATCCAATTTATACATATGATATGCCGTTTTGAAGGTAATCAAGCATACAATCCAACTAAATACTTACCAACAATAATCCATGGCATTCAATGCATCAAAAGTCCATTTCAAGTTCATCAAACCCTAACCCAAATTCACCAAAATCATAAATCAAGTTCATGAACTTTTCTAAAGCAACCTACACATCAAATTGAAGCTAGTGATACTAGGAACACAATTAGAACATGAACTTTTAACATCTAACAACATATGATCATCCAAAATTCAAGAACAACACACCAAAATTCAAGTTCATGCTAGTTACACTAAAACAACGAGATCGAGCATATAAATCATATAATCATGTTAGACTTGAGCCATAGACACTAACTAACACCATTTCAAATCAAAAACACGAATTTAGAGAAATCTAGAGTTTTAGAAATGTTACCCAAACGAGATGAAGTTGGTATCAAATTGTAGAGGATGAAGAGAGGATTCCAAATACGTAATTTGTTTTGATGTTGGCCTCCTAGATCGAATTTAGATGATGAATGATTGAATTGGGTAAATGTGTGTGTGTTCTTGCTAGAGAGAAAGAGAGAGAGAGATGGAGATGATTGAATGGTGGTGATTGGGGTGGACTAGTTGACCTAGTCAACTAGTTTGCCCCGTGTCAATTTTAGTCCCTCGAGTTTAGAAGCGGGTGCGGGATTTTACCGAACGAATATTTTGAAAACGCTCGAGTAAACGAGTGGTGTTATAATTAAGTAACGGAAATATTATGAACGTTAGTCAATGGAAACTACGAATTTAAATAACGAAAGATATTATTAAAAAAAAAAGACGGCGTTAAAATAAATTTAACGGAAAAACGCGGGATGTTACATTACCTACACCTTAAAAGAAATTTCGTCCCGAAATTTAGTTGGAAGTAGTAGTCGTTGTTTCTTCCTCGAGATCTTGCGTTGTCGGTTCTACGAATAAGTAAAGGTACTTCATCGGGCATTTCAACGAACTTTGACAGTCGGGGTTTTTACGTTGTTTCAGAGTTTGGTTTCATGATTCAAAATTTCAACCGGTTCTCCTAGGAAGGAAAGTTTGTCATCGATAGTAGGTTCGTCGAAGAGGGTAACAAGTCCTGGTTTCGCAAGGCACGTCTTTAAGTTTGATACGTAGAATGTGGGATGTACGGAGACTCGAATGAGTTGAAAAATCTAAACGGCTAGTAACGAGTTCGAAACGCCCCAAGATTTTAAAAGGTTTTGTGTATCGCGGATTTAGCTTCCTACGTTTCCCGAAACGGATTGCACCTTCCTAAGGTGCGACTTTTAACGTTACGCGGTTACCCATTTGGAATTCGAGAGGTCCACGTCTAACATCGGCATAGCTCTTTTGGCGACTACGGTCCGCCTTGAGCCTTTCTTGGATTTGAACGATCATAACGGTTATCTCATGAATGAGTCCGGGTCCGGTGGTTTGCATGTCAACTACTTCGGTTCAACAATTTAGAAAATGACAATTGTGGCTATACGAGTTCTCGAAAGGTGTGGCGTTAATACTCGAATGAAAATTATTGTAGTACTAGAATTCGGCTAAAGGCAAATACTTTTCTCAAGTGAATTTGAAGTTGATAACGCAAATTCGTATTACGGTTTTCAAGGTTGAATTGTACATGTGCTTTGTTCGTCGGTTTGTGGATGATACGCGGTACTCATGTCTAAACGTGGTCCCGAGACTTTTGTAAGGCACTCCTAAATCTAGAAGTGAAACGAGGATCTCGATCCGAAACAAGGTACATTTCCTTAAGATAAATTTGAATAAGTTTGTTAGGACTTGAAAACTTTAGTTAGAACAAGTTTCCTTTTCTCAAGAATTTCGCGCCGCGGAAGATTTATCGTTTTCCAAAAATGTTCGTCGGGACTATTCACCCTCGAGGCGAATACTAGTATAACGTGGAGAGTCTCTCTCTCCATTGAGAGTTTAGAATAAAATATTTCCTGAACCGGAATTATGAGGGTGATGCAAGAGAAGTTTCCGCCCCGATGTAAGCATAACGAGTAAATTGTAGTTAATCAATAAGACTGTGCGAGGACGAGATAGTATTCATGTATAACGTATGTTTGAAGTTGAAAGAATTCGTCATTCATTCGGAAGCATAAATATGGTTCGACAATATTCGAAGGTGTGTCCCCGGTATGGTTGTTGTCAGTACTTTCGGAGTTTTCAGATGTCCAAACATGAATAGATGAAGTCATGTACATGGCACATGGTGGTGATTAGGTTGATCGAGTCCAATCACCATCACGAGTCATTAGAACTTTGGTATGTCTTACCGTAATATAACCACATTGATCGAGTGTCGTTATATTACGCTAACTCATACCTCCATTCCCACATTACTCCATAGATTCAAGTTCGTGTCATCGTGAAGACCTAAAATGAACAAAATGTAACGACGTCTCAAACGTGACTCGTATTAAATAGAAAGAATTTCTGCAACTCTAAGGAAGCGTTCCCCGAGGGAAGTGTATAAATGATTATTCACGTCAATGCGGTTCGAGCCAGACAAAAATGTATTTAGGTATGAAAAGAGTAACGAGTCATGATAACGAGTAGTACTCAACCGTAGTGATTAGTAGTGACGACGATACTCACCCAGAGTAGTGATGGTAGTGACAAGAAGTGGTAGATAGTGAAGAACACTGGTGTGGCACCGATAGTAAGTTGAGACGGTGGCGAATTGATGTGGTAGCGGAGGGGTATAAAATACTATTAAATTTTAGCAGGAAATACTATTAAATACGATACAATTTTACACAAGATATTTATTTATTTATAGAATGGATATACTTAAACCTTGCTACAACACTTATAGGCAGTGTACCTAATCGTACAGTAGTGTAGTTTTTAGTAAGTCTGGTTCGTTCTACAGGGAATCTTTTTAAACAAAGCTTAACGCTATATTAGTTTACTTTTATAAAAATACAAATATAAGTAATATTATTATTATAAAGGGGGGTTTTTACCGTTTAATGACCGGTTTATCGATTTTAAAACTTTAGTCGCAGTTAAAACCAAATTTAAAATATTAAAAATAAATACAAGACTTAAATTAAAGCATAAAGTAAATAACGATAATGAAATTGCGAATAATAAAAGTGCGATAAAATAAACTTGCGATAATTAAAAAGTACGATAATTAAAAGTGCAATTAAATACAATAACAATAAAAATGCGATAATTAGAAGTGCAATTAAATATAAAATAAAGGAAATTAAATATGAAATAAAAGAATTATGCTTATTTAAACTTCCGTAATCATGATGTTTGACGTGTTGATTTTAGTTTTATGCCCATGGGTTAATTGTCCTTTGTCCTGCATTATTTAATATGTCCGTCTGATTTTTGTCCATAACAATCCATCAGTCATAAATATAAAGTGCGAGTGTCCTCGTCAAATTATCCTTATACCCGAAGTTAAATATTCCAACTAATTGGGGACTTAAACTGTAACAAGATTTTAATACTTTGTTTAATAATTACACCAGGATGTCGACTGAGTGTAACCCAAGGTTTTAATATTTTGTTATCAATTATACCAAGTGTCCTTGTACATAATTTCACCCTTGTTTTAATTATTCTAGTGGCTATTAATCCATTCCCGTGTCCGGTTAAATGAACGATTATTCGTACATATAAATACCCCGCCCATCGTGTCCGATTGAGTGTATATGGTAATTTATAGGGACGCCCAATTGTAAATCTTTATATTAACATTAACAAACTATCATTTAGTTAAACAAATATAAAGCCCATTAATAGCTCATAGTCTAATTTCCACAAGTGTCATTCTTTTGTCCAAACCCCAATTATGGTACAAAGCCCAATTACCCAATTTTAGTAATTAGCCCAACATCATGATTACTTCGTTTTATATAAGCATAATAATAACTTAGCTACGAGACATTAATGTAAAAAGGTTGAACATAACTTACAATGATTAAAAATAGCGTAGCGTTACACGGACAGAATTTCGACTTACACCCTTACAACATTCGCTAACATACCCTTATTATTAGAATTATAATTAAAATTAAAATTAAAATTAAAATATAAATATAAATATATACGATATAGATAGAGAGATGGATATATTTGGTGAATTTTTACGATCAGAATGCGCGAGCTTTATAGGGAGTTTCAGAAATTGGGGCTCCGCGACTCGCGGCCCTTTTGGCCTTCAAACTCCGCGAGTCGCGGAGTTTACTTTTATAGCTCACCCATGTTTGGAGTCTTTCTTGCCGACGATTTATTTTATATATATAATATATATATAATTAATATAATTAATTATATAGTATATTATATTTATATACATAGTTAACTTGTAATTTTTAGTCCGTTGCGTCGAGCGTTAAGAGTTGACTCTGGTCCCGGTTCCGGATTTTCGAACGTCCTTGCGTACAATTTAATATCTTGTACTTTGCGTTTTGAATCTTGTACTCTTGTAATTTCGAGACGTTTCTTATCAATAATTTGAATCTCTTTGATTGTCTTTTGTACTTTTGAGCTTTTTGGTCGTTTGCGTCTTCAATTCGTCGAATCTGTCTTTTGTCTTCACCTTTTATTATTTAAACGAATATCACTTGTAAATAGAACAATTGCAACTAAAAGCTTGTCTTTCTTGAGGAATAATGCTATGAAATATATGTTCATTTTTAGCATTATCAAATATTCCCACACTTGAGCGTTGCTTGTCCTCAAGCAATATCATTTTGAAATACTAGAATCACTTCTTTATTCTTCACACTTTGTACATCAGTGATTTCTTTACGGCGGTATAAACAATGGTAGTAACGATATGGTTTACAGTCCCACATGACTATAAAAATTTAGATCCATTAAGGAAATTGGATCTTTATGAAAACATTTGATCTTTTGAAAATTAAATCTAGTTTTTACCCTAGATAAGTTTTCCGGAATAACCCTTTACCGGTGTTTGCAAAATATTTTTGTGGGTTTGGTGGGTTTCAGATTTGAAAATTTTAGCTCAAAACTTATGGTTTGGTGTCACCCACTTGCTAACCTTGTATTTGGAAAGCAACACGTCCAGTTTACTTGTCCCGTATATTACCTTTCGGTAAACTACCGTCCGGTTGTAAAGGAAAGCGTTGAACAAGCAACTGTTAAGGCAATGTCCCCTGACATGCTTTTAATTATGGTCTATAACGTGTCGGACGCAATTACTATCCTTGGTAGGAGCAATAGTAAAGCTCACCCTTATAATTTTTCGGTATGGCACAAGGTCCTGTCTTTGACCACTATGCAACCACCGTTCTTACGGTTGACACCCGATTTGGTTCAGGTGACCTAATGAATTCCAGGTGAATTCCTAGGATTTTACGTTCAATGGTAATGAATGCATTGAAAATAGGGTTTTCAGAAAACAAATCGGTTTGTAATTTTTGATCAAAATATTTTCTCGTTCAAGCTCGAGTTTAGATATCATTGAATTCTATGAGTTTGTAATTCTCAATCTTTAAGGTCAATCTCTAGGATTGAGTAATATCAGTCTTAAAAACTGATTTTTAATCTTTAAGGAGATTATCCTTTCTGGGGATCTGATTCATTAGTCTTATCCAGCTAATTTGCATGGTGCCCCCCCATTGTACGAGATAAATCCTTCTCATGGTTAGGATAAATCTGACCACTTGGCGACCATGTTTAATGTTGAGGTCCGTGGATTTCCTGCTGATTTTTGTGATGACTTTTCTAGATTTTTCGTCAACCTACAGCTGGTCTGGACGACAACTTCATGACCTAAATCAAGAAGCGCGTTTCTTTTTCGGAAGACTTTACTTCCTTTTAATGATGGAATTGATTCATCGTGTAGATCCATCTCTTCTTTTCTTTCATCGGGTAAAACTGTTTAGTTTAGTCCAAAGCAAAAGTATTTTCAGTTATTTGTTACAGATATATGTGACATATGTTTAAAATAACTTGGTAAATTTTACCACACTTGGCTTTTATTTTCCTTTTTATCGTCCTCTATTCCATTTTAAATGAATTTTAACATTTTGGTTTGTTTCTCAATTTATGTCCTTTCCGAGGTAACAATAATTTCGGTGTTAAAACCTAGTTTTATCGTTCATAAATATGTATAAACATGATTTTGAGTTCATTTAATTGAAAATTTTTAAAAATTTTACTAGAATTGGGTAGTCAGTATATAAGACTAGGGCTGTTCTTTATTATCAGAGAGCACTAGATTCTAATACAACTACTGCTTTACTAGTATTTTTAATGGTAAACAAGTGTTTAAGATAAAAATTTTAAAATCCGAAAGAATTTAACCCCTTCCCACACTTAAGATCTTGCAATGCCCTCATTTGCAAGAAATCAGTAATAATTTAAATTATTGAGGGTGATTTGTGTGAAAATGATTAAATTTTTACCAAAGTTTCCAAATATATTGGCGTTTGTTTGCTGAATGATAAATGGTGCACATCATTTGTTCATTCTGTCTTGTTGTTATTTCACATATATTTTGCATCTTGTCGTCAAAATTAGTTGCTTTTGCTGAACTTAATGCCAGTATTTGAAAATGCGTTGTTTTACCCTGTTGTGTACATAAGATAAACTGCAAACATATATACATATTTTTGAAGTTTGGTATATTACCCCACATTCAAAAATTATTAAAATCTAAGAATAAAAGTTAGACAATTATAAAAACTATTACAATATTAACAAAAGTGTTAAACGTATCAATCATTACAAATTACAAAATAAATAAAACTAAGTATACTAGGGATGATACTGGTACCAATAGGGGTTCCAGGCATAACCATAGGTGCTATAGAATGCTTCGGCAGGGTTATACGTAGGATAAGATGGTTGCATCTCTATAGTCCAGGGAGGGAAGATGGGTTTCGGTGTAGGAATATAGTTTCTACCTATATGTTGGCAATGAGCTATGATTTGGTTCTGATGAACTTGCCAATCTTCAAATGCTCTTTGTCTAGCATTTTCGTACTCCTGTGAAGCTATAAACCTTTGCATTTCTTGCATCTCATTTCCCCCTCCTACATTACCTTGCAGTTGGTTTCTCTCAACCTGTGGATGTCTACCATGGTATGGTACTGCGGCGTTATTTCGCCTTTTCAAAACTTTCGCACCATGGTATACATTTAAACCTATAGTATCGCGGGGTTCTGGTTCTTCTACTAATAATCCCCCCAGACTTATATCCACACCGAGATATTCACCAATCAAAGTAATAAAAATACCACCTCCTATTATGCTATGCGGTCCCATCCCCCGAACCATAGCTGATAAATAATAACCCACACAATACGGTATACTTACAGCGCTTTGTGGGTCTCGAATACACATATGGTAAAACAAATCCTGTTCATTTACCTTTTCCTTGTTCTTACCCCTTTGTGTAATCAAATTAGCTAAAAACCTATGAATCACTCTTAATTCGGCTCTATCTATATCCAAATAAGAGTAATTTCCCCCTTTGAAACGGTGATGGCTTGTCATTTGACTCCACACACCGTGTGTATCAAAATTTTCATCTATCTTTCTACCGTTTAGTATCAACCCTCTACAATCGGCAGATGCTAACTCCTCAGGCGTATATATACGTAAAGCCTGAGCCATGTCCAGTAAAGACATGTGGCGCATCGAACCGCCTAACAAAAATCTAATAAAAGAACGATCGGTTAAACTAGCTACCCGATCATTCAACTCTATACTACACAACAATTCTTCACACCATACTTTATATACAGGTCTACGCATGGTGAATAAACGTACCCAGTCATTAAAAGTAGAATTACCATACCTCTGTACAAGTAATTCCCTAATTGGCCCGGTCAATTCTACAGCTTCTAAGGGTCCCCATTCTATGACCCTCGGTACTTCAACAACTTTAGAATGAAGAGTATGCAAACCCCTTTGATATTTTGGATAATCTATCCAAAGTCTGTCAAATCTCAGGTTCGGGTGCAACTCTTCCAAGTGCATATCAGAAAAGGTCATGACTGGATGCGGTATATCCTGCTTGTAGTAGTTATCCACCTCCTATTGTTTCGCATTCTCAGCAGGAGCATTGCGAGCTTGGGATGAAGATTCACCCCTTTCAGTCTGCAAAACACATCAAACACAATTTTTGTGCATCCAAATATGCATTAGTGTCAGCAAAATCATCAATCAAAATAATTACAATGACATGATCAATTTATATTCAACTTAAGCTTATTTTCATATTTTCATCAAATCTACACTTTTTCAAATAAGCATATACGAAAATGTTCGCCAAGTTCATAAGCATTCAACTCAAATAACATGTCAAAATAATCATTACTAGCAATTAAACAAGTTTCAAATGGCATTATCTTTAAAAAATCAAGTTCATGAATTTTAGACTTGAAAAAGTTCACTTTAATTCTCAAAATCATGTTTAGGCTCAAAGTTTGGATCATTTAACTATCTAAACATGTTACACTACTTAATTTAGCAACAATTCATGACAAAAATCAGCCATAACCTGTTTATATCAAAAAGCCCCAAATTTGCTCAAGAACACAAACCCTAGATTACTCAAAATTTGAAGTTTAAGGCTTCTAATCATGTTAAACAGCATCAATCTAGGTTATACAAGCATAATACATAAACAATTTAAGCCTAATTACACTAAAAAGCATCAAAATCAAATTGGGGAAAAAATTGCTCAAGAACACTAATTTCGGATTAAATGGTGTTTAGGTGTAGAAATTTACCGTTTTTCTTGAGTAATTCCTAGATAGCATCCTTCTCAACATGATTTTAGTAAAAGATTTGGTGATTAATGGTTAAAAATTGTGATTTTGGGGGTATTTTTGGTGGTTTTTTCGACAGTTTTCGCAGTATTTTTTTTTAGTGTTGTGTGTGTTCTGAGCTGTTCTGCTCGATTTTATTTTTCTGATTTTTCGTCCCTCCGCGACTCGCGGTGAATTACCCTTCAAACTCCGCGAGTCGCGGAGTTTGCTTTTTTTTTTTTTATTTTTTTTTTATTTTTTTTATAATCATTAACTTATAAAACAATTAAGTACTTAATTTTAAAATTTTGTTTCCCTTGTTATTTAGGACGAGGTCGTTTCGGATCGATATCCTAGTCCGTCCCTCGACAAAATTTTAAAATTTGTCTTTTTGTAGCGATTGTTTTAAAAGCTAAGATTTTTGGGTTTTTTTTTATTGTTTTTGGCATACTTTAATTCAATAAGATTAAAAATAATGATAATAAAAGTTCTCGTCCCTCCCTCGGGTAAAGCAATTTTGGTTCAAAGACCTAGTCTTCAACTTACGACGAATTTTAAAAATCATATTTTTAACTTAATGAGATAAAGTAAATTTTTGTTTTTAAATTCACACAACTTAAATATAAAATTCAAAATTAATATTAAAAATTCACACCAAACTTAAAATTTGAAATGGATAAAATTAAAAATTCATATTTTAAAAATTAAAAATTCACACCAAACTTAATTTAAAAATTCATATTATAAATTCACACCAAACTTATATTAATTTTTCAAATATTTACATTTTTAAAAATATTGTTTTTACAAAGTTTACAATATTAAGTTAAGATTTAAATATTAATTTTAAAAACATGGTAAAAATAAAATTAAAAATCTTTTTGGCTTTTTATCCCACTTTAATCAACCAAATATTATCAAAAATATGCGCCCCTCTTTTCGGTAAATATGCGCCCCTTATGACGAATTTTTGAAATATTTTGGGTTGATTGATTAAAGATATTTATACCTTAAGAATAAACGTTAAATTTCGCAGTGATGTAATAAATTTTTGAATGATATCAATAATTTCGGTCGCCAAACCTAATTTTATTTAATACCAATTTAATACTTTTTAGCGAACAAATTAGCGTTTATTATCAAAAGGTTAAAAATAAAAATAAAAATAAAAACTGTACAGACTTACCTGTGAAATAGATTTCTTAGTTATATGATCTATCCCATTCATAAGATAGTCGGTTTAATTGGTTTTCCATGGCTACATAGGCGTAACCTCGAGCATTCAGTGTCTTTTCTTCTAAACATATGAACGGTCCGTCTCTGCATAAAGTAACAAATTCGGTATTTGAATAGGTTTGATTATTTGAACATTTACCTCCATGTGACCATTTTCCGCATTTGTGACATCGTTCTAGGTGTCGTGCTCTTCTTTTCGCTGCGGATTTTGATTTTCCTTTACCAAATTGTAACTTATTATCTTCGCTTCTGGATTCTTTTCTAACTCCGTCCATTCTTTCTCTGATTACTGATACTAATTCACTCGGGAGTATGTCATTATTACGTTTAGGGATCAAAGCGTGTAGCATTAGACCATGGTTTAGTTCACAGGCAGTCTTCATTTCATGAAAACCTAAAAAAAATAAAAATTCAGAATGGGGGGAGAAGACTAGTTCTTTAGGGTCTGCTAGGGAAAGACCATTCGGGTTCCATTTTCGAGAACTACACGAAAACAGACAATCTAACTCTAACAGAAATACATATTATCCTTTAAAGACTTGATTCTCCCCACACTTAGTTAGCTGTGGTGTCGAAATTGTGATTAACTTCGTTGTCGACTTCCATCGGACTATGTATGTAGTATTTAACTCTGTGACCATTAACTTTAAATTCAATCCCATTTGAATTTATCAATTCTACTGTTCCGTATGGGAAAACTCTTTTGACTATGAATGGTCCAGACCATCTTGATTTCAATTTTCCAGGAAATAGCTTGAATCGTGAATTGAAAAGAAGAACTCTGTCTCCTTCTTTAAATTCTTTTGAACTTCTGATTCTTTTATCATGCCATTTCTTCGTTCTTTCTTTATAGATTAACGAATTTTCGTATGCTTCATGTCTTAATTCTTCTAATTCGTTTAGTTGACTTAATCGTAAACGTCCAGCTTCATGTAAATCAAGATTACATATTTTCAAAGCCCAAAATGCTTTGTGTTCAATTTCTACTGGAAGATGACATGCTTTTCCATAAACAAGTCTAAAAGGTGTGGTTCCAATTGGAGTTTTGTAGGCTGTTCTAAAAGCCCAGAGTGCATCCTCCAATTTAATGGACCATTCCTTCGGATTTGATCCTACGGTTTTCTCTAGAATACGTTTTAAGGCTCGGTTGGTATTTTCAACTTGTCCACTTGTTTGTGGATGATATGCGGTGGAGATTTTATGAGTTACTCCATATCTTTTAAGAACTTTCTCAAGTTGATTATTACATAAATGAGTTCCCCGATCACTTATCAAAGCTTTCGGTGTTCCAAACCTTGCAAAAAGACGTTTTAAAAAGTTGACTACAACTCGTGCATCATTAGTTGGGAGAGCTTGTGCTTCCGCCCATTTAGATACATAATCAATGGCTACGAGTATATATAGATTATTATGAGATTTTGGAAATGGACCCATAAAGTCAATACCCCAAATGTCAAATACTTCACATACTTGGATGACATTTTGTGGCATTTCATCACGTTGACTTATTTTTCCGGCCCTTTGACAAGCATCACAGGATTTGCAAAGAAGGTGTGCATCTTTGTAAATTGTAGGCCAATAGAATCCAGAATCATAAACTTTTCTTGCTGTTAGTTGAGGCCCATAATGCCCTCCTGTTGGTTCTGTGTGACAATGGTTTAATATTTTACTAGCTTCATCTCCAAATACACATCGGCGTATTATTCCATCTGGACAACTTTTAAACAGATGTGGATCTTCCCAGAAATAGTGTTTTATATCACTGAAGAATTTCTTTCGTCTTTGGTACGATAATCCTTTTTCAAGGAATCCACATACTAAGTAGTTTGCATAGTCTGCAAACCATGGTATTTCTTTATAATCTATCTTCAATAGATATTCATCAGGAAAGTTGTCTTGTATGGCTGATTCATTTAGAACTTCTAATTCGGGATTTTCAAGACGAGAAAGATGATCAGCAGCGAGATTTTCTGCTCCTCTTTTATCTCGGATTTCAATATCAAACTCTTGTAAGAGTAAGATCCAACGGATTAATCTTGGTTTAGCATCTTGTTTTGAAAATACGTATCTAAGAGCAGAATGGTCGGTATAGACCACCGTTTTTGCTAGAACGAGATATGATCGAAATTTGTCAAAAGCAAAGACAATAGCAAGGAGTTCTTTTTCAGTAGTTGTATAGTTCGTTTGTGCTCCTTGTAACGTTTTACTAGCATAATATATAGGTTGAAATCGTTTTTCAATCCTTTGTCCTAAAACGGCTCCCATTGCAAAATCACTTGCATCGCACATTAGTTCAAATGGTAGATTCCAATTTGGTGTTATCATGATCGGCGCATTAGTGAGTTTTTCTTTAAGAATATTAAAAGATTTGATACACTCATCTGAAAAGATGAATGGAGCATCTTTTTCTAGGAGTTTATTCATAGGAGTGGCAATTTTTGAAAAATCTTTTATGAAACGTTGGTAAAAACCGGCATGCCCAAGAAAACTCCTAACTCTTCTAACATTGGTGGGATGTGAAAGTTTAGCAATTACATCTACTTTAGCTCTATCCACTTCAATTCCTTCTTTTGAAATTTTATGTCCAAGAACGATGCCTTCTTTAACCATGAAATGGCATTTCTCCCAATTAAGAACTAGATTTGATTGTTTGCATCTAATTAGCATTCGTTCCAGATTAACTAGACATGATTTAAATGTATCACCGAAGACTGAAAAGTCATCCATGAATACTTCCATGCATTCTTCTATCATGTCGTGAAAAATCGCCATCATACACCTTTGAAAGGTTGCAGGGGCGTTACAAAGTCCAAATGGCATGCGTTTGTAAGCAAAAGTACCATAAGGGCACGTGAATGTGGTTTTCTCTTGGTCCTCGGGTGCTATTGGAATTTGAAAATATCCGGAAAATCCATCTAGGAAACAATAGTAACTATTTCCGGCTAATCTTTCCAACATTTGATCAATGAAAGGTAAGGGAAAGTGATCTTTTCTGGTGGCGTCATTTAATTTTCTATAATCAATACATACACGCCATCCTGTTACAGTCCTAGTAGGAATAAGCTCATTTTTCTCATTTGTAATGACAGTCATGCCACCCTTCTTAGGCACGCATTGAACTGGGCTTACCCATGGACTATCAGAGATTGGATAAATTAGACCTGCATCTAGCAGTTTAATAATCTCTTTCTTAACTACATCTTGCATATTAGGATTTAGTCTTCGTTGGCGTTGCACATACGTTTTATGACCTTCTTCCATAAGGATTTTATGTGTGCAATACGAAGGACTTATTCCTTTAATATCATGAATCTTCCATGCAATGGCTGGTTTATGAGCTTTCAACACAGAAATGAGTTGTGATTTCTCATTTTCAGTAAGAGAAGACGATATTATTACAGGTAATTCAGATTCACCATGTAAATAAGCGTATTCCAAATGGTTTGGAAGTGGCTTTAATTCTAATTTCGGAGGTTCTTCTATCGATGATTTATATCGATATTTGTCTTCTTCTTTTAGCATTTGAATTTCTTCTATTGTTGGTTCATATCCATTAGCTATTAGTGTAGCTAACATTTCAGCTTCATCAATTGGTTCATTACCTTCTCCTAAAGAACATTCTCCTGTTCCTTGTAATTCTGGAAATTCTTCTAATAATTCTGCATGTGCATCTATAGTTTGAATATAATAACATGTATCATCTGCAGATTGCGGTTGTTGCATTGCTCTATCAACTGAAAAGGTAACACTCTCATCCTCTATACTTAGGGTCAATTTCTTACCGAACACGTCTATCATTGCTTTAGCCGTGTTTAAGAATGGTCTTCCTAATATGAGAGAAACTTGAGAATCTTCTTCCATGTCCAGAACAACAAAATCTACTGGAAATACTAAAGTACCAACTTTAACTAGCATGTTCTCCATTATCCCTCTAGGATATTTTATTGATCTATCGGCTAGTTGTATTCTTATTCTGGTTGGTTTCAATTCTCCAAGGTCTAGTTTAGTGTATAGTGAATACGGCATTAGATTTATACTAGCACCTAAGTCTGCCAATGCTTCTATTGAACTAAGACTACCCAGAAAACATGGAATTGTGAAACTTCCTGGATCAGATAGTTTTTCTGGTATCTTATTCAACAGCACTGCTGAACAATTAGCATTCATAGTAACAGCCGAGAGTTCTTTCATTTTCTTTCTATTTGAGATTAGATCTTTCAAGAATTTAGCATATCTAGGCATTCCTGAAATCACATCAATGAAAGGAAGATTTACATTTATCTGTTTAAACATATCCAAGAATTTGGATTGCTCGGCTTCAAGTTTCTCTTTCTTCATTTTACTCGGGTAAGGAAGTGGTGGTTGGTATGGTTTAACATAAGGTTTATCCTTAACTGTGTTATCTTCATTAACCTTTTCAACTACCGGTTCTTTTTCCTTATCTTGATCAGGTTGTGGTTCTTGTGGAGTAGGAATAGTTTCATCAGAAGTTACAGGTATTTCCGGTGGTTTAAGTGTTGTACCACTTCTTGTGGTAATGGCTTTAGCTGTTTCATTCCGGGGGTTAGCATTTGTATCACTAGGTAGACTTCCCGGTTTTCTTTCACCTATTAACCTTGCTAGGTTACTTACTTCTTGTTCCAGATTTTGAATAGAAGCTTGTTGATTTCTAAATGCTTGAGCATTTTGTTCATTGGTTTGTTTCTGAGATGTGAAAAACTGCGTTTGAGTTTCAACTAGCTTCGTCATCATATCTTCTAAATTCGGCTTTTTATCATCGGTTTGTTGTGGTGGTTTGTTTTGAAAATTCGGTCTTTGCTGATTGTAATTATTATTGGATACTTGTTGATTGCTAGGACCTTGTTGGTTGTTGTATGGAATATTTCGGTTATAATTTTGGTTTTGATTGTAAATTGGTCTTGGCGGTTGATAATTATTCTGATAATTATTTCCAGTCCTTTGGTTTATGTATGAAATATTCTCTCTTTGTTCCATTGTTAATTCAATACTGAGACAATCTTTTATCAAATGTGGTCCTCCACACTGCTCACAACTAATTCGTATTGAGTGAATATCTTTAGTCATCTTTTCCATTCGTCTCTCCACAGCATCTATCTTTAGGGAAATGGAATCTAAGTCATGGCTAGAATCGGCTCTAGCTGCTTTAGATGATCTAGCGATGACTTTTTCTTGGTGCCACTCATGTGAGTGGGAAGCAGTGTTATCAATAATTTTGTAAGCATCAGTTTCGGTTTTCTTCATAATAGAACCACCAGCTGCTATATCTATATCTTTCCTTGTAGTGATGTCGCATCCTTGGTAGAATATTTGTACTATTTGACAGGTGTCTAAACCATGTTGCGGACATCCTCTTAACAATTTTCCATATCTAGTCCATGCCTCATATAGAGTTTCATTCGGTTTCTGTGTAAACGTAACAATTTCTGCTTGAAGTCTTACGGCTTTAGATGCAGGAAAGAATTGTTTAAGAAATTTGTCAACTAAAACATCCCATGTATCAATCGCCCCTTCAGGTAACGATTCCAACCAATCTTTGGCTTCTCCCTTTAAAGTCCAGGGAAATAACATGAGATATATCTGTTCATCCTCCACTTCTCGGATTTTAAATAGTGTGCAGATCCTATTAAAGGTACGTAGATGTTCATTTGGATCTTCCTTCGGCGCACCACTAAATTGGCATTGATTAGTCACCATGTGTAGAATTTGTCCTTTGATTTCATAATCTGACGCATTAATGTCTGGATGAGTAATTGCGTGACCTTGGCCAGTGCGTTTAGCTCTCATTCGGTCTTCCATACTTAAAGGTTCCAGATTCTCCATAATTGAATTTGTTGAATCGGAATCACTAGAGGATTCTGATTTAATGGTTCGTTCCTCAACAATCTCTGTTTGAATGATTGGTGGTTCCGGAGGAAAGTTTAATGGTTCAGGATCTACGAACCGTTCCTGAATATTTTCCGGATTCTCAATTGTGAGGTCGGGTTCAAAAAATGGATTATCGGAAATTTGAACTGAAGTACTTGGTCGACTGGATGATGATTCTAAAGAAAAATCAACGGCGGTTATATTTGCTAAATGTCTTGATCTAGTTACAGGTGGTGAACGTACAAAAGGTGGTGATCGTCTTGCTCGGTGCATTCACTGAATATCCTATTAGTTTTTAAAAGGAAAGAAAAATTATAATAAGTTATCCAATTAATAGACTTTTCTGATTTTGCCCACGTTTTGAATAGCCAAAAGATGCAGCAGAGGGGCAGGATTCGTTTGGTCTCAATATAATTGAGTACTGTTTGGCTCCAATAACCCGGTCCACGTACAAATCCAACTATTACTACGAACCAGAAAATTTTTATGTCTATCAATTTAACCACTTAAAATAAATTTTCGTAATTTTAAGAAATTTAGATAAGAAGTAGAATAAAAATCTATGTCCTAAAAACTAGAATAGCGAGAAATAAGAAAGAAAAAGAGTTCGTCGGAAAAATATCGAAAAAGAAAAATGGTTGAAAAGTAAAAGGTGACGGAAAAATTAAAGAAACTTATAAAACTTAAAAGTACTTGACTAACCTAACCTTATTACTACAACTAACTTAAAATTATAATCGCAAATTGAAATTACTAATTGGAATGATAATTGGTACATAGTAAAGGGTGTCTAAAAATATTAAAGCTTACAGGAAAAACTATATCCCAAATGGAAATAACTTAAAAAGAAACTAAAACTTAAAAAGGCGTCGCAAAATTCTAAAGCACCTAAATCTTAGTCTAAATAAAAAGCACTTAAGGAATTCTACGGCAAAGCCTAAAAATCTAGAAATAAAAATAACTATGGCAAAAACTAAGTTTAAAACTAAATATGAGCTAAAAATACAAATATTACGCTAAAACGATTAAAAAGGGACAAAATATAAAAATATACAAAAAGTTGTAAAAAGTACAATTTTTATAAAAATATTATTTTTATATTATTTATTTATTAAAACTTACTAATTTTACAAATTAATTAAACTAATTAAACAAAATATTAATAAAAACTAAAATAATTATTTAATTAAAACCTAATTAGGGTTTTATATTAATAATTATAATAATTATTCGTAATTAATGCCTGATTAGGGTTCTGTCGGCGTGTCAGGTAATCTCCGCGACTTGCGGTATTCAAAGCATCAAACCCCGCGACTCGCGGGGTTTCAAATTTCAACTGACAGGTTTAAAAATCGACGCGTTTTTCTTTTCTTTTTTTTTATTTTCTATTTTATGTTTTTATATTTTCTGTTTATATTATCTTATTAAAATATTTATATAATTTAAATAAAACTTATCTTTAATAACTAAGATAAAAATAAAATACTTTATAACAATAAAAAAAATAGATTTATATATATATATATATATTTTTTTTTTCGGTTTTTTATATTTATAAAATATATTTATAAAATAAATTAAATAAAACTTATATTTTTACAAACTAAAGAAACTTTATAAAACTTAAATATTTATCAAACTCCTAAAAATACATAAAATTTTGTTTTTCTTTTTATATTTTCGAATAATTAAAACGTATTTTTACAAAAACGAATTTTAATAAAAGTTAACTAAAATACTATTAAATTTTAGCAGGAAATACTATTAAATACGATACAATTTTACACAAGATATTTATTTATTTATAGAATGGATATACTTAAACCTTGCTACAACACTTATAGGCAGTGTACCTAATCGTACAGTAGTGTAGTTTTTAGTAAGTCCGGTTCGTTCCACAGGGAATCTTTTTAAACAAAGCTTAACGCTATATTAGTTTACTTTTATAAAAATACAAATATAAGTAATATTATTATTATAAAGGGGGGTTTTTACCGTTTAATGACCGGTTTGTCGATTTTAAAACTTTAGTCGCAGTTAAAACCAAATGTAAAATATTAAAAATAAATACAAGACTTAAATTAAAGCATAAAGTAAATAACGATAATGAAATTGCGAATAATAAAAGTGCGATAAAATAAACTTGCGATAATTAAAAAGTACGATAATTAAAAGTGCAATTAAATACAATAACAATAAAAATGCGATAATTAGAAGTGCAATTAAATATAAAATAAAGGAAATTAAATATGAAATAAAAGAATTATGCTTATTTAAACTTCCGTAATCATGATGTTTGACGTGTTGATTTTAGTTTTATGCCCATGGGTTAATTGTCCTTTGTCCTGCATTATTTAACTGGTTTTTGTCCATAACAGTCCATCAGTCATAAATATAAAGTGCAAGTGTCCTCGTCAAATTATCCTTATACCCGAAGTTAAATATTCCAACTAATTGGGGACTTAAACTGTAACAAGATTTTAATACTTTGTTTAATAATTACACCAGGATGTCGACTGAGTGTAACCCAAGGTTTTAATATTTTGTTATCAATTATACCAAGTGTCCTTGTACATAATTTCACCCTTGTTTTAATTATTCTAGTGGCTATTAATCCATTCCCGTGTCCGGTTAAATGAACGATTATTCGTACATATAAATACCCCGCCCATCGTGTCCGATTGAGTGTATATGGTAATTTATAGGGACGCCCAATTGTAAATCTTTATATTAACATTAACAAACTATCATTTAGTTAAACAAATATAAAGCCCATTAATATCTCATAGTCTAATTTCCACAAGTGTCGTTCTTTTGTCCAAACCCCAATTATGGTACAAAGCCCAATTACCCAATTTTAGTAATTAGCCCAACATCATGATTACTTCGTTTTAAATAAGCATAATAATAACTTAGCTACGAGACATTAATGTAAAAAGGTTGAACATAACTTACAATGATTAAAAATAGCGTAGCGTTACACGGACAGAATTTCGACTTACACCCTTACAACTTTCGCTAACATACCCTTATTATTAGAATTATAATTAAAATTAAAATTAAAATTAAAATATAAATATAAATATATACGATATAGATAGAGAGATGGATATATTTGGTGAATTTTTACGATCAGAATGCGCGAGCTTTATAGGGAGTTTCAGAAATTGGGGCTCTGCGACTCGCGGCCCTTTTGGCCTTCAAACTCCGCGAGTCGCGGAGTTTACTTTTACAGCTCACCCATGTTTGGAGTCTTTCTTGCCGACGATTTATTTTATATATATAATTAATATAATTAATTATATATTATATTATATTTATATACATAGTTAACTTGTAATTTTTAGTCCGTTGCGTCGAGCGTTAAGAGTTGACTCTGGTCCCGGTTCCGGATTTTCGAACGTCCTTGCGTACAATTTAATATCTTGTACTTTGCGTTTTGAATCTTGTACTCTTGTAATTTCGAGACGTTTCTTATCAATAATTTGAATCTCTTTGATTGTCTTTTGTACTTTTGAGCTTTTTGGTCGTTTGCGTCTTCAATTCGTCGAATCTGTCTTTTGTCTTCACCTTTTATTATTTAAACGAATATCACTTGTAAATAGAACAATTGCAACTAAAAGCTTGTCTTTCTTGAGGAATAATGCTATGAAATATATGTTCGTTTTTAGCATTATCACGAATAACAATCTGGGAGACAGAGTTCCCGAACAATTGTGACTAATGAAGTCGTTGTCATCCTTTCGTGTATGAATCTTGAAATTAACGTGGTTTACCAGAAAGTGGCAGAATACCGATTCGTATGATGAAAGTTTGGTATCATTAAGAAGTTTGCCTAAGAATGATTTAAGTATAATGCACAAGTAGTCAAGTAAGTGCTATCTATAGCAAATGTATGTTAGAATGCAATGGCTAACAATTCGGTTGTAGTCTAGATTCACTAATGCGTCCTAACGACTCTGTCAGACACACTAATACATATCCTAGTTCCCTACAACCAACGCTCTGATACCATCTGTAGCGACCCGACCAAATCGTCATTGACGGCGCCGACTACTTAGGTCCCGTTACGTGGTCGTAGTCCCTATATGAGACTCGTTTGACCAAAATTATGTCGCATTCTTTTGAAACGTATCATGCTTGCAAAGTTTATTTTACCAAACAGATCGACAATGAGTTTAAGTGTACAAAAGTTATAAAGTGTAAATGAAATAACTTGCGACATAATTAGTTTAAAATCACAGTTTGCTATAAATAGCGAAAGTATGTAAACAACATGTTTGAATCCAAAGGTGCTATCACTAGCGTATGTATGTATGTATGCTTGACCCCAAGCAAGAAATCAGAGTGTATACATGCATGCTTGACTCCAAGCAAGTATGAGTGTACGCGGAAGCATGTATCAAATAGCCAAGTATGAACCTGAGAAACATATAGAAAACTGTCAACGAAAAACGTTGGTGAAATCATAGGTGTTTGTAATAAACGTTGTTTTTGAACCACAAGATTTAGTATTCCCATAACGTTGATTATCAAAATCGTTTGCATTCCAAAAGTATTGTTCGCGAGCACCCAATTATCAAGACTTAACATTTCCTTCCATAGAACCCCATCACAATAGTGTTAGAACATACACTGTTTCTCGAAAATATATTTCATCCGTAGACGGTAGAGAACCGTCCGAAATGAGGGTTTGTCAAACCCGTATGGCCACACAATATAAGTTCTCGCTTACACCCTGCAAGTGTAACTAATGATAATCGAATTGAGGATTTTTGTTCTAACTCGCTGTGGAATGTTTGTTTCATCGTACTTGTGTTCATAGTATAAAAGTAAGTAGTACAAAATGTAACAAAGTATATGTTTCTCAGCCCACAATTTAAAAGTATAAAAAGTTGTTGAAAAGGTAGGACTATGATCTCACCTCGAGTGCACGAGTATAAAAGTACTTCACAAAGTAAATGATAGTTGCTTAGCCTTGACCTAAACAAATAAGTTGTATCAATTAACCGATTACGACACAAGGTCGGGTGAAATGTGTTCAATTAGTCCTATGGCTCGTTACGACTCGATTAAGTAGCATGTGAATCAAATTATCACGTTTCATGCAAGATACAAGTATAGAAGCGAGTTAGAAAGATTGTATAAGTATTCGGTTAAGTTTGGCTAAAAGTCAAACTTGGTCGGGTCAAAGTCAACGAAAAAGTCAACACGTTCGGGTCGGGTCCCGAACTATTTTTCTGAGGTTTTTAATCATATATAAGCATGTTGGTCAAGTTTCATGTTAATCGGAGGTGCGTAGCATAGTTAGAATTAAACGAAAAACGACAATTTTGGACAGCCCCTGATAGTTCATCTGGACGGCGTCCAAAATGGCTGGACGGCGTCCAGTATTGAAGGCCTGGACGGCGTCCAAAAGGCTGGACGGTGTCTCAGTCTGAAGGGCTGGACGGCGTCCAAGAATCTGGACGGCGTCCAGATCTGTATCCAGGCCCTGTTTTGCTGCAACAAAGAAATGCACGAACCAAAACTCAAACAATCCCAATTTATGACCCGCAAATAATCAAAACATATATCCTATATCATCGGGAAGGTACTTTGACAAAGGATACAACTAACCACATATCATCAATCGAGTTTATCATTTACAACAACAAAAACCTCGTCAAGAGATCGTTAAATGTTCATAATCAAAGTCTCAAATTCGCAAAATGCATTTCATGATTCGGGAATCCAATTTATACATATGATATGCCGTTTTGAAGGTAATCAAGCATACAATCCAACTAAACACTTACCAACAATAATCCATGGCATTCAATGCATCAAAAGTCCATTTCAAGTTCATCAAACCCTAACCCAAATTCACCAAAATCATAAATCAAGTTCATGAACTTTTCTAAAGCAACCTACACATCAAATTGAAGCTAGTGATACTAGGAACACAATTAGAACATGAACTTTTAACATCTAACAACATATGATCATCCAAAATTCAAGAACAACACACCAAAATTCAAGTTCATGCTAGTTACACTAAAACAACGAGATCGAGCATATAAATCATATAATCATGTTAGACTTGAGCCATAGACACTAACTAACACCATTTCAAATCAAAAACACGAATTTAGAGAAATCTAGAGTTTTAGAAATGTTACCCAAACGAGATGAAGTTGGTATCAAATTGTAGAGGATGAAGAGAAGATTCCAAATACGTAATTTGTTTTGATGTTGGCCTCCTAGATCGAATTTAGATGATGAATGATTGAATTGGGCAAATGTGTGTGTGTTCTTGCTAGAGAGAAAGAGAGAGAGATGGAGATGATTGAATGGTGGTGATTGGGGTGGACTAGTTGACCTAGTCAACTAGTTTGCCCCGTGTCAATTTTAGTCCCTCGAGTTTAGAAGCGGGTGCGGGATTTTACCGAACGAATATTTTGAAAACGCTCGAGTAAACGAGTGATGTTATAATTAAGTAACGGAAATATTATGAACGTTAGTCAACGGAAACTACGAATTTAAATAACGAAAGATATTATTAAAAAAAAAAGACGGCGTTAAAATAAATTTAACGGAAAAACGCGGGATGTTACACTTGACATCCCCGTCCGAGCTAGAGCGCTAGCCTTTTAACGGACGTATGTTATTTGAGTTTAAGACACGTTGGTTTGCGTGTATTAAAACGAATGGGGTAATTATCACTATAGCGTTAAGTTTAGTTACTAGGGTGCTCTGTTACGTAGAATCTATTGATAAACTTTTGATGAAATCTTGTGGTCTATCTTTATATATGTTTATGACTCGAGCAATTAAACCTATAACTCACCAACATTCGTGTTGAATTTTTAGCATGTTTTATTCTCAGGTCCTTAGAATGCTTTCGCTGTGATGTGCTTGTTGCCTGCATGGAGTCTCTCATGCTTTGTACAAAGTTTATTGCATTCAAAATAAAACTGCGTTGTGTAATAAATAATTGGACTGTGATGTCAACCTGTAAATTAAAGACTTATGTATTTCGGGGTTTTGCTTATACCTAAGCACTCGCCCACATGTTTATAACTTTCTATGTTTAGAAAGTCACTTATTTTAATGAATGCAATATTTTATCAAAACGTATCATATAGAGGTCAAAACCTCACTGTGAAATCAATGATTAACGTGCCGCGTCAATAGCGATTTTGACGAGTCGTTACAGGTAACCTGTTACCGGCTAAACTGGTCACCTTTTGTATATATCGATACACTTTTTGAAAGTATGTGACCTACAATAGTATTTTTTGGGTATATAGCTTACATTGGACAAAAAAAAGTATACTTTTTTTGAAGCTCAATCTACAAAATCGATCAAGGATGATGCTCTTAACAAATTGACTTCAGATTTGTGAATTATAACATCAAACGAAGTTTTCGCACATCATCAACTGATAATCAACAACAAATTCATAGAGTCTGATCTCGAGTTCATCCTTCATCGAAAATCGTGCCCGATTTGAGCACCGAATCAATCTGAGAGGTTATAGCAAAATGTAAAAATACATATCTCTTCGTGAAACTATCTGTAAATTTACAGCTCTTAAATCGAAGAAATGAATCCGAATTTCGAAGTCAAAGTTTCGGTAAAAAAACTCAAATGAACAACCTTATTTATCAGGCCAACACGTTAAGTTGGTTTATATTAACACATTTTTTTTTAAAGTTTATGGCATACAATAGTATTTTCTTGGGTATATGACTTACATCAGGACAAAAAAAAAAGTATATGACCTCAGAGTAGTCTTAATCCAATTATATATTGATATGTCTAGAGTAAACAATCGAATATGGTATCAAAGCAAACTTGACCCATATCAAAGTAACTCTTTGTAAAGGATCAATACGATAGTAAAGGTTCCACTATCTTTTTTCATCACGGTTACAATGAACATCTAATAACAATAACTAGTTGTGGAGCCCTCGTTTCGTGTCGGGGGGCTCCGTTTTGAATACGAGTTAAAAAAAGTCTTGATCTATTTTGTAAAAAAGAATTTTTTCGACATCTAACATTGAAGGGTTGTTCCTTTTGTGAAAGTTGCTTCTTTTAGCGTTTTTTTTTAAAAAGTTAGTTGATCTATTTTATAAAAAAGAATGTTTTTCGACATCTTTTGATAGCATCGAAGGGATGTTCCTTTTATGAAAGTTGTCTATTTTATCGTTGAGGAAGGAGAAAAAAAAGGTAGTTGATTTTTTTATAAAAAAGAATTTTTTTAGACATCTTTTGGTAATATTGAAGGGTTTGTTCTTTTACAAAAGTTGCTTCTTTTATCGTTGGAGAAAAAAAAGAAGTGAAATGACGAAAATAACCCTGGTTACTATTGATGAATGTAAAAAAGAATGTTTTTCGACATCTTTTGGTAGCATTGAAGGGATGCTCCTTTTATTAAAGTTGCCTCTTTTATCGTTGAGGAAGAAAAAAAAAGGTAGTTGATTTTTTTTGTAAAAAAGAATTTTTTTATACATCTTTTGGTAACATTGAAGGGTTGGTTCTTTTACAAAGGTTGGTTCTTTTATCGTTGGAGATAAAAAAAAGGTGAAATGACGAAAATAACCCTAGTTACTATTGATGAATAGTGCTACAGGGAGGGATGTGCCTTTTATGAAAGTTGCCTCTTTTATCGTTGAAGAAGAAAAAAAAAAAAGTAGTTGATTTTTTTGTAAAAAAGAATTTTTTAGACATCTTTTGGTAACATTGAAGGGTTGTTTCTTTTACAAAAATTGTTTCTTTTATCGTTGGAGATAAAAAAAAAAGGTGAAATGACGAAAATAACCCTAGTTACTATTGATGAATAGTACTACATGATTTTGTCTTTTAGATAGTATAGTAATATGAGCATTAGTATTTGTTGGAACTTCAATAGGGCCAAGTGCCGGTTGAAAAAAAATGTGGACTCATAGTCATAACTATTTGTGGAGCCCTCGCTTCGCGCCGGAGGTTCCGTTTTGAATGCGAGTTAAAAAAAAAAGGTCTTGATCTAGTTTGTAAAAAATAATTTTTTTTTGACATCTAACATTGAAGGGTTGTTCATTTTGTGAAAGTTGCTTCTTTTAGCATTCGTTTTTTTTTTTTTTTTAAGTTAGTTGATCTATTTTGTAAAAAAGAATGTTTTTCGACATCTTTTGGTAGCATTGAAGGGTTGTTCCTTTTATGAAAGTTGCCTCCTTTATCGTTGAGGAAGAAAAGGAAAAAAAAAATAAAAAAACAAAAGGTTAGTTGATTTTTTTCGGTAAAAAAGTATTTTTTTCGACATCTTTTGGTAACATTGAAGGGTTGTTCTTTTATTAGAGTTGCTTCTTTTATCGTTGGAGACAAAAAAAAAGTGAAATAACGAAAATACTCCTGGTTACTATTGATGAATAGTGCTACAGGGTTTTGTCTATTAGATATATACATAATAGAAATAGAAACGTAAGAAAAATATTGGACCATTTGATCAAAAATAGGAAGCCAAAATCACTACATGGGGCCTAGGCCTAGTCAATTACTACTCATTGAGCCTAGGCCCAATATCACAAAACCCATTATTTGAAAACCATTTCCCTAATGCCCAGCAATATCAAATCCATTGGAATCAACATAACAACTGTAGGCCCAACAATATCTACCCAACAGCCCGTTGCACCTATTTCACCTGGAATGTATCGGGCCAGCTCAACATCAATAGTTGTTGGTCCACGACCCTTTTCATATCAAAATATCAAAATGTTTAGGAATGTCACGACCCTTTTCTCTCCTAAAATCTGACTTTGTATGTTTCCTGAAATTTATCTATATTTGCAAAAAATAACCAATTAACCAAAATAAAAAAAATCTAACCAATAATCTATAAGGAGAATAAAATTGTACATTTGCATAACAGTTATAAAAAATTCAATAAGCGGGGAGGAGGGGTTTTACTGGTCATGCCCTCGGATTGCTCCGGGTTTCCTCAATGGCAGTTGTTGGGGGCAGGTTATGCAACTACTAGAGATGAACGCGTTGGTAGTTTAGTCTCCTGATCCCAAACTGATGTCCAAAAAATGACCTTTTAAAGGATTTGTAATAGTTAGAAAAAATAGACTACACCTTTTAGTGCATCGTTTGTTCGTTGAAGAGTCCAAAACATAAACCCATAGTAAAAGCCCAATATGGTCACATAAAGAAATCTTCACCGGGCCCAATAAATATTGTAGTTTTACTTCTGGGCTTATTTAAGAAGATCTAGCACATAAGTTGGTTATGTTTTCTATTTATGTTTCCTTCTAAATATCGACCTTAAAAACTATTGGTTACTATCACGACTTCAAACTAAAGCGAGAAAAATCTTAACAAATACAGAACCACAAGCTAACACAACAAGCATAAGGAACATGGTAGCTAGTGGCGGATCTAGAATTCTCTTTCGACGGGGGCAAAAATTTAATGAAAAAATATCTAAATGCATTACAATTTATATAAAAAAATATTACTACTGCAAGTCTAAAATGCCTCTAACCACTGATAACAACAGTATGTTTTAAGTTTATATATATAATTAATATAGACAAAATTACACGGGGGTCCGCGTGGTATGTTCAAAAATACAACCGGAGTCCAAAAGAATTTTTTCGACGTGGAGGGTCACTATGGTATGCACTTGTTTCATGGGGCGTCCATTTGTCTAACATCTGTCATTTATTCTGTTAAATCTAATCATGTGCATTGCACATGAGGGCATGTTTGTCTTTCACCATTCTTCTTTATTACCTTCATCTACATCCTTACCTTGTAATTACAAACCCTAAATAATAATAAGAACCCTAAATTAAAAAATCCCAAATCATTACTCTTTTAATTGGATCGATTAACATAACCAGTTAAAATGATTCAGGTGATACAGACATATCATATATCAACAATTACCCTAACATTCAAGCTTCTACAAAAATAATTAAAAGTAAAAACAAAGATTAATGTATAAGAGCTGCATCAAGTATCAACAATTTCAAAACCTATGATCTTCAAATCGTATTTAGAGGCTGCATCAAGTATCTTTTGCTGATTCGTATCTTCATGACCGAAGGATTAGATCGATTTAAACTCGATCTTAATGACTGATTTATATCTGATCGATTCTTCCAAAACTACAGATGACGTGAGAGAGATATATAAAAGAGTATCAAGGTGAAATTAAGCAATGAATAGAAATCTAATTCTTGGTAAACTTTTGCATCTGGATTTTGTATATAAATTTGTAATTTAGGGATGTATAAAAGAGTATCAAGGTGAAATTCAGCAAAGAGTTACCTCAGTTTGATACTGTTTGTTTTTCTGTTTAGTTCGTCTTTGAGAATTGAAACCCTAGGTCAAACGTGCAATCCAGATGATCTGTTAGCACTAAAGGAATTTGCTGCAAGTTTTATTAATGGGTCAGTACTTACATCTTGTTCAAGTGACACCATTTGATCTGATTTGGATTGTGTTGTTTATGAAATTGATGTTAAAAATGTGTCAACATTGTCAATGTTGAGCTTATCATCAAAAATTATCGAAGGAATAATTTCAAATTAGGTATCTCGTTTACAGAATTTGAGATTTATTTACCTTTCTTTTAATCAGTTAGAAGGATAATTTCCTAGAAACCTTTCGAGTTTGATTTAGCTTTAAAGTTGTGATAGAGCTTTGATTTAGTGATTCGGGGTAGAGATGGTTTTAATCTAGTGATTGGGGTGGATATGGTCTTGATTTAGGTTAGAGTGTGTGATATGGCTAAAACGGACGGTTTTATTTGTGCGGTGTCGTTAGGTCGCAACACGTCAGATTTTAGCTACCAAAAGAGAGTAATGGTTTTATTATTTATATTTAGCTGGAGTTCCTAGCTATAACTCACCTACTTGTCTTCCTTTTAATGAGTAAGTGGTAAATATAACTCAGGTTCGTATTTTTGTATGTGTGCTCAGTAATGTGGGACAAAAGTGCCTATATAGTTAACCCTAATGACAAGAGGTGATAGATTAAGTTTAACTAAGTAGAATAGTATTTTAACTATAAAAGTAAAGATAGATAGGTATGAAGAATAGTATTCTGAAGGGGAATTATCGCAAGAGTTCAACTTTCTAGGATAAACACTAAACCTAAATCAACTGGGCTGTGAACCTAACTGATTTGTCACTAAGAGTTTAGGCCTTGAAGATTCTGGCTAAGACGGATATCCCTACTCCCAACGTTAACCTAAAGGTTTAAACGACCTTATGGATAGAATCCTAGGTACATGAACAAAGTGGTATACCCAATAAAGGAAAGTCTCAGCTTTTCTTAATCCTAGTTGATCTAACTAAAGCAATATCCTACCACTCAATCACTATGCTATGCCTTAACATTAACAGATGTGCAATCTTAGATATTCTAAGGTACTGCTAACTGGGATAGAAGTCTCTCCTTTTGCGATCACTTATTCAACCCCGGATCATCTTACAATATCTCAAAAACATTGCTTTTGACTCGAATCATGCTTCTGAGTAAGCTAGTGTTCACCGAACTCTCTATTGCTAACTCTAACCACAACCTAAATGGGCAGCTCTTCTATGACGAACAAGTGATTATTCGTACGTAGGTACTATATCCCTATTGTGACGTTAAGCACACATAACTACTTACCTTGTATCCTAGGGTTGATCAGGTCCTAATACTAGGTTATAGCCACGTGAATAAGCGGAAAGGGTGATCCGTAAATTAAACTTCTAGACCGTCAAGGTTTCAGCATAACAATATGATAAGTTTCAGATAACATATTCAACACATGATAAACAATTGTAACAGATAGATAATCATGTAAAGTGAAAGCAACTCAAGATAATAACTTTATTAAATTAAGGAAAGCGTTCACCGTTTACAGACGAGATCTGGACCATTACAAGTGCTGACAACCTCTAAACCGCTCCTAGTACAATCTTCGGCGTTCGCCTCCGGGTACTTAATTTCCCGCTCGGAGGTGAGAAGGCTTTAAAAGCTCTAGTGGGAGAAAGTGTATTTTAGTGAGAGAGTGAAGAGAGGTGTGTGGAAAATGGATGACAAAAAGCCCTTTAAATAGACTAGAAAATTGCCAGAAAACGGCTGGCAGGCCGTTTGGCAGCCCGTTTGGTGGCCCGTATTTGGCAGGCCGTTTGCTTGGCAGCCCGTTTGGCAGGACGCTTGGTGGGCCGTATTTGGCAGGCCTTTTACATACTGGCAGGCCGTATGGCAGGCCGTTTTTGGTCTGGTCAGCCTTGATTCACTGGATCGTAACTTGATTTCTTGTCTTTCACCGTTTTCGCTCTAGAATCTTCGTTTTAGCTCCGTTTCTCTTGATTCTTTTTGCATCGTCTTCGTAATTACTTTACCTACAAATTTAACCAAAAAAGCGATTATTTTGCCGACAAAGCTCTAAACTTTATTCTTTTTGGGACTCAATATCGGGGGTAAAAACGTGACTTTTTAGCCGATATCAAATATCCCACACTTAGACTTTGCTTGTCCTCAAGCAAACTTCTGAACTTAAAATAGCGAGGACTTTAATTCGTAGTGATCAAGTTGTTTTTGTTCCGCAAGACGGAAGTGCGGAAACTTAGTTTTTATTCTTTTTGCTATTCTCGAATCTTTTCCGCAAACATGAGAGGAGGTTACATAACTGAGGCTATCTCACTCGGGTCACTCATTTCACTAAAGTGTTTAAGGTGTCCTATAGTTCTAAGAAATGAAGTCACTCTTAGCCAGTCATGCTTACATTCTTCGTCATATGCTTGATCAAGACTCAAATCTCCATCACTTATTTGCGAGAATTTTCGGTCTTGAATTGTGAAGAGATGAGGATTTGGAAGTTTCTAGAGTGCGAAGGGTTTTGATAGATAGGAGTTTCTTTTGGAAAGATCGATTTTAATAATCCTTTCAGCTTTTTGTCTGGAATTTCTTGGTGAGCATCCTTCTTTTTGACTGCCATGAGTTTCTTTCCTCGAATCTTTTCTGGTTCTGCTCCTTTTCTCAGAACCTTTATTCATAGAGTCTTTGCTCTAGTTTTGTTTTTTTTTTGTTTTTTTAAGCAACTTTTGCTTTTCTCTTTGAGGTCTCCTTTTGGCGATCTTCTTTGATACTTGGCTTGGATGCTCGCATTTTTCTCGTGTGATTTTGTAGAGGGTTTTCCCGAAAAAGAATGATTTAGTCGGGATTTATTTATTTATGAAACGGATAGAGTAAATAAGAAAAGGTGAATGGATTTGTGGAGTGAAAATGAAAACGGAGGTGTGTAGCGGAGGCTGTTTTTGTCTTCATGAATAGCTGAGGTTTTAACTTAGCCATCCTCTTCAAAATGTGTGATTCCGAAATGTAGATCAAGAGCAAGTTCTGATTCCGAGATGTTAACATCGGCGCGCTCAACGAAAGTATAGTGAAGCACTAAAAATGAGTGCTTATAAAGCCTTACTTGGGGGTGCCTCACAACAATTATAGCAGGTCGAATTGCGCCTTTCGTTATGCAATGCTCTATTGGAAAATTGATTTTGATTTTCGCAAAAAGTTTTCAACCTTGTTTTACTCTTTTTGTCTATTTCGTAGCAAAAGCTTTTTGATCTTATATAGAATTTTATCATCCTTAGTGTTTTATAATTCGGAAAGTTTTAAATTTTGTGAAAAATTTGAGGATTTTACAAGAATCATTATGTGCAACATTTGCTATCCCACACTTTAAAATAACATTATCCTCAACATTTTACAAGAATCATTATGTGCAATATTTGCTATCCCACACTTTAAAATAACATTATCCTCAATGTTAAGGATATCTAGTATCCCACACTTTAGGTTTAAAAAAAAAGAGGCGTTTTGTTATTAAAAGTTTATGTTGGTGGGGTTGCCAATCCCACACTTAGTTTTTGAAGTGGTATAGTAGTTTGCGTCTATTCTATTGACAAGGTGATGAAGACGTAGTACTCCCCTATGGTGTAGTCGGATGGCGTGCTAATTATTGGTTCTTCATAACTGATGCCGACGTCATCCTTGTTCAAAGCGTCCTTGCTCCAAGTCGTGCTTCCATCTCGTACGGTCACGATCGTCGTTTGTTTTGTGACGTTTTATTCATGCAATTTTTATTCATTTTATTCATGCAATTTTTATTCTAAAAGAAACCATACACACTAAAATATAAAGATAGTCATGCCCGAAATCGGGCGTACAAAAATAAGATAATGTAGCATAAGTACTAATACGAATGTTCCAAAATAAACATGGTCACGGCTGAGGTGGTGGGTACGGAGGAGAATAGATTACGCTGGTGCGGGGCCTGGCTGGGTTTATCAATCTAGACTGACCCTCGCTGGTCATTTCCTCGTCCGTGGTAAACTGATTTGCCAACTCCTCTGTGTTCATGCCCGAGGATATTCTAAACTCTATTTCGTCCGATCGTTCAATTAACCCAGTTAGTGATGATGTGCTCGTGTAAACCATCGGCCCTATCTGTCAACCCATTCCTTCCTGCAAATCTCTACCCCTACCCCACTGCTGGTTAACATCCATACCATCAATACCCTACGCATTCCCCTCAGTCCTACGTCGGTGCACCGCCTGATCCCATACCGAATCCTGAGCATCGGTAGATGTATATCTGTTAACGTTTAAATGGTCGGTGTTGAACAGGACCTCAACAAAATTCTCGGTCCCTGTGTTCTGCGGAGGTGGCGGTGTGATAACTGTACGCTGCGTGTAGTGATGTGTAGGTAGAGATGGAGGTCCTGAGAACTGGTGGCTTGGGCCTACTCCCCCGGGATCACGGTGGGATTCTAGTATTGGGTACTCATGAGGGTATGGCGGAACGTAGAGCTGTCTGCCTGCGTAGTGAGCAAAATGATCCAAATTCTGCAAAATCACGTGTTGGGTAAACCAACTCTCCTGCCCGGGTAGGTCTCCCATGTGGTACTGGTATGGCGGATACCGTGGCCGATCACCCTCCCCAACTGATGAGTGTCGGCGGGTGTCAGGTGGCCGTCCATCCGCTGTGGGATCATCCTCATCCCTTGGTTCCTGAGAACCTCGCCGCCTACTACCGTCTTGTGTCCTTGTATCTGGTCTGAAACCCTGTACTCTCACCTCTGGCACTGTCCGATCTTCAGAACCAGGTATCTCTGGATTCGCCTGAATGATTAACTGTTCACCCTCAACACGAATATAATCCCAGTAGCTCAGCAGCTTATACCCTATTTCCTCTGACATGGCCCCGATTCTATAGTTAAATCGTTCTACATCTCCCAAGACACGCATTCTACGAAGCAGCTTAGTAACAACGCCCCCTAAAACCGGCACAACTGTTCTTGCTGAATTCTTCTCATTAGTGAGAGCCTGAGCCAGGAGATGTGCTACCTGCATATTTTGGTTATGTATCATGGCGTGCATTAGGCGCATATCACCAATCGTAACAGCGCCGCCATGTTGGACTTTTGGGTGGAGGGTTTTAGTGTTGAGGTGGTGGAGGATTCGGTGTACGGGGTTGGCGAATTTAGATGCCTTTTTACTCGATTTCCATGGCCCATTATCAGTGGTGTAATCGCGCCAAAAAGCTTGGTGATCTATGTTATTCAAGGTGGTGGATCCCCTCTTGAATATTGACCGGTTTAGCTGCGAAGGTTTATACAACTCCAAGTATCTCGCAAACCGTGCGAGAGTTAGGTTATACGTGTGGTTTTGGTGTCGGAAATGGATACACTCTTGATCATTATAATCTTCCTGGTCAACATCCGAATCAAAACTCCAAGTAGCCATAAATTCCGCATACGGCTCATTGTAGGTCGTCTCATTTAACTCAAACAAATGTTGCCAGGCTCGGTGTGTTCTACCCTCAGCTTGAAAGGTTAAGAGTCCCCTAAGCTCATCAGCCCATCCACATTGTTCCAAGATCGTCCAATTGATATGTTTGTTACCCGCTTTAGGCCGATTAATCCAGACTTTCATAACCGGCTCATTATCAGCCGGGTTATCTTGCCCGCGGAGATAATGGGGCAACTCATACTCGTGTTGTAAACGATTAGCCATCTACAGAAATCAAGTAACATAGGTTATGTTCCAAAAATTAAGACTTAGAAAAAATGCATATATTTTTCGAAATTTTTTTCGAAATGAGGGCTTTAAAAATGGCATTTTCCAAAATCCTGTTATAGTCAAATATAGTCCAAATTACCACAAACAACATTCAAACGAACTATAAACTTACTTCTAAGGAAAATTTAACGTGTACCCGTGATTACAATAAATAATGCTAAATATAATAATTATAGCAAGTTAGTCGTAATAAGCAATTTTGAACCAAATGTGATGATTTTTAAGCATACAATGATTCTAATGACCATTTTTAATTACCTTAATTATCTTTAATCATCAAACTCGAGCTATAACATCTTAAAGTCAAAGATTAAAGCCGTTTATCCGAAAAATATTCATTTTGTTCAAAATGTACAAAATAAGAAAAATCAAAGAGTAAGCTACATTTTTGCGAGCAAATCAATGATATCCTCATTTGAACCAGTTTTAAGGCAATCCTAAGTTTTAAAAACGTTTTAACTATAGGAAAAACCGTAATCCTAATTATGTGTAGTTTTGATCAAAATGCCAAATTAAAGCAAACAAGCCTACTTTGTTCCAAAATCAGTTTCTAAACATTCCTAATGCATCACTAAGCCTAACTAAGCTAGCAAAACATCAAATTTCCAAGAATTTCACCATATTCTACCCTAAAACCTCAACTAGTGAATCGAGAGCCAAAAACTATCAAAAATGCCCCAATCAAGCCTAAAAACTAACACAAAGTAACCACATTATCTATCTAAGCATAAAGGAATCCAAAATTTGGTCAAAAACAAAGTTTTTCTAAAAAGTCAAAAATTTGTCTTTTAAAGAAAATTCGAATTTTAACCAAGAAAGAGTACCTTTTATGCCAAATTGATGATGGAATCGAGTTTAGGAGGCACGAGAGAATAAGATTTGAACTTCAATTTGTTGAAAATGGTTGAGTTTTGAGGTTTGTGGAGTGGTGGTGGTGCTCGTCGAAGGGGGAAGCAGAAGGGATAAGAAGAACACAAAAAAAAAAAAAGAAGGAGAAAGGAAAGAAAGAGAGAAAAGAAAGTGGCACATGTGGCGCGCGGGCTTATTTCCCCGACTTGACTCGCGAATTTTTTTTTTTTTTAAGATTTTAAAATTTAAAAGGGTTTAAGAAAAGATAAATAAAATTTTGCCTCGGATTTTAATCCGGTTATTTTTATATAACTATCTAAAAAAAAGAAAAGACAAATACATGGAGTAAAATCAAAATATTTTGTTTTTATTAAAAACTCAATTTACACAGGTTCTACAACTAAATTCCAGAAATGACGTGGAATGAAAGACAAGTTTAAAGCTTCTTTGACCATCCAGAGTAAATCAGCGGAGTGTACTGAAAATATTTCGAAATCACTTAACATCTTGCACTCGCGCTTCTGTAAATCTCCGATATCGTCCATAAGTTTAACCAAAGCCCTTTTAATTTTCTTAGTGTTTGAAATTCTATCCCTTGGCCCAGAATCTCTATAATTAAGTTCGAAAAGAAGTTTTGACACCGTGTCTTGAAATAAAAGATCTTCCGCATAGTCAGGATCACCGATAGTAAATTTAAAATTTGTAGATATTTCCCAAATGATCTTCCTTTGCGAAGTTGTAAATGGAAATTTTGACATAGTGAGGATCTGCACGAGTTCTGAATATATTTCCTTTCTTTTTGCGAAGAAATTCTGATATATTCTTTCTTCGGTAGAATCCGGAAAAACTTCAATTAATCTTTTGATGAGAAATGAGGCTGGATCAAAGTAGAAGAAATCTCGGTCTCCATATTTTGATATAGGGTTAGGTTTCTTGCTTTCATTCCAAAATTCTATTTCCGAGATCATTGCCGAAACATAACGGTTTATATGAATTGGAGAAATTTCCTTATTGGTGAAGTGAGGGAGAAAACTGACGAATGACTTTAAATCGAATTTGAAATCAATTTCTGCATCCCGATACTTGACGAAAAGGTCATCCCCACATTATTTAAATAGTTTGTGAAGAGAACGCATCTGAGAACGCAGCTCTTTTAACAGATTGATTTGAAATGTTGAAAATGGGAAGTCTGAGGAATAGAGGTGCCTAATGAATGCTCTATAGACGACTAACCTTCTGCTAGGATTTAACAGATTTTCAATAAACGGAGCTTTTGTTTTATCAGGGTTTCGTGTCTCTTTAGGACTAAATTCAAACAAGTCCGGATAGTTGAAGATAGTTGGATATTCTTCCCGTAGTTCATCTTCCATAATCAGGAGTTCGTTAAGACTGAGCCTCCCTTTTGGAATTCGAAGAGGGTCGAATCCTGGTTCATTTGAGTAAAACTTATCCAAAAGCAATGAAATCTCTAAGTCAGATGAAATTATCCGGCTTCTTGAACTACAAGAATCAAGAATTAAGTCTTGATGAGATTCATCAGGGTTTAGATTTGTTTTAGGTTTATAAAGAAAAACTTCGCCGGTTTTCGAAGTTGTGGGAGAGCAACTGCCATTCTGTGACACCGCTATATATATATATATATATATATATATATATATATATATATATATATATATATATATATATATATATATATATATATATATATATATATATTTAATAAATACGTGGCGGAAGCATAATATTAATTAAATACGATATCGACATTTGTACAAACCGATGTCACGTGTCATTAAAATAATTTACATATTAACAGGAAGAGACGTAAATACATTCTGTTTCAAAAGTACACGGTTCATATTCTAAAAGACCACCTCAGAATTAACCCTGTCAAACATAACATCATCATGCTCGTCTTCTCCCAAAAGCACTATCTACAAAAGCTAACAATCTGCAGGGAGGAGATGGAGGGGAATTAGCACGAAGCTAAGTGAGTACGACTAACTACAGGCCATAGCATACATAAGTATTATACTAATCATGTCACAATAGTATAACACACAAACATCACCCAAGTTCCGTCTACAGAGACTCTGGCGGCTCGGCCAAACCATTAACCACCAGCTGATCGGACTGGGGCTTACCAGAAGTTCCTCCACCACCGTATGTATATACATAATCCACACGCGACGGACGCGTCATTCACATATATATACCCCACGGCTGTCTAGGCTACCACAGAGGAACCCAACCCGCAGGTTGATCTCTCCTACCGAGGCTACCACACAATAGGGACGCACCGGGCTCCAGTAGACAATCATCAACTAACATGCAATCATCACAAGTACTAACTAACCATCACAAGTACCCGGATGGTACTTAATCTCACAGTTGTAGTCTTTAATCAATTCTAAACATCGACGTTGACACATATTTAATTCTTTCTGCGAAAAGATATATTAAAGACTCTTATGATCTGTATAGATTTCACAATGTGTACCATACAAATAATGTCTCCAAAGCTTCAAAGCAAACACAACTACAGTTAATTCTAAATCGTGACTAGGGTAGTTTCGTTCATGATTCTTCAACTGTCGTGAAGCATACGCTATAACTTTATTTCTCTGCATCAAAACACAACCCAGACCTGCACATGACGCATCGCAGTAGACCACAAAATCTTCTGTTCCCTCTGGTAAAGCTAAAACTGGCGCTTGACATAACAACTATTTGAGAGTCTGAAAAGCCTTTTCTTGTTCATCAGTCCATCGAAAGGCTACATCTTTTCTAGTTAACTTATTCAGCGGACCTGCTATTTTAGAGAAGCCTTTGATAAATCGGCGGTAATAACCTGCTAAACCCAGAAAACTCTTAATTTCTGTCGGCGTTTTCGGTGAGTTCCAATTCATTACGGCCTCTATCTTAGACTGATCTACTTTAATACCCTGTTCACAAATCACATGACCCAGAAACTGTACTTCTCGCAACCAAAATTCACACTTAGAAAACTTAGCGTACAATTGTTCCTGTTTCAGAAGTTCTAATAACAATCTCAAATGTGTAGCACGGTCTTTCTCGGTTTTCGAATATATCAAGATATCATCTATGAAGACAATCACAAACTTGTCAAGATACTGACGACACACCCTGCTCATTAAATCCATAAACACTGCTGGCGCGTTTGTTAACCCGAATGGCATAACTAAAAATTCATAATGACCATATCTAGTTCTGAACGCTGTTTTCGATATATCGTTCTCTGCAACACGTACCTGATGATACCCTGAACGTATATCAATCTTTGAAAAATAGGAAGCACCCTGTAATTGATCAAATAAGTCATCTATTCTTGGTAACGAATACTTATTCTTGATTGTTCTCTTATTTAAGTCGCGGTAATCTATACACATACGAAGCGACCCATCTTTCTTTTTCACAAACAAAACAGGAGCACCCCACGGTGAAGAACTTGGTCGGATAAACCCTTTATCTAACAGTTCCTGAATCTGAGACATCATTTCTCGGATTTCTGATGGCGCTAATCTGTAAGGAGCTTTTGCAACTGGCGTAGCACCTGGAACCAAATCAATTTTATACTCTACTTCACGTACTGGAGGTAACCCTGGTAAATCATCTGGAAATACTTCTGGAAATTCTGACACAACGGAAATATCGGTCACCTGCTTCTTCTCTTTCTTAACATCAATCACGTAGGCTAAGAATGAATCACACCCTTTGGTTATTGCATTCTGAGCTTTCATTAGGGAAACCATAGGGAAGTTAAATCCATTGCGCTCTCCCCTAGCTATCACTCGGGATCCGTTGGCTAAACGAAAAGAAATCATCTTCTTATCACACTTAATATTAGCCCTATTAGCTCTTAACCAATTCATACCTATGACTACATCAAAGCTAGGTATAGGCATCAACAAACAGGTTAAAGGAAAGGAATGACCGTCGATTTCGATGGTAATTCCAGACATAGATGATGTGCATGGAACCATTTTACCATCAGCTACTTCTATCCCCAAAGGCGTATCTAACATCCTAACAGGAAACTTCAACTTATCACAGAAGCCTAAGGACATAAAAGAACGATTTGCTCCTGAATCAAACAACACACGAGCTGGCAAGGAATTAACCAAGAACATACCGGTAATGACATCATCGGTAGCGGTTGCAGCGTCTACCGTCATTTGAAATGCCCTTGCCTCTGATGTTGGAGGATTCTTTCTCTTCTGCCCTGCAGTGGAAGCAGAAGATCCCCCATAAGTTACCGAACTCGCCCCTGACCCTGCACCAGAACCGGATCTTGACGCAGATGGACAATTTGCTGATCTATGCCCCTCTTAATGGAAACTCCAACAAACATTAGACTTAAAAGAACAAGCTGTTGATTCATGACCTAACACTCCACATTTCAAACACCTTCTGGTCATTGGAGAACACGGGCCGGTATGGGTTGACTTACAAACATTACACCACCCAGACTGACTTGAACCTGATTCACTAATACCAGACTTACTTTTCTATTTAAACCCGCCTGACTTTTTACCTCGAAAACCGGATCGCTTACTCGAATGCTGATTTGACTGTCCACCCGATTGACCTTCTGATTTACCCCCAAAAGATCCACTTCTCGAACTTTCTCTTTTTGCTGCCATTATATCTCCTTCTGTAACTTTAGCCATCTCATGAGCCTGCGCCAAGGTTGTTGCAAATCTCGCAACGGTTCTGTACTCCGGCTTAATCACCCGCATAAAATGCTGAATCTTATCTTTCTCAGTTGGTACCCACTGTTGAACGAACCTTAGCTTAGATGTGAAATCTCTGAAAACCTCATCAATCGTCATACTTTCTGTCATCTTCATACTCAGAAACTCGGTTTTCAATCTTTCTATCTCATACTCAGAACAATACTGCTCACGAACTTTAGCAGCAAATTGTTCCCAGGTAATTTGACTGATCTGTTCTTTAGGTAAATATGCAGTGATAGAGTCCCACCATTCCATTGCTTCACCTTTGAGAAGCCTACTAGCAAATAACACCATGGATTCTGGCTCACAAAAACATGCTTCTATCGCCCTCTCCACTTCTCTTAGCCAATTGAGGGTCATCGTAGGGTTTGTGTGTCCGCTGTACTCAGAAGGTTTGCAGTCCATAAACTGTTTATAGGTACACTTCCTTCTTGTCTCAGGGACTTGAAATGGGTACATCATTTGATTAGGAAAAGTCTGGTTAAACGAAAATGGCATTTGATAGTTTTGATAGGTATTTTGTGGAAACTGTGATTGGGAACTGCCACCGACTTGATTATAAAGGTTTGAAGGAAAAGTTGTGTTTAACACAGTGGTATTAGGGTGCCATTGCGCCCGTTCTTGTTCCAATTCCTTAATTTTCTCCTGAGCTTCTAGTAACTGACTTTGAAGTTCTATTACTTCTTGAGAAGTTTCTTCTTCTGAAGACACATGTCCATCTTCGTCAGGGGCTCTAAAAGTACCAGTTCAAGGGCCAGTAGCGGTTGCTTCATTATCTGCCATTACTGCACTACCATAACACTCACACCAAAGCTTAGTATAAATTCTGTTAGTACTAACAACTAACACATATCATGTCACAATACTCACTTAACCCATCCCCAGCATGTTATGTTTGACATGACTCTTCTAAGTTTGGGAACATGACATGCAGATCACAATGCACATACTGCCAAACTCAGCTCTGATACCAACTTGTGACACCGCTATATATATATATATATATATATATATATATATATATATATATATATATATATTAATAAATACGTGGCGGAAGCATAATATTAATTAAATACGATATCGACATTTGTACAAACCGATGTCACGTGTCATTAAAATAATTTACATATTAACAGGAAGAGACGTAAATACATTCTGTTTTCAAAAGTACACGGTTCATATTCTAGAAGACCACATCAGAGTTAACCCTGTCAAACATAACATCATCATGCCCGTCTTCTCCCAAAAGCATTATCTACAAAAGCTAACAACCTGCAGGGAGGAGATGGAGGGGAATTAGCACGAAGCTAAGTGAGTACGACTAACTACAGGACATAGCATACATAAGTGTTATACTAATCATGTCACAATAGTCTAACACACAAACATCACCCAAGTGCCGTCTACAGAAACTCTGGCGGCTCGGCCAAACCATTAACCACCAGCTGATCGGACTGGGGCTTATCAGAAGTTCCTCCACCACCGTATGTATATACATAATCCACACGCGACGGACGCGTCATTCACATATATATACCCCACGGCTGTCTAGGCTACCACAGAGGAACCCAACCCGCAGGTTGATCTCTCCTACCGAGGCTACCACACAATAGGGATGCACTGGGCTCCAGCAGACAAGCATCATCTAACATGCAGTCATCACAAGTACTAACTAACCACAACAATGAGTATATCTAACAAGCATGGCAATAATAATATAACATGCTTCTATATACTATATTCTCCAGTTAGTCCCACTCACCAAATACCAGCAAACGAGAAGGTATTCAGCTATCTAATCACTGAACCTTCTCTTTCTCCTTTTCTCTTGAGAAAGACATATACACAAGTTAGTTTTTTTTTGTCCATTAACATCAAATAACACAAAACAGAAATTTTTGTCAGAAAAAGTATCCGCTAAAATTTGTTTGCTTAACACTTGTGCACTTACAAAATTTACATCCTGAACATCAAAATACAAACGGTCTCCATCAATCGGTCGGTTCAACCCTCAGTCGGTCGACTGTCGACCGACAGTCTGCCGAGTGTGTTCATCTTCATCAGAAACTGAACAAAGGCTACGGACTTCACGACGAAATCCTCAAATCTCGATCTAGAGCTCGTTTTAAACACCAAAATCGACCACAACCTGTTCACTACTTGTTATAGACTCAAAACCCACAACAATTTGACCATAACAACACTTAAATCACTTGTTTTGACACAAATTTACACTTTTATGAAAACTAACACAAAACCTTAAATTTCTCAAAGATTGGAGCATGGAAGCTTGTGATTCTTACCTTAAAAGAATCAGTGAATCACAAGGAACACAAAGATATGAACAATTTGAGCTCTAGGTAAATATTAAGGATTAGGGTTTGATTGTAGGTGAAAGGGAAGGTACGGGAGTGTTTGGGAATTTTCTAGAAAATGCAAGAACACAGCCCACTAGTCACTTAATTGTGGATAATTCCCACACTGTGTGATACACGGGTATTTATCAGTTATCTGATATCTTTCGTACAACATTTGGCAACCCAAACGGAGTCCAAATTAAAAAAACAAACCTGTTCTGTGACCCTTGTCACAAATTGGTCCTAACCACATCATTAAATAATAATAAATATTAAATAAAAATAAAAGCATATAGTAACACAATACTAACTTAAGGGCAAAATAGTAATCTTACAACTAGGCCCGATTGAGGATGTTACAAATCTACCCCCTTAAGAAGATTCCGTCCTCGGAATCTGGTCAAGGTCAAACAAATGGGAATAGCGCGCCCTCATTAACTCCTCGGTTTCCCACGTCAAGTTAGAACCTAAACTGTGCCGCCATTTCACTAACACCATTGGAATCTGTTTCTTTATTAACTTTGTGACTTTCCCACTATTCTAACCGGTTTTTCCACTAATTTCTTAGTCAAATCAACTTTCAAATCCTTCAACAGAAGAATCTGACTTTCATCATCCACTTTACACTTTCTCAGATAGCACACGTTGAACGTGTTGTGTATTCCTACTAACTCTGATGGAAGATCTAAAACAACAGTCTAATCATTCAAAATTTCTTTGATCGGAAATGGCCCAATAAACCTCGGTGCTAGTTTACCACGCTTACCAAATCTGATCACCCCTTTCCACGGTGAAACTTTCAAATATACACGATCACCTACATTAAATGTCACAGGACATCTGCGCGGATCAGCATACATCTTTTGTCGATCTCTAGCTGCTTTTAACTTCTCACGTGCAATTTTGACTTTTTCTGCAGTTAGCTGTACAATTTCGGGACCTGCAAATAGTTTCTCACCTGCTTCTAACCAACACGTAGGTGTTCTGCATTTTCGACCATACAACATTTCATACGGCGGCATTCTGATACTCGAATGATATGAATTGTTGTAAGCAAACTCTATCAATGGAAGATGTGAATCCCAAGAACCACCATATTCTAAGACACACGCTCTCAACATGTCTTCTAACGTTTGAATCGTTCATTCACTCTGACCGTCTATCTGTGGATGATAAGCTGTACTTAGATTCACACATGTACCCAAATTCTGTTGTAAACTGTTCCAGAAGTTCGATACAAACCTAGTATCTCTATCGAAAACTATTGACAACGGTATACCATGCCGACTAACGATCTCGTTCAAGTACAATTATGCCAAATCACTTAACGAAGCTATTTCACGAGTAGCTAAAAAGTGAGCACTCTTTGTTAAACGATCCACAATCACCCAGATCATGTCGTGTCCTTTCTGGGTTCGGGGTAACTTGGTTACAAAATCCATCATTATATGATCCCATTTTCACTGAGGAATTTCTAACTGTCTTAGAGATCCATACGGTTTTTGATGTTCTGCCTTAACTTGCGCACAAATATGACATTTTTCAACGAAACCTGCAACATATGTCTTCATTGTTGGCCACCAATTCAATGTTTTCAAGTCTCTATACATCTTAGTACTACCTGGATGCACTGTCAATCTAGATTTATGCGCTTCTGTAAGGATTAAATCCCTCAATTCTCCAAGCATAGGCACCCAAATTTGATCTTTATAGGTCTTTAATCCTCTAGAATCATTGCATAGGTCAAATTTTCTTTTAGTCATTTGTTCAGTCTTTAGGTTTTCGTCATTCAAAGCTACTAACTGAACGGTTTTCAATCGATCAATCAAGTCTGAAAGTATTTCAATTCTCATAAATCTAACATTTTCGATGGTTTTCTTGCGACTCAGAGTATCTGCGACCACATTTGCTTTACCCGGTTGGTACTTAATCTCACAATCGTAGTCTTTAATCAATTCTAAACATCGACGTTGACGCATATTTAATTCTTTCTGCGAAAAGATATATTGAAGACTCTTATGATCTGTATAGATTTCACAATGTGTACCATACAAATAATGTCTCCAAAGCTTCAAAGCAAACACAACTGCAGTTAATTCTAAATCGTGAGTAGGGTAGTTTCGTTCATGATTCTTCAACTGTCGTGAAGCATACGCTATAACTTTATTTCTCTGCATCAAAACACAACCCAGACCTGCACATGACACATTGCAGTAGACCACAAAATCTTCTGTTCCCTCTGGTAAAGCTAAAACCGGCGCTTGACATAACAACTGTTTGAGAGTCTGAAAAGCCTTTTCTTGTTCATCAGTCCATCGAAAGGCTACATCTTTTCTAGTTAAATTATTCAACGGACCTGCTATTTTAGAGAAGTCTTTGATAAATCGGCGGTAATAACCTGCTAAACCCAGAAAACTCTTAATTTCTGTCGGCATTTTCGGTGAGTTCCAATTCATTACAGCCTCTATCTTAGACCGATCTACTTTAATACCCTGTTCACAAATCACATGACCCAGAAACTGTACTTCCCGCAACCAAAATTCACACTTAGAAAACTTAGCGTACAATTGTTCCTGTTTCAGAAGTTCTAATAACAATCTCAAATGTGTAGCATGGTCTTTCTCGGTTTTCGAATATATCAAGATATCATCTATGAAGACAATCACAAACTTGTCAAGATACTGACGACACACCCTGCTCATTAAATCCATAAACACTGCTGGCGCATTTGTTAACCTGAATGGCATAACTAAAAATTCATAATGACCATATCTAGTTCTGAACGCTGTTTTTGGTATATCGTTCTCTGCAACACGTACCTGATGATACCCTGAACGTAAATCAATCTTTGAAAAATAGGAAGCACCCTGTAACTGATCAAATAAGTCATCTATTCTTGGTAACGGATACTTATTCTTGATTGTTCTCTTATTTAAGTCGCGGTAATCTATACACATACGAAGCAACCCATCTTTCTTTTTCACAAACAAAACAGGAGCACCCCACGGTGAAGAACTTGGCCGGATAAACCCTTTATCTAACAGTTCCTGAATCTGAGACATCATTTCTCGGATTTCTGATGGCGCTAATCTGTAAGGAGCTTTTGCAACTGGCGTAGCACCTGGAACCAAATCAATTTTATACACTACTTCACGTACTGGAGGTAACCCTGGTAAATCATCTGGAAATACTTCTGGAAATTCTCACACAACGGAAATATCAGTCACCTGCTTCTTCTCTTTCTTAACATCAATCACGTAGGCTAAGAATGAATCACACCCTTTCGTTATTGCCTTCTGAGCTTTCATTAGGGAAACCATAGGGAAGTTAAATCCATTGTGCTCTCCCTTAGCAATCACTCGGGATCCGTCGACTAAACGGAAAGAAATCATCTTCTTATCACACTTAATATTAGCCCTATTAGCTCTTAACCAATTCATACCTATGACTACATCAAAGCTAGGTATAGGCATCAACAAACAGGTTAAAGGAAAGGAATGGCTGTCAATTTCGATGGTAATTCCAGACACAGATGATGTGCATGGATCCATTTTAGCATCAGCTACTTCTATCCCCAAAGGCGCATCTAATATCTTAACAGGCAACTTCAACTTATCACAGAAGCCTAAGGATATAAAAGAACGATTTGCTCCTGAATCAAACAACACACGAGCTGGCAAGGAATTAACCAAGAACATACCGGTAATGACGTCATCAGTAGCGGTTGCAGCATCTACCGTCATCTGAAATGCCCTTGCCTCTGCTGCTGGTGGATTCTTTCTCTTCTGCCCGGCAGTAGAAGCAGAAAATCCCCCAGAAGTTACCGACCTCGCCCCTGACCCTGCCCCAGAACCGGATCTTGACGCAGATGGACAATTTGCTGATCTATGCCCCTCTTGATGGAAACTCCAACAAACATTAGACTTAAAAGAACAAGCTGTTGATTCATGACCTAACACTCCACATTTCAAACACCTTCTGGTCATTGGAGAACACGGGCCGGTATGGGTTGACTTACAAACATTACACCACCCAGACTGACTTGAACCTGATCCACTAATACCAGACTTACTTTTCTGTTTAAACCCGCCTGACTTTTTACCACAAAAACCGGATTGCTTACTCGACTGCTGATTTGACTGTCCACCCGATTGACCTTCTGATTTAGCCCCAAAAGATCCACTTCTCGAACTTTCTCTTTTTGCTGTCATTATATCACCTTCTGTAACTTTAGCCATCTCATGAGCCTATGCCAAGGTTGTTGCAAATCTCGCAACGGTTCTGTACTTCGGCTTAATCACCCGCATAAAATGCTGAATCTTATCTTTCTCAGTTGGTACCCACTGTTGAACGAACCTTAGCTTAGGTGTGAAATCTCTAAAAACCTCATCAATCGTCATACTTTTTGTCATCTTCATACTCAGAAACTCGGTTTTCAATCTTTCCATCTCATACTCTGAACAATACTACTCACAAACTTTAGCAGCAAATTGTTCCCAGGTAATTTGACTAATCTGTTCTTTAGGTAAATATGCAGTGATAGAGTCCCACCATTTCATTGCTTCATCTTTGAGAAGCCTACTAGAAAATAACACCATGGATTCTGGTTCACAAAAACATGCTTCTATCGCCCTCTCCACTTCTCTTAGCCAATTGAGGGTCATCGTAGGGTTTGTGTGTCCGCTGTACTTAGGAGGTTTGCAGTCCATAAACTGTTTATAAGTACACTTCCTTCTTGTCTCAGGGACTTGAAATGGGTACATCATTTGATTAGGAAAAGTCTGGTTAAATGGAAATGGCATTTGATAGTTTTGATAGGTATTTTGTGGAAACAGTGATTGGGAACTGCCACCGGCTTGATTATAAAGGTTTGAAGGAAAAGTTGTGTTTAACACAGTGGTATTAGGGTTCCATTGCGCCCGTTCTTGTTCCAATTCCTTAATTTTCTCCTGAGCTTCTAGTAACCGACTTTAAAGTTCTATTACTTCTTGAGAAGTTTCTTCTTCTGAAGACAAATGTCCATCTTCGTCAGGGGCTCTAAAAGTACCAGTTCCAGGGCCAGTAGGGACAGTAGCGGTTGCTTCATTATCTGCCATTACTGCACTACCACAATACTCACACCAAAGCTTAGTATAAATTCTGTTAGTACTAACAACTAACACATATCATGTCCCAATACTCACTTAACCCATCCCCAGCATGTTATGTTTGACATGACTCTTCTAAGTTTGGAAACATGACATGTAGATCACAATGCACATGCTGCCAAACTCAGCTCTGATACCAACTTATGACACCGCTATATATATATATATATATATATATATACACGTGGCAGAAGCATAATATTAATTAAATACGATATCGACATTTGTACAAACCGATGTCACGTGTCATTAAAATAATTTACATATTAACAGGAAGAGACGTAAATACATTCTGTTTTCAAAAGTACACGGTTCATATTCTAAAAGACCACATCAGAGTTAACCCTGTCAAACATAACATCATCATGTCCGTCTTCTCCCAAAAGCACTATCTACAAAAGCTAACAACCTGCAGGGAGGAGATGGAGGGGAATTAGCACGAAGCTAAGTGAGTACGACTAACTACAGGCCATAGAATACATAAGTGTTATACTAATCATGTCACAATAGTCTAACACACAAACATCACCCAAGTGCCATCTACAGAGACTCTGGCGGCTCGGCCAAACCATTAACCACCAGCTGATCGGACTGGAGCTTACCAGAAGTTCCTCCACCACCGTATGTATATACATAATCCACACGCGACGGACCGACTGTCTAGGCTACCACAGAGGAACCCAACCCGCAGGTTGATCTCTCCTACCGGGGCTACCACATAATAGGGACTCACCGGGCTCTAGCAGACAAGCATCAACTAACATGCAGTCATCACAAGTACTAACTAACCACAACAATGAGTATATCCAACAAGCATGACAATCATAATATAACATGCTTCTATATATTATATTCTCCAGTTAGTCCCACTCACTTATGCACTTATGCACTTATGCACTCATAATATAAATTTTTTTTGCTTAACACTTATGTACTTTCAAAATTTACATCCTGAACATCAAAATACAAACGGTCTCCGTCAATCGGTCGGTTCAACCCTCAGTCGGTCGACTGTCGATCGACAGTCGGCCGAGTGTGTTCACCTTCATCAGAAACTGAACAAAGGCTACGAACTTCACGATGAAATCCTCAAATCTCGATCTAGAGCTCGTTTTAAACACCAAAATTGACCACAACCTGTTCACTACTTGTTATAGACTCAAAACCCACAACAATTTGACCATAACAACACTTAAATCACTTGTTTTGACATAAATTTACACTTTTATGAAAACTAACACAAAACCTTAAATTTCTCAAAGATTAGAGCATGGAAGCTTGTGATTCTTACCTTAAAAGAATCAGTGAATCACAAGGAATACAAAGATATGAACAATTTGAGCTCTAGGTAAAGATTAAAGATTAGGGTTTGATTGTAGGTGAAAGGGAAGGTACGAGAGTGTTTGGGAATTTTCTTGAAAATGCAAGAACACAGCCCACTAGTCACTTAATTGTGGATAATTCCCACACTGTGTAATACACGGGTATTTATCAGTTATCTGATATCTTTCGTACAACATTTGGCAACCCAAACGGAGTCCAAATTAAAAAAAACAAACCTTTTCTGTGACCCTTGTCACAAACTGGTCCTAACCATATCATTAAATAATAATAAATATTAAATAAAAATAAAAGCATATAGTAACACAATACTAACTTAAGGGTAAAATAGTAATCTTACAACTAGGCCCGATTGAGGATGTTACAAATCTACCCCCTTAAGAAGATTACGTCCTCGAAATCTGGTCAAGGTCAAATAAATGGGAATAGCGCGCCCTCATTAACTCCTCGGTTTCCCACGTCAAGTTAGAACCTAAACTGTGCCGCCATTCTACTAACACCATTGGAATCTGTTTCTTTCTTAACTTTGTGACTTTCTTGTCAACTATTCTAACCGGTTCTTCCACTAATTTCTTAGTCAAATCAACTTTCAAATCCTTCAACGGAAGAATCTGACTTTCATCATCCACTTTACACTTTCTCAGATAGCACACGTTGAACATGTTGTGTATTCCTACTAACTCTGATGGAAGATCTAAAACAACAGTCTGATCATTCAAAATTTCTTTGATCGAAAATGGCCCAATAAACCTCGGTGCTAGTTTACTACGCTTACCAAATCTGATCACCCCTTTCCACGGTGAAACTTTCAAATATACACAATCACCTACATTAAATGTCACAGGACGTCTGCGCGGATCAGCATACATCTTTTGTCGATCTCTAGCTGCTTTTAACTTCTCACGTGTAATTTCGACTTTTTTTGCAGTTAACTGTACAATTTCGGGACCTGCAAATAGTTTCTCACCTGCTTCTAACCAACACGTAGGAGTTCTATCAATTTATATTCGAAATAAGTAGCCAGGCAGACAACGGAGAGGCAGGACCCTTTTAGTTCCAATTTAATTGGAGACTGTTCGGAAAATCCAACAACCAAGTCCGTGTATAATTGTCTTTCTTAGACACCACTCAAGAATCTTGGATATCTTGATAGAATCAACGATTACCTCAACAGACAGAAAATAAGGTCCCCGGCAGCGGCGCCAAAAACTTTACTTCTACTTATGATATGGCCAAAACGGACGGTTTTATTTGTGCGGTGTCGTTAGGTCGCAACACGTTAGATTTTAGCTACCAAAAGAGAGTATTGGTTTTATTATTTATATTTAGCTGGAGTTCCTAGCTATAACTCACCAACTTGTCTTCCTTTTAATGAGTAAGTGTTAAATATAACTCAGATTCGTATTTTTGTATGTTTGCTCAGTAATGTGGGACAAAAGTGCCTATATAGTTAACCCTAATGACAAGAGGTGATAGATTAAGTTTAACTAAGTAGAATATTATTTTAACTATAAAAGTAAAGATAGATAGGTATGAAGAATAGTATTTTGAAGGGGAATTATCGCAAGAGTTCAACTTCCTAGGATAAACACTAAACCTCAATCAACTGGGCTGTGAACCTAACTGATTTGTCACTAAGAGTTTAGACCTTGAAGATTCTGGCTAAGACGGATATCCCTACTCCCAACGTTAACCTAAAGGTTTAAATGACCTTATGGATAGAATCCTAGGTACATGAACAAAGTGGTATACCCAATAAAGGAAAGTCTCAGCTTTTCTTAATCCTAGTTGGTCTAACTAAAGCAATATCCTACCACTCAATCACTATGCTATGCCTTAACATTAACATATGTGCAATCTTAGATATTCTAAGGTACTGCTAACTGTGGTAGAAGTCTCTCCTTTTGCGATCACTTATTCAACCCCGGATCATCTTACAATATCTCAAGAACATTGCTTTTGACGCGAATCATGCTTCTGAGTAAGCTAGTGTTCACTGAACTCTCTATTGCTAACTCTAACCACAACCTAAATGGGCAGCTCTTCTATGACGAACAAGTGATTATTCGTACGTAGGTACTATATCCCTATTGTGACGTTAAGCACAGTTAACTACTTACCTTGTATCCTAGGGTTGATCAGGTCTTAATACTAGGTTATAGCCACTTGAATAAGCGGAAAGGGTGATCCGTAAATTAAACTTCTAGACCGTCAAGGTTTCAGCATAACAATATGATAAGTTTCAGATAACATATTCAACACATGATAAACAATTGTAACAGATAGATAATCATGCAAAGTGAAAGCAACTCAAGATAATAACTTTATTAAATTAAGGAAATCGTTCACCGTTTACAGACGAGATCTGGACCATTACAAGTGTTGACAACCTCTAAACCGCTCCTAGTACAATCTTCGGCGTTCGCCTCCGGGTACTTAATTTCCCGCTCGAAGGTGAGAAGGTTTTGAAAGCTCTAGTGGAAGAAAGTGTATTTTAGTGAGAGAGTGAAGAGAGGTGTATGGAAAATGGATGACAAAAAGCCCTTTAAATAGACTAGGAAATTGCCAGAAAACGGCTGACAGGCCATTTGGCAGCCCGTTTGGCAGCCCGTTTGGTGGCCCGTATTTGGCAGGCCGTTTGCTTGGCAGCCCGTTTGGCAGGCCGCTTGGTGGGCCGTATTTGGCAGGCCGTTTACATACTGGCAGGCCGTATGGCAGTCCGTTTTTGGTCTGGTCAGCCTTGATTCACTGGATCGTAACTTGATTTCTTGTCTTTCACCGTTTTCGCTCTAGAATCTTCGTTTTAGCTCCGTTTCTCTTGATACTGCCTCTATTGCATAAACAGTGTATAGATAAATTCATATCTTAGCGTATCTATTAATGTTACCTTTGCCTGACAGCTTCTGTAGATTCCTCCGTAACTTATGGGATTTTAGTATTATATATTCATATGTAAACTATGTATTGCAGGGTACTAATCTACATCCTATAATCTATTTCTTATCAAAAATCCTTCATCTGATTGTATGAGATCAATCCCTCAACCAGTTCGAATTCCTCGGATTCCGACAGCTATTCCAGTATGGAGTTTCACCTAAGCTCCGAAAGCAATGTCACCAGAATGAATCAACCAATTATCCATCCCCAATTCATCTGATGGGTTTGTAGTCGACTTAATCAATGGAGACGCGCAGAAGGCGATCCCTTCCACTAACCGAATTCACCTCTTGATGAAGAACCTGAAGCACTTACTGGCAAACCTGTTCGTAACACCATTTCCACCCTCATTTCCCAATATCTCTCCACGACTATATCACAATTCAGATTCTAAACCTTATTCATTCGCTCGTTCCTACCGACAATCATCCCGGAGTAATAAGTCAACGAGCTTCGCGCTCGAGTTGTAGCCTTGGAAAATATGGTACAAAACGTATCAGCTTCAGCAACATCAACGGCATCAACAGTACCACCAGCAACAACACAAACCACAAAAACACACGCCTCAACATATCTGTACCTCGAGCATAATCATCGTTTTACATGACGTTCTACATCATTTATCTTCATTCGACATGACGATTATGTAATCTCTAATGTTCTAGAGATTATATATTCTTGTTCTAACGGTAAATCAACTGAGTCTAATATCATATTCACTCATTAAATCCATGATTACATCTGAGAAAAATATATATGTATATATGTTTTCATAAAGATTGTAATTAAAAATTCTTTTGTACAAACTATTAATGGTGAAAATATTTTAACGGGTAGGTAATACCAGAAGAATATTTAGATTTTACATTAATAAGTTACACTGTACATTCTTCGAATCTGATTCAACAGTCATTTACTATCCTACTTACACCCAGAGATATACGTATCCGTTCATCGCAGAATAACCATTTTCATTCAATTTCATATTTGGATTTTGACCTATCAGAATCCAACAAGTGGCATAATGAAGAAAACATTGGACAAAATAAAATTTGTTAGAAACAAACAAATTAACTATGAGAAATTTTATTAAGAATCCACGCTAACTGTTCCTAGCTAACTGTTCCTAGCTAACTGATTACATTTTATTTATCGCAATTTAATTATCGCAATTTTAATTATCGCAATTTTATTTATCGTCATTTAATTTCTGTTATTTATTTTACGCACTTTATTTATCGTCATTTAAATACTGTTATTTACGCATTTAAATATCGGGACACGTATACAAGGTTTTGACATATCATATCGACGCATCTATATATATTATTTGGTATAACCATAGACACTATATATGCAGTAATGCTGGAGTTAGCTATACAGGGTTGAGGTTGATTCTACAATAATATATATTTAATTTGAGTTGTGATCGAGTCTGAGACATGTACACGGGTCACGACACGTATTAATTAATTCGATTATTATATATTGCTAACTGTGGACTATCAACTGAGAACTAAAAACATTGGACAAATAAAATGAAATAAAATATTGATTATAACATATGAAACTAAACAATTCTTCAAGTTTGCCACTTGATTTCATCCTAAACTTCATTTGTATCTTGACGATTACGATCTGCGTTCAAACCTTTCATGATTCTTGAAAACACCTCAAGCAAGAGAATGAACCAACCGCACTTCATCTACGGAAGGAAAGATTGATACATATAGTTGCATCTGAAAACACTCAGAAACCTGAGTAAATGTTTAACACGTATCTGTGCTAACTCTTTTGACATTGTTATTATCGAAAATAACATTAAAATTCCTTTTCAAAGTAGCGAATTTTGTCACAGCTCCAGCAAATCAACTTCGACTTTCATTCGAATAAACCTTATTATAAAGGTTACCCCTTCATCATCGTTACCGGAGAACCTTTTTATTCCACCATATTACCATCAGCGTTTAATCATCTAAAAACACAATTCTCTTAAAACCACCTCGGATTGATAACCGATGATTCAGGTATGGTAGCATTAAATGCAGAGGAAACAGAAAAATCGTAGATGGTCTAAACAGCCAAGAGTTTGATAATAAAGAAGGGAGTGTTAGGAACGCTCGATAGAAAATTTAGTACTGAAAAACATATTAAGCAAACCATGAAGGAGGCCAAGGCCAAATACAAGGACCATACCATATATTCAAAGAATCCAGGTAATTCTGGATCCGATGAAACCTTCAACGAATATCTTGCTCCGTACTCATGTTAAAATCTTGCGGGAAATCTTTCTTCATCAACCATCGAACTTCGAAATTCCAAAATATTATCATAAATATCTTCGATATTTCTGAAGATATTTTCATAAATATTCTCGTTCGAAATTATTTATCTCTTCGTGCTATCTGTATTACATCATAAAGGAAACTGTTTAGTTTCTATATTCTGAAAACCTTCGAGTTTAAATTTGAATGTTTTTGAAGTAGTGTGGAAAATTGATGCATGAGTTAGTATAATATAAGGACACTTGATCAACGTGATTATATTACAGTAAGTCATGCTGAGTTTCTAATGGAACGTGATGATTCACAGAATCATAACATCATCATATACTATTCTACACGACTCTTACATTCCGCCTAATCTCCAAATATATCAAGAACATATTTCCTTGATAGTTCTATTCTCAGTTATTCTGGTAATTTGACAAATCAAATCGTGCTATTACGTTCTTTCTTGTTTAGAACATGAAGTTCATTCGAAAACTCTATACTTACGAATGTTGGACCGTTACTCGCTTTATTAGATGTCGATAAGATAATGAAAAGGCAAAGAGCTCCAAAATATAAGAGAAAATATAAAGCCCAATAACAACACAGAGATTACAAATCGTGGATATTAATACGAATAGCAATATAAAGACACGGTAGAATTAAGAATAGTATCACCCCAAGGTAATAGTATAAGTACACAGATTTTCTGGTGGAAGATTGAAAAGAAGGATGACAGAAATGATAATTAGAAAAATATCAAGGATTAGAACTGGATTAAGCATTTTCATAATCTTTTGGATGTATGAATTAAGAAAGAAAGTATAAGAATGGTGAGAATAATGGAACGGAAGAGCTTAATTTATCATGGAAATATCAGACAGAGTAATCGAGGCAGATCACCGTATTTAATTATAGAGATCTTAATTTCCTTACTCAGCGAAGAATCAAATCTTTTAGATTTCGAAAATTTTCTATAAATCCCTTGAATTTCAGAATTCAATCGTGACTACGTCATCGGTTAAGTCAAATCTTCATTTACTCATTTCACTCTTTTGTGATAGCTTCATTCGTACTCTTCGAATAATCGAATTGTTTTATCCATATTACTCAATGATGATAAAACTCTATTTATCAACTCATATTCGTCATGAAAACATTTTTATTCTTAGCCATGACCACCTCAATCAAATTTCGGGACGAAATTTCTTTAACGGGTAGGTATTGTGACGACCCAGGAATTTTCGACTAAATTTAAACTTAATCTTTATATGATTTCGATACGATAAGCAAAGTATGTAATGTTGAGTCTAGAAAATTTTGAAACAATGTTCATATATTCATTTGACCTTTGACTATTCCGGATGATTCACGAACAATTAAGTGTAATTAGATATGTGTGTATATATAAGTAATAATTTGGAAATATAATTTGAAGTATTATATGTTGTTGTTATTAAAATTAATTATGTAAAATAAAATAAAAATATGATATTATGATAATTATTATTTAAAACACATCCATATAAATAAAGTATATTAAATATATATTTTGTGAATTCGAATCTATTTAGTAAACGATAATAACACTCAAATGTCACTCGATCGTGATTAGACAAGTTAAATTTGAAATTATGTGATTTTAAAATAAAGGTGATCCAAAAATGAGTTATATAAGTTATAGACTTATTAAAAGTATATTTAGAATCTAATTATTTAATTTTAACATTTTTTTTCTATTTCACTCATAAATTAGAGGGACAGATGATGTAATTTTTATTATCAAATTAATGATTGAATTTTATACCATAATGACCAAAATAAATAAATATAGTTAATCTAAAAGTTTGGGATTTTTCTGAACACATTTATCTGCCACTGATTTCGCACGATACACAGTCCGTGAAAACTGTCGGTAGATTAAAACAAGAATTTAGGCTGCTAACCATTTCTTTCACACGTTTACTTTCAATTGATATTCTAAATATCATTATATTACTACTTTACTTATTATTATATTATATATTCTCAACTGATTAAATACATCCGTGAATTGATGTGAGACTAATATATAATTTGAGCACCACTCATAAACAACTTTATTACTTTTGGATGTTTGCTTCTAAATTCTTATATGATATGGGATATTATGTAAATATATATATATACACTCTTGCATTTACATGATCAACAATAACCACCTTCCACCTTCACCCATTAAACCACCACTTCAATCACAAACCATCGGCTCCTACTTCACCCCTTCACCCTCGCAACCGTTTATGTCAACCATCACCACACGGAACCACCTCACCATTACCATTGTGTTTTTGCTACTTGGTGTTTCTTTGGTGTTTCTATTTCTACTACAATTAGTTTCACAAACGGCTCGATACATCACTACTGTAATACTTATGTTCGATTATTGTTGCAGTAGATGAACTATTATTCAATTATTTTCACAACCTTCAAACTACTTGAGAACTACTAATATTATTTTTCTGTTTTTGATATCATTCTAAACAGTAGCCTTGCTACTACTAATTTTTTTTCTACTTCATGTTTATATGTTAAACCCGTCACCCAACCCACTTCCACCATCCACAAACCCACCACTCTCGTGAACCACCACATTAAACCACCACCTACACCATCACAAATAGCTATTGTTGTTTTTCATTTCTTTTCCGTTCAGTTCAACTCAAAACCATGAAGACCACCTCATCGTTGCATGCTATTGCTATTGTTCGAGATCATCATTAAGACCACCATTGCTAACCATCGATCACTATCACCTCCCATCACCACAAAGAACACCACAACAAATGGTTGTTTCCAACTCTAATTCGTTTACTTCTATTTCATTATTTAATTTCGATAAGACCTTCATCAACAAAACCGCTGTTATTTTTTTTATGTTTTCTAATCTGTGACCCACTTGTTTAGTGGTAGGGTAGTTATGTTTGATTCCTTACCAAGCAAAAATGTACAGCTTGTTATAATATTAGACTCATAGGAATAAGACTTCTAGTTAATGGGCTTCGTTATAATTTGCATTTGATTAAGTGGGCTGCAGAAAAGAATTTAACCGAGAGATAATAAGTGGGCTCCTGTCTTGCTGTATTTATGTTACAATAGTGACGAAGACGATATTATAACGGGGTGATTATGATATCCTGATACTGAAGATAGTTTGATGATTAGGGTTAACGATGAGATGGTGATCATGATAAAATGCATGATGAAACGTTCCTGATAATAACTAACGAATGATAATCGTGTTTAGATGATGGAGATTTTAGATTAGTATGATTATGATTATAATATTAGTCGTATTATGAATATGATAATTTTTATGATCATAACGGTAACCAATGATGACGATGATCGATGATGATGAATGAATAATAATAAATACGAAGTAAAGAAAAAGATAATATGATATGGTGAAACATATGATATTGATAGTGAGGATCATAATAAAGATTAGACTAGGAAGATAACGATGATAGATGAGGTTACATTAGCTAGAATGATAGATTTTATGAAGATATTTGGTACGTATTGAATGATGATCGAAGAGGATGAAGATGTTATGATGATCATGTAGGTAACGATGATGATGTTATGATGTTATGATTGTATGATGAAGAAGAAGTCATAACACTTTCGTACAGGATATATATTTTATACGCTAGAGTTAATACAAGAGAGTATCGAGCAGTGCAATAATTTAGGTTGTTATCGGGTTAGCGGGACGTCGCGAGTTCAAATCCGGACTTGGGCATTTTTCTAGGACTACTTCTTTGAGGTAGTTTACTTATTACTCATTATTATTATTTTTATTATTATTATTATTATTATTATTATTATTATTATTATTATTATTATTATTATTATTATTATTATTATTATTATTATTATTAGTATTATTATTATTATTATTATTATTATTGCTAGATTATTTATTAATATTAACAAAATTATATCATAACTATTAGTATTATCATTAAAAGTTATAGTATTATTATTACAAACATTATTATTATTAGTACTATTGATAATGCTAAAAACGAACATATATTTCATAGCATTATCCCTCAAGAAAGACAAGCTTTTAGTTGCAATTGTTCTATTTACAAGTGATATTCGTTTAAATAATAAAAGGTGAAGACAAAAGACAGATTCGATGAATTGAAGACGCAAACGACCAAAAAGCTCAAAAGTACAAAATACAATCAAAGAGGTTCCAATTATTGATAAGAAACGTCTCGAAATTACAAGAGTACAAGATTCAAAACGCAAAGTACAAGATATTAAATTGTACGCAAGGACGTTCGAAAATCCGGAACCGGGACATGAGTCAACTCTCAACGCTCGACGCAACGGACCGAAAGTTACAAATTAATTATGTATATAAATATAATATAATATATAATTAATTATATAAATTGTATATTTATATTATATTTATATTATTAAAATCCGTCGGCAGACTAGGATCCAAACTTGTGTGAGCTGGATTTACGAACTCCGCGACTTTCGGAGTTTGAAGAGCAAGAGTGCCGCGACTCGCGGAGCAGCCAAATTCGAAAATGCCTATAAAAGGCATCGCATTCTGAACGTTTTATATATCCTAATTCTATCTATCTTTCTATATACGTAAATATATATATATATATATATATATATATATATATATATATATATATATATATATATATATATATATATATAATTTATATTTTAATTTTAATTTCCAATAATAAGGGAATGTTAGCGAATATTGTAAGGGTGTAAGTCGAAATTCTGTCCGTGTAACGCTACGCTATTTTTAATCATTGTAAGTTATGTTCAACCTTTTTACATTAATGTCTCGTAGCTAAGTTATTATTATGCTTATTTAAAACGAAGTAATCATGATGTTGGGCTAAAAATATTAAAATTGGGTAATTGGACTTTGTACCATAATTGGGGTTTGGACAAAAGAACGACACTTGTAGAAATTAGACTATGGGCTATTAATGGGCTTTATATTTGTTTAACTAAATGATAGTTTGTTAATTTTAATATAAAGATTTACAATTGGACGTCCCTATAAATAACCATATACACTCAATCGGACACGATGGGCGGGATATTTATATGTACGAATAATCGTTCATTTAACCGGACACGGGAATGGATTAATAGCCACTAGAATTATTAAAACAGGGGTGAAATTATGTACAAGGACACTTGGCATAATTGATAACAAAGTATTAAAACCTTGGGTTACACGCAGTCGATAACCTGGTGTAATTATTAAATAAAGTATTAAAACCTCGTTACAGTTTAAGTCCCCAATTAGTTGGAATATTTGACTTCGGATATAAGGATAATTTGACGAGGATACTCGCACTTTATATTTATGACTGATGGACTGTTATGGACAAAAACTAGACGGACATATTAAATAATCAAGGACAAAGGACAATTAACCCATGAGCATAAAACTAAAATCAACACGTCAAACATCATGATTACGGAAGTTTAAATAAACATAATTATTTTATTTCATATTTAATTTCCTTTATTTTATATTTAATTGCACTTCTAATTATCGCACTTTTATTTATTGTTATTTAATTGCACTTTAAATTATCGTACTTTTTAATTATCACAATTTTATTTTATCGCACTTTTATTTATCGCAATTTCATTATCGTTATTTACTTTACGCTTTAAATTAAGTCTTGTATTTATTTTTAATATTTTACATTAGGTTTTAACTGCGACTAAAGTTTTAAAAATCGACAAACCGGTCATTAAACGGTAAAAACTCCCCTTTATAATAATAATATTACTTATTTATATATTTGTATTTTTATAAATTAAAACTAATATAGCGTTAAGCTTTGTTTAAAAGATTCCCTGTGGAACGAACCGGACTTACTAAAAACTACACTACTGTACGATTAGGTACACTGCCTATAAGTGTTGTAGCAAGGTTTAAGTATATCCATTCTATAAATAAATAAATATCTTGTGTAAAATTGTATCGTATTTAATAGTTTTTCCTAGTAAAATATAAGTTATTTCATATACACCTCTGCGCACATCAAGTATTTTTGGTGCCGCTGTCGGGGAACACCGAAGCGAAACGCCACATAAAAAAAACAAAAGAGATTTTTATTAAGTTTTATTTAGTTTTTGTAAAAATACATTTTAAATATTAAAAAATATAAAAATTTAAAAACCGAAAAAAATATATATAAATCTATTTTTAGGATTTTTATTTATAAAATTATAAAGTATTTCTATATAAGTTTTATAAAAACATAATTATTAAAAACGGAAAAATATATAAAATATAATTTAAAAAAACTACAGAACCTGTCGAACAAAACTTGTGCATTTAAAATTTTAACCTCCGCGACTCGCGGGTTTATTTGGTACGTGGCACCGCAACTCGCGGAGCCGCCCTGACGCGTATGACCAGAACCCTAATCTGCATTAATTACGGAGTATTATTTATTATTATTAATTAATTTGTATTTAGGGTTAAATATTTAATTCATTTAGTATTTAATTTAAGTTTTAATTAATTTGTAATATTAAGTTTAATTAGTTTTATTAATATATAAAAATTAATACTTTTATAATATAAATATATAAAAATAATATTTTTCTAAAATTAAATAATTTTATCAATTTTAATCTTATTTTTAATCTTATTTTTTTAATCGTTTATTCGTAATTTTTGTATTTTTATCATTCGTATTTAGTTTTAAGTCATAGTTTTTGCCATAGTTATTTTTACTTCTAGATTTTTAGGCTTTGCCGCAAAATCCCTTAAGTGCTTTCTCTTTAGACTAAGATTTAGGTGCTTTAGAATTTTGCGACGCCGTTCTTCGCGCTACTTTCTTATTTTTATTTTTCGACGCCTATTTTTCAACCCTTTTATTTTTCTACATTTTTCGACGCGCTCTTTTTCTTTCTTATTTCTCGTCATCCTAGTTTTAGGACTTAGAATTTTTTCTATTTCTTATCTAAATTTCTTTAAATTACGAAAATTTATTTTAAGTGGTTAAATTGATAGACATCAAAATTTTCTGGTTCGTAGTAATAGTTGGATTTGTACGTGGACCGGGTTATTGGAGCCAAACAGTACTCAATTATATTGAGACCAAACGAATCCTGCCACTCTGCTGCATCTTTTGGCTATTCGAAACGTGGGCAAAATCAGAAAAGTCTATTAATTGGATAACTTATATAATTTTTCTTTCCTTTTAAAAACTAATAGGATATTCAGTGAATGCACCGAGCAAGACGTTCACCACCTTTTGTACGTTCACCACCTGTAACTCGATCAAGACATCTAGCTAATATCACCACCGTTGATTTTTCTTTAGAATCGTCATCCAGTCGACCAAGTACTCCAATTCAAATTTCCGATAATCCATTTTTTGAACCCGACCTCACAATTGAGAATCCGGAGAATATTCAGGGACGATTCATAGATCCTGAACCATTAATTTTTTCTCCGGAACCACCAATTATTCAAACAGAGATTGTTGAGGAACGAACCATTAAATCAGAATCCTCTAGTGATTCAGATTCAACAAATTCAATTATGGAAAATCTGGAACCTCTAAGTATGGAAGACCGAATGAGAGCTAAACGCACTGGCCAAGGTCACGCAATTACTCATCCTGACATTAATGCGCCAGATTATGAAATTAAAGGACAAATTCTACATATGGTGACTAATCAATGCCAATTTAGTGGTGCGCCGAAGGAAGATCCAAATGAACATCTTCGTACCTTTAATAGGATCTGCACACTATTTAAAATAAGAGAAGTGGAGGATGAACAGATATATCTCATGTTATTTCCCTGGACTTTAAAGGGAGAAGCCAAAGATTGGTTGGAATAGTTACCTGAAGGGGCGATTGATACATGTGACGTTTTAGTTGAAAAATTTCTTAAACAATTCTTTCCGGCATCTAAAGCCGTAAGACTTCAAGGAGAAATTGTTACGTTCACACAGAAACCGAATGAAACTCTATATGAGGCGTGGACAAGATTTGGAAAGTTATTAAGAGAATGTCCGCAACATGGTTTAGACACTTGTCAAATGGTACAAATATTCTACCAAGGATGCGACATCACTACAAGAAAAGACATCGATATAGCAGCTGGTGGTTCTATTATGAAGAAAACCGAAACTAATGCTTACAAAATTATTGATAACACTGCTTCCCACTCACATGAGTGGCACCAAGAAAAAGATATCGTTAGATCATCTAAAGCAGCTAGAGCCAATTCTAGCCATGACTTAGATTCCATTTCTGCAAAGATAGATGTTGTCGAGAGATGAATGGAAAAGATGACTAAAGATGTTCACTCAATACGAATTAGTTGTGAGCAGTATGGAGGACCACATTTGACAAAAGATTGTCTCAGTATTGAACTAACAATGGAACAAAGAGAGAATGTTTCATATCTAAACCAAAGGCCTGGAAATAATTATCAGAATAATTATCAACCGCCAAGACCGATTTACAATCAAAACCAGAATTATAACCGAAATATTCCATACAACAACCAACAAGGTCCTAGTAATCAACAAGTATCCAATAATACTTACAATCAGCAAAGACCTAATTTTCAAAACAAACCGCCACAAACCGATGATAAAAAGCCGAATTTAGAAGATATGATGACGAAGCTAGTTGAAACTCAAACGCAGTTTTTCACATCTCAGAAATAAACCAATGAACAAAATGCTCAAGCATTTAGAAATCAACAAGCTTCTATTCAAAATTTGGAACAAGAAGTAAGTAACCTAGCAAGGTTAATAGGTGAAAGAAAATAGGGAAGTCTACCTAGTGATACAAATGCTAACCCCCGGAATGAAACAGCTAAAGCTATTACCACAAGAAATGGTATTACACTTAAACCAACTGAAATACCTGTAATTTCTGAGGAAGCTATTCCTACTCCACAAGAACCACAACCTGATCAAGATAAGGAAAAAGAACCGGTAGTTGAAAAGGTTAATGAAGATAACACAGTTAAGGCTAAACCTTATGTTAAACCATACCAACCACCACTTCCTTACCCGAGTAAAATGAAAAAAGAGAAACTTGAAGTCGAGCAATCCAAATTCTTGGATATGTTTAAACAGATAAATATAAATCTTCCTTTCATTGATGTGATTTCAGGAATGCCTAGATATGCTAAATTTTTGTAAGATCTAATCTTAAATAGAAAGAAAATGGAAGAACTCTCTACCGTTACTATGAATGCTAATTGTTCAGCAGTGCTGTTGAATAAGATACCAGAAAAATTATCAGATCCAGGAAGTTTCACAATTCCATGTTTTCTGGGTAGTCTTAGTTCAATAGAAGCATTGGCAGACTTAGGTGCTAGTATAAATTTAATGCCGTATTCACTATACGCTAAACTAGACCTTGGAGAATTGAAACCAACAAGAATAAGCATACAACTAGCCGATCGATCAATAAAATATCCTAGAGGGATAATGGAGAACATGCTAGTTAAAGTTGGTACTTTAGTATTTCCAGTAGATTTTGTTGCTCTGGACATGGAAGAAGATTCTCAAGTTCCTCTCATATTAGGAAGACCATTCTTAAACACGGCTAAAGCAATGATAGACGTGTTTGGTAAGAAACTGACCCTAAGTATAGAGGACGAGAGTGTTACCTTTTCATTTGATAGAGCAATGCAACAACCACAATCTGCAGATGATACATGTTATTATATTCAAACTATAGATTCACATGCAAAATTGTTAGAAGAATTTCCAGAATTACAAGGAACAGGAGAATGTTCTTTAGGAGAAGGAACTGAACCAATTGATGAAACTGAAATATTAGCTACACTAATAGCTAATGGATATGAACCAACAACAGAAAAAATTCAAATGCTAAAAGAAGAAGACAGATATCGATACAAATCATCGATAGAAGAACCTCTGACATTAGAGTTAAAGCCACTTCCAAACCATTTGGAATACGCTTATTTACATGGTGAATCTGAATTACCTGTAATAATATCGTCTTCTCTTACTGAAAATGAGAAATCACAACTCAATTCTGTGTTGAAAGCTCATAAACCAGCCATTGCATGGAAGATTCATGATATTAAAGGAATAAGTCCTTCGTATTGCACACATAAAATCCTTATGGAAGAAGGTCATAAAACGTATGTGCAACGCCAACGAAGACTAAATCCTAATATGCAAGATGTTGTTAAGAAAGAAATTATTAAACTGCTAGATGCAGGTTTAATTTATCCAATTTCTGATAGTCCATGGGTAAGCCCAGTTCAATGCGTGCCTAAGAAGGGTGGCATGACTGTCATTACAAATGAGAAAAATGAGCTTATTCCTACTAGGACTGTAACAAGATGGCGTGTATGTATTGATTATAGAAAATTAAATGACGCTACTAAAAAGATCACTTTCCCTTACCTTTTATTGATCAAATGTTGGAAAGATTAGCCGGAAATAGTTACTATTATTTTCTTGATGGTTTTTCCGGATATTTTCAAATTCCAATTGCACCCGAAGACCAAGAGAAAACCACATTCATGTGCCCTTATGGTACTTTTGCTTACAAACGCATGCCATTTGGACTTTGCAACGCCGCTGCAACCTTTCAAAGGTGCATGATGACGATTTTTCACGACATGATAGAAGAATGCATGGAAGTTTTCATGGATGACTTTTCAGTCTTCGGTGATACATTTGAATCATGTTTAGTTAATCTTGAACGAATGCTTATTAGATGCGAACAATCAAATCTAGTACTTAATTGGGAGAAATGTCATTTCATGGTTAAAGAAGGCATCGTTCTTGGTCATAAAATTTCAAAAGAAGGAATTGAAGTGGATAGAGCTAAAGTAGAAGTAATTGCTAAACTTCCACATCCCACCAATGTTAGAGGAGTTAGGAGTTTTCTAGGGCATGCCGGTTTTTACCGACGTTTCATAAAAGATTTTTCTAAAATTGCCACTCCTATGAATAAACTCCTAGAAAAGGATGCTCCATTCATCTTTTCAGATGAATATATCAAATATTTTAATATTCTTAAAGAGAAACTCACTAATGCGCCGATCATGATAACTCCAAATTGGAATCTACCGTTTGAACTAATGTGCGATGCAAGTGATTTTGCAATGGGAGCCGTTTTAGGACAAAGGATTGAAAAACGATTTCAACCTATATATTATGCTAGTAAGACGTTACAAGGAGCACAAACGAACTACACAACTACTGAAAAAGAACTCCTTGCTATTGTCTTTGCTTTTGACAAATTTCGTTCATATCTCGTTCTAGCTAAAACGGTGGTCTATACCGACCATTCTGCTCTTAGATACCTATTTTCGAAACAAGATGCTAAACCAAGATTAATCCGTTGGATCTTACTCTTACATGAGTTTGATATTGAAATCCGAGATAAAAAAAGGAGCAGAAAATCTCGCAGCCGATCATCTTTTTCGTCTTGAAAATCCCGAATTAGAAGTTCTAAATGAATTGGCCATATAAGACAACTTTCCTGATGAATATCTATTGAAGATAGATTATAATGAAATTCCATGGTTTGCAGACTATGCAAACTACTTAGTATGTGGATTCCTTGAAAAAGGATTGTCGTACCAAAAACGAAAGAAATTCTTTAGTGATATAAAACACTATTTCTGGGAAGATCTACATCTGTTTAAAAGTTGTCCCGATGGAATAATACGCCGATGTGTATTCGGAGATGAAGCTAGTAAAATCTTAAACCATTGTCACACAGGACCAACAGGAGGGCATTATGGGCCTCAACTAACAGCAAGAAAAGTTTATGATGCTGGATTCTATTGGCCTACAATTTACAAAGACGCACACCTTCTTTGCAAATCCTGTGATGCATGTCAAAGGGCCGGAAAAATAAGTCAACGTGATGAAGTGCCACAAAATGTCATTCAAGTATGTGAAGTATTTGACATTTGGGGTATTGACTTTATGGGTCCATTTTTGAAATCTCATAATAATCTCTACATTCTCGTAGCCATTAATTATGTATCTAAATGGGCGGAAGCACAAGCTCTCCCAACTAACGATTCACGAGTTATAGTCAACTTTTTAAAACGTCTTTTTGCAAGGTTTGGAACACCGAAAGCTTTAATAAGTGATCGGGGTACTCATTTTTATAATAATCAACTTGAGAAAGTTCTTAAAAGATATGGAGTAACTCATAAAATCTCCACCGCTTATCATCCACAAACAAGTGGACAAGTTAAAAATACCAACCGAGCTTTAAAACGTATTCTAGAGAAAACCATAGGATCAAATCCGAAGGAATGGTCCATCAAGTTGGAGGATGCACTCTGGGCTTTTAGAACAGCCTACAAAACTCTAATTGGAACCACACCTTTTAGACTCGTTTACGGAAAAGCATGTCATCTTCCAGTAGAAATTGAACACAAAGCATTTTGGGCTTTGAAGACATGTAATCTTGATTTACATGAAGCTGGACGACTACGGTTATGTCAACTAAACGAATTAGAAAAATTAAGACATGAAGCATACAAAAATTCGTTAATCTATAAGGAAAGAACGAAGAAATGGCATGATAAAAGAATCAGAAGTTCAAAAGAATTTAAAGAAGTAGATAGAGTTCTTCTTTTCAATTCACGATTCAAGCTATTTCCTGGAAAATTGAAATCAAGATAGTCTGGACCATTCATAGTCAAAAGAGTTTTCCCATACGGAACAGTAGAATTAATAAATTCAAATGGGATTGAATTTAAGGTTAATGGTCACAGAGTTAAACATTACATAGATAGTCCGATGGAAGTTGACAACGAAGTTAATCACAATTTCAACACCACAGCTAACTAAGTGTGGGGAGAATCAAGTCTTTTAAGGATAATATATATTTATGTTAGAGTTAGATTTTCTGTTTTCGTGTAGTTCTCGAAAATGGAACCCGAATGGTCTTTCCCTAGCAGACCCTAAAGAACTAGTCTTCTTCCCCCCATTCTGAATTTTTATTTTTTTAGGTTTTTACGAAATGAAGACTTCCTGTGAATTAAACCATGGTCTAATGCTACACGCTTTGATCACTAAACGTAATAATGACACACTTCCGAGTGAACTGGTATCAGTAATCAGAGAAAAATTGGACGGAGTAAGAAAAGAATCCAGATGCGAAGATAATAAGTTACAATTTGGTAAAGGAAAATTAAAATCCGCAGCGAAGAAGAGCACGACACCTTGAAAAATGTCACAAATGCGGAAAATGGTCACACGAAGGTAAATGTTCAAATAATCAAACCTATTCAAATACCGAATTTGTTACTTTATGCAGAGACGGACCGTTTATATGTTTAGAAGAAAAAACATTAAATGCTCGAGGTTACGCCTATGTAGCCATGGAAAACCAATTAGTCCGACTATCTTATGAGTGGGCTAGAGCATATCACTAAGAAATCTATTTCACAGGTAAGTTTGTACAGTTTTCATTTTTATTTTTATTTTTATTTTTAACCTTTTGATAATAAACGCTAATTTGTTCGCTATAAAGTATTAAATTGGTATTCAATAAAATTAGGTCTTGCGACCGAAATTATTGATATCATACAAAAATTTATTACATCACTGCGAAATTTACCGTTTATTCTTAAGGTATAAATATCTTTAATCAATCAACTCAAAATATTTCAAAAATTCGTCATGAGTTAAATTAGGTCATGGAACCGAAATTACTTTACCGAAAAGAGGGGCGTATATTTTTGATAATATTTGATTGATTAAAGTGGGATAAAAGCCAAAAAGGTTTTTAATTTTATTTTTAAAAAAAATTAATAAATTAATATTAAAATAATATTGTAAACTTTTTAAATTAATATATTTAAAATTATAAATATTTGAAAAATTGATATTTTTAAGTTTGTATGTAAAAAATATATAATATAAGTTTGGTGTGAATTTTTAATTTTAATAATATGAATTTTTAATTTTATGCATTTTAAATTTAAGTTTGGTGTGAATTTAAAAACAAAAATTTACTTTATTTTTCTAAGTTAAAAATATGATTTTTAAAAATTCGTCGTAAGTTGAAGACTAGGTCATTGAACCGAAATTGCTTTACCCAAGGAAGGGACGAGAACTTTTATTATCATTATTTTTAATCTTATTGAATTAAAGTATGCCAAAAACATTAAAAAAACCCAAAAAAATTTTGCTTTTAAAACCGCGCTTTAAATTGACAAATTTTAAAATTTTGTCGATGGACGGACTAGGACATCATTCCGAAACGACCTCGTCCTAAATAATAAGGGAAACAAAATTTTAAAATTAATGAATTAATTGTTTTATAAGTTGAGGTTTTTTAAAAAAAAATAAAAAATAATAATACAAACACCGCGACTCGCGGAGTTTGTAATGGGTAAACACCGCGACTCGCGGAGTTTGTAAAATACAGAAAAAAATAAAACGCAAAAACAGACCAGCTCCTTCCCCATTTCCATTTTACTGCGAAAAAAACCCAAAAAATGCCTCCCAAATTCGCAATTTTTGGCCATTTTACATCAAATCTTTCACAAAATCATGTTGAGAAGAATGCTATCAAGGAATTACTCAAGGAAAACGGTAAATTTCTACATCAAAACACCCTTTAATCCGAATATTTAGTGTTCTTGAGCAAATTTATACCCAATTCGATTTTGATGCTTTTTAGTGTAATTATGCTTAAATTGCTTATGTATTATGCTTGTATAACCTAGATTGATGCTATTTAACATGATTAGAAGCCTTAAACTTCAAATTTTGAGTAATCTAGGGTTTGTGTTCTTGAGCAATATGGGGCTTTTTGATATAAACAGGTTATGGCCAATTTTTGTCATGAATTATTGCTAAATTAAGTAGTGTAACATGTTTAGGTAGTTAAATGATCCAAACTTTGAGCCTAAACATGATTTTTGAGAATTAAAGTGGACTTTTTCAAGTCTAAAATTCATGAACTTGATTTTTGAGAGATAATGCCATTTGAAACTTGTTTAATTGCTAAAAATGATTATTTTGACATGTTATTTGAGTTGAATGCTTATGAACTTGGCGAACATTTTCCTATATGCTTATTTGAAAAAGTGTAGATTTGATAAAAATATGAAAATGAGCATAAGTTTGATATAAATTGAACATGTCATTGTAATTATTTTGATTGATGATTTTGCTGACACTAATGCATATTTGGATGCACAAAAATTGTGTTTGATGTGTTTTACAGACTGAAAGGGGTGAATCTTCATCCCAAGCTCGCATTGCTCCTCCTGAGAATGCTGAACAACAGGATGTTGATAACTATTACAAACAAGATATACCTCATCCAGTTATGACATTTTCAGATATGCACGTGGAAGATTTGCACCCGAACTTGAGATTAGACAGACGTTGGATAGATTATCCAAAATACCAAAGGAGCTTGCACACTCTTCATTCTAAAGCTGTTGAAGTACCTAGGGTAATAGAATGGGAACTGTTAGAAGATGTAGGATTGGGCGAACGGATTAGAGAATTACTTACACAGAGGTATGGTAATTCTACTTTTAACGATTGGGTACGATTATTCAACATGCGTAGACCTGTATATAAAGTATGGTGTGAAGAATTATTGTGTAGTATAGAAATAAATGATCGGGTAGCTAGTTTAACCGATCGAAATTTTATTAGATTTTTCGATGCGCCACATGTCTCTACTAGATATGGCTCAGGCCTTACGTATATATACGCCTGAGGAGCTAGCATCTGCCGATTGTCTAGGGTCGATATTAAATGGTAGGAAGATTGATGAAAATTTTGATACGCATGGTGTATGAAGTCAAATGACTAGCCATCACCTATTTAAAGGGGGAAATTACTCTTATCTTGATATTGATAGAGCTGAATTAAGAGTAATCCATAGGTTTCTAGCGAACTCGATTACACAGCGAGGTAAAGATAAGGAAAAGGTAAATGAGCAAGATTTATTTTACCACATGTGTATTCGAGACCCACAAAGCGCTGTAAGTATACTTTATTATGTGGGTTATTATTTATCGGCTATGGTTAGGGAGATGAGACCGCACAGTATAATAGGAGTTGGTATATTTATTACATTAATTGCTGAGTATCTCGATGTGGATATAAGTCGGGGGGATTATTAATCGAAGAACCAGAACCCCACGATACAATTGGTTTAAATGTATATCATGGTGCTAAGGTTTTGAAGAGGCGAAATAACGCCGCAGTAGCATATAATGGAAGACATCCACAGGTTGAAAGAAATCAACAGTCAGGTAATGTGGGAGGGGGAAATGAAATGACAGAAATGCCAAGGTTTATAGCTTCACAAGAATATGAAAATGCTAGACATCGAGCATTTGAAGATTGGCAAGTTCATCAAAACCACATCATAGCTCATTGCCAACATGTAGGTAGAAACTATATTCCTACTCCAAAGCCCGTATTTCCTCCCTGGTCTATAGAGATCCAACCACCGTATCCTACTTATAACCCAGCTGAAGCATTTTATAACACATACGGTTATGCATGGAACCCCTACTGGTATCAGTATCAACCCTAGTTTATTTAATTTTATTTATTTTATTTTTGTAATGTTACTACATGATGTTATGCGAGGTGTATATAAAATAGCTTAAATTTTAGCAGGAAATACTATTAAATACGATACAATTTTACACAAGATATTTATTTATTTATAGAATGGATATACTTAAACCTTGCTACAACACTTATAGACAGTGTACCTAATCGTACAGTAGTGTAGTTTTTAGTAAGTCCTGTTCGTTCCACAGGGAAAATCTTTTAATCAAAGCTTAACGCTATATTAGTTTAATTTATAAAAATACGAATATATATATAAGTAATATTATTATTTTAAATTGGGGTTTTTACTGTTTAATGACCGGTTTGTCGATTTTAAAACTTTAGTCGCAGTTAAAACAAAATGTAAAATATTAAATAAATAAAAGACTTAATTTAAAGCGTAAAGTAAATAACGATAATGAAATTGCGATAAATAAAAGTGCGATAAAATAAACTTGCGATAATTAAAAAGTACGATAATTAAAAGTGCAATTAAATACAATAACAATAAATAAAAATGCGATAATTAGAAGTGCAATTAAATATAAAATAAAGGAAATTAAATATGAAATAAAAGAATTATGCTTATTTAAACTTCCGTAATCATGATGTTTGACGTGTTGATTTTAGTTTTATGCCCATGGGTTAATTGTCCTTTGTCCTGGATTATTTAATATGTCCGTCTGGTTTTTGTCCATAACAGTCCATCAGTCATAAATATAAAGTGCGAGTGTCCTCGTCAAATTATCCTTATACCCGAAGTCAAATATTCCAACTAATTGGGGACTTAAACTGTAACAAGGTTTTATTACTTTGTTTAATAATTACACCAGGATGTCGACTGAGTGTAACCCAAGGTTTTAATACTTTGTTAAAAATTATGCCAAGTGTCCTTGTACATAATTTCACCCCTGTTTTAATAATTCTAGTGGCTATTAATCCATTCTCGTGTCCGGTTAAATGAACGATTATTTGTACATATAAATATCCCGCCCATCGTGTCCGATTGAGTGTATATGGTTATTTATAGGGACGTACAATTGTAAATCTTTATATTAACATTAACAAACTATCATTTAGTTAAACAAATATAAAGCCCATTAATAACCCATAGTCTAATTTCCACAAGTGTCGTTCTTTTGTCCAAACCCCAATTATGGTACAAAGCCCAATTACCCAATTTTAGTAATTAGCCCAACATCATGATTACTTCATTTTAAATAAGCATAATAATAACTTAGCTACGAGACATTAAATTAAAAAGGTTGAACATAACTTACAATGATTAAAAATAGCGTAGCGTTACACGGACAGAATTTCGACTTACACCCTTACAACATTCGCTAACACACCCTTATTATTAGGATTTAAAATTAAAATTAAAATTAAAATATAAATTATATATACATATACTACGTTGAGTGAAGAAGAAAAAGATGTGATTTGTGTTACACCAAAGTTCGATTTTTATAGGCATGTGATCTGGAAAAGAGGCTCATGTGATCGCATGGATTTATGCCTTCCAGGCCATGCGATCGCATGGCCAGCTGGGGAGAGCCACTTTTGGTTATTTTCTTCTGCCGACGTTTATTTATAATAATATAATATATATATATTAATTTTAAGAATTAATTATATATTATATTATATTCATGTGCATAGTTGACTTGTAATTTTTAGTCCGTTGCGTCGAGCGTTGAGAGTTGACTCTGGTCCCGGTTCCGGATTTTTGAACGTCCTTGCGTACAATTTAATATCTTGTACTTTGCGTTTTGAATCTTGTACTCTTGTAATTTTGAGATGTTTCTTATCAATAATTGGAACCTCATTGATTGTATTTTGTACTTTTGAGCTTTTTGGTCGTTTGCATCTTCAATTCGTCGAATCTGTCTTTTGTCTTCACCTTTTATTATTTAAACGAATATCACTTGTAAATAGAACAGTTGCAACTAAAAGCTTGTCTTTCTTGAGGAATAATGCTATGAAATATATGTTCGTTTTTAGCATTATCAAATATTCCCACACTTGAGCGTTGCTTGTCCTCAAGCAATATAGTCTTGAAATACTAGAAACACTTCTTTATTCTTCACACTATGTACATCAGTGATTTCAATACGGCGGTATAAACAATGGTAGTAACGATGTGGTTTACAGTCCCACATGACTATAAAATTTAGATCCATTAAGGAAATTGAATCTTTATGAAAACATTTGATCTTTTGAAAATTAAATCTAGTTTTTACCCTAGATAAGTTTTCCGGAATAACCCTTCACCATTGTTTGCAAAATATTTTTGTGGGTTTGGTGGGTTTCAGATTTGAAAATTTTAGCTCAAAACTGTGGTTTTGTGTCACCCACTTGCTAATCTTGTATTAGGAAAGCAACACATCCAGTATACTTGCTCCGTATATTACCTTTCGGTAAACTACCATCCGGTTGTAAAGGAAAGCGTTGAACAAGCAACTGTTAAGGCAATGTCCCCTGACATGCTTTTAATTATGGTCTATAACGTGTCAGACGCAATTACTATCCTTTGTAAGAGCAATAGTAAAGCTCACCCTTATGATTTTTCGGTTTGGCACAAGGTCCTGTCTTCGACCATGCTATGCAACCACCGTTCTTACGGTTGACACCCGATTTGGTTCAGGTGACCTAATGGATTCTAGGTGAATTCTTAGGATTTTACGTTCAATGGTAATGAACGCATTGAAAATGGGTTTTCAGAAAACAAATCGGTTTATAATTTGATCAAAATATTTTCTCGTTCAAGCTCGAGTTTAGATATCATTGAATTCTATGAGTTTGTAATTCTCAATCTTTAAGGTCAATCTCTAGGATTGAGTAATATCAGTCTTAAAAGCTGATTTTTGATATTTAAAGGAGATTATCCTTTCTGGGGATCTGATTCATTAGTCTTATCAAGCTAATTTGCACGGTGCCCCCCATTGTACGAGATAAATCCTTCTCATGGTTAGGATAAATCTGACCACTTGGCGACCCTGTTTTATGCTGAGGTCCGTGGATTTCCTGCTGATTTTAGAGATGACTTTTCTAGATTTTTCATCAACCTACAGCTGGTCTGGACGACAACTTCCTGACCTAAATCAAGAAGCGCGTTTCTTTTTCGGAAGACTTTACTTCCTTTTAATGATGGAATTGATTCATCGTGTAGATCCATCTCTTCTTTTCTTTCATCGGGTAAAATAGTTTAGTTTAGTCCAAAGCAAAAGTATTTTCAGTTATTTGTTACAGAAATATGTGACATATGTTTAAGATAACTTGGTAATTTTTCCCACACTTGGCTTTTATTTTCCTTTTTATTGTCCTCTATTCCATTTTAAATGAATTTTAACATTTTGGTTTGTTTCTCAATTTATGTCCTTTCTGAGGTAACAATAATTTCGGTGTTAACACCTAGTTTTATCGTTCATAAATATGTATAAACATGATTTTGAGTTCATTTAATTAAAAATTTTGAAAAATTTTACTAGAATTGGGTAGTCAGTATATAAGACTAGGGCTGTTCTTTATCATCAGAGAGCACTAGATTCTAATACAACTACTACGTTACTAGTATTTTTAATGGTAACCAAGTGTTTAAGATAAAAATTTTAAAAATCCGAAAGAATTTAACCCCTTCCCACACTTAAGATCTTGCAATGCCCTCATTTGCAAGAAATCAGTAACAATTTAAATTATTGAGGGTGATTAGCGTAAAAATGATTAAATTTTACCAAAGTTTCCAAACATATTGGCGTTTGGTTGCTAAATGATAAATGGTGCATATCATTTGTTCATTTCGTCTGTTGTTACATCACATTTATTTGTCATCTTGTCGTCAAAATTAGTAGCTTTTGCTGAACTTAATGCCAGTCTTTGAAAATGCGCTGTTTTACCCTGTTTTGTACAATTTACAATATACATACATATAAATATAAACATGCATGGCAATTTGAAATGGGACTTAATATCCCACTTTCAAATCCTAAATGTGAAATATTAGTACACAATAATAATAAAAATGATAAAGATTACATAAGTATATTCAATAACATAAGTTTAAACATGAATAAGTAAAAAGATAAAAACATAAAAATTATATAAATAACCAAATGGAACTAAATCAGTCTGGATATGGGTTCCAGTTCATCTCGTCAGGTGGGTTCCATTGTTGGTTATAGGTGTTTTGATAGGCTTGGTTATAGTCATACCGGTTAAAGGGTGGTCGAATATCGGGGCTATGTGGCAGAAAATGAGCAGGTCGAGTAGGTACGTAATTATTTGGTACCTGATATGATAGCTGGCTCATGATTTGGTGCTGATGAACTAACCATCTATTGTGTTGGCGTCGCCTATAATCCTCGTATACTCGCTCGGAGTTCCACTGCTCATACATACTATGTCTGGCCGCGTTCGTCATTGCTTCCTCATCTATACGAACGTGGACGTCAAGAATAGCATCTCGAAAGACATCCCTAATGTCTTTCGCCTCCTCCATTTCCTCGTCTGAGCCTCTCTCTACCTGAGGATGAGATCCCTCATAGGGTACTGCCTGGTTACATCTACTTTTCAATACCTTAGCACCTACATAAACTTTCAATCCTAAGGGCTCAACCTGTTCTCTACAAAGCTGTAATGGACCCCCTTGGTTCCTATCAACACCTAAATACTCTCCAATGAGAGTAACAAAAAAACCTCCTCCTATTAAACTCCCGTCCTGCATTCCCTCTACCATTTTAGATAAATAAAAAGCAACACAGTAAGGGATATTGACAAAGCTTCTAGGATCCCGAATACACTTTAGGTAGAATAAATCATGTAAGGTAATTTTTTCTTTATTATGACCTCTCTGTGTAATCGAGTTAGCCAAAAATCTATGAATAATACGAAGCTCGGCTCTGTCAATATGTGTATAGGAGTGTCCTCCTGCTCGTGTAAAAACATCAAAATGTGACATACGCCTCCAAATGGCGTCAGCGTCAAAGTTACTATCTACCCTTTCACCATAATGAATCAAATTTGTACAATCGGGTAATAGCAACTCTCCAGGAGTATATATCTGTAAGGCCCTGGCCATGTCCAGCATGGACATTCTGTACATCCTACCGCCAAGGATAAATCTAAGAAATCTTCTATCATCTATTCTAACTATATTTGTATCAAGTGATATAGTACTCATCAACTCAACACACCATTCCTTATATACAGGTCTACGAATGGTGAAAAGACGTTCCTAATCTGTAAAAGAAGAACTGCCATACCTTTGAACTAAAAGCTGTCTAACACGGTCAGCTAGATGGACCGTTTCCAAAGGGGCCCAATCGATTACCCTTGGCACCTCTACATTTTTTGTTACCAATTTGAATTTGTTCCTTTGATATGTCTCGTAATCTCTCCATCTCCTATCAAATCTCAGATTAGGATGCAGAGTGTGCTCAGGAATCGTTGGGAATTCTACTGGCGGCCTCATTGGGAATACTATGAATTCATCAACAAACTGTACCGGATCATAATAAGGTATGTGCTGATCAGGCTGTTGTTGTTGTTCCTGTTGTGGTTCTTGTTCGTGTTGCATTTCTGGTTCTGGTTCTGGTGCTGGTGCTGGTGCTGGTGCTGGTCGTCTAGATGATGATGCTCCTGAACCTCCAGTATCGGCTTTCTGCAAAACACATTAAACACAAAATTTGTGCATCCAAATATGCATTAGTGTTAGCAAAGTAACAACTTAAAACAATCACTATAACATGTTAAATCAAAATTAAACTTATACACATTTTCACAATTTTTCACAATTCTACACTTTTCAAATAAGCACATATGAAAATGTATACAAAATTCATAAGCATTTAACTCAAATAACATGTCAAAATAGTCATTACTAATAATTAAACAAGTCTCAAATGGCAAATATATCAAATTAATCAAGTTCATGAATTTTGGACTTAAAAAGTCCACTTTAATTTCTAAAAATCATGTTTAGGATCAATGTTTGGATCATTTAACTATCTAAACATGTTACACTACTCAATTTAGCAATAATTCATGACAAAAATCGGCCATAACCTGTTTATATCAAAAAGCCCCAAATTGCTCAAGAACACAAACCCTAGATTTCTAAAAATTTTGAAGTTTTTGGCTTCAAATCATGTTAAATAGCATCAATCTAGGTTATACATGCATAAAATACTAACAATTTAACACTAATTACACTAGAAATTAACAAAATTGCATTAGGTAAAAAATTGGTAATTATCACAAAAACTAGGAATTTATAGAGTTTAGGGGTGTAATTTTTACCATTTTGCTGAAGAATGAGAATCTAGGCATGATTAGAGCAAGAAAAATGACGAATTACGGTGAAAAATGGCGAATTTTAGAGGTGATTTGGGAGTATTTTCGTATGTTTGTGTGTTGTGGTGTGAAGAACTCAGCTCTCTGAGCTATTTGTTTCTGGCCTGCATTTGGTCCCCATGCGATCGCATGGGTTCCAAGTGCAAACCCCATGCGATCGCATGGGGTGCCGGCTACAGTACTTTCAGGCTTTTTTTTTTTTTTTTTTTTTTTTTATATCTTATACTAATTAAAACAATTAAGTAATTAATTTTAAAATTTTGTTTCCCTTGTTATTTAGGACGAGGTCGTTTCGGATCAATGTCCTAGTCCGTCCTTTGACAAAATTTTAAAATTTGTCTTTTTGTAGCGATTGTTTTAAAAGCTAAGATTTTTAGGTTTTTTTTTTAATGTTTTTGGCATATTTTAATTCAATAAGATTAAAAATAATGATAATAAAAGTTCTCGTCCCTCTTTCGGGTAAAGCAATTTCGGTTCAATGACCTAGTCTTCAACTTACGACGAATTTTAAAAATCATATTTTTAACTTAATGAGATAAAGTAAATTTTTGTTTTTAAATTCACACCAAACTTAAAATAAAAATACATAAAATTCAAAATTAATATTAAAAATTCACACCAAACTTAAAATTTGAAATGCATAAAATTAAAAATTCTTATTTAAAAATTAAAAATTCACACAAAACTTAATTTAAAAATTCATATTATAAAATCACACCAAACTTATATTATATTTTTCAAATATTTATAATTTTAAATATATTGTTTTTACAAAGTTTACAATATTAATTTAAGATTTATATATTAATTTTAAAAACATGGTAAAAATAAAATTAAAAATCTTTTTGGCTTTTTATCCCACTTTAATCAATCAAATATTATCAAAAATATGCGCCCCTCTTTTCGGTAAAGTAATTTCGGTGCCATGACCTAATTTAACTCATGACGAATTTTTGAAATATTTTGGGTTGATTGATTAAAGATATTTATACCTTAAGAATAAACGTTAAATTTCGCCGTGATGTAATAAATTTTTGAATGATATCAATAATTTCGGTCGCCAAACCTAATTTTATTCAATACCAATTTAATACTTTATAGCGAACAAATTAGCGTTTATTATCAAAAGGTTAAAAATAAAAATAAAAACTGTACAGACTTACCTGTGAGATAGTATTCTTTAGTTATATGATCTATCCCATTCATAAGATAGTCGGTTTAATTGGTTTTCCATGGCTACATAGGCGTAACCTAGAGCATTCAGTGTTTTTTCTTCTAAACATATGAACGGTCCGTCTCTGCATAAAGTAACAAATTCGGTATTTGAATAGGTTTGATTATTTGAACATTTACCTCCATGTGACCATTTTCCGCATTTGTGACATCTTTCAAGGTGTCGTGCTCTTATTTTCGCTGCGGATTTTGATTTTCCTTTATCAAATTGTAACTTATTATCTTCGCATCTGGATTCTTTTCTTACTCCGTCCAATCTTTCTCTGATTACTGATACTATTTCACTCGGAAGTGTGTCATTATTACGTTTAGTGATCAACGCGTGTAGCATTAGACCATGGTTTAGTTCACAGGCACTCTTCATTTCCTAAAAAAATAAAAATTCAGAATGGGGGGAGAAGACTAGTTCTTTAGGGTCTGCTAGGGAAAGACCATTCGGGTTCCATTTTCGAGAACTACACGAAAACAGAAAATCTAACTCTAACAGAAATACATATTATCCTTTAAAGACTTGATTCTCCCCACACTTAGTTAGCTGTGGTATCGAAATTGTGATTAACTTCACTGTCGAATTCCATCGGACTATCTATGTAGTGTTTAAATCTGTGACCATTAACTTTAAATTCAATCCCATTTGAATTTATTAATTCTATCGTTCCGTATGGAAAAACTCTTTTGACTATGAATGGTCCATACCACCTTGATTTCAATTTTCCAGGAAATAGATTGAATCGTGAATTGAAAAGAAGAACTCTGTCTCCTTCTTTAAATTCTTTTAAACTTCTGATTCTTTTATCATGCTATTTCTTCGTTCTTTCCTTATATATCAACGAATTTTCGTATGCTTCATGTCTTAATTCTTCTAATTCGTTTAGTTGACTTAACCGTAGACGTCCAGCTTCATGTAAATCAAGATTACATGTCTTCAAAGTCCAAAATGCTTTGTGTTCAATTTCTACTGGAAGATGACATGCTTTTCCATAAACAAGTCTAAAAGGTGTGGTTCCAATTGGAGTTTTGTAGGCTGTTCTAAAAGCCCAGAGTGCATCCTCCAATTTAATGGACCATTCCTTCGGATTTGATCCTACGGTTTTCTCTAGAATACGTTTTAAAGCTCGGTTGGTATTTTCAACTTGTCTACTTGTTTGTGGATGATATGCGATGGAGATTTTATGAGTTACTCCATATCTTTTAAGAACTTTCTCAAGTTGATTATTACAAAAATGAGTACCCCGATCACTTATTAAAGCTTTCGGTGTTCCAAACCTTGCAAAAAGACGTTTTAAAAAGTTGACTACAACTCGTGCATCATTAGTTGGGAGAGCTTGTGCTTCCGCCCATTTAGATACATAATCAATGGCAACGAGAATATAGAGATTATTATGAGATTTTGGAAATGGACCCATAAAGTCAATACCCCAAATGTCAAATACTTCACATACTTGGATAACATTTTGTGGCATTTCATCACGTTGACTTATTTTTCCGGCCCTTTGACAAGCATCACAGGATTTGCAAAGAAGGTGTGCGTCTTTGTAAATTGTAGGCCAATAGAATCCAGCATCGTAAACTTTTCTTGCTGTTAGTTGAGGCCCATAATGCCCTCCTGTTGGTCCTGTGTGACAATGGTTTAAAATTTTACTAGCTTCATCTCCAAATACACATCGGCGTATTATTCCATCGGGACAACTTTTAAACAGATGTGGATCTTCCCAGAAATAGTGTTTTATATCACTGAAGAATTTCTTTCGTTTTTGGTACGATAATTCTTTTTCAAGGAATCCACATACTAAATAGTTTGCATAGTTTGCAAACCATGGAATTTCATTATAATCTATCTTCAATAGATATTCATCAGGAAAGTTGTCTTGTATGGCCGATTCATTTAGAACTTTTAATTCGGGATTTTCAAGACGAGAAAGATGATCAGCGGCGAGATTTTCTGCTCCTCTTTTATCTCGGATTTCAATATCAAACTCTTGTAAGAGTAAGATCCAACGGATTAATCTTGGTTTGGTATCTTGTTTTGAAAATAGGTATCTAAGAGCAGAATGGTCGGTATAGACCACCGTTTTTGCTAGAACGAGATATGAGCGAAATTTGTCAAAAGCAAAGACAATAGCAAGGATTTCTTTTTCAGTAGTTGTGTAATTCATTTGTGCTCCTTGTAACGTCTTACTAGCATAATATATAGGTTGAAATCATTTTTCAATCCTTTGTCCTAAAACGGCTCCCATTGCAAAATCACTTGCATCGCACATTAATTCAAACGGTAGATTCCAATTTGGTGTTATCATGATCGGCGCATTAGTAAGTTTCTCTTTAAGAATATTAAAAGATTTGATACATTCATCTGAAAAGATGAATAGAGCATCCTTTTCTAGGAGTTTATTCATAGGAGTGGCAATTTTAGAAAAATCTTTTATGAAACGTCGGTAAAAACCGGAATGCCCTAGAAAACTCCTAACTCCTCTAACATTGGTTGGATGTGGAAGTTTAGCAATTACATCTACTTTAGCTCTATCCACTTCAATTCCTTCCTTTGAGATTTTATGTCCAAGAACGATGCCTTCTTTAACCATGAAATGGCATTTCTCCCAATTAAGTACTAGATTTGATTGTTCGCATCTAATAAGCATTCGTTCCAGATTAACTAGACATGATTCAAATGTATCACCGAAGACTGAAAAGTCATCCATGAAAACTTCCATGCATTCTTCTATCATGTCGTGAAAAATCGCCATCATACACCTTTGAAAGGTTGCAGGGGCGTTGCAAAGTCCAAATGGCATGCGTTTGTAAGCAAAAGTACCATAAGGGCACGTGAATGTGGTTTTCTCTTGATCTTCGGGTGCTATTGGAATTTGAAAATATCCAGAAAATCCATCTAGAAAACAATAGTAACTATTTCCGGCTAATCTTTCCAACATTTGATCAATGAAAGGTAAGGGAAAGTGATCTTTTCTGGTGGCGTCATTTAATTTTCTATAATCAATACACACACGCCATCCTGTTACAGTCCTAGTAGGAATAAGCTCATTTTTTTTTCATTTGTAATGACAGTCATGCCACCCTTCTTAGGCACGCATTGAACTGGGCTTACCTATGGGCTATCAGAAATTGGATAAATTAAACCTGCATCTAGCAGTTTAATAATTTCTTTTTTAACTACATCTTGCATATTCGGATTTAGTCTTCGTTGGCGTTGCACATACGTTTTATGACCTTCTTCCATAAGGATTTTATGTGTGCAATACGAAGGACTTATTCCTTTAATATCATGAATCTTCCATGCAATGGCTGGTTTAGGAGCTTTCAACACAGAAATGAGTTGTGATTTCTCATTTTTAGTAAGAGAAGACGATATTATTACAGGTAATTCAGATTCACCATGTAAATAAGCGTATTCCAAATGGTTTGGAAGTGGCTTTAACTCTAATTTCGGTGGTTCTTCTATCGATGATTTGTATCGATATCTGTCTTCTTCTTTTAGCATTTGAATTTCTTCTGTTGTTGGTTCATATCCATTAGCTATAAGTGTAGCTAACATTTCAACTTCATCAATTGGTTCAGTTCCTTCTCCTAAAGAACATTCTCCTGTTCCTTGTAATTCTGGAAATTCTTCTAATAATTCTGCATGTGAATCTATAGTTTGAATATAATAACATGTATCATCTGCAGATTGCGGTTGTTGCATTGCTCTATCAACTGAAAAGGTAACACTCTCGTCCTCTATACTTAGGGTCAGTTTCTTACCGAACACGTCTATCATTGCTTTAGCCGTGTTTAAGAATGGTCTTCCTAATATGAGAGGAACTTGAGAATCTTCTTCCATGTCCAGAACAACAAAATCTACTGGAAATACTAAAGTACCAACTTTAACTAGCACGTTCTCCATTATCCCTCTAGGATATTTTATTGATCTATCGGCTAGTTGTATGCTTATTCTTGTTGGTTTCAATTCTCCAAGGTCTAGTTTAGTGTATAGTGAAAACGGCATTAAATTTATACTAGCACCTAAGTCTGCCAATGCTTCTATTGAACTAAGACTACCCAGAAAACATGGAATTGTGAAACTTCCTGGATCAGATAATTTTTCTGGTATCTTATTCAACAGCACTGCTGAACAATTAGCGTTCATGGTAACAGCCGAGAGTTCTTCCATTTTCTTTCTATTCGTGATCAGATCTTTCAAGAATTTAGCATATCTAGGCATTCCTGAAATCACATCAATGAAAGGAAGATTTACATTTATCTGTTTAAACATATCCAAGAATTTGGATTGCTCGGCTTCAAGTTTCTCTTTCTTCATTTTACTCGGGTAAGGAAGTGGTGGTTGGTATGGTTTAACATAAGGTTTAGCCTTAACTGTGTTATCTTCATTAACCTTTTCAACTACCGGTTCTTTTTCCTTATCTTGTTCAGGTTGTGGTTCTTGTGGAGTAGGAATAGCTTCATCAGAAGTTACAGGTATTTCAGGTGGTTTAAGTGTTGTACCACTTCTTATGGTAATGGCTTTAGCTGTTTCATTCCGGGGGTTAGCATTTGTATCACTAGGTAAACTTCCCGGTTTTCTTTCACCTATTAACCTTGCTAGGTTACTTACTTCTTGTTCCAGATTTTGAATAGAAGCTTGTTGATTTCTAAATGTTTGAGCATTTTGTTCATTAGTTTGTTTTTGAGATGTGAAAAACTGCGTTTGAGTTTCAACTAGCTTCGTCATCATATCTTCTAAATTCGGCTTTTTATCATCGGGTTGTGGTGGTTTGTTTTGAAAATTAGGTCTTTGTTGATTGTAAGTATTGTTGGATACTTGTTGATTGCTAGGAACTTGTTGGTTGTTGTATGGAATATTTCGGTTATAGTTCTGATTTTGATTGTAAATAGGTCTTGGCGGTTGATAATTATTCTGATAATTATTTCCAGGTCTTTGGTTTAGATATGAAACATTCTCTCTTTGTTCCATTGTTAGTTCAATACTGAGACAATCTTTTGTCAAATGTGGTCCTCCACACTGCTCACAACTAATTCGTATTGAGTGTATATCTTTAGTCATCTTTTCCATTCGTCTCTCGACAGCATCTATCTTTGCGGAAATGGAATCTAAGTCATGGCTAAAATCGGCTCTAGCTGCTTTAGATGATCTAACGATATCTTTTTCTTGGTGCCACTCATGTGAGTGGGAAGCAGTGTTATCACTAATTTTATAAGCATCAGTTTTGGTTTTCTTCATAATGGAACCACCAGCTGCTATATCTATGTCTTTCCTTGTAGTGATGTCGCATCCTTGGTAGAATATTTGTACTATTTGACATGTATCTAAACCATGTTGCGGACATCCTCTTAATAACTTTCCAAATCTTGTCCACGCCTCATATAGAGTTTCATTCAGTTTCTGTGTAAACGTAACAATTTCTCCTTGAAGTCTTACGGCTTTAGATGCAGGAAAGAATTGTTTAAGAAATTTTTCAACTAAAACGTCCCATGTATCAATCGCCCCTTCAGGTAACGATTCCAACCAATCTTTGGCTTCTCCCTTTAAAGTCCAGGGAAATAACATGAGATATATTTGTTCATCCTCCACTTCTCGAATTTTAAATAGAGTGCAGATCCTATTAAAGGTACGAAGATGTTCATTTGGATCTTCCTTCGGCGCACCACTAAATTGGCATTGATTAGTCACCATGTGTAGAATTTGTCCTTTGATTTCATAATCTGGCGCATTAATGTCTGGATGAGTAATTGCGTGACCTTGGCCAGTGCGTTTAGCTCTCATTCGGTCTTCCATACTTAAAGGTTCCAGATTCTCCATAATTGAATTTGTTGAATCGGAATCACTAAAGTATTCTGATTTAATGGTTCGTTCCTCAACAATCTCTGTTTGAATGATTGGTGGTTTCGGAGGAAAGTTTAGTGGTTCAGGATCTATGAATCGTCCCTGAATATTCTCCGGATTCTCAATTGTGAGGTCGGGTTCAAAAAATGGATTATCGGAAATTTGAACTGGAGTACTTGGTCGACTGGATGACGATTCTAAAGAAAAATCAACGGCGGTAATATTTGCTAGATGTCTGGATCTAGTTACAGGTGGTGAACGTACAAAAGGTGGTGAACGTCTTGCTCGGTGCATTCACTGAATATCCTATTAGTTTTTAAAAAGGAAAGAAAAATTATATAAGTTATCCAATTAATAGACATTTCTGATTTTGCCCACGTTTCGAATAGCCAAAAGATGCAGCAGAGGGGCAGGATTCGTTTGGTCTCTATATAATTGAGGACTGTTTGGCTCCAATAACCCGGTCCACGTACAAATCCAACTATTACTACGAACCAGAAAATTTTGATGTCTATCAATTTAACCACTTAAAATAAATTTTCGTAATTTTAAGAAATTTAGATAAGAAGTAGAATAAAAATCTATGTCCTAAAACTAGAATGACGAGAAATAAAAAAGAAAAAGAGCGCGTCGAAAAAGGTCGAAAAATAAAAATAAGAAAGAAAAAGAGTGACTTATAGAACTTAAAAACACTCGACTAACCCAACCTTATTACTATCACTAACTTAAAATTATAATCGCAAATTGAGATTACTAATTGGAATGATAATTGATACATAGGTAAAAGGCGTCGAAAAATAAAAATAAGAAAGTAGCGCGTTGAAACTTAAAAAGGCACTAAAAACTAAAAATTAAAAGTTGCTTCTAAAAATATTAAAGCTTACAAGTAAAACTATATCCCAAATGGCAATAACTTAAAAAGAAACTAAAACTTAAAAAGGCGTCGCAAAATTCTAAAGCACCTAAATCTTAGTCTAAAGAAAAAGTACTTAAGGGATTTTACGGCAAGGCCTAAAAATCTAGAAGTAAAAATAACTATGGCAAAAACTATGAATTAAAACTAAATACGAGCGAAAAATACAAAAGTTACGCTAAAACTATTAAAAAGGGACAAAATATAAAAATATATAAAAAGTTGTAAAAATTACAATTTTTATTAAAAATATTATTTTTAAATTATTTATTTTATAAAACTATTAATTTTATAAATTATTAAAACTAATTTAGACTTAAAATACAAATTATAAATAAACTAAACTAAATAATAAAATAATTATAACCTAATTAGGGTTATTAATTAATAATAATTATTATTATAAACCCTAATTTCGTACAGCTTATGTTTCAGACGAGTCAAATCACTCCATGAGATCGCATGGAGTGTATGCTATATATTCATGAGATCGCATGACGTAGAAAATCGGGCCAGATGGGTTAGGCTGCTACAGTATAGCCCGTAAACTTTTATATATATATTTTTTTATATATATAGCGTTGCGCTTCCGGCTTTTAAGCTAAATTTTTAAGTTCCCCGGCAGCGGCGCCAAAAATACTTGATGTTATGCGAGGTGTATATAAAATAGCTTAAATTTTAGCAGGAAATACTATTAAATACGATACAATTTTACACAAGATATTTATTTATTTATAGAATGGATATACTTAAACCTTGCTACAACACTTATAGGCAGTGTACCTAATCGTACAGTAGTGTAGTTTTTAGTAAGTCCGGTTCGTTCCACAGGGAAAATCTTTTAATCAAAGCTTAACGCTATATTAGTTTAATTTATAAAAATACGAATATATATATAAGTAATATTATTATTTTAAAGGGGGTTTTTACCGTTTAATGACCGGTTTGTCGATTTTAAAACTTTAGTCGCAGTTAAAACAAAATGTAAAATATTAAATAAATAAAAGACTTAATTTAAAGCATAAAGTAAATAACGATAATGAAATTGCGATAAATAAAAGTGCGATAAAATAAACTTGCGATAATTAAAAAGTACGATAATTAAAAGTGCAATTAAATACAATAACAATAAATAAAAATGCGATAATTAGAAGTGTAATTAAATATAAAATAAAGGAAATTAAATATGAAATAAAAGAATTATGCTTATTTAAACTTCCATAATCATGATGTTTGACGTGTTGATTTTAGTTTTATGCCCATGGGTTAATTGTCCTTTGTCCTGGATTATTTAATATGTCCGTCTGGTTTTTGTCCATAACAGTCCATCAGTCATAAATATAAAGTGCGAGTGTCCTCATCAAATTATCCTTATACCCGAAGTCAAATATTCCAACTAATTGGGGACTTAAACTGTAACAAGGTTTTATTACTTTGTTTAATAATTACACCAGGATGTCGACTGAGTGTAACCCAAGGTTTTAATACTTTGTTAACAATTATGCCAAGTGAACTTGTACATAATTTCACCCCTGTTTTAATAATTCTAGTGGCTATTAATCCATTCCCGTGTCTGGTTAAATGAACGATTATTTGTACATATAAATATCCCGCCCATCGTGTCCGATTGAGTGTATATGGTTATTTATAGGGACGTCCAATTGTAAATCTTTATATTAACATTAACAAACTATCATTTAGTTAAATAAATATAAAGCCCATTAATAGCCCATAGTCTAATTTCCACAAGTGTCATTCTTTTGTCCAAACCCCAATTATGTTACAAAGCCCAATTACCCAATTTTAGTAATTAGCCCAACATCATGATTACTTCATTTTAAATAAGCATAATAATAACTTAGCTACGAGACATTAAATTAAAAAGGTTGAACATAACTTACAATGATTAAAAATAGCGTAGCGTTACACGGACAGAATTTCGACTTACACCCTTACAACATTCGCTAACACACCCTTATTATTAGGATTTAAAATTAAAATTAAAATTAAAATATAAATTATATATACATATACTACGTTGAGTGAAGAAGAAAAAGATGTGATTTGTGTTACACCAAAGCTCAATTTTTATAGGCATGTGATCTGGAAAAGAGGCTCATGCGATCGCATGGATTTATGCCTTCCAGGCCATGCGATCGCATGGCCAGCTGGGGAGAGCCACTTTTGGTTGTTTTCTTCTGCCGATGTTTATTTATAATAATATAATATATATATTAATTTTAAGAATTAATTATATATTATATTATATTCATGTGCATAGTTGACTTGTAATTTTTAGTCCGTTGCGTCGAGCGTTGAGAGTTGACTCTGGTCCCGGTTCCGGATTTTCGAACGTCCTTGCGTACAATTTAATATCTTGTACTTTGCGTTTTGAATCTTGTACTCTTGTAATTTTGAGACGTTTCTTTTCAATAATTGGAACCTCATTGATTGTATTTTGTACTTTTGAGCTTTTTGGTCGTTTGCGTCTTCAATTCGTCGAATCTGTCTTTTGTCTTCACCTTTTATTATTTAAACGAATATCACTTGTAAATAGAACAGTTGCAACTAAAAGCTTATCTTTCTTGAGGAATAATGCTATGAAATATATGTTCGTTTTTAGCATTATCAGCTTTGATTAAAATATTTTCCATGTGGAACGAACCGGACTTACTAAAAACTACACTACTGTACGATTAGGTACACTGCCTATAAGTGTTGTAGCAAGGTTTAAGTATATCCATTCTATAAATAAATAAATATCTTGTGTAAAATTGTATCGTATTTAATAGTATTTCCTGCCGGTTTGTCGATTTTAAAACTTTAGTCGCAGTTAAAACAAAATGTAAAATATTAAATAAATAAAAGACTTAATTTAAAGCGTAAAGTAAATAACGATAATGAAATTGCGATAAATAAAAGTGCGATAAAATAAACTTGCGATAATTAAAAAGTACGATAATTAAAAGTGCAATTAAATACAATAATAATAAATAAAAATGCAATAATTAGAAGTGCAATTAAATATAAAATAAAGGAAATTAAATATGAAATAAAAGAATTATGCTTATTTAAACTTCCGTAATCATGATGTTTGGCGTGTTGATTTTAGTTTTATGCCCATGGGTTAATTGTCCTTTGTCCTGGATTATTTAATATGTCCGTCTGGTTTTTGTCCATAACAGTCCATCAGTCATAAATATAAAGTGCGAGTGTCCTCGTCAAATTATCCTTATACCCGAAGTCAAATATTCCAACTAATTGGGGACTTAAACTGTAACAAGATTTTATTACTTTGTTTAATAATTACACCAGGATGTCGACTGAGTGTAACCCAAGGTTTTAATACTTTGTTATCAATTATGCCAAGTGTCCTTGTACATAATTTCACCCCTGTTTTAATAATTCTAGTGGCTATTAATCCATTCCCGTGTCCGGTTAAATGAACGATTATTTGTACATATAAATATCCCGCCCATCGTGTCCGATTGAGTGTATATGGTTATTTATAGGGACGTCCAATTGTAAATCTTTATATTAACATTAACAAACTATCATTTAGTTAAACAAATATAAAGCCCATTAATAGCCCATAGTCTAATTTCCACAAGTGTCGTTCTTTTGTCCAAACCCCAATTATGGTGCAAAGCCCAATTACCCAATTTAAGTAATTAGCCCAACATCATGATTACTTCATTTTAAATAAGCATAATAATAACTTAGCTACGAGACATTAAATTAAAAAGGTTGAACATAACTTACAATGATTAAAAATAGCGTAGCGTTACACGGACAGAATTTCGACTTACACCCTTACAACATTCTCTAACACACCCTTATTATTAGGATTTAAAATTAAAATTAAAATTAAAATATAAATTATATATACATATACTACGTTGAGTGAAGAAGAAAAAGATGTGATTTGTGTTACACCAAAGCTCGATTTTTATAGGCATGTGATCTGGAAAAGAGGCTCATGCGATCGCATGGATTTATGCCTTCCAGGCCATGCGATCGCATGGCCAGCTGGGGAGAGCAACTTTTGGTTGTTTTCTTCTGCCGACATTTATTTATAATAATATAATATATATATTAATTTTAAGAATTAATTATATATTATATTATATTCATGTGCATAGTTGACTTGTAATTTTTAGTCCGTTGCGTCGAGCGTTGAGAGTTGACTCTGGTCCCGGTTCCGGATTTTCGAACGTCCTTGCGTACAATTTAATATCTTGTACTTTGCATTTTGAATCTTGTACTCTTGTAATTTTGAGACGTTTCTTATCAATAATTGGAACCTCATTGATTGTATTTTGTACTTTTGAGCTTTTTGGTCGTTTGCGTCTTCAATTCGTCGAATCTGTCTTTTGTCTTCACCTTTTATTATTTAAACGAATATCACTTGTAAATAGAACAGTTGCAACTAAAAGCTTGTCTTTCTTGAGGAATAATGCTATGAAATATATGTTCGTTTTTAGCATTATCACTACATTTAACACTTATGTTGATATTGTAATAGTTTTTATAATTTTCTAACTTTTATTATTAGATTTTAATAATTTTTGAATGTGGGGTAATATACCAAACTTCAAAAATATGTATATATGTTTGCAGTTTATCTTATGTACACAACAGGGTAAAATAACGCATTTTCAAAGACTGACATTAAGTTCAGCAAAAGCAACCAATTTTGACGACAAGATGAAAAATAAATGTGATGTAACAACAAGACGGAATGAACAAATGATATGCACCATTTATCATTCAACAACAAAGAACAATATGTTTGGAAACTTTGGTAAAATTTAATCATTTTTCTACGCTAATCACCCTCAATAATTTAAATTGTTACTGATTTCTTGCAAATGAGGGCATTGCAAGATCATAAGTGTGGGAAGGGGTTAAATTCTTTCGGATTTTAAAATTTTTTTGACTTAAACACTTGGTTACCATTAAAAATACTAGTAACGCAGTAGTTGTATTAGAATCTAGTGCTCTCTGATAATAAAGAACAGCCCTAGTCTTATATACTGACTACCCAATTCTACTAAAATTTTTCAAAATTTTTAATTAAATGAACTCAAAATCATGTTTATACATATTTATGAACGATAAAACTAGGTGTTAACACCGAAATTATTGTTACCTTGGAAAGGACATAAATTGAGAAACAAACCAAAATGTTAAAATTCATTTAAAATGGAATAGATGACAATAAAAAGAAAAATAAAAGCCAAGTGTGGGAAAATTTTTACCAAGTTATTCAAAACATATATCACATATTTTTGTACAAATAACTGAAAATACTTTTGTTTTGGACGATAATTAACTGTTTTACCTAATGAAAGAAAAGAAGGGATGGATCTACACGATGAATCAATTCCATCATTAAAAGGAAGTAAAGTCTTCCAAAAAAGACACGCGCTTCTTGATTTAGGTCAGGAAGTTGTCATCCAGACCAGCTGTAGGTTGACGAAAAATCTAGAAAAGTCATCACTAAAATCAGCAGGAAATCTACGGACCTCAGCATCAAACAGGGTCGCCAAGTGATCAGATTTATCCTAACCATGAGAAGGATTTATCTCGTACAATGGGGGGGGCACCTTGCAAATTAGCTTGATAAGACTAATGAATCAGATCTCCAGAAAGGATAATCTCCTTAAAAGATCAAAAATTAGCTTTTAAGACTGATATTACTCAATCCTTGAGATTGACCTTAAAGATTGAGAATTCAAACTCATGGAATTCAATGATATCTAAACTCGAGCTTGAACGAGAAAATATTTTGATCAAAATTACAAACCGATTTGTTTTCTGAAAACTCATTTTCAATGCGTTCATTACCATTGAACGTAAAATCCTAGGAATTCACCTGGAATTCATTAGGCCACCTGAACCAAATCGGGTGTCAACCGTAAGAACGGTGGTTACATAGCATGGTCAAAGACAGGACCTTGTGCCAGACCGGAAAATTATAAGGGTGAGCTTTACTATTGCTCCTACAAAGGATAGTAATTGCGTCCGACACGTTATAGACCATAATTAAAAGCATGTCAGGGGACATTGCCTTAACAGTTGCTTGTTCAACGCTTTCCTTTACAACCTGACGGTAGTTTATCGAAAAGTAATATACAGAGCAAGTATACTGGACGTGTTGCTTCCCCAATACAAGGTTAGCAAGTGGATGACACAAAACCACAAGTTTTGAGCTAAAATTTTCAAATCTGAAACCCACCGAACCCACAAAAACAATTTGCAAACACCGGTGAAGGGTTATTCCAGAAAAATTATCTAGGGTAAAAGCTAGATTTAATTTTCAAAAGATCAAATGTTTTCATAAAGATCCAATTTTCTTAATGGATCTAAATTTTTATAGTCATGTGGGACTGTAAACCATAACGTTACTACCATTGTTTATACCGCCGTAAAGAAATCACTGACGTACAAAGTGTGAAGAATAAAGAAGTGATTCTAGTATTTCAAGACTATATTGCTTGAGGACAAGCAACGCTCAAGTGTGGGAATATTTGATAATGCTAAAAATGAACATATATTTCATAGCATTATCCCTCAAGAAAGACAAGCTTTTAGTTGCAATTGTTCTATTTACAAGTGATATTCGTTTAAATAATAAAAGGTGAAGACAAAAGACAGATTCGACGAATTGAAGACGCAAACGACCAAAAAGCTCAAAAGTACAAAATACAATCAAAGAGGTTCCAATTATTGATAAGAAACGTCTCGAAATTACAAGAGTACAAGATTCAAAACGCAAAGTACAAGATATTAAATTGTACGCAAGGACGTTCGAAAATCCGGAACCGGGACATGAGTCAACTCTCAACGCTCGACGCAACGGACAGAAAGTTACAAATTAATTATGTATATAAATATAATATAATATATAATTAATTATATAAATTATATATTTATATTATATTTATATTATTAAAATCCGTCGGCAGACTAGGATCCAAACTTGTGTGAGCTGGATTTACGAACTCCGCGACTTGCGGAGTTTGAAGAACAAGAGTGCCGCGACTCGCGGAGCAGCCAAATTCGAAAATGCCTATAAAAGGCAAGGCATTCTGAACGTTTTATATATCCTAATTCTATCTATCTCTCTATATACGTAAATATATATATATATATATATATATATATATATATATATATATATATAATTTTTATTTTAATTTTTATTTTCCAATAATAAGGGTATGTTAGCGAATATTGTAAGGGTGTAAGTCGAAATTCTGTCCGTGTAACGCTACGCTATTTTTAATCATTGTAAGTTATGTTCAACCTTTTTACATTAATGTCTCGTAGCTAAGTTATTATTATGCTTATTTAAAACGAAGTAATCATGATGTTGGGCTAAAAATATTAAAATTGGTTAATTGGACTTTGTACCATAATTGGGGTTTGGACAAAAGAACGACACTTGTAGAAATTAGACTATGGGCTATTAATGAGCTTGATATTTGTTTAACTAAATGATAGTTTGTTAATTTTAATATAAAAATTTACAATTGGATGTCCCTATAAATAACCATATACACTCAATCGGACACGATGGGTGGGATATTTATATGTACGAATAATCGTTCATTTAACCGGACACGGGAATGGATTAATAGCCACTAGAATTATTAAAACAGGGATGAAATTATGTACAAGGATACTTTGCATAATTGATAACAAAGTATTAAAACCTTGGGTTACACGCAGTCGATAACCTGGTGTAATTATTAAACAAAGTATTAAAACCTCGTTACAGTTTAAGTCCCCAATTAGTTGGAATATTTGACTTCGGATATAAGGATAATTTGACGAGGATACTCGAACTTTATATTTATGACTGATGGACTGTTATGGACAAAAACCAGACAGACATATTACATAATTATTTTATTTCATATTTAATTTCCTTTATTTTATATTTAATTGCACTTCTAATTATCGCACTTTTATTTATTGTTATTTAATTGCACTTTTAATTATCGTACTTTTTAATTATCGCAATTTTATTTTATTGCACTTTTATTTATCGCAATTTCATTATCGTTATTTACTTTACGCTTTAAATTAAGTCTTGTATTTATTTTTAATATTTTACATTAGGTTTTAACTGCGACTAAAGTTTTAAAAATCGACAAACCGGTCATTAAACGTTAAAAACCGCCCTTTATAATAATAATATTACTTATTTATATATTTGTATTTTTATAAATTAAAACTAATATAGCGTTAAGCTTTGTTTAAAAGATTCCCTGTGGAACGAACCGGACTTACTAAAAACTACACTACTGTACAATTAGGTACACTGCCTATAAGTGTTGTAGCAAGGTTTAAGTATATCCATTCTATAAATAAATAAATATCTTGTGTAAAATTGTATCGTATTTAATAGTTTTTTCTAGTAAAATATAAGCTATTTCATATACACCTCTGCGCACATCAACTATCTTTATCATTAATATTAAAATTATCATTAATATTATTATTAGAATTACCATAATTTTTATCATAATTAGTATTATTTTTATCATTATTATTATTAGTACTATTAATATATTAAATGAAGATTTTCTATATAAAAATATATTTATAACATAAAACCTAACCATATTAATACTTTTGTAATAAATGTTAATTATCTATATAAAGATAAATATATCTAATTAAGTTATTAATAAAATACATGATATAAAATAACAAATAAATTCACTAATAATATATATATTTGTTCGATTATCATTACATGTATTAATATACATGATTGAATAATAGGTTCGTGAATCCGAGGCCAACCTTGCAATGTTCAGTTCCGTCGTATGAATATTTTTACTACAAAATATTGGATTGTGAGTTTCATTTGCCTTTTTTTACCCTTTATATTTTGGGCTGAGAATACATGCGCAATTTTTATAAATGCTTTACGGAATAGACACAAGTAATCGAAACTACATTATATTGTTGAATGATCGAAGCTGAATATGCCCATTTTTGTTTGGTAGCCTAAGAATTAGGGAACATCACTAATTTTGAGAATTAGTGCACGCCTAATTGACGCGAATCCTAAAGATAGATTTATTGGGCCTAACGAACCCCATCCAAAGTACCGGATGCTTTAGTACTTTGAATTCATTGTTATCATGTCTGAAGGATTTCCCGGAATGATAGGGGATATTCTTATATGCATCTTGTTAATGTCGGTTACTAGGTGTTCAATCCATATGAATGATTTTTGTCTCTATGCATGGGACGTATATTTATGAGAAATGAAAATGAAAATCTTGTGGTCTATTAAAATGATGAAAATGATCGTTTATGTTAAACTAATGAACTCAACAACCTTTTGGTTGACACTTTAAAGCATGTTTATTCTCAGGTATGAAAGAAATCTTCCGCTGTGCATTTGCTCATTTTAAGGATATTACTTGGAGTCATTCATGACATATTTCAAAAGACATTGCATTCGATTCATTGAGTTCATCAAGAATATTATCAAGTCATTTATAGTTTAGATATATTATGAAATGGTATGCATGCCGTCAACTTTCGATGTAATGAAAGTATGTCTTTTAAAAACGAATGCAATGTTTGTAAAATGTGTCATATAGAGGTCAAGTACCTCGTGATGTAATCAACTATTGTGAATCGTTTATAATCAATATGAACGGGTCCTTTCAGTTGGTATCAGAGCGGTGGTCTTAGCGAACCAGGTCTTACATTAGTGTGTCTAACTGATAGTTGTTTACATGCATTAGTGAGTCTGGACTTCGACCTTGTCTGCATGTCAAAAGTTTTGCTTATCATTTAGTGTCGAAAAATTATTTGCTTATCATCCTTAAAGTCTAGACACGTCTTACTGCCTCTATTGTATAAATAGTGTATAGATAAATTCATATCTTAGCGTATCTGTTATTGTTACCTTTGCCTGACAGCTTCCATAGATTCCTCCGTAACTTATGGGATTTTAGTATTATATATTCATATGTAAACTATGTATTGCAGGGTACTAATCTACATCCTATAATCTATTTCTTATAGAAAATCCTTCATCTGATCGTATGAGATGAATCCCTCAACCAGTTCGAATTCCTCGGATTCCGACATCTATTCCGATATGGAGTTTCACCTAAGCTCCGAAAGCAATGTCACCAGAATGAATCAACCAATCATCGATCCCCAATTCATCTGATGGGTTCGTAGTTGACTTAATCAATGGAGACGAACAGAAGGCGATCCCTTCCACTAACCGAATTCACCTCTTGATGAAGAACCTGAAGCACTTACCGGCAAACCTGTTCGTAACACCATTTCCACCCTCATTTCCCAAATATCTCACCACGACTATATCACAATTTAGATTCTAAACCTTATTCATTCGCTCGTTCCTACCGACAATCATCCCGAAGTAATAAGTCAACGAGCTTCGCGCCCGAGTTGTAGCCTTGGAAAATATGGTGCAAAACGTACCAGCTTCAGCAACATCAACGGCATCAACAGTACCACCAGCAACAACACAAACCACAACAACACATGCCTCAACATCACAAACTGTACCTCGAACATAATCATCATTTTACATGACGTTCTACATCATTTATCTTCGTTTGACATGACGATTATGTAATCTCTAATGTTCTAGAGATTATATATTCTTGTTCTAACAGTAAATCAACTGAGTCTAATATCATATTCACTCATTAAATCCATGATTACATCTGAGAAAAATATATATGTATATATGTTTTCATAAAGATTGTAATTAAAAATTCTTTTGTACAAACTATTAATGGTGAAAATATTTTAACGGGTAGGTAATACCCGAATAATATTTAGATTTCACATTAATAAGTTACACTGTACATTCTTCGAATCTGATTCAACAGTCATTTACTATCCTACTTACACCCACAGATATACGTATCTATTCACCGCAGAATAACCATTTTCATTCAATTTCATATTTGGATTTTGACCTATCGGAATCCAACAAGTGGCATAATGAAGAAAACATTGGACAAAATAAAATTTGTTAGAAACAAACAAATTAACTATGAGAAATTTTATTAAGAATCCACGCTAACTATTCCTAGCTAACTGTTCCTAGCTAACTGATTACATTTTATTTATCGCAATTTAATTATCGCAATTTTATTTATCGTAATTTAATTTCTGTTATTTATTTTACGCACTTTATTTATCATCATTTAAATACTGTTATTTACGCATTTAAATATCGGGACACGTATACAAGGTTTTGACATATCATATCGACACATCTATATATATTATTTGGAATAACCATAGACACTCTATATGCAGTAATGCTGGAGTTAGCTATACAGGGTTGAGGTTAATTCTACAATAATATATATATATACTTTGAGTTGTGATCGAGTCTGAGACATGTACAAGGGTCATGACACGTATTAATTAATTCGATTATTATATATTGCTAACTGTGGACTATCAAATGAAAACTACCAATATTGGACAAATAAAATGAATTAAAATATTGATTATAACATATGAAACTAAACAATTCTTCAAGTTTGCCAATTGATTTCATCCTAAACTTCATTTGTATCTTGACGATTACGATCTGCATTCAAACCTTTCATAATTCTTGAAAACACCTCAAGCAAGAGAATGAACCAACCGCACTTCATCTACGGAAGGAAAGATTGATACATATAGTTGCATCTGAAAACACTCGAAAACCTGAGTAAACGTTTAACACGTATCCGTGCTAACTCTTTTGGCATTGTTATTACCGAAAATAACATTAAAATTCCTTTTCAAAGTAGCGAATTTTGTCACAGCTCCAGCAAATCAACTTCGACTTTCATTCGAATAAACCTTATTATAAAGGTTACCCCTTCATCATCGTTACCGGAGAACCTTTTTATTTCACCATATTACCATCAGCGTTTAATCATCTAAAAACACAATTCTCTTGAAACCACCTCGGATTGATAACCGATGATTCAGGTATGGTAGCATTAAATGCAGAGGAAACAGAAAAATCATAGATGGTCTAAACGACCAAGAGTTTGATAATAAAGAAAGGAGTGTTAGGAACGCTCGATAGAAAATTTAGTACTGAAAAACATATTGAGCAAACCATGAAGGAGACCAAGGCCAAATACAAGGACCATATCATATATTCAAAGAATCCAGGTAATTCTGGATCCGATGAAACCTTCAACGAATATCTTGCTCCGTACTCATGTTAAAATCTTGCGGGAAATCTTTCTTCATCAACCATCGAACTTCGAAATTCCAAAATATCATCATAAATATCTTCGATATTTCTGAAGATATTTTCATAAATATTCTCGTCCGAAATTATTTATCTCTTCGTGCTATCTGTATTACATCATAAAGGAAACTGTTTAGTTTCTATATTCTGAAAACCTTCGAGTTTAAATTTGAATGTTTTTGAAGTAGTGTGGAAAATTGATGCATGAGTTAGTATAATATAATGATACTTGATCAACGTGATTATATTACAGTAAGTCATGCTGAGTTTCTAATGGAACGTGATGATTCACAGAATCATAACATCATCATGTACTATTCTACATGACTCTTACATTCTACCTAATCTCCAAACATATCAAGAACATATTTCCTTGATAGTTCTATTCTCAGTGATTCTGGTAATTTGACAAATTAAATCGTGCTATTACGTTCTTTCTTGTTTAGAACATGAAGTTCATTTGAAAACTCTATACTTACGAATTTTGGACCGTTACTCGCTTTATTAGAGGTCGAGAAGAGAATGAAAAGGCTAAGAGCTCCAAAATATAAGAGAAAATATAAAGCCCAATAACAACACGGAGATTACAAATCGTGGATATTAATATGAATAGCAATATAAAGACACGGTAGAATTAAGAATAGTATCACCCCAAGGTAATAGTATAAGTAAACAGATTTTCTGGTGAAAGATTGAAAAGAAGGATCACAGAAATGATAATTAGGAAAATATCAAGGATTAGAACTGGATTAAGCATTTTCATAATCTTTTGGATGTATGAATTAAGAAAGAAAGTATAGGAATGGTGAGAATAATGGAACGAAAGAGCTTAATTTATCATGGAAATATCAGACAGAGTAATCGAGGCAGATCACCGTATTTAATTATAGAGATCTTAATTTCCTTACTCACCGAAGAATCAAATCTTTTAGATTTCGAAAATTTTCTATAATGCCCTTGAATTCCGTAATTCAATCGTGACTACGTCATCGGTTAAGTCGAATCTTCATTTACTCATTTCACTCTTTTGTGATAGCTTCATTCGTACTCTTCGAATAATCGAATTGTTTTATCCATATTACTCAATGATGATAAAACTCTATTTATCAACTCATATTCGTCATGAAAACATTTTTATTGTTAGTCATGACCACCTCACTCAAATTTCGGGATGAAATTTATTTAACGGGTAGGCACTGTGACGACCCGGGAATTTCCGACTAAATTTAAACTTAATCTTTATATGATTTCGATACGATAAGCAAAGTATGTAATGTTGAGTCTAGAAAATTTTGAAACAATGTTCATATATTCATTTGACCTTTGACTATTCCCGATGATTCACGAACAATTAAGTGTAATTAGATATGTTGTTGTTATTAAAATTAGTTATGTAAAATAAAATAAAAATATGATATTATGATAATTATTATTTAAACACATACATATAAATAAAGTATATTAAATATATATTTTGTGAATTTGAATCTATTTAGTAAATGATAGTAACACTCAAATGTCACTCGATCGAGATTAGACAAGTTAAATTTGAACTTATGTGATTTTAAAATAAAGGTGATCCAAAAATGAGTTATATAAGTTATAGGCTTATTAAAAGTATATTTAGGATCTAATTATTTAATTTTAACATTTTTTTTATATTTCACTCATAAATGAGAGGGGACAGATGATGTAATTTTTATTTATCAAATAATGATTGAATTTTATACCATAATGACCAAAATAAATAAATATAGTTAATCTAAAAGTTTGGGATTTTTCTGAACACATTTATCTGCCACTGATTTCGCACGATACACAGTCCGTAAAAACTGTCGGTAGATTATAACAAGAATTTAGCCTGCTAACCGTTTCTTTCACACGTTATTTTCAATTGATATTCTAAATATCATTATATTACTACTTTACTTATTATTATATTATATATTCTCAATTGATTAAATACATCCGTGAATTGATGTGAGACTAATATATAATTTGAGCACCACTCATAAACAACTTTATTACTTTTGGATGTTTGCTTCTAAATTCTTATATGATATGGGATACTATGTAAATATATATATACACTCTTGCATTTACATGATCAACTATAACCACCTTCCACCTTCACCCATTAAACCACCACTTCAATCACAAACCATCGGCTCCTACTTCACCAATTCACCCTCGCAACCGTTTATGTCAACCATCACCACCCGGAACCACCTCACCATTACCATTGTGTTTTTGCTACTTGGTGTTTCTTTGGTGTTTCTGTTTCTACTACAATTAGTTTCACAAACGGCTCGATACATCACTACTGTAATACTTATGTTCGATTATTGTTGCAGTAGATGAACTATTATTCAATTATTTTCACAACCTTCAAACTACTTGAGAACTACTAATATTATTTTTCTGTTTTTGATATCATTCTAAACAGTAGCCTTGCTACTACTAATTTTTTTTCTACTTCATGTTTATATGTTAAACCCGTCACCCAACCCACTTCCACCATCCACAAACCCACCACTCTCGTGAACCACCACATTAAACCACCACCTACACCATCACAAATAACTATTGTTGTTTTTCGTTTCTTTTTCGTTCAACTCAAAACCATGAAGACCACCTCATCGTTGCTTGCTATTGCTATTGTTCGAGATCATCATTAGGACCACCATTGCTAACCATCGATCACTATCACCTCCCATCACCACAAAGAACACCACTAAAAACGGTTGTTTCCAACTCTAATTCGTTTACTTCTATTTCATTATTTAATTTCGATAAGACCTTCATCAACAAAACCGCTGTTATTTTTTTTATGTTTTCTAATCGGTGACCCACTTGTTTAGTGGTAGGGTAGTTATGTTTGATTCCTTACCAAGCGAAAATGTACAGCCTGTTATAATATTAGACTCATAGGAATAAGACTTCTAGTTAATGGGCTTCGTTATAATTTGCATTTGGTTAAGTAGGCTGCAGAAAAGAATTTAACCGAGAGATAATAAGTGGGCTCCTGTCTTGCTGTATTTCTGTTACAATAGTGATGAAGACGATATTATAATGGGGTGATTATGATATCCTGATACTGAAGATAGTTTGATGATTAGGGTTAACGATGAGATGGTGATCATGATAAAATGCATGATGAAACGTTTCTGATAATAACTAACGAATGATAATTGTGTTTAGATGATGGAGATTTTAGATTAGTATGATTATGATTATGATTATAATATTAGTCGTATTATGAATATGATTATGTTTATGATCATAACGGTAACCAATGATGATGATGATCGATGATGATGAATGAATAATAATAAATACGAAGTAAAGAAAAAGATAATATGATATGGTGAAACATATGATATTGATAGTGAGGAACATAATAAAGATTAGACTAGGAAGATAACGATGATAGATGAGGTTACATTAGCGAGAATGAAAGATTTTATGAAGATATTTGGTACGTATTGAATGATGATCGAAGAGGATGAAGATGTTATGATGATCATGTAGGTAACGATGATGATGTTATGATGTTACGATTGTATGATGAAGAAGAAGTCATAACACTTTCGTACAAGATATATATTTTATACGCGAGAGTTAATACAAGAGAGTATCGAGCAGTGCAATAATTTAGGTTGTTATCGGGTTAGCGGGACGTCGCGGGTTCAAACCCGGACTTGGGCATTTTTCTAGGACTACTTCTTTGAGGTAGTTGATAATGCTAAAAACGAACATATATTTCATAGCATTATCCCTCAAGAAAGACAAGCTTTTAGTTGCAATTGTTCTATTTACAAGTGATATTCGTTTAAATAATAAAAGGTGAAGACAAAAGACAGATTCGACGAATTGAAGACGCAAATGACCAAAAAGCTCAAAAGTACAAAATACAATCAAAGTGGTTCAAATTATTGATGAGAAACGTTTCAAAATTACAAGAGTACAAGCCGCAAAACGCAAAATACAAGATATTAAATTGTACGAAAGGACGTTCGAAAATCCAGAACCAGGACCAGAGTCAACTCACAACGCGCGACGCAATGGAGCGAAAATTACAAGTCAACTATGCACATAAATATAATAAAATATTTAAATAAATCTTAAAATTATTTATATATTATATATATTTAATAAAACTGTCGGCAAACAAGAAAACAAACGAACCTGAGCTGGAATCCCAGGCCATGCGATTGCATGGCCAGGAAGTAGAAAAACCATGCGGTCGCATGACCCCAATTGTCAGGCCACATTCCTATAAAAGGCGCAGTTTTGAGCGAATGTTAACACATCTTTTTATCTATCTCTCTCTCAAACGTGTATATATATATATATATATATATATATATATATATATATATATATATATATATATATATTATAATTTTAATTTTAATAATAAGGGTATGTTAGCGAATGTTGTAAGGGTGTAAGTCGAAATTCTGTCCGTGGAACGCTACGCTATTATTAATCATTGTAAGTTATGTTCAACCTTTTTAAATTAATATCTCGTAGCTAAGTTATTATTATGCTTATTTAAGCCGAAGTAATCATGATGTTGGGCTAAAATATTAAAATTGGGTAATTGGGCTTTGTACCATAATTGGGGTTTAGACAAAAGAACGACACTTGTGGAAATTAGACTATGGGCTATTAATGGGCTTTATATTTGTTTAATTAAATGATAGTTTTTAAATTTAATATGAAGATTTACAATTGGACGTACCTATAAATAACTACATACACTCGATCGGACACGATGGGCGGGATATTTATAAGTACTAATAATCGTTCATTTAACCGGACACGGGAATGGATTAATAGTTAATGGACTTATTAAAACAGGGGTGAATTATGTACAAGGACACTTGGCGTAATTGTTAACAAAGTATTAAAACCTTGGGTTACACGCAGTCGATATCCTGGTGTAATTATTAAACAAAGTATTAAGACCTTGTTACAGTTTAAGTCCCCAATTAGTTGGAATATTTGACTTCGGATATAAGGATAATTTGACGAGGACACACGCACTTTATATTTATGACTGATGAACTGTTATGGACAAAAACCAGACGGACATATTGAATAATCCAGGACAAAAGACAATTAACCCATGGTAATAAACTAAAATCAACACGTCAAATATCATGATCACGGAAGTTTAAATAAGCATAATTCCTTTATTTCATATTTAATTGCACTTTTAATTATCGCACTTTAATTTATTGTCATTTTAATTATCTTACTTTTTAATTATCGCAATTTTATTTATCGTCATTTTATTTATCGCACTTTTATTTATCGCAATTTCATTATCGTTATTTACTTTACGCTTTAATTTAAGTTATATTTATTTTTAATATTTTACATTAGGTTTTAACTGCGACTTAAGTTTTAAAATCGACAAACCGGTCATTAAACGGTAAAAACCCCCTTTTTATAATAATAATACTACTTATATATATATATATATATATATATATATATATATATATATATATATATATATATATATATATATATATATATATATATATATATATATATATATATATATATATATACATTTTACAAATATAGTTTTTAAAAATATAGCGTTAAACTTGGCTAAGATCCCTGTGGAACGAACCGGACTTACTAAAAACTACACTACTGTACGATTAGGTACACTGCCTATAAGTGTTGTAGCAAGATTTAGGTATATCCACTCTATAAATAAATAAATAACTTGTGTAAAATTGTATCATATCTAATAGTATTTCCTAGTAAAATATAAACTATTTTGTATACACCTCGCATAACAACAAGTATTTTTGGCGCCGCTGCCGGGGACTGCTTAAACACTGGAAGCGAAACGCTATATATTAAAAAAAAAATACAAAAATATAAAAAGTAAAACAAAATTTATATATTTTTAAGAGTTTATTAAATATATATATATATATATATATATATATATATATATATATATATATATATATATATATATATATATATGTATATATAATTATAAAATATTTCTAATTCTACTTTTAGTTTGTAAAAATATAAGTTTTTATTTAATTTATATAAATATTTTATATAAATATTAAAACAAAAAATTTAAAACAGAAAAAAAAATATAAAATCAATCGGGCCACTACACTGTAGCAGCCCGATATCTGGCCCGAATTCGCAGACCATGCGATCGCATGGTAAAACAACTAACACCTCATGCGATCGCATGAGGTGAGTTGACAGGTCTGGTAACCTCAGCCGACAGAATTAGGGTTAGTTTAATTATTATTATTAATAATTAATTAGGTTTAGGGTTTAATTTAATATTAATTAGTTTTAGTTTTTAATTAATTTGTATTATTTAGTTTAATTAGTTTTATAAATATATAAAATTAATAGTTTTATAAAATAAATAATATAAAAATTGCACTTTTTACAACTTTAAGTTTATTTTTATATTTTGTATCTTTTTATTTGTTTTAGCGTAATATTTGTATTTTTCGTTCGTATTTAATTTTAAAACATAGTTTTTGCCATAGTTATTTTTATTTCTAGATTCTTAGGCTTTGCCGTAAAATCCCTTAAGTGCTTTTTCTTTAGACTAAGATTTAGGTGCTTTAGAATTTTGCGACGCCGTTTTAAAATTTTAGTACCTTTTTAAGTTATTGCCGTTTTGGATATAGAATTCCTTTTAAGCTTTAATACCTTTAGACGCAACTTTTAATTCTTAGTTTTTAGACTTTTAAGTTTCGATGCGCTACATTTTTTTTTCTTTTTTTTTCGACGCTTATTTTCTTATTTTTATTTTTCGACGTTTTTCGACGCACTCTTTTTCTTTCTTATTTCTCAACGTTCTAGATTTTTAGGACATAAAATTTTCTATTTCTTCTCTAAAATTTCTTTAAACTTCGACGAAGAATTATTTTAAGTGGTTAAATTGATAGACATCCAAAATGTTTTGCTTCGTAGTAATAGTTGGATTTGTTAGTGGCTGAGTTGTGAGCTTTCGATTTAAAGGGTTCTGGCTCTCTGCTACATCTTTTGGCTATTCGAAACGTGGGCAAAAGCAGAAAAGTCTATTAATTTGATAACTTATATAATTTTTATCTTTTATAACTAATAGGATATTCAGTGAATGCACCGAGCAAAACGTTCACCACCTTTTATACGTTCACCACCTGTAACTCGATTAAGACATCTAGCCAATATTGTCGCCGTTGATTTTTCTTTAGAATCGTCATCCAGTCGACCAAGTACTACAATTCAAATTTTTGATAATCCATTTTTTGAACCCGACCTCGCAATTGAGAATCCGGAGGATATTCAGGGACAATTCAGAGATCCTGAACCATTAATCTTTCCTCCGGAACCACCAATCATTCAAACAGAGATTGTCGAGGAACAACCCATTAAATCAGAATCCTCTAGTGATTCAGATTCAACAAATTCAATCATGAAAAATCTGAAACCTCTAAGTATGGAAGACCGAATGAGAGCTAAACGCACTGGTCAAGGTCACGCAATTACTCAACCAGACATTAATGCGCCAGATTATGAAATAAAAGGACAAATCCTACACATGGTAACTAATCAATGCCAATTTAGTGATGCGCCGAAGGAAGATCCAAATGAACATCTTCGAACCTTTAATAGGATATGTACTCTATTTAAAATCCGAGAAGTTGAGGATGAACAAATCTATCTCATGTTATTTCCCTGGACTTTAAAGGGGGAAGCCAAAGATTGGTTAGAATCGTTACCTGAAAGGGCGATTGATACATGAGATGTTTTAGTTGAAAAATTTCTTAAACAATTCTTTCCGGTATCTAAAGCCGTAAGACTTCAAGGAGAAATAGTTACGTTCATACAAAAGCCAAATGAAACTCTATATGAGGCGTGGACAAGATTTGGAAAGTTATTGAGAGGATTTCCGCAACATGGTTTAGACACTTATCAAATAGTACAAATATTCTACCAAGGATGCGACATCACTACAAGAAAAGATATCGATATAGCAGCTGGTGGTTCCATTATGAAGAAAACCGCAACTGACGCTTACAAAATTATTGATAACACTGCTTCCCACTCACATGAGTGGCATCAAGAAAAAGATATCGTTAGATCATCTAAAGTAGCTAGAGCCGATTCTAGCCATAACTTTGATTCCATTTCTGCAAAGATAGATGCTGTCGAGAGATGAATGGAAAAGATGACTAAAGATATCCACTCAATACGAATTAGTTGTGAGTAGTGTGGAGGACCACATTTAACAAAAGATTGTCTCAGTATTGAACAAACAATGGAACAAAGAGAGAATGTTTCATACATGAACCAAAGGCCTGGAAATAATTATCAGAATAATTATCAACCGCCAAGACCGATCTACAATCAAAATCAGAATTATAACCGAAATGTTCCATGCAACAACCAACAAGGTCCTAGCAATCAACAAGTACCTAATAATACTTACAATCAGCAAAGACCTATTTTTCAAAATAAACCACCACAAACCGATGATAAAAAGCCAAATTTAGAAAATATGATGTCGAGGCTAGTTGAATCTCAAATGCAGTTTTTCACATCTTAGAAACAAACCAATGAACAAAATGCCCAAGCATTTAGAAATCAACAAGCTTCTATTCAAAATTTGGAACAAGAAGTAAGTAACCTAGCAAGGTTGATAGGTGAAAGAAAATCGGAAAGTCTACCTAGCGATACAAATGCTAACCCCCGGAATGAAACAGCTAAAGCCATTACCACAAGAAGTGGTATTACACTTAAACCACCTGAAATACCTGTAATTTTTGATGACTCTATTCCTACTCCACAAGAACCACAACCTGAGCAAGATAAGAAAAAAGAACCGGTAGTTGAAAAGGTTAATGAAGATAACACAGTTAAGGCTAAACCTTATGTTAAACCATATCAACCACCACTTCCTTACCCGAGTAAAATGAGAAAAGAGAGACTTGAAGCCGAGCAATCCAAATTCTTGGATATGTTTAAACAAATAAATGTCAACCTTCCTTTCATTGATGTGATTTCAGGAATGCCTAGATATGCTAAATTTCTGAAAGATCTAATCACAAATAGAAAGAAAATGGAAGAACTCTCGGCTGTTACTATGAATGCTAATTGTTCTGCAGTATTGTTGAATAAGATACCAGAAAAATTATCTGATGGATGTTATGCGAGGCGTATATGAAATAGTGTATATTTTACTAGAAAAAACTATTAAATACGATACAATTTTACACAAGATATTTATTTATTTATAGAATGGATATACCTAAACCTTGCTACAACACTTATAGGCAGTGTACCTAATCGTACAGTAGTGTAGTTTTTAGTAAGTCCGGTTCGTTCCACAGGGAAATATTTTAAACAAAGCTTACCGCTATATTAGTTTTAATTTATAAAAATACAAATATATATATAAGTAATATTATTATTATAAAAAGGGGGTTTTTACCGTTTAATGACCGGTTTGTCGATTTTTAAAACTTTAGTCGCAGTTAAAACCTAATGTAAAATATTAAATAAATAAAAGACTTAATTTAAAGAGTAAAATAAATAACGATAATGAAATTGCAATAAATAAAAGTGCGATAAAATAAACTTGCGATAATTAAAAAGTACGATAGTTAAAAGTGCAATTAAATACGATGACAATAAATAAAAGTGCGATAATTAGAAGTGCAATTAAATATGAAAATAAAGGAATTATGCTTATTTAAACTTCCATAATCATGATGTTTGACGTGTTAATTTTTAGTCTATTCCCATGGGTTAATTGTCCTTTGTCCTGGATTATTTAATATGTCCGTCTGGTTTTTGTCCATAATAGTCCATCAGTCATAAACAGTGTCGTAAAAGTCGTCCGACTTGACCGACGCGTCGGCCGATGCGTCATTTTTTTGGGTTCTCCGTCCCGTTTTTTCTAAAAACGACTCAAAAGAAGGTTAAAGCTAAAAGTTCGGTCAAAGTCTGTCAAAGACGGTCAAAGTTGGTCAAGAACGGTCAAAATTAGTCAAATTTTCGTCAAGATCTGATATGTTTTAAAAATTAGGGTTTGTTTTGATTTTTTGGGCCACTCTTTTCTCTGTGTCCTTACTGATTATGTACTCGGTAACATTAATTAAGTTTGAAGTTCGATTGTTTTTAAATTTAAGTTCTTATTTAAGATATTTATGGCACATAATCAACTATTTTTTATATGTATAAATATATATTTAAGAAATTATTAACAAAGTCAACGTTGGTCAACGACCGATGCGTCATCGACGCGTCACCGACTCGGCCGACGCGTCCTTTTTAGGTCTAGACCGATGCGTCCCCGACTCGTGACTTTTACAACTTTGGTCATAAATATAAAGTGCGAGTGTCCTCGTCAAATTATCCTTATATCCGAAGTCAAATATTCCAACTAATTGGGGACTTAAACTGTAACAAGGTCTTAATACTTTGTTTAATAATTACACCAGGATATCGACTGCGTGTAACCCAAGGTTTTAATACTTTGTTATCAATTATGCCAAGTGTCCTTGTACATAATTTCACCCCTGTTTTAATAATTCCATAGACTATTAATCCATTCCCGTGTCCGGTTAAATGAACGATTATTCGTACATATAAATGTCCCGCCCATCGTGTCCGATCGAGTGTATATGGTTATTTATAGGGACGTCTAATTGTAAATCTTTATATTAAAATTAACAAACTATCATTTAGTTAAACAAATATAAAGCCCATTAATAGCCCATAGTCTAATTTCCACAAGTGCCGTTCTTTTGTCCATACCCCAATTATGGTACAAAGCCCAATTACCCAATTTTAATATTTTAGTCCAACATCATGATTACTTCGACTTAAATAAGCATAATAATAATTTAGCTACGAGACATTAATGTAAAAAGGTTGAACATAACTTACAATGATTAAAAATAGCGTAGCGTTACACGGACAGAATTTCGACTTACACCCTTACAACATTCGCTAACATACCCTTATTATTAAAAATTAAAATTAAAATTAAAATTATAATATAAATATATATACATATACGTTGATGAATGAAGAGAAAAAGATGTGTTAAATGATGCACCAAAGCTCGAAATTTATAGGCATGTGAGCTGAAAAAGGGGCTCATGCGATCGCATGATCTTCAAGGCCATGCGATCGCATGGCCAGTTGGGGAGGCTCATATGTCTTTGTTTTTTTCTGCCGACGGTTTTGTATAATATAATATAATATATATATTAATTTTAAGAATTAATTATATATTATATTATATTCATGTGCATAGTTGACTTGTAATTTTTAGTCCGTTGCGTCGAGCGTTGAGAGTTGACTTTGGTCCAGGTTCCGGATTTTCGAACGTCCTTGCGTATAATTTAATATCTTGTACTTTACGTTTCGCGTCTTGTACTCTTGTAATTTTGAGACGTTTCTTATCAATAATTGGAACCTCTTTGATTGTACTTTGTACTTTTGAGCTTTTTGGTCGTTTGCGTCTTCAATTCATCGAATCTGTCTTTTGTCTTCACCTTTTATTATTTAAACGAATATCACTTGTAAATAGGACAACTGCAACTAAAAGCTTGTCTTTCTTGAGGGATAATGCTATGAAATATATGTTCGTTTTTAGCATTATCAAATATTCCCACACTTGAGCGTTGCTTGTCCTCAAGCAATATAGTCTTGAAATATACTAGAATCACTTCTTTATTCTTCACACTTTGTACATCAGTGATTTCTATACGGCGGTATAAACAATGGTAGTAACGATGTGGTTTACAGTCCCACATGACTATAAAAATTTAGATCCTTTAAGGAAATTGGATCTTTATGAAAACATTTGATCTTTTAAAAAATTCAATCTAGCTTTTACCCTAGATAAGTTTTCCAGAATAACCCTTCACCGGTGTTTGCAAATTATTTTTGTGGGTTTGGTGGGTTTCAGATTTGAAAATTTTAGTTCAAAACTTGCGGTTTTGTGTCACCCACTTGCTAACCTTGTATTGGGAAAGCAACACGTCCAGTATACTTGTTCCGTATATTACCTTTTGGTAAACTACTGTCCGGTTGTAAAGGAAAGTGTTGAACAAGCAACTGTTAAGGCAATGTCCCCTGACATGCTTTTAATTATGGTCTACAACGTATCGGATGAAATTACTATCCTTTGTAGGAGCAATAGTAAAGCTCACCCTTAAAATTTTCCGGTCTGGCACAAGGTCCTGTCTTTGACCATGCTATGCAACCACCGTTTTTACGGTTGACACTCGATTTGGTTCAGGTGACCTAATGAATTCCAGGTGAATTCCTAGGATTTTACGTTCAATGGTAATGAACGCATTGAAAATGGGTTTTCAGAAAACAAATCGGTTTGTATTTTTGATCAAAATATTTTCTCGTTCAAGCTCGAGTTTAGATATCATCGAATTCCATGAGTTTGTAATTCTCAATCTTTAAGGTCAATCTCTAGGATTGAGTAATATCAGGCTTAAAAGCAGATTTTTGATCTTTAAGGAAATTATCCTTTCTAGGGCTCTGATTCATTCGTCTTATCCAGCTAATTTGCACGGCGTCCTCCCCATTTTACGAGACAGATCCTCTCATGGTTAGGATAAGTCTGACCTCTTGGCGACCCTGTTTGATGCTGAGGTCCGTGGATTTTCTGCTGATTTTAGAGATGACTTTTCTAGATTTTTTGTCAACCTACAGCTGGTCTGGACGACAACTTCATGACCTAAATCAAGAAGCGCGTTTCTTTTTCGGAAGACTTTACTTCCTTTTAATGATGGAATTGATTCATCGTGTAGATCCATCTTTCTTTCAAATATATTACAGTAAATCGGGTAAAACTGTTTAGTTTAGTCCAAAGCAAAAGTATCTTCATTTTTTTTGTTACAAAAATATGTGACTTATGTTTTAAATAACTTGATAAATTTTCCCACACTTGGCTTTTATTTTCTTTTATTTGCCTTTTTATTGTCCTCTATTCCATTTTAAATGAATTCTAACATTTTGGTTTGTTTCTCAATTTATGTCCTTTCCGAGGTAACAATAATTTCGGTGTTAACACCTAGTTTTATCGTTCATAAATATGTATAAACATGATTTTGAATTCATTTAATTGAAAATTTTACTAGAATTGGGTAGTCAGTATATAAGACTAGGGCTGTTTTTTTATTATCAGAGAGCACTAGATTCTAATAAAACTACTGCGTTACTAGTATTTCTAATGGTAACCAAGTGTACAAGTCAATTTTTTTTTTTAAAATTCCGAAAGAATTTAACCCCTTCCCACACTTAAGATCTTGCAATGCCCTCATTTGCAAGAAATCGGTAACAATTTAAATTATTGAGGGTGATTAGCGTAGAAAAATAATTAAATTTTACCAAAGTTTCCAAACATATTGGCGTTTGTTTGCTGAATGATAAATGGTGCACATCATTTGTTCATTCCGTCTTGTTGTTACATCACATTTGTTTTTCGTTTTGTCGTCAAAAGTACTAGCTTTTGCTGAACTTAATGCCAGTCTTTGAAAATGCGCTGTTTTACCATGTTTTGTACAATTGACAATATACATACAATACAAATATAAACATGCATGACAATTTGAAATGGGACTTAATATCCCACTTTCAAATCCTAAATGTGAAATATTAGTACACAAATATAATAAAAATGATAAAAATTACATAAATATATCCAATAACATAAGTTTAAACATGAAAAAGTAAAAAGATAAAAACATAAAAATCATAAAAATAACCAATGGAACCAAATCAGTCTGGATAGGGGTTCCAGTTCATCTCATCAGGTGGGTTCCATTGTTGGTTATAGGTGTTCTGATAGGCTTGGTTATAGTCATACCAGTTAAAGGGTGGTCGGATGTCGGGGTTGTGTGGCGGAAAATGAGCAGGTCGAGTAGGCACGTAATTATTTGGTACCTGATATGATAGCTGGCTCATGATTTGGTGCTGATGAACTAACCAGCTATCGTGTTGGCGTCACCTATAATCCTCGTATACTCGCTCGGAGTTCCACTGCTCGTACATACTATGTCTGGCCGCGCTCGTCATTGCTTCCTCATCTATACGAACGTGGACGTCAAGAATAGCATCTCGAAAGACATCCCTAATGTCTTCCGCTTTCTTCATTTCCTAGTCTGAGCCTCTATCTACCTGAGGATGATTACCTTCATAGGGAACTGCCTGGTTGCGTCTACTCTTCAATACCTTAGCACCCGCATAGACCCGCAATCCTATGGTCTCATCCTGTTCTCTACAAACCTGTAATGGACCCCCTTGGTTCCTATCAACACCTAAATACTCTCCAATGAGAGTAACAAAAATACCTCATCCTATTATACTCCGTCCTGCATTCCTTCTACCATTTTAGATATATAAAAATCAACACAGTAAGGGATATTAACAAAGCTTCTCGGGTCTCGAATACACTTTAGGTAAAATAAATCATGAAGGTCATTTTCTCCTTATTGTGACCTCTCTGTGTAATCGAGTTAGCCAAAAATCTATGAATTACACGAAGCTCGGCTTTGTTAATATGTAAGTAGGAGTGTTTTCCTCCCAGTGTAAAAACATTATAGTTTGACATACGCCTCCAAACGGCGTTCACGTCAAAGTTCCTATCTACCCTTTCACCACGATAAATCAAACTCATACAATCAGGTAGTAGCAATTCACTAGGAGTGTAAATCTGTAATGCCCTGGCCATGTCCATCATGGACATCCTGTACATCCTACCGCCAAGGATAAATCTAAGAAAACTTCTATCATCTAACCTATCTACATCTACATTTAACGCTATAGTACTCGTCAACTCAACACACCATTTCTTATATACAGGTCTACGAATGGTGAAAAGACGTTCCCAATATGTAAAAGAAGAACTGCCATACCTTTGAATCAAATGCTGTCTAACACGGTTAGCTAGATGGACCGTTTCCAAAGGATTCCAATCAATTACCCTCGGCACCTCTACCTCTTTTGTTACTAATTTGAATTTATTACTTTGATATGATGGGTAATCTCTCCATCGTCTATCGAATCTCAAATTAGGATGCAATGTGTGTTCAGGAATCGTTGGGTATTCTACAGGTGGATGTGGAGGAAATACTATGAATTCATTAGGTAACTGTAGCAGGTCATAATAAGGTACGTGCTGATCAGGCTGTTGTTGTGGTTCCTGTTGTGGTTGTTGTTCAGGTTCATATTGCATTTATGGTTCTGGTTCTGGAGCTGGAGCAGGTCGTCTAGATGATGATGATCCTGAACCTCCAGTATCGGCTTTCTGCAAAACACATTAAACACAAAATTTGGCATCCAAATATGCATTAGTGTTAGCAAAATAACAACTTAAATTAACCACAATAACATGTTAAATCAAACTTAAACTTATACGCATTTTCACAATTTTTACAATTCTACCCTTTTTCAAATAAGTACATATGAAAATGTAGACAAAGTTCATAAGCATTTACCTCAAATAACATGTCAAAATAGTCATTACTAGCAATTTAAACAAGTCTCAAATGGCAATTATATCAAATTAATCAATTTCATGAATTTTAGACTTAAAAAGTCTACTTTAATCTCCAAAAATCATGTTTAGGATCAAAGTTTGGATCATTTAACTACCTAAACATGTTACACTACTTAATTTAGCAACAATTCATGACAAAAATTGGCCATAACCTGTTTATATCAAAAAGCCCCAAATTGCTCAAGAACACAAACCCTAGATTTCTAAAAATTTTGAAGTTTTTGGCTTCAAATCATGTTAAATAGCATCAATCTAGGTTATACATGCATAAAATACTAACAATTTAACACTAATTACACTAGAAATTAACAAAATTACATTAGGTAAAATATTGATAATTATCACAAAAACTAGAAAATTTATGAGTTTAGGGGTGTAATTTTTACCTTCTTTGAAAAGCTTCTGAACAATTTCATGATTAGAGCGAAAAATTTGACGAATTACGGTGAAAATTTGGTGAGATTTTGAGAGATTTTCATGTATGTGTGTGTGTATTGTGGAGAAAGACAGACTCGCTGAGCTTTTCTATCTGGCCAGTTTTCCAGCCTCATGCGATTGCATGAGGTTGGTGTGTAAACCCCATGCGATCGCATGGGGTGCCGGGTACAGTGATTTGGCTTTTTTTTATATATAAAACCTTATAAATGTTTTAAAACATTTAATTAATTAAATTCTAAAAATTATGTTTTCCTTTAGGAGCGAGGGTGTTTCGGATCGTTGTCCTAATCCGTCCCTCGACAAAATTTTAAAATTTGTCAATTCAAAGCGCGGTTTTAAAAGTAAAGATTTTTGGGTTTTTTAAATGTTTTTGGCATACTTTAATTCAATAAGATTAAAAATAATGATAATAAAAGTTCTCGTCCCTCCTTTGGGTAGAGAAATTTCGGTTCAACGACCTAGTCTTCAACTCACGACGAATTTTAAAAATCATATTTTTAACTTAGCGAAATAAAGTAAATTTTTGTTTTTAAATTCACACCAAACTTAAATTTAAAATGCATAAAATTAAAAATTCATATTAAAAATTCACACCAAACTTATATTATATTTTTGTTTTTATACATACAAACTTATATTAAAAATATTAATTTTTCAGATATTTATAATTTTAAATATATTGATTTAAAAATTTTACAATATTATTTTAATATTAATTTTAAAAACATGGTAAAAATAACATAAAAATCTTTTTGGTCTTTTATCCCACTTTAATCAATCAAATATTATCAAAAATATACGCCCCTCTTTTCGGTAAAGTAATTTCGGTTCAACGACCTAATTTAACTCATGACGAATTTTTGAAATATTTTGGTTGAATGATTAAAGATATTTATACCTTAAGAATAAACGGTAAATTTCGCAGTGATGTAGTAAATTTTTGTATGATATCAATAATTTCGGTCGCAAGATCTAATTTTATTGAATACCAATTTAATACTTTATAGCGAACAATTTAGCGTTTATTATCAAAAGGTTAAAAATAAAAATAAAAATAAACACTGTACATACTTACCTGTGAAATAGATTTCTTAGTGATATGCTCTAGCCCACTCATAAGATAGTCGGACTAATTGGTTTTCCATAGCTACATAGGCGTAACCTCGAGCATTCAACGTTTTTTATTCTAAACATATGAACGGTCCGTCTCTGCATAGAGTAACAAATTCGGTATTGGAATATGTTTGATTCGTCGAGCATTTTCCTTCGTGTGACCATTTTCCGCATTTGTGACATCTTTCAAGGTGGCGTGCTCTTCTTTTCGCTGCGGATTTTGATTTTCCTTTACCAAATTGTAACTTATTATTTTCGCATCTGGATTCTTTTCTTACTCCGTCCAATTTACCTCTGATTAATGATACTATTTCACTTGGAAGGGTGTTATTATTATGTTTAGTGATCAATGCGTGTAGCATTAACCATGGTTTAATTCACAGGAAGTCTTCATCTTGTAAAACCTAAAAAAATAAAAATTCAGAATGGGGGGAGAAGACTAGTTCTTTAGGGTCTGCTAGGGAAAGACCATTCGGGTTCCATTCTCGAGAACTACACGAAAACAGAAAATCTAACTCTAATAGAAATACATATTATCCTTTAAAGACTTGATTCTCCCCACACTTAGTTAGCTGTGGTATCGAAATTGTGATTAACTTCGTTGTCAACTTCCATCGGACTATCTATGTAATGTTTTACTCTGTGACCATTAACCTTATATTCAATCCCATTTGAATTTATTAATTCTACAGTTCCGTATGGGAAAACTCTTTTGACTATGAATGGTCCAGACCATCTTGATTTCAATTTTCCAGGAAATAGCTTGAATCGTGAATTGAAAAGAAGAACTCTGTCTCCTTCTTTAAATTCTTTTAAACTTCTGATTCTTTTATCATGCCATTTCTTCGTTCTTTCTTTATAGATTAACGAATTTTCGTATGCTTCATGTCTTAATTCTTCTAATTCATTTAATTGACTTAACCGTAGACGTCTAGCTTCATGTAAATCAAGATTACATGTCTTCAAAGCCTAAAATGCTTTGTGTTCAATTTCTACTGGAAGATGACATGCTTTTCCGTAAACGAGTCTAAAAGGTGATGTTCCAATTGGAGTTTTGTAGGCTGTTCTAAAAGCCCAGAGTGCATCCTCCAATTTCATGGACCATTCCTTCGGATTTGATCCTACGGTTTTCTCTAGAATACGTTTTAAAGCTCGGTTGGTATTTTCAACTTGTCCACTTGTCTGTGGATGATAAGCAGTGGAGATTTTATGAGTTACTCCATATCTTTTGAGAACTTTCTCAAGTTGATTATTACAGAAATGAGTTCCCCGATCACTTATTAAAGCTTTCGGTGTTCCAAACCTTGCAAAAAGACGTTTTAAAAAGTTGACTACAACTCGTGCATCATTAGTCGGGAGAGCTTGTGCTTCCGCCCATTTAGATACATAATCAATGGCAATGAGAATGTAGAGATTATTATGAGATTTTGGAAATGGACCCATAAAGTCAATACCCCAAATGTCAAATACTTCACATACTTGAATGACATTTTGTGGCATTTCATCACGTTGAATTATTTTTCCGGCCCTTTGACATGAATCACAGGATTTGCAAAGAAGGTGTGCGTCTTTGAAAATTGTAGGCCAATAGAATCCAGCATCATAAACTTTTCTTGCTGTAAGTTGTGGTCCATAATGCCCTCCTATTGGTCCTGTGTGACAATGGTTTAAGATTTTACTAGCTTCATCTCCGAATACACATCGGCGTATTATTCCATAGGGACAACTTTTAAACAGATGTGGATCTTCCCAGAAATAGTGTTTTATATCACTAAAGAATTTCTTTCATTTTTGGTACGATAATCCTTTTTCAAGGAATTCACACACTAAGTAGTTTGCATAGTCTGCAAACCATGGAATTTCATTATAATCTATCTTCAATAGATATTCATCAGGAAAGTTGTCTTGTATGGCTGATTCATTTAGAACTTCTAATTCAGGATTTTCAAGACGAGAAAGATGATCAGCAGCGAGATTTTCTGCTCCCTTTTTATCTCGGATTTCAATATCAAACTCTTGTAAGAGTAAGATCCAACGGATTAATCTTGGTTTAGCATCTTGTTTCGAAAATAGGTATCTAAGAGCAGAATGGTCGGTATAGACCACCGTTTTTGCTAGAACGAGATATGAACGAAATTTGTCAAAAGCAAAGACAATAGTAAGGAGTTCTTTTTCAGTATTTGTGTAATTTTTTTGTGCTCCTTGTAACGTCTTACTAGCATAATATATAGGTTGAAATCGTTTTTCAATCCTTTATCCTAAAACGGCTCCCATTGCAAAATCACTTGCATCGTACATTAATTCGAATGGTAGATTCCAATTTGGTGTTATCATGATCGGCGCATTAGTGAGTTTTTCTTTAAGTATATTAAAAGATTTGATGCATTCATCTGTAAAGATGAATGGAGCATCTTTTTCTAGGAGTTTATTCATAGGAGTGACAATTTTAGAAAAATCTTTTCTGAAACGTCGGTAAAAACCAGCATGCCCTAGAAAACTCCTAACTCCTCTAACATTGGTCGGATGTGGAAGCTTAGCAATTACATCTACTTTAGCTCTATCCACTTCAATTCCTTCCTTTGAAATTTTATGACCAAGAACGATGCCTTCTTTAACCATGAAATGGCATTTCTCCCAATTAAGAACTAGATTTGATTGTTCGTATCTAATAAGCATTCGTTCTAGATTAACTAGACATGATTCAAATGTATCACCGAAGACTGAAAAGTCATCCATGAAAACTTCCATGCATTCTTCTATCATGTCGTGAAAAATCTCCATCATGCACCTTTGAAAGGTTGCAGGGGCGTTGCAAAGTCCAAATCGCATGCGTTTGTAAGCAAAAGTACCATAAAGGCACGTGAATGTGGTTTTCTCTTGATCCTCGGGTGCTATTGGAATTTGAAAATATCCAGAAAAACCATCAAGAAAACAATAGTAACTGTTTCCGCCTAATCTTTCCAACATTTTATCAATAAAAGGTAAGGGAAAGTGATCTTTTCTGGTGGCGTCATTTAATTTTCTATAATCAATACAAACACGCCATCCTGTTACAGTCCTAGTAGGAATAAGCTCATTTTTCTCATTTGTAATGACAGTCATGCCACCCTTCTTAGGTACGCATTGAACTGGGCTTAACCATGGACTATCAGAAATTGGATAAATTAAACCTGCATCAAGCAGTTTAATAATTTCTTTCTTAACAACATCTTGCATATTAGGATTTAGTCTTCGTTGGCGTTGCGCATGCTTTTTATGACCTTCTTCCATAAGGATTTTATGTGTGCAATACGTAGGACTTATTCCTTTAATATCATGAATCTTCCATGCAATGGCTGGTTTATGAGCTTTTAACACAGAAATGAGTTGAGATTTTTCATTTTCAGTAAGAGAAGACGATATTATTACAGGTAATTCAAATTCACCATGTAAATAAGCATATTCCAAATGGTTTGGAAGTGGCTTTAACTCTAATGTCGGTGGTTCTACTATCGATGATTTATATCGATATCTGTCTTCTTCTTTTAGCATTTGAATTTCTTCTGTTGTTGGTTTATATCCATTAGCCATAAGTGTAGCTAACATTTCAGTTTCATTAATTGGTTCAGTTCCTTCTCCTAAAGAACATTCTCCTGTTCCTTGTAATTCTGGAAATTCTTCTAACAATTCTGCATGTGTATCTATAGTTTGAATATAATAACATGTATCATCTGCAGATTGCGGTTGTTGCATGGCTCTATCAACTGAAAAGGTAACACTCTCGTACTCTATACTTAGGGTCAGTTTCTTACCAAACACGTCTATTATTGCTTTAGCCGTGTTTAAGAATGGTCTTCCTAATATGAGAGGTACTCGAGAATCTTCTTCCATGTCCAGGATAACAAAATCTACTGAAAATACTAAGGTACCAACTTTAACTAGCATGTTTTCCATTATCCCTCTAGGATATTTTATTGATCGATCGGCTAGTTGTATACTTATTCTTGTTGGTTTCAATTCTCCAAGGTCTAGTTTAGCGTATAGTGAATACGGCATTAGATTTATACTAGCACCTAAGTCTGCCAATGCTTCTATTGAACTAAGACTACCCAGAAAACATGGAATTGTGAAACTTCCTGGATCAGATAGTTTTTCTGGTATCTTATTCAACAGCACTGCAGAACAATTAGCATTCATAGTAACAGCCGAGAGTTCTTCCATTTTCTTTCTATTCGAGATTAGATCTTTCAGAAATTTAGCATATCTAGGCATTCCTGAAATCACATCAATGAAAGGAAGATTTACATTTATCTGTTTAAACATATCCAATAATTTGGATTGCTCAGCTTCAAGTCTCTCCTTTCTCATTTTACTCGGGTAAGGAAGTGGTGGTTGGTATGGTTTAACATAAGGTTTAGCCTTAACTGTGTTATCTTCATTAACCTTTTCAACTACCGGTTCTTTTTCCTTATCTTGATCAGATTGTGGTTCTTGTGGAGTAGGAATAGCTTCATCAGAAATTACAGGTATTTCAGGTGGTTTAAGTGTAATACCACTTCTCGTGGTAATGGCTTTAGCTGTTTCATTTCGGGGGTTAGCATTTGTATCACTAGGTAAACTTCCCGGTTTTCTTTCACCTATTAATCTTGCTAGGTTACTTACTTCTTGTTCCAAATTTTGAATAGAAGCTTGTTGATTTCTAAATGCTTGAGCATTTTGCTCATTGGTTTGTTTCTGAGATGTGAAAAACTGTGTTTGAGATTCAACTAGCTTCGTCATCATATCTTCTAAATTTGGCTTTTTATCATCGGTTTGTGGTGGTTTGTTTTGAAAATTAGGTCTTTGCTGATTGTAAGTATTATTGGATACTTGTTGATTGCTAGGACCTTGTTGGTTGTTGTATGGAACATTTTGGTTATAATTCTGGTTTTGATTTTAGTTTGGTCTTGGCGGTTGATAATTATTCTGATAATTATTTCCAGGCCTTTGGTTTAGATATGAAACATTCTCCCTTTGTTCCATTGTTAGTTCAATACTGAGACAATCTTTTGTCAAATGTGGTCCTCCACACTGCTCACAACTAATTCGTATTGAGTGTATATCCTTAGTCATCTTTTCCATTCGTCTCTCGACAGCATCTATCTTTGCAGAAATAGAATCTAAGTCATGGCTAGAATCGGCTCTAGCTGCTTTAGATGATCTAACGATATCTTTTTCTTGGTGCCACTCATGTGAGTGGGAAGCAGTGTTATCAATAATTTTATAAGCATCAGTTTCTGTTTTCTTCATAATGGAACCACCAGCTGCTATGTCTATGTCTTTCCTTGTATGATGTCGCATCCTTAGTAGAATATTTGTACTATTTGACAGGTATCTAAACCATGTTGCGGACATCCTCTCAATAACTTTCCAAATCTGGTCCATGCCTCATATAGAGTTTCATTTGGCTTTTGTGTGAACGTAACAATTTCTCCTTGAAGTCTCACGGCTTTAGATGTTGGAAAGAATTGTTTAAGAAATTTTTCAACTAAAACGTCCCATGTATCAATCGCCCCTTCAGGTAACGAATTTAACCAATCTTTGGCTTCTCCCTTTAAAGTCCAGGAAAATAACATGAGATATATCTATTCATCCTCCACTTTTCTTATTTTAAATAGTGTGCAGATCCTATTAAAGGTACGAAGATGTTCATTTGGATCTTCCTTCGGCTCACCACTAAATTGGAATTGATTAGTCACCATGTGTAGAATTTGTCCTTTGATTTCATAATCTGGCGCATTAATGTCTGGATGAGTAATTGCGTGACCTTGGCCAGTGCGTTTAGCTCTCATTCGGTCTTCCACACTTAGAGGTTCCAGATTCTCCATGATTGAATTTGTTGAATCTGAATCACTAGAGGATTCTGATTTAATGGATCGTTCCTCAACAATCTCTGTTTGAATGATTGGTGGTTCCGGAGGAAAAATTAGTGGTTCAGGATCTACGAATTGTCCCTGAATATTCTCCGGATTCTCAATTGTGAGGTCGGGTTCAAAAAATGGATTATCGGAAATTTAAATTGGAGTACTTGGTCGACTGGATGACGATTCTAAAGAAAAATCAACGGCGACAATATTTGCTAGATGTCTTGATCGAGTTACAGGTGGTGAACGTACAAAAGGTGGTGAACGTTTTGCTCGGTGCATTCACTGAATATCCTATTAGTTTTTAAAAAGAAAGAAAAATTATATAAGTTAGCCAATTAATAGACTTTTCTGATTTTGCCCACGTTTCGAATAGCCAAAAGATGCAGCAGAGGGGCAGGATTCGTTTGGTCTCAATATAATTGAGTACTGTTTGGCTCCAATAACCCGGTCCACGTACAAATCCAACTATTACTACGAACCAGAAAATTTTGATGTCTATTAATTTAACCGCTTAAAATAATTTTTCGTAATTTTAAGAAATTTTAGAGAAGAAATAGAATAAAAATCTATGTCCTAAAAACTAGAATGACGAGAAATAAGAAAGAAAAAGAGCGCGTCGAAAAACGTCAAAAAAATAAAAGATTGAAAAATAAAGGTGTCGTAAAATAAAAATAAGAAAGTAGCGTGTCGAAACTTAAAAAGGAACTAAAAACTAAGAATTAAAAGTTGCGTCTTAAAATATTAAAGCTTAAAAGAAATTCTATATCTCAAAACGACAATAACTTAAAAAGGTACTAAAATATAAAAACAGCGTCGCAAAATTCTAAAGCACCTAAATCTTAGTCTAAAGAAAAAGCACTTAAGGGATTTTACGGCAATGCCTAAAAATCTAGAAATAAAAATAACTATGGTAAAAACTATGTCTTAAAACTAAATACGAGCGAAAAATACAAATATTACGCTAAAACAATTAAAAAGAGACAAAATATAAAAATATACTAAAAGTTGTAAAAAGTACAATTTTTTATAAAAATATTATTTTTATATTATTTATTTAATAAAACTATTAATTTTATAAATTATTTAAACTAATTAAACTAAATATACAAAATAATAATAAAAACTAAATTATATAATAATAATACCCTAATTAGGGTTTAAATTAAATAATAATAATAATAATAATAATTACTCCGTAATGATTGCAGAGGTCAGTCAAATGTGGCATGTCAGCAGGGCTCATGCGATCGCATGAGTCCTAAGTTACAAAGCCATGCGATCGCATGGGCTAGGGTTTCGGGCAGTGAGTGGGCTGCTACAGTACGGGCCGAATGTTTTTATTTTATTTTATTTTATTTTTTCTGTTTTGCTGTTTTGATTTATATTAAAACAAAATATTTAAATAAAATTTATATTTTTACAAACTAAAATAAAAATAAAGAAACTTTATAAAACTTATATATTTAACAAACTCTTAAAAATATTTATATTTTTGTTTTTTTTATATTTTTAAATATTTAAAACGTATTTTTACAAAAAACTTATTTTTATAAAAGTAAACTAAAAATTAATAAAAATCTTTTTTTTATAAAATTAGCGTTGTGCTTCCGGCGTTTTAAGCAGAAAAGGATCCCCGGCAGCGGCGCCAAAAATACTTGATGTTATGCGAGGCGTATATGAAATAGTGTATATTTTACTAGGAAAAACTATTAAATACGATATAATTTTACACAAGATATTTATTTATTTATAGAATGGATATACCTAAACCTTGCTACAACACTTATAGGCAGTGTACCTAATCGTACAGTAGTGTAGTTTTTAGTAAGTCCGGTTCGTTCCACAGGGAAATCTTTTAAACAAAGCTTAACGCTATATTAGTTTTAATTTATAAAAATACAAATATATATATAAGTAATATTATTATTATAAAAAGGGGGTTTTTACCGTTTAATGACTGGTTTGTCGATTTTTAAAACTTTAGTCGCAGTTAAAACCTAATGTAAAATATTAAATAAATAAAAGACTTAATTTAAAGAGTAAAATAAATAACGATAATGAAATTGCAATAAATAAAAGTGCGATAAAATAAACTTGCGATAATTAAAAAGTACGATAATTAAAAGTGCAATTAAATACGATGACAATAAATAAAAGTACGATAATTAGAAGTGCAATTAAATATAAAAATAAAGGAATTATGCTTATTTAAACTTCCATAACCATGATGTTTGACGTGTTGATTTTTAGTTTATTCCCATGGGTTAATTGTCCTTTGTCCTGGATTATTTAATATGTCCGTCTGGTTTTTGTCCATAACAGTCCATCAGTCATAAATATAAAGTGCGAGTGTCCTCGTCAAATTATCCTTATATCCGAAGTCAAATATTCCAACTAATTGGGGACTTAAACTGTAACAAGGTCTTAATACTTTGTTTAATAATTACACCAGGATATTGACTGTGTGTAACCCAAGGTTTTAATACTTTGTTATCAATTATGCCAAGTGTCCTTGTACATAATTTCACCCCTGTTTTAATAATTCCATAGACTATTAATCCATTCCCGTGTCCGGTTAAATGAACGATTATTCGTACATATAAATATCCCGCCCATCGTGTCCGATCGAGTGTATATGGTTATTTATAGGGACGTCTAATTGTAAATCTTTATATTAAAATTAACAAACTATCATTTAGTTAAACAAATATAAAGCCCATTAATAGCCCATAGTCTAATTTCCACAAGTGTCATTCTTTTGTCCAAACCCCAATTATGGTACAAAGTCCAATTACCCAATTTTAATATTTTTAGTCCAACATCATGATTACTTCGACTTAAATAAGCATAATTAAAATTTAGCTACGAGACATTAATGTAAAAAGGTTGAACATAACTTACAATGATTAAAAATAGCGTAGCGTTACACGGATAGAATTTCGACTTACACCCTTACAACATTCGCTAACATACCCTTATTATTAGAAATTAAAATTAAAATTAAAATTACAATATAAATATATATACATATACGTTGATGAATGAAGAGAAAAAGATGTGTTAAATGATGCACCAAAGCTCGAAATTTATAAGCCTGTGAGCTGAAAAAGGGGCACATGCGATCGCATGAGCTTTGCTCTTCAAGGCCATGTGATCGCATGGCCAGCTGGGGAGGCTCAAATGTCTTTGTTTTTTTCTGCCTACGGTTTTTATATTATAATATAATATATATTAATTTTAAGAATTAATTATATATTATATTATATTCATGTGCATAGTTGACTTGTAATTTTTAGTCCGTTGGGTCGAGCGTTGACTTTGGTCCCGGTTCTGGATTTTCGAACGTCCTTGCGTATAATTTAATATCTTGTACTTTGCGTTTCGCGTCTTGTACTCTTGTAATTTTGAGACGTTTCTTATCAATAATTGGAACCTCTTTGATTGTACTTTGTACTTTTGAGCTTTTTGGTCGTTTGCGTCTTCAATTCGTCGAATCTGTCTTTTGTCTTCACCTTTTATTATTTAAACGAATATCACTTGTAAATAGGACAACTGCAACTAAAAGCTTGTCTTTCTTGAGGGATAATGCTATGAAATATATGTTCGTTTTTAGCATTATTGTAGTGACCCGAACTTTTCCATGTCTATATATATTAAATGAAATTGTTATTTACATGATTAAGTTTTTCCAACATGTTAAGCAATCAGACTTGTTAAGACTTGATTAATTGAAATAGGTTTCATATAGACAATTGACCACCCAAGTTGACCGGTGATTCACGAACGTTAAAACTTGTAAAAACTATATGATGACATATATATGGATATATATATATTTAACATGATTTTATGATAAGTAAACATATCATTAAGTATATTAACAATGAACTACATATGTAAAAGCAAGACTACTAACTTAATGATTTTGAAACGAGACATATATGTAACGATTATCGTTGTAATGACATTTAATGTATATATATCATATTAAGAGATATTAATACATCATATTATCATTATAATATAATAATTTAAAATCTCATTTGATATTATAAACATTGGGTTAACAACATTTACCAAGATCGTTAGCCTAAAGGTTTCAAAACAACACTTACATGTAACGACTAACGATGACTTAACGACTCAGTTAAAATGTATACACATGTAGTGTTTTAATATGTATTTATACACTTTTGAAAGACTTCAAGACACTTATCAAAATACTTATACTTAACAAAAATGCTTACAATTACAATATCGTTCAGTTTCATCAACAATTCTACTCGTATGCACCCGTATTCGTACTCGTACAATACACAACTTTTAGATGTATGTACTATTGGTATATACACTCCAATGATCAGATATTAGCAGCCCATGTGAGTCACCTAACACATGTGGGAACCATAATTTGGCAACTAGCATGAAATATCTCATAAAATTACAAAAATATGAGTAATCATTCATGACTTATTTACATGAAAACAAAATTACATATCCTTTATATCTAATCCATACACCAACGACCAAAAACACCTACAAACACTTTCATTCTTCAATTTTCTTCATCTAATTGATCTCTCTTAAGTTCTATCTTCAAGTTCTAAGTGTTCTTCATAAATTCTACAAGTTCTAGTTTCATAAAATCAAGAATACTTCTAAGTTTGCTAGCTTACTTCCAATCTTGTAGAGTGATCATCCAACCTCAAGAAATCTTTCTTATTTACAGTAAGATATCTTTCTAATACAAGGTAATACTCATATTCAAACTTTTATTCAATTTCTCTAACTATAACAATCTTATTTCGAGTGGAAATCTTACTTGAACTTGTTTTTTGTGTCACGATTCTGCTTCAAGAACTTTCAAGCCATCCAAGGATCCTTTGAAGCTAGATCCATTTTTCTCATTTCCAGTAGCTTTATCCAGAAAACTTGAGATAGTAATGATGTTCATAACATCATTCGATTCATACATATAAAGCTATCTTATTCGAAGGTTTAAACTATTAATCACTAGAACATAGTTTAGTTAATTCTAAACTTGTTCGCAAACAAAAGTTAATCCTTCTAACTTGACTTTTAAAATCAACTAAACACATGTTCTATATCTATATGATATGCTAACTTAATGATTTAAAACCTGGAAACACGAAGAACACTGTAAAACCGGACATACGCCGTCTTAGTAACACATCGGGCTGTTTTGGGTTAGTTAATTAAAAACTATGATAATCTTTGATTTAAAAGTTGTTCTTCTGTAAAAATGATTTTTCTTATGAACATGAAACTATATCCAAAAATCATGGTTAAACTCAAAGTGAAAGTATGTTTTCTAAAATGGTCATCTAGACGTCGTTCTTTCGACTGAAATGACTACCTTTACAAAAACGACTTGTAACTTATATCTCTGACTATAAACCTATACTTTTTATGTTTAGATTCATAAAATAGAGTTCAATATGAAACTATAGCAATTTGATTCCCTCAAAACGGATTTAAAATGAAGAAGTTATGGGTAAAACAATATTGGATAATTTTTCTTGTTGTAGCAACGTGAAAATTGGTAACAAATCTATATTAATCATATCCTAGCTAACTTATATTGTATTATACATGTATTCTAATATATTATGTAATCTTGGGATACCATAGACACGTTTGCAAATGTTTTGACATATCATATCGACCCATGTGTATATATTATTTGGAACAACCATAGACACTCTATATGCAGTAATGAGGGAGTTAGCTATACAGGGTTGAGGTTGATTTCAAAAATATATATACTTTGAGTTGTGATCTAGCCTGAGATGTGTATACACTAGGTCGTGGATTGATTCAAGATAATATATATCAATTTTTTTCTGTACATCTAACGTTGAACAACTAGTTGTAGGTTACTAACGAGGACAGCTGACTTAATAAACTTAAAACATCAAAATGTATTAAAAGTGTTGTAAATATATTTTGAATATACTTTGATATATATGTACATATTTGTTATAGGTTCGTGAATCGACCAGTGGCCAAGTCTTACTTCCCGACGAAGTAAAAATCTGTAAAAGTGAGTTATAGTCCCACTTTTAAAATCTAATATTTTTGGGATGAGAATACATGCAGGTTTTATAAATGATTTACAAAATAGACACAAGTACTTGAAACTACATTCTATGGTTGAATTATCGAAATCGAATATTCCCCTTTTTATTAAGTCTGGTAATCTAAGAATTAGGGAACAGACACCCTAATTGACGCGAATCCTAAAGATAGATCTATTGGGCCTAACAAACCCCATCCAAAGTACCGGATGCTTTAGTACTTCGAAATTTATATCATATCCGAAGGGTGTCCCGGAATGATGGGGATATTCTTATATATGCATCTTGTTAATGTCGGTTACCAGGTGTTCACCATATGAATGATTTTTATCTCTATGTATGGGATGTGTATTGAAATATGAAATCTTGTGGTCTATTGTTACGATTTGATATATATATAGGTTAAACCTATAACTCACCAACATTTTTGTTGACGTTTAAAGCATGTTTATTCTCAGGTGAATACTAAGAGCTTCCGCTGTTGCATACTAAAATAAGGACAAGATTTGGAGTCCATGTTTGTATGATATTGTGTAAAATCTGCATTTAAGAAACATATGACGATGTAATATATTTCTATTGTAAACCATTATGTAATGGTCGTGTGTAGACAGTATATTTTAGATTATCATTATTTGATAATCTACGTAATACTTTTGAAACCTTTATTGATAAAATAAAGGTTATGGTTGTTTTAAAAATGAATGCAGTCTTTGAAAAACGTCTCATATAGAGGTCAAAACCTCGCAATGAAATCAATTAATATGGAACGTTTATAATCAATATGAACGGGACATTTCAGTTGGTATCCGAGCGTTGGTCTGAGAGAACCAGAATTTTGCATTAGTGTGTCTTATCGAGTTTGTTAGGATGCATTAGTGAGTCTGGACTTCGACTGTGTTTACTTGAAAAATGATTTCTTAACAAATTTTGTTGGAAACTATATATTTTTAACATGTGAATATTATGTGATATATTAATCTCTTAACGTGTTTGATATTATGTGATAGATGTCTACCTCTAGAACAAGTCCCATTAACTCACCTAATAATAATGAAGAGTCAAATGTAAATTGGAATGATTCGTGGACTAATTCACAAGTTCCCGAAGAGGAACCGGAAGAAGAGTCGGAACCGGAAGAAGAATCGGAACCGGAAGAAGAATCGGAACTGGAAGAAGAAATAGAACCAGTGGGGGAAATAATAAAACAGTTAAGTAGAAGAAAATCCTCAACCAACCGACCAAAGTTAATTATGGTCAATGGTGTTTCCTCCAAGGAAGCAAAGTATTGGGAGGATTACCAATTCTCCGATGAATCGGATCCCGACAAGGATTCCGATGATGTTATAGAAATTACCCCAACACAATTTAATAAGGCAAAAGAGAACAATAAGGGAAAGGGCATAAAAATAGAGAAATTCGATTCCAAACCCGATGAACTTTATATGTATCTTCAACACCCGTATTTCTTAAGTTGTGACAATAACCCGGGAACCTCTAATCCACCAGGTTTTTCTAAACCAATGTGGAAAACGACGGCTCGTATTAGGGGAACATCATATATCCCTAGAAACTTGGCAAAACGAACCAAAACCGAAGAAGAAGAAATGAGCGAGTCGGAATGAGATAGTTATATTCGTGTGGTGTAATATATGTAATATGGCGTGCTTATGCTTTATGATATATGTAAAAATTGCTTGTATTAATAAGTATTTTTTTTTATGAATCTAACTCTTGTCTATTTTACAGTTTAAAAACACAAAATGGATAGACAACCCAATATTTTAAGAGACCTACCCGGAGACATGATTGATGAAATCTTGTCTAGAGTCGGTCAGAATTCCTCGGCACAACTATTTAAGGCGATATCAGTTTGTAAGACATTCGAAGAACGTTCCAAGAATGCCTTGGTTTATAAAAGGCTTTCGTTCGAAAGATGGGGGATATCACATTAGGAAACCCATAAGTTACGATGTGTTTACTTTGACGCATATATTGCGGGGAACTCAAATGCTATTTTACGCAACGGGTTAAGAAATTATTTTGACTCAATATATCCGAATATAGGACTTCGTGATTTAGAAAAAGCGGCTAACATGCAACATAAAGAAGCATGTTATGCTTACGGGTTAGTAATGTTCGTTTCTCACCAAAGTGAGAACAAGAACATCGGGCTACAACTATTAAACAAAACGTTCCCACAAGTGACGGACTCAGTAGTTGGGGTGAGAAACAAAGTTTTTAGATTGTTACGGGACTGTTGGACATTACGTAACCCTCGTCCCTTTGACGACGTTACAACACGCTGTCTTATCAACGGCCATAACGGTTATGTTCCACAAGACCAAGGATGGGAAGTAGTCCTAGTAAAACCAGAATGCATGACTTGTTTCTGGACGTATGAATTACGTGTCTTTATTGCCTTTGCTGAACGACTTGTGTACTAGTTAGAATTATCTTCACAACTATCTTGTATCAAAGTTATTGTGTGCTATATTTCATGTTATATGTAAAATAAGCGGTATTATAAGTTTGTAAAATATTGTGAAAAAGTTTGAACGCGAAATATTATTATAATCAGTTTTTCATATAGAATTGTAGTAGTTGAATTGTATATTAGCTACTACGTATGAACTTAACGGGTAGGTACTACCCGAATTTAAACTTATAAAACGCTAATATGAAGAAAAAGCTTTTATAAATGAGTTCATATTATGCTAAGAGATACTATTGACTACTCTTAATATTCTGTATGATTAACTTGTTTCATACAGAGTTACGAACCCAAGGATTCGATATTACCACGTACGAAAGACGATTCACAGAATTGTGCCTATTGTGTCCGAGAGCGTTCGAAGATGAGGAAGAAAAGATCGACGCGTTTGTGAAAGGATTACCGGAAAGAATCCAAGAAGATATAAGTTCACACGAGCCCGCCTCCATACAACAGGCATGTAGAATGGCTCACAAACTAGTGAACCAGATTGAGGAAAGAATTAAAGAACAGGCGGCTGAAGAGGCCAATGAGAAGCAAGTCAAAAGAAAGTGGGAGGAAAACGGTGATAAGAATCACCAATACAACAACAACAGCAATTACAACAATAATCGCAACAACTATCCATACAATCGCAACATCAATCGCAACTACAACAATTGGCCCAACAACAACAACAACAACAACAACAACAATAACAACAACAACTATAACAATCATCCCAACAACAATAACAACCGCAACAACAACAATAATCAGAAGCAGCTATGCCAAAGGTGTGAAAAGTATCACTCGGGGTTCTGTACCAAATTTTGCAACAAGTGTAAAAGAAATGGTCATAGCGCGGCAAAGTGTGAGGTCTACGGACCAGGGGTTAACAGAATGAAAGGAACAAATGGTGTCGGAACGAGTAATGGCGGAGCAAGTAGTGTCGGAGTAAGTTATGCCAATGTAGTTTGTTATAAATGTGGAAAACCGGGCCACATTATTAGAAATTGCCCGAACCAGGAGAACACGAATGGACAAGGTCGCGGAAGAGTTTTCAATATTAATGCGGCAGAGGCACAGGAAGACCCGGAGCTTGTTACGGGTACGTTTCTTATTGACGATAAATCTGCTTATGTTTTATTTGATTCGGGTGCGGATAGAAGCTATATGAGTAGAGAATTTTGTGCTAAATTAAGTTGCCCATTGGCGCCTTTGGATAGTAAATTTTTACTCGAATTAGCAAATGGTAAATTAATTTCAGCAGATAATATATGTCGGAATCGAGAAATTAAACTGGTTATCGAAACATTTAAGATTGACTTGATAACAGTAGAGTTAGGGAGTTTTAATGTGATAATCGATATGGACTGGTTGAGAGAAGTGAAAGCAGAGATCGTTTGTTACAAAAATGCAATTCGCATTATACGAGAAAAAGGAAAACCCTTAATGGTGTACGGAGAAAAGAGCAACGCGAAGTTAAATCTTATTAGTAACCTGAAGGCACAAAAACTAATAAGAAAAGGTTACTATGCTGTACTAGCACACGTCGAGAAAGTCAATTCCGAAGAAAAGAAGATCAATGATATTCCCGTCGCAAAAGAATTTCCCGATGTATTTCCGAAAGAATTACCGGGACTACCTCCACACCGATCCGTTGAATTTCAAATAGACCTTGTACCGGGAGCTGCACCAATAGCTCGTGCTCCATACAGACTCGCACCTAGCGAAATGAAGGAACTTCAGAGCCAATTACAAGAACTTTTAGAGCGTGGTTTCATTCGACCAAGCACATCACCGTGGGGAGCTCCTGTTTTGTTTGTCAAGAAGAAAGATGGTACATTCAGGTTGTGTATCGACTACCGAGAGTTTAACAAACTTACCATCAAGAACCGCTACCCACTACCGAGAATCGACGACTTATTTGATCAACTACAAGGCTCGTCTGTTTATTCGAAGATCGATTTACGTTCTGGATATCATCAAATGCGGGTGAAGGAGGATGATATTCCAAAGACTGTTTTTATTACGCTTTACGGTCATTACGAGTTTATGGTTATGCCGTTTGGATTGACTAACGCACCAGCTGTGTTCATGGACCTCATGAACCGAGTGTGTGGGCCATATCTTGACAAGTTTGTCATTATTTTCATAGATGACATACTTATTTACTCGAAGAATGATCAAGAGGATGAAGAACATTTGAGAAAAGTGCTAGAGTTGCTGAGAAAAAAAAACTGTACGCTAAGTTTTCAAAGTGTGCATTTTGGTTGGAAGAAGTTCAATTCCTCGGTCACATAGTGAACAAAGAAGGTATTTAGGTGGATCCAGCAAAGATCGAAACCGTTGAAAAGTGGGAAACCCCGAAAACTCTGAAACACATATGCCAGTTTTTAGGACTAGCGGGTTACTACAGAAGGTTCATCCAAGACTTTTCCAGAATAGCAAAACCCTTGACTGCATTAACGCATAAAGGGAAGAAATTTGAATGGAAAGATGAACAAGAGAAAGCGTTTCAATTGTTAAAGAAAAAGTTAACTACGGCACCTATATTGTCATTACCTGAAGGGAATGATGATTTTGTGATATATTGTGACGCCTCAAAGCAAGGTCTCGGTTGTGTATTAATGCAACGAATGAAAGTAATTGCTTATGCATCTAGACAATTGAAGATTCACGAACAGAATTATACGACGCATGATTTGGAATTAGGCGCGGTTGTTTTTGCATTAAAGACTTGGAGGCACTACTTATATGGGGTCAAAAGTATTATATATACCGACCACAAAGTCTTCAACACATATTTAATCAGAAACAACTGAATATGAGGCAGCGTAGGTGGATTGAATTGTTGAATGATTACGACTTTGAGATTCGTTACCACCCGGGGAAGGCAAATGTGGTAGCCGACGCCTTGAGCAGGAAGGACAGAGAACCCATTCGAGTAAAATCTATGAATATAATGATTCACACTAACCTTACTACTCAAATAAAGGAGGCGCAACAAGGAGTTTTAAAAGAGGGAAATTTAAAGGATGAAATACCCAAAGGATTGGAGAAGCATCTTAATATTTGGGAAGACAGAACCCGGTATAGGGCTGAAAGAATTTGGGTACCAAAATTTGGAGATATGAGAGAAATGGAACTTAGAGAAGCTCATAAAACCAGATACTCAATACATCCTGGAATGGGGAAGATGTACAAGGATCTTAAGAAACATTTTTGGTGGCAAGGTATGAAAGCCGATGTTGCTAAATACGTAGGAGAATGTTTGACATGTCCTAAGGTCAAAGCTGAGCATCAGAAACCATCAGGTCTACTTCAACAACCTGAAATCCCGGAATGGAAATGGGAAAACATTACCATGGATTTCATCACTAAATTGCCAAGGACTGCAAGTGGTTTTAATACTATTTGGGTAATAGTTGATCGTCTCACCAAATCAGCACACTTCCTGCCAATAAGAGAAGATGACAAGATGGAGAAGTTAGCACGACTGTATTTGAAGGAAGTCGTCTCCAGACATGGAATACCAATCTCTATTATCTCTGATAGGGATGGCAGATTTATTTCAAGATTCTGGCAGACATTACAGCAAGCATTAGGAACTCGTCTAGACATGAGTACTGCCTATCATCCACAAACTGATGGGCAGAGCGAAATGACGATACAAATGCTTGAAGACATGCTACGAGCATGTGTTAATGATTTCGAAAACAGTTGGGATCGACATCTACCGTTAGCAGAATTTTCCTACAACAACAGCTACCATTCAAGCATTGAGATGGCGCCATTTGAAGCACTTTATGGTAGAAAGTGCAGGTCTCCGATTTTTTGGAGTGAAGTGGGGGATAGACAGATTACGGGTCCGGAGATAATACAAGAAACTACCGAGAAGATCATCCAAATTCAACAACGGTTGAAAACCGCCCAAAGTCGACAAAAGAGCTACGCCGACATTAAAAGAAAAGATATAGAATTTGAAATTGGAGAGATGGTCATGCTTAAGGTTGCACCTTGGAAAGGCGTTGTTCGATTTGGTAAACGAGGTAAATTAAATCCAAGGTATATTGGACCATTCAAGATTATTGATCGTGTCGGACCAGTAGCTTACCGACTTGAGTTACCACAACAACTCGCGGCTGTACATAACACTTTCCACGTCTCAAATTTGAAGAAATGTTTTGCTAAAGAAGATCTCACTATTCCGTTAGACGAAATCCAAATCAACGAAAAACTTCAATTCATCAAAGAACCCGTCGAAATAATGGATCGTGAGGTTAAAAGACTTAAACAAAACATTATACCAATTGTTAAGGTTCGATGGAATGCTCGTAGAGGACCCGAGTTCGCCTGAGAATGAGAAGATCAGATGAAGAAGAAATACCCGCACTTATTTCCAGAAGATACGTCAACATCTCCAACTGCTTAAAATTTCGGGACGAAATTTATTTAACGGGTAGGTACTGTAGTGACCCGAAATTTTCCATGTCTATATATATTAAATGAAATTATTATTTACATGATTAAGTGTTTCCAACATGTTAAGCAATCAAAATTGTTAAGACTTGATTAATTGAAATAGGTTTCATATAGACAATTGACCACTCAAGTTGACCGGTGATTCACGAACGTTAAAACTTGTAAAAACTATATGATGAAATATATATGGATATATATATAGTTAACATGATATTATTATAAGTAAACATATCATTAAATATATTAACAATGAACTACATATGTAAAAGCAAGACTACTAACTTAATAATTTTGAAACGAGACATATATGTAACGATTATCGTTGTAACGACATTTAATTTATATATATCATATTAAGAGATATTCATACATCATATTATCATTATAATATAATAATTTAAAATCTCATTTGATATTATAAACATTGGGTTAACAACATTTAACAAGATCGTTAGCCTAAAGGTTTCAAAACAACACTTACATGTAACGACTAACGATGACTTAACGACTCAGTTAAAATATATATACATGTAGTATTTTAATATGTATTCATACACTTTTGAAAGACTTCAAGACACTTATCAAAATACTTCTACTTAACAAAAATGCTTACAATTACAATCTCGTTCAGTTTCATCAACAATTCTACTCGTATGCACCCGTATTCGTACTCGTACAATACACAGCTTTTAGATGTATGTACTATTAGTATATACACTCCAATTATCAGCTCTTGGCAGCCCATTTAAGTCACCTAATACATGTGGGAACCATCATTTGGAAACTATCATGAAATATCTCATAAAATTACAAAAATATGAGTAATCATTCATGACTTATTTACATGAAAACAAAATTACATATCCTTTATATCTAATCCATACACCAACAACCAAAAATACCTAAAAACACTTTCATTCTTCAATTTTCTTCATCTAATTGATCTCTCTCAAATTCTATCTTCAAGTTCTAAGTGTTCTTCATAAATTCTACAAGTTCTAGTTTCATAAAATCAAGAATACTTCCAAGTTTGCTAGCTTACTTCCAATCTTGTAGAGTGATCATCCAACCTCAAGAAATCTTTCTTATTTACAGTAAGATATCTTTATAATACAAGGTAATACTCATATTCAAACTTTGATTCAATTTCTATAACTATAACAATCTTATTTCGAGTGAAAATCTTACTTGAACTTGTTTTTCGTGTCATGATTCTGCTTCAAGAACTTTCAAGCCATCCAAGGATCCTTTGAAGCTAGATCCATTTTTCTCATTTCCAGTAGCTTTATCCAAAAAATTTGAGGTAGTAATTATGTTCATAACATCATTCGATTCATACATATAAAGCTATCTTATTCGAAGGTTTAAACTTGTAATCACTAGAACATAGTTTAGTTAATTCTAAACTTGTTCGCAAACAAAAGTTAATCCTTCTAACTTGACTTTTAAAATCAACTAAACACATGTTCTATATCTATATGATATGCTAACTTAATGATTTAAAACCTAGAAACACGAAGAACACTGTAAAATCGGACATACGCCGTCGTAGTAACACCGCGGGCTGTTTTGGGTTAGTTAATTAAAAACTATGATAAACTTTGATTTAAAAGTTGTTCTTCTGGAAAAATGATTTTTCTTATGAACATGAAACTATATCCAAAAATCATGGTTAAACTCAAAGTGGAAGTATGTTTTCTAAAATGGTCATCTAGACATCGTTCTTTCGACTGAAATGACTACCTTTACAAAAACGACTTGTAACTTATATCTCCGACTATAAACCTATACTTTTTCTGTTTAGATTCATAAAATAAAGTTCAATATGAAACCATAGCAATTTGATTCACTCAAAACGGATTTAAAATGAAGAAGTTATGGGTAAAACAATATTGGATAATTTTTCTTGTTGTAGCAACGTGAAAATTGGTAACAAATCTATATTAATCATATCCTAGCTAACTTATATTGTATTATACATGTATTCTAATATATTATGTAATCTTGGGATACCATAGATACGTATGCAAATGTTTTGACATATCATATCGACCCATGTGTATATATTATTTGGAACAACCATAGACACTCTATATGCAGTAATGAGGGAGTTAGCTATATAGGGTTGAGGTTGATTCCAAAAATATATATACTTTGAGTTGTGATCTAGCCTGAGATGTGTATACACTGGGTCGTGGATTGATTCAAGATAATATATATCAATTTTTTTCTGTACATCTAACGTTGGACAACTAGTTGTAGGTTACTAACGAGGACAGCTGACTTAATAAACTTAAAACATCAAAATGTATTAAAAGTGTTGTAAATATATTTTGAATATACTTTGATATATATGTACATATTTGTTATAGGTTCGTGAATCGACCAGTGGCCAAGTCTTACTTCCCGACGAAGTAAAAATCTGTGAAAGTGAGTTATAGTCCCACTTTTAAAATATAATATTTTTGGGATGAGAATACATGCAGGTTTTATAAATGATTTACAAAATAGACACAAGTACGTGAAACTACATTCTATGGTTGAGTTATCGAAATCGAATATGCCCCTTTTTATTAAGTCTGGTAATCTAAGAATTAGGGAACAGACACCCTAATTGACGCGAATCCTAAAGATAGATCTATTGGGCCTAACAAACCCCATCCTAAGTACCGGATGCTTTAGTACTTCGAAATTTATATCATATCCGAAGGGTGTCCTGGAATGATGGGGATATTCTTATATATGCATCTTGTTAATGTCGGTTACCAGGTGTTCACCATATGAATGATTTTTATCTCTATGTATGGGATGTGTATTGAAATATGAAATCTTGTGGTCTATTGTTACGATTTGATATATATATAGGTTAAACCTATAACTCACCAACATTTTTGTTGACGTTTAAAGCATGTTTATTCTCAGGTGAATACTAAGAGCTTCCGCTGTTGCATACTAAAATAAGGACAAGATTTGGAGTCCATGTTTGTATGATATTGTGTAAAAACTGCATTTAAGAAACATATGACGATGTAATATATTTCTATTGTAAACCATTATGTAATGGTCGTGTGTAAACAGTATATTTTAGATTATCATTATTTGATAATCTACGTAATGCTTTTGAAACTTTATTGATAAAATAAAGGTTATGGTTGTTTAAAAAATGAATCCAGTCTTTGAAAAACGTCTCATATAGAGGTCAAAACCTCGCAACAAAATTAATTAATATGGAACGTTTGTAATCAATATGAACGGGACATTTCAGTTGGTATCCGAGCGTTGGTCTTAGAGAATCAGAATTTTGCATTAGTGTATCTTATCGAGTTTGTTAGGATGCATTAGTGAGTCTGGACTTCGACTGTGTTTACTTGAAAAATGATTTCTTAACAAATTTTGTTGGAAACTATATATTTTTAACATGTGAATATTATGTGATATATTAATCTCTTAACGTGTTTGATATTATGTGATAGATGTCTACCTCTAGAACAAGTCCCATTGACTCACCTAATAATAATGAAGAGTCAAATGTAAATTGGAATGATTCGTGGACTAATTCACAAGTTCCCGAAGAGGAACCGGAAGAAGAGTCGGAACCGGAAGAAGAATCGGAACCGGAAGAAGAATCGGAACTGGAAGAAGAAATAGAACCAGTGGGGAAAATAATAAAACGGTTAAGTAGAAGAAAATCCTCAACCAACTGACCAAAGTTAATTATGGTCAATGGTGTTTCCGCCAAGGAAGCAAAGTATTGGGAGGATTACCAATTCTCCGATGAATCGGATCCCGACAAGGATTCCGATGATGTTATAGAAATTACCCCAACACAATTTAATAAGGCAAAAGAGAACAATAAGGGAAAGGGCATAAAAATAGAGAAATTCGATTCCAAACCCGATGAACTTTATATGTATCGTCAACACCCGTATTTCTTAAGTTGTGACAATAACCCGGGAACCTCTAAACCACCAGGTTTTTCTAAACCAAGTGGAAAACGACGGCTCGTATTAGGGGAACATCATATATCCCTAGAAACTTGGCAAAACGAACCAAAACTGAAGAAGAAGAAACGAGCGAGTCGGAATAAGATAGTTATATTCGTGTGGTGTAATATATGTAATATAGTGTGCTTATGCTTTATGATATATGTAAAAATTGCTTGTATTAATAAGTATTTTTTTTTATGAATCTAACTCTTGTCTATTTTACAGTTTAAAAACACAAAATGAATAGACAACCCAATATTTTAAGAGACCTACCCGGAGACATGATTGATGAAATCTTGTCTAGAGTCGGTCAGAATTTCTCGGCACAACTATTTAAGGCGAGATCAGTTTGTAAGACATTCGAAGAACGTTCTAAGAATGCCTTGGTTTATAAAAGGCTTTTGTTCGAAAGATGGGGGATATCACATTGGGAAATTCATAAGTTACGATGTGTTTACTTTGACGCATATATTGCGGGAAACCCAAATGCTATTTTACGCAACGGGTTAAGAAATTATTTTGACTCAATATATCCGAATATAGGACTTCGTGATTTAGAAAAAGCGGCTAACATGCAACATAAAGAAGCATGTTATGCTTACGGGTTAGTAATGTTTGCTTCTCACCAAAGTGAGAACAAGAACATCGGGCTACAACTATTAAACAAAACGTTCCCATAAGTGACGGACTCAGTAGTTGGGGTGAGAAACAAAGTTTTTAGATTGTTACGGGACTGTTGGACATTACGTAACCCTCGTCCCTTTGACGACGTTACAACACGCTGTCTTATCAACGGCCATAACGGTTATGTTCCACAAAACAAGGATGGGAAGTAGTCCTAGTAAAACCAGAATGCATGACTTGTTTCTGGACGTATGAATTACGTGTCTTTATTGCCTTTGCTGAACGACTTGTGTACTATTTAGAATTATCTTCACAACTATCTTGTATCAAAGTTATTGTGTACTATATTTCATGTTATATGTAAAATAAGCGGTATTGTAAGTTTGTAAAATATTGTGAAAAAGTATGAACGCGAAATATTATTATAATCAGTTTTTCATATAGAATTGTAGTAGTTGAATTGTATATTAGCTACTACGTATGAACTTAACGGGTAGGTACTACCCGAATTTAAACTTATAAAACGCTAATATGAAGAAAAAGCTTTTATAAATGAGTTCATATTATGCTACGAGATACTATTGACTACTCTTAATATTCTGTATGATTAACTTGTTTCATTTGACTATTTGAAGGAAATGGCACCGACTACTCGACAAACCATGAATATGAGCGAAGAGGAATTTCGTACCTTTCTTGAGCAAACATAGCCGCAGTACAGGCTGCGCTACATACCAACAATAACTCCGAATCTAGCAATGCAGCTAACGGCGCAAGAAATCGTGTAGGATGCACCTACAAAGAATTCACTGCCTGCAAACCTTTGGAATTTGATGGAACCGAAGGACCGATCGGATTGAAACGGTGGACCGAGAAGGTCGAATCGGTGTTTTCCATAAGTAAGTGTACTGAAGAGAACAAAGTGAAGTACGCTACGCATACCTTCACAGGTACTGCGTTAACATGGTGGAATACCTATCTAGAGCAAGTGGGACAAGATGATGCTTACGCACTACCGTGGTCAGCATTCAAGCACTTGATGAATGAGAAGTACCGTCCCAGAACCGAGGTCAATAAGCTCAAGACAGAACTTAGAGGGTTACGAACCCAAGGATTCGATATTACCACGTACGAAAGACGATTCACAGAATTGTGCCTATTGTGTCTGAGAGCGTTCGAAGATGAGGAAGAGAAGATCGACGCGTTTGTGAAAGGATTACCGGAAAGAATCCAAGAAGATATAAGTTCACACGAGCTCGCCTCTATACAACTGGCATGTAGAATGGCTCGCAAACTAGTGAACCAGATTGAGGAGAGAATTAAAGAACAGGCGGCTGAAGAGGCCAATGAGAAGCAAGTCAAAGGAAAGTGGGAGGAAAACGGTGATAAGAATCACCAATACAACAACAACAGCAATTACAACAATAATCGCAACAACTATCCCAACAATCGCAACATCAATCGCAACTACAACAAACGGCCCAACAACAACAACAACAACAACAACAACAACAACAATAACAACAACAACTACAACAATCATCCCATCAACAATAACAACCGCAACAACAACAACAACAACAACAACAATCAGAAGCAGCTATGCCAAAGGTGTGAAAAGTATCACTCGGGGTTCTGCACCAAATTTTGCAATAAGTGTAAAAGAAATGGTCATAGCGCGGCGAAGTGTGAGGTCTACGGACCAGGGGTTAACAGAACGAAAGGAACAAATGGTGTCGGAACGAGTAATGGCGGAGCAAGTAGTGTCGGAGCAAGTTATGCCAATGTAGTTTGTTATAAATGTGGAAAACCGGGCCACATTATTAGAAATTGCCCGAACCAGGAGAACACGAATAGACAAGGCCGCGGAAGAGTTTTCAATATTAATGCGACAGAGGCACAGGAAGACCCGGAGCTTGTTACGGGTACGTTTCTTATTGACGATAAATCTGCTTATGTTTTATTTGATTCGGGTGCGGATAGAAGCTATATGAGTAGAGAATTTTGTGCTAAATTAAGTTGCCCATTGGCGACTTTGGATAGTAAATTTTTACTCGAATTAGCAAATGGTAAATTAATTTTAGCAGATAATATATGTCGGAATCGAGAAATTAAACTGGTTAGCGAAACATTTAAGATTGACTTGATACCAGTAGAGTCAGGGAGTTTTGATGTGATAATCGGTATGGACTGGTTGAGAGAAGTGAAAGCAGAGATCATTTGTTACAAAAATACAATTCGCATTATACGAGAAAAAGGAAAACCCTTAATGGTGTACGGAGAAAAGAGCAACGCGAAGTTAAATCTTATTAGTAACCTGAAGGCACAAAAACTAATAAGAAAAGGTTGCTATGCTGTACTAGCACACGTCGAGAAAGTCAATTCCGAAGAAAAGAACATCAATGATATTCCCGTCATAAAATGAATCTCCCGATGTATTTCCGAAAGAATTACCGGGACTACCTCCACACCGATCCGTTGAATTTCAAATAGACCTTGTACCGGGAGCTGCACCAATAGCTCGTGCTCCATACAGACTCGCACCTAGCGAAATGAAGGAACTTCAGAGCCAATTACGAGAACTTTTAGAGCGTGGTTTCATTCGACCAAGCATATCACCGTGGGGAGCTCCTGTTTTGTTTGTCATGAAGAAAGATGGTACATTCAGGTTGTGTATCGACTACCGAGAGTTGAACAAACTTACCATCAAGAACCGCTACCCACTACCGAGAATCGACGACTTATTTGATCAACTACAAGGCTCGTCTGTTTATTCGAAGATCAATTTACATTCTGGATATCATCAAATGCGGGTGAAGGAGGATGATATTCCAAAGACTGCTTTTAGGACGCGTTACGGTCATTACGAGTTTATGGTTATGCCGTTTGAATTGACTAAAGCACCAGCTGTGTTCATGGACCTCATGAACCGAGTGTGTGGGCCATATCTTGACAAGTTTGTCATTGTTTTCATCGATGACATACTTATTTACTAGAAGAATGATCAAGAGCACGAAGAACATTTGAGAAAAGTGCTAGAGTTGCTGAGAAAAGAAAAACTGTACGCTAAGTTTTCAAAGTGTGCATTTTGATAGGAAGAAGTTCAATTCCTCGGTCACATAGTGAATAAAGAAGGTATTTAGGTGGATCCAGCAAAAATCGAAACTGTTGAAAAGTGGAAAACCCCGAAAACTCCGAAACACATACGCCAGTTTTTAGGACTAGCGGGTTACTACAGAAGGTTCATCCAAGACTTTTCCAGAATAGCAAAACCCTTGACTGCATTAACGCATAAAGGGAAGAAATTTGAATGGAAAGATGAACAAGAGAAAGCGTTTTAATTGTTAAAGAAAAAGTTAACTACGGCACCTATATTGTCATTACCTGAAGGGAATGATGATTTTGTGATATATTGTGACGCCTCAAAGAAAGGTCTCGATTGTGTATTAATGCAACGAATGAAAGTAATTGCTTATGCATCTAGACAATTGAAGATTCACGAACAGAATTATACGAAGCATGATTTGGAATTAGGCGCGGTTGTTTTTGCATTAAAGACTTGGAGGCACTACTTATATGGGGTCAAAAGTAATATATATACCGACCACAAAAGTCTTCAACACATATTTAATCAGAAACAACTGAATATGAGGCAGCGTAGGTGGATTGAATTGTTGAATGATTACTACTTTGAGATTCGTTACCACCCGGGGAAGGCAAATGTGGTAGCCGACGCCTTGAGCAGGAAGGACAGAGAACCCATTCGAGTAAAATCTATGAATATAATGATTCACACTAACCTTACTACTCAAATAAAGGAGGCGCAACAAGGAGTTTTAAAAGAGGGAAATTTAAAGGATGAAATACCCAAAGGATCAGAGAAGCATCTTAATATTCGGGAAGACGGAACCCGGTATAGGGCTGAAAGAATTTGGGTACCAAAATTTGGAGATATGAGAGAAATGGTACTTAGAGAAGCTCATAAAACCAGAAACTCAATACATCCTGGAACGGGGAAGATGTACAAGGATCTTAAGAAACATTTTTAGTGGCCAGGTATGAAAGCCGATGTTGCTAAATACGTAGGAGAATGTTTGACGTGTTCTAAGGTCAAAGCTGAGCATCAGAAACCATCAGGTCTACTTCAACAACCCGAAATCCCGGAATGGAAATGGAAAAACATTACCATGGATTTCATCACTAAATTGCCAAGGACTGCAAGTGGTTTTAAATCATCGATAGAAGAACCACCGACATTAGAGTTAAAGCCACTTCCAAACCATCTGGAATACGCTTATTTACATGGTGAATCTGAATTACCTGTAATAATATCGTCTTCTCTTACTGAAAATGAAAAATCTCAACTCATTTCTGTACTAAAAGCTCATAAACCAGCTATTGCATGGAAGATTCATGATATTAAAGGCATAAGTCCTTCGTATTGCACACATAAAATCCTTATGGAAGAAGGTCATAAAACGTATGTCCAACACCAACGAAGACTAAATCCTAATATGCAAGATGTTGTTAAGAAAGAAATTATTAAACTACTTGATGCAGGTTTAATTTATCCAATCTCTGATAGTCCATGGGTAAGCCCAGTTCAATGTGTACCTAAGAAAGGTGGCATGACTGTCATCACAAATGAAAAAAAATGAGCTTATTCCTACTAGGACTGTAACAGGATGGCGTATTTGTATTGATTATAGAAAATTAAATGACGCCACCAGAAAAGATCACTTTCCCTTACCTTTCATTGATCAAATGTTGGAAAGATTAGCCGGAAATAGTTACTATTGTTTTCTTGATAGTTTTTCGGATATTTTCAAATTCCAATAGCACTCGAGGACCAAGGGAAAACCACGTTCACGTGCCCTTATGGTACTTTTTCTTACAAACGCATGCTATTTGGACTTTGCAACGCCCCTGCAACCTTTCAAAGGTGCATGATGGCGATTTTTCACGACATGATAGAAGAATGCATGGAAGTTTTCATGGATGACTTTTCAGTCTTCGGTGATACATTTGAATCATGTCTAGTTAATCTTGAACGAATGCTTATTAGATGCGAACAATCAAATCTAGTACTTAATTGGGAGAAATGCCATTTCATGGTTAAAGAAGGCATCGTTCTTGGTCATAAAATTTTAAAAGAAGGAATTGAAGTGGATAGAGCTAAAGTAGATGTAATTGCTAAACTTCCACATCTCACCATTGTTAGAGGAGTTAGGAGTTTTCTAGGGCATGCCGGTTTTTACCGACGTTTCATAAAAGATTTTTCTAAAATTGCCACTCCTATGAATAAACTCCTAGAAAAGGATGCTCCATTCATCTTTTCAGATGAATGTATCAAATCTTTTAATATTCTTAAAGAGAAACTCACTAATGCGCCGATCATGATAACTCCAAATTGGAATCTACCGTTTGAACTCATGTGCGATGCAAGTGATTTTGCAATGGGAGCCGTTTTAGGACAAAGAATTGAAAACGATTTCAACCTATTTATTACGCTAGTAAGACGTTACAAGGAGCACAAAAAAATTACACAACTACTGAAAAAGAACTCCTTGCTATTGTCTTTGCTTTTGACAAATTTCGTTCATATCTCGTTCTAGCTAAAACGGTGGTCTATACCGACCATTCTGCTCTTAGATACCTATTTTCGAAACAAGATGCTAAATCAAGATTAATCCGTTGGATCTTACTCTTACAAGGGTTTGATATTGAAATCTGAGACAAAAAGGGAGCAAAAAATCTCGCAGCTGATCATCTTTTTCGTCTTGAAAATCCTGAATTAGAAGTTCTGAATGAATCGGCCATACAAGATAACTTTCCTGATGAATATCTATTGAAGATAGATTACAGTAAAATTCCATGGTTTGTAGATTATGCAAAATACTTAGTATGTGGATACCTTGAAAAAGGGTTGTCGTACCAAAAACGAAAGAAATTCTTTAGTGATATAAAATACTATTTCTGGGAAGATCCACATTTGTTTAAAAGTTGTCCCGATGGAATAATATGCTGATGTGTATTCGGAGATGAAGCTAGTCAAATCTTAAACCATTGTCACACAGGACCAACAGGAGGGGGCATTATGGGCCTCAACTCACAGCAAGAAAAGTTTACGATGCTGGATTCTATTAGCCTACAATTTTCAAAGACGCACACCTTCTTTGCAAATCCTGTGATGCTTGTCAAAGGGCCGGAAAAATAAGTCAACGTGATGAAATGCCACAAAATGTCATTCAAGTATGTGAAGTATTTGACATTTGGGGTATTGACTTTATGGGTCCATTTTCAAAATCTCATAATAATCTCTACATTCTCTTTGCCATTGATTATGTATCTAAATGGGCGAAACCACAAGCTCTCCCAACTAACGATGCACGAGTTGTAGTCAACTTTTTAAGACGTCTTTTTGCTAGGTTTGGAACACCGAAAGCTTTAATAAGTGATCGGGGTACTCATTTTTGTAACAATCAACTTGAGAAAGTTCTCAAAAGATATGGAGTAACTCATAAAGTCTCCACTGCTTATCACCCACAGACAAGTGGACAAGTTGAAAATACCAACCGAGCTTTAAAACGTATTCTAGAGAAAACCGTAGGATCAAATCCGAAGGAATGGTCCATGAAATTGGAGGATGCACTCTGGGCTTTTAGAACAGCCTACAAAACTCCAATTGGAACCACACCTTTTAGACTCGTTTACGGAAAAGCATGTCACCTTCCAGTAGAAATTGAACACAAAGCATTTTGGGCTTTGAAGACATGTAATCTTGATTTACATGAAGCCGGACGTCTACGGTTAAGCCAACTAAACGAATTAGAAGAATTAAGGCATGAAACATACGAAAATTCGTTAATCTATAAAGAAAGAACGAAGAATTGGCATGATAAAAGAATCAGAAGTTCAAAAGAATTTAAAGAAGGAGACAGAGTTCTTCTTTTCAATTCACGATTCAAGCTATTTCCTGGAAAATTGAAATCAAGATGGTCTGGACCATTCATAGTCAAAAAAGTTTTCCCATACGGAACAATAGAATTAATAAATTCAAATGGAATTGAATTTAAGGTTAATGGTCACAGAGTTAAACATTACATAGATAATCCAATGGAAGTTGAAGATGAAGTTAATCACAATTTCGACACCACAGCTAACTAAGTGTGGGAAGGTTCGAATCTTTTTAGGGTAATATATATTTCTGTTAGAGTTAGATATTCTATTTTCGTGTAGTTCTCGAGAATGGAATCCGAATGGTCTTTCCCTATCAGACCCTAAAGAACTAGTCTTCTCCCCCCATTCTGAATTTTTTTTTTTTTTTTTTAGGTTTTACGAGATGAAGAATTCTTTTGATCTGAACCATGGTCTAATGCTACACGCTATGATTGCTAAACGTAATAATGACACCCTTCCGAGTGAATTGGTATCATTCATAAGAAGCAAAATGGACGGAGTAAGAAAAGAACTCAGAAAAGATCATCATAAGATAAATTTTGGTAAAGGAAAATCAAAATCCGCAACAAAAAGAAGAGCACGACACCTTGAAAGATGTTACAAATGCGGAAAATGGTCACACGAAGGTAAATGTTCAAATAATCAAACATATTCAAACACCGAATTTGTTACTCTATGCAGAGAAGGACCATTCATATGTTTAGAAGAAAAGATATTAAAGATTCGAGGTTATGCTTACGTAGCTATGAAAAATCAAATCACACGACTCTCCTATGAGTCGGCTAAAGCAGGTCTCTGAGAATTTTATCTCACAGGTAAGTATGTACAGTTTTTAGTTTTTATTTATTGCTTTTAACCTTTTGATAATAAACGCTGAATCGTTCGCTATAAAGTATTAAATTGGTATTCAATAAAATTAGGTATGCGTAACCGAAATTATTGATATCATACAAAAATTTATTACATCACTGCGAAATTTACCGTTTATTCTTAAGGTATAAATATCTTTAATCAATCAACCAAAAATATTTCAAAAATTCGTCAGGAGTAAAACTAGGTTATGGAACCGAAATTACTTTACCGAAAAGAGGAGCGTATATTTTTGATAATATTTGATTGATTAAAGTGGGATAAAAGACCAAAAAGATTTTTAATTTTTACCTTGTTTTTAAAATTAATATATACTAAGTTAATATTGTAAATCTTTTTAAATCAATATATTTAAGTTTGTAAATATTTGAAAAAAAAATTAATAATTTTAATATAAGTTTGTATGTATAAAAAAATTTAATATAAATTTGGTGTGAATTTTTAATTTTTAATTTTATGCATTTTAAATTTTAATTTGGTGTGAATTTAAAAACAAAATTTACTTTATTTCGTTAAGATAAAAATTTGATATTTAAAATTCGCCGTGAGTTGAAAACTAGGTCGTTGAACCGAAATTGCTCTACCCAAGGGAGGGACGAGAACTTTTGTTATCATTATTTTTAATCTTATTGAATTAAAGTATGTCAAAAACATTTAAAAAAACCTGAAAATCTTTGCTTTTAAAACTGCGCTTAAAAATGACAAATTTTAAAATTTTGTCGAGGGACGGACTAGGACAACGATCCGAAACGCCCTCACTCCTAAAAAGAGACAAATTTTTAAAATTTATTAATCTATATTTTAAAAGTATAAGGTTTTTATAAAAAATAAAAAAAAACAGACCCACATGCGATCGCATGGGGTTTGGCCTTCAACCTCATGCGATCGCATGAGGATCAATTTCAGGTCTGGAACAAAAAGGCAGCGAGTGTTCTGTCTTCACCACACCACACCACACACACATACATACGAACACACACACAAACTCTCTCAAAAATTCACCAAATTACGCCAAATTTCTCACAAAACTTCGCTACAATCATGCCTAGGTTCGGATTTTTCAGCAAGAAGGTAAAAAATTACTCCCCTAAACTCATAAATTTTCTAGTTTTTGTGATATTTACAATTATTTTACCTAATTTAATTTTGTTAATTTCTAGTGTAATTAGAGTTAAAGTTTTAGTATATTATGCATGTATAACCTAGATTGATGCTATTTAACATGATTTGAAGACAAAAACTTCAAAATTTTTAGGAATCTAGGGTTTGTGTTCTTGAGCAATTTGGGGCTTTTTGATATAAACAGGTTATGGCCGATTTTTGTCATGAATTATTGCTAAATTAAGTAATGTAACATGTTTAGGTAGCTAAATGATCCAAACTTTGATCCTAAACATGATTTTTTAGAATTAAAGTGGACTTTTTAGGTATAAAATTCATGAACTTGATTAAATTGATGTAAATACCATTTGAAACTTGTTTAAATACTAGTAATGGTTGTTTTAACATGTTATTTGAGTTAAATGCTTATTAACTTTGTAAACATTTTCATATATGCTTATTTGAAAAAGTGTAGAATTGTTAAAATTGTGAAAATGTTTATAAGTTTAATTTTGATTGAACATGTTATTGTAATTGTTTCAAGTTATTATTTTGCTAACACTAATGCATATTTGGATGCAGAAATTTTATGTTTAATGTGTTTTGCAGAGAAATACAGATACTGATGGTGCTTCATCATCATCCAGGCAACCTGCTCCAGAACCTGAACCAGAAATGCAATATGAACCACAATATGAACCGGAGCAACAACAGGAACAACAACAACTTGATCAACACGTTCCTGTTGATGCCTACATAGTATTTCTGATGCATCCAATAGTACAACACCCAACGATTCATGAAGAACAATTGCATCCCAATCTGAGATTTGATCGAAGCTTGAGAGATTACCCATCATATCAAAGTAACAAATTCAAACTGGTACTAAAAAATGTAGAAGTGCCAAGGGTAATCGATTGGGATCCCTTGGAAAGGGTCCAATTAGCTAACCGTATTAGACTGCTACTGATCCAAAGGTATGGCAGCTCTTCTTTTCCCGATTGGGAACGTTTATTCACCATTCGTAGGCCTGTATATAAGGAATGGTGTGTTGAACTTATGAGTACTATAGCGTTAAATGCGGATGTAGATAGGATAGATGATAGAAGTTTTCTTAGATTTATACTTGGCCATAGGATGTATAGGATGTCCATGCAGGACATGGCCAGGGCTTTACAGATATATACGCCCGCTGAATTGCTATTACCCGATTGTACAAACTTGATTTATCATGGTGAAAGGGTAGATAGGAATTTTGATGCTAACGCCGTCTGGAGGCGTATGTTAGATTATAATGTTTTTGGGCGGGCAGGAGCACACTCCTACTTACATATTAACAGAGCCGAGCTTCGTATAATTCATAGATTTCTAGCTAACTCGATTACACAGAGAGGTCACAATAAGGAGAGAATGACCTTACATGATTTATTTTACCTAAAGTGTATTGGAGACCCAAGAGGCTTTGTTAATATCCCTTACTGTGTTGGTTTTTATTTGTCTAAGATGGTGGAAGGAATACAGGAAGGGGGAGTAATAGGAGGAGGTATTTTTTTTACTCTCATTGGAGAGTATTTAGGTGTAGATAGGGAACAAGGGGGTCCACTTTTAGTATGTAGGGAACAGGTTGAGCCTTTAGGATTGAGGGTCTATCAGGGTGCTAAGGTATTAAAGAGCAGACGCAACCATGCAGTACCCTATGATGGTAATTATCCACAGGTAGAGAGAGGTTCAGATGAGGAAATGGAGGAAGCGGATGACATTAGGGATGTCATTAGGGAGGCTATGACTGACGTCTACCCACTCATCAATCACGGTGTTCAGCTGACTTGCACTGATAGACCCCTATTGTATTGGAATTAGGCGCCCATCTTCAGCGTATAGATGAGGTAGAAATGACAAACGAGGAGAGATTTAGTCGGTTAGTGCTGTGGCAAGCCCAGAATGATTACTAGCATTTCAGGCAATGACATCATGATAGATGGGACTATCATCAGCGTCAGATCATGAGCCGGCTATCACATCAGGATCACTACGTACCGAACCGACCAGCTTACAATCCTCCACACCAGCCCGAGATGAGACCACCATATACTCTCTACGACCCTAACCAGGCCTACCAGTACACCTATCACCAACCATGGAACCCGACCGACGACATGAACTGGAACCCATATCCAGATTGATATAGTTCCCTTTGGTAATTTCTATGATTTTTATTATTTTTTTTATTTCTATTTATTTATGTTTAAACATATAATATTGTGATACTTTTATTGTAATGTTTAATATTTTTATTATGTTGTACTAATATTTCATATTTGATTTGAAAGTGGGATGTTAAGTCCCATTTTAAATTACCATGCATGTTATTATTTGTATGTATGTATATTGTCAATTGTACACAACAGGGTAAAACAGCGCATTTTCAAAGACTGACATTAAGTTCAGCAAAAGCTACTAATTTTGACGACAAAACGAAAAACAAATGTGATGTAACAACAAGATGGAATGAACAAATGATGTGCACCATTTATCATTCAACAAACAAACGCCAATATGTTTGGAAACTTTGGTAAAATTTAATCATTTTTCTACGCTAATCACCCTCAATAATTTAAATTGTTACTGATTTCTTACAAATGAGAGCATTGCAAGATCTTAAGTGTGGAAAGGGGTTAAATTCTTTCGGATTTTTAAAATTTTTTGACTTAAACACTTGGTTACCATTAAAAATACTAGTAACGCAGTAGTTGTATTAGAATCTAGTGCTCTCTGATAATAAAGAACAACCCTAGTCTTATATACTGACTACCCAATTCTAGTAAAAATTTTCAAAATTTTTAAATAAATGAATTCAAAATCATGTTTATACATATTTATGAACGATAAAACTAGGTGTTAACACCGAAATTATTGTTACCTCAGAAAGGACATAAATTGAGAAACAACCCAAAATATTAGAATTCATTTAAAATGAAATAGAGGACAATAAAAAGGCAAAGAAAGGAAAATAAAAGCCAAGTGTGGGAAAAATTTACCAAGTTATTTAAAACATATGTCACATATTTTTGTACAAATAATTGAAGATACTTTTGTTTTGGACAATTTTATCAGTTTTACCCAATTTCTTATAATATATTTGAAAAAAAGATGGATCTACACGATGAATCAATTCCATCATTAAAAGGAAGTAAAGTCTTCCGAAAAAGACACGCACTTCTTGATTTAGGTCATGAAGTTGTCGTCCAGACCAGTTGTAGAGTCTAGAAAAAACCTTGAAAAGTTTTCTCGAAAATCAGCTGGAAATCCACGGACCTCAGCATCAAACAGGGTCACCAAGTGGTCAGACTTATCCTAACCATGAGAGGATCTGTCTCGTAAAATGGGGAGGACGCCGTGCAAATTAGCTTGATAAGACTAATGAATCAGACCCCCAGAAAGGATAATCTCCTTAAAGATCAAAAATTGGCTTTTAAGACTGATATTACTCAATCCTTGAGATTGACTTTTAAAGATTGAGAATTACAAACTCATGGAATTCGATGATATCTAAACTCGAGCTTGAACGAGAAAATATTTTGATCAAAATTACAAACCGATTTGTTTTCTGAAAACCCATTTTTAATGCGTTCATTACCATTGAACGTAAAATCCTAGGAATTGGCCTGGAATTCATTAGGTCACCTGAACCAAATCGGGTGTCAACCGTAAGAACGGTGGTTGCATAGCATGGTAGAAGACAGGACCTTGTGCCAGACCGAAAAACTATAGGGTGATCTTTACTATTGCTCCTACAAAGGAAAGTAATTGCATCCGACACGTTATAGACCATAATCAAAAGCATGTCACAGGACATTGCCTTAACAGTTGCTTGTTCAACGCTTTCCTTTACAACCGGACGGTAGTTTACCGAAAGGTAATATACGGAGCAAGTATACTGGACGTGTTGCTTTCCTAATACAATGTTAGCAAGTGGGTGACACAAAACCATAAGTTTTGAGCTAAAATTTTCAAATCTGAAACCCATACAACCCACAAAAACAATTTGCAAACACCGGTGAAGGGTTATTCCGGAAAACTTATCTAGGGTAAAAGCTAGATTGAATTTACAAAAGATCAAATGTTTTCATAAAAATCCAATTTCCTAAAGGATCTAAATTTTTATAGTCATGTGGGACTGTAAACCACATCGTTACTACCATTGTTCATATCGCCGTATAGAATTCACTGATGTACAAAGTGTGAAGAATAAAGAAGTGATTCTAGTATTTTTATTTCAAGACTATATTGCTTGGGGACAAGCAACGCTCAAGTGTGGGAATATTTGATAATTCTAAAAATGAACATATATTTCATAGCATTATCCCTCAAGAAAGACAAGCTTTTAGTTGCAATTGTTCTATTTACAAGTGAGATTCGTTTAAATAATAAAAGGTGAAGACAAAAGACAGATTCGACGAATTGAAGACACAAACGACCAAAAAGCTCAAAAGTGCAAAATACAATCAAAGTGGTTCAAATTATTGATGAGAAACGTCTCAAAATTACAAGAGTACAAGCCGCAAAACGCAAAATACAAGATATTAAATTGTATGAAAGGACGTTCGAAAATCCGGAACCGGACCAGAGTCAACTCTCAACGCGCGACGCAACGGAGCAAAAATTACAAGTCAACTATGCACATAAATATAATATAATATTTAAATAAATATTAAAATTATTTATATATTATATATATTTAATAAAACTGTCGGCAAATAAGAAAACAAACGAACCTGAGCTGGAAACCCAGGCCATGCGATCGCATGGCCAGGAAGTAGAAAAACCATGCGGTCGCATGACCCCAATTGTCAGGCCACATTCCTATAAAAGGCACATTTTTGAGCGAATGTTAACACATCTTTTTATCTATCTCTCTCTCAAACGTATATATATATATATATATATATATATATATATATATATATATATATATATATATATATATATATATATATATATTATAATTTTAATTTTAATTTTAATTTTAATTTTAATAATAAGGGTATGTTAGCGAATGTTGTAAGGGTGTAAGTCAAAATTCTATCCTTGTAACGCTACGCTATTATTAATCATTGTAAGTTATGTTCAACTTTTTTAAATTAATGTCTCGTAGCTAAGTTATTATTATGCTTATTTAAGCCGAAGTAATCATGATGTTGGGCTAAAATATTAAAATTGGGTAATTGGGCTTTGTACCATAATTGAGGTTTAGACAAAAGAATGACACTTGTGGAAATTAGACTATGGGCTATTAATAGGCTTTATATTTGTTAAATTAAATGATAGTTTGTTAATTTAATATAAAGATTTACAATTGGACGTACCTATAAATAACTACATACACTCGATCGGACACGATGGGCGGGATATTTATAAGTACTAATAATCGTTCATTTAACCGGACACGGGAATGGATTAATAGTTAATGGACTTATTAAAACAGGGGTGAATTATGTACAAGGACACTTGGCGTAATTGTTAACAAAGTATTAAAACCTTGGGTTACACGCAGCCGATATCCTGGTGTAATTATTAAACTAAGTATTAAGACCTTGTTATAGTTTAAGTCCCCAATTAGTTGGAATATTTGACTTCGGATATAAGGATAATTTGACGAGGACACTCGCACTTTATATTTATGACTGATGGACTGTTATGGACAAAAATCAGACGGACATATTGAATAATCCAGGACAAAGGACAATTAACCCATGGTAATAAACTAAAATCAACACGTCAAACATCATGGTTACGGAAGTTTAAATAAGCATAATTCCTTTATTTCATATTTAATTGCACTTTTAATTATCGCACTTTAATTTATTGTCATTTTAATTATCGTACTTTTTAATTATCGCAATTTTATTTATCGTCATTTTATTTATCGCACTTTTATTTATCGCAATTTCATTATCGTTATTTACTTTACGCTTTAATTTAAGTTATATTTATTTTTAATATTTTACATTAGCTTTTAACTGCGACTTAAGTTTTAAAATCGACAAACCGGTCATTAAACGGTAAAAACCCCCTCTTTATAATAATAATACTACTTATATATATATTTATATTTTTACAAATATAGTTTTTAAAAATATAGCGTTAAACTTGGCTAAGATCCCTGTGGAACGAACCGGACTTACTAAAAACTACACTACTATACGATTAGGTACACTGCCTATAAGTGTTGTAGCAAGGTTTAGGTATATCCACTCTATAAATAAATAAATAACTTGTGTAAAATTGTATCGTATTTAATAGTATTTCCTAGTAAAATATAAACTATTTTGTATACACCTCGCATAACATCAGTAGTTTACTTATTACTCATTATTATTATTATTATTATTATTATTATTATTATTATTACTAGATTATTTATTAATATTAACAAAATTATATCATAACTATTAGTATTATCATTAAAAGTTATAGTATTATTATTACAAACATTATTATTATTAGTACTATCTTTATCATTAATATTAAAATTATCATTAATATTATTATTAGAATTACCATAATTTTTATCATAATTAGTATTATTTTTATCATTATTATTATTAGTACTATTAATATATCATATTAATACTTTTGTAATAAATGTTAATTATCTATATAAAGATAAATATATCTAATTAAGTTATTAATAAAACACATGATATAAAATAACAAATAAATTCACTAATAATATATATATTTGTTCGATTATCATTACATGTATTAATATACATGATTGAATAATAGGTTCGTGAATCCGAGGCCAACCTTGCAATGTTCAGTTCCGTCGTATGAATATTTTTACTACAAAATATTGGATTGTGAGTTTCATTTGCCTTTTTTTTTTACCCTTTATATTTTTGGGCTGAGAATACATGCGCAATTTTTATAAATGTTTTACGAAATAGACACAAGTAATCAAAACTACATTATATGGTTGAATGATCGAAGCCGAATATGCCCCTTTTTTCTTGGTAGCCTAAGAATTAGGGAACATCACTAATTTTGAGAATTAGTAAACGCCTAATTGATGCGAATCCTAAATATTGATCTATTGTGCCTAACGAACCCCATCCAAAGTACCGGATGCTTTAGTACTTCGAATTAGTTGTTATCATGTCCGAAGAATTTTCCGGAATGATAGGGGATATTCTTATATGCATCTTGTTAATGTCGGTTACCAGGTGTTCAATCCATATAAATGATTTTTGTCTCTATGCATGGGACGTATATTTATGAGAAATGAAAATGAAAATCTTGTGGTCTATTAAAATGATGAAAATGATCGTTTATGTTAAACTAATGAACTCACCAACCTTTTGATTGACACTTTAAAGCATGTTTATTCTCAGGTATGAAAGAAATCTTCCGCTGTGCATTTGCTCATTTTAAGGATATTACTTGGAGTCATTCATGACATATTTCAAAAGACGTTGCATTCGATTCATTGAGTTCATCAAGAATATTATCAAGTCATTTATAGTTTAGATATATTATGAAATGATATGCATGCCGTCAACTTTCGATGTAATGAAAGTATGTCTTTTAAAAACGAATGCAATGTTTGTAAAATGTATCATATAGAGGTCAAGTACCTCGCGATGTAATCAACTATTGTGAATCGTTTATAATCGATATGAACGGGTCCTTTCAGTAAAAACATGACTTTTTAGCCGATATCAGTGTGTAACATCCCGCATTTTTCCGTTAAATTATTTTAACGTCCGTCTTTTTATTTTGATAATATCTTCGCTATCTAAATTCATATCCTCGGTTAGCTAACGTTCTTAATATTTTTGTCATTTAATTATAACATCTCTCGTTTGCTCTAGCATTGTTTTAAAATGTTCGTTCGGTTAATTCACGCACCCGCAATTAAACTTGAGGGACCAAAGTTGCCAAGTGACCAAAAAGATGACTAGGTCAACTAGTCAACTCCTTTTCTCCTCCATTCATTTCATCACTTCCCAACTTAATACTTCCACCTCCTTTAGGTCTCAAACCCTCAAACAGAAATTCATCATCTAAATCCGATTTAGCAAGCGTTCTTCAAAACAAATTACATATTCAGAATCCTTGCATCTTCCTCTTCAAATCCATACCAACTTCATCTTGTTTGGGGAACTTTTTAAAAATACTAGATCTTATGTTCTTGATGTTTTTAACTTATAAAAGTGTTAGTTAGTGTCTATGGCTCGAGTCTAACGTGAATATATGAATTGTATGCTCGATCTTGTTGTTTTAATGTAACTAGCTTGAACTTGAAAAGTGTGTGTTTAATCTTGAGTTTTGGATGATTAAATGTTGTTGTAATGTTAAAGTTCATGTATTAAATGTGTTACTAGCATTACTAGCTTCATTTTGATGTGTAGGTTGATTAAGAAAACTTCACCAACATGATTATTGATTTTGTGATTTTGGTTAGGGTTTGTTAGACTTAAATATGAACCTTTGATGCATTGAATGGCATGAAATGTTATTGGTAAGTGTTTAGTTGTATTGTATGCGTAATTACCTATGAAGCGGCGTATTATATGTAGGTAGTAAGTTCCCGAATCGTCAAATTGCATTTATAATCTTGGATGTATAAATGGTGAACATTTAATGCAGTTTTGGTTGTTGTAAATGTCAGATTAATTGATGAAATGTATTTAGTTGTTTTCTTCGTCAAAATACCTTTCCGATGATATAAGATACATGTTTTGATCGTTTGCGGATCATAAATTGTGATTATTTGAAGTTTGGTTCGTGCACTTGTGAGTTTTCAGCAAGCAAGATCTGGATGCCATTTTGAACACCGTCCAAATCATTGGACTCCGTCCAGTTCTTCAATACTGGACGCCGTCCAGGACATTTGGACGCCGTCCAAATGAACTGCCAGAGACTGTCCAACTTGGTCATTTTTCGTTTAATTCCAACTATGCTACGCACCTCCGATTAACATGTAACTTATTCTAACATGCTCATATATGATTATATAACTCAGAAAAATTGTCAGAGACCCGACCCGAACGTGTTGACTTTTTTGTTCACTTTGACTTGACCAAAGTTGACTTTTATTCAAACTTAACCGAATACTTATGCAATCGTTCTAACATGCTTTTATATTTGTATCTTGCATGAAACCTGATGACGTGATTCACATGCTATATATATAATCGATTCGTAACGAACCATAGGACTAATTGAACACTTTGACCAACCGTGTTTCCCGATATTGATACAACCTATTTGTTTAGGTCAAGACTAGCAATTGTTCTTTGCACACGTTTACCTTGTGAAGTACCTATTTACCCGTGCACTCAAGGTGAGATCATAGTCCCACTTTTACTCTTTTAAACTTACATTTGGGATGAGAAAACATAAACGTTTCGTTTTACAAAGTGAACACAAGTACGAAAACAAACATTCTACGTACGAGTTAGAGCAAAAATCCTCAATTCGATTATCATTAGTTACACTTACCGAGGTTAGCGAGAACTTATGTTGTATGGCCATATGGGTTTGACAAACCCTCATTCGGACGGTTCGCTACCGTTATGCGGATGAAATATATTTTCGAGAATAAGTGTATGTTCTAACACTATGTGATGGGGTAACGTTAGTTAAGACTTGATAATTGGGTGCTCGTGATAATAATTTTTAGAATGATCTTACTATTACTCCAACGTTATAAATCTTGTGGTTCAACTTACTTACTTACTTACTTACGTACTCACTTACTAAACCTATGATTTCACCAACGTTTTCGTTGACATATTTTCTATGTTTTTCTCAGGTCCTTGAACGATATGTGTTACATGCTTCCGCACTCTATTTTGATACTTGCTTTGATGTTGAGTATACTTGCATACATGGAGCATCTTTTGACTTTACATTAAATCGTGTCGCATAAGTTTTATTTGTACTTAAAAACGTCGTATCGTATTAGTTGTTGAACTACTTTGTAAACTTTGAAACATCTTTACATATGAAATGAATGCGACATATTTTGGTCAAACGTTGTTTTATGAAGCGACCCGTCCTAATCCATCTGGACGAAGTCCATATCAATTACAAACGATTCACAATAGTTGATTACATCTCGAGGTACTTGACCTCTATATGATACATTTTACAAACATTGCATTTTTTTTAAAGACAAACTTGCTTTACATCGAAAGTTGACGGCATGCATACCATTTCATAATATATCCAACTATAATTGACTTAATAATAATCTTGAAGAACCCGACGACTCGAATGCAACGTCTTTTGAAATATGTCATGAATGACTCCAAGTAATATCTCTAAAATGAGCAAATACACAGCGGAAGATTTCTTTCATACCTGAGAATAAACATGCTTTAAAGTGTCAACCAAAAGGTTGGTGAGTTCATTAGTTTATCATAATCATTCATTTTCATCATTTTAATAGACCACAAGAATTTCATTTCCAGTTCTCATAAATATACGTCCCATGCATAGAGACAATAATATCATTCATATGGATTGAACACCTGGTAACCGACATTAACAAGATGCATATAAGAATATCCCCTATCATTCCGGGAAATCCTTCGGACATGATAAAAATGAATTCGAAGTACTAAAGCATCCGGTACTTTGGATGGGGTTCGTTAGGCCCAATAGATCTATCTTTAGGATTCGCGTCAATTAGTAGATCAGTTTACTAATTCTTAGGTTACCAAGCAAAAAGGGGCATATTCGGCTTCGATCATTCAACCATATAATGTAGTTTCGATTACTTGTGTCTATTTCGTAAAACATTTATAAAAAATTGTGCATGTATTCTCAGTCCCAAAAATATAAAGAGTAAAAGGGAGCAAATGAAACTCACCATACTGTATTTTGTAGTAAAAATACATATGACGATAATGAACAAGTGTAGGGTTGGCCTTAGATTCACGAACCTATATCATTTGTATATATATTAATACGCATATTCGTAATCGATCAAATTTATATATATATATATATATATATATATATATATATATATATATATATATATATGTATATATATATATATATATATATATAACTTTATTAGTTATATTATTTTTATATTGAATGTGTATTATATATGTGTCATTTATTCATTTTATTATATAAGAATATTAATTTTCGTTATGTTATATGTATTAAATATATTTTTAATATATATATATATATATATATCATTTGTATATTAATAATAGTAGTTATAATGATACCAAAATAATATTAATAGTGGTAAAAATGATAATAATTATAATAACAGTTTTAATTATAGTTATATATATTATCTTACACTTATAATTTTATCAATATTCTTTAAATCATAATACTAATAATTTCGTAATTATCATATGTTGTTATCTTTCTATTATCATCTTTTATATCCTAATTATAACTATATTCATAAGCATAATCATAATATCAATAAACAATAATGGTAACTTTAATCATAATACTAAACGATAATCTATATAATAATACATGTATTAGTACTAATAAGTATTTTTTAAAAATAATAATTATAATAATAATAATAATAATAATAATAATAATAATAATAATAATAATAATAATAATACTTCTATTAACAATAATAATAATAATATTATTAATAATAATAGTTATATTAAACATAGTTAATTATTCAACTAATAATAATAAACTTGGAATTGATAATAAATAATAATAATAATAATAATAATAATAATAATAATAATAATAATAATAATAATAATAATAATAATAATAATAATAATAATAATAATAATAATAATAATAATAAGTTACTACCTTCAAGAATTAGGCTCTAAAAAAAATAACGCTCCTGCCCGGATTCGAACCTGTGACCTCCTGCTATCATTACTTATATATAAACTTCATAAATATATTTTTTCATATCCACTTAATTATTCTGATCATTAGTTTACACTTTTAATTTCAATTGATTAACTTGTATTTTATTATTTCAAATCATTATATATATATATATATATATATATATATATATATATATATATATATATATATATATATATATATATATATATATATATACCTTTGTTTATATTTATATATATAAGTATATACACACTTAGTTATGTATCTATATATATTTAATTTGTAACTAATTGTTCGTGAATCGTCAGAAATGGTCAAAAGTCAAATGCATTTATGAAAACAATTCAAAGTTTTTGAGATTCCACATTACAGACTTTGCTTATCGTGTCGGAAATATATAAAGATTAAGTTTAAATTTGGTCGAAAATCTCCGGGTCGTCACATTTTAAAGACTTATAACCACGTAACGGGACCTAAGTAGACGGCGCCGTCAATGACGATTTTGTCGGGTCGCTACAGATGGTATCAGATTGTTAGTTGTAGGGATTTAGGGTTCATTGGTATCAACCCCGAGTCGTAGGGTACATTAGTAAGTCTAGACTACAACCGGCATATAGACTTAAAGTAGGACTTACTTGACTACTTGTGCATTTATACTCGAATTCTTTTATTCATATCTAAATCTTATTCCATCTTAATCTCACGTTGTTGATTTGATTGACACGCCATCTTGACTTTACGAGGTAATGTTAAATGCACATGTGAATTAGGATAATATAATTGCCGGGATTATATTATGGTGATTCATGTGGACATTCTGACATTACGACATAGAGAATCGAGGGCGGGCCAAGGAAAATTTTCTCTCTATCTTTTTTTCCATATCACGATTAGTATTATTGAGAATACTAATCAACGATATTCTTGCATTTTCAAGGAACAATGGCTCACCAAGGTCAACACAACACTCCTCCCGAAACTCTCGAACGAGCTCTTCAACTAATGATAGCCACCGCCGTAGATGCGGCCATGGCCGGTCACTCCTCCAACAACAATAACAACAACACTAACCATGGAGCCAATAATTCAAATGAGGGGTGCTCCTACAAGAACTTCATGGGGTGTAAACCTCCCACTTTCGATGGAACCGGGGGACCAGTTGCTCTTACCCGATGGTTTGAACAAACGAAAGCCGTTTTTAGCATAAGCGGTTGTCGGGACCAAGATAAGGTCAAGTTTTCCACCCTCACTTTCGCCGGTATTGCTCTCTTATATATATATATATATATATATATATATATATATATATATATATATATATATATATATATATATATATATATATATATATATATATATATATATATATATATATATAATGGTGGAACATGTATGTACAATCTGTGGGTACCGATGAAGCCCACACACTCTCTTGGACCGAATTAAGAGAAAGAATGATCACCAAATACTTCCCGCGCTAAGAGACTCAAAGGCTCGAACAGGGACTAAGAAATTTAAAAACGGTTCGGAATGATCTCGAAGCTTACAATCAACAGTTTGCGGAACTAGTCTTAATGTGTCCAAACCTCATGACTCCCGGGTTCCTAAGAGTTGAACTTTACATGGATGGCCTCCCTAAGAGCATTCAACACAGAGTAATGTCATCCAAATCCGCTAACCTACAAGAGGCATTAACGATGGCCCGCCAATTTATAGAAACGGTGGATGGATTTGAAGCGCCGGCACCAACGGTCGCGGATCAATCGGGTAGCAACAAAAGAAAATGGGAAGCCTCTCAATCAAGCAACTATAACCACAACAATTTCACCAAGAAGCCTTTCGCCTCCGGCGGTAAGAAAGGGTATGCCGGAAACCTACCTTATTGTAACAAGTGCCGCAAACATCATTTGGGTGAATGTGGCAAACCATTTTGCATCAAGTGTCAAAGAAGTGGCCATGTGGCCAACGATTGTAAAAGTACCGCCCCCGTCGCGCAAAAGGGGCCCAATGCGCCAAAAACGGGTGTTTGTTATGATTGTGGCCAACCGGGTCATTTTAAGAATGCGTGCCCAAAGAAGAAAGCTAACACCAATGCACGCGGTTGAACTTTCAACATTAACGTCAAGGATACCCGAGGTGACAATGAACTAGTCACGGGTACGTTTCTTCTCAACGACTCTTATGTTTCATGTTTATTCGATTCGGGTGCCGATAAATGTTTTGTATCCAAGGCTTTAGCTCATACTCTTTGCACTCCACCACTCCCCCTAGATGCTACTTATGCCATTCAAGTGACCAAGGGAAAAATATTGCGTGCTGAAAATTTTTATCGGAAGGTGTACGTTAAACTTCTTGGTTAAAGAGTTTGAAATTGACCTAATACGTATAGAACTAGGGAGCTCAAATCCTATTCGTTAAGAAGAAAATGTTTCCCTACATGTGTATAGATTAGCTTAAACTAAATAATTCCCGATTGAGAACCGATATCCTCTTCCCCGTATAGATGACCTCTTGATAAATTACAAGGATCTCGCTTGTATTCCAAATCGACCTCCATTCCGGTTATCATAATTTGAGGTTAAGGGAGAAGATGTCTCCAAAACCGCTTTCCGAACTCGCTACGATAGTTATGTATTTCTTTTAGTGTCGTTCAGTTTAACTAAGACTCCGTTCGTATTCATGGACCTTATGAATCGCGTATGCAAGCTTATCTAGACAAATAAATTATCGTATTCATAGATGATGTCTTAACCTATTCAAAGCGAAAAAGAAAACGAAAAACATCTCTGTCCTACGCTCGAACTCTTAAGGAAAGAGCAACTCTATGCCAATTTCTCTGAGTGTGAATTTTAGTTAAACGAAGTCCAATTTCTAAGCCATGTTGTTAGTGGTCAATGTATTAAAGTAGATCTCGCAAAAATCGAAGCCACACGTAATCGGGAAACCCTCACGACTCCGACTTATATTCGTAAATTTTTGGATCTCGCCGGCTACCGAAGATTCATTTCCGACTTTTCTGTATTCTCGTCATTTAACCTCGTTAACTCACAAAGTAAAGAAATTCGTTTGGTCCGTCGAACAAGAATCGACATCTCGTATCTTTAAGAAGAAGTTAACCACCGCACTTATTCTATCTCTTTCTGAAGGCACCGATGATTGTGTTGCATGTTGTGGCGCCTCCAAACAAGGTTTTGGGTATGTGTTAATACCACGAAGGAAAGTTATTGCCTACTCTTCTCGACAATTGAAATCTCATGAACGAAACTACTTGACACACGAACTTGAATTAAGAACCGTTGTCTTTGCACTTAAAATGTGGAGACACTAACTTTATAGGGCCAAAGGTACCATTCTCACCAACCACAAAAAGCCTCCAACACATTTTTGATCAAAAACAACTCAACACGAGACAACGACGGTGGACTGGAACATTAAATGATTACCATCCGAGCAAGATAAATGTTGTAGCCGATGCTTGGAGCCGAAAGGAAAGAATTAAACCTCTCCGTATCCGAGCCTTGAACGTGATTATCCACACCAACCTCGTTAGCCAGATTCGTGTAGCACAAAATGGAACTCAAATATGAAAATATTTCTAAGTGAACGCCTGAAAGGCATCCTCTCTAAACTCGAAATCAAGGAAACGGAAATTCGTTATTTTGCATGAAAAATTAGAATACTTAATTTCGGACCCGATCAACCTTCTCATCACCACGTACCAAGACACATAACTATGTTATTACACTGTTACCGTCTGATATTACTGGAGCCCAAGATAACATACAATCCAAGGATGTCCCTTTCTTTTTTGACTTATCGTCCCTATGCTTCTGATATACGGCCAGCTACTACTCAACTCCAATATATATATATGACTACGTGTGCTATCGCGTTTCCACCAAGACTCAACATTTGACCACAAGACACGTGATGCGACTGCATCGAAGATGAAAACTCCTCCTATCATTACACTCATACTTCCATATAAGGAAATCTTATCATCCGATCTCTCAATGGAGAGAGACCCCTCATACAATCCCATCTTTCACCACGAAGGGGAATAACCTTATTAAACGTATTCAGAAACCGACGAGATAGGAAAACTTACACAACTATTCATTGAAGGGAATTCTTTTCCAACACGGTGTACCATTATCAATTATCTTGGATCGAAATGCTCGTTTCACTTCTAGATTTACAAGAAGCCTTGGGACACGTTTAGACATCAGTACCGCATATCATCCACAACCCGACGGACCAAGCAAATGTAAGATTCAAATCTTGGAAAGACATGTTACAAACTTGTATTGTCGCCTCTAGTTGTGTCCTCTTACAACGATAGCTATTACCTGAGTATTAATGTCGTACCTCTTCGAAACTTTATATGGTCGCAATTGTCGTTCTTCTATTCGCTAGGCCGAAGTAGGTGACAAGCAAATCACCGGATCCGAACTCATTCAAGAAATAACCGTTAAGATCGTTCAAGTCCGAGAAGGGCTCAAGACGGCCCGTAGTCGCCAAAAGAGCTATGCCGATGTTAGACGTAAACCTCTCAAAATCCAAGTGAGTGACCGTGTAATATTGAGAAATCGCACCTTGGAAAGGTGTAATCTGTTTCGGGAACGTGGAAAGTTAACTCCGTGATATATTGATCCTTTTGAAAGCTTAGGGCGTATTGGACCCGCTACATACCGTTTAGATCTTCCGACTCAATTAAGTTTCCGTTTATCATACATTCAAGATATCAAACTCAGGGAAGTGTTCTGCGGAACAGGAACTTGTTATTCTTTTAGATGAGCTTACTATTGACTACAAACTTCACTTCCTAGGAGAACCGGTTGAAAATCATGGATCGTGAAACCAAACCATGAGACAACGTAAAATCCCGACTGTCAAAGTTCGTCGGAATGCCCAAGAAAGTACCTTCACTTATTCGTAGAATTGACAACGCGAGGTCTCGAGGAAGAGACATCGACTACTACTTCCAACTAAATTTCGGGACGAAATTTCTTTTAAGGTGTGGGTAATGTAACATTCCACATTTTTCCGTTAAATTATTTTAATGCCCGTCTTTTTATTTTGATAATATCTTCGCTATCTAAATTCATATCCTCCGTTACCTAACGTTCTTAATATTTTTGTCATTTAATTATAACATCTCTCATTTGCTCTAGCGTTTTTTTAAAATGTTCGTTCGGTTAATTCACGCACCCGCAATTAAACTTGAGGGACCAAAGTTGTCAAGTGACCAAAAAGATGACTAGATCAACTAGTCAACTCCTTTCCTCCTCCATTCATTTCATCACCTCCCAACTTAATACTTCCACCTCCTTTTGCTCTCAAACCCTCAAACACAAATTCATCATCTAAATCCGATTTAGAAAGCGTTCTTCAAAAAAAATTACATATTCGGAATCCTTTCATCTTCCTCTTCAAATCCATACCACCTTCATCTCGTTTGGATAACTTTCTAAAAATACTAGATCTTATGTTCTTGATGTTTTTGACTTATAAAAGTGTTAGTTAGTGTCTATGGCTCGAGTCTAACGTGAATATATGAATTGTATGCTCGATCTTGTTGTTTTAGTGTAACTACCTTGAACTTGAAAAGTGTGTGTTTAATCTTGAGTTTTGGATGATTAAATGTTGTTGTAATGTTAAAGTTCATGTATTAAATGTGTTACTAGCATTACTAGCTTCATTTTGATGTGTAGGTTGATTAAGAAAACTTCACTAACATGATTATTGATTTTGTGATTTTGGTTAGGGTTTGTTAGACTTAAATATGAACCTTTGATGCATTCAATGCCATGAAATGTTATTGATAAGTTTTTAGTTGTATTGTATGCATAATTACCTACGAAACAGTGTATTATATGTAGGTAGTAAGTTCCCGAATCGTCAATATGCATTTATGATCTTGGATGTATAAATGATGAACATTTAATGCGGTTTTGGTTGTTGTAAATGTAACAACCCAGGTAAAACGTTCCCCGTAGCATGATATTGTCCGCTTTGCAGAGATCGGGACGTACCCTTGTCTCCCCCGTAGGTTGCTCACGGATTTTTCTTGACGACCAAACACGACGAGCACTTTCCCAGGAGGTCACCCATCCTGGTAGTACTCTTGCATGAGCACGCTTAACTGCAGAGTTCTCATGGGATCTGTTGTGCTTGTGGTCCCAAAATGCGTCATGCTAGGAAAGGTCTCCACACCCTTATAAGGCATGCTTCGTTCCCCTCTCCAACCGATGTGGGACGGATGTAACACGGATGTTACAATCCTCCCCCCTAATGGGACACATCGTCCTCGCTGTGCACGTTTGGTCCGGGGCCTGGCCTTGATACCATTCTGTAACACCCCAGCTTAACATGACCACAATATTGTCCGCTTTGCCCGCAGGCGCACGGTTTTTTCTTTGCGACCACACACGAGAAGCACTTTCCCAGGAGGTCACCCATCCTGGCAGTGCTCTCGCCCGAGCACGCTTAACCATAACGTACTCGCACTTTTACTCAGCCTGTGATCCCAAAACGCGTTGTGTCATTTAAGCGTGGGTATTACCTTATAATCCCATGATCACTCATGTCCGTGGGCGATGTGGGATTTGCCTAGAGTGTTACATTCAGTCCCACATCGCCCATGGACATGAGTGATCATGGGATTATAAGGTAATACTCACGCTTAAATGACACAACGCGTTTTGGGATCACAGGCAGAGCAGATGTGAGAGTACGCTGCAGTTAAGCGTGCTCGGGTCGGAACACTACCAGGATGGGTGACCTCCTGGGAAAGTGCTTCTTTGTGTGTGGTCACCAAGAAAAAGCCGTGCGCCTGCGGTTAAAGCGTACAATATTGTGGTCATGTTAAGCTGGGGTGTTACAGAATGGTATCAGAGCCACTCATGTGCCGTTGGGGGTGGTGGGGCAAACCTCATCGAGGACGATGAGTCCCTGAGGGGGGGTGAATGTAACACCTTAGGCAAATCCCACATCGCCCATGGACATGAGTGATCATGGGATTATAATGTAACACCCCAGCTTAACATGACCACAATATTGTCCGCTTTACCCGCAGGCGCACGGCTTTTTCTTGGTGACCACACACAAAGAAGCACTTTCCCAGGAGGTCACCCATCCTGGTAGTGTTTCGGCCCGAGCACGCTTAACTGCAGAATACTCTCTCATCTGCTCTGACTGTGATCCCAAAACGCGTTGTGTCATTTAAGCGTGAGTATTACCTTATATGTAGCACCCCAGGTGAAACGTTCCCCGTAGCATGATATTGTCCGCTTTGCAGAGATAGGGACGTACCCTTGTCTCCCCCGTAGGTTGCTCACGGATTTTTCTTGGCGACCAAACACGACGAGCACTTTCCCAGGAGGTCACCCATCCTGGAAGTACTCTCACATGAGCACGCTTAACTGCAGAGTTCTCATGGGATCTGCTGTGCTTGTGGTCCCAAAACGCGTCATGCTAGGAAAGGTCTCCACACCCTTATAAGGCATGCTTCGTTCCCCTCTCCAACCGATGTGGGACGGATGTAACACGGATGTTACAGTAAATATCGGATTAATTGATGAAATGTGTTTAGTTGTTTTTCTCGTCAAAATACCTTTCCGATGATATAAGATACATGTTTTGATCGTTTGCGGATCATAAATTGTGATTGTTTGAAGTTTGGTTCGTGCACTTGTGAGTTTTCAGCAAGCAGGATCTGGATGCCATTTTGGACGCCGTCCAAATCATTGGACTCCGTACAGTCCTTCAATACTAGACGCCGTCCAGGACATTTGGACGCCGCCCAAATGAACTGCCAGGGACTGTCCAACTTGGTCATTTTTCGTTTAATTCCAACTATGCTACGCACCTCCGATTAATATGTAACTTGTTCTAACATGCTCATATATGATTATATAACTCAGAAAAATTGTCCGAGACCCGACCCGAACGTGTTGAATTTTTCGTTGACTTTGACTTGACCAAAGTTGACTTTTATTCAAACTTAACCGAATACTTATGCAATCGTTCTAACATGCTTTTATATTTGTATCTTGCATGAAACCTGACGACGTGATTCACGTGCTATATATATATATATATAATCGAGTCGTAACGAGCCATAGGACTAATTGAACACTTTGACCGACCGTGTTTACCGATATTGATACAACCTATTTGTTTAGGTCAAGACTAGCATTTGTTCTTTGCACACGTTTACCTTGTGAAGTACCTATTTACTCGTGCACTCAAGGTGAGATCATAGTCCCACTTTTACTCTTTTAAACTTACATTTGGGATGAGAAAACATAAACGTTTCATTTTACAAAGTGAACACAAGTATGAAAAAAAAACATTCTACGTACGAGTTAGAACAAAAATCCTCAATTCGATTATCATTAGTTACACTTGCCGGGTGTAAGCGAGAACTTATGTTGTATGGCCATATGGGTTTGACAAACCCTCATTCGGACGGTTCGCTACCGTTATGCGGATGAAATATATTTTCGAGAATAAGTGTATGTTCTAACACTATGTGATGGGGTAACGTTAGTTAAGCCTTGATAATTGGGTGCTAGTGATAACAATTTTTAGAATGATCTTACTATTACTCCAACGTTATAAATCTTGTGGTTCAACTTACCTACTTACTTACGTACTCACTTACTAAACCTATTATTTCACCAACGTTTTCGTTGACAGATTTTCTATGTTTTTCTCAGGTCCTTGAACGATATGTGTTTCATGCTTCCGCACTCTATTTTGATACTTGCTTGGATGTCGAGTATAATTGCATACATGGAGCGTCTTTTGACTTTACATTAAATCGTGTCGCATAAGTTTTATTTGTACTTAAAAACGTTGTATCGTATTAGTCGTTGAACTACTTTGTAAACTTTGAAACATCTTTACATATGAAATGAATGCGACATATTTTGGTCAAACGTTGTTTTAAAGACTTATGACCACGTAACGGGACCTAAGTAGACGGCGCCGTCAATGACGATTTTTTCGAGTCGCTACAGAGTGCCCATGAAGGTAAAATTGCAAAACATATCTGCTGCTGTTTAGATTGGCTTTATGTTTTTTTTTTCTTATTTTGAGATGGAGGAGTTGGTAAAGACAAAAATACCCTCATGTGCACTGCACATGATAAGATTTAACAGAAAATTTGACGGAAGTTAGGTAAATGGACTCTCCATGAAACAAGTGCATACCACAGTGACCCATCATGTCGAAAAAATTCTTTTAGACTCCAGTTGTAATTTTGAACATATCACAGGGACCCCGATGTAATTTTGTCATTAATATAACAAACAACTTTCCGAATATAACAAACAACTTTCCGATAAGACAATATGCTAAAAAGTTAGTGTTTGATACTGGACTCGAACATGCGACCTTAACACTAACAAGAGAGTGTTGAATCGAACTAAGCTAATACGAATTATATTATAAATTTCATCCATTTATTATATAACTACATAGCACAGTATCATTTTGGTTTAGAATTTCATAAAAAATTAGTAAATAATTTTTCATCTTCGGGGGCGGATGACCCGGTTTCCCCACGATAGATCTGTCCCTAATGGTAGCCAATCTAGTAAAAACGAAAGATTAATATTAATAGTCAACTAAAAACAAATATGATTTTGTAGTTATTGTAGACTTGTAGTAAAGCCAAAGAAAATTGCAAAACCGAATAGGGACCCACTAAATGAATTCAAAGCCGTCCACCCAAAATAGAAATAACAAAAGATCATCACGTGCCATTTTGTGAAATTTTCAATCATACATTCATACCACTAACCTATTCCACGATTTTTGATCTTTTACAAGAGAGAGGTTTTTCCTACTAATCTATCTTCTATATCTTCTATCTCTATCTATCTTCTATTTATACATTTATACATTATATAAAATAAGATTATTAATTACTTATGTGATAACCTGTGATCAATTAAAAATCTTCTATTTATACATTTATACATTATATAAAATAAGATTATTAATGACTTATGTGGTAACCTGTGATCAATTAAAAATGTAAATTGGTTAGGTGACGACTTTTGATTAATTTAAGAATTAGTTTGATATATATATTATTATTATTATTATTATTATTATTATTATTATTATTATTATTATTATTATTATATGATCTATCTCTAAAAAGTAATAAATGATAAAATAATAAATAATTTTTAGTAACAATATTTTAATTATAATTTTGAAATTGGTTTACATCATGATTTCTAAAACATTTCGTTGAAATTAATTATTAATGTAGTTTGATAATAGGAATCTCTATTAATATGATATATAATATATAATGATAGTAATATTAATTTTTTAATAATTAAAAATTAATACCTATGAATGTATCTAAGTGCATGTATCTAAGTTTATATATGTATGCTTGTATCTGTACCTAGGTATATATACCTATGAATGTCTCTATATGTATACATGTTTAGGTATAGTTATTTATACATGCTTATGTGTGGGTGGGAATATATATATATATATATATATATATATATATATATATATATATATATATATATATATATATATATATATATATATATATATATATATATATATATATATATATAAAGTGTGTGTGGGTAGGGGGTGGGGGTGTGGGTGTGTGTGGAGGGGGGTGTATTTTGATTGTTTGCATGTCTACTTGAATTTACATATTTCTGCGCATTATATTATCCATGTTATTTGTCCTACTGTTGTGCATAACTGCTATATGTGTTTTCTTTTATGGATACTTTGTATAGTTGCTATTTCTGCACATAACTCTTACAGGTATGTTTGCTCGCACTATTTCGTTTGGAGGAGCATTCCTGGCCGGAGGTCCTTTAGGAAGCAATCACTTGGCTCTTCGAGTAGAGGGAGGGACGATCTTATCTAGTCACGGGTTCTATACCCGCGGGTGGAGTAGGGACTTCCTTCTAATCTAGGGTTCGAGGAATGATTGTCTACACTCCACCTCCCCCATACCCTACATTCGTGGGATTGGGTATTGTTGTTGTTGTTGTAAAAATTAATAATATTACTATATGACTATCATTATTTAATTAATTATTTTGACACACTTAAATTTGTGGGATACTTCGAGTTAACTTTACATTACATTACATAACTATATATAAACTAGGATTGTGGTCCGCGCGTTGTCGCAGATTTTGTACCCATTTTTTTTGGTATTTGATTGATATGTTTAGTGGATGTTTCTTGTTTAACGGTAGTCACCGCCCACAATTTGGTGGAAAAAGGTAACTGGCGGTGGGCGTTTGATCGGAAAAAAGGAAGGGAGAAAGGTTATAGTTTGATTATGACGTTTTGGTGATGATGGTGGGGTTTTTTGATGTTCATGACGACAGTTTGTTGGAGGAGATTGCAACGGTTGTTGATGGTTGTGCCCGGCGGTAGAATGTGAGAGCCAAAGAAGGAAGTCATTGAAAATGAAATGGGTGTGAAATTGATATTTAACAGTAGAAAAGTTATCTTAGTGTAGAACTATATTATTAATTATTAATTATTATTAACCCTTATATATTAAAAGTCATGGCTAACTCTTATATACTAAAAGTCATGGCTAACTATGTAGTTTTAGTTGATTCGAATTGTAGTTTTGAGTTTGCGTTTACACTACAATCGATCCCTCAAATTCGACTCAATTTACACAACTGACCCTTAAATTTACACTTTTTCAGGGGTAGAAAGTGTAAACATATAATTTTATTAAAATAAAATAAACTAATTCCCCCAAAATTTATAACGGGCCCTATATTCTCGCTCGGTGCGAGTTAAATTTTTTCGAGACCACCGTTCAACTCGAAAAAGTCTCACGAACCCAACGAGACTAACTATACGCGAAACGGACACTTTTTAAAAAAACGCTTAACACAACGACAGCCCGTATCTTTTTGTTCGCCGAAAGTTAAATTTTTCTTACAGCACCGTTACACTCGAAATTTTTTTATGAACAAAACGAAACTAACTACGTTCGAAACGGACACTTTTTAAAAAACGCTTAAGACAACGACATCTAAAACGGCGCTTAAGACATGAGCCGTTTTTCCCTCTATAAATACACAACGCTATGTTAAATATGAATACACAGGCCGAAAGCTCCCGTTGCATCGCGCGGGCCGGATCCGGACTAGTTATATATTAAAATGAATTAAATGTTTAAAAATAAAATAAAGTAAATATGAATGCATCTTTTCAATGTAAATCAGGCCCAGTAACCTCTGTCAGCTGTTAAATGATTTGATTACAAACTTACCTACCAAACTACTCCGTATATTTATTTGAAACTATTGTAGGAAATAATTTATTTAATCTTTTAATTTTATTCTGAATTCTAATCTAATTTTAACTTTAACTAATTAATTAATATCTATTTTAATCGATTCCAAGCAACTTAATCTTTATTTATATAAATTATTAAAGATAGTAAATATTTATTCAGATTTAGTATACTAATTTAAATTTAACATATTAATTCAAATGTTTAATATTATTACTGATTTACAGTAACTAAAGTTATTATCGATCATAATAAACCATGCAACACCATTCATAATAACTATAATTTGAAAAAAATAAACCGTATCATTACGTGAACGAATCTAAACAAACTGCTAAAGGTTTCTTTATGGGAGCAAATTAAATGAATGCTTTGGGTTGAACTAAACACAAAGTTTAAGTAATGGGATGGTTATGTAATTAAACTTGATAAACCATATTTGCTTCACCAGAAAGCCAACTAACGTTTCAATCACAAAGTCTTTTACAACTTTTTTTAAATTCTTTTTCTTTTCCTTTTCATTCTATTAATTATGAGTATATTTTTAAACGTTCAAATTAATTTTCCGTTAACCTTTTTTTAAACATTCAATAAAATTACCATTAACCGACTATAACCACCCCTAGGCCTAAAAAAAAAATGAAGATGAAGAAAATGCGGTTGAGTGGAGTTACCGGCGACAACGGCGCCGATTGGTGTCAGGCGATGGGGTTGTGACAATGGGTGACATTAGATTTATAGTTATAATAAGGAAAAAGTATATAAATGAATGATTTTAAGAGTTTTTAAATTAAATACGTGGAAATACGGATAGAATGTAGATGGATATATGAAATATGGGTGATAATAAGGTTAAAGTATCAGCAAATTTTTTTACCCCATGTGGCCATCTGTTTCTTTTACTCCGTAATTTTTAGGGGTATATAACATCAACATTAGATGGTACACCGTATTAAATTAAATTTTGATACTCCTTAAAAATTTGGTAGCCACTTTTTAAGCTATCTACATAATAAAATAAGATATTTTAAAAAATATATATATAATTAGGTAATTTGATTTTTTTCTTTTTTTTTAAACATAAATGGGTAACGATATTTTGAACTTTAAACAACCTTTCTATAGTTTCACATATATACGGTCATGAAAATAAAAAAAATAAAAAAATAAAAATCAGATTTTATGCAAGGTAACTAACAGTACGTTAGCTACAAATCTATAAATATTTCGCACTAAATATGGTGCAAGTAAACCTCCGACCTATACAATCGAGATTGATCTAGATATTATTAAGTTTATTATAGTAAGCAATAATAATTTTGAAAATTAAATAAAAATATTAGATTAAGATTGTTCATATCAACGGAATTATTTACATAGCAAACAAACCTCTATAAATTGATTATTTGATGAGTTTCTACAATACCAACATTTATTTTTTAGGATCCACTGCTAGCAAAAAAACTGTAGGTTGTAAATTTTTTGTAATTTTATAAATGTTATAGTTATACAATTTTTATCGTTTAAGAAAACGGTTGTATGTTTCGAATAATGGTTATGAAATTTCAAGTAATGGCTAAACATTTTCGAATACTATATATATATATATTATCTCTAATAATGGCTATGTAATTTCGATTAACGGCTATGTAATTTCAAATAATAGTTATACATTTTTTAATAATTACTTTGTAATTTTAAATAATAGCTATGTCAATTTGAATACAAATAATGGTTATGAAATTCCAAATAATAGCAACGCAATTTTAATGATAGCGATATAACTTTTAATAATGAGGTTTCAAATAAAATAATAATTGCATAGTCATTTTGCTATTATTTGAAATTATATAATCATTATTTCAAATTGAGGTTTACATAGGTCAACTAATATAAAAGTGAAAATGAGTCACTCAAAAGTTCCACACTCGATTTCTTTTGAAATTTACTGTCTTTTTAAACATCAAAGCGGACCTTAGAGAAAATAAGTTGTATAATATCAGTAAAACATCAACACCTTTTCATCAACTTAAAAACTGGAAAGTAGAAATACCTGTCAATCTCCATTTCTTTTTCGTCTAAACTTTCTTCAAAAATATCAAAACAGATTCATTATTTGTTATTGGGTTCTTTTTTCCCTGAAAAAAGAAGACCCCATAGTTCAGAGTTACAGAATAACAAACAAATATACTCTTAAACGTACTAACAAAATAGATGCTATAACTGAATAGATCTGAAGCAGGAAAGAATCTCAAACAATAGTGCAAATCTCAAGCAACAAATAGAAGCTACATTTAAGCATTATTCTATATTTCGATAGCCACATTAAGAAGTGTCGTAAAACAATTGATCAAGAATTTAAGTGATTAATTGGATATGAACTAATAAAGTAAACACATATAGATAGCATACACATACATATATACATTTCAAACCTCTTACTTTTTTCTCTAACTTGTGTTGCTCGTTAATCTCTATAACGTAAATACAAAAGAACGTTTCCTGGAGTTGGTTTATGAACACGAATCCAGGATGTCCAAATAAGGAACGCAAGGAAAGCATCAACTTCCACTTCATATTGGAATAATAACTCTGGCAAATCCAAAAATACAGAAAAGGTACAAAACTAACCTAAAATAACTTGTGGAATATTTATGTCATCTTATTTCTAGAGCCTTTGGGCTAACCTTTATTTGGAAGGGCTTCAATAACTTATCAACCTTATAGCCGTTTAATCTGTAAACATGTTATAGACATTAATGAAAAAAGAAAATAGTAAGATATGGCACAAAAGCAACGATGAAAAAACAAACAGAAGGGAAAATATGAACGAATAAGAAACATAAAAGTCATATACACAGAATCTTCACTTTGTATTCGGTTTTTCCACAGTCGATCGAACATATAATATATCACGTGCTTTAAGTCAGGAAGATACAAAATGTACTTCCTTGTAGACCACTTAGAATGCAGATACTATATCACATTACTTTGACACACCAGCTGTTTGTTAAAAACTAAATTGTGAACTAAGACTTCACACAAAAAGGGGAAAACAATGACTGTTTCACGTCTGCCAAACCACACCCAACATATTTTGATGCATACCGAATTATTAGCGATTTTGAGGTGTCATACTACCAGCCCAGCCGACCCATTTCAGTACTGGTTAATGGTTTCGAAAGTTAATGGTTGCATTTGTGCAAAGTTAGTTTGTAACCCGAAACGCTTGTTGCCACATGTTGGTGTCTTCGGTGTACTACCTTGTAATTCTGTAAGCAGCTCCTACTATCATTATGCAGCTAAAATGATCATATTGTCGATGGCTCATGTTATTGTCTTTCGCCGTTACATAATTTGTTAAACATTTAGTTTATTAACAGTGAGGGAGTGTTTAGCTTAATTTTAAAACTGAGCAAAATCCTAATACTCATCTCATCTTTCTTTCTATACTACTGACTATAGGGAAGTACGACTTTAACTGCATCTACTTCAAGTATAAGTTGTTGGGCTTCCATTTAGACAACCATCTATATACATGTTTAGAACAGATAGATGGTGCATAGATGTTTAAACAACCATCTACATACCATCAACCATATAGCTGCTACATATATGTTTGCATATACAGCTATATATGTATCTACATACTATCTACATTCCAACAACCATATTATTGGCCTGCCACTTATATATATATATATATATATATATATATATATATATATATATATATATATATATATATATATATATATATATATATATATATATATATATCTACATACCAGATTTTATATACTCAACAAATATTTTAACAACCGTACAGCTGCTACACACACGTGGTAATGATGTGGTTTGAGCACCACTTTGTGAGCAATTCATTTTTGATATATTTGTAATCACTCTTACCCTATTTTACATGGCTTATTTCATGAAAATAATAAGTGCATACCTGATAAAAAAATTTGGTTTCTACAAAAAATGGTTCTTAAAGTATTTGCAGCTAGCTGCAATATTCTATGTTAATAAAACAGTTCATATATTAACACACATGAGATCATCAAGAGTATTAAACACGGAGTCGGAGGTTAACACATGTATATCAACAAATAAATATGGAGTACTATCTTCAAGAGATGAGTAAGTAATTAAAAGCATGTATATCAACAAATAAGTACTGCACAAAACCTTAACAATCATGACTTATTTCAAGATAACCCAAAATGTCGTTTCGATTCCCGGAGCCCTAGATATGATCAAAGTGGTATTTTGTTAAGATTAAAATGTGATTTTGGTATGAACCAGGTTTGGTCCGACTTTGTGACCATATTTGGTGACTTTAGGGTGTGTTAGTGTGTTAGGACTGATGGTGGGGCGAACTTTCATGTTCAGGTCATCTCAATCCGAGCCACGAATCACCCGTTACGTCTAAAACACGTTTTTGATTGAATTGAAGTTCCAAGTAGTGTATTGGCTGTATATCACGACATGTGGGCTGTTCATGGTGTGTTCTTGAGTATACCAAAGTGTCGGGTGGTTTGATTAGGCGGAGATATATGTAAGGCTCGCCGAAAACCGACACCCGGGGCTCAGGATACGACCCGATGAACTTTTGATTTAAAACTTTTGTCTAATTATTAAACTTTTGGTATAAATAATGGATTTCATTATCATTTAATTACTTATGATAAAAAAAGTAATTATTATTATTTAAGACTTATGATATATATATTTATTATATCATTTAATTATTACTTATGATTTAATTAACATTTAATTAAACTCATGATTAATGATACTTTTATTATTAATGGAAATTACTTATGATAAGTATTAAACTTATATTATGAGATTACTATTATAAGACTTATAATAAGGATTAATTAATTATTTAATTATTATAAGGCTTAGTTATTATTTAATTATAATTTAATTATTAAATACTTATGATTTAATAATTATAATTAGAAACTTATGATATGATTAATAATTCATTATTAATTAATAATACTTATGATATGATTTAAAATTTATTATTAATTAATAATACTTATATTATGACTAATATTTAATTAATTAAATAAATACTTATGTTATATTAAATATATCATTTAAACTTATATTAACTTTAATAATTCATTTTAATTTAATTAAACTTATGTTATGACATAATTAGACATATTTAACTTTATTAAACATTATAACTCACATTATTATTACAACTTACACTTTTAAAATTAACGTTGACTATGTTTGACCAAGGTTGACTTTTGAGTTGACTTTCGGTTGACTTTGACTTTCAGTTGACTTTTGTTGACTTTCTAATTAAGGAAACTTTCCTAACTTATAAAATTTCCTAAAATAGCAACTTTCTAAATTTGAAAACTTTCCAAAAATAGAAACTTTCCAAAAATAGAAACTTTCCAAAAATAGAAACTTTCTAAAAATAGAAAGTGTGTGTCCGTAAGCTGTTCCGATCAAACCGATGCATATTGAGTATTGTTCTATGTCTACTTGCAACATGTACAATAACTATCATACTAAGACTTGACCTAAGTTAGTTATTTATATCGACCTGCTTTATTTATAGGTCGGCGTTGTGATCATTCATGATCACTGTACTCCGTTTGTTGTTCGCTTAATTGTGTTGATTACTTCGTTATTATTAAGGTGAGTTATAGTCCCGTTTTTACATACTTTTCAAAGTATATTTTTGGAATGTGATTACATGCATTTTATTTCACGTTTAGACACAAGTGACAATTAAATTTAAATTATTCATTGTGAGTTGGACAAAAATATTCCCTAGTCTGGTAACTGTAATCATTGGTTTCTACCGGTGAACGCGAATCCTACGGATAGATCTATCGGGTTTGACAACCCCATTTCGAGCTAGTCGCGCTAGCAATTTATAATCGGAATGTTTAGTACTTCGTATTTTGTTGTAGATACACTGTCCAGTGTATATTTTTATTGTGTTTGGCAAGGGTAAATAAAGGATTAAGTGGTTACCAGGTGGCTCATTGATAATGGAATAATGTTTAATGTTTTCTAACATTTTTAAATCTTGTGGTCTAAAGTTTATTTAATTATTTAAACCTATAATTCACTCAAACTTTGTGTTGACAGTTTACTCGCATGTTTTCACAGGTACTTGAGTTTATGTGATGCTTTCGCTGTGTTTAGAAGAGTCTGCATGCATTTGGGCAGATTTTAATGAAACAATTTATGAAACTTTGGCTTGCATTCGGTTTTTGAATAATTATTACTTGTGGATTGTTGACAATGTTTTGTGTCAACTTTGGATTATTAATATGTTGGGTTACTTTTAAACTACATATTTTGGTATGCTTTCCTTTTTGGGAAACTTTTGAAATAAAAGAATGCAATGTCGTTTGTTAAATTCATTTAAGTTCGATCAAGCTGTGGGACCAAGTGACGGAGCCGTTAAGTGTTTTGACGGGGCCATCACAGTTGGTATCAGAGCTCTAGTTGTAGGGAACTAGGCGGTCTTAATGTGGTCAACCCGTGGTTCTTAGGGTGTATTAGAGTCTTGTCTACAGCCCGACCCTTTTGCTATAGCATTATTATGCATTTCATTTCGTATGAGTTATATCATTAGCATTTATTCCTATTTGGTATATGGTTTGCGGTTTTACTGTTTGCAGATGTCGACTTCGAGCGATAACTCAGTTACTGCTCCTGCTCCTCCGGCTGCTGCCAGACGCCGTGCTGGTCAACCGCAGATCGATGATCCTGTTCACTACTACTTTTCCACCCTTACTCATATGAACAGGGCTTACAATGAAGTGACGCGTATTAATGCTGTTAGTGATTGTATGCGTACTTTACCACATAACGAGATAATGGACCAGATACGAGCTAGTATGGATTCGTTTGTTAGCTTCAAGAACAATGTTGGGTTCGAGAATCGTAAGCGTAACCGTGAAGTTGACGCTAGGTTCGAGGCTCTCGAGAGCACAGTTCGTGGTTTGAAGGCAGAGTTGGAAGAAGTGAAAGGAAAGTTGCGGAAGTATGAGCCTTCTGCTGAGACTCATGCTGGCCCAGCTTATCACACCCGCTCTAAGCAGATGTGATATGATGATTCATGATTGATTACTTATTTCATAAGACTTAATGTCCTTTCATACATACATTTTTGGGTTATGTACGGCATTTTGCCGAGGATTTTATTAAGGTTTTGTTATGGGATGTTATATATGGATGGTTATTTTTATGACATCTATTATCATTATCACATTTTATTTCTGATGTTGTGACTCTTGGCATGTTATATTATGCGTAATGTAGATCATGTATGTTAGGTGCTATGTATGTTGTATGATGTTATCATAAAATATGTATGCATGTGGTGGTTATTTCTATAACAATCATAACTGTCATGTTATTACTCATAGTGGTTACCGACTATTATTTTAATGGTTAATCTTTTCGTGTTCGATCTATTCCTTTATAACACTGGTATTATTCTTAGTACTAACGGTTGTGTTATTCTGTTTTGAAGATCATGCCTCCTAGAGAGTCCAACGAAGCCCGTATCCAACGTCTGGCTACCGAAGGGATAGCTGCTGCTATGGCAGCGAATGCTAATGCAAATGCTAATGCGAACAACAATAAGGTGGGATGCTCCCACAAAACGTTTATGGCAAGTCGTCCACAGGAATTCAGTGGTACAGAAGGACCCATAGGACTTACCCGCTGGTTCGAGAAAATCGAGTCTATTTTCAGGGTTAGCCGAGTCCAAGAGGAGGACAAGGTTAGTTTTGTTAGCTGCACTTTGAAGGATAGTGCATTGACCTGGTGGAACAACTTGGTTAATAGTTTGGGAAATGATGTGGCTTATGGCTTAACTTGAAATAATTTCAATGAAAGAATGATCACCCGCTACCGTCCTAGGGGTGAGCTTAAGAAGTTAGAGGTTGAACTTAAAAACTTGAAAATGAAGGGCACCGAATTAGATGCCTACGAGTAGAGGTTCTTTGAATTGAATTTGTTGTGCCCTAATGTTTATGCCGAAGAGAATCTTAAGATTGAAGCTTACATTGATGGGTTGTCCGAGAAAATTGAACATGGAGTTGAATCTAGTGAGGCCCAGACTATTGAGGCCGCGATGTCTATGGCTCATAAGTTGAATGATAAGATCTTTAGAAGAAGCAAGGCTGCTGTAATCGAACCCAGTGAAGAGGCTGTTAAGAAAGTTGATAATGGGAAGAGAAAGTGGGATAATAACCGCAATCAAAACCAGAATCAGCAGAAAAAGCAGGATACTTCTGGTTCGAATAACCGCAGTCAGCGTGTGTGTCCTCGTTGTTACAAGGCTCATGATGGTTTCTGTACCGTGACTTGCAAGAGGTGTTCCAAACAGGGACACATTGCTAAGGATTGTACGGTGCTTCTGCCGGGTTTTGCTGCTCCTTCTACAGGTGGTAATAGTGGTAATAATGCTAGTAATAGAGGTGGTAATGGTAATGGTAATGGTAATGGAAAGTCAAATAATGGTGGTAATCCGAGAGTTTGTTACGAGTGTGGGAAGCCGGGGCATTTCCGTGATGCCTGTCCCAACAAGAAAACTGCAGAGACTGCACGAGGTAGAGCGTTCAACATTAATGCTAGGGATGCTGAGGAAGATCCTAAACTTATTACTGGTACATTCTCGGTCAACGATTTATCAGTTTATGTACTATTTGATTCAAGGGCTGATTTGAGTTTTGTGTCGAGTAGATTAAGTCCAAAAATCAAAACACCGTTAACTCCTTTAGACAATACGTATGTTGTTGAAATAGCTAATGGTAAGGTTCTCACTGCTAAGACTGTGCATCGTAAATGTAACATTAGTTTAGCTGGTAGAGATTTTGAGATAGATTTGGTACCGATTGAACTTGGTAGTTTTGACATTGTCATTGGGATGGATTGGTTATCTGTGAATCGTGCTGAGATTGTATGTTATGATAAAGCTATTCGTATTACTAATGTGGTTGGAGAGCCGCTGATGGTTCTTGGAGATAAGAAATGCCGACAGTTAAATCTTATTAGCTGTTTGAAGGTTCTTAAACATCTTCACAAGGGCTGTCATGCTATTCTAGCCCATGTTGTTGATTCCGATAAAGAAACGAAGAGTGTTGGAGATGTTCACATTGTTAGAGATTTTCCCGAGGTATTTTCCGAAGATTTACCTGGCCTTCCGCCGCAACGCGCGGTAGAATTTCAAATTGATCTTGTTCCCGGTGCTGCTCCTGTAGCACGTGCTCCTTATCGTCTTGCGCTTTCTGAACTTCAAGAGTTGTCAAGTCAACTCCGTGAGTTGTTAGACAAAGGTTTTATTCGTCCTAGTTCGTCCCCTTGGGGAGCTCCTGTTCTGTTTGTTAAGAAGAAGAATGGTTCTTTTCGTTTGTGCATTGATTATCGTGAGTTGAACAAGCTTAATATTAAAAACCGTTATCCCCTTCCAAGAATTGATGATCTGTTCGATCAGCTTCAGGGTTTATCTGTTTATTCAAAAATCGATCTTCGTTCCGGCTATCATCAGTTGCGTGTTAAAGAATCTGATGTTTCGAAAACTACTTTTCGCACCTGTTACGGTCACTTTGAGTTTCTTGTTATGCCGTTCGGATTGATGAATGCACCTGCTGTGTTCATGGACCTCATGAACCGTGTGTGTAGACCCTATCTGGACAAGTTCGTTATTGTGTTCATCGACGACATCCTTATTTATTCGAAGAGTGATGAAGAGCACGAGGAACATTTGAGGTTAGTACTTGATCTGCTGAGAAAAGAAGAGTTGTACGCTAAGTTCTCTAAGTGTACATTCTGGTTACGAGAAGTTCAATTCCTTGGACATATTGTTAGTAAACAAGGGATACAAGTTGATCCTGCTAAGATTGAGGCGATTGAAAGGTGGGAAACTCCGAAAACTCCTACCCAGATTCGTCAGTTCCTAGGATTGGCAGGTTACTATAGAAGGTTCATTCAAGATTTCTCTCGTATTGCAAAACCTCTGACTGCTTTAACGCATAAAGGGAAGAAGTACGAGTGGAAGGATGAACAAGAGACTGCTTTTCAGATTTTAAAGAAGAAGTTGACTACCGCTTCGATATTGTCACTACCTGAGAGTAATGATGATTTTGTTGTTTATTGTGATGCTTCACGTCAGGGCTTTGGCTGTGTTTTAATGCAGCAAAAGAAAGTCATTGCGTATGCGTCACGCCAGTTGAAGATTCACGAGCAGAACTATACAACTCATGATTTAGAGTTGGGGGCCGTTGTTTTTGCGCTTAAGATTTGGAGACATTATTTGTATGGGGTCAAGAGTACTGTGTACACAGATCACCAAAGTCTTCAATATATCCTCGATCAGAAACAGTTGAACATGAGACAACGAAGATGGATTGAGACGTTGAATGATTACGATTGTGAACTTTTGTATCATCCGGGTAAGGCCAATGTGGTGGCGGATGCGTTGAGTCGTAAAGAAAGGGCTGAACCTCGCAGGTTTAGAGCCTTGAATATGACAATTAGAACAAACCTCGTAAGGCAGATTCTTGAGGCACAACAAGAAGCCTTAAAGGAAGAGAATTTTGTGAAAGAGAACGTAAAAGGTATGGCTAAGAAGTTTGAGATTCGAGCAGATGGTACTAGGTACTTTGCAGGACGTCTTTGGGTTCCGAAGTTTGGTGAACTGAGACAACTTGTTTTAGATGAGGCTCATAAGTCTAGGTACTCTATTCATCCTGGTTCAGGAAAGATGTATCATGATCTTAAGGAGCTGTATTGGTGGCCAAATTTGAAAGGTGATGTGGCTACGTATGTGGCTAAGTGTTTGACCTGTGCTAAGGTTAAAGCTGAACATCAAAAACCATCTGGACTGTTGGTACAACCCGAGATTCCCGAGTGGAAGTGGGAAGGAATTACAATGGATTTTATTACTAAGTTACCGAGAGTTGCGGGTGGCTATGACACTATTTGGGTGATTGTAGATCGACTCACTAAGTCGGCTCACTTTTTGCCGATTAGGGAAACAGATTCAATGGAGAAGCTTACTCGTTTGTACTTAAAGGAGATTGTGTCTAGGCATGGTGTTCCTGTATCCATTATTTCAGACCGAGACAGTCGATTTGTATCAAGGTTTTGGCGATCCTTACAGGAAGCCTTGGGAACTAAGTTAGATATGAGCACTACTTATCATCCTCAAACGGATGGTCAGAGTGAAAGGACCATTCAGACTTTAGAAGATATGTTACGAGCATGTGTTATTGATTTTGGTAATGGGTGGGATAAATATTTGCCGCTAGCTGAGTTTTCTTATAACAACAGTTATCACGCAAGTATTCAAGCCGCACCGTTTGAAGCTCTGTACGGTAGGAAGTGTAGGTCTCCTGTCTGTTGGAATGAGGTTGGGGATGATCAACTCACAGGTCCAGAAATTATTCACGAGACTACCGAGAAGATTGTACAGATTAAGGAAAGGTTGAGAACTGCTAGAAGTCGGCAAAAGAGTTATGCCGATAGGGGAAGGAAAGATGTGGAATTTCAAGTTGGTGATCGTGTTATGTTAAAGGATTCACCTTGGAAGGGTGTGATCCGTTTTGGTAAAAGGCGAAAGCTAAGTCCTCGTTTTGTTGGACCGTTTGAGATTATTGAGAGAGTTGGACCGGCGACTTATCGTTTGAAGTTGCCACAAGAACTCAGTGCTGTTCACGATGTTTTTCATGTATCGAACTTAAAGAAGTGTTTGGCCGAGGCCGACAAGACTATTCCTCTGGAAGAACTTCATGTTGATAAGAAACTACACTTTATTGAGGAACCTATTGAAATTATGGATCGAGAAGTTAAGACTCTTAAGCAGAGCCGAATTCCTATTGTCCGGGTTAGATGGAACGCCAGACGTGGTCCTGAGTTCACTTGGGAGCGTGAAGATCAGATGAAGCAGAAGTACCTGCATTTGTTCCCAGATGCTGAGTCAACCCCTGCACCTGCTTAAATTTCGGGACGAAATTTCCGTAACGGGAAGGTACTGTCACGACCCTACTTTTTTCGTTATCTTTTCCGTTAATTATTTAACGACCGTTAACTGTTAATTGTGCTACGTCATTCCATGACCTATATTATTATATTAATAATAATATATTAATTATTAAGTGTTAAGTGAATAATTGTATTCATATTTTAATTTATACGATTCTACGTGTCGCGGATTTCTATCCGGCGAATCTTTTCGATTTTCAAACCAACGGTCGCGTTTTTGGGATATTTAAATCCTAATTATTTTAAATATGATATTTTAAGATCATATAATTATATAGGGTATTTATATTTATTTTTCGTCGCGCGTTTGTTATCTCTCCGGATTTTTAATCGCGTAAGCGTGTTTTCGCGTTTCGGGATTCGTTCGGGCTTTCGGGCCATCAGGAAATAACCATTTAGAAAAATTGGGCCATGGGGCCCACCCCATGACCCCTCATTCGGCCGAGACTCCAATGGAGGGAGTAATACTCCCATTTTCTCATTATTTTTCCTCATTTAATTTTTACATCCTAATTTTACCTAAACCTAATTTTTGTGCTCTCTCCTCTTCTTCTTCTTTTTGGGCGACGACCACCACACCCATCATCATCATCATCATCTTGCATCAAATCAAGGTTTGGATCATCCATTTTTATACACCAACGCGTTCCTCGTTCCGTTCTCTACGCGATTTTACTTCTTGTTTCTTAGTTAGGGTATAAACCCTAACCCTAGAACTTTTGATTTTTCTTTATATTTCTGTATTTTGATTACATATTAATAGTATGATGATTACTTGTTGTTGTAATGGTGTTTGTATGCATAGAATTACTCGTAAACATATATTTTCGGTTTGATATAATTGGGACAGCAGCTTTTTTGTGTGTTTCTGCTATTGTGACTGATATAAAAGTTAAAATAAAGTATCTTGATGAGTTCCTCTCATCAAGACATTAATTTTAGACTCCGGATTCATGTCGTTCCGATTCCCGGAGCCCTAGATATGATCAAAGTGGTATTTTGTTAAGATTGAAATGTGATTTTGGTATGAACCAGGTTTGGTCCGACTTTGTGACCATATTTGGTGACTTTAGGGTGTGTTAGTGTGTTAGGACTGATGGTGGGGTGAGCTTTCATGTTCGGGTCATCTCAATCCGAGCCACGAATCACCCGTTACGTCTAAAACACGTTTTTGATTGAATTGAAGTTCCAAGTAGTGTATTGGCTGTATATCACGACTTGTGGGCTGTTCATGGTGTGTTCTTGAGTATACCAAAGTGTCGGGTGGTTTGATTAGGTGGAGATATATGTAAGGCTCGCCAAAAACCGACACCCGGGGCTCAGGATACGACCAGATGAACTTTTGATTTAAAACTTTTGACTAATTATTAAACTTATGGTATAAATAATGGATTTCATTATCATTTAATTACGTATGATAAAAAAGTAATTATTATTATTTAAGACTTATGATATATATATTTATTATATTATTTAATTATTACTTATGAATTAATTAACATTTAATTAAACTCATGATTAATGATACTTTTATTATTAATGGAAATTACTTATGATAAGTATTAAACTTATATTATGAGATTACTATTATAAGACTTATAATAAGGATTAATTAATTATTTAATTATTATAAGGCTTAGTTATTATTTAATTATAATTTAATTATTAAATACTTATGATTTAATAATTATAATTAGAAACTTATGATAAGATTAATAATTCATTATTAATTAATAATACTTATGATATGATTTCAAATTTATTATTAATTAATAATACTTATATTATGACTAATATTTAATTAATTAATTAAATACTTTTGTTATATTAAATATATCATTTAAACTTATATTAACTTTAATAATTCATTTTAATTTAATTAAACTTATGTTATGACATAATTAGACATATTTAACTTTATTAAACATTATAACTCACATTATTATTACAACTTACACTTTTAAAATTAACGTTGACTATGTTTGACCAAGGTTGACTTTTGAGTTAACTTTCGGTTGACTTTGACTTTCAGTTGACTTTTGTTGACTTTCTAATTAAGGAAACTTTCCTAACTTATAAACTTTCCTAAAATACAACTTTCTAAATTTGGAAACTTTCCAAAAATAGAAACTTTCCAAAAATAGAAACTTTCCAAAAATAGAAACTTTCTAAAAATAGAAAGTGTGTGTCCGTAAGCTGTTCCGATCAAACCGATGCATATTGAGTATTGTTCTATGTCTACTTGCAACATGTACAATAGCTATCATACTAAGACTTGACCTAAGTTAGTATTTATATCGACCTGCTTTATTTATAGGTCGGCGTTGTGATCATTCCTGATCACTGTACTCCATTTGCTGTTCGCTTAATTGTGTTGGTTACTTCGTTATTATTAAGGTGAGTTATAGTCCCGTTTTTACATACTTTTCAAAGTATATTTTTGGGATGTGATTACATGCATTTTATTTCACGTTTAGACACAAGTGACAATTAAATTTAAATTATTTATTGTGAGTTGGACAAAAATATTCCCTAGTCTGGTAACTGTAATCATTGGTTTCTACCGGTGAACGCGAATCCTACGGATAGATCTATTGGGTTTGACAACCCCATTTCGAGCTAGTCGCGCTAGAAATTTATAATCAGAATGTTTAGTACTTCGTATTTTGTTGTAGATACACTGTCCAGTGTATATTTTTATTGTGTTTGGCAAGGGTAAATAAAGGGTTAAGTGGTTACCAGGTGGCTCATTGATAATGGAATAATGTTTAATGTTTTCTAACATTTTTAAATCTTGTGGTCTAAAGTTTATTTAATTATTTAAACCTATAATTCACTCAACCTTTGTGTTGACAGTTTACTCGCATGTTTTCACAGGTACTTGAGTTTATGTGATGCTTTCGCTGTGTTTAGAAGAGTCTGCATGCATTTGGGCAGATTTTAATGAAATAATTTATGAAACTTTGGCTTGCATTCGGTTTTTGAATAATCATTACTTGTGGGTTGTTGACAATGTTTTGTGTTAACTTTGGATTATTAATATGTTGGGTTACTTTTAAACTACATATTTTGGTATGCTTTCCTTTTTGGGAAACTTTTGAAATAAAAGAATGCAATGTCGTTTGTTAAATTCATTTAAGTTTGATCAAGCTGTGGGACCAAGTGACGGAGCCGTTAAGTGTTTTGACGGGGCCATCATAGTTGGTATCAGAGCTCTGGTTGTAGGGAACTAGGCGGTCTTAATGTGGTCAACCCGTGGTTCTTAGGGTGCATTAGAGTCTAGTCTACAGCCCGACCCTTTTGCTATAGCATTATTATGCATTTCATTTCGTATGAGTTATATCATTAGCATTTATTCCTATTTGGTATATGGTTTGCGGTTTTACTGTTTGCAGATGTCGACTTCGAGCGATAACTCAGTTGCTGCTCCTGCTCCTCCGGCTGCTGCCAGACGCCGTGCTGGTCAACCCCAGATCGATGATCCTGTTCACTACTACTGTTCCACCCTTACTCATATGAACAGGGCTTACAATGAAGTGACGCATATTAATGCTCTTAGTGATTGTATGCGTACTTTAATTATAATTTAATTATTAAATACTTATGATTTAATAATTATAATTAGAAACTTATGATATGATTAATAATTCATTATTAATTAATAATACTTATGATATGATTTAAAATTTATTATTAATTAATAATACTTATATTATGACTAATATTTAATTAATTAATTAAATACTTATGTTATATTAAATATATCATTTAAACTTATATTAACTTTAATAATTCATTTTAATTTAATTAAACTTATGTTATGACATAATTAGACATATTTAACTTTATTAAACATTATAACTCACATTATTATTACAACTTACACTTTTAAAATTAACGTTGTCTATGTTTGACCAAGGTTGACTTTTGAGTTGACTTTCGGTTGACTTTGACTTTCAGTTGACTTTTGTTGACTTTCTAATTAAGGAAACTTTCCTAACTTATAAACTTTCCTAAAATAGCAACTTTCTAAATTTGGAAACTTTCCAAAAATAGAAACTTTCCAAAAATAGAAACTTTCTAAAAATAGAAAGTGTGTGTCCGTAAGCTGTTCCGATCAAACCGATGCATATTAAGTATTGTTCTATGTCTACTTGCAACATGTACAATAACTATCATACTAAGACTTGACCTAAGTTAGTTATTTATATCGACCTGCTTTATTTATAGGTCGGCGTTGTGATCATTCCTAATCACTGTACTCCATTTGATGTTCGCTTAATTGTGTTGATTACTTCGTTATTATTAAGGTGAGTTATAGTCCCGTTTTTACATACTTTTCAAAGTATATTTTTGGGATGTGATTACATGCATTTTATTTCACGTTTAGACACAAGTGACAATTAAATTTAAATTATTCATTGTGAGTTGGACAAAATATTCCCTAGTCTGGTAACTGTAATCATTGGTTTCTACCGGTGAACGCGAATCCTACAGATAGATCTATCGGGTTTGACAACCCCATTTCGAGCTAGTCGCGCTAGCAATTTATAATCGAAATGTTTAGTACTTCGTATTTTGTTGTAGATACACTGTCCAGTGTATATTTTTATTGTGTTTGGCACGGGTAAATAAAGGGTTAAGTGGTTACCAGGTGGCTCATTGATAATGGAATAATGTTTAATGTTTTCTAACATTTTTAAATCTTGTGGTCTAAAGTTTATTTAATTATTTAAACCTATAATTCACTCAACCTTTGTGTTGACAGTTTACTCGCATGTTTTCACAGGTACTTGAGTTTATGTGATGCTTTCGCTGTGTTTAGAAGAGTCTGCATGCATTTGGGCAGATTTTAATGAAACAATTTATGAAACTTTGGCTTGCATTCAGTTTTTGAATAATTATTACTTGTGGGTTGTTGACAATGTTTTGTGTCAACTTTGGATTATTAATATGTTGGGTTACTTTTAAACTACATATTTTGGTATGCTTTCCTTTTTGGAAAACTTTTGAAATAAAAGAATGCAATGTCGTTTGTTAAATTCATTTAAGTTCGATCAAGCTGTGGGACCAAGTGACGGAGCCGTTAAGTGTTTTAACGGGGCCATCACAGAGGGTTCCTCGGTTGCGGATCATGTTAACAAATTTAATTTGATTATAACACGGTTGAAATCGGTAAATATTAAATTCGATTATGAGCTTGAGGTGTTGTTTTTGCTATCTTCATTGCCCGAGAGTTGGGCCGGTACGGTTACGGCGGTTAGTGGTTCAACCGGAACTACTAAGTTAACTTTTGAAGGAATCCGGGATTTGATTCTTAGCGAAGGTATTCGTAGGAAAGATTCGAATGCAAGTTCGGGTTCGGCTCTAAGTGTTAGTCGGGGAAGAGCTAGGTCAAGAAGTCCGTCAAGGAGCAAGAACGTGGTGTGTTGTAATTTTCAACAAGTTGGTCACTATAAGTCAAAGTGCCCGAGTCTTAAGTCGGGTGATAGCGTATTGACTGTGGTGATCGAAGATGCGTTGATGTGTCAAAAAGAGGTTCTTGACGAATCTTAGGTTTTAGATTCGGGTGCCTCGTATCATGTTACCCCATTCATGAACAAGATGGTGAACTTCAAGGAATACTCCGGTAAGGTTCGAGTTGCGAATGGGAGTATACTTAAAATTGCGGGTATTGGTGATCTCGTGGTTAGTGTAGTGACCCGACAAAATCGTTATTGACGGCGCCGTCTACTTAGGTCCCTTTACGTGGTCATAAGTCTTTAAAACAACGTTTGACCAAAAGTATGTCGCATTCATTTCAAAAGTAAGGATGTTTCAAGGTTTACAAAGTAGTTCGATAACTAGTTACATTACAAAGTTTAAAGTACAATTGAAACATATGGGACACAATTTAAAAGTAGCCAAAAGACGCTCCATGTATGCATATATACTCGACATCCAATGCAAGTATCAAAATAATGAGCGGAAGCATGTATCACAACACGTTCAAGGACCTGAGAAAATACATAGAAATCTGTCAACGAAAACATTGGTGAAATCATAGGTTTAAGTAAGTAAGTAAGTACAAATGAACCACAAGATTTGTATCATTGAAATAATAATAAACCATTCTAAAATTTGTTATCACGAGCACCCAATTATCAAGGCTTAACTTTCCATGCCTAGAACCCCATCACAATAGTGTTAGAACATACACTGTTTCTCGAAAATATATTTTATCCGAATAACGGTAGCGAACCGTCCGAATGAGGGTTTGTCAAACCGATATGGCCATACAACATAAGTTCTCGCTTACACCCGGCAAGTGTAACTAATGATAATCGAATTGAGGATTTTTGTTCTAACTCGTATGTAGAATGTTTGTTTTTGTACTTGTGTTCACTTTGTAAAATGAAATGTTTATGTTTTCTCATCCCAAATGTAAGTTTAAAAGAGTAAAGGTGGGACTATGATCTCACCTTGAGTGCACGAGTAAATAAAGTACTTCACAAAGGAACGTGTGAAAGAACGAGTGCTAATCTTAACCTAAACAAGTAGGTTGTATTAATAACGGTAAACATGGTTGGTCAAAGATGTTCAATTAGTCCTATGGCTCGTTACGACTCGATTATATAGCATGTGAATCAAAGTGTCAAGTTCCATGCAAGATACAAGTATAAAAGCATGTTAGAACGATTGCACAAACATTTGGTTAAGTTTGATTAAAAGTCAACTTTGGTCGGATCAAAGTCAACGAAAAAGTCAACACGTTCGGGTCGGGTCCCGAACTATTTTTCTGAGGTTTTTAATCATATATAAGCATGTTAGAACAAGTTACATGTGAATCGGAGGTGCGTAGCATAACAAACATTTTTTGTAAAAGTGTAAGCTTGATTAGAAACCAAACACGGCAAATGCCGCGCCGCGACCAAGGAGTGTCGCGCCGCGGCAATCAACGTGAACTGGTGCCTGGTCAGTTTCAGTTGTTCAAGTCTAAATCCAAACTTCAATTAAGCACAATTCACAAACCGTAAACACTTAGAACACGTATCTTATATCATTGGAAATGTAATTTGACGAGGAACACAACTAAACACATTTCATCAATCAAAAACATCATTTTCAAAAATCGAATTTCCAAGTTGATAGTTCATTAAATGTTCACCATAAATGCTTTCAAGTTCATAGATGCACTTTGATGATTCGGGAATTTAATGCACACATATAATACGCCGTTTCGTAGGTAATTACGCATACAATACAACTAAACACTTACAAACAATATTGCATAGCATTTGGTGCATCAAAAATCCATTTTACTTCTATCAAACCCTAACTCAAAATCACAACTTTTGCAATTAAGTTTATGGAGTCTTTTCAAGTCAACCTACACATTAAATTGGAGCTAGTGATGCTAGTAACACATTTAATACATGCACTTTTAACATCTAACAACATTTAAACAACCAAAACTCAAGATCAAACACACCCATTTCAAGTTCATGCTAGTTACACTAAAACAACAAATCGAGCAAACCAAACACATATTCATGTTAGACTTGAGCCATAGACACTAATTAACACTTTTATAAGTTAAAAACATCAAGAGCAAAGAATCTAGTGATTTTAGAAAGTTACCCAAACTTGATGAAATCGGTATGGAATCGAAGAGGAAGATGCAAGGATTCCAAATATGTAATTTATTTTGATGTTTGATTACTAGATTGGAAATGGAAGATGAATCTTTGAATTGGAGTTTGAGAGAATATGTTGAAAGTATTAAGGAAAATGGAAAAAAGAAAAAGGATAATTAATGGATGAGGATGGAGTTGACCACTTTGACCTAGTCATGAGTTTGGTCAAAAGACAACATTGGTCCCTCAAGTTTGAAGCGGGTGCGTGAATTACCTAAACGAAATATTTTAAACGCGTATTAACGGAAGATATTATAATTATATAACGGACTTTAAATAAGTAAGCGGGAAAGTAAACGGAAAAAGGCGGGATGTTACATTACCTACTCCTTAAAAGAAATTTCGTCCCGAAATTTAAGTAGGCGTAGTAGTTGTTGTTTCTTCCTCGAGATCTTGCGTTTCCGAACCCGCGAATAAATAAGGGTATTTCTTTTGCATTTGATCTTGTCTTTCCCAAGTAAACTCGAGTCCCCTTTTGGCATTCCAACGGACCTTAACAATTGGAATTCGGCTTTGTTTTAGCGTCTTGACGGAGGTATCCACAATTTCAACCGGTTCTTCCACAAAATGAAGTTTGTCATCAATAGTAAGCTCTTCGAGAGGGATGATGATATCGGGTTCGGCAAGGCACTTTTTCAAGTTGGATACATGGAAAGTAGGATGAACGGAGCTCAGTTGAGGCGGAAGATCTAAACGATAAGCAACGGTTCCAACACGCTCCACGATTTCGAAAGGACCAATATACCGCGGGTTTAGCTTCCCATATTTCCCGAAACGGATTACACCTTTCCAAGGTGCGACTTTTAACATTACGCGGTCACCGACTTGAAATTTGTGGTCGTTGCGTCTTTTGTCGGTATAGCTCTTTTGACGACTTCGGGCTGTCCGAAGCCTATCTCGGATTTGAACGATCTTCTCTGTTGTTTCATGAATGAGTTCGGGTCCGGTGATTTGTGTGTCGCCTACTTCGGCCCAACAAAGAGGTGAACGACATTTTCGGCCATATAATGCTTCGAATGGTGCGGCGTTAATACTCGCGTGATAACTATTGTTGTAGGAGAATTCGGCGAGAGGCAAGTGCTTGTCCCAAGCTTTTCCGAAATCGATAACGCAAGCTCATAGCATGTCTTCCAAGGTTTGAATTGTGCATTCGCTTTGTCCATCAGTTTGTGGATGATATGCGGTGCTCATGTCTAAACGCGTTCCCAACACTTCTTGTAAAGTACGCCAAAATCTAGAAACAAAACGGCCATCTCGGTCAGAAATAATCGATAAGGGTACACCGTGACGGGTGACGATCTCTTTAATGTAAAGTTGTGCAAGTTTCTCCATTTTGTCGGTTTCCTTCATGGCTAGGAAGTGCGCGAATTTGGTGAGACAGTCAACAATATCCCAAATAGTATAATAACAGCCCACCGTCTTTGGTAGTTTGGTGATAAAATCCATCATTATCCTTTCCCACTTCCATTGCGGGATTTCGGGTTGTTGAAGTAGTCCGGACGGTCTTTGATGTTCGGCTTTGACCTTGGAGCAAGTTAGGCATTTTCCAACATATGTAGCGACGTCCCTTTTAATGTTCGGCCACCAATATTGTTCCTTGAGGTCGTGGTACATCTTATTGGCACTGGGGTGAATCGAATATCTTGACTTATGGGCTTCGTCTAAAATAAGGCTTCGTAGGTCCCCATAACTAGGTACCCAAATTCTTCCGGCGAAATATCGGAGTCCGGTTTCTTTAACTTCGAATCGAGAGGTGAGGACGTTCAAGTGTTCGAGAGAGATGTTTTCATCCTTGAGAGCCTAGTCTTGGGCTACACGAATTTGACTATTGAGGTTGGTGTGAATGGTGATGTTTAAAGCTCGGACACGAAGAGGCACCGCTCTTTTCTTTCGACTTAAGGCATCGGCTACCACGTTTGCCTTCCCGGGATGGTAACGAAGCTCACAATCATAATCGTGATTTAAAAAGCGAGTGCTCCACAACTAGTTGTCGCATAAAAAAACACACAATTTAAAAAGACTTTTCTATAATATTTTTAATTTTAGAATTTTATATGTATATTTTTTTTTTGAAAGCATAAAATTTTATTACTAAAAGAAAAGATTACATACACACGAAAACAGGAAAAGCTATACATGAAGCACTCGACACACTGTGTATACCTATCGGCTATATCTAAATTTCAAATTATGTACATGGATACACAAGGGTGAAACCATATTAGACCATATGCTATTAGCCCACTCCCACACAATCATTGCATAAACCCGGATTAGAGAGCCAAATATGTCACGTCAAATTATTTTTCTTTATTCGTGTGCGTATCCACTCGTAACTCTTGCATTGAATTTCTTCAAATATTCTCGAACTCGAAGATGAATGATTCCCGAAGACCTTGTCATTTCGATTTTTCCAAATCAAATACCCACTTATCCACTTGACCGCTTGCCAAATATTACTGATATTGCTCAAAATATACATATTTATCTTCACAATATCCCCTACTTTCGTGACATTTCGATACGGGCTGTGATGATTAGTGAGTGGTTTGTGGTATTTAGTCGTTTCGGGACAAAAGTGGTCTAAACGTTCATATTTTTGCTAAGGAATTAACCCTTGGGCCAAAGGAATGAACCAAGTGAAGTTTTGGAGTGAAAATGAAGTTCCGGGATCAAAAGCGGTGCTCCTAAGATCAAAAGCGGCGCCCCTATGTACTAAAACGTGTGTTAAAAAAGATCAGTAGCCAAAAGCGCCGCTCCAACAAAAAAGCGCCGCTCCTATGTGTCAAAAGCGCCGCTCCTACCCAAAAACGCCGCTCCTGTCATCCCAAAAGCTCCTGACGCTGATTCAGCCAGAAAATTCAGCCGACCTATAAAAGCATATTTGGGGTTTTTGAGCGAGAGAGCTGCGATTGGGGTCCGAAATGGAAAAAGGGTCCATTTTATCATTCTATCAAGATAAAAGCTCAATTGATGATCCAAGTTGAAGATTAGTGAAGCTAGATGCTAGATCTACATCACCCATTCTCCATTTTGTAATTTCCTCTCCATTTTAGCACTTATCCTTATTTTCTCTACTTGTTATTACTAATACATTATTCATCTCCTTAATAGCAGACATCTCTCTCAATTAGTTATATGTCTTCTTTCAAAATAATTATTTGTCTCTCTCATAATTAATATTAATTCATTTAATACTAAATTTTAATTAGTTACTTATTAATTATTAATAAATTAATTATTTGCCGCTTGCTTTCAGCCGAGATCGCCCTTCAGTAGTTGGAGAATGGGGGCCAACTTCTTTCATGACCCATGGCCCCAGTGTGTCACTTGGTTAGCATTTCTAGAAAAAATGGAGACGGAAAATCAGCCTAGTTTTTCGATAGGGAAAGAGACTCTCTCATAATTAATAATTGTTTGAATTCATTCAGAATTCAAACCCGGTTCGTCTGTCACTCAGGATTGTTTAAGGATCGGGTTCCTGCAACGTGATTCGAGTTTTCCTTCCGAAAACGCATGCGTGCATGACAAATGAGAGTATTTGATGCTGACTACTTGCCTTTCGAAAATAAATAAATAAATAAATAAATGATTAATTATAGGTATAATCCTCGATATCGGGGGTTATATACTAGATTTAAAAGATGTTTGATACTCCGTATAATATTTAGCCATGTATCTATAAGGGTTTATATCTATATTTAGGGTTTATATGACTATATAGTTAATTACAAAACAAATTAGTGAAAAATTTACATATATTTGGTAATTATTCTTTTAAAGTGAACAATTCTTTTGAGAGATATATAAATTGTAAGTTTGAATTTTTTTTTTTAATACATGAAGAGTATAACATCATAGAAAAATTTTATCTTTAACAAAGTTTTTATAATTTTTTTTTCTACTTCTTGATTTATAAGATCACGTGCAATTATTTTCATAAGACTCAAAAACAATTTGGTAACTAGTTTTCGCCAATTATTTATGTTAGTTAAGTTATCCAACGCAGTTTTACATGACTTTTCTCGATTTATTTAAACAAGCAGTTTGGCTGCGTGTTGCGGTGGCCACCCGCGTATATCATAACCGTACTGAATTCATCCCATGACTGCAAAACAATATATTATGAGCACAAAAGTTATATGAAGACTAAAATACGCTTATCATATGTACTATTTTATTAGCATCTCTGATAGTGTGTTACATATTATTTACATAATAAAATAATATAAACCTAAAAACACAGGATCATAAAACATGTAAGTGTAACAACCTCGACTTGAGCCTAGTGGTAATGACCCATTTATCCTTAGTTGATATTAATTTATTAATATTAGTGAAATTTTAATTGTGTGATTATAATTAATTATGTGGTTGGTTGAATTCGTTTTGTGACAAGGGTCACAGAACATATGTGAAATGGACCTCGTTTGGACAGCTTAATGAGGTACAATGTGTTTCACATAACTGGTAAATACCCGTATGTTATACGGAGTAGGGTTCCCCCATAATGAAGAAACCCATATTGCATATATGTTTCTGCTCGTCCCATGACTTACCATTTTTAGTAACCTAAAAACCATAAACTCCCTACTGCTCTCTAAACCTTGAAAACAATAAGTGCAAATCCAACATTTTGTTCTTGTGTATCTGATTATAGAGTTTTCAAGGATCAAAACAAGGTAAATTAAATTGGGCTGTAAGTGGATTTTTAAAAAGTAAGCTTTTGATGCTTGATTCATGCTTTGAATGTGTTTGTGAAGGTGTTTTAGACTTAGAAACATGTTCCATATATGCTATATGATATTCGTGGACCAATGAATCGGCCAAAACAATCAAAAATCGTGATTTGGGTGTAAAAAGCTCGAATTGCAGGGCTGCTGTTGTTCTTACTCAACCGTGCGAGTGTGACCTCCCCCGTGCGAGTGAGGCAGTTAACCGTGTGAATGAGTTTGGAAATCACTTGTGCGAGTGGGAGGTCAGCCGTGCGAGTGATGGGTTAAACTTGCGAGTAAGCTACTAAGTCGTGCGAGTGAGTTTGACTGTCACTCATGGGAGTGTGTTGTCAGTCGTTCTAGTGAAAGTATTCACCCGTACGAGTCAGTTAGTCAACCACACGAATGAGACCCCATCCGTGCGAGTGACAGTAATTGTCTATTTGGGTTAAGGGCAATTCTGACCCATTTGCTGTATTATTGTGTTATTCAATTCAGATATGTAAAAGTGATTGGAAAGTTTACTAACTGAGGATTTGATGTTCTCAGTTGATAAAGGAAAAGGTGAAGGCTCATTAAAATAAGACTACTGAGTTCTTGTGCTTTTAGTTGAGTGAGACTATCTTTATAGATATGGTTATACAGTGACAAGTATAATGACCCATGTCATGCTTATGATTAGACTGTGTAATGAGTCTGTGACCAGTGCCGTGATTATATGTGACTATGTGTACACCCAGTGATAACGTCGTGGTGTTCTTCCGACGTAAGAGGTAAACCCTGTCTACCTTGGTGTCTTTTGGGTGATAGTGCATTGGGTCCAAGTATAACTGATTAGTGTTATAGTTTAAATGACGAGTGTGTCACGTCAGGAAGACTATACCAGTGTTTAAGTAATAGGGACTATCGGTAAACTCTAGCCCGATCAGCTAGTAGTTAATGGCCCGTACGAGCCACCGGTCCTCTTGTAATATTATGTGATTAGTGACCAGTGACTTAAGATGTGCTTGATGCTTATAGTGATGTCTATTTAGATATTTCCATTCACTTAGCGGTGCGCTAATTCCCCCATAGTGTTTTGTCCTGCAGGTGACGTGTAGCATACTTTTGGTGGGTGTGGCAGGGACGACAGTGTTGTTTGACACGCTTATGACTCTGATGTTTTGTTTAAATGAATATATATGGTCTGTAATAAAGTAACACCAGTGATATAATATAATCGTATATTTTGTGTAATGAATATATATGATATGTTTTATAAAGTCTTCCGCTGTAAATATAAAACAAAGTAAAAAAAAAGTAAAAAAAAGTACAGTGTTACAGTAAATGAGTGCACACTATTTGGTAAATAAGGTAAAAAATAGTCGACATCGTATCGTTTTGTTAACATCAGTTCTGAGATTCAATGTTCCACATTGCCACATCTTCTAGTGGTACATACAACGCCACCTATTAATCACATCTCCAATTAATAAAAAAAATACACTTTATCATATCCGGTTTATATCACAAAAAATAACCGTTTTTTGATCATTTGGTACCTGAACCGTTGAGTGAGAACTCCCATATCTAAATTGTAATTCACTCTGCTATCGGCCGACTACATACCTCCATCCATCCTGTTGATTGAAGCCAATTTGTTTGCGTTAAACGCGTTATATGTTAACAGAACTAACAATTCAACTACTTGTTAAAGGCAGCTAGTGGTGAAGAACAGAAGGGAACAACCATCATAAAATAACATTAAACATACAACATAAAAGTAACATTCGACTTTTGTAAGTCAAACTTCAATGAAAAACAGGCTTTTCGTATTATGTTTTGTACGGCTCATCATGTAAACAACACTATGTTTTGTATTAAAATGTTACTATGAGAGTGAATGCTATTTATTATTTATTAAGATTAGGTAAATATCTTATTGTTTCACTAACCATGTAATTATCTAGTTTGTGTGATACCAATACATGTGATGGGTAGCTGTTCCGGTACCTCTGTTTCTGGATCCTCGAATTTACTCGGATTGATTGCGATCACTTTGAATTCTGCAAACATTGACCTGTACTTGTATGTTTCAGCGTATTGTTAACATTTTTAAAAAGAAGTTTGTTCAATGTTGATTTTCTAAGACATAACTGAATGAAAAGGTATGTGGTCGGTCTATAAGTATGAAAGAATAATAGTTAACACTTGGAAATCGTTTTTACCTTCGTATTTCTTCGCCCAACATGAGTTTACAGCTAGTATAATAGGTTTCGGCAGAGACTTGTAGGCTCCAATGTTAAAAACTTTGGTGTGTTCATTCCAAAAAGTTAAGGACATGGTGTTGTTGATGTTTATTATTTGATGAAAATATAAAAACCAAAACCAAGAGCTATGATTTTTAACCATGTATTGACTTAGTAACACAGCAAAACTATAAAGAAAAATAGAATATACCATATTTCTGTAGTGCCACAAAATGCTGAGGAGATGATGAACCAAAATAAAAAATCCGCCTCTCACATTACGAAACATGTATATAACAAATAAACGAAAACTATTTGTCATTAAAAAACTCAAAGAACATAACAATTTAAACTATACCAGAATTTCGAAACCATTACTGACACGAAAGGGAAGTCCAGCAACTACAAAAGCAAACATATCTATCAAATTGTTGAAACAAACATACCATCCACAGTAAAAAAAAAAAAAAAAAAAAAAATACATGAGAATGACACCTACCTACTACAACATCATCTGTAGAAATTTGTTCACTCGAAACATTAGAAGAACTGTTGCATAATTGAATAAGTCTTTGGATGTCCTAGTTTTTTTGGTCCAACTAGTCGTTTATTGTTAGTCTTTGATTTAGTAGTCCTAGTATTTTGGCCATGATCCAAATAGTTTGGAGAGTGGCTTACTGGTCTTTCTTTTCTGTTATGTATCGACTATTTATAGTCCATTTTATCTTCAATAAAGATTGAGCAATTCGATCAGATATTACTTTGTTATTTTGCAAACACAACAATTGGTATCAAGAGCGAATCACTGAGCAGCTCAATCACAGAAAAACTCGATGGCGGAAGATAAATCCTACATTCAAATTCCACGTTTCGATGGTCACTACGACCATTGGAGCGAGTTGATGGAGAATTTGATACGTGCTAAAGGATTGTGGCATATTGTCGAGCAAGGAATCACAGAGCCAAAGACAGGGGCGATTCTAAATGAAACCCAACAGAAGCAACTTGATTCTAATCGCATTAAGGATCATCAAGTGAAGCATCTCTTGTTCCAAGCACTGGATTGGGAGGTGTTTGAGCAAATATTGGATCGACGCAGTTCCAAGGTCGTATGGGATGTGACGACCCGGAAATTTCCGACCAAATTTAAACTTAATCTTTATATGATTTCGATACAATAAGCAAAGTCTGTAATATTGAATCTCGAAAATTTTGGAATAGTTACATGAATGCATTTGCCCTTTTGACCAATCCCGACGATTCACGAATAATTGTTTGTAAATAAATATGTATATGTAAATGTAAGTATATGTATATTAATTTAAAATTTTAAAATATAATTTAAGTATTAGAATTAAATATGTAAAATAGAGTACAAAATAAATAAATACAATTTAAAATGAATTATATATATATATATATATATATATATATATATATATATATATATATATATATATATATATACATACATACATATATATGATTGCCATTAATAATTATTATATTGTAATATATATAAACTCTATAAATGTTAACTATCCAAATATATTATTATATAGAATAAGTAACACATAAGTAATAAAATATAAAGTTAATATATTCTATGTAATTACAAGTAAAGAATATGGTAGTTATACTAATATTATTATTACTTTTATTATGATTATTAATACTAATGTTAATATTAATGTTAAGTACTAGATGCTTTATTATAAATAATATAGATACGAAATTAAACACAATTAATTTGTTATATCATTATTATTATGACTAATATTATTATTATCCTTAGTAATATTATTAATATCATTATTTTTATTATTACTTACTGTTATCATTAATGTAATTATTAATATTGTTATTAATGTTACTAGTATTATCATGACAATATTACCACTTTTATTATTAATATCTTTAACAATATTATTAATATTACTACTAATAAAATTGTACCATTAATAAAATTATTAATTATTATTATTATTATTATTATTATTATTATTATTATTATTATTATTATTATTATTATTATTATTATTATTATTATATTAGGAATATTATTAAAATACCTATTAATAAATATTACTAAATTAAAAATAAAAATTTATCTAGTAGATTACAAATTCAGTTAGGCTTCCCATCTGCTTTATTTAGTTTTGTTTTTTCTTGTTTGTATATCTCCTGCACGATTATTCTTGTCGACACCCATAAGTGATATAAATCATGCACCTCTTTCATCTGCTTCTAATTTTTGAACTTAAACAGGATTTTTTTATATAAAAGCTTGAACACTCTGTCTTGTAACATTTTGTCAAAATCTTGAGATCGAACGATTTCTTAAAATGTAAAAATGTAGAAGTGTTAGGAGTCTTTGTTTAAAACTATCTGCGAAATCTTAAGTCTCAATTCCTCAAATTGAATCTTAATTTCTGAGTCAAAATTTTTGAGCAAAAAGTCAACGAAATCGTTCTAGAAGAAATTCAAGTTTGTAACTATGTTTCAACTTCAATTAATGATTCTAATAGTTTCTAGGAGTGGATTACAATCTTTTTTGTGTTATAATGTTGGACTAATACGTTCTGTAAATCAAATTTTTTTTTTTTTTGGTTTGTTACGAACATCACAGAGGCGCTCTTTAATTTTTTTTTTTTTTGTTCTTGTTGATGATCACAACCACACAACATAGAAAGTTATAAGTTTGGAATATATTTTGTATTATAAATTTTGTCCAATTCAATCTTAAAAAAAAAAAAAAACGAAACCATTTTTTTTCCTTTAAACTTGCGATAGTAGCAAGCTTGATTGCATTTTTTTTTTTGTTTTAAAAACCCACTAATTGTTTCTGTAATTATTTAAAGTCCCAAAAATTAATTACATAACTTGTTGTTAGTTAGTTTGGACATTTGATCGACTTTGAAATATTAGGAAGAAGAAGATAGAAAACGAATCAAGGCTTATATTGTTACAGTGGGTAATTTAAACAGAAATATTGAAATGGAGGGATGGTTATGGGTGTTTGTGAGTGAGCGGGAGGTCACGGGTTCGAGCCCGGACATGGGCTGTTATTTTTGGAACTCATTCTTTTGAGGTAGTCTTTTGTTAATTATTATTATTATTATTATTATTATTATTATTATTATTATTATTATTATTATTATTATTATTATTATTATTATTATTATTATTATTATTATTATTATTATCATTTTCATTATTATTAGTGTTATTGTTATTGCTATTGTTATTATTGATTGTTATTAATACAAGTATTATAGTTATTATTATTATTAATACTAAAATAAGTATTAGTTAATATTTATTATTTTCATAATTAAAAATTACAAATATGATTATTATTATTAATATTGTTATTACTAATATTCACATCATTATCGAGTAATATTATTTAGTATTATTGTTATTATCACTAATATTAATATCGTTATCATTAGTCGCACTAGTATTATCACTAAATATTATTATTAATATGAGTATTATTAATATAAGTATTACTATTACTATTATGATTAGGATTACGAATTGATGTTATAGAAGCTTTAGTTATTATTTTAGAAATTTAACATGAAGATTTTGATTATGATTAACATAAGTATGGTTATTGATATTATCAGGAGTAATGAAATTGCTATAATAATAATTATTATTAAGTATTATGTATTACTATAAAAATTATTATTTTCATTATCATTAGTAATAAACTTTTCATTTTATTAAAACTAACGTTAATATTATTATTAATAGAAACATTAATATTATTATCACTATTATTATTTTAATCACTACTAATATTATTTTGGTATTATTATAATCACTATTTTAACAAACAAATAAAATATATATATATATATATATAATATTTAATACATATAACGATATATATATATATATATATATATATATATATATATATATATATATATATATATATATATATATATATATATATATATATATATATATATATATATATATATATATATATAAATTCATTCGATTACAAGAATATGTTTTAATACATATATGAATGATATAGGTTCGTGAATCCAAGGCCAACCCAACATTTGTTCAATGTCGTCATATGTATTTTTACTACAAAATACAGTATTATGAGTTTCATTACTCCCTTTTAAATGCTTTTGCATTATATATTTTTGGGACATGCGCTTTTGCATTATATATTATGAATACATGCGATTTTATAACTGTTTTACGAAATAGACACAAGTAATCGAAACTACATTATATGGTTGAATGATCGAAACCGAATATGCCCCGTTTTGCTTGGTAGCCTAAGAATTAGTAAACCGATCTACTAATTGACGCGAATCCTAAAGATAGATCTATTGGGCCTAACAAACCCCATCCGTTGTAGCGGATGCTTTAGTACTTCGATGTTGTTTTATCATGTCCGATGGATGTCCCAGAATGATAGGAGATATTCTTATATGCATCTTGTTAATGTCGGTTACCAGGTGTTCAATCCATATGAATGATTTTTTGTCTCTATGCATGTGACGTATATTTATGAGAAATGGAAATGAAATTCTTGTGGTCTATTAAAATAATGGAAATAAATGTTTATGATAAACTAATGAACTCACCAACCTTTTTGGTTGACACTTTAAAGCATGTTTATTCTCAGGTATGAAAGAAATCTTTCGCTGTGCATTTGCTCATTTTAGAGATATTACTTGGAGTCATTCATGACATATTTCAAAAGACGTTGCATTCGAGTCGTTGAGTTCATCAAGATTATTATTAAGTCAATTATAGTTGGATATATTATGAAATGGTATGCATGCCGTCCACTTTCGATGAAATGAAAGTTTGTCTTTTAAAAACGAATGCAATGTTTGTAAAATGTATCATATAGAGGTCAAGTACCTCGCAATGTAACCAAATGTAATGTATTCTTCCAGATGGATTAGGATGGGTCCTTTCAGTTGGTATCAGAGCGGTGGTGTCTGCATTAGTGTGTCTGACTAATAGTCGTTAGGATGCATTAGTGAGTCTGGACTTCGACCGTGTCTGCATGTCAAAAGTTTTGCTTATCATTTAGTGTCGAAAATTATTTGCTTATCATCCTTAAAGTCTAGACACATCTTACTGCCTCTATTGCCTAGATAGTGTATAGACAAAACTCATATCTTAGCATATCTGCTAATTCATATCTTAGCGTATATGTTATTGTTACCTTTGCCTGATAGCTTCCGTAGATCCCTCCGTAATTTACGGGATCTTCTGTACTATAGACATGTATTCTATGTAATTAGAATATCATCCGATATCCGAAAACCATTTCATATCAAAAACCCTTTATCTAACCGTACCTGATGGAACTCACTACTAGTTCAAGTCCCTCGAATTCCGACAGCTATTCTGACATGGATGTTCACTTAAGCTCCGAAAGCAGTGTCACCAGAATGAATCAACCAATCAGCCATCCCCAATTCATCTGATGGGTTGGTAGTTGACTTAATCAATGGAGACGCGAAGAAGGCGATCCCCTCCACCAACCGAATTCACCTCTTGGCGAAGAACCTGAAACACTTACCGGTGAACCAGTCCGAAACACCATTTTCACCCTCATTTCCCGGATATCTCACCACGATTATATTCTATCTAAAATTCTAAACCTTATTCATCCGCTCGTTCTGACCGACAATCATCCCGGAATAATGAAAGATGTCAACGAGCTTCGCGCTCTAGTTGTAGCCTTGGAAAATATGGTGCAAAACATACCAGCTTCATTAACATCACTGGTACCAACAGTACCACCAATAACAGCACCAGTACCATCAACAATCCATGCCTCAACATCTCATTCTGTACCTCGAGTATAATCATCATACTACATATCATTCTACATCATTTACCTTCGTTCTACATGGCGATTATGTAATCTCTAATGTTTTAGAGATTATGTATTCTAGTTCTAATGGTAAACCAGATGAGTTTAATATCACATTAACTCATTAAATCCATGATTACATCTGAAGAAAATATATATGTATATAAATTTTTATAAAGATTGTAATTAAAATTCTTTTGTACGAACTGTTAATGGTGAAAATATTTTAACGAGTAGGTAATACCCGAGGAATATTTAGATTTCACATTAATAAGTTACATTGTACATTCTTCGAATCTAATTCAACAGTCATTTACTATCCTACTTACATCCACCGATATACGAATCCGTTCACCACAGAATAATCATTCTCATTTAATTTCATATTTGGATTTTGACCTATCAGAATCCAACAAGTGGCATAATGAAGAAAACATTTGACAAAATAAAATTTGTTAGAAACAAGCAAATTAACTATGAGAAATTTTGTTAAGAATCCACGCTAACTGTTCCTAGCTAACTGTTCCTAGCTAACTGATTACATTTTATTTATCGCAATTTAATTATCGCAATTTATATTCTCGCAATTTTTCGTTATTTAATTTCTGTTATTTATTCTACGCACTTTAAATATCGGGACACGTATACAAGGATTTGACATATCATATCGACGCATCTATATATATTATTTAGAATAACCATAGACACTCTATATGCAGTAATGCTTGAGTTAGCTATACAGGGTTGAGGTTGATTCTACAATAATATATATACTTTGAGTTGTGATCGAGTTTGAGACATGTATACAATGGGTCATGATACATATTAATTAATTCGAATATTATATATTAAACTATATATGAATTATTGAATTACTAATTATGGACTGCTAACTGTGGACTGCCGACATTGGATAATTAAAATGAATTAAAATATTGATTATAACATATGAAACTAAACATTTCTTCAAGTTTGCCACTTGATTTCATCTTAAACCTCATTTGTATCTCGACGATTATAATCTGTGTTCAAACCTTTCATGATTCTTGAAAACACCTCAATCTAGAGGATGAACCAACCGCACTTCATCTAGGAAAGAAAAGGTTGATGAGTATAGTTATGCACCTGAAAAACTCTCAGAAACTGAGTAAACGTTTAACACGTATCCGTGCTAGCTCCTTTGGCATTGCTATTACCGAAAATAACATTGCAATTATTTTTCAAATTAGTCAATTTTGTCACAGCTCCAGCAAATCAGTTTCAATTTTTTTTTCATTCGAATAAACCTTATTATAAAGATTGCCCCTTCAATATCGTTACCGGAGAACCGTTTCTATCGCACCACATTAGCAGTAAACTTACCAGCAACTTCATTACTCATTGGCTTAGGTCTCTCCGAAGAACCATTATATTTGTTCGCTAAAACCTATTCATATACTCATCCACATCTTATAACGAGAATTACCACATCAATTACCGGGAATTAGCAATCAGTATTTTGAAATCTCGCAGCATGTCTACATCAACAGTTATATGTATACCTATAACCTTTATCTCTTAGAATTATGACCTTCCATTCTGAAATTTTGAAAAGTACCCAGTCTGCGAATCAATACCCTGAATTCTGAAAAGTTGAATGAAGCAACAAAAACTGTAAACGACCTTAACAGCCAAAAGTTTGATGGAAAAAAAAATTTATGTTGGTAAAGCTCAGAAATGTTATAACTGGAAAACGGATTGAGCGAACCATGAAGGAAGTTGTGGACAAATCACAAAGACTAAACCTATCTTTAAAGAATCTAAATGATTCAGTATCTGCTGAAGTCATTAATGAATACCTTACTCCTGACTCTACACTCTTGCGAACAAATCTTCATGCATCATCCTTCGATATTAGAAATTCTAAGATATCATCGTATCTTTCATTATAAATATCCTTGATATATCTTAAGATATTTTCATAACTATTCTTATCTGAAATCATTTATCTCTTCGCGATATCAGTGTTACATCAGAAAGGAAACTGTTTTAGTTTCTAAATTCTGAAAAAAAATTGAACTTAAAATAGGAATGTCTTTGAAGTAGTGTTGAGAACTGATGCATGTGTTAGTATAATATAATGACACTTGATCAACGTGATTATATTACAGTAAGTCATGCTGAGTTTCTAATGGAACGTGATGATTCACAGATCCTAACGTCATCATGTGCCATGTTACACGACTCTTACATTCTACTTGATCTCCAAACATATCGGGAACATGTTTTCCTGATAATTCTATCTTTTCTCGTGACTTCTGGTAATTTAATAAGTCAGATCATGCTATTACCAGTTCTTTCTTAGAACAATAGCCATGATCATTCAAAATTCGAAGATTTAACCTACGAATCCGAGACGTCTTAATCGCTTTACTTAAAGTCAAGACGAATCTTATTTTCCTCATTTCACTCTTTTGTGATAGCTTCACTCGTACGTTTCGATTAATCGAATTGTTTCATTCATATCATTTAATGATGATAAAACTCTAATTTCTAGCTCGTATGTGTCATGAAAACATACTTATTGTCAGCCATGACCATCCCAATCAAATTTCGGGACGAAATTTCTTTAACGGGTAGGTACTGTGATGACCCGAAAATTTTCGACCAAATTTAAACTTAATCTTTATATGATTTTGATACAATAAGCAAAGTCTGTAATGTTGAATCTCGAAAATTTTGGAACAGTTACATGAATGCATTTGCCCTTTTGACCAATCCCGACGATTCACGAACAATTGTTTGTAAATAAATATGTATATGTAAATGTAAGTATATGTATATTAATTTAAAATTTTAAAATATAATTTAAGTATTAGAATTAAATATGTAAAATAGAGTACAAAATAAATAAGTACAATTTAAAATGAATTTATATATATATACATACATATATATGATTGCCATTAATAATTATTATATTGTAATATATATAAACTCTATAAATGTTAACTATCCAAATATATTATTATATAGATTAAGTAACACATAAGTAAAAAATATAAAGTTAATATACTCTATGTAATTACAAGTAAAGAATATGGTAGTTATAATAATATTATTATTACTTTCATTATTATTATTATTATTAATACTAATGTTAATATTAATGTTAAGTACTAGATGCTTTATTATAAATAATATAGATATGAAATTAAACACAATTAATTTGTTATATCATTATTATTATGACTAATATTATTATTATCCTTAGTAATATTATTAATATCATTATTTTTATTATTACTTACTGTTATCATTAATGTAATTATTAATATTGTTATTAATGTTACTAGTATTATCATGACAATATTACCACTTTTATTATTAATATCTTTAACAATATTATTAATATTACTACTAATAAAATTGTACCATTAATAAAATTATTATTAGTATTATTATTATTATTATTATTATTATTATTATTATTATTATTATTATTATTATTATTATTATTATTATTATTATTATTATTTTTATTATTATTATTATTATTATTATTATTATTATTATTATTATTATTATTATTATTATTATTAGGATTATTATTAAAATACCTATTAATAAATATTACTAAATTAAAAATAAAAATTTATCTAGTAGATTACAAATTCAGTTAGGCTTCCCATCTGCTTTATTTAGTTTTGTTTTTTCTTGTTTGTATATCTCCTGCACGATTATTCTTGTCGACACCCACAAGTGATATAAAAATTGAGCAACTCAGGATTATGAAGAAGCATTCGATATCCACCATATTTATCAATCATACACCTCTTTCATCTGCTTCTAATTTTTGAACTTAAATAGGATTTTTTATATAAAAGCTCGAACACTCTGTCTTGTAACATTTTGTCAAAATCTTGAGATTGAACGATTTTATAAAATGTAAAAATGCAGAAGTGTTAGGAATCTTTGTTTAAAACTATCTGCGAAATCTTAAGTCTCAATTCCTCAAATTGAATCTTAATTTCTGAGTCAAAGTTTTTGAGCAAAAACTCAACGAAATCGTTCTTGAAGAAATTTGAGTTTGTAACTATGTTTCAACTTTAATTAATGATTCTAATAGTTTCTAGGAATGGATTACAATCTTTTTTGTGTTATAATGTTGGTCTAATACGTTCTGTAAATCAAAATCAAATTTTTTTTTTGGTTTGTTACGAACAGCACAGAGGCACTCTTTAAATTTTTATATTTTTTTTTGTTTTTGTTGATGATCACAACCACACAACACAGAAAGTTATAAGTTTGGAATATACTTTGTATTATAAATTTTGTCCAATTCAATCTTAAAAAAAAAAAAAAAAATGAAACCATTTTTTTTCTCCTTTAAACTTGCGACAGCAGCTAGCTTGATTGCAGTTTTTTATTTATTTATTTATTTTTTTTTTCAAAAACCCACTAATCGTTTCTGTAATTATTTAAAGTCCCAAAAATTAATTACGTAACTTGTTGTTAGTTAGTTTGGACATTTGATCGACTTTGAAATATGAGGAAGAAGAAGATAGAAAACGAATCAAGGGTTATATTGTTACAGTGGGTAATTTAAACAGAAATATTGAAATGGAGGGATGGTAATGGGTGTTTGTGAGTGAGCGGGAGGTTACGGGTTCGAGCCCGGACATGGGCTGTTATTTTTGGAACTCATTCTTTTTAGGTAGTCTTTTGTTAATTATTATTATTATTATTATCATTTTCATTATTATTATTATTATTAGTGTTATTGTTATTGCTATTGTTATTATTGATTGTTATTAATACAAGTATTATAGTTATTATTATTATTATTATTAATACTAAAATAAGTATTAGTTAATATTTATTATTTTCATAATTAAAAATTAAAAATATGATTATTATTATTAATATTGTTATTACTAATATCATCATCATTATCGAGTAATATTATTTAGTATTATTGTTATTATCACTAATATTAATATCGTTATCATTACTCGCACTAGTATTATCACTAAATATTATTATTAATATCAGTATTATTAATATAAGTATTACTATTACTATTATGATTAGGATTTGATGTTATAGAAGCTTTAGTTATTAGTTTAGAAATTTAACATGAAGATTTTGATTATGATTAACATAAGTATGGTTATTGATATTATCACGAGTAATGAAATTGCTATAATAATAATTATTATTAAGTATTATGTATTACTATAAAAATTATTATTTTCATTATCATTAGTAATAAACTTTTCATTTTATTAAAAATTACTGTTATTATCGTTATTATAAGATGTATTATTAAAACTAACATTAATATTATTATTAATAGAAACATTAATATTATTATCATTATTATTATTTTAATCACTACTAATATTATTTTGGTATTATTATAATCACTATTTTAACAAACAAATGATATATTATATATATATATATATAATATATATATATAATATATATATATATATTATATATATATATATAATATATATATATATATATATAATATATCATTTGTTTGTTAAAATAGTGATTATAATATATATATATATATATATATATATATATATATATATATATATATATATATATATAATATATATATATATATATATTATTTTGGTATTATTATAATCACTATTTTAACAAACAAATGATATATTATGTATTAAATATTATATATATATATATATATATAATATTTAATACATATATATAATATTTAATACATATAACGATATATATATAAATTCATTCGATTACAAGAATATGTTTTAATACATATATGAATGATATAGGTTCGTGAATCTAAGGCCAACCCAACATTTGTTCAATGTCGTCATATGTATTTTTACTACAAAATACAGTATTGTGAGTTTTATTACTCCCCTTTTAAATGCTTTTGCAATATATATTTTTGGGACTGAGAATACATGCGCTTTTATAACTGTTTTACGAAATAGACACAAGTAATCAAAACTACATTATATGGTTGAATGATCGAAGCCGATTATGCCCCTTTTTTCTTGGTAGCCTAAGAATTAGTAAACCGATCTATTAAGTGACGCGAATCCTAAAGATAGATCTATTGGGCTTAACAAACCCCATCCATTGTAGCGGATGCTTTAGTACTTCGATGTTGTTTTATCATATCCGATGGATGTCCCGGAATGATAGGGGATATTCTTATATGCATCTTGTTAATGTCGGTTACCAGATGTTCAATCCATATGAATGATTTTTGTCTCTATGCATGGGACGTATATTTATGAGTAATGGAAATGAAATTCTTGTGGTCTATTAAAATGATGGAAATGAATGTTTATGATAAACTAATGAACTCACCAACCTTTTTGATTGACACTTTAAAGCATGTTTATTCTCAGGTATGAAAGAAATCTTCCGCTGTGCATTTGCTCATTTTAGAGATATTACTTGGAGTCATTCATGACATATTTCAAAAGACGTTGCATTCGAGTCGTTGAGTTCATCAAGATTATTATTAAGTCAATTATAGTTGGATATATTATAAAATGGTATGCATGCCGTCAAGTTTCGATGAAATGAAAGTTTGTCTTTTAAAAACGAATGCAATGTTTGTAAAATGTATCATATAGAGGTCAAATACCTCGCAATGTAACCAAATGTAATGTATTCGTCCAGATGGATTAGGACGAGTCCTTTCATGAGAGTCGATGAAATCGAAGTTTGGAGGAAACACGAAGGTTAAAAGGTTCCTGTTAAACTCTCTACGCAGGGAGTTTGAAGTTTTAGCAATGAAGAACGATGAGAGTGTTACACAATACTTTGTGAGGGTCATGGCGGTTTCGAATAAAATGAGAAGCAATGGTGAAGAGATGTCAGATTCAAAGATTGTGGAAAAGATACTACGTACGATGACTAAGAAATTCACGTATATTGTGGTATAAATTGAGGAAGCACAAGATACAGACAAGATGACGATTGATGACTTACAAAGCTCTCTTGTTGTCCATGAGCAGAAATTCAAATGGGTGACAAATGATGGTGAAGATCAAGTTCTGAAGGTTGACGAATACTCAGGAGTAAGAGGAAGGGGTAGAGGTCGAAACTCCTATCGAGGTAGAGGACTCGGGCGTGGAAGAAATAGCTTCGATAAAGCTATAATCAAATGCTATAAATGTCATGGGTTGGGCCACTTCCAGTATGAGTGTCCTAAATGGAATAGTGAAGCGAATTTCGCAGAATATGAAGAAGATCAAATGCTATTGATGATTTATGAGAAGGTTCAAAATTATCCAGAGAGAAATGTTTGGTTCATAGACTCGGGGTGCTCGAACCATATGTGTGGTAATCTTGGTACGTTTGTCAAAATTGATAATTCATTTAAACATACTGTTAGACTCGGAAATGATTCCAGAATGAAAGTAGAGGGAAATGGTTCGGTCAAGCTAAGTGTATGTGGCACGAACTATATAATCAGTGATGTTTATTTCGTGCCCGAGTTAAACAACAATCTTTTGAGTGTCGGTCAGTTGATAAGGGGCTGGCATTACTCTTTAAAGATAATATGTGCAATATATATCATGATCAAAGAGGGAGAATTGTTAGTGTATCCATGTCGGGTAACAGGATGTATAAGTTACCAGTCGATTCTAATGGGTCAAAAAATGAGGTAACTGAAGAGAAGTGTCTGAAAGCAACTAACAGTGATGTCTCCAAGCTATGGCATCACAGGTATGGCCACTTGAGTTATAAAGGCTTACGAACCTTACACAACAAAGATATGGTTCGAGGACTACCAACAATTATGGAGGAAGAAATTGTGTGCGACTCATGCATGAAAGGCAAGCAATCCAGGAACCCAATGGCAAAAGTGAGTTCATGGAAAGCCACAGAAAAATTACAGCAGCTCCACGCCGACTTATGTGGACCAATTACCCCATCCTCAAATGGTGGAAAGAGGTATGTATTCTGTATCATTGACGATTTCACAAGAAAGAGTTGGTTATATGATAATGCTAAAAACAAACATATATTTCATAGCATTATCCTTCAAGAAAGACAAGCTTTTAGTTGCAATTGTTCTATTTACAAGTGATATTCGTTTAAATAATAAAAGGTGAAGATAAAAGACAGATTTGACGATTTGAAGACGCAAACGACTAAAACACTAAAAAGTACAAAGTACAATCCAAGTGGTTCAAATTATTGATGAGAAACGTCTAGAGATTACAAGAGTACAAGCCGCAAAACGCAAAGTACAAGATATTAAATCGTACGAAAAGACGTTCGAAAATCCGAAACTGGGACATGAACCAACTATCAACGCGCGACGCAACGGGCCTAAAATTACGAGTCAACTATGCACAAGAATATAATATAATATATATATAATTATCTAAAATTATCTAAAATTATATTATATTATATATATTAATTTAATCAGCAGCCCAGGTTTTGAACTCGATGTGGTGTGATCCAGCTGGCCATGCGATCGCATGGCCTGGAAGAACAATTCTCATGCGATCGCATGAGCTCAGATATCTGGCCAAGTCTATAAATTGAACAATTTTCGGACGAGTTTGACACACCTTCATCAACTGATATTCACTCTCTCACAAAATATTTATATTTATATTTTAATTATAATTTTAATATTAAGTTAATAATAATAAGGTTATAGTGTCGAATGTTTTAAGGTTTTGTAAGTCAAAACTCTATTCGTGTAACGCTACGCGATTAATACTCATTGTAAGTTATGTTCAACCTTTTTAAATTAATGTCTCGTAGCTAAGTTATTATTATGCTTATTTAAGCCGAAGTAATCGTGATGTTGGACTAAATATTAAGACGGGGTTATTGGGCTTTGGACCATAATTGGGGTTTGGACAAAAGACCGACACTTGTGGAAATTGGACTATGGGTTATTAATGGGCTTTATATTAATTAAATGATATCTCGTTGATTTAATATAGAGATTTATAATTTGACGTGTTTATATATAACCACATACGCTTGACTGGGTATGGTGGGCGGGATATCTATAAATACTAATAATTATTCTTTTAGGCGCTTTAGAATTTTATGACGTCACTTATCGCTTTAGTTTTAAATAGATTTTAGTGCCTAATTAAGTTATTGCCGTTTTGGATATAGAATTCCTTTTAAGCTTTAATTTCTTTTGACGCAACTTTTAATATTTAGTTTTTATACTTTTAAGTTTCGACGCTCTACTTTGTTATTATTGTTTTTCGACTTTTTATTTTTCGACGTTTGTTTAACGACTCTTATTTTTCGACGCGCTTTTTCTTTCTCATTTCTACGCTCTAGTTTTTAGGACATAGATTTTATCTTCAAAATTTCGACGAAAAATTATTTTAAGCGGTTAAATTGATAGACATGCAAATTTTCTGGTTCGTAGTAATAGTTGGATTTGTTAGTGGCGAGTTGTGGGCTTCCGATTTAAAGGGTCCTGGCTACCTGCTGCATCTATTGGCTATTCGAAACGTGGGCAAAATCAGAAAAGTCTATTAATTTGATAACTTTAATAATTTTTATCTTTATAACTAATAGGATATTCAGTGAATACACCGAGCAAAACGTTCACCACCTTTCATACGTTCACCACCTGTAACTCGATTAAGACATCTAGCCAATATTGTCGCCGTTGATTTTTCTTTAGAATAGTCATCTAGTCGACCGAGTACTCCAATTCAAATTTCTGATAATCCATTTTTTGAACCCGACTTCACAATTGAGAACCCGGAGGATATTCAAGGACAATTCAGAGATCCTGAACCACTAATCATTCCTCCGGAACCACAAATCATACAAACAGAGATTGTTGAGGAAGAAACCATTAAATCAGAATCCTCTAGTGATTCAGATTCAACAAATTCAATCATGGAAAATCAGGAACCTCTAAGTATGGAAGATCGAATGAGAGCTACACGCGCTGGTCAAGGTCATGCCATTACTCAACCAGACATTAATGCACCAGATTATGAAATCAAAGGACAAATCCTACACATGGTAACTAATCAATGCCAATTTAGTGATACGCTAAAGGAAGATCCAAATGAATATCTTCGAACCTTTAATAGGATTTGTACTCTATTCAAAATCAGAGAAGTTGAGGATGAACAGATCTATCTCATGTTGTTTCCCTAGACTTTAAAGGGAGAAGCCAAAGATTGGTTAGAATCGTTACCTGAAGGGGCAATTGATACATGGGATGTCTTAGTTGAGAAATTTCTTAAAAGATTCTTTCCGGCATCTAAAGCCGTGAGACTTCAAGGAGAAATTGTTACGTTCACGCAAAAGCCAAATGAAACATTATATGAGGCGTGGACAAGATTCGGAAAGTTGTTAAGAGGATGTCCTGAACATGGTTTAGACACTTATCAAATAGTGCAAATATTTTACCAAGGATGCGATGTTGCCACACGAAAGGACATCGACACAGCAGCTGGTGGTTCCATTATGAAGAAAACCGCAACTGAAGCTCACAAAATTATTGATAATACAGCCTCCCACTCACATGAGTGGCATCAGGAAAAAGATATTCTTCGTTCATCTAAAGTAGCTAGAGCCGATTTTAGCCATGACTTTGATTCCATTTTCGTAAAGTTAGATGCTTTCGAGAGACGAATGGAAAAGATGACGAAAGATATTCACGCAATACAAATTAGTTGTGAGCAGTGTGGAGGACCACATTTGATAAAAGATTGTCTCAGTATTGAACAAACAATGGAACAAAGAGAGAATGTTTCATACATGAATCAAAGGTCTGGAAATAATTATCAGAATAATTATCAACCACCAAGAACAAAGTACAATCAAAATTAGAATTATAACCGAAATGTTTCATACAAGAACCAACAAGGTCCTAGCAATCAACAAGTATCTAATAATACTTACAACTAGCAAAGACCTATTTTTCCAAATAAACCACCACAAACAGATGATAAAAAGCCAAATTTAGAAGATATGATGTCGAAGCTAGTTGAATCTCAAACGCAGTTTTTCACATCTCAAAAACAAACTAATGAACGAAATGCTCAAGCATTTAGAAATCAACAAGCCTCAATTCAAAATTTGGAACAAGAAGTAAGTAACCTAGAAAGGTTTATAGGTAAAAGAAAATCGGGGAGTCTACCGAGCGATACAAATGCTAACCCTCGAAATGAAACAGCTAAAGCCATTACCACAAGAAGTGGTATTACACTTAAACCGCCTGAAATGCCTGTAATTTCTGATAATTCTATTCCTACTACACAGGCACCACAGCCTGATCAAGAGAATGAATCAGAACTGATAGTTGAAAAGGTTAATGAAGATAACACAGTTAAGGCTAAACCTTATGTTAAACCATACCAACCACCACTTCCTTACCCGAGTAAAATGAGAAAAGAAAGACTTGAAGCCGAGCAATCCAAATTCTTGGATATGTTTAAACTAATAAATGTAAATCTTCCTTTCATTGATGTGATTTCAGGAATGCCAAGATATGCTAAATTCCTGAAAGATCTAATCACAAATAGAAGGAAAATGGAAGAACTCTCGGCTGTTACAATGAATGCTAATTGTTCTGCAGTGCTGTTGAATAAGCTACCAGAAAAATTATCAGATCCAGGAAGTTTCACAATTCCATGTTTTCTGGGTAGTCTTAGTTCAATAGAAGCATTGGTAGACTTAGGTGCTAGTATAAATTTAATGCCATATTCATTATACACTAAACTAGACCTTGGAGAACTGAAACCAACACGAATAAGCATACAACTAGCCGATCGATCAGTAAAATATCCTAGAGGGATAATGGAGAACATGCTAGTTAAAGTTGGTACTTTAGTATTTCCAGTAGATTTTGTTATTTTGGACATGGAAGAAGATTCTCGAGTTCCTCTCATATTAGGAAGACCATTCTTAAATACGGCTAAAGCAATAATCGAAGTGTTTGGTAAGAAACTGACCCTAAGTATAGAGGACGAAAGTGTTACCTTTTCTGTTGATAGAGCCATGCAACAACCGCAATCTGCAGATGATACATGTTATTATATTCAAACCATAGATTCACAAGCAGAATTGTTACAAGAATTTCCAGAATTACAAGGAACAGGAGAATGTTCTTTAGGAGAAGGAACTGAACCAATTGATGAAGCTGAAATGTTAGCTACACTTATGGCTAATGAATACGAACCAACAACAGAAGAACTTCAAATGCTAAAAGAGGAAGACAGATATTGATACAAATCATCGATAGAAGAACCACCGATATTAGAGTTAAAGCCACTTCCAAACCATTTGGAATACGCTTATTTACATGGTGAATCTGAATTACCTGTGCACACATAAAATCCTTATGGAAGAAAATCATAAAACCTATGTGCAACGCCAATGAAGACTAAATCCTAATATGCAAGATGTTATTAAGAAAGAAATTATTAAACTGCTCGATGCAGGTTTAATTTATCCAATCTCTGACAGTCCATGGGTAAGCCCAGTTCAATGTGTACCTAAGAAGGGTGGCATGACTGTCATCACAAATGAAAAAGATGAGCTTATTCCTGCTAGGACTGTAACGGGATGGCGTGTTTGTATTGATTATAGAAAACTAAATGACGCCACTAGGAAAGATCACTTTCCCTTACCTTTCATTGATCAAATGTTAGAAAGGTTAGCTGGGAACAGTTACTATTGTTTTCTTGACGGTTTCTCCGGATATTTTTAAATTCCAATCGCACCCGAGGATCAAGAGAAAACCACATTCACGTGCCCTTATGGTACTTTTGCTTACAAACGCATGCCATTTGGACTTTGCAATGCCCCTGCAACCTTTCAAAGGTGCATGATGGCGATTTTTCACGACATGATAGAAGAATGCATGGAAGTTTTCATGGATGACTTTTCAGTCTTCGATGATACTTTTGAAACAAGTCTAGTTAATCTTGAACGAATGCTTATTAGATGCGAGAAATCAAATTTAGTACTTAATTGGGAGAAATGACATTTCATGGTTAAAGAAGGCATCATTCTTGGTCATAAAATTTCAAAGGAAGGAATTGAAGTGGATAGAGCTAAAGTAGATGTAATTGCCAAACTTCCACATCCCACCAATGTTAGAGGAGTTAGGAGTTTTCTAGGGCATGCCAGTTTTTACCGATGTTTCATAAAAGATTTTTCTAAAATTGCCACTCCTATGAATAAACTCCTAGAAAAAGATGCTCCATTCATATTTTCGGATGAATGCATCAAATATTTTAATATTCTTAAAGAAAAACTCACTAATGCACCGATCATGATAACTCCAAATTGGAATCTTCCATTTGAACTCATGTGCGATGCAAGTGATTTTGCAATGGGAGCCGTTTTAGGTCAAAGAATTGAAAAACGATTTCAACCTATTTATTACACTAGTAAGACATTACAAGGAGCACAAACGAATTACACAACTACTGAAAAAGAACTCCCTGCTATTGTCTTTGCTTTTGACAAATTTCGTTCATATCTCGTTCTAGCTAAAACTGTGGTCTATACTGATCATTCTGCTCTTAGATACTTGTTTTCAAAACAAGATGCCAAACCATGATTAATCCGTTGGATCTTACTCTTATAAGAGTTCGATATTGAAATCCGAGACAAAAAGGGAGTAGAAAATCTCGCCGCTGATCATCTTTCTCATCTTGAAAATCCCGAATTAGAAGTTCTAAATGAATTGGCCATACAAGATAACTTTCCTGATGAATATCTATTGAAGATCAATTATAATGAAATTCCATGGTTTGTAGACTATGCAAACTAATTAGTATGTGGATTCCTTGAAAAAGGGTTGTCGTACCAAAAACGAAAGAAATTCTTTAGTGATATAAAACACTATTTTTGGAAAGATCCACATTTATTCAAAAGTTGTCTCGATGGAATAATACGCCGATGCGTATTCAGAGATGAAGCTAGTCAAATCTTAAACCATTGTCACACAGGACCAACAAGAGGGCATTATGGGCCTCAACTCACAGCAAGAAAAGTCTACCACGTTGGATTCTATTGGCCTACAATTTTCAAAGACGCACACCTTCTTTGCAAATCCTGTGATGCTTGTCAAAAGGCCCGAAAAATAAGTCAACGTGATGAAATGCCACAAAATGTCATTCAAGTATGTGAAGTATTTGACGTTTGGGGTATGGACTTTATGGGACCATTTCCAAAATCTCATAATAATCTATACATTCTCGTTGCCATTGATTATGTATCTAAATGGGTGGAAGCACAAGCTCTTCCAACTAACGATGCACGAGTTATAGTCAACTTCTTAAAACGTCTTTTTGCTAGGTTGATAGTGCTCCAAATGAACATATATTTAGTAGCGATATCCTCCCAATATGTAAATTATTTAGTTGTAATTGTCCAATTTTAAGTTGTAATCTTTTATATTAAATAAGTGCGAAGACAAAAGGCGAAAACAACGATTTGAAGACGCAAACATCCAAAAAGCTCAATTGTACAAGATACAATTCAAGTGATTCAAATTATTGATGAGAAACGTCTAAAAATGACAAGAGTACAAGTTGCGAAATGCAAAGTACAAGATATTAAATTATACGAAAGGACGTTCGAAAATCCGGAACCGGGACCTGAGCCAACTATCAACACCCGACGCAACGGACTAAAAATTATGAGTCAACTATGCACAAGAATATAATATAATATTTAAATAATTATATAAATTATTTATATATTATATATATTTAAATAAAACGTCGACAAGCAAATGGCCAAAAATTTGTGAGCTGGATTTCGGACCTCCGCACTCAAGGAGCTCTGAAGGCTTAAACTCCACGATCGCAGAGCACACCAGGATCAAAATTTCCTATAAATTCAACGAGCTTCTGCCGAGTTTTATACCACAAAAACAATAATCTCTCCCTCTGTAATATATAATATATATATATATATATATATATATATATATATATATATATATATATATATATATATATATATATATATATATAGTATAGGGTAATTTTATATTAGTTAGTTTGGGTTATGTAAAGGTTATTTTACGGGTTTTAAAGTCGAAGCTCTGTCCGTGTAACACTACGCGATAAATAATCAATGTAAGCTATGTTCTCCTTTTTAAATTAATGTCTCGTACTTAAGTTATTATTATGCTTATTTAAGACGAAGTAATCATGATGTTGGGCTAAAATACTAAAATTGGGTAATTGGGCTTTGTACCATAATTGGGGTTTGGACAAAAGAACGACACTTGTGGAAATTAGACTATGGGCTATTAATGGGCTTTATATTTGTTTAACTAAATGATAGTTTATTAATTTTAATATAAAGAATTACAATTGGACGTACCTATAAATAACCATATACACTCAATCGGACACGATGGGCGGGATATTTATATGTACGAATAATCGTTCATTTAACCTGACACGGGAATGAATTAATTGTCACTAGAATTATTAAAACAGGGGTGAAATTATGTACAAGGACACTTGGCATAATTGATAACAAAGTATTAAAACCTTGGGTTACATGCAGTCGATATCCTGGTGTAATTATTAAACAAAGTATTAAGACCTTGTTACATTTTAAGTCCCCAATTAGTTGGAATATTTGACTTCGGGTATAAGGATAATTTGACGAGGACACTCGCATTTTATATTTATGACTGATGGATTGTTATGGACAAAAACCAGACGGACATATTAAATAATCCAGGACAAAGGATAATTAACCCATGGGATTAAACTAAAAATCAACACGTCAAACATTATGATTACGGAAGTTTAAATAAGCATAATTCTTTTATTTTCATATTTAATTGCACTTTTAATTATTGCAATTTTATTTATTGTCATTGTATTTAATTTCACTTTTAATTATCGCAATTTTATTTCATCGCACTTTTATTTATTGCAATTTCATTATCGTTATTTATTTTACGCTTTAAATTAAGTCTTTTATTTAATATTTTACATTAGGTTTTAACTGCGACTAAAGTTTTAAAATCGACAAACCGGTCATTAATGGGTAAACCCCCTTTTTATATATTATTATATATTATTATATATATTTTGTACAAATATAGTTATTTAAAATATAGTGTGAAATAAGCCATCTCCCTGTGGAACGAACCGGACTTACTAAAAACTATACTACTCTACGATTAGGTACACTGCCTATAGTGTTGTAGCAAGGTTTAGGTATATCCCATCTGTAAATAAATAATTAAAACTTGTGTAATTTGTATCGCTTTTCGTATCAAAAATATATAGTATTTCACGTACACCTCGCACGACATCAAGTTTTTGGCGCCGCTGTCGGGGAACTCGGCGAAACGCTATATTTTTAATATATATTTGTAAAAATATAATTTTTAGAAAAACAATATAAAAAAAAACCTGAACTGCCAAACGATTTTTAACCTACTCCGCACTCGCAGAGCTTTAATGACACGTGGCACCGCGAAAATACTCGAAAATATCTTGAAAACTCTTTATGAAATCCGAAATCAATTTAATCAATACTCTCAAACGAGTGTTGATGACAATTCGTTCGGTCAATCTTGGATCACGAATGACGAAACAATAACTGGTTGTGAAATCTGTGGAGATTATCACTCAACATGGGAATGTTATTATTACGTTCCCATGGAAAATTACGCACCCACGGAACCTGAATGGAACGATTATGAAGAATACAATTCAAATTGAGATTATTCCCAAGAATATATCCAAACTCAACAACCAGAAGACGAGGAAAAGTATATGTCTGAAAATTCTTTAGATTATATGAAAATCAAACTCGAAGAACTTGATGTTCAAAATGAACAAATGAGAGAGTTTGTAAATTGGCAAACTGAAACTCTATCAGATTACACACCTGTTGATCTGAGGAGTATTGTGCAAGAAAATCTCATATCATAGAATTCTGATGAATTCGAGAGCTCTGAAATCACCAACTATCCCGATGATACTTTTTATTCAGCTTTACCAATTTCACAACATATCGACACATTAGCCTCTACCGAAGAAATCATCGATCAATCAATGAATGAAGAAGAAGTAAGGGTGACAAATTGGTACTCTTGGGAAAACGATAATGTTGAAAATTTTACCCCCGAGACCAAAGTAGTGGGACCGATAAGTACCGTTAATAAAGAAGAATCTACTTCGATCCCGAAATTCACCATTCCACAACCTTCCAACCCAATATTCTCAATAGACGAGTCATCCATCGAAGATGAACTACGAGCTGTAATAGATATTGACACCTCGAATTTCACCCAATTGGTTAATAGAGGTGAAACCTTTGATCCCGAGAATGAACGGAAGAAAATGTTAGGAATTGTCCACCCTATAGAAATATGTATGTCGGTGTATATTGATCCATTTGACCAAGAACCAGAAAAGAGACATATCCAATTACTAAAAGCTACACTTAAAAAAGAATTAAGTAGTGACGATCGGATGGTTCTAAACATTAAACTAATTGATATATTATACACCACCCGAAATGTAAATAACTGGCTCACTATTTTAATTCGTGGAACTTATTCTACCGACTTCAAATGTCGTCATCTAAGTGTGGGGAAGTCTAACCCCACTTAACGTTAAATTAGGGGTTCGGGTTAGTGCATAACTCGTTAATAAAAATGCATGATGAGTTAGGGTAAAAGACGCATTTTCAAATATTAGTAAACAGTTCAGAAAAGCAGCCGTTTTTGAAGAAAAACATGTGTGATAAAACAAGAAGGAATGAACGATGAGGTGCACCATCTATCATTCGACGAGCTTTGAAATTACAAACTGGGTATTCTTAATCACTTTTCTACACTAATCACCCTCATGAATTTATAATAATAGTCTGATTTCATGCAAATGAGGGCATTGCATGATCTCAAATGTGGAGAAGGGTTATAAATTCTCTCGGGTTTATACTTGGCTTATTTTCTAAATATTGTGAAAATTTTAAAATTTTTCAAATAAATGAATTCAAAATCATGTTTATACATATTTATGAACGATAAAACTAGGTGTTAATACCGAAATTATTGTTACCCTAAAAAGAGGACATAAATTGAGAAACAACTAAAACGCTTGAATTTATTTATTAAGATATAAAAAGACGCATGAAAAAAGCCAAGTGTAGGGAGAATGTACCAAGTTATTCAATTAAAAACTATCTATCACATGTTTCTGTAAAGTTATTGTAGGTGCTTTTGTTTTGGACTAAATTAACTGTTTTACCCGATTTATTGTAATACTTTTGAAAGAATAGATGGATCTACACGATGAATCAATTCCATAATTAAAAGGAAGTAAAGTCTTCCGGAAAAGACACGCGCTTCTTAATTTAGGTCAAGAAGTTGTCGTCCAGACCAGCTGTAGGTTGACAAAAAATCTAGAAAAGTCATCTCTAAAATCAGCAGGAAATCCACGGACCTCAGCATCAAACAGGGTCGCCATGTGGTCAGACTTATCCTAACCATGAGATGATCTGTCATGTAAAATAGGAAGGGCGTCGTGCAAATTAGCTTGATAAGACTAATGAATCAGACCCCCAGAAAGGATAATCTCCTTAAAGATCAAAAATCAGCTTTTAAGCCTGATATTACTCAATCCTTGAGATTGACCTTAAAGATTGAGAATTCAAACTCATGGAATTCGATGATATCTAAACTCGAACTTGAACGAGAAAATATTTTGATCAAAATTACAAACCGATTTGTTTTCTGAAAACCTATTTTCAATGCGTTCATTACCATTGAACGTAAAATCCTAGGAATTCACCTGGAATTCATTAGGTCACCTGAACCAAATTGGGTGTCAACCGTAAGAACGGTGGTTGCATAGCATGGTCGAAGACAGGACCTTGTGCCAGACCGAAAAATTATAAGGGTGATCTTTACTATTGTTCCTATAAAGGATAGTAATTGCATCCGACACGTTGTAGACCATGAACATCTGCATGTCATTAGACATTGCCTTAACAGTTGCTTGTTCAACGCTTTCCTTTACAACCGGACGGTAGTTTACCGAAAGGTAATATACGGGACAAGTAAACTGGATGTGTTGCTTTCCTAATACAAGGTTAGCAAGTGGGTGACACAAAACCGTAAGTTTTGAGCTAAAATTTTAAAATCTGAAACCCACAAAACCCACAAAAATATTTTGCAAACACCGGTGAAGGGTTATTCCGAAAAACTTATCTAGGGTAAAAGCTAGATTGAATTTTCAAAAGATTAATTGTTTTCATAAAGATCCAATTTCCTTAAAGGATCTAAATTTTCATAGTTATGTGGGACTGTAAACCACATCGTTACTATCATTGTTTATACCGCCATATCAAAATCACTGATGTACAAAGTGTGAAGAATAAAGAAGTGATTCGTGTGATTTAATTTCAAGTTCTGTATTGCTTGAGGACAAGCAACGCTCAAGTGTGGGGATATTTGATAGTACTCCAAATGAACATATATTTAGTAGCAATATCCTCCCAATATGTAAATTATTTAGTTGTAACTGTCCTATTTTAAGTTGTAATCGTTTATATTAAATAAGTGCGAAGACAAAAGGCGAAAACAACGATTTGAAGACGCAAACATCCAAAAAGCTCAATTGTACAAGATACAATTCAAGTGGTTCAAATTATTGATGAGAAACATCTAAAAATGACAAGAGTACAAGTTGCGGAACGCAAAGTACAAGATATTAGATTATACGAAAGGATGTTCGAAAATCCGGAACCGGGACCTGAGCCAACTATCAACGCCCGACGCAACGGACTAAAAACTATGAGTCAACTATGCACAAGAATATAATATAATATTTAAATAATTATATAAATTATTTATATATTATATATATTTAAATAAAACGTCGACAAGCAAATGACCAAAAATTTGTGAGCTGGATTTCGGACCTCCGCACTCGCGGAGCTCTGAAGGCTTAAACCTCCATGATCGCGGAGCACACCAGGATCAAAATTTTCTATAAATTCAATGAGCTTCTGCCAAGTTTTATACCACAAAAACAATAATCTCTCCCTCTGTAATATATAATAAATATATATATATATAATATATATATATATATATATATATATATATATATATATATATATATATATATATATATATATATATATATATATATATATATATATATATATATATATATATATATATATATATATATATAGTATAGGGTAATTTTATATTAGGTAGTTTGGGTTATGTAAAGGTTATTTTACGGGTTTTAAAGTCGAAGCTCTGTCCGTGTAACACTACGCGATAAATAATCAATGTAAGCTATGTTCTCCTTTTTAAATTAATGTCTCGTACTTAAGTTATTATTATGCTTATTTAAGACGAAGTAATCATGATGTTGGGCTAAAAATACTAAAATTGGGTAATTGGGCTTTGTACCATAATTGGGGTTTGGACAAAAGAACGACACTTGTGAAAATTAGAGTATGGGCTATTAATGGGCTTTATATTTGTTTAACTAAATGATAGTTTGTTAATTTTAATATAAAGAATTACAATTGGACGTACCTATAAATAACCATATACACTCAACCGGACACGATGGGCGGGATATTTATATGTAGGAATAATCGTTCATTTAACCGGGCACGGGAATGAATTAATAGTCACTAGAATTATTAAAACATGGGTGAAATTATGTACAAGGACACTTGGCATAATTGATAACAAAGTATTAAAACCTTGGGTTACACGCAGTCGATATCCTGGTGTAATTATTAAACAAAGTATTAAGACCTTGTTACAGTTTAAGTCCCCAATTAGTTGGAATATTTGACTTCGGGTATAAGGATAATTTGACGAGGACACTCGCATTTTATATTTATGACTGATGGATTGTTATGGACAAAAACCAGACGGACATATTAAATAATCCAGGATAAAGGATAATTAACCCATGGGAATAAACTAAAAATCAACACGTCAAACATCATGATTACGGAAGTTTAAATAAGCATAATTCTTTTATTTTCATATTTAATTGCACTTTTAATTATTACACTTTTATTTATTGTCATTGTATTTAATTGCACTTTTAATTATCGCACTTTTTAATTATCGCAATTTTATTTCATCGCACTTTTATTTATTGCAATTTCATTATCGTTATTTATTTTACGCTTTAAATTAAGTCTTTTATTTAATATTTTACATTAGGTTTTAACTGCGACTAAAGTTTTAAAATCGACAAACCGATCATTAAACGGTAAACCCCCTTTTTATATATTATTATATATTATTATATATATTTTGTACAAATATAGTTATTTAAAATATAGTGTGAAATAAGGCATCTCCCTGTGGAACGAACCGGACTTACTAAAAACTATACTACTCTACGATTAGGTACACTGCCTATAGTGTTGTAGCAAGGTTTAGGTATATCCCATCTGTAAATAAATAATTAAAACTTGTGTAATTTGTATCGCTTTTCGTATCAAAAATATATAGTATTTCACGTACACCTCGACAACATCATAGGTTCGGAACATCGAAAGCTTTAATAAGTGATCGGGGTACTCATTTTTGTAATAATCAACTTGAGAACGTTCTCAAAAGATATGGAGTAACTCATAAAATCTCAACCGCTTATCATCCACAAACAAGTGGACAAGTTGAAAATACCAACCGAGCTTTAAAACGTATTCTAGAGAAAACCGTAGCATCAAATCCAAAGGAATGGTCTATGAAATTGGAGGATGCACTCTGGGCTTTTAGAAAAGCCTACAAAACTCCAATTGGCACCACATCTTTTAAACTTGTTTACGGAAAAGCATGTCACCTTCCAGTAGAAATTGAGCACAAAGCATTTTGGGATTTGAAGACATGTAATCTTGATTTACATGAAGCCGGACGCCTACGGTTAAGTCAACTAAACGAATTAGAAGAATTAAGACATGATGCATATGAAAATTCATTAATCTATAAGGAAATAACGAAGAAATGGCATGATAAAAGAATCAGAAGTTCAAAAGAATTTAAGGAAGGAGACAGAGTTCTTCTTTTCAATTCTCGATTCAAGCTATTTCCTGGAAAATTGAAATCAAGATGGTCTGGACCATTTATAGTCAAAAGAGTTTTCCCATATGGAACAATAGAATTGATAAATTCAAATGAGATTGAATTTAAAGTTAATGGTCACAGAGTTAAACATTACATACATGATCTGATGGAAATTGACAATGAAGTCAATCATAATTTTACCACCCAAGAAAACCCTCAGAATGAAAACATAAATATGTTGTCAACAACATATGAAAAACCAAAATTGGAAGACGGGGAAGCTTCAAATTGGAGTGATGAAGAAGAATTTCTATATAAACCTCCCATTCCAAGAAACGAAGAAAAATGTGAACAAGAAGTTCAAGTAGAAGTGAAAGAACCAAGAAAAGATCACCCGAAAAAGGTTAACAAACCAACTCTACTTACTAAAGTAGGAGACCCAGGTGAATTTATCATTTCTTGCTTGTTTAATGATGGTGCTATGTATAATGGGCTCGCAGATTTAGGAGCAAGTGCAAATGTTATGCCTCTTTCCTTATACAAAAGATTAGGTGTGGGTAAATTAAGACCAACCAAAATAGGTGTGTTCAATTATTTGACCAAACCATTAAACACTCGGTTGGAATAGCCAACAATTTACTTGTTAAAGTGGAAAGTTTGACATTTGTTGCAAACTTTATAGTTATTAATATGGAGGAAGACCTTGATACCTCTCTAATTTTAGGTCGCCCATTTTTAGCAACCACCGAGGCGTTCTTTGATGTAAGAGAAGGTAGAATGACACTTAGAGATGGTGACAAATCGGTCACCTTTGTGAATCGAAAGTTTCAATCTTCACCAACCAAAACTATTGAACCAATAAAAACACCTAAGTGTGGGGAAGATGAAGCAACACCTAATGATGACCCGATAACAAAGAACCCTGTTGTTGATACAAAATTAGATGAACACGTTTTTAACAGTTCAACGAAGAAACTTTATAAATGGATTCAAGATGCTAGGATTAAGGGGAACTTTAAGTTATGTAACCGATTAGTATCCAATTTTTCGCCTAAAGAAAAGGCGATGTTAATTGAATTTGTGAATGTTACAGAGGAAATCAACAAATGGCTTGAAGCAAAAGTCAGAGATATGCAAGTTGTTGATGTTCCAATTGAAATTAACAATGAAGTTAATCACAAGTTCAACACCACAGCTAACTAAGTGTGGGGAGATTCAAATATTTTAAAGGATAATATAATGCTGTCTAGAGTTAGATTTTCTGTTTTCGTGTAGTTCTTGAAAATGGAATCCGAATGGTCTTTCCCTAGCAGACCCTAAAGAACTAGTCTTCTCCCTCCATTCTGAATTTTTATTTCTTTTAGGTTTTACGAGATGAAGAATTCCTCTGATCTGAACCATGGTCTACTACTACACGCTATGATTACTAAACGTAATAATAACACTTTCCCGAGTGAACTGGTATCATTCATAAGAGGAAAAATGGATGAAGTAAGGAAAGAACTCAGGAAGAATCATAATAAGATACATTTTGGTAAAGGAAAATCGAAATCCGCAACAAAAAGAAGAGCACGACACCTTGAAAGGTGTCATAAATGCGAAAAATGGTCACACGAAGGGAAATGTTCGAACAATCAAACACATTCCAATACCGAATTCGTTACTTTATGTAGAGAAGGACCGTTCATATGTTTAGAAGAAAAGTTATTGAAAATTCGAGGTTACGCTTACGTAGCTATGGAAAACCAAATCGAACGACTCTCTTATGAGTCGACTAAAGCAGGACTCTGAGAATTTTATCTCACAGGTAAGTATGTACAGTTTTTACTTTATTTTTATTTATTGCTTTTAACCTTCTGATAATAAACGCTGAATCGTTCGCTATAAAGTATTAAATTGATATTCAATAAAATTAGGTATAATAAACCGAAATTATTGATATCATACAAAAATTTAATTCATCACTGCGAAATTTACCATTTATTCATAAGATATAAATATCTTTAATCAATCAATCCAAAATATTTCAGAAATTCGTCAGGAGTAAAACTAGGTAATATAGCCGAAATTACTTTACTCAAAAGAGGGACGTGAAATTTTTGTTAATATTTGATTGATTAAAGTAGGATAAAAGACCAAAAAAAAAAGATTTTTATTTTTACCTTGTTTTTAAAATTAATATATAACTATATTATTTTAAATATAAGTTTTGTAAAAGTAATGTATATATTAATTATATTTATATGAAATTTTATGCATTTTAAATTTAAGTTTGGTGTGAATTTAAAAACAAAAATGTACTTTATTTCATTAAGTTAAAAAAATTGTTTTCTAAAATTCATCGTGAGTTGAAGACTAGGTCGTTGAACCGAAATTGCTTTACCCGAGGGCGGGACGAGAAATTTTGTTATCATTATTTTTAATTTTATTGAACTAAAGTATGCCAAAAACATTTAAAAAAAAATTAATAACAATACCACACCCCATGCGATCGCATGAGGTTTGCACTGGGAACCCATGCGATCGCATGGGAACCCTGGACAAGTCAGGAACAAAAACCCAGTCAACTTCTCTGCTTCACCCATTTCAAACACACATATCCACGAACACACACACACAAATCACTCTAAAATCTCTAATTTTTCACCAAAATCAACCAAATTTCTTGTTATAATCCGCTCTAATCATGCGTTTGTTCAGAAGTTTTTCAAAGAAGGTAACCATTCCACCCCTAAAACTCTTTAAATTCGAATTATAGTGTTCTTGAGCTAAAATTTACCTAATTTGATTTTGATGATTTCTAGCTTAATTAGAGTTAAATTGTTAGTATATTATGCTTATATAACCTAGATTGATGCTATTTGTCATGATTTGAAGCCTTAAACTTCAAAATTTTTAGAAATCTAGGGTTTGTGTTCTTGAGCAATTTGGGGCTTTTTGATATAAACAGATTATGGCCGATTTTTGTTATGAATTATTGCTAAATTAAGTAGTGTAACATGTTTAGGTTGCTAAATGATCCAAACTTTGATCCTAAACATGATTTTTTAGCATCAAAGAGGACTTTTTAAGTCTAAAATTCATGAACTTGATTATTTTGATATAAATGCCATTTGAAACTTGTTTAATTGCTAGTAATGGTTATTTTAACATGTTATTTGAGTTGAATGCTTATGGACTCTGTATACATTTTCATATATGTTTATTTGAAAAATTGTAGAATGATAAAAATATGAAAATGTGTATAAGTTTAATCTTGATTAAACATGTTATTGTAATTGTTTTAATTTGTCATTTTGCTAACACTAATGCATATTTGGATGCACAAAATTTTGTTTTTAATATGTTTTGCAGAGAAATACCGATACTGACGGTGCATCATCGTCTAGACAACCTGAACAAGAACCGCAACTAGAGATACAGCCTGAGCCACAACCTGAACAACTGTGATGACCCGGGAATTTCCGACTGAATTTAAACTTAATATTTATATGATTTCGACATGATAAGCAAAGTCTATAATGTTGAGTCTCGAAAACTTTGAACTGTGTTCATGTATGCATTTGCCCTTCTGACCATTCCCGACGATTCACGAACCAATGTGTAAATAATTATGTAAAATTATATATATGTATATATATATATATATATATATATATATATATATACATACATATATACATAGGTGTATATACATAAGGGTATATATAATAATTTAAATTAATAAGTATACATAAATCAATTGAAATTAAAAATGTAAGATAACAAACAAAATAATTAAGGTATTACTACCATAAATATATATAAATAGATATATAATATATGAATCTATATAATTTCTATTAATAATTAATATATTTTAACATATCTTAAATATATAAATATTAAATATTCAATGATGATATTATATAATATAAGTATTACATAATTAACAACATATTAGATTCAATCGTATAAATTGTTATTATAATAATATTGTCATTACTAAAATTACTAAAAATTGTGTAATTATGGTTATTATAAAAGCAATTAGTTATTATTAGCATTAATTCTATTATTATCAATATCATTATTAACATTATCATTAATAACTATTAATACTACTAGATATTAATATTATTTTTTTGTAATATTAATAATGTTAAAAGTATAATAATTATTAATGTATTTTTATTTAAAAATTATTAATATCAGGTACATACAAGAATCAGATTCAGGAAACAAATTTTTGCTAACATCTTTGTCCCATTTTTTTTTTCGTTTTTTTGTGTTTGTCTTCCAAATATTCGATAGCATTTTCAATAAATTGTATGATCTATTACCTGTAGCTTTCGAGCTGTAGATTAATTTGTCTATGTCCTTAATTTGATTTAAGAATCGAATATCATGCTAATACAACCAAAGTTTATTAGATGTTGTTTTCTCCTTTTTATTTTTTTCTAATATTTCTCTACTAAAAGAAAGATCCTTGTCAATCTTCTTTTTCCATTATAAATCAATTGATGTTTGAGAGGATATATACGACCACTATTATAAATCACGAAATTCGTCCATTACAGTGTTCATCATCTCCAGATGGGAATTAAAACTGCAACACATTTTATTTTTTTCTCTGTTCTTCATCCTTACAGCTAATTCTCGATTTCTTATTTAATTTAAAAATCTTTAAATGCAGATACGTTGGGAATCTCTATTCCAAACTAACTGCAAAGTTTCCAATCTAAATTCTTCAAAACAAAGCCGAATTCGTGAGTCAAAGTTCGTTTTAAAAAAGTCAAAGAGTTTGTTTATCGTAAAATTGGAACTCTGCTCGATATTTTAGGATCAATTGATGATACAGAATGATTTTAGAAACGATTTACTATATATTTTATGTTATAATCTTGTTCTAAAACGAGCTAGAATTCAAAAATTGATTGTGAGTTCATATCGGGTTCTTTATTCTGCACAGGTACAATTTTTTTTTTAATTATCCGTTTTAAATTGATTCAAACAATCACTAGTGATTTTAGTATATTTTGTAAATCCTAAAATTAAGTAAGAAACTTTTGGTTGATGGTTTGAGCTCTGGCCAGTCGAATTATAGAAGAAGATGGACACATAATTAGATACTGGTTATAAATATTGGAGAGGGTTTTAAAACAGAAAATGGCCAACGGCCCAATGGTTCTAAGTGTTATCGGGTCTTCGTGAGGTCGCGGGTTCGAGTCCCCTCCCGTGCAGCCTAATTATTTTTAATGCTTCAAAGGTATAAATTGATATTATTATTATTATTATTATTATTATTATTATTATTATTATTATTATTATTATTATTATTATTATTATTATTATTATTATCATTAATATTGTTGTTGAATTGTTATTGTTATTGTTATTATTGATATTATTAAAGTTATAATCATTATTATTATTATTAATATCGTAAGTATTATAATCGTTATAAGTATTAACAATAATATTAGTAGTAGCAATCTTATCATTTTAAGTATTATTATGAATATAAAAGTTTAATGATAGTGTTAAGATTATAACTATAGAAATCTTGAATATAAATATTACTGTGGAACTGATTAAGTTAAAAATTTTAATTAGATTATGATTTAAAGAAATTAATAGAATTATTATAATTATTGATATCATTTTTATTATAATACAACATAGTATTAAAATCATTATAAAAATAATTACTATTTTTATTAACCTTATTATAACTTTTATCATTTGTAACACCTGTTTTTCAGTTACACGTTATTTCGAGCGTCATTCGAAATACGAGACATGTAAGTGTATATTTGGATCCCAAATAAAGTTGGAGTTGATGTTCTAAAACCTTACCATTGGATAGTAAATCTCATTACGTTTCCAACGATATTTGATTCGTCGAAAACGGAGTTACGGTTTGAAAGTTACGACCAAAACAAGTTCAGTTTCAGACTCAGTTCATTGGGACTCCGTCCAGACTTTAGGATGCCGTCCAACAATGAAGGTTAGGACGCCGTCCAAGCTTTTTGGACGCCGTCCAAAGTGCCTGACAGGCCAGCAGCTGTATTTCAAAGGTTTTAAAAGAGGGTATTTGAGTCTTTTCACTTGGGGGTCGGTTTTGAGTCATTAAAACTGATCTACTCTCATTCTTATCCCCATTTCACCTTCTCAAACACTCTCATCAAACCCTAGTGAGAGAGAGAGGTTCTAGAGAGAGAGTTGGGGATTTGAAGAAGAAGAAGGGTGAAACGGGTCAAGTCGCGAGAGTTAAAGTTGTTCTCCTCATTCTCGGCTATGTTGTGGTAGTGTTGGTAAGTTCTAACTCCGAGTTTTTATTGTTTGATTTGATAATCAATTTGGGGTTTAAACTTGTATGTTCTTGGGATAACCCGTTTAGTCATTAATGGAAGATTTGAACTAGTAATCGGGTTTATTGTTGATGATTGCGGGTTTTGGGTTGGTGAATGACTTAGCCTTGCTTAGAGCTCGTAAATAGTGTATAATCGCTAGTGTTAGTGATTATAGGAGTGTTGGAAACCATTTGAGTATATTTGGTTGACTACTCTTGAAATAAGTCAAAATTAGGGTTCGTTAGTGATCTTGGATCGGTTGTCGATTTTGTAAGGTTTATAAACCTAAAAGGGTTAAGTTAAGAGTATAAACTTGAATTAAAAGTGTTTTGGCGTCAAAACTAGCAAACGTTGGAAATTGACTTTGTTAAGGGTCGAAATGGGTTTTTGGTGCAAAACTCGAGCTAGAGAGTGTTTAAAGGCTAATTGTGATGTCTTAGGGCATTTAGGAAAAACGGGCAAGCCTTGTTAATTTTGGACCCTCGGATATCGTTAAAAGTGCAAAAAGGTGTAAATTGCACTTTATGGCAATTTGGGCGGGTCGCGAGTCCAAATGGGGGAATGGTTAATCAAATCTTTTGTAAAATGTGTTATTGGAACATAATCACAAGTTGATTGTGATTATGAGAAGTTCGGGTGAGTTTTTACTTAGTCAAAGTTAGTGCATGTGTAAATGGTCGAAAATTGCACTTATGGTGATTTGAGTATAAGCTTAGGTGTAAAGCTTATTTGTTGTGAATCTCTTAGGTGATTTACTTTTGGACGATTAGGAGCTCAAGCGGGATTGGCTCTTCATGTAATCGAGGTGAGTGGAGTAATTATACGTATGTGTATATGGCGTGTTTATTTGTGGGTGTTATGGCATGAACCATCGAGCCGGTAGTGCCATAACATGTGTGCGATAAGATGTGAACCACGAGTCGGTAGCATCGAGTGTGAACCACGAGCCGGTAGCACTATAAACTAAGATGTGAACCACGAGCCGGTAGCATCGAGTGTGAACCACGAGCCGGTAGCACTATAAACTAAGATGTGAACCACGCGCCGGTAGCATCGAGTGTGAACCACGAGCCGGTAGCACTATAAACTAAGATGTGAACCATGAGCCGGTAGCATCGAGTGTGAACCACGAGCCGGTAGCACTATAAAAGAGTATGACTCAATTGCGTATGGTGTGAACCACGAGCCGGTAGCACCATAGCGTTTATGGTTAACCATATTGAGATTGTTGATTGTTTAGCATGTTATATATATTGAGTTGAGTGTATGCTAATGCGGTTTTGTGATAATGTACGACTTGTTAGTATTACGGGTTTGATGACATGCTATTTGAGTTACAAGTTCGTATGAGGTATTTGGTGGATGTGATGCAAATAGATGGGTTATATATGTATATGTATAATTATTGCATTCACTAAGCTTTATGCTTACCCCTCTCATTGTTTACCTTTTTACAGGTATTTTGTTATGAAGCTAGCTAGTTGGTAGACTAGAGGCATAGGAGCGCTTGGGCTCGAAGGGGTAGCTTTTGGTTATATGGACGCGGATTGGGGATTTGGTATCTCCGGGATTATGCTCTTGGTATTGGGTTGGGTTATAGAGTCCTAATCCGTCTAAAGAGATAAATGGGTCGAAATCGCTACATTATTTGTAAAATGGGTCATTGTGAGCCCGGTGTTGTAAAACTTGTTTTATGGTGGAAATATCTTAGTTTTACTTAATATGACATATCGTGAAATTGGTTACGTTTAAAAGTGTCGGGAAGCGGGTTTTCCACTCGCGTGTAAATAAAAACTGATCAGTCCACTTTAGTTCATTTGGACGCCGTCCAGAATCATGGGACGCCGTCCTGGTCTTCATCTCTGGACGCCGTCCAGATACGCTGTCTGATAAATTTTTTTTTTAGGCGTGTTTTTGATAAAACGATGTCGGGTTGTTACAAGTGGTATCAGAGTATAGTCTAAGGGAATTAGGTGACCTTGGAATAGGTGCCTAGTCTTAGACTTATTGGCCGTTGTGCATTATTTGCGGGACTTGTAGGATTACGGGTCGGATTGAGATTTGTTAGTACCTTAGAGTAGGTGACTAACTAGGACTAGTGCTTGTCCAATGTGGGATTATGTGGGGCCTTATTTCGTGAGTAAATTAGTGCCTTAGATTGCTAGTGCCTAATGTAAGTTGGCGAACTTGGACGTTGTTTTAGTGATAGTCACCCAGGTTGTAGGTTGACTTGTTGTTGCGGTGTACTTGTGTACATTTATTATTATATTATATATAGGTATATATATACAAGTATCTATTTCGTGCGGTGTCCTAGGGACGAATCTATTGGAGAGATTCGAATACTTGGCGGTTTGAGTGATCAAGTTCGCGGTAAGGACTTTGGTCATTCGGGTACTAGGAAATATCGCGTGTCACTTTGTGTGAATGTTGCGTCAGTCCGGATAAAGTACTTTGCGTGACCATGTGAAAATGGTAAGGTATGCATTTGTAATAGTGACCGATCACCATTATTACGAAAGTGTATCTTGACACCAAGCATGACATGACGAGTACCGAACAGAGGAAACGTGGCATGGTTGGGGTAGATTCGGGATAAATGAGGAATCTTTATTAGTTCCTAGGTGATAGTTGTCTCGGGTGATGTGCTTGTAGTCACATCGGGTTCGTTCCGAGTCGATAAGTGTTATGGTGGATTCGTTTAGTTAAGTGAGTGAGCAAACTCACGAGTTTTGGTGCGTACTTAGTCACCCTATATAATGGGCGCACTATTAAGATTGTCATTGGTTGTAGTTATATATCGTAACTTGGATGACCGAGTTATGTGCGTGCGTGTGTGCGTCGAGGACTTGAATTCCGTAAAGGAATGCGATGATTCTAATGATTGTAGTTGGGTTACACTCGGGAGAGTGTGTGTGGTTAGAGAATCGTGTTAGGATTCTAGTTGTGAGTAGCCTTGGAAATGGGCGAATCTAGGAATCTTCGGGTCGTTAAACTCATGGAAGTGAGACCCGTATAACGATGACTGTGTTAGTGTGTTGTGGCTTATAAGGTAACATTCCTAATGGAATATCCCTTGTAGTAGCGGTTTTATCGAGACGTAGAAGGGTGTAAGACTTGGTGTTCTCAAGCATCTCCTTAGTGTTAGATGAAGGGTTTCGTTAGGCTATATCATTTTGGCCTTGGGGAAATTACGGGTAGCGTGTGATCGCTTGAAACTTTCGATAAGACAATAAATCGTAAGGATGTCGAGTAGGTATGACTTCGGGTCATTATTATAGAGAGATGGGTGACATCGGGTGTATGGAACCCAAAGATCAATTTTCTAAAATTCGATTGATTGTGGTGGGAGTCTGTATGACACTGCGTCAGGTGCCTTTTTATACCTGCTAGTGTAATGTTCAACTCTGGTAGTGGTGTGATCACTTTGTGCTTAGGGTGCCCGTGAGATACCCTTGGAAGCATCGGAGATTATAATAGTGATCGACGGGTGATGGTAATTCGACGTTTACGAAAGTCGAAGTTTAAGAGCATTGTGACGAATACTTCTTATGAAGTGACGGGTGAGCGAATCTTGTTGCTCTTAAGTGATAGACGGGTAGAGATGACCGGTGAGCCGGTGACGGACTTAATGGTCGGTTAGTCCGAAGGATATGATGAAGTGTTGACATTGTGGTGGACGCAATTATGGTGTCGGAATTGTTCACTCTTCTCCATGAGAGTGAGCAATTGTTGAAAAAGTTCGTTGCGTGGAAGGGCGGGTGATCTCGACTGAGATGCACGACTGAGTAAGGTGAGTGACATATGCCTAGGCTTAGAGGCATATGTAGGACTTTGGTGGAGTTTGCTTATCAAACAATTAAGGTAGTTAGTTGTGAATTGTGGTATGAATGTGCGATGTCATCACGTGTACGACGTCTCAAGTGATTGTGCCTGTCAGCTCTGAGAGCTTAAAGTGAATTTGCGGTGAATTGATGTTTATGACCAACGGTGACAATGGTCAGGTGTGACGTGGAATTTCAATTCTGCGGGATGTTATCATATTGGCGGTGAGAATAGGGAGATAAATCCTAAGTGGGGGAGTTTTTACTGTCGCCCGAGGAAAACTCCAGTGGTGTTATGTATAGTGAAATGTCGGAGCGTACCGTGCTAAGCCTCAATAGGTATTCGGAGTTCCTAACGAGGAAGGGTGACAGGTTTCTAATGTTGACTCGAGATCGTGCTTTACGATTGTGAGTTACAACTCTGGAATGTTATGCGTGAAGATTGTGATGATGGGATCGAAGGAAGTGTAAGACTTCCTATGTAAAGTGGTCGTGTAGTACCAATGTTCGGTATGAGACCAAATGTGAAGTTTGAGATCCCGGAGTGAGAGAATGAAGTGTCGATGCGAGTGCTCCCGTAGTGAAAAATCTGGGTTGTCATGAAACCTGGACAGTATAATTGAATGAGAACGAGTTCGATATCGTGGCGAATATCGTATTTTCCCTGTCGGAAAACGCAATCGTGAAGATTGTCAGTGGATTATTCCACTTTATGGACGAATGTGAGGCGGAGAGTGTCGATTTTGACTGTCTCACATCGAGACACGCAGATGTTGTTTGTTTGTGAGAGTGTGCTCCCTAGTGATGCGACTATTAGTTGCATTGAAATGTTGAGACCATCCTTAACGGACGGTCTAGGTAGGAAAGTTCACCCGGCGTGGTGAATATTTTTGTGAGTCGTGTGGCGAATTGCGGAAATTTTGTGATGATGATTCGCCGTTGACGGGATTTTGGTATACGAATAGCTTCTATGCTAGTACTAAGAAGCCGTATTGTATGGTTCAGAGGAGAAACCCTATGACGATGTGTTGATGTTTCGTCTAATTCGTGGTGTATTATTGTCGTCCTGGATTAATCCAGTGACGTATAGTCGTGTGCGGATCGATCGGTGGGAAAGTGGTGCTTCTTAAGTGTTATTACGATAGTGCACGCTAGTGATCATTAGCGTGTGGTGGGATCTTAGAATTCACGGATGATGTTATGGATGACGGGCTTTGTTGTGTTTTGTAGGAATCGTGAGGTGTGACGACGATGGTTGCCGGTGAATTGTCCTTCTTTTAGGACGATTGTGAAGTACGGTTGTTGTATTATGATGCGTTAGTGCACGAAGCGAGGATTCAGATGAGTTTACTACTTGTGTGACTCCGCGTTAGAAGCGGAAATGTTCGTGGGAGAAGTGCTTAACTTCTAGTGTTTGTGCGGATCACGAGGACGTGATCCAATTTAAGTGGGGGAGAGTTGTAACACCCGTTTTTCAGTTACACGTTATTTCGAGCGTCATTCGAAATACGAGGCATGTAAGTGTATATTTGGATCCCAAATAAAGTTGGAGTTGATGTTCTGAAACCTTACCATTGGATAGTAAATCTCATTACGTTTCCAACGATATTTGATTCGTCGAAAACGGAGTTACGGTTTGAAAGTTACGACCAAAACAAGTTCAGTTTCGGACTCAGTTCATTGGGACTCCGTCCAGACTTTAGGACGCCGTCCAACAATGAAGGTTAGGACGCCGTCCAAGCTTTTTGGACGCCGTCCAAAGTGCCTGACAGGCCAGCAGCTGTATTTCAAAGGTTTTAAAAGAGGGTATTTGAGTCTTTTCACTTGGGGGTCGGTTTTGAGTCATTAAAACTGATCTACTCTCATTCTTATCCCCATTTCACCTTCTCAAACACTCTCATCAAACCCTAGTGAGAGAGAGAGGTTCTAGAGAGAGAGAGTTGGGGATTTAAAGAAGAAGAAGGGTGAAACGGGTCAAGTCGCGAGAGTTAAAGTTGTTCTCCTCATTCTCGGCTACGTTGTGGTAGTGTTGGTAAGTTCTAACTCCGAGTTTTTATTGTTTGATTTGATAATCAATTTGGGGTTTAAACTTGTATGTTCTTGGGATAACCCGTTTAGTCATTAATGGAAGATTTGAACTAGTAATCGGGTTTATTGTTGATGATTGCGGGTTTTGGGTTGGTGAACGACTTAGCCTTGCTTAGAGCTCGTAAATAGTGTATAATCACTAGTGTTAGTGATTATAGGAGTGTTGGAAACCATTTGAGTATATTTGGTTGACTACTCTTGAAATAAGTCAAAATTAGGGTTCGTTAGTGATCTTGGATCGGTTGTCGATTTTGTAAGGTTTATAAACCTAAAAGGGTTAAGTTAAGAGTATAAACTTGAATTAAAAGTGTTTTGGCGTCAAAACTAGCAAACGTTGGAAATTGACTTTGTTAAGGGTCGAAATGGGTTTTTGGTGCAAAACTCGAGCTAGAGAGTGTTTAAAGGCTAATTGTGATGTCTTAGGGCATTTAGGGAAAATGGGCAAGCCTTGTTAATTTTGGACCCTCGGATATCGTTAAAAGTGCAAAAAGGTGTAAATTGCACTTTATGGCAATTTGGGCGGGTCGCGAGTCCAAATGGGGGAATGGTTGATCAAATCTTTTGTAAAATGTGTTATTGGAACATAATCACAAGTTGATTGTGATTATGAGAAGTTCGGGTGAGTTTTGACTTAGTCAAAGTTAGTGCATGTGTAAATGGTCGAAAATTGCACTTATGGTGATTTGAGTATAAGCTTAGGTGTAAAGCTTATTTGTTGTGAATCTCTTAGGTGATTTACTTTTGGACGATTAGGAGCTCAAGCGGGATTGGCTCTTCATGTAATCGAGGTGAGTGAAGTAATTATACGTATGTGTATATGGCGTGTTTATTTGTGGGTGTTATGGCATGAACCATCGAGCCGGTAGTGCCATAACATGTGTGCGATAAGATGTGAACCACGAGCCGGTAGCATCGAGTGTGAACCACGAGCCGGTAGCACTATAAACTAAGATGTGAACCAAGAGCCGGTAGCATCGAGTGTGAACTACGAGCCGGTAGCACTATAAACTAAGATGTGAACCACGCGCCGGTAGCATCGAGTGTGAACCACGAGCCGGTAGCACTATAAACTAAGATGTGAACCACGAGCTGGTAGCATCGAGTGTGAACCACGAGCCGGTAGCACTATAAACTAAGATGTGAACCATGAGCCGGTAGCATCGAGTGTGAACCACGAGCCGGTAGCACTATAAAAGAGTATGACTCAATTGCGTATGGTGTGAACCACGAGCCGGTAGCACCATAGCGTTTATGGTTAACCATATTGAGATTGTTGATTGTTTAGCATGTTATATATATTGAGTTGAGTGTATGCTAATGCGGTTTTGTGATAATGTACGACTTGTTACTATTACTAGTTTGATGACATGCTATTTGAGTTACAAGTTCGTATGAGGTATTTGGTGGATGTGATGCAAATAGATGGGTTATATATGTATATGTATAATTATTGCATTCACTAAGCTTTATGCTTACCCCTCTCGTTGTTTACCTTTTTACAGGTATTTTGTTATGAAGCTAGCTAGTTGTTAGACTAGAGGCATAGGAGCACTTGGGCTCGAAGGGGTAGCTTTTGGTTATATGGACGCGGATTGGGGATTTGGTAGTCTCCGGGATTATGCTCTTGGTATTAGGTTGGGTTATAGAGTCCTAATCCGTCTAAAGAGATAAATGGGTCGAAATCGCTACATTATTTGTAAAACGGGTCATTGTGGGCCCGGTGTTGTAAAACTTGTTTTATGGTGGAAATATCTTAGTTTTACTTAATATGACATATCGTGAAATTGGTTACGTTTAAAAGTGTCGGGAAGCGGGTTTTCCACTCGCGTGTAAATAAAAACTGATCAGTCCACTTTAGTTCATTTGGACGCCGTCCAGAATCATGGGACGCCGTCCTGGTCTTCATCTCTGGACGCCGTCCAGATTATGGGACGCCGTCCAGATACGCTGTCTGATAATTTTTTTTTTTAGGCGTGTTTTTGATAAAACGATGTCGGGTTGTTACATCATTATTATATGGTATCATTAACATTTCTAATATTAGTAATGTCATAATTATTAGTAATATCAAAATTAGTAATTCTATCATTATTATTATTATCACTATTGGAATTATTAATATTAATAGTTTATTAGTAATATTAAGTATTATCAACATTATCATTTATCATTTTTTTTATTTACCGATATTAACTTAGTATAATTATAATTATTAATTCCAACAAATGAATTGTTAATTATATAAAAGTATATTTAACTAACTATATTTTCATTTAAAATGAATACATTTAACTAAATAATAAAATATATATAAACTATTAATAGAAAAATTGCAATATATATATATATATATATATATATATATATTATATATATATATATATATATTCGACTACGATTATGTGTATTAATAAATATACAAATGATATAGGTTCGTGAATCCGAGGCCAACCCTATACTTGTTCAATGTCGTCATATGTATTTTTACTACAAAATACATTAGGTGAGTTTCATATGATCCCTTTTACTCATTACATTTTTGGGCTGAGAATACATGCATTGTTTTAATAACTGTTTTACAATATTTATATGCGTGAGTTTCATTTGCCTTTTTACCTTTTATATTTTTGGGATGAGAATACATGCGATGCTTTTATAACTGTTTTACGAAATAGACAATAGTAAATGAAACTACATTCTATGGCTGGATTATTAAACCGAATATGCCCCTTTTTAGTCTGGTAATCTAAGAATTAGGGAACAAACACCCTAATTGACGCGAATCCTAAAGATAGATCTATTGGGCCTAACGAACCCCATCCAAAGTATCGGATGCTTTAGTACTTCGAAATTTATATCATGTCCGAAGGAGGATCCCGGAATGATAGGGGATATTCTTATATGCATCTTGGTAATGTCGGTTACCAGGTGTTCAATCCATATGAATGATATTTTGTCTCTATGCATGGGATGTATATTTATGAGAAATGAAATCTTGTGGTCTATTAAAATGATGGAAATGATTATTTATGTTAAACTAATGAACTCACCAACCTTTTGGTTAACACTTTAAAGCATGTTTATTCTCAGGTACGAAAGAAATCTTCCGCTGTGCATTTGCTCATTTTAGAGATATTACTTGGAGTCATTCATTACATATTTCAAAAGACGTTGCATTCGAGTCGTTGAGTTCATCAAGATTATTATTAAGTCAATTATAGATGGATATATTATAAAATGGTATGCATGCTGTTAACTGTCGATTTAAATGAAAGTTTGTCTTTTAAAAACGAATGCAATGTTTGTAAAATGTATCATATAGAGGTCAAGTACCTCGTGATGTAATCAACTATTGTGAATCGTTTGTAATCAATATGGACTTCATCCGGATGGATTAGGACGGGTCGCTTCAGTTGGTATCAGAGCAGTGGTCGTAGCGAATCAGGTCTTGCATTAGTGTGTCTAACTAGGAGTTGTTAGGATGCATTAGTGAGTCTGGACTTCGACTTGAACCTGGTCTGTATGTAAAAAATTTTTGCTTATCATTGGGTGTCGAAAATTATCCGCTTATCATTCTTAGTCTAGACACGTCTTGCGGCATTGATTGCATGAATAGTGTATAGACAAAATTCATATCTTAACGTATCTATCACTGTAGACTTTATCTGACACGTTTCCTTAATTTTCTCCGTAATTCACGGGATCTTTGGAAGTATGTATAGATATTCTATATATAATTAGAATATCATTCGATATTCGAAAATCATTTCATATCAAAACCCTTTAACTGTTAGTGAGAGATGGATCATACACCTAGCTTGGATTTCATTAGTTCCGGAAGTGATTTCGAGATGTATATTGAAGCAGACTCCGAAGTCAATGAACCAGAAGTGCCTCAACCATTTAGTTATTTTTCTTTCTGGAGAAGATGGGGGTGGGTCCGAGACTTACTCACTCGATGGAGAAATGAAGAAGGCGAGCCCTACCTCGAACCAAACTTACCTCCGAACATCGGAGAAAACGATGTACTCACCGGTGAACCTATGCGCAACACTGTATTCACCCTTCTTGCTAAAGTTTTCCACCTCGAAGGTCGCATTACTGCAATCTCAGAAAATATTCAACCTCTACTTCCGAATACCAATAGAAGGGGAATATTAGAAGAAGTTAGGGAACTTCAAATTGATAATCAAGATCTATCGAATCAGATGAGTGGATGGATAGAAATGATAGAGGGTAGGATAGAAAACGTGACATGGTTGGTGCGTGATCTACAAGCTATATTTACTACACCAATGTCATTATCAACCTCAGCGCCAACAACACTTGTAGCACCGACATCAACAGTATCACCATCAGCAGCACCAGTAGCATAACCAGTACTAACCACAACAACATCATCACACGTCTCAACCTCGCAGTCTATACCTCAAGCATAATCATCGTTCTACGAATCATTCTACATAAACTATCTTCGTCCTTCATGGCGATTATATAATCCCTAATGTTTAGAGATTATGTACTCTAGTTCTAGCCGTAGATCTGATGAGTTTAATATCACATTGACTCATTAAATCCATGATTACGTCTGAAGAAAATATATATGTATATATGTTTTCATAAAGATGGTAATTAAAAGTTTTATTGTACAAACTGTTAATGGTGAAAATATTTTAACGGGTAGGTAATACTCGAGGAATATTTAGATTCCACATTAATAAGTTACACTGCACATTCTTCGAATCTAATTCAACGGTCATTTACTATCCTACTTATATCTACCGATATACGAATCCGTTCACCACAGAATAACCATTTTTCATTCAATTTCATATTTGGATTTTGATTTATCAGAATCCAACAAGTGGCATACTGAAGAAAACATTGGACAATAATAAAACTTGTTAGAAACAAACAAATTAACTATGAGAAAATTTTGTTAAGAATCCACGCTAACTGTTCCTAGCTAACTGATCCCAGCTAACTGATTACATTTTATTTATCGCAATTTAATTATCGCAATTTTATTGATCGTCATTTAATTTCTGTTATTTACTTTACGCATTTTATTTATTGTCATTTAATTTCTGTTATTTATTTTTACGCACTTTAAATATCGGGACACGTATACAAGGTTTTGACATATCATGTCGACACATCTATATATATTATTTGGAATAACCATAGACACTCTATATGCAGTAATGATCGAGTTCTCTATACAGGGTTGAGGTTTATTCTATAATAATATATATACTTTGAGTTGTGATCGAGTCTGAGACATGTACACGGGTCACGATACGTATTAATTAATTCGAATATTATATATTAAATTATATATAAATTATTGGACTGTCAACCGTGGACTATCGACTGTGGACTAATAACATTGGATAATTAAAATGAATTAAAATATTGATCATAACATATGAAACTAAACAATTCTTCAAGTTTGCCACTTGATTTCATCTCAAACTTCATTTGTATCTTGACGATTACAATCTGCGTTCAAACCTTTCATGATACTTGAAAACACCTCAATCGAGAGGATGAACCAACCGCACTTTATCTACAGAAGAAAAGATCGATGCATATAGTTATGCACCTGAAAACTCTCAAAAATTGAGTAAACGTTTAACACGTAGTTGTGCTAATTCCTTAGTGTTATTATTACCCAAAATAACTTGATAATCCCTTGTCAAAGTAGCGAATTTTGTGACAGCTCCAGCAAGACAACTTCAATTTTTTTTTCGTTCGAAACAACCTTATTATAACCTTGATATATATTCGTGCTCATTTATTGTTACCGGGGAGCCCTTTTTATATTCCACCATATTACCGTCAGTGTTTAATCATCTAAAAACACAATTCTCTTAAAATCACCTTGGATCGCTAACCAATGATTCAGATATGGTAGCAGTAAATGTAGAGGAATCGGCAATAAGTACTTTGAAAACTCACAGCATATCTACATCAACAGTTATATGTATAACATTTATCTCTTAGAAAAAATGATCTTCAATTCTGAACTTTTGAAAAACACCCAGCCTACGAATCAATACATTGAACTTTGAAAAAGCTGAATGAAGCAGCATAAACTATAGACAACTGTAAACGACCTTAATCATCGGAAGTTTGATGATAAAGTATAGTATGTTGGAAAAGCCCAGAAAAGTTGGAAATGGAAATCGAATTGAGCAAACTACGAAGGAGTATCTGAACAAATCACAAGGACTAAACTTGTACATTAAGAATCCTGATGATTCTATTTCTGATGAAATCTTTAGCGAATACCTTGCTTCTGACTCCAAACTCTTGCGGACAAATTTTCTTCACCATCCTTCGATATTAGAAATTCCAAGTTATCATCGTATCTTTCATTATAAATATCCTCCATATTTTTGAAGATATTTTCATAAATATTCTTATCTAAAATCATTAATCTCTCCATGCTATCAGTGTTACATCATATAGAAACTATTAGTTTCTATATTCTGTAAACTTTCGAGCTTAAAAATATGAATATTATTGAAGTAATGTTGGGAACTGATGCATGAGTTAGTATAATATAATGACACTTGATCAACGTGATTATATTACAGTAAGTCATGCTGAGTTTCTAATGGAACGTGATGATTCACAGATCATAACGTCATCATGTGCCATGTTACACGACTCGTTCATTCTATTTCACCTCCAAACATATCAAGAAAATATATTCTTGATAGTTCTATTCTCAGTGATTCTGGTAATTTGACAAATCAAATCGTGCCATTACGATTTCCTTCTTAGAACATTAACAATGTTCATTCCAAAGTTTATATCTGCGAATTCTGAACCATTACAAGCGGTGTTTAATCGCAAGAAGAAGAAACGAAGGGACAAAGCTCCAAAATATAAGAGAAAATATAAAGCCCAATAACAACACGGGGGTTACAAACCGTGGATATTAATACGAATAACAATATAAAGACATGATATAATTAAGAATAGTATTACCCCAAGGTAATAGTAGGAGTAAACAGATTTTTCTGGTGGAAGATTGAAAACAAGGATGACAGAAATGATAATTAGGAAATAACATGGATTAGAACTGGATTAAGCATTTTCACAATCTTTTGGATGTATGAACTAAGAAAGAAAGTATAGGAATGGTGAGAATAATGGAACGGAGGAGTTTAATTTATAATGGAAATATCAGACAGAGTAATCGAGGCAGATCACTGTATTTAATTATAGAGATCTTAATCTCCTTATTCGCCGAAGAATCATATCTATTAGATTTCGAAGATTTTCTTTAAATCCCTTGAATTCTGGAATTCAACCCTGACTCTGTCAAATTTTAAGACGAATCTTTACTTTTCCTATTTCAATCTTTTGCGATAACTTCACTCATACGCTTCAAGTAATCGAATCGTTTTATCTAAATTTCTCATTAATGATAAAACTCAAATTTCTAACTCGTATGCGTCATGAAAACATACTTATTGTCAGCCATGATGATCCAACTCAAATTTTGGGACGAAATTTCTTTAACGGGTAGGTACTGTGATGACCCGGGAATTTCCGACTAAATTTAAACTTAATCTTTATATGATTTTGACACGATAAGCAAAGTCTATAATGTTGAGTCTCAAAAACTTTGAACTGTGTTCATGTATGCATTTGCCCTTCTGACCATTCCCGACGATTCACGAACCAATGTGTAAATAATTATGTAAAATTACATATATATATATATATATATATATATATATATATATATATATATATATATATATATATATATATATATATACATAGGTGTATATACATAAGGGTATATATAATAATTTAAATTAATAAGTATACATAAATCAATTGGAATTAAAAATGTAAGATAACAAACAAAATAATTAAGTTATTATTACCATAAATATATATAAATTGATATATAATATATGAATCTATATAATTTCTATTAATAATTAATATATTGTAACATATCTTAAATATATAAATATTAAATATTCAATGATGATATTATATAATATAAGTATTACATAATTAATAACATATTAGATTCAATCGTATAAATTGTTATTATAATAATATTGTCATTACTAAAATTACTAAAAATTATGTAATTATGGTTATTATAAAAGCAATTAGTTATTATTAGCATTAATTCTATTATTATCAATATCATTATTAACATTATCATTAATAACTATTAATACTACTAGATATTAATATTATTTTTTTGTAATATTAATAATGTTAAAAGTATAATAATTATTAATGTATTTTTATTTAAAAATTATTAATATCAGGTGCATACAAGAATCAGATTCAGGAAACAAATTTTTGCTAACATCTTTGTCCCATTTTTTTTTTCTTCGTTTTTTTGTGTTTGTCTCCCAAATATTCGATAGCATTTTCAATAAATTGTACGATCTATTACCTGTAGCTTTTGAGCTGTAGATCCTTAATTTGATTTAAGAATCGAATATCATGCTAATACAACCAAAATTTATTAGCTGTTGTTTTCTCCTTTTTATTTTTTTTCTAATATTTCTGTACTAAAAGAAAGATCCTTGTCAATCTTCTTTTTCCATTATAAATCAATTGATGTTTGAGAGGATATATACGACCACTATTATAAATCACGAAATTCGTCCATTACAGTGTTCATCATCTGCAGATGGGAATTAAAACTGCAACACATTTTATTTTTATTTTTATTTTTTTCTCTGTTCTTCATCCTTACAGCTAATTCTCGATTTCTTATTTAATTTAAAAATCTTTAAATGCAGATACGTTGGGAATCTCTATTACAAACTAACTGCAAAGTTTCCAATCTAAATTCTTCAAAACAAAGCCGAATTCGTGAGTCAAAGTTCGTTTTAAAAAAGTCAAAGAGTTTGTTTATCGTAAAATTGGAACTCTGCTCGATATTTTAGGATCAATTGATGATTCAGAATGATTTTAGAAACGATTTACTATATATTTTATGTTATAATCTTGTTCTAAAACGAGCTAGAATTCAAAAATTGATTGTGAGTTCATATCGAGTTCTTTATTCTGCACAGGTACAATTTTTTTTTTTTAATTATCCGTTTTAAATTGATTAAAACAATCACTAGTGATTTTAGTATATTTTGTAAATCCTAAAATTAAGTAAGAAACTTTTGGTTGATGGTTTGAGCTCTGGCCAGTCGAATTATAGAAGAAGATGAACACATAATTAGATACTGGTTATAAATATTGGAGAGGGTTTTAAAACAGAAAATGGCCAACGGCCCAATGGTTCTAAGTGTTATCGGGTCTTCGTGAGGTCGCGGGTTCGAGTCCCCTCCCGTGCAGCTTAATTATTTTTAATGCTTCAAAGGTATAAATTATTATTATTATTATTATTATTATTATTATGATGATTATTATTATTATTATTATTATTATTATTATTATTATTATTATTATTATTATTATTATTATTATTATTATTATTATTATTATTATTATTATTATTATTATCATTAATATTGTTGTTGAATTGTTATTGTTGTTGTTATTATTGATATTATTAAAGTTATAATCATTATTATTATTAATATCGTAAGTATTATAATCGTTATAAGTATTAACAATATTATTAGTAGTAGCAATCTTATCATTTTAAGTATTATTATGAATATAAAAGTTTAATGATAGTGTTAAGTATTATTATGAATATAAAATTTAGTAATATCAAAATTAGTAATTCTATCATTATTATTATCACTATTGGAATTATTAATATTAATAGTTTATTAGTAATATTAAGTATTATCAACATTATCAAATTTTTTATTTGCCGATATTAACTTAGTATAATTATAATTATTAATTCCAACAAATGAATTGTTAATTATATAAAAGTATATTTAACTAACTATATTTTCATTTAAAACGAATACATTTAACTAAATAATAAAAGATATATAAACTATTAATACAAAAATTGCAATATATATATATATATATATATATATATATATATATATATATATATATATATATATATATATATATATATATATATATATATATATATATATATATATATATATATATATATATATTCTACTACGATTATGTGTATTAATAAATATACGAATGATATAGGTTCGTGAATCCGAGGCCAACCCTATACTTGTTCAATGTCGTCATATGTATTTTTACTACAAAATACATTAGGTGAGTTTTATATGATCCCTTTTGCTTATTACATTTTTGGGCTGAGAATACATGCACTGTTTTAATAACTGTTTTACAATATTTATATGCGTGAGTTTCATTTGCCTTTTTACCCTTTATATTTTTGGCCTGAGCATACATGCGCTGCTTTTATAACTGTTTTACGAAATAGACACGAGTAAATGAAACTACATTCTATGGCTGGATTATTAAACCGCATATGCCCCTTTTTAGTCTGGTAATCTTAGAATTAGGGAACAGACACCCTAATTGACGTGAATCCTAAAGATAGATCTATTGGGCCTAACGAACCCCATCCAAAGTACCGGATGCTTTAGTACTTCGAAATTTATATCATGTCCGAAGGAGGATCCCGGAATGATAGGGGATATTCTTATATGCATCTTGTTAATGTCGGTTACCAGGTGTTCAATCCATATGAATGATATTTTGTCTCTATGCATGGGACGTATATTTATGAGAAATGAAATCTTGTGGTCTATTAAAATGATAGAAATGATTATTTATGTTAAACTAATGAACTCACCAACCTTTTGGTTGACACTTTAAAGCATGTTTATTCTCAGGTACGAAAGAAATATTCCGCTGTGCATTTTCTCATTTTAGAGATATTACTTGGAGTCATTAATTACATATTTCAAAAGACGTTGCATTCGAGTCGTTGAGTTCATCAAGATTATTATTAAGTCAATTATAGATGGATATATTATAAAATGGTATGCATGCTGTTAACTCTCGATGTAAATGAAAGTTTGTCTTTTAAAAACGAATGCAATGTTTGTAAAATGTATCATATAGAGGTCAAGTACCTCGCGATGTAATTAACTATTGTGAATCATTTGTAATCAATATGGACTTCGTCCGGATGGATTAGGATGGGTCGCTTCAATAAAAACATAACTATGATCAACACCTACCATATTATGAACCGAATCTACAATTTGTTAATGCCTACGTACAATTTCCGCTTCATCAGTTAATAATAAACTCAATAGTTCATGAACAGGAATTACATCCCAATCTGAGGTTTGAGCGAAACTGGATAGATTACCCGACGTACCAAAGTAACAAATTTAAGCTTTACACCAAAAATGTAGAGGTACCAAGGGTGATAGATTGGAGACCTTTGGAAGAAGTCAACCTAGCTAACTCAGTTAGGCTGTTACTAATTCAAAGGTACGGGAACTCTTCTTTTCCTGACTGAGAATATTCGTTTACCACTCGTAGACCTGTATATAAGGAGTGGTGTGTTGAATTAATGAGTACTATAGCATTAAATAGGGATGTAGATAACGTAGAAGATAGGAGCTTTCTTAGATTTTTACTTGGAGGTAGGATGTACAGGATGTCCATGCTGGACATGGCTAGGGCTTTACAGATTTACACCCCCGCTAAATTATTATCACCTGATTGTACAATTTTGATTCACAAAGGTGAGAGGGTAGTTAGAGATTTTGACGCTAATGCCATATGGAGGCGTATGTCAAAATTTAATGAGTTTAGGCGGGGTGGAAGACACTCCTATTTAGATATTAACAAAGTAGAGCTGCGCATAATTCGTAGGTTTTTAGCAAATTCGATTACACAACGAGGTAAAAACAAGGAGAAAATAACCCTAAACGATTTATTCTACCTCAAGTGCATTCGAAACCCTAGAAGCTTTGTTAATATCCCCTACTGTGTTGGTTATTATCTGTCTAAAATGGTGGAAGGTATTCAGGAGGGGGGAATAATAGGAGGAGAAATTTTTTTTACTCTCATTGGTGAGTATTTAGGTGTAGATAAATATTGAGGGGGTCCGATGGTTGAGATTGAGAGAGAAGCCGAGACTATAGGTCTATCAGTTTATCAAGGTGTAAAGGTACTAACTCGAAAACACAATAGGCCACTACCATATCAGGGCACCCATCTACAGGTAGAGAGGGGTTCGGATGAGGAGATGGAGGAAGCAGATGACATTAGGGATGTCATTAGGGATAGTTATACTGATGTCTTCCAGCGTATAGATGAGGTGGAAATGAGTCACGAGGCTAGGCATCGTCAGTATGAACAGTGGAGAGCCGCGGATGTGAACGAACAATCCAGGAAACGCCAGCATGATAGATGGGTAGTTCATCAGCACCAGATCATGAGCCAGCTATCATATCAGGTACCACATAACTATATCCCGACTCGACCTGCATACTATCTACCACATCAGCCCGACATACGACCACCCTTTGACCTGTACGACCCCAACCAAGCCTATCAGAACACCTATCACCAGCCATGGAACGATGACATGAACTGGAATCCATATCCAGATTGATAAAGTTCCATTGGTGATTTCTTATTTTTTTTATCATTTTTATCTATTATTGTTTAAACATATAATATTTTGATATTTTTATGTAATTTTTTACATTTTTATTATTTTGTACTAATATTTCATATTTATAATTTGAAAGTGGGATATTAAGTCCTATTTCAAATTACCATGCATGTGTATATTTGTATTGTATGTATATTGTCAATTGTACACAACATGGTAAAATAGCGCATTTTCAAAGACTGCATTAAGTTCAGCAAAAGCAACTAATTTTGACGACAAGATGCAAAATATATGTGAAATAACAACTGCAGGAATGAACAAATGAAGTGCACCATTTATCATTCAAACAAACAACAATATGTTTGGAAACTTGGGTAAAATTTAATCATTTTTCTACGCTAATCACCTTCAATAATTTAAATTGTTACTGATTTCTTGCAAATGAGGGCATTGTAAGATCTTAAGTGTGGGAAGGGATTAAATTCTTTCAGTTTTAAAAATTTGACTTATACACTTGGTCTAATAGCCACCGTTAAACTTTACTAGTAACGCAGTAGTTGTATTAGAATCTAGTGCTCTATGATAATAAAGAACAGCCCTAGTCTTATATACTGACTACCCACTTCTAGTAAAATTTTAAAAAAAATTTCAACTAAATGAACTCAAAATCATGTTTATACATATTTATGAACGATAAAACTAGGTGTTAACAACGAAATTATTATTACCTCGGAAAGGACATAAATTGAGAAACAACTCAAAACGCTTGAATTCATTTTAAATGGAATAGAAGAGAATAAAAAGGTAAAGAAAGAAAAATAAAAGCCAAGTGTGGGAAAAATTTACCAAGTTATTTAAAACATATATCACATATTTTTGTACAAATAATCGAAGATACTTTTGTTTTGGACGATATTAATCAGTTTTTCCCAGTTTATTGTAATATAAATGGAATTTAAAAGGAAGTAAAGTCTTCCGAGTAAAAGACACGCGCTTCTGGATTTAGGTCAGGAAGTTGTCGTCCAGACCAGCTGTAGGTTGACAAAAAATCTAGAAAAGTCATCACTAAAATCAGCAGAAAATCCACGGACCTCAGCATCAAAAAGGGTCGCCAAGTGGTCAGACTTATCCTAACCATGAGAGGATCTGTCTCGTACAATGGGGGGCACCGTGAAAATTAGCTTATAAGACTAATAAATCAGATCCCCAGAAAAAATAATCTCCTTAAAGATAAAAAATCAGCTTTTAAGCCTGATATTACTCAATCCTTGAGATTGAACTTAAAGATTGAGAATTCAAACTCATGGAATTCAATTATATCTAAACTCGAGCTTGAACGAGAAAATATTTTGATCAAATTACAAACTGATTTGTTTTCTGAAACCCTATTTTCAATGCGTTCATTGAAAATTGGGTTTCAGGAAACAAATCGATTTGTAATTTGATCAACGCAAAATCCTGAGAATTCACCGGAATTCATTAGGTCACCTGAACCAAATCGGGTGTCAACTGTAAGAACGGTGGTTGCATAGCTTGGTCGAAGACAGGACCTTGTGCCAGACTGAAAAATTATAGGGTGATCTTTGCTATTGCTCCTACAAAGGATAGTAATTGCATCCGACACGTTGTGGACCATAATCAAAAGCATGTCATTAGACATTGCCTTAACAGTTGCTTGTTCAACGCTTTCCTTTACAACCGGACGGTAGTTTACCGAAAGGTAATATACGGAGCAAGTATACTGGACGTGTTGCTTTCCCAATACAAGGTTAGCAAGTGGGTGACACAAAACCATAAGTTTTGAGCTTAAATTTTAAAAAAGGAAACCCACAAAATTATTTTGCAAACACCAGTGAAGGGTTATTCCGGAAAACTTATCTAGGGTAAAAGCTAAAATGTATTTTCAAAAGATCAAATGTTTTCATAAAGGTCCATTTTTCTAAAGGAACTAAATTTTTATAGTCATGTGGGACTGTAAACCACAACATTACTGTCAATGTTCATACCGCCATATTAAAATCACTGATGTACAAAGTGTGAAGAATAAAGAAGTGATTCAAGTAAAGTTTATATTCAAGTTCTATATTGCTTCAGGACAAGCAATGCTCAAGTGTGGGAATATTTGATAATGCTAAAAATGAACATATATTTCATAGCATTATCCTTCAAGAAAGACAAGCTTTTAGTTGAAATTGTTCTATTTACAAGTGATATTCGTTTAAATAATAAAAGGTGAAGACAAAAGACAGATTCGACGATTTGAAGATGCAGACAACCAAAATGCTAATAAGTACAAAATACAATCCAAGTGGTTCAAATTATTGATGAGAAACGTCTAGAAATTACAAGAGTACAAGCCGCAAAACGCAAAGTAAAAAATATTAAATCGTACGAAAAGACGTTCGAAAATCCAGAACCGGGACATGAACCAACTATCAACGCGCGACGCAACGGGCCTAAAATTATGAGTCAACTATGCACAAGAATATAATATAATATATATAATTATCTAAAATTATCTAAAATTATATTATATTATATATATTAATTTAATCAGCAGCCCACGTTTTGAACTAGATGTGGTGTGATCCAGCTGGCCATGTGATCGCATGGCCTGGAAGAACAATTCTCATGCGATCGCATGAGCTCAGATATCTGGCCAAGTCTATAAATTGAACAATTTTCGGACGAGTTTGACACACCTTCATCAACTGATATTCACTCTCTCTCAATATATTTATATTTATATTTTAATTATAATTTTAATATTAAGTTAATAATAATAAGGTTATAGTGTCGAATGTTTTAAGGTTTTGTAAGTGGAAACTCTATCCGTGTAACGCTACGCGATTAATACTCATTGTAAGTTATATTCAACCTTTTTAAATTAATGTCTCGTAGCTAAGTTATTATTATGCTTATTTAAGCCGAAGTAATCGTGAATTTGGACTAAATATTAAGACGGGGTTATTGGGCTTTGGACCATAATTGGGGTTTGGACAAAAGACCGACACTTGTGGAAATTGGACTATGGGCTATTAATGGGCTTTATATTAATTAAATGATATCTCGTTGATTTAATATAGAGATTTATAATTTGACGTGTTTATATATAAACACACACGCTTGACTGGGTACAGTGGGCGGGATATCTATAAATACTAATAATTATCCATTTTACCGGACACGGGGATGGATTAATAGTCAATGGACTCATTAAAACAGGGTAGATTACATTCAAGGTTAATTGGTGTAATTGTTAACAAAGTATTAAAATCTTGAATTACACGCTGTCGATAACCTGGTGTATTCATTAAATAAAATATTAAGACCTTGTTATAGTTGAAGTCTCCAATTAGTTGGAATATTTAACTTCGGGTATAAGGGTAATTTGATGAAGACTCTCGCACTTTATAATTATGACCGATAGACTATTATGGACAAAACCAGATGGACATATCGAATAATATATATATATATATATATATATATATATATATATATATATATATATATATATATATATATATATATATATATATATATATATATTCAGGACAAAGGACAATTAACCCTTGGTAATAAATTAAAATCAACACGTCAAACATCATGATTACGGAAGTTTAAATAAGCATAATTCTCCTAATTTATATCTCATCGTACTTTTATTTACCGTCATTTTATTTATCGTCATTTTATTTATCGTACTTTAAATTACTGCACTTTTATTTATCGCACTTTTAATTATTGTACTTTTATTTACTTTACGCTTTAAATTAATTCATATTTATATTTAATATTTTTACATTAAGTTTTAATTGTGATTTAAGTTTTAAAAATTGACAAACCGGTCATTAAACGGTAAAACCCCCTTTTTATAATATATATATATATATATATATATATATATATATATATATATATATATATATATATATATATATATATATATATACAAATATAGTTTAAAATAAATTATACTACTTATATATATATATATATATATATATATATATATATATATATATATATATATATATATATATATATATATATATACAAATATAGTTTAAAATAAATTATAGCGTTAAACTTAGTTGTTTCCCTGTGGAATGAACCGGACTTACTAAAAACTACACTACTCTACGATTAGGTACACTGCCTATAAGTGTTGTAGCAAGGTTTAGGTATATCCATTCAATAAATAAATAAATAACTTGTGTAAAATTGTATCGTATTTAATAGTATTTCGTAGTAAAATATAATAGTATTTTGTACTACACCTCGCACACATCAGTATACTTCCTTAAAGAGAAATCAGAGGCGTTCTCTCAGTTTAAAGCATTCAAGGCATGGGTTGAAAATGAAATAAATGTGACAATTAAATGTTTGAGGACGGATAGAGGAGGGGAGTTTAACTCAACTGAGTTTAATGATTTCTGTTTGGAACATGGCATAAAAAGGCAACTTAAAACGGCATTTACTCCTCAACAAAATGGAGTAGCTGAGCGTAAGAACCGAACAATCATGAATCTAGTTCGAGCAATTATGAATGAAAAGTATGTTCCAAAGGTTTTCTGGCCGGAAACAGTTAGATGGGTGAATCATATATTGAACCGATCTCCAACGTTGGCTGTCAAGAACATGACACCCGAAGAATCTTGGAGCGGTAGGAAACCTAGTGTTGAATACTTTAGGATATTTGGTTGTATTGGACACATGCACGTGCCCGACGCAAGAAGAAGCAAGCTTGATAATAAAAGTGTTGGATGTGTATTACTCGGTTATAGTGAAGAATCTAAAGGATATCGGATGTATGATCCCTTGGCAAAGAAGATCATAACCAGTGAATATGTAGTTTTTGAAGAAGAAAATGGTTTTGAATGGGATGAAAGTTATGGTCCAGCACAAAAAGAAAAGCTTGAATGGGGTGAAATAAGCATAAATGATGAAGAAGAAATTGAAATAGAGGAGTGTTCAAGTGAACATCAAGGTGAACGAGTAGTGCAAGAAGATGTTGCAACATCAAGGGAGGGTGGAAATCAACGTCAAAGACGACCACCTAGCTGGTATCATGATTATGTAACAGGAGAAGGTCTATCTGATGATGAAGACGAGTCTAATATGGCACTCATGATTTCTTCTGATCCAAATACATACGAAGAAGCTGTTAAATACAAAAGTTGGAGAGTAGCAATGGATGACGAGATTAAAGCAATCGAGAAGAATAATACGTGGTATTTGGTTGAGTTACCATCAGGTGCCAAGAGAATTGGAGTTAAATGGGTTTATAAAACCAAACTAAATGAGTCTGGGAATATCGATAAATACAAGGCGCGTCTAGTTGTGGAAGGGTATTCTCATGAACATGGTGTAGACTACACCGAAGTGTTCGCCCCCATTGCTCATTTAGACACGGTAGGTATGATTGTGGCACTTGCTACGTCTAATGGTTGGAAGGTACACCAGTTGGACGTAAAGTTAGCATTTTTGCATGGAGATTTGGAGGAAGATGTATACGTGGAGCAACCGAGAGGTTATGAGGTGAAAGGTAGCGAGCACATGGTTTATAAGTTGAAGAAGGCTTTGTATGGTTTGAAACAGGCTCCGAGAGCCTGGTTTAGTCGAATCGAATCATACTTTGTTAAAGAAGGTTTTGTAGCAAGTCCTAGTGAGCAAACACTTTTTATCAAGAGGAAAGGAGGTAGCTTTATTATTGTGAGTATTTATGTGGATGATTTATTATATACTAGCAATAATGAGGCAATGATAATTGAGTTTAAAGCATCAATGAAGTCGGAATTTGATATGACCGATCTTGGGGAAATGAAGTTTTTCTTAGGCATCGAAGTGTTACAGAAAAGTGTTGGCATTTTTATATGCTAATGGAAGTATGCTATGGAAGTTTTAGATTGATTTGGAATGAAGGAGACCAATGGCGTGGGTAATCCAATGACAGTAGGTTACAATATTGGTAAAGATGAGAGTGGCATTAAGGTGGATGTAACACAATTTAAACAACTTATTGGAAGTTTAATGTACCTATCTGCTACACGTCCAGACATCATGTTCGGTGTAAGCATCATTAGTAGATTTATGTCATGTCCAACCCAAATGCATTTCTCTGTTGCAAAAAGAATTCTTAAGTATGTGAAGGCAACAGTCGACTATGGTATTTTCTATAGGAAAGGAAGTAGTGACAAGCTTGTTGGGTACACGGACAGCGACTATGCTGGGGATAGTAAAGATAGTAAGAGCAGCTCGGGATATGTATTTATGATAGGGGAGGAGCAGTTGCGTGGTCATCTAAAAAACAACCAATTGTTACATTGTCCTCAACAAAAGCTGAGTTTGTAGCTGCAGTACGGTGCGCATGTCAAGCAGTATGGATGCAAAAGGTGTTGGCTGAAATTGATCAAGAACGAGATGAAGGTGTACTGATTATGTGTGATAATACATCCACAACCAAGTTATCGAATTTAGTTTTTCATGGACGAACGAAGCATATACGTGTAAGGTATCACTTCTTGAGAGACCTAACTAAAGATGGAATTGTGCACTTAGAATTTTGTGGAACACATGATCAACTTGCAGATGTGATGACTAAAGCATTGAAGTTAAAAAGTTTTCAAAAGATTCGAAGAGGCATGGGCATGCTTGCTGCTACAGAATTGAACTGATAGTTTTGGAACTACAAGTTCAAAGGGAGGGATTGTTGTCTAATTGAATAAGTCTTTGGATGTCCTAGTTTTTTGGGTCCAACTAGTCATTTATTGTTAGTCTTTGATTTAGTAGTTCTAGTATTTTGGCCATGATACAAATAGTGTGGAGAGTGGCTTACTGGTCTTTCTTTTCTGTTATGTATCGACTATTTATAGTCCATTTTATCTTCAATAAAGATTGAGCAATTCGATCAGATATTACTTTGTTATTTTGCAAACACAACAAGAACTACCTGGAACTTCAAAATAAACAAATATGCTAATATGATACGTAAACACAAATATTTATCCAGAATATCAAATAAATGGACAATGATAGTTACCGATTACAGAAGCAGCAACATCAATGGATATCTGAAAATATGACCCACGATCGCCAGTTCTACCATAATAATTAAAAATATAATGAAGCTCTTGTTGCCGCAACTTTACTGCAAAAAAAAGATATACCAAAATACACTAGGTTAGTAAGGTATATTTAAAAATTTCTGAAGGTTCCATGAAGGACGTGATAGAGTGAGAGCCTTTAATTATTATTTTTTTCATGAACATTCCTCATATCATGATGATGAACATCATCTTCTTTCTTATAACTTTGATTCAGCTAATTATGAACTGTTGCTGTGACGACCCGTCCTAATCCATAAGGACGAATACAATAACATATGGTTACATTGCAAGGTTCTGACCTCTATATGATACATTTTACAAACATTACATTCGTTTTTGAAAGACAAACTTTCATTACATTGAAAGTTGACAGATATGTATACCATTTCATAATATTCAACTATAAATGACCTAATCTGTCATTTACTTAATAATAATCTTTATTGAACTCAACGACTTAAATGCAACGTCTTTTGAAATATGCCATGAATGACTCCAGGTAATATCTTTAAAATGAGCAAATGCACAGCGGAAGATTTCTTTCATACCTAAGAATAAACATATTTTAAAGTGTCAACCAAAAGGTTGGTGAGTTCATTAGTTTATCGTAATCAATCATTTCCATAATTTTAATAGACCACAAGATTTCTATTTTCATTTTTCATAAACATCATTTCATATCAGGCATTTCGTACAAACTGCATAGAGATATACGCATAAACTGCGAATTAAAATTCATTCATATGGATGAACACCTGGTAATCGACATTAACAAAACGCATCTAGAATATCTCATTCATTCCGGGACTCTCATCGGACATGATAAAATCGAAGTACTAAAGCATCCGTAACTCGGATGGGGTTTGTTAGGCCCAATAGATCTATCTTTAGAATTCGCGTCAATTAGGGTTTCTGTTCCCTAATTCTTAGATTACCAGACTAAAAAGGGTGATATTCGATTAGATAATCCAACCATAGAATGTAGTTTCGATTACTTGTGTCTATTTCGTAAAACATTTATAAAAGCAGCGCATGTATTCTCAGTCCCAAAAATATATATTCCAAAAGCATTTAAAAAGGGAACAAATGAAACTCACAAAACTGTATTTCGTAGCAATAATGCATATGACGGCACTGAACAAGTGTAAGGTTGGCCTCGAATTCATGAACCTATATTAATTATATATATTTATATATTGGTCAATATCTGTCTAACAATTTAGGTTAGGTCATAGTGTATCATAATCCTAATGCTCGAGATTATCATGCAAAAGTCAACAAGAGTCATCTAATCCAAAAATGCCTTTCAAAATCTATACAAATTTATTATATAACATAAATATAGTCATTTTATATATTTGAATATATTTATCAGATTTTATTAAAGTAAATAATAAAAGTCATCTATTAATAAAATTTTTTACTTTTATATATCTTAAGTAATAAAATTTATAAAGTTCACTTAATATCGTAAAATTATAGTGGTAGGTATATTATTAATGTAATTATATTACGTGTGGTAAAAATATCTTTGTATTCCATATTTATTTGATAAAATAATATTGATAATAATAATAATGAGTAAAAGTTGTATTATTTTGTAATAATAATAATTATATTATTCTACTAATAATAACAATATTTATATTTACTAATGATGATGATAATTCTAAACATGATAATTTTAATAATAACGATACTTTTTATTAATAACTTTAATAATAATAATTCTATTCAAATTAATATTTTTAATAATAATAATACTGATATTAATAATGAAAATAATAATAATAATAATAATAATAATAATAATAATAATAATAATAATAATAATAATAATAATAATAATTAGATAATAATAATAACGATGATAATAACGACGATAGTAATAATAATCATTTTAACAATAATAATACTAAAATTAATAATAATTCAGTTGATCATATCTTTTAATCCGTTCATCGAAATCACATGATTCCTAAATGAAAAGTTATTGATTTTTCGTCAGCTTTCCAACGACATGCATATCATATACCTTATCCTAGTAGCATATGTATTATATTCGTGATTTATTATAAACTATTTTACGACAAAATTAAGCATACAAGCATGCATAAACATATATACTCGAGCACTAGTCAGGGATACACTATTAATATATAAAAAATAAGATATGAATTCTTACGTATCAATATTGTGATTCAATATTGCAGGAAAGTACGTAGACGCAACGGAGATGATAAACGTTAGGTTGACCTTTGACTCACGATCAACCCCCAAGAAATACCCATAACCTCCATAGCTATAACCCATAATTTCCTTAGCTCTTTCCCGCTCAAAAAACCCTTTTTTAAATAACGCGCCCATGACCTCGTCGTAATATTTTATTTATAATACTACTGATCATAATACTCCCAACCATAATATTAATAATAATAATAAAATAATATATATATATATATATATATATATATATATATATATATATATATACACACACACACACGGAGTAAAAATGAGATAGAGAGATTGATATATGAAAGTTGATATATGAGTGATGATGTATAGCGCAGATCCAAAACTCATATGTAACGACCCGGATTTTTCAGATCGTTTTATACTTATGAGATTAATATTTACATAAAATAAACCTTACCAACATGATAAGCAATCCAAACTGTTGAGACTTATATTTTTGAAAAGAGTTTCACACAACGTTTGACCGTCCAATTTGACCGATGATATCACGAACTATATAACACACGATAATTATACGATTATGTATATGTACATATCTATACATATTTAACATGATTTAAGGATGGTTTAACATTTCATTTTGAACTAACAACAATGAGTTATAAGTATACTTTGAGACCACTAACTTAAGTTATCAAAACGATAACTATATGTAACATTCTTTGACATATATACTTACAATATATAATGTGTTGGTGATCTATGTCACCAATATGATTTAAGTGTAATGCGATTAATTTGTAACCAAAATAATCTTGATAAATATCGAACAAGTTTGGGGAAGTGTGGAGTGCACACTTGTTTGAACTTATCTTGATTATGACGGGGGTTCGGGGGCAGCGCCCCCGATAAGCGGGGTCCAAGGGGTGGCAACCCCTGGCGGGGTCCAAGGGGCAGAGCCCCTGGCTGGGGTCGAGCTGCCCGGTCAGCTTGGAAATTTTTTTTTTGGGCTAACATTGCTTTATTAAAAATGTCTTAAAATTTTATTTTGGCCCGGTTTGACCCAAAAATAAAAGCCCAGTTTTGAGCCTCTTTTACAGTTATAAACCCGTCCATATTTGAATTCTCGTTCCGATTCCTCAAAATTTCTACAAGTATATCTAGGGTATATGTAACCGTATCATACCCAGCTTCTATACGTATTTACTATTGGTATATACCAACAATAAACTTCAATGATCAGCCACTAGACATGATGTTACATGTGGGAACCAGCCATTTAACCTCATGTGTGACTTTTGTGCAAGAAAACAAACTAAATCTCCTATATATCCATCCCATAATCTTGCTATTTTGCACACACACACATACAATTTCATTTCCAATTTTCTTTCAAGTTAATTCACTCCCTAATCTCTCTTCATTTACCTACTCAAGAACGTATCAATATAGTCATCCGATTTCAAGGAGATTACTTCCAATCTTTCAATCCCACTCCACCACTCTTTTGATTCCAAGATTTTTCTTACCTTTTCCAGTAGCTTTGTCCAAGTAACTTGAGGTAGTAACCTTATTCATAACCTTATTCGATTCATATTTATATAGCTATCTTATTTTGTGTTATAAAATTTTAACAACAAGAACATAGTTTGAGTGATTTCAAACTTGTTCGCAAACTAAATAGATCCTTCTAATTTGATTTTTAAAAAACACTTCAAGACCTGTAATATATCATATTATGACAAAATCGGATTAATCATATCTTGGCTAATTAACATAATATTTAATATATATTTACTTATGATTTTATTTTATATATTTCAGGACCACCCGTAAACAACACGAGAAGATTAATCATAAGACCTCATGATTGTACGCAACACGTCATTTGACAACACGGTACTTTATGTACGTAACACGTCATTTGACAACATGGTACCATGGGTCAAGATTAATTCTGATCAACACGAATACGATGGGGTCTTTATTTATTTTATTTAAGCAACTAATTGTGGACCACTAACATCGGACTGCTAACTACGGACTAAGAAAATATTAAAAGTATTAAAAGTATATATATATATATATATATATATATATATATATATATATATATATATATATATATATATATATATATATATATATATATATATATATATATATATATATATATATATATATAACGATTACTTGAAAAGAAAATATGTTGATATATTATATATATGGTTAGGTTCGTGATATCTATCGGAGACCAAGTCGAGTTAAATACCTTCAAGACAAAAGTGAGTATATAGTCCCACTTTTAAACTCTAAATATTTAGGGATGAGAATACATGCATTTTATGATTTACGTTATGGACACAAGTGATTAAAAATATATATTCTACGTTGAGTTGTACCACTGGCATACTTCCCTGTAACTTGGTAACTACTATTTACATGAGGTATTGTAAACGCGAATCCTGTTGATAGATCTATCGGGCCTGACAACCCCAACCGGACTGGACGACCAGTATTCAACGGTTGCACAGTACTTCGTTTCGGTGACTACACTTGGTACGGTGTAGTAAGATTTCATAATAAAGGGAATATGCGACGTTGATTAAATGTTAAGTATGGTTATCAAGTGCTCAACAACTTAGAATATTTTTATTAAAACGTTTATATATAAAATCTTGTGGTCTATATTCATAACACTGCCGGCTTTAAACCTATATCTCACCAACTTTATGTTGTCGTTTTAAGCATGTTTATTCTCAGGTGATAACTAAAAGCTTCCACTGCAACATGTTGAATTTAAGCAAGATCTTGAGTATGCATATTTGTGTCAAAAATAAAACTGCATATCGGAGGATTTGTAATGTAAAATATGTTGGAGGTCGTATTGTTATTATCACATGTAAAGTTTGTAAGTCTAAGATTATCGCTAAACGATAATCATTATTAAGTTGTTTAAACCTTGTATTTGTAATAAAAGCTATGGTTTGTATTGTAAAAACGAATGCAGTTTTTGAAAAATGTCGCATATAGAGGTCAATACCTCGTGATGAAATCATATGTTATTGTATTCGTCCTTATGGTTAAGGTCGGGTTATGACATCATATATATATTATCAAGGTCCAACATGCGTAATTATTCAATCAACCAATTAATGTTAATGTGGGACCATAATGGTGGCAATCAATCTCTGCACTACTACATCTCAAAGTTGGTGAGTAATAAGAAAAAGCAAAATAATTTATTTATTTATTTAATAAAAATTTTTCCCGAAAAATAAGCTATATTTTACTGTGGTGGTGTTTCATATGGGCTTGAATTCATGTGCATGTACTTTAAACAGATGTTTATATTTATATATATATATATATATATATATATATATACATATATATTAATAATAATAATAATAATAATATATAATATATAATTATAATTATATATAATAATAAAACTAAAAATGTGTTCATTTGAGAAAAGTGGCCGCCATCATTTGGTGGTTAGTGCCGACACTATTAGAAAATTAACACTCTACGTTACGCGATAAGTACCTTTATAAATAATTAGGCTTAAAACATCGATAAACTATATCACTTGAAATATAACTTGTACGTTTGAGTGTTATGGTCATTTGCTTCTATAAATTATTGTCTCGTTATTTACCAATATATATATATATATATATATATATATATATATATATATATATATATATATATATATATATATATAAGTATTATTTTAAATTGACACGTCTCCTAATTAATATTACATTTTATCACATTGTAAAATATATATATTCTCAATTAGAAATATAATTTTGTACATATAATATGTAATTGAAATATTTAATTAATAATATAATATTTAGTTTTTCCAATTTAATTATATTTCAAAGTTCATTTTAAAATCGTTTAGAAAATATTATAACACGTAACGTTTACACTTTAAAACTTAATTTGATATTATCCATTTATGAGCCAATATTTATTTTAAAAACATACCTAAATATCAATCGAATAACTAAGCGAGTGTTACTATCGTTTACTTAACTAATCTGAAATCATATATATATATATATATATATATATATATATATATATATATATATATATATATATATATATATATATATATATATATATATATATATATATATACATAAGCACGTTTTAAATACACTTTGCAAATTATTTATATATTTAGTTCTAACAATTAACATTCCGACTTATTGTATATATTCAAAAATCATTCTTTAAAAATTTTCATCTATATCATAAAATGTTTTTAATAATATTAATAATTATCTTATCAAAAGACACGAGGCAATCATTGCATTGAAAGTTTAGCAGGAATCTCTACTAACTTTTGTCTAGTTCTCGTTAATTGACACTTTTGTTCTTTCATTTAAATCACTTTACCATTTTTCCGAATGTTGTTAAAAAGAACAGATTTCTCAAATCATAGTGGACCTCATAACAGAGACCCGTAATCATAATCACATTGTATATGATAATTCAATCATTTGATATTATCTTTTAATTCCATCGATAATTATATTAAATATATATTGAAACAAATACGTTCATGTAAAGTATTATACATCTAATACTTTGTTAACGTTTTCAATTAATATAACTATATCTTATATATACATATCTATACACATAAATGTTCGTGAATCGTCGAGCACAGTCAAAGGGTAATTGATTACATGAACACAGTTTCAAAGTTTTTGAGATTTCAACATTACAGACTTTGCTTATCGTGTCGGAAATATTAAATCATATAAAGATAAATTTTAAATTTGGTCGAAAATTTCCGGGTCGTCACAGTACCTACCCGTTAAAGAAATTTCGTCCCGAAATTTGATTGGGATGGTCATGGCTGACAATAAGTATGTTTTCATGACGCATACAAGCTGAAATTTAGAGTTTTATCATCATCGAGCAATATAGATAAAACAATTTGATTTTGTGAAGAGTACGAGTGAAGCTATCACAAAAGAGTGAAATGAGTAAATGTAGATTCGTCATATCTTTTAACGTAGATAGGATTGATTTCCAGAGTTCAAGGGATTTGGAGAAAATCTTTGTAATAAGATTTGATTCTTCGGTAATTAAGGAAATTTGGATCCGCTTTGATTACATGCGATAATCTGTTTTGATTTACTCTGTCGGATATTTTACTATAAATCCACCGCCTTCGTTTCCTTACAACTCACACCTTCTATTCTTTCTCCCTTAACTCATACTTTAAAGCATTTATCAATATGCTTCATCCAGTTCTGCTTCTTGATATATTCCTAACTTTCAAATCTGTCATTCTTCTTTTTCATCTACCACCGGAAGAATCTATTTACTTCTACTATACTCTTGGTTTTATAGTGTTTTAGTTCTCCCGTGTATTTATATTGCTATATGCATCGATATATACGGTTTGTAATTTCTTTGTCACAGTCGAGCTTTATATCTTTCCTTATATTTCGATGTCTCCGCTCCTGTCTTTCTATAATCATTGACATCCACAGTTAACGCTCTTTCCTATTTGCTGCGATTTATACTCCCATTTCTAGTTCGGAGCTTCATGCTTTTGCCTCCTCTTTCCGACTTTAAATCAAGCGAATAATGGTCCAGAATTCGTAGGTATGAATTTCGGAATGAACATAGTTAATGTTCTAAGAAGGAAATTGTAATAGCACGATCTTAATTTGTCAAATTACCAGAATATCTTGGAAAAGACCGAATCGTCAAGAAAAATATTTTCTTGATATGTTTAGAGGTTAAGTAGAATACACGAGTCGTGTAACATGGCACATGATGACGTTATGATCTGTGAATCATCACGTTCCATTTAGAAACTCAGCATGACTTACTGTAATATAATCACGTTGATCAAGTGTCATTATATTATACTAACTCATGCTTCAGTTTCCAACACTACTTCAAAAGCATTCATATTTTAAATTCAAATTTTTCAGAATTTAGAAACTAAAACAGTTTCTTTTATGATGTAACACTGATAGCGTGAAGAGATAAATGATTCCAGATAGGAATAATTATGAGAATATCTTCAGAAATATCGAGGATATTTTTAATGAAAGATACGATAATATCTTAGAATATTTAAGATAAGAGGATGATGAAGAATATTGTCCGCAAGGGTTTTAGAGTCAGGAGTAAGGTATTCGTTAATGACTTAAGCAGGCACTGAATCAATTGGATTCTTTGAAGGCAGATTTAGTCCTTGTGATTTGTCCACAGCCTCCTTCATAGTTTGCTCAATCTGTTTTCCAGTTCCAATCCTTCTCTTTTTCTGAGCTTTGCCAACGCACTATTCTTTATCATCAAACTTTTGACTGTTAAGGTCGTTTACAGTTTTTGCTACTTCATCAGCATTTTTTAAAATTTCGAGAACTAGTTCGCAGTTTAGGGTGTTTTTCAGAAACTTCACATTCGATGTATGTGAGTCTTGGAGATAGACGTTATATGTATATATATAACTGTTGACGTAAAATTGCTACGAAATTCGATAATAATGATTCAAGCTTTTTGGTATGACAACTACCATTACATGATGCAGATGAGTATATGATAGGGATTCAATGAATAAGTATAGTGATTTTTCGGAGAAGCTTAAAGATTAATGACTACTTTGAAAAGGGATTGCAAAGTTATGTTAGCTAATAAATGCCAAAGGGTCTGACATGGATACGTGTTAAACTATGACTTTGGTTTCGAGGATTTTTCAGGTACAAGACTGTGGGTAACATGTGGTTGGATCATCATCTCGATTGTTCATTATTTGAAGTGTCTTCAGGAATTTCGATGGGTTTGAACACAGAGTGTAATCGTTAGTATACATATGATGTTCTGGGATTTTGGGTGATACAATTATTTTTTGGGTTCTATTAATAGAAATGATGTTTTAGCACAGTTTTAAAGTCAAAGTATAGCTTTAAAAGATGTAAGAATCTAAGAGTGATATCTTCTGTTAAATCTTGACTTGGATTTTGATTTGTCAAAATCAGAATACGTAATCAAATTTGGATGAGAATGGTTGTTTTGATTTCTATAAAAGAATGTATATTGTTGTGAAAGTAGTGAGTATAGTTGGTGATTGCTGAATCAGATTCGAAGAATGTAACATATTAATTGTGAATTTATATACCTCTCGGGTATTACCTACCCGTTAAAAATTTTCACAGTTAATATTTTGTACAAAAGAATTTTATTACAGTCTTTATGAAAATATATATGTGTATATTTTCTTCAGATGTAACATAGATTTAATGAGTTAATATTAAATTTAACTCATTTAATTTACGGTTGAAATTAGAATTGAATAATCCCTAAAACTTAAGAAATTTCATAACTTTTACGGAGTATTTCTTCAATGTAATTGAAATTATGAATCAATACTTCGTAATTTGTTGATGCATGATGTTGGTGTTCGTGGAATTCTTGTGAACTTCGCAAGGTACGAATGATGTTATCTGAAAATTTTCGAGTACATCGATGATGAAAGTGTAAAATCAAACATATATTTGAATAATACACTTGATTTATTATGAAATGGACTTTTTTGAATTAAAACAGAGATTGTAGTTAACGATGGTTAAGTTGCTGACGAAGGATGTACATCATAGCATATTAGTAATATGAATTAACCGAGTAGTTAAGATTCACACATAATAGCTTAGTACGGAAAGATTTATTATGGTTTTAAAATTTATATATAAGATATACATATAAATCCTTCAGTGAAAATGAGTTAATATTTCATAACTCGTTGATATGACATACTTGTTGTTGATTTATGATGATATCTGTGGTGATTATAGAGTTGACGGAGCTTGTAATGTTGTAGATGCTGCTGGTGCTGGTGATGCTAACAGTACTATTAGTACTGATGATGTTGACGGTACTGCTGCTGCTGGTGTTGCTTGTGTAAGTCTTACTTGTAAATCACGCACTATTCTGGTCAGGGTTTCTACCCTATCTTCTATCCATTCATCTAATTTACGGTTAAAGCTAGGATAGATAATCTCTAAACTTTTATAATCGCCGTAAAATGTTTCCCCAATGAAGTTATGAATCAATACTTCATTTTGTTGTTGTTGGTATTCCTTGGTATCTACAGGGCGTATGACGTCGATGCTCGTGGGACGGATTGTAAAGTTGAGGTGTGGGATGTGGATGTTGTTGGTGGTGGTAATGGTACTGTTGGTGTTGTTGATGGTGGTACCGTTGATGCCGATGTTGCTGCTGGTGCTTATAACCTTTGCACCATATTCTCTAAAGTCACTACCCGAGCGCGAAGCTCGTTGACTTATTCTATTACACCGGGATGTTTGTCGGTTCGGACGAGCGGATGAATAAGATCTAGAATCTGAGATAGTATATAATCATGATGAGATACTCTAGCAATGAGAGAGAAAATGGTGTCTCGAACAGGTTCGCTGGTAAGTGCTTCAGGTTCATCGCCAAGAGGGCAATGTGGTGGATAGAAGGGATCACCTTCTTCTTGTCTCCAATGATATAGTAGACTACGAACCCATCCCCAATTCATCCAGAATAGATGATGGCTTATTGGTTGATCCATTTCGGTCACACTGCTTTCGGAGCACGAGTGAAACTCCATATCGGAATTCGAGGGACTTGAACTAGTGGAGAGTTCCATTCCGTACGATTGAATAAAGGATTTTTTTTCGATATGAAATGATTTCCGGCTATCGGATGGTTTTCTAATTACATAGAATATCCATATATATAGAACAAAAGATTTCGTAGATTACGGAGGAATTTACGGAATATGCCAGGCAAAGTTTACAGTAACAGATACGCTAAGATATGAATTTTGTCTGTACACTATTCATGCAATCAATGCAGTAAGATGTGGCTAGACTAAGAATGATAAGCATGTAATATTCGACAGGATATGATAAGCAAAACTTTTTGACATGCAGCTAAGGTCAAAGTCCAGACTCACTAATGTATCCTAACAACTATCAGTTAGACACACTAATACAAGACCTTGTTCGCTAAGACCACCGCTCTGATACCACATGTGACAACCCGTCCTAATCTATAAGGACGAATACAATAACATATGGTTACATTGCGAGGTTCTGACATCTATATGATACATTTTAAAAACATTGCATTCGTTTTTGAAAGAAAAACTTTAATTACATTGAAAGTTGACATATATGCATACCATTTCATAATATTCAACTATAAATGACCTAATCTGTCATTTACTTAATAATAATCTTTATTGAACTCAACGAATTTAATGCAACGTCTTTTGAAATATGCCCTGAATGACTCCAGGTAATATCTTTAAAATGAGCAAATGCACAGCGGAAGATTTCTTTCATACCTGAGAATAAACATGCTTTAAAGTGTCAACCAAAAGGTTGGTGAGTTCATTAGTTTATTGTAATCAATCATTTTCATAATTTTAATAGACCACAAGATTTCTATTTTCATTTTTCATAAACATCATCTCATATCAGGCATTTCGCACAAACTGCATAGAGATATACGCATAACCTGCGAATTAAAATTCATTCATATGGATGAACACCTGGTAACCGACATTAACAAAACACGTCTAGAATATCCCCATCATTCCGGGACTCTCATCGGACATGATAAAATCGAAGTACTAAAGCATCCGTAACCCGGATGGGGTTTGTTAGGCCCAATAGATCTATCTTTAGGATTCACGTCAATTAGGGTTTCTGTTCCCTAATTCTTAGATTACCAGACTAAAAAGGGTGATATTCGATTCGATAATCCAACCATAGAATGTAGTTTCGATTACTTGTGTCTATTTCTTAAAACATTTATAAAAGCAGCGCATGTATTCTCAGTCCCAAAAATATATATTGCAAAAGCATTTAAAAAGGGAACAAATGAAACTCACAAAACTGTATTTCGTAGCAATAATGCATATGACGGCACTGAACAAGTGTAAGGTTGGCCTCGAATTCACGAACCTATATTAATTATATATATTTATATATTGGTCAATATCTGTCTAACAATTTAGGTTAGATTATAGTGTATCACAATCCTAATGCTCGAGATTATCATGCAAAAGTCAACAAGAGTCATCTAATCCAAAAATGCCTTTCAAAATCTATACAAATTTATTATATAACATAAATATAGTCATTTTATATATTTGAATATATTTATTAGATTTTATTAAAGTAAATAATAAAAGTCATCTATTAATAAAAATTTTTACTTTTATATATCTTAAGTAATAAAATTTATAAAGTTCACTTAATATCGTAAAACTATAGTGGTAGGTATATTATTAATGTAATTATATTACGTGTGGTAAAAATATCTTTGTATTCCATATTTATTTGATAAAATAATATTGATAATAATAATAATAATGAGTAAAAGTTGTATTATTTTGTAATAATAATAATTATATTATTCTACTAATAATAAAAATATTTATATTTACTAATGATGATGATAATTCTAAACATGATAATTTTAATAATAACGATACTTTTTATTAATAACTTTAATAATACTAATAATAATTCTATTCAAATTAATATTTTTAATAATAATAATACTGATATTAATAATGACAATAATAATAATAATAATAATAATAATAATAATAATAATAATAATAATAATAACGACGATAATAACGACGATAGTAATAATAATGATTTTAACAATAATAATACTAAAATTAATAATAATTCAGTTGACCATATCTTTTAATCCATTCATCGAAATCACACGATTCCTAAATTAAAAGTTATTAATTTTTCGTCAGCTTTCCAACGACATGCATATCATATACCTTATCCTAGTAGCATATGTATTAAATTCGTGATTTATCATAAACTATTTAACGAAAAAATTAAGCATACAAGCATGCATAAACATATATACTCAAGCACTAGTCAGGGATACACTATTAATATATAAAAAATAAGATATGAATGCTCACGTATCAATATTGTGATTCAATATTGCAGGAAATTACGTAGACGCAACGGAGATGATAAACGTTAGGTTGACCTTTGACTCACAATCAACCCCCAAGCAATACCCATAACCTCCATAGCTATAACCCATAATTTTCTTAGCTCTATCCCACTCAAAAAACCCGTTTTTAAATAACGCGCCCATGACCCCGTCATAATATTTTATTTATAATACTACTGATCATAATACTCCCAACCATAATATTAATAATAATAATAAAATAATATATATATATATATATATATATATATATATATATATATATATATATATATATATATATATATATATATATATATATATATACACGGAGTAAAAATGAGATAGAGAGATTGATATTTGAAAGTTGATATATGAGTGATGATGTATAGCGCAGACCCAAAACTCATATGTATGTTATCAAGGTTCAACATGCATAATTATTCAATCAACCAATTAATGTTAATGTGGAACCATAATGGTGGCAATCAATCTCTTCACTACTACATCTCAAAGTTGGTGAGTAATAGGAAAAAGCAAAATAATTTATTTATTTATTTATTTAATAATTTTTTTTTCCAGAAAATAAGTTATATTTAACTGTGGTGGGGTTTCATATGGGCTTGAATTCATGTGCATGTACGTAAACTTCAGTCACCACCAATTCATGTCTTGAACTTCAAACAGATGTTTATATTTATATATATATACACATATATATTAATATTAATAATAATAATAATAATAATATAATATATAATTATATATAATAATAAAACTAAAAACGTGTTCATTTGAGAAAAGTGGCCGCCATCATTTGGTGGTTAGTGCCGACACTATTATATTTTTAATTATATATTATATTTAATCTTTATAATTAACTAAATATTATATTTTATTTACGTGCATAGTTAACCTGTAAATTTAGTTCCGATGATTCGTACGTTGACGCTCGATTTACGTCCTGGTTCCGGTTTCTCGAACGCTATTTTGTACGCTTAGAAAATTAACACTCTACGTTACGCGACAAGTACCTTTATAAATAATTAGGCTTAAAACATCGATAAACTATATCACTCGAAATATAACTTGTACGTTTGAGTGTTATGGTCATTTTCTTCTATAAATCATTGTCTCGTTATTTACTAATATATATATATATATATATATATATATATATATATATATATATATATATATATATATATATATATATATATATATATATATATATATATATATATATATATATAAAAGTATTATTTTAAATTGACACGTCTCCTAATTAATATTATATTTTATCACATTGTAAAATATATATATTCTCATTTAGAAATATAATTTTGTACATATAATATGTAATTGAAATATTTAATTAATAATATAATATTTAGTTTTTCCAATTTAATTATATTTCAAAGTTCATTTTAAAATCGTTTAGAAAATATTATAACACATAACGTTTACACTTTAAAACTTAATTTGATATTATCCATTTATGAGCCAATATTTATTTTAAAAACATATCTAAATATCAATCGAATCACTAAGCTAGTGTTACTATTGTTTACTTAACTAATCTGAAATCATATATATATACATAAACACGTTTTAAATACACTTTGCAAATTATTTATATATTTAGTTCTAACAATTAACATTTTGACTTATTGTATATATTCAAAAATCATTCTTTAAAAATTTTCATCTATATCATAAAATGTTTTTAATAATATTAATAATTATCTTATCAAAAGACACGAGGCAATCATTGCATTGAAAGTTTAGTAGGAATCTCTACTAACTTTTGTCTAGTTCTCGTTAATTGACACTTTTGTTCTTTCATGTAAATCACTTTACCATTTTTCCGAATGTTGTTAAAAAGAACAGATTTCTCAAATCATAGTGGACCTCATAACAGAGACCCGTAATCATAATCACATTGTATATGATAATTCAATCATTTGATATTATCTTTTAATTCCGTCGATAATTATATTAAATATATATTGAAACAAATACGTTCATGTAAAGTATTATACATCTAATACTTTGTTAATGTTTTCAATTAATATAACTATATCTTATATATACATATCTATACACATAAATGTTCGTGAATCGTCGAGCACAGTCAAAGGGTAATTGATTACATGAACACAGTTTCAAGGTTTTTGAGATTTCAACATTACAGACTTTGCTTATCATGTTGGAAATATTAAATCATATAAAGATAAATTTTAAATTTGGTCGGAAATTTCCGGGTCATCACAGTTGCAACAGGAGCACTCCATTTCCCAAGTAAAAAATAATCTATTGCCATATACATAAATCAAACAAAATACCAAAAAAGTACCTTTAGACACAAAGATGTAGAGAATTCTAACAACTAACAATCAAAGATAACTGAGCAACAACAACAGTTAGCTACACTTGAATTTAAAGATATAAACATCAAGCAATAGTCAATGGAGTCAAACGGTTCACAAAATCACATAATCGAGGAAATTAACAAAGAGAAAAAAATGGGTACTGTTGCCTTAAAAAGTAAATCCAAAAGGTTAAGACCCCAATCAAACACTCGATGCTGAAGCTACTCTGCCTTTCGGAACCCAAAAAGAAAGACGGGCGCTTGGAAAGCTATGCAAAACCTGAAAAAAGGAATCCACTTTCCATCTTTGAGCTCCGAGGTTACGATCGTCTCCCATTTTGTTTTTTTAGGAGTTCTCTTTATGAACGAGCTCCTGCGAAGGCGGGCGGGCCTGGATCCGCGGGGGGTGGCACGGGGGCGTAAACTGCTCGTTTTTCCTTCCCCGTGAGTATAGCATGATGAGCCAAGTTACGGCAGCTCCAGATGAAAGGGGAATAAGAGTATTAAGAAAAGGAATTTCCCGAGGATCTAAAACCGCAATCCCTTTTGGGGGCCAAAAACACTAAATTTTTTGTCCGAAAAAAACCCCCAAAATTTAAACGCAATCGCAGGTAACACTAACGTTGTATGAATGATTTCTCTTACAAACCGCCTTATTATGAAGATGAAACCACGTTATCCGGGACCCTAAGGCTAACTCGCAACTGTACGCACCAGAAGAATCGTAAGCAGTGGCGATGGTGTTGGTAGGAGCATCAGCACCGCTCGCAGCGATGGAGGTAACTATGGGGGCATTATCAGCAGCAGCGATGCCGTTCGCTACGACGGAGGTAACAGTGGAGGTGGTAGCAACATCGCTGATGGAGAAGCATCTAGATAGAAATGTGAAAAATTAGGTAGGGAAGTATCCGTAGAGAAGGTAAGTAGAGAAGGTTGGTGGGGGTGAGTAAAAAGAAAAAAAAAATAATACTTTGTGTCTAGTTACGTAAAAAGACGAAAATATGCCCTAAGAATAAAATATTCTAGCGATGAAACCACGTTATCCAGAACCCTAAGGCTAACACACAACCGTACGCACCAGAAGAATCGTAAGCAGCAGTGATGGTGTTGGTAGGAGCATCGGAACCGCTCGTAGCAATGGAGGTAGCTATGGTGGCAGTATCAGCAACAACGATGCCATTTGCAGCGATGGAGGTAGCAGTGGGGCGGTAGCAGTGCCGCTGATGGAGAAGATAGAGATGTGAAAAATTAGTTAGGGAAGTATCTGGAGAGAATGTCAGTAGATAAGTATTTGGAGAGAAGGTCGGTGGGGGTGATTAAAAAGAAAAAAAATAATACTCTGTGTCTAGTTCCGTAAGAAGACAAAAATATCCCCTAAGAATAAAATACTCTAGTGAACAGTAAAATACTAGGTTAAAATGATATATAGTATAATATCTCTATCTATATTAGTATTTAGTGTAACACATAATTTAATAAAAATGAAACTCATCACATTAAACTTTAAGAGATTTGGTTTTATTAAAAATATAAGGTAAATATTTATTTTGAATCGAACTAAATAAAGATGAACATTTGTTATCATTTAAATGGTGAGTAAAAAATATCAATTTCACATATTTTTCTTTATGTACACAGCTTCACCATTTTTAAAACTTATAATATTTGACAACTTTTGCTTCCAATCATTGATATATCGTCAGATGTTCAGATAGACACCCTTATTTAGACCATTATTCACTTGTATTCACCTCACCCCCTCCCTCCTTGTAATGCCGCATCTTCACCTCCGCACATCTAAATTTTGTTGTTTTCACTTCTGGGCTTGTAGTGGCTTATACTTCTAGTCGGGCCTACTACTGCTACTTGTTACTACTCTTCACTGCCTGTTACTACTCCTCACATTATGTAACACCCTCAGACTAGGCTAAGCTGTAAGATTATTATTTTTGCCATAATGTTTGTTCATGTGTTATTATATGTTTTATATTTACATAATGTTTATTATCATTGGGCTATGTGATTAAGACCAGTTTGTGATAAGGGTCAGCGAATAGGTTTGTTTATTTAAATTGGACTCCGTTAGGGCTACCTAACGACGTACCAAAGATATCAGATAACTGATAAATACCCGTGTGTTGTGGGTTATTGGTTTTAACCCTACTTAACTGCTTTGCAAATGCTCTTTCTTTCATTTTCTAGAAAATTCACCAAACTCACTTCGTTCTTCACTTCATCACCTAACCAAAACCTAATCTCTAAATCTTGTTCTTGAGCTTAAATCAGTTACACCATTTTGCTCCTTATCATATATTGATTCTTTTAAGGTAAGAATTATGAGATTTCATGCTTGAATCATTGAAAAAATTGAGTTTTCGTGTTAGTTTCTTAAAAGTGTTAATTTTGGGTCAAAAACTTTTATTTTGATGTTGTTTTAATGTTAAAGTTGTGGGTTTATAGTCTAAACTATGTTGAAGTCTGTAACATCCTGGGCAAATCCTACATCGCCCACGGACATGAGTGATCATGAGATTATAAGGTAATACTCATGCTTAAATGACACAACGCATTTTGGGACCACAGGCAGAGCTGGTGTGCGAGTACGTGGTGGTTAAGCGTGCTCGAGCGAGAGCACTACTAGGATGGGTGACCTCCTGCGAAAGTGCTTTTCGTGTGTGGTCACCAAGAAAAATCCGTGCGCCTGCGGGCAAAGCAGACAATATTATGGTCATGTGATGTGCATAGAGGTGTATACGAAATAGTTATATTTTTACAAAAAAATACTATTAAATACGATACAATTTTACACAAGTTATTTATTTATTTATAGAGTGGATATACCTAAACCTTGCTACAACACTTATAGGCAGTGTATCTAATCGTACAGTAGTGTAGTTTTTAGTAAGTCCGGTTCGTCCACAGGGAACTCGCCAAGTTTAACGCTATATTTTTAAAACTATATTTGTAAATAAATATATATATTACAATTATTATTATAAAAGGGGGTTTTTACCGTTTAATGACCGGTTTGTCGATTTTAAAACTTTAGTCGCAGTTAAAACCTAATGTAAAATATTAAAAATAAAAATAACTTAATTTAAAGCGGAAATTAAATAACAATAATGAAATTGCGATAAAATAAAGTGCGATAATTAAAAAGTATGATAATTAAAAGGTACGATAAATAAAATGACAATAAATTAAAATGCGATAATTAAAGTGCAATTAAATATGAAATATATAAATTATGCTTATTTAAACTTCCGTAATCATGATGTTTGACGTGTTGATTTTAGTTTATTACCATGGGTTAATTGTACCTTGTCCTGGATTATTCAATATGTCCATCTGGTTTTTGTCCATAACAGTCCATCAGTCATAAATATAAAGTGCGAGTGTCCTCGTCAAATTATCCTTATATTCGAAGTCAAATATTCCAACTAATTGGGGACTTAAACTATAATTATACCAAGTGTCCTTGTATATAATTCACCCCTGTTTTAATAAGTCCATTAACTCTTAATTCGATCCCGTGTCCGGTTAAATGAATAATTATTAGTGCTTATAAATATCCCGCCTATCGTGTCCGATCGAGTGTATATGGTTATTTATAGGTACGTCTAATTGTAAATCTTTATATTAAATTAACAAACTATCATTTAGTTAAACAAATATAAAGCCCATTAATAGCCCATAGTCTAATTTCCACAAGTGTCTTTCTTTTGTCCAAATCCCAATTATGGTACAAAGCCCAATTACCCCGTCTTTAATATTTAGCCCAACATCATGATTACTTCAATTTAAATAAGCATAATAATAACTTAGCTACGAGACATTAATTTAACAACAAAATTAAACATAACTTACAGTGGGTGTTATTAGCGTAGCAGTACACAGACAGAGTTTCGACTTACAAAACCTTAAAACATTCGACTAACCTAACCTTATTATTATCACTAACTTAAAATTAAAATTAAAAATTGAGATTAATATTTGGAGTGATAATTGATACATATATTATGTATATAGAGTAGGAAATAGAAAAAGATGTAAAAAATTCGATCAGAATGCGCGACTTTTATAGCCCCACATTTCACTGTAGACCTCCGCGAGTGCGGTTTTTCTTGCCTTCGAAGCTCTACGAGTGCGGAGCTGTGGATTCCAGCTCACACTTTGGATCCTAGCTTTGCCGATGTTTTTTTTAAAATATAAATATAATATATATATAATTTTAAGAATTATTTATATATTATATTATATTTATGTGCATAGTTGACTTGTAATTTTCGGCCCGTTGCGTCGATGCGTTGAAAGTTGACTTAGGTCCCGGTTTCGGATTTTCGAACGTCCTTGTGTACTATTTAATATCTTGTACTTTGCATTTTGCGTCTTGTACTCTTGCAATTTTGAGACGTTTCTCATCAATAATTTGAACCACTTTGATTGTACTTTGTACTTTTTAGCTTTTTGGTCGTTTACGTCTTCAAATCGTCGAGTCTATCTTTTATCTTCACCTTTTATTATTTAAACGAATATTACTTGTAAATAGAACAATTGCAACTAAAAGCTTGTCTTTCTTGAGGGATAATGCTATGAAATATATGTTCGTTTTTAGCATTATCAAATATTCCCACACTTGAGCGTTGCTTGTCCTCAAGCAATATAGTCTTGAAATAAAAATACTAGAATCACTTCTTTATTCTTCATACTTTGTACATCAGTGATTTCTATACGGTGATATGAACAATGGTAGTAACGATGTGGTTTACAGTCCCACATGACTATGAAAATTTAGATCCTTTATTAAACTGGATCTTTATGAAACATTTGATCTTTTGAAAATTCAATCTAGTTTTTACCCTAGATAAGTTTTTTGAAATAACCCTTCACCGGTGTTTGCAAAATGTTTTTGTGGGTTTGGTGGGTTTCAGATTTGAAAATTCTAGCTCAAAACTTGCGGTTTTGTGTCACCCACTTGCTAACCTTGTATTGGGAAAGCAACACGTCCAGTATACTTGCTCCGTATATTATCTTTCGATAAACTACTGTCCGGTTGTAAAGGAAAGCGTTGAACAAGCAACTGTTAAGGCAATGTCCCCAGACATGCTTTTAATTATGGTCTATAACGTGTCGGATGCAATTACTATCCTTTGTAGGAGCAACAGTAAAGCTCACCCTTATAATTTTTCGGTCTGGCACAAGGTCCTGTCTTTGACCATGCTAAGCAACCACCGTTCTTACGGTTGACACCCGATTTGGTTCAGGTGACCTAATGAATTCCAGGTGAATTCCTAGGATTTTACGTTCAATGGTAATGAACGCATTAAAAATGGGTTTTTCAGAAAACAAATCGGTTTGTAATTTTGATCAAAATATTTTCTCGTTCAAGCCCAAGTTTAGATATCATCGAATTTCATGAGTTTGTAATTCTCAATCTTTAAGGTCAATCTCTAGGATTGAGTAATATCAGGCTTAAAAGCTGATTTTTAATCTTTAAGGAGATTATCCTTTCTGGGGATCTGATTCATTAGTCTTATCAAGCTAATTTGCACGGCGTCCTCCCCATTTTACTAGACAGATCCTCTCATGGTTAGGATAAGTCTGACCACTTGGCGACCCTGTTTGATGTTGAGGTCCGTGGATTTCCAGCTGATTTTTGAGAAAACTTTTCAAGGTTTTTCGTAGACTCTACAACTGGTCTAGACGACAACTTCCTGACCTAAATCAAGAAGCGCGTGTCTTTTTCGGAGACTTTACTTCCTTTTAATAATGGAATTGATTCATCGTGTAGATCCATCTTTCTTTCAAATATATTACAATTTTCCGGGTAAAATGGTTAATTTTGTCCAAAACAAAAGTATCTTTGTATAAAATATGTGATATATGTTTTAAAGAACTTGGTAAATTTTTCCCACACTTGGCTTTTATTTTCCTTTATTTGCCTTTTTATTGTCCTCTATTCCATTTTAAATGAATTCTAACATTTTGGGTTGTTTCTCAATTTATGTCCTTTCCGAGGTAACAATAATTTCGGTGTTAACACTTAGTTTTATCGTTCATAAATATGTATAAACATGATTTTGAATTCATTTATTTGAAAATTTTGAAAATTTTTACTAGAATTGGGTAGTCAGTATATAAAACTAGGGCTGTTCTTTATTATCAGAGAGCACTAGATTCTAATACAACTACTGCGTTACTAGTATTTTTAATTGTAACCAAGTGTATAAGTCAAAAATTTTAAAAATCCGAAAAAATTTAACCCCTTCCCACACTTAAGATCTTGCAATACCCTCATTTGCAAGAAATCAGTAACAACTTAAATTATTGAGGGTGATTAGCGTAGAAAAAAATATTAAATTTTACCAAAGTTTCCAAACATATTGGCGTTTGTTTGTTGAATGATAAATGGTGCACATCATTTGTTCATTCCTGCAGTTGTTATTTCACATATATTTTGCATATTGTCGTCAAAATTAGTTGCTTTTGCTGAACTTAATGTCAATCTTTGAAAATGCGCTGTTTTACCATGTTTTCTACATGAGATAAACTACAAACATATATATACATATTTTTGAAGTTGGGTATATCACCCCACATTCAAAAATTATTAAAAATCTAATAAGAAAAGTTAGAAAATTATAAAACTATTAAAGTATCAAAAGAAATATTAAAAGTATAAAATTACAAGTTACCAAATAAATAAAAATAAGCATAAAAAATCAATCAGGGTTGATAAGGATGGTGCCAGTAGGGATCCCATTCATAGCTGTATGTACTGTAGAATGCTTAAACTGGGTCATATGTAGGGTATGGTGGTCGGGTCTGTATAGTCCAGGGAGGAAATACGGGCATTGGAGTAGCAATGTAGTTTGCATTTATGTGTGCACGATGACTTATGATTTGGTTTTGATGATACTGCCAATCTTGAAATGCTCGTTGTCTAGCCATTTCATACTCATGATGAGCCATAAAATGTTGCATTTCTGTCATCTCATTCCCCCCTCCCGTGTTACCTTGCTGCTGATCTCTTTCGACCTGTGGATGCGAGCCATCATATGGTGCTGCAGCGTTATGTCGTTTCTTTAAAACCTTAGCACCATGATATACTTTCAAACCAATTGGATCACGGGGTTCTGGTGTTGCAATTATTAATCCCCCCTCGACTTCTATCGACACCGAGATACTCAGCAATTAAAGTAACAAAGATACCACCTCCGATTATACCATTAGGCCGTATACTCTTAACTATAACTGATAAATAATAACCCACACAATAAGGTATACTCACAGCGCTCTGTGGGTCTCGAATACACATGAGATAAAATAAATCATTCTCATTTACTTTCTCTTTGTTCTTACCTCGCTGTGTAATCGAGTTTGCTAAGAACCTATGGATTACTCTTAGCTCAGCTCTATCAATATCAGTATAAGAGTTATTTCCCCCACGAAATCGGTTATGCCTAGTCATTCTACTCCATACACCATTCATATCAAAATTCTCATCAACCCTCCTACCCTCAACTATCAACCTTTGACAATCAGCAGATGCTAGTTCCTCAGGCGTGTATATACACAAAGCCTGAGCCATGTCTAGTAGAGACATATGGCGCATCACACATCCTAATAAAAATCTAATAAAACTACGATCGGTTAACGTAGATACCCGATCATTTATTTCAACACTACATAATAATTCTGCACACCATTCTCTATATACACGCCTACGTATATTAAACAAACGTTCCCAATCAGTAAAAGTAGAATTACCATACCTTTGTGTAAGTAATTCTCGGATTGGACCGGCCAATCCGACTGTTTCTAACGGTTCCCAATCTATTACTCTAGGTACTTCAACAACATTAGACTGAAGTGTGTGCAAGTTCCTCTGGTATTTTGGATAATCTATCCAATGTCGATCAAACCTTAAATTAGGATGTAAATCTGCCAATTCTATATTTGAATATGAAATGAATTGATGCGGTAGATCTTGTCTATATTGGTCGTTAATCTCCTGTTCTTTTGCATTCTCAGGAGGAGCATTGTGAGCCTGAGATGGGGATGAAGATTCACCCTTTTCAGTCTGCAAAACACATTAAACACAATTTTTGTGCATCCAAATATGCATTAGTGTTAGCAAAATCATAAACCAAAACAATCATAATGACATGTTTAATCCATATTAAACTTTATACGCATTTTCATAACATTAACAATTCTACACTTTTACAAATGAACAAATATGAGAATGTATACAATGTTCTTTATCTTTTATCTCAAATAACATGCCAAAATAATCATTACTAGCAATTAAACAAGTTCCAAATGGCCTTTATATCAATTAAATTGAGTTCATGCATTTTTTTTTCAAAAAGTCTACTTTAATACTTGAAAATCATGTTTAGGATCAAAGTTTTGATTACTAAGCAACCTAAACATGTTACACTACTCAATTTAGTATAAACTAACATCAAAATTTGGCCATAACTCGTTTATATCAAAAAGCCCCAAATTTGCTCAAGAACACAAATCCTAGATTACTCAAAATTTGAAGTTTAAGGCTTCTAATCATGTTAAATAGCATCAATCTAGGTTATACAAGCATAATATACAATCAATTTAAACATAATTACACTAGAAATCATTAAAATCAAATTAGGAATATTTTTGTTTAAGAACACAAATTATTCAAATTAAAGGGTGTTTAGATGTAGAAATTACCGATTTTCTTGAGTAACTTCTTGGTAGCATCCTTCTCAACATGATTTTAGCAAAAAATTTGATGTTTATCGGTGAAAAATCGCGATTTTGGGAGTGATTTTGTGGGTTTTTTCGCAAAAAATGAGATGGGGTGTGTGGAAAATGGTCTGTCGACCAGTTTGTTTATCTGGTCTGGGATTCCAGACCTCCGCGAGTGCGGATGTGGAACCCACAAAGTACCGCGAGTGCTGAATTTTCCTTTTTTTTTTTTTTTTTTATAAAACCTTTATTAATAAAACAATTACTTGATTAATTTAAAATTTTGTTTTCCTTTTATTTAGGACGAGGTTATTTCGGTACGTTGAGCTAGTCCATCCCTCAACAAAATTTTAAAATTTCGTCATTTTAAAGCGTTGTTTTAAAAGCAAAGATTTTTGGGTTTTTTTTAATGTTTTTGGCATACTTTAAATCAATAAGATTAAAAATAATGATAATAAAATTTCTCGTCCCTCCCTTGGGTAGAGCAATTTCGGTTCAATGACCTAGTTTTCAACTTACGACGAATTTTAAATATCAAATTTTTAACTTAAAGAAATAAAGTAATTTTTTTGTTTTTAAATTCACATCAAACTTAAATTTAAAATGCATAAAATTAAAAATTCATATTATTAATATTTTTATACATACAAACTTATTAAAAATATTAATTTTTCAAATATTTACAAACTTAACTATATTGATTTTAAAAAGTTTACAATAATAATTTAATATTAATTTTAAAAACAAAGTAAAAATAAAATTAAAAATCTTTTTGGTCTTTTATCCCACTTTAATCAATCAAATATTGTCAAAAATATACGCCCCTCTTTTCGGTAAAGTAATTTCGGCTATATTACCTAGTTTTACTCCTAACGAATTTTTGAAATATTTTAGGTTGATTGATTAAAGATATTTATACCTTAAGAATAAACGGTAAATTTCGCAGCGTAATAAATTTTTGTATGATATCAATAATTTCGGTCGCAAAACCTAATTTTATTGAGTATCAATTTAATACTTTATAGCGAACGATTTAGCGTTTATTATCAAAAGGTTAAAAGCAATAAAATAAAAATAAAAACTGTACATACTTACCTGTAAGATAGAATTCTCAGTGACCTGCTTTAGCCCACTCATAAGATAGTCGGACTAATTGGTTTTCCATAGCTACATAGGCGTAACCTCTAGCATTCAACGATTTTTCTTCGAAACATATGAACGGTCCTTCTCTGCATAAAGTAACAAACTCGGTATTGGAATATGTCTGATTCGTCGAGCATTTTCCTTCGTGTTACCATTTTCCGCATTTGTGACATCTTTCAAGGTGTCGTGCTCTTCGTTTCGCTGCGGATTTTGATTTTCCTTTACCAAAATGTAATTTATTATGATCGTTTCTAAGTTCTTTTCTTACTCCGTCCTATTTGGCTCTTATTACTGATACCAGGTCACTCGGGAGTGTGTCATTATTACGTTTAGTGATCAAAGCGTGTAGCATTAGACCATGGTTCAGATCAAAGGAATTCTTCATCTCGTAAAACCTGAAAAAAATAAAAATTCAGAATGGGGGGAGAAGACTAGTTCTTTAGGGTCTGCTAGGGAAAGACCATTCGGATTCCATTCTCTAGAACTACACGAAAACAGAATATCTAACTCTAACAGAAATATATATTTTCCTTAAAAGACTTGATTCTCCCCACACTTGGTTTATTTGGAAGGAGGGAAATACTTGGTTAAGAATTTCATAGCCATCTCCGTCCATGCCATGATGAAGTCATTTTCCAATCCTTCAAACCATGTCTGCGCATGATGAGTAAGGGAATATAGGAACATATATAGCCGGACTATATTTTGTCCTATCCTAGTTGTTTGTAGGAATTCGAAAGAGAGATGAATTTATCAAGATGTGAATTAGAGTCATCATTCAGTAATCCATGAAATTGACAGCCATTTTGGATTAGCTGTAGAATGTGATGTTTTAGCTCGAATGATTGCCCTTGAATCTCTGGAAATCTAATCGGTCCTCCTCGACCTTCAATCGAGGGTTTGGTATTTTCAGCAAGAGTGATGTGTAATGCAATTGGGTTTTTGAATGCTCTAAGTCTTTCTTCCTTGTGTGTGCAGTAGATATTATTGATTCCGGATCAGGGATTAATATCAGTGGTCCTAGTCTGGATGGGGTATGGGTCATACACTAGGTATGCCTGTTTTAATTTATGGATAGGAATATTCTAAAGCAATTTAAGGTAATCTAAGGTATTCTAAGGCATTCTAAGTTAATATAAGGTAATCTTAGTTCTTAAAGTTTCTACTTATTATAAGACTTGGTTACTTTAGAGGAAAATTTTTGGTTCTTACTGTTGTTTCCCTGGTATTTTGATAACAGAAATTCGCATAAACTTATTCCACATACCAAGTGGCCAGATTGACTACGGAGAGGCAGGATCCTTTTGGTTCGAATATAATTGGAGACTGTTCGAAAAATCCAACAACCAAGTTCGTGTATAGTTGTCTTTCTTAGACAGCACCAACAGCTTGCTAAAATAGATCTAGTTGAAACAGTATTGTAATACTAGTCCCCGGCAGTGGCACCAAAAACTTATTTCCTCTAATGATATGTCCAAAACGGATGGGTTATTTTGTAGCGATGTCGTCAGGTCGCCGGCCGTCTATTTCAGATATTAATAGGAGAATATGGTTTTAAATTTATAATATGCGGGGCCTAAATCTACTACTCCTTCCTATGGGTGAGTAAGGGAAGTATAACCTAGGATTGTCCGTTTAAGAAGACAACAAAATCGAACTATATCTATAAAATTATTCTAATAACTAAGTACATAAAGGAGTAGTTTTAGGTTTTTCTAAAGTTCTAAGGCAAACAGGTAAATAAAGGAAAGTAAATATGATAAAATTTGTAAATCATATAAGGTTAAGATAGGTGTGTGTGTGTGTGTGTGTGTGTGTGTTTTATGATTTCATCAGTTACTTGGCTGAGATTGTGAAATGTTGGCTCATGAACAGGTAGTGAATTTGTATCTCTTATGTTGTATGTAACGACCCGACTTTTTCGACTTTTAATTGTATTTATTTCTTTCACGAAACTGCGTATTTGTGCGTACTGTGATAGATTATTTTCTGGGATCATTAATTATGTTAATTACTTTCGTTAATGCCTTGCTACGTGTTTTTAAGTACTAGGTTACTTAACGTGATCCTTGATTTCATTTACGACCGTTAGTGTCACTTGAGGATTAAAACGAGCTACGAACTTGGTACACGTTAAACTTTTGTCATGATTGGGATATTATGGCTACATAAACTTGATTGTTATTTATTAATGACAATTACTTGGTTTTATGGTTCCTTAATTATGCTTAGTGTTTACTAAGGCTTACTAGTCACCCTAATGGACTTTATCTTAGTGGACTTCCAAGGCCCACCCTACTTATTTGATGGGCTCACTTAATGGATTAGTTAATGGACTAATTTAGCCCATTAAGCATAAGAAAAAACCCACTTAGTTAATTAGACAAGATTAAGCATGCTTGGTACCATATACTTACACTTTTTAGCCTTTTGCTCCATGCCACCCAACATGTACAACCACCACCATGTACCATCATCCAATAGCAAGCAATGGTCCCCCCACCCTGTAGTGACCCGGAAAATTTTGACTAATTTTAAATCAAACTCTTGATACGATATAATATTTTGACTCGATAAGCAAAGTCTGTTAGGTTGAGTCTCAGAAATTTTGAACTGTTTCATATATTCAATTGACCTTCGACTGCTCTCGACGATTCACGAACAATTAATTGTAAATAGATATGTGTGTATGTATATATAAATAATAATTCAAATATAATTTGAAGTAGTATATGTTGTTGTTATAAAAAATTAATAAAATAAAAATAGGATAATATAATAATTATTATTTAAAATATATCTATATATATAAATAAAGTATAATAAAAATAAATATTAAATAATTGTAATACTCGTTTAATGTGCCAATTGATATTAAACAAGTTTAAATTGAACTTATATGATTTTAAAATAAACGGTGATCCGAAAATGAGTCATATAAATTATAGACTTATTAAAAATGTATTTAGGAACTATTTGTTGAATTTTAAAATTTTTTATATTTTACTTGGGGTTGGGAGTGAATAAATAATGTTAATTTTATTTAATAGTTAATGACTGAATTTCATACCATAATAACCGAAATAAATAAAGATGATTAATATAAAAAAATTGGAGATTTATTCGAAGACTTTTATATGTAACTGTTTAGCAAGGAACCACGATATAACACTCCGTGATTTGATAATAAGCCAAATTATCCGGCTGCTATACTGTAAAAGATATTTGATTTGAAGATTATTATTCTAGTCACTGCTCTTGTTGTTTGTTTATAACACTTTGGGATTATATATATAATCCACTTGTATATAGATATAGATATAACACCTACATATAGGTACACTGCACTACTAGTTTCTGTTTCCCTTGTCGACTAATAATCAAACCAATCAAACCCCTCACCAAATTAGTTTATCTCTTTACTCTACAATCACCTACAATCACCATCAAAGACCTCATTCGCCATCATACACGTCGGCCACCATCTCACCACCGCCGCCACCACCTCGCCACCACAAGAAATCACCTTGCACCACCCATCGACCACCACTACAACCTATACGCCACCCCACTATGAACACCCGTAACACTACCTTCCACCTCCCTCTCTCTCTTCTCTCTTCTCCTTCTTCTTGTTCCTTTATTTGTGAATGTCGAAACCACCACCATTTTCCCACTCCAAATTCACCATGAAGATAACCATCTCTACATCTGTCTCTCCTAATTCTACTCGAAACTCAACAGCCACCTTCCATCTCCAATGAACCACCTTCACGACACCTTTCATTTCGGTCCATAACCATCACAACCATCGTAGAATCATCTTTTCCTCTCTCCCTCTCTTATATTTTTTGTTTGAACTACCATCCACCCGCCATGAATATGATGATGCGAAGAATGACACCATGAAGAAAACAGTTATGCTTTTGCTAGATGGAGTTTTGCAGAGTGTTATCATAAAGTGGTTGTGTATTTTTTTTTTCCTGTTAAGACTAGTGAGATAATGAGCAAGATAAAGGAAGTAAATATCACAATATGAGTCAGTCAGACTGTTAGTAATGCTTTATGTTAATTTGGGTTGAAATGAGTATCGATGTGTAAGTGTAGAAATGGCCGTGCTGGGTTGACTTTACAACCAACCACACATGCGTTTTTTTATTTACTCGTGGAATTGCTAGGAAAATTATACACGGCGATGGGTTTAAGAATACGGTGCCTGGACTTGAAGAAGTGATGGTGATGGAAGGAGTTGGTCATTTCATTAATCAAGAGAAGCCACAAGAGGTCAGTGATCACATTCACGACTTCATTACCTAATATTGAAGTCGAATCAGACCATTAAATCAAGCGTTGTTTAAGCGTTATTAATTTATCGTTATCATATATAAAGAGGATCATAAACCGCTGCTACTTAATTTTAATCGTTAATTTAGTCGGCGAGTTTAAATAAAAGGAAGAAAAAAAGGCAGAAACCGGTTATAATAATATAAGTGGAAATTAAAACAGTAAAAGTAAACGACAGACAGATCGATGGTTAATGGGATGTTAGGCGAATGAGAGGTCATGGGTTCGATCCCAGCTGTGGCATTCTTTTTAGAAAAAGAACCGAAAATATATTGGGCTTCATTTAGTAATGGGCTGTAACAAAAATTAATCATACTTGGGCCATTTTCTGTTGGGCCATTTTCTTGTGTTTCGTGTTGGGCCAGATTATTGAAAAACGTCTCATATAGAGGTCAAAACCTCGCGACGAAATCAATTAATATGAAACGTTTATAATCAATATGAATGGGACATTTCAAGACTGTTAGTAATGCTTTATGTTAATTTGGGTTGAAATGAGTATCAATGTGTAAGTGTGGAAATGGCCGTGCTGGGTTGACTTGACAACCAACCACACATACATTTTTTTTATTTACTCGTGGAATTGCTAGGAAGATTATACACGGCGATGGGTTTAAGAATACGGTGTCTGGACTTGAAGAAGTGATGGTGATGGAAGGAGTTGGTCATTTCATTAATCAAGAGAAGCCACAACAGGTCAGTGATCACATTCACGACTTCATTACCTAATATTGAAGTCGAATCAGACCATTAAATCAAGCGTTGTTTAAGCGTTATTCATTTATCGTTATCATATATAAAGAGGATCATAAACCGCTGCTACTTAATTTTAATCGTTAATTTAGTCGGTGAGTTTAAAAAAAAGGAAGAAAAAAGGCAGAAACCGGTTATAATAATATAAGTGGAAATTAAAACAGTAAAAGTAAACGACAGACATATCGATGGTTAATGGGGTGTTAGGCGAATGAGAGGTCATGGGTTCGATCCCAGCTGTGGCATTCTTTTTAGAAAAAGAACCGAAAATATGTTGGGCTTCATTTAGTAATGGGCTGTAACAAAAATTATTCATACTTGGGCCGTTTTCTGTTAGGCCAGATTATTTATAGATGACGGATTAAATATATTTAGGTTAAGAGATATAACAGAAAAACATAATTGGAGGAATGGTTTAAGTGTTTGTGGGTTAAGCGAGAGGTCTTTGGTTCGAGCCCTGCTTGAAGCATTTTTTTTAGAAAAAGCTTGAAGGTAGTTTACTCACTTTGGTTATTATTATTATTATTATTATTATTATTATTATTATTATTATTATTATTATTATTATTATTATTATTATTATTATTATTATTATTATTATTATTATTAATATTATTGTGAATAAGTTAATTATTATTGTTACCATCATTAACACAATTAAATATTAGTATCATTATTGTTATTACTAAGTATTATCATTAAGTATTAGGAGTATTATTAATATTATTATTACTAACATAGGTATTATGATTATTATTATTATTACGATTATTATTATTATTATTAAAATTATTATTATTATTATTATTATTATTATTATTATTATTATTATTATTATTATTATTATTATTATTATTATTATTATTTTGAAAACAATACAAATTATTATTATTTTCATTAACATTAGTATTAGTATCATTTTTATTATTATTATTATTATTATTATTATTATTATTATTATTATTATTATTATTATTATTATTATTATTATTATTATTATTATTATTATTATTATTATTATTATTATTATTATTATTATTAACATAAGTATCATTATTAACAATATCATCTTTATTATTAGTATTATCATTATTAATAAAATTATTATTAGTAAATCATCATTTTCAAAACTATCATTTTCAAAACTATATTAATATTACATATACATTATATATTAAACTTAATAACATTGTTTACATAAATATTTATATATAATAAATTTTTGATTTAATAATGTGATACTAATTATGTATATATATATATATATATATATATATATATATATATATATATATATATATATATATATATATATATATATATATATATATATATATATAAATATAAATATATATATATATATATATATATATATATATATATATATATATATATATATATATATATATGTATGTATGTATGTATGTATGTATGTATGTAGTAGTATAACTATATGTATTAGTATAACTATATGTATAAATATTAAAATACAAAATAAATATATATAACCTTTGAAATAACAAATATATTACTAAATTAAATAAGTAATATACATAAACTAGTTTGATTATTATTACATGTTAGTTATATGTGTTAATATATATACTTGATATAGGTTCGTGAATCCGAGGTCAACTCTGCAATGTTCAGTTCAGTCGTTTGCATATTTTACTACAAATATCGTATTGTGAGTTTCATTTGCTCCCTTTTTAAATGCTTTTGCAATATATATTTTTGGAACTGAGAATACATGCACTGTTTTATAAATTTTTGACGAAATAGACACAAGTACTTAAAACTACATTCTATGGCTGGATTATTAAACCGAATATGCCCCTTTTTAGTCTGGTAATCTAAGAATTAGGGAACAGACACCCTAATTGACGCGAATCCTAAAGATAGATCTATTGGGCCCAACAAGCCCCATCCAAAGTACCGAATGCTTTAGTACATCGAATTTATCATGTCCGAAGGGAGTCCTGGAATGATAGGGGATATTCTATATGCATCTTGTTAAGGTCGGTTACCAGGTGTTCACCATATGAATGATTTTTGTCTCTATGCATGGGACGTATATTTATGAGAAATGAAAATGAAAATCTTGTGGTCTATTAAAATGATGGAAATGAATGTTTATGATAAACTAATGAACTCACCAACTTTTTGGTTGACACTTGAAAGCATGTTTATTATCAGGTATGAAAGAAATCTTCCGCTATGCATTTGCTCATTTTAGAGATATTACTTGGTGTCATTCATGACATATTTCAAAAGACGTTGCATTCGAGTCATTGAGTTCATCAAGATTATTATTAAGTCGTTGATAGTTTGATATATTATGAAATGGGATGCATGCCTGTCAACTTTCGATGTAATGAAAGTTTGTCTTTTAAAAACGAATGCAATATTTGTAAAATGTATCATATAGAGGTCAAGTACCTCGCGATGTAATCAACTATTGTGAATCGTTTATAATTGATATGGACTTCGTTCAGATGGATTAGGATGGGTCATGAAAGATGGTATCAGAGCGGTGGCCTTAGCAAACCATGTCTGCATTAGTGTGTCTAAGTGATAGTCGTTAGGATGCATTAGTGAGTCTGGACTTCGACCGTGTCTGCATGTCAAAAGTTTTGCTTATCATTCCTTGTCAAAAATTACCTTCTACTCATTCTTAGGGAATCACTTGCTTATCATTCTTAGTCTAGACACATCTTATTGCATTGACTGCATGAATAGTGTATAGACAAAATTTATATCTTAGCGTATCTGTTATTGTTATCTTTGCCTGACAGCTTCCGTAGATTCCTCCGTAACTTATGAGATTTTAGTATTATATATGCATATGTAAATTATGTATTACAGGGTACTAATCTACATCCTATAATGTATTTCTTATCGAAAATCCTTCATCTGATCGTACGAGATGAATCCCTTAACCAGTTCGAATTCCTCGAATTCCGACAGCTATTCCGATATGGAGTTTCACCTAAGCTCTGAAAGCATTGTCACCAGAATGAATCAACCAATCATCCATCCCCAATTCATCTAATGGGTTTGTAGTCGACTTAATCAATGGAGACGCCCAGAAGGCGATCCCTTCCACTAACCGAATTCACCTCTTGATGAAGAACTTGAAGTACTTACCGGCGAACCTGTTCGTAACACCATTTTCACCCTCATTTCCCGAATATCTCGCCACGATTATATCATAACTCAGATTCTAAACCTTATTCATTCGCCCGTTCTTACAGACAATCATCCCGAAGTAATAAGTCAACGAACTACGCGCCCGAGTTGTAGCCTTGAAAAATATGGTGCAAAACGTACCAGCTTCAGCAACATAAACGGCACCAACAGTACCACCAATATCAATACCAGTACCACCAACAACCCAAGTTCAACATCTCACACCTCAACATCTCATTATGTACCTCGAGCATAATCATCAATCTGCGAATCGTTCTACATCATTTATCTTCGTTCGACATGGCGATTATGTAATCTCTAATGTTTTAGAGATTATATATTCTTGTTCTAACGGTAAACCAAATGAGTTTAATATCATATTGACTCATTAAATCCATGATTACATCCGAAGAAAATATATATGTATATATATTTTTTCATAAAGACTGTAATTAAAAATTCTTTCGTATAAATTGTTAATGGTGAAAATATTTTAACGGGTAGGTAATACCCGAGGAATATTTAGATTTCACATTAATAAGTACACTGTACATTCTTTCAAATCTAATTCAACAGTCATTTACTATCCTATTTACAACCACCGATATACGTATCCGTTCACCGTAGAATAACCCTTTTCATTCAATTTCATATTTGGATTTTGATCTATCAGAATCCAACAAGTGGCATAATGAAGAAAACATTGGACAAAAATAAAATTTGTTAGAAACAAACAAATTAACCATGAGAAAATTTTGTTAAGAATCCACGCTAACAAAATCCTAGCTAACTGTTCCTAGCTAACTGTTAATTCCTTATTACATTTTATTATCGCAATTTATTTATCGCAATTTATATTCTCGTAATTTTATTTATCGTCATTTAATTTCTGTTATTTATTTTATGCATTTTATTTATTGTCATTTAAATACTGTTATTTACGCATTTAAATATCGGGACACGTATACAAGGTTTGACATATCATATCGATGCATCTATATATATTATTTGGAATAACCATAGACACTCTATATGCAGTAATGCTAGAGTTATCTATATAGGGTTGAGGTTGATTCTACAATAATATATATACTTTGAGTTGTGATCGAGTCTGAGACATGTACACGGGTCACGACACGTATTAATTAATTCGAATATTATATATTGCTAACTGTGGACTATCAACTGAGGACTACCAACATTGGACAATTAAAATGAATTAAAATATTGATTATAACATATGAAACGAAACAATTCTTCAAGTTTGCCACTTGATTTCATCCTAAACTTCATTTGTATCTTGACAATTACGATCTGTGTTCAAACCTTTCATGATTCTTGAAAACACCTCAATCGAGATGATGATCCAACCACATGTTATCCACAGTCATGCACCTGGGAGAATTTCTGGAACCCAAGTAGAAGTTTAAAACATATCTGTGATAGCTCCTTTGACATTGTTATTACCGAAAATAACATTGCAATTCTTTTTCAAATTAGCCAAATTTTGTCACAGCTCCAGCAAATCAACTTCAATTTTTCATTCGAATAAGCCTTATTATAACAATTACACTTTCCATCATCATTACCGGGGAACCTTTTATATTCCATCATATTACCAGCAGACGTACCAGCAACCTCGTTACTCCTTGGCTTAAATCTCTTCAACAAATCACTATATTTATCTATTGAAGTCTTATCATGAACTCATCAGCATCTTGTAACGAGAATTGCCATACCAACTATCGGGAATCATCAACTATCAGTCTCGAATCTCGCAGTGTCTACACTTCAACATTTATAGATATATATACCGTGTAACTTCTATAAATTTTGATCATCAATTCTGAAGTTCTGAAAAGCCACCAGTCTACGAATCAATACGCTGAATTTTGAAAAAGCTAAATGAAGCAGTAGAAACTATAGACAACTGTAAATGACCTTAACCGCCATAAGTTTAATGATAAAAAATAGTGTGTTGGCGAAGCTCAGAAAAAGAGAAGATTTGGTACTGAAAAACGGATTGAGCAAACTATGAAGGAGACTGTAGACAAATCACAAAGACTAAACCTTCCTTCAAAGAATCCAAATGATTCAATATATGCTGAAGTCATTAATGAATACCTTGCTCCTGACTCTACACTTTTGTGGACAAATCTTCATCGTCATGCATTGATATTAGAAATTCTAAGATATCATCGTATCTTTCATTATAAATATCCTCGATATTTTTGAAGATATTTTCATAACTAATCCTATCTGAAGTCATTTATCTCTTCGCGTTGTCAGTGTTACATCATATAAGAAACTGTTTAGTTTCTATATTCTGTAAACTTTCTAGTTTAAATTATGAATGTTTTTGAAGTAGTGTAGGAAACTGATGCATGAGTTAGTATAATATAATGACACTTGATCAACGTGATTATTGTGACGACTCGGAAATTTCCGACCAAATTTAACCTTAATCTTAGTCTATAATCGACACGATAAGCTAGGTCTGTTATATTTTATCTCGAAAGTTTGGAAACTATGTTCATGTAATCAATAACCCTTGGCTATTCCCAACGATTCACGGAAAATTATTTGTAAATAAATATGTGTATATATTAATGTATGTATATATAATAATTTGAAATTATAAAATAAATAATAGAATTAAATATGTAAAATAGGATACAAGATAATTAAATGTAAATTTAAAATGAATATATATATATATATATATATATATATATATATATATATATATATATAAATATATATGATTTCAATGAATAATTAATATTATATGTATATTGTAATATATATAATTTATTAATAATAAATAAAGGTTATCAAATTATATATAATTATTAAATATTAAATATTACATAATTAATAATATATAATACAAGTTAAGAATATAGTTGTCATAATAACTTTCATTATTTATTATTAATACAATACTAATATCAATATTAATATTAGTTTTATGTATATATTATAATTGTAAGTTAAATATTATCAGTTATTATAAATGTTATTATTATGTAGTAGTATTATAATTATTATTAGTATAATTATTATTAAGAATTATAAATATTATGATTATTACTAAAGGTATCATTGTTACTATCCCTATCATATTATAATAAGTAGTAAAATTTTGATTTTGATTTTTTTTTATATAATTACCCTTATCATTAAAATCATTATTATTATACTTAATCTTAGAAAGTAATACAAAATATTATTTGTATCACTAATAATATTATTATTATCATTCTTATTAATGATTATTACAAAACTTAATAAAAATTATCACTTTGATTATTATTAATAATATCATATGATTATCAATATATTTTCAAATTTATTATCATTATTTATCTTATTATTAATAATTAATGTAATTATTATTAATTAGTATTAATATTATTAATAATGTAATTATTAATTATTATAAATTAAATACATAATTTATATAAAAGAAAAAGGTACGTAATTGGTTTTCAATCCACATCAAACTGTAATGGATTTGTTTCATTGTCTCAAATTCTGTAAATAAGAATCGAATACAAACAGATACCTCCAAATTCTGTTATCAATCGATTTCTCTTTTATTTTTATTTTTTTATCTTTTTATTTCTGAACAAATTTTGGTCGAACTGTCCTTTATTATATAATTGGTCCAAATTTAGTGTTAGCTGATTCATACCACCTTATAACATCAACTATAACCAATACATTACAAAAATACACTTGATCGATCAAATTAAAAAGAATAATTAATGAAAAACGGTCGCCGGCTCTGCTTTGTATCAATTATTCAAACACCACGACTTCTTAATGAATTTCAAAAATTTCAAATGCATTGTTGTTAGGAATCTCATATTTAAACTTTCTGGAAAGTCTCAGGTTTCAATTTTTCGAATTGAAATCGAATTTTGGAGTCAAAATTAATGTTCAAAAAGTCAACTAATCTGTTCTTGGTAAAAATTCGATTTTTCTGTTACGTTTTAGGAGCAATTGAGGAGTCAGATAATTTGTAGGAGTCAAAAGAAAACTTTTTCATGTTTACATCGTGGCCTAAAACGTTTTCAATTCCACGATTGATCTTTGAGTTCTTGTGGGGATATAACGAGCTGTACAGCTCTTTTATTTTTTTTTTTTTTTTTGTTTTGACTAATCTAACTACTCATTAATGTTCCTGTATTAAGTTCAAATCCTAAATTTAAGTATTTAATAGCTTTTAAGGGGACTTGATCCCTGGCCGTATAATTTGAAGATGATGAATGCAAATGAGAAACAGAAAGATAACTGTTATATATAATTAATACGGGTAAATATTCAGAAAAACAGAAATGGTGCACTGGTTTAGGGAGTTGTCGGGTATTTGAGAGGTCGGGGGTTCAAGCCCGGGCGATGACAATTTTTTTTTAGGCTTATTTAAAGGTAGTCATTTGATTATTATCATTTGATTATTATTATAATAATAATAATAATAATAATAATAATTATTATTATTATTATTATGATTATTATTATTATTATTATTATTATTATTATTATTATTATTATTATTATGTGTATTATTAATTATTGTTATAATTATGATTATTATTATTATTATGATTGTGAGAATTATAATTATTATTACTAATGTCATAGTTATAATTATAAGTATTAAAGACGTTATTATCATTAATATATTTTTTGAGTATTATTAACATTATTATTGATCTTATCATTTAGGTAATTATTATTATTATTATTATTATTATTATTATTATTATTATTATTATTATTATTATTATTATTATTATTATTATTATTATTATTATTATTATTATTATTATTATTATTATGATTAAGGATTATGATTATTAATGTTATCATTTTTTTTTTGATATTAGTATTAGTTTCATTTTTTTTAAAACATTAGTATTATTAACTTATTTATAATTATTATTACTAATCTATTCATTTAAAAACTATTATTATCATTATTATAAAATTTATTGATAAAACTATCATTAATATTATTATTATGTGAATCAATAATATTATTATCATTATTATTAACACTGGTATTTTCATTATCATTATTTTAGTCACTACTAATGTTATTTTAGTATTATTATAATTACTATTTTAACAAACAAATAAAATATATACATAATACATATAAAATATTTGAACATAACAAAAGTTATATTTTTATAGTAATAATGAAATATATAAATTAATAATATAAAAATTATGTCACTAATAATAATATATACAAACTTATTCAAATACGATTATATGTTTTAATATATATACGAATGATATAGGTTCGTAAATTCGAGGCCAACCCTGCATTTTTCAATATAGTCATATGTATTTTTACTATAAAATACATTAGGTGAGTTTCATTTGCCTTTTTACCCTTTATATTTTTGGGCTGAGAATACATGCACAATTTTTATAAATATTTTACGAAATAGACACAAGTAATTGAAACTACATTATATGGGTGAATGATCGAAGCCGAATATGCCCCTTTTGCTTGGTAACCTAAGAATTAGTAAACCGATCTGCTAATTGACGCGAATCCTAAAGATAGATCTATTGGGCCTAACGAACCCCATCCAAAGTACCAGATGCTTTAGTACTTCGAATTTGTTTTTATCATGATCGAAGGATTTCCCGAAATGATAGGGGATATTCTTATATGCATCTTGTTAATGTCGGTTACCAGGTGTTCATCATATGAATGATTTTTGTCTCTATGCATGGGACGTATATTTATGAGAACTGGAAATGGAATTCTTGTGGTCTATTAAAATGATGAAAATGAATGATTATAATAAACTAATGAACTCACCAACCTTTTGGTTGACACTTTAAAGCATGTTTATTCTCAGGTACGAAAGAAATCTTCCGCTGTGCATTTGCTCATATTAGAGATATTACTTGGAGTCATTCATGACATATTTCAAAAGACGTTGCATTCGAGTCGTCGAGTTCATCAAGATTATTACTAAGTCAATTATAGTTGGATATATTATGAAATGGTATGCATGCCGTCAAGTACCTCGCGATGTAACCAAATGTAATGTATTCGTCCAGATGGATTAGGACGGGTTGTTATAGGTGGCATCAGAGCTGGTATAACACCGTCCATGTGTGGCAGGTTAGTCGTAAAGGAGGTTCTCACAGTGTTACTTGTGATGAAGCATTGGCTCTTACTCCTTGCGATCCCTTACGAGGGTTGGCAGTAGCCGAGAGGCAGGCCCTAAAATCAGTATCTGAGGTACACTCAGTAGTCACCAGGCGGTTAGCTGGGAAGGCACTGGGTGGGAGGGTGGTTGTCCCCAACTGTGTTATAGGTGGTATCAGAGCGGTGGTCTTAGCGAACCAGGTCTTGCATTAGTGTGTCTAACTGATAGTTGTTTAGATGCATTGGTGAGTCTGGACTTCGACCATGTCTGCATGTTAAAAGTTTTTCTTATCATCTCGTGTCAAAAAGTATCTGCTTATCATTCTTAGAAAATTACCTGCTTGTCATTCTTAGTCTGGACAGGTCTTACTGCATTTAGTGCATCGATAGTGTATAGACTGTGATGACCCGGGAATTTCTGACCAAATTTAAACCTGAATCTTATTTGATTTCGATACGATAAGCAAATTCTGTAATGTTGAAGTCTCAAAAACTTTGAACTGTGTTCATATATTCATTTAACCTTTGATTATACCCGACAATTCACGAACAATTGTTTGTAAATAATATGTATACATAAAAGTATATATATTATTTTGAAATTATAAAATATAATTTAAACATTAGAATTAAATATGTAAAATAAAAATACAAAATAATTAAGTGTAATTTAAGATGAAGCTATATATGTATATATGTATATATAAAAATTCTATGTAAGATTTATAGTTTATGTATTATGTAATATATGTAGAATTTATAAATAATGGATATTCTATAAAAGTTATTGTATAATATATGATATTACATAATTAATAATATAAATTACAAGTTAAAAATATAGTTATTAGAATATTATTATTACTTTCATTATATATGTAAAATAAATATAAAGCTTGATATATAAATTGTTATTATATTATTATTACTAATATTATCAATCATTAATAATATTAGTATTATGATAATCAATATTATTATTAATAATAACATTATTGTTATAAATTTTATAGTTATTATTATTATCATTACTAATTGTATTATTATTATTTATATACTTATTATTAGAATTAATATTATTATTAATACACATATATATATTTACAGATACATATATATATATATATATATATATAAAATACTGATTTATATATAATCAGATATAGATATACATAAATATATAAACGAATATATATTTACAGAAAGATAAAGGAGTACGTATTCTGTTGCAACTCCCCATCACACTTTCTCTAATTTGTTTTCTATCTCTGATCTTGATACATGTTGAATCCAAGATACAATTCAAGACAAAAACCGTTAACCATCAATTTCACATTTTTTGTTTTATTTATTTAATTTTTTTCCTTTGATTCGTTTTCTTCTGCTCTTGATTGGGAACCTGTCGACCACCATAACCACTACAAAACACTTTTAATTGATTCTTATTGATACGTAAATTATTCACTAGCATCTTATATACAGCTATCAATGCAATTGGTAAAAAAAAGAAAAAAAAATAAGAACACAGATAAACCGTTTACCTCTGTTCTTACCCCATCTTTACAAAACTCAATTTTTCAATAAATTTCAAAATCTATAAATGAAGTTGTGTTAGGAATCCTTTCTTCAATCTTCCTGCAAAATCTCTGATTCCAATTCTTTATATCAAGCACGAATTTTCGAAGTTAAAATTCATAAGAAAAAGTCAACAGTTTCTTCTTTCTTCGAATTCATGAGTTATAGGTTGTTTCTGTATTAATTAATGATGCCAGAAGTTTCCTTGAAGGATTTGTCACGTATTTCATGAAGTAATTATAAGCTATAAGTGTTCGGATTTCTAAATCCAAGTTTCATCTCCATTATGTTCACAGATGGCTGTTACAACCTGTGTTTATTTTTCTTTTTGATTTTGATAAATCGATTCACTCATTTTCTGATTGTTTACGTTCCTTTTCCACAACCTAATTGAACCATGAACTTGCTGTTGACAATTGTTGAGAATTATCTCGGTCGATTAGGGAGTCATAAGAAGAAGAAGAAGGAATCAGGTTATAAGTAGGGTTAAATGGAAAAGGGTATAGAGATTAAACAGAAAAGAACAGCAGCTCAGATGGTTTGATAGTGTTGAGGGTGAGCGGGAGGTCATGGGTTCGAGTCCCGGCTTGGGCTTTTCTTTTTTTGAGGACGTTTTAAAAAGGGTATATATTTTATTTCCATTTTTATTATTGTTGTTGTTGTTGTTGTTATTATTATTATTATTATTATTATTATTATTATTATTATTATTATTATTATTATTATTATTATTATTATTATTATTATTATTATTATTATTAATATTATTATTATTATTGATGATATGTTATTATTACTAATTACTAGTATTGTTATCTTACTAGTTATTATCTACAATTAATATTACTAGTATTAACATTATTATTATTATTATTTGTATTATTATTATTGTAACATTATTGTTATTATTAGTATCACCCTTAGTATTATTATTATTATTATTATTTTTATTAATATTAATATTATAGTTATTAATATTATTATTATTAATATAAGTATTATGATAAAAAAATTTCATTTATTATGATTATAAATGTAAGTACAAAAAATATTATTATTATCACTAATAGTTATAATATTGTTATTAGTATGATTATAATTAGGATTATTATTATTATGAAAATAATACAAGTTATCATTACTCTTATTAATATTAGTAAAAGTATCACTTTTATAACTATCAGTATTATTATTAATATTAAACATAAGTATCATTATTAACAATGTCATTATTATTATTAATACCATCATTTTAATAAGGATATTATTATTATTAGTAGTGAATCATTAATATCATAACTATCGTAAACAGTAAAATTAATATCTTTACAAGTATTATTATAAATATCATTGTTATTAGCACTAACAGAGTTATTATTATCATAAGTATATTATTAAAGTTATTATTATTATATTTATTAATATTAACTTAGTATAATTAGAACTACTGTTTTGTTAAACAAATAAAATACATAAATATATATATTTAACACTTATAACATAACAAAAATTTAATACATTTTTTTAATACAAAATGAACATATAAAACATCTATATTATTAACATAAAAATAATATAACTAATACATTTATATATATATATATATATATATATATATATATATATATATATATATATATATATATATATATATATATATATATATATATATATATATATATATATATATATATATATGTGTGTGTGTGTGTGTGTGTGTGTGTGTGTGTGTGTTCAATTACAACTATGTATATTAATAAATATACAAATGTTATAGGTTCGTGAATCCGAGGCCAACCCTGCATTGTTCAGTTGTTCAATATTCGTCATATGTATTTTTACTACAAAATACGGTATGGTGAGTTTCATTTGCCTTTTTTCCCTTATATTTTTGGGCTAAGAATACATGCGTAATTTTTATAAATGTTTTACGAAATAGACACAAGTAATCAAAACTATATTATATGGTTGAGTGATCGAAGCCGAATATGCCCCTTTTTGCTTGGTAGCCTAAGAATTAGTAAACTGATCTACTAATTGACGCGAATCCTAAAGATAGATCTATTGGGCCTAACGAACCCCATCCAAAGTACCGGATGTTTTAGTACTTTGATGTTGTTTTTATCATGTCCGAAGGATTTCCCGAAATGATAGGGGATATTCTTATATGCATCTTGTTAATGTTGGTTACTAGGTGTTCACCATATGAATGATATTTTTGTCTCTATGCATGGGACGTATATTTATGAGAACTGAAAATGAAATTCTTGTGGTCTATTAAAATGATGGAAATGATTATTTATGTTAAACTAATGAACTCACCAACCTTTTGGTTGACACTTTAAAGCATGTTTATTCTCAGGTATGAAAGAAATCTTCCGATGTGCATTTGCTCATCTTAGAGATATTACTTGGAGTCATTCATGACATATTTCAAAAGACATTGCATTCGAGTCGTCGAGTTCATCAAGATTATTACTAAGTCAATTATAGTTGGATATATTATGAAATGGTATGCATGCAGTCAACTTTCGATGAAATGAAAGTTTGTCTTTTAAAAACGAATGCAATGTTTGTAAAATGTATCATATAGAGGTCAAGTACCTCGCGATGTAATCAACTATTATGAATTGTTTATAATCGATATGGACTTCGTCTGGATGGATTAGGACGGGTTGTTTCAGTTGGTATCAGAGCGGTGGTCGTAGCGAACCAAGTCTTGCATTAGTGTGTCTAACTAGTAGTTGTTAGGATGCATTAGTGAGTCTGGACTTCGACCTAGTAGTTGTTAGGTTATATTAATAAGTCTGGACTTGAACCTGGTCTGCATATCAAAAGTTTTTGCTTACCACCATTTGTCGAAAAATATCTACGTATCATTGCCAGTCTCGACACGTCTTATTGCAATTATTGCATAGATGATGTACAGACAAATTCATATCCCATCACATTAAATCTTGTCTGACACGTTTCCTTAATTTCCTCCATAATTCACGGGACCTTCTGTACTATATATAGGTATTCTATATAATTAGAATATCATCCGATATCCGAAAATTATTTCATATCAAAATCCTCTTACTGATCGTAAAAGATGGATCCTACACCTAGCTTGGATTCCATTAGTTTCGGAAGCGATTTCGAGATGCGTATTGAAGTAGACTCCGAAGTCAATGAGCTCGAAGTGTCTCCACCAATTAGCTATTTTTCTTTCTGGATGAAATGGGGGTGGGCCCGAGACTTACTCACTCGATGGAGAAATGAAGAAGGCGAACCCTACCGTGAACCAAATTTACCACCTAACATCGGAGAAAACGATGTACTCACCGGTGAACCTATGCGCAACACTGTTTTCACCCTTCTTGCCAGAATATTCCGCCTCGAAGGTCGCATTACTACAATCTCAGAAAATATTCAACCTCTACTTTCGAATACCAATCAAAGGGGAATATTAGAAGAAGTTAGGGAACTTCGAATTGATAATCAAGATCTATCGAATCAGATGAGTGGGTGGATAGAAATGATAGAGGGTAGGATAGAAACCCTGACAAGAATGGTGCGTGATTTACAAGCATCACAGGCACCACAAGCACCATCAACATCAGTTCCGTCACCATCAGCAGTACCGACAGCATCAGCAGCACCAGCAGCATAAACCATACCACCATCCAGCAATAACAACATCCGCATCTCACACCTCATATTCACAATCTGTCCCACGAACATCAACATCATACGCACCATAGATACCAAGGAGTACCAACAATAATAACCGATGAAGTATTGATCCATAACTTCATTAATATTCTGTGAAGAACATGTGATTCCTAATAGTTAACGATGAAGTATTGACCCATAACTTCATTAATATTCTGCGAAGAATATGTAGTTCCTAATAATCTTAGACATTACTTATTCTAGCTCAAACCGAAAATCATATGAGTTTAATATCATATTAACTCATTAAATCTATGATTACATCTGAAGAAAATATATATGTATATATGTTTTCATAAAGATTGTAATTAAAAAATTTCTTTCGTACAAACTGTTAATGGTGAAAATATTTTAACGGGTAGGTAATACCCGAGAAATATTTAGATTTCACATTAATAAGTTACATTGTACATTCTTCGAATATGTTTCAACAGTAATTTACTATCCTATTTACATTCACCGATATACGAATCTGTTCACCACAAAATAACCATTTTCATTCAATTTCATAATTGGATTTTGACTTATCAGAATCCAACAAGTGGCATAATGAAGAAAACATTGGACAAATAAAATTTGTTAGAAACAAACAATTTAACTATGAGAAGAATTTTGTTAAGAATCCACGCTAACTGTTCCTAGCTAACTATTCCTAGCTAACGGGTTACATTTTATTTATCGTAATTTAATTATCGCAATTTACATTCTCGCAATTTTATTTATCGTCATTTAATTTCTGTTATTCATTTTACGCACTTTAAATATCAGGACACGTATACAAAGTTTTGACATATCATATCGACACATCTATATATATTATTTGGAATCACCATAGACACTCTATATGCAGTAATGATGGAGTTCTCTATACAGGGTTGAGGTTGATTCTCAAATAATATATTTACTTTGAGTTGTGATCGAGTCTGAGACATGTACACGGGTCACGATACGTATTAATTAATTCGAATATTATATATTAAACTATATATGAATGATTGAACTGTTAACTGTGGACTATCAACTGTGGACGAATAATATTGGACAATTAAAATGAATTAAAATATTGATTATAACATATGAAACTAAACATTTCTTCAAGTTTGCCACTTGATTTCATCTTAAACCTCATTTGTATCTTGACTATTCCAATCTGCGTTCAAACATTTCATGATTCTTGAAAACACCTCAATCGAGAGGATGAACCAACCGCGCTTCAGCTACGGAAGAAAAGATTGATGCATATAGTTATGCACCTGAAAACACTCGGAACCTGAGTGAACGTTTAAAACGTATTTGTGCTAGCTCCTTTGGGGTTGTTATTTCCGAAAATCACTTTACAATACCTTTCCAAAATAGTCAATTTTGTCACAGCTTCAACAAATAAAATTCGACTTTTCATTCGAATAAACGCTATTATAACCTTATTATATAAGTTTGCCTTTCGTCTTCGTTACCAGGGAACCGTTTATATCCCACCACATTAGCAGTAAACTTGCCAGCAACTTCATTACTCATTAGCTTAATCTCTCCGAAGAACCATTATATCTGTTCATTAAAACCCTATCATGTACTCATCAGTATATGTGACGGTGATTGCCCTATCAAACACCGGGAAGCATCAATCAGCATCTTTAATCTCGCAGCGTTTCTACATAATCAGTTAAATGTATACATATAACATTTATCTCTTAGAATCATGATATTCCATTCTGAAATTTTGAAAAGCACCCAGTCTGCGAATTAATACTCTGAATTTTAAATAGTTGAATGAAGCAACAAAAACTGTAAATGACCTCAACAGCCAAAAGTTGATGATAAAGAATTGTATGTTGGCAAAACTCAGAAAAAGTTTGAAACTGAAAAACAGATTGAGCAAACCATGAAGGTGACCAAGGCCAAATAACAGGACCATACCATATATTCAAAGAATCTAGGTAATTCTGGATCCGATGAAACCTTCAACGAATATCTTGCTCCGTACTCATGTTAAAATCTTGCGTAAAATCTTTCTTCATCAACCATCGAACTTAGAAATCCCAAAATATCATCATAAATATCTTCTATATTTCTAAGGATATTTTCATAACTCTTCTTGTCCAAAATTAGTTATCTCTTCGTGCTATCCGTATTACATCATAGAGGAAACCATTTAAGTTTCTAAATTTCTTTAAAATTTGAGTTTAAATTATAAATGACTTCTGGAGTAGTGTTGGAAATTTATGCATGAGTTAGTATAATATAATGACACTTGATCAACGTGATTATATTACAGTAGGTCATGCTGAGTTTCTTATGAGACGTGATGATTCACAGACCATAACGTTATCACGTGCCATGTTACATAACTCTTTCATTCTGCTTAACTTCTGAACATATCAAGAAAGTATGTTCATGATAGTTCTATTCTCAGTAACTCAGGTAATTTGACAAATCAAATTGTGCTATTACGTTCTTTCTTGTTTAGAACAGTAAGTTCATTTGAAACTCCATATTTGCGAATTCTGGACTGTTACTCGCTTTACTAGAGGTCAAGAAGGAAAAAAAAAGGCAAAGAGATCCAAAATATAAGAGAAAATATAAAACCCAATAACAACCCGAAGGTTACAAACCGTGGATATTAATATGAATAGCAATATAAAGACACGGTAGAATTAAGAATAGTATCACCCCAAGGTAATAGTAGGAGTAAACAGATTTTTCTGGTTGAAGATTGAAAAGAAGAATGACAGAAATGATAATTAGGAAAATATCAAGGATTAGAACTGGATTAAGCATTTTCACAATCTTTTGGATGTATGAACAAAGAAAGAAAATATAGGAATGGTGAGAATAATGGAACGAAAGAGTTAATTTATAATGAAAATATCAGTCAGAGTAATCGAAGCAGATCACCGTAATTAATTATAGAGATCTTAATTTCCTTACTCGCCGAAGAATCAAATCTTTTAGATTTTGAAGATTTTCTTTAAATCCCTTGAATTTCGGAATTCAACCAAGTCAACGTCAAAAACTAAGACGCACCTTATTTTCTAAATTCAACCCTGACAACGTCAAAAGCTAAGGCGAATCTTATTTTCCTCATTTCAATCTTTTGTGATAGCTTCATTCGTGCTCTTCGAATAATCAAATTATTTTATCTGTATTATTCAATAATGATAAAACTGTATTTATCAGCTCATACTCGTCAGGGAAACATATTTATTGTTAGCCATGATGACCTCACTCAAATTTTCGACCAAATTTAAACCTGAATCTTATTTGATTTCGATACGATAAGCAAATTCTGTAATGTTGAAGTCTCAAAAAATTTGAAATGTGTTCATATATTCATTTAACCTTTGACTATACCCGACGATTCACGAACAATTGTTTGTAAATAATATGTATACATAAAAGTATATATATTATTTTGAAATTATAAAATATAATTTAAACATTAGAATTAAATATGTAAAATAAAAATACAAAATAATTAAGTGTAATTTAAGATGAAGCAATATATATATATATATATATATATATATATATATATATATATATATATATATATATATACATGTATATATGTATATATAAAAATTCTATGTAAGATTTATAGTTTATGTATTATGTAATATATGTAGAATTTATAAATAATGGATATTCAATAAAAGTTATTGTATAATATATGATATTACATAATTAATAATATAAATTACAAGTCAAAAATATAGTTATTAGAATATTATTATTATTTTCATTATATATGTAAAATAAATATAAAGTTTGATATATAAATTGTTATTATATTATTATTACTAATATTATCAATCATTAATAATATTAGTATTATGATAATCAATATTATTATTAATAATAACATTATTGTTATAAATTTTATAGTTATTATTATTATCATTACTAATTGTATTATTATTATTTATATACTTATTATTAGTATTAATATTATTATTAATACACATATATATTTACAGATACATATATACATATATAAAATACTGATTTATATATAATCAGATATAGATATACATAAATATATAAACGAATATATATTTACAGAAAGATGAAGGAGTGCGTATTCTGTTGCAACTCCCCATCACACTTTCTCTAATTTGTTTTCTATCTCTGATCTTGATACATGTCGAATCCAAGCTACAATTCAAAACAGAAACCGTTAACCATCAATTTCACATTTTTTATTTTATTTATTTATTAATTTTTTTTCCTTTGATTCGTTTTCTTCTGCTCTTGATTGGGAACCTGTCGACCACCATAACCACTACAAAACACTTGTAATTGATTCTTATTGATACGTAAATTATTCACTAGCATCTTATATACATCTATCACTGCAATTAGTAAAAAAAAAGAACACAGATAAACCGTTTAACTCTGTTCTTACCCCATCTTTACAAAACTCGATTTTTCAACAAATTTCAAAATCTATAAATGAGGTTGTGTTAGGAATCCTTTCTTCAATCTTCCTGCAAAATCTCCGATTCCAATTCTTTATATCAAGCACGAATTTTCGAAGTCAAAATTCATAAGAAAAAGTCAACAGTTTCTTCTTTCTTCGAATTCATGAGTTATAGGTTGTTTCTGTATTAATTAATGATGCCCGAAGTTTCCTTGAAGGATTTTTCACGTATTTCATGAAGTAATTATAAGCTATAAGTATTTGGATTTCTAAATCCAAGTTTCATCTCCATCGTGTTCACAGATGGCTGTTACAGCCTGAGTTTATTTTTCTTTTTGATTTTGATAAATCGATTCACTCCTTTTCTGATTGTTTACATTCCTTTTCCACAACCTAATTGAACCATGAACTTGCTGCTGACAATTGTTGAGAATTATCTGGGTCGATTAAGGAGTCATAAGAAGAAGAAGAAGAAGAAGAAGAAGAAGGAATCAGGTTATAAGTCGGGTTAAATGGAAAAGGGTATAGAGATTAAACAGAAAAGAGCAGTAGCTCAGATGGTTTGATAGTGTTGAGGGTAAACGGGATGTCATGGGTTCGAGTCCCGTCTTGGGCTTTTCTTTTTTTTGAGGACGTTTTAAAAAGGGTATATATTTTATTTCCATTTTTATTATTATTATTATTATTATTATTATTATTATTATTATTATTATTATTATTATTATTATTATTATTATTATTATTATTATTATTATTATTATTATTATTATTATTATTATTATTGATGATATGTTATTATTACTAATTACTAGTATTGTTATCTTACTAGTTATTATCTACAATTAATATTACTAGTATTAACATTATTATTATTATTTATATTATTATTATTGTAACATTATTGTTATTATTAGTATCACCCTTAGTATTATTATTATTATTATTATTATTATTATTATTATTATTATTATTATTATTATTATTATTATTATTATTATTATTATTATTATTATTAATATTATAGTTATTAATATTATTATTATTAATATAAGTATTATGATAAAAAAATTTCATTTATTATGATTATAAATGTAAGTACAAAAATTATTATTATTATCACTAATAGTTATAATATTGTTATTAGTATGATTATGAAAATAATACAAGTTATCATTACTCTCATTAATATTAGTAAAAGTATCACTTTTATAACTATCAGTATTATTATTATTATTAAACAAAACTATCATTATTAACAATGTCATTATTATTATTAATACCATCATTTAATAAGGATATTATTATTATTATTAGTGAATCATTAATATCATAACTATCGTAAATAGTAAAATTAATATCTTTACAAGTATTATTATAAATATCATTGTTATTAGCACTAATAGAGTTATTATTAGCATAAGTATATTATTAAAGCTATTATTTTTATATTTATTAATATTAACTTAGTATAATTAGAACTATTGTTTTGTTAAACAAATAAAATACATAAATATATATATTTAACACTTATAACATAACAAAAATTTAATACATTTTTTTAATACAAAATGAACATATAAAACATCTATATTATTAACATAAAAATAATATAACTAATACATATATATATATATATATATATATATATATATATATATACATACATACATATATTTATGTGTTCAATTACAACTATGTATATTAATAAATATACAAATGTTATAGGTTCGTGAATCCGAGGCCAACCCTGCATTGTTCAGTTGTTCAATATCGTCATATGTATTTTTACTACAAAATACATTATGGTGAGTTTCATTTGCCTTTTTTCCTTTATATTTTTGGGCTGAGAATACATGCGTAATTTTTATAAATGTTTTACGAAATAGACACAAGTAATCGAAACTACATTATTTGGTTGAATGATCGAAGCCGAATATGCCGCTTTTTGCTTGGTAGCCTAAGAATTAGTAAACCGATCTACTAATTGACGCGAATCCTAAAGATAGATATATTGGGCCTAACGAACCCCATCCAAAGTACCGGATGTTTTAGTACATCGATGTTATTTTTATCATGTCCGAAGGATTTCCCGGAATGATAGGGGATATTCTTATATGCATCTTGTTAATGTCGGTTACCAGGTGTTCACCATATGAATGATATTTTTGTCTCTATGCATGGGACGTATATTTATGAGAACTGGAAATGAAATTCTTGTGGTCTATTAAAATGATGGAAATGATCATTTATGTTAAACTAATGAACTCACCAACCTTTTGGTTGACACTTTAAAGCATGTTTATTCTCAGGTATGAAAGAAATCTTCCGCTGTGCATTTGCTCATCTTAGAGATATTACTTAGAGTCATTCATGTCATATTTCAAAAGACATTGCATTCGAGTCGTTGAATTCATCAAGATTATTATTAAGTCAATTATAGTTGGATATATTATGAAATGATATGCATGCCGTCAACTTTCGATGTAAAGCAAGTTTGTCTTTTAAAAACGAATGCAATGTTTGTAAAATGTATCATATAGAGGTCAAGTACCTCGCGTTGTAATCAACTATTATGAATCGTTTATAATCGATATGGACTTTGTCCGGATGGATTAGGACGGGTTGTTTCATAGAAAAAATTCATATCTTAGCGTATCTGATGATTCATATTTTAGCGTATCTGTTACTGTAGATTTGCCTGACATATTCCGTAAATCCCTCCGTAATCTACACAACCTTTTGTCCTATGTGTGTGTGTGTGTGTGTGTGTGTGTATATATATATATATATATATATATATATATATATATATATATATATATATATATATATATATATATATATATATATATATAGGTATTCTATGTAAAAAGAATATCATCCGATATCCCAAAATCATTTCTTAACAAAAAATCCTTTATTCAATCGTACAAAATGGAACTCGCTACTAGTTCAAGTCCCTCGGATTTCGACATGGAGTCCCACTCAAGCTCCGAAAGCAGTGTGACCGAAATGGACCAACCAATCAGCCATCATCTATTCTGGATGAATTGGGCTGGGTTCGTAGCCTACTTAGTCATTGGAGACAAGAAGAAGACGATCCCTTTCATTCACCATATTGTCCTCTTGGCGAAGAACCTGACGCACTTACCGGCGAACCTGTCCGAAACACCATTTTCTCTCTCATTTCCAGAGTATCTCGTCATGATTATATACTAAACCAAATTCTAGATTTTATTTATCCGCCCGTCCGAACCGACAGTCACCCCGATGTAATAGAAGAAGTCAACGAGCTTCAAGCCTTGGTTACGACTTTGGAGAATATGGTGTAAAGATTACAAGCATCAGCGGCAACACCAGCAGCATAACCAGTACCACCAACAACAACATCTGCATCACACACCTCAACATCACAATTTGTATCTCGAACATCAACATCATATGCACCATAGATACCAAGGAGTACAATGAACGATGAAGTATTGATCCGTAACTTCATTGAAGAAATATTCTACGAAGACTATGTGGTTTCTAAAAGTATTAGGGATTATTTATTCTAGCTCAAACCGAAAAGCAAATGAGATTAATATCATATTAACTCATTATATCCATGATTACATCTGAAGAAAATATATATGCAAGTATATTTTTATCAAGATTGTAATTAAGAATTCTTTTGTACAAACTGTTAATGGTGAAAATATTTTAACGGGTAGGTAATACCCGAGGAATATTTAGATTTCACATTAATCAGTTACCCGGTACATTCTTCCAATCTGATTCAACAGTTATTTATTATCCTACTTACATCCACAGATATACGATCCGTTCATCGCAGAATAACCATTTTCATTCAATTTCATATTTTAATTTTTACCTATCAGAATCCAACAAGTGGCATAATGGAAAAAACATTGGACAAAATAAAGTTTGTTAGAAACAAACAAATTAACTATGAGAAAAATTTTGTTAAGAATCCACGCTAACTTTTCCTAGCTAACTGATTACATTTTATTTATCGCAATTTATTTATCGCAATTTAATTATCGCAATTTATTTTATCGCAATTTAATTCTCGCACTTTTAATTATCGTCATTTAATTTCTGTTATTTATTTTACGCACTTTAAATATCGGGACACGTATACAAAGTTTTGACATATCATATCGACGCATCTATATATATTATTTGGAATAACCATAGACACTCTATATGCAGTAATGCTGGAGTTAGCTATACAGGGTTGAGGTTGATTCTACAATAATATATATACTTTGAGTTATGATCGAGTCTGAGACATGTACACGGGTCACGACACGTATTAATTAATTCGAATATTATATATTGCTAACTGTGGACTATCAACTGAGGACTACCAACATTGGACAATTAAAATGAATTAAAATATTGATTATAACATATGAAACTAAACATTTCTTCAAGTTTGCCACTTGATTTCATCCTAAGCTTCATTTGTATCTTGACGATTATAATCTACGTTCAAATCTTTCATGATTCTTGAAAACACCTCAATCGAGAGGATGAACCAACCGCACTTCATCTACGAGAAAAAAGATTTATGCATATAGTTATGCACCTGAAAATAATCGGAACCTGAGTAAACGTTTAACACGTATCTGTGATAGCTCCTTTTGTGTTGTTATTATCGAAAATAACTTTACAATTCCTTTCCAAATTAGCCTATTTTGTCACAGCTCCAACAAATCAACTTTGACTTTCATTCGGATTAAACTTATTATAACCTTGTTATATAAGTTACCTTTCGTCATCGTTACCGGAAAACTGTTTATATTCCACCACCTTAATAGAAACTTATCATCAACTTCATTACTCATCGACTTAAGTTCTCCAAAGAATCATTATATTTGTTCGTTAAAACCCTCTCATGTACTTATCTGCATCTGATAACGAGAATTACCATACCAATTATCGAGAATCAGCAATCGGTATTTTGAAATTTCGCAGCGTGTCTACATCAACAGTTACATGTATACATATAACATTGATCTCTTAGAACTATGATCTTCCATTTGGAAATTTTGAAAAGCACCCAGCCTACGAATCAATACATTGAACTTGGAAAAAGCTGAATGAAGCAGCAGAAACTGTAGACAACCGTAAACGACCTTAATCGTCGGAAGTTGATGATAAAGAATGGTATGTTGGAAAAGCTCAGAAAAATGTGAACTGGAAAACGGATTGAGCTAACCACGAAGGTGACCAAGGACAAATACAAGGACCATACCCTATATTCAAAGAATCCAAGTAATTCTAGATCCGTTGAAATCTTTAGAGAATATTTTACTCCTAAGTCATGTTAAAATCTTGCGGAAAATTTTTCTTCATCAACCTTCGAACTTGGAAATTCCAAAATATCATCATAAATATCTTCGATATTTCTGAGGATATTTTCATAAATATTTTTGTCCGAAATTATATACCTCTTCGTACTTCCTGTGTTTCATTATATTGGAAACTTCTGTAAAATCTAAGTTTAATTTATTAATGAATTCTGGAGAAATGTAAAGAAATTGATGCATGAATTAGTATAATATAATGACACTTGATCAACGTGATTATATTATAGTAAGTCATGTTAAGTTTCTAATGGAACGTGATGATTCACAGATCTTAACGTCATCATGTTCCATGTTACATAACTCTTTCATTCTACTTAACCTCTGAACATATCAAGAAAAGTATATTCTTGATAGTTCTATTCTCAGTGATTCTGATAATTTGACAAATCAAATTGTGCTAATACATTCTTTCTTATTTAGAACATGATGTTTATCCGAAATTCCATACTTACGAATTCTGGACCGTTACTGGCTTTACTAGAGGTTGAGAGGATAATAAAAAGACAAAGAGCTCCAAAATATAAGAGAAAAATATAAAGCCGGTAACAGCACATAAATTACAAACCGTGTATATCAATGTTTATCGCAAGATAAAGACACGGGAGAATTAAAAACACTATAACCCCAAGGGCGAAGTAGAAGAAAACAGATTCCTCCGGTGGAAGTTGGAAAAGGAGAATGAATGTTGTTATAATAAGGATAAGGACAAGGATTACAACTGGATTTAGCATTTTCACAATCTTTTGAAATTGAAAATTAAGTATAGAAGTGGTGAAAACTAATGGGATGGAAAAGGTAAATTTATAATGGAAATATCAGATGTAGTAATCGGGATAGATCATCACATTTAATTAAAGAGATCCTAATTTCCTTAAATCTCGAAGAATCAGATCTTATAGATTTTCAAGATTTTCTTCTGAATCCCTTGAATTCCGGAATTCAATCACGACTAGTCAAAAGTTATGATGAAACATGTCCTTCTCATTTCACTATTTAGTGATAGCTTCACTCGTACTCTTCGAGTAATTGAATTATCTTATTCATATTACTCAACAGTAATAAAACTCTATTTATCAGCTCAAATTCGTCATGAAAATATTTTAATGTTAGCTATGACGACCTCGATCAAATTTCGGGATGAAATTTCTTTAACGGGTAGGTACTGTGACGACCCGAAAATTTCCGACCAAATTTAAACTTAATCTCAGTCTATAATCGACATGATAAGCAAGGTCTGTAATATTGAGTCTCGAAAGTTTGGAAACTATGTTCATGTAATCAATAACCCTTGGCTATTCCCGACGATTCACGGAAAATTATTTTTAAAAAAATATGTGTATATATAAATGTATGTATATATAATAATTTGAAATTATAAAATAAATAATAGAATTAAATATGTAAAATAGGATACAAGATAATTAAATGTAAATTTAAAATGAATATATATATATATATATATATAATTAATATTATATGTAGATTGTAATATATATAATTTATTAATAATAAATAAAGGTTATCAAATTATATATAATTATTAAATATTAAATATTACATAATTAATAATATATAATACAAGTTAAGAATATAGTTGTCATAATAACTTTTATTATTTATTATTAATACAATACTAATATCAATATTAATATTTGTTTTATGTATATATTATAATTGTAAGTTAAATATTATCACTTATTATAAATGTTATTATTATGTAGTAGTATTATAATTATTGTTAGTATAATTATTATTAAGAATTATAAATATTATGATTATTACTAAAGGTATCATTGTTACTATCCCTATCATATTATAATAAGTAGTAAAATTTCGATTTTTTTTTTTATATAATTACCCTTATCATTAAAATCATTATTATTATACTTAATCTTAGAAAGTAATACAAAATATTATTTGTATCACTAATAATATTATTATTATCATTCTTATTAATGATTATTACAAAACTTAATAAAAATTATCACTTTGATTATTATTAATAATATCATATGATTATCAATATATTTTCAAGTTTATTATCATTATATATCTTATTATTAATAATTAATGTAATTATTATTAATTAGTATTAATATTATTAATAATGTAATTATTAATTATTATAAATTAAATACATAATTTATATAAAAGAAAAAGGTACGTAATTGGTTTTCAATCCACGTCAAACTGTAATGGATTTGTTTCCTTGTCTCAAATTCTGTAAATTAGAATCGAATACAAACAGATACCTCCAAATTCTGTTATCAATCAATTTCTCTTTTATTTTTATTTTTTTTATCTTTTTATTTCTGAACAAATTTTGGTCGAACTGTCCTTTATTATATAATTGGTCCAAATTCAGTGTTAGCTGATTCATACCACCTTATAACATCAACTATAACCAATACATTACAAAAATACACTTGATCGATCAAATTAAAAAGAATAATTAATGAAAAAATGTCGCCGGCTCTGCTTTGTATCAATTATTCAAACACCACGATTTCTTAATGAATTTCAAAAATTTCAAATGCATTGTTGTTAGGAATCTCATATTTAAACTTTCTGGAAAGTCTCAGGTTTCAATTTTTCGAATTGAAATCGAATTTTGGAGTCAAAGTTAATGTTCAAAAAGTCAACTAATCTGTTCTTGGTAAAAATTCGATTTTTCTATTACGTTTTGGGAGAAATTGAGGAGTCAGATAGTTTGTAGGAGTCAAAAGGAAACTTTTTCATGTTTACATCGTGGCCTAAAACGTTTTCAATTCCACGATTGATCTTTGAGTTCTTGTGGGGATATAACGAGCTGTACAGCTGTTTTAAACTTTTTTTTTTTGACTAATCTAACTACTCAGTAATGTTCCTGTGTTAAGTTCAAATCCTAAATTTAAGTATTTAATAGCTTTTAAGGGGATTTGATCCCTGGCCGTACAATTTGAAGAGGATGAATGCAAATGAGAAACAGAAAGATAACTGTTATATATAATTAATACGGGTAAATATTCAGAAAAACAGAAATGGTGCACTGGTTTAGAGAGTTTTCGGGTATTCTAGAGGCGGGGGTTCAAGCCCGGGCGATGACAGTTTTTTTTTAGGCTTATTTAAAGGTAGTCATTTGATTATTATCATTTGATTATTATTATTATTATTATTATTATTATTATTATTATTATTATTATTATTATTATTATTATTATTATTATTATTATTATTATTATTATTATTATTATTATTATTATTATTATTATTATTATTATTATTATTGTGTGTATTATTAATTATTGTTATAATTATGATTATTATTATTATGATTGTAAGAATTATAATTATTATTACTAATGTCATAGTTATAATTATAAGTATTAAAGACGTTATTATCATTAGTATATTTTTTGAGTATTATTAACATTATTATTGATCTTATCATTTAGGTAATTATTATTATTATTATGATTAAGGATTATGATTATTAATGTTATCATTTTTTTTTTTGATATTAGTATTAGTATCATTTTTTTTAAAACATTAGTATTATTAACTTATTTATAATTAACATTACTAATCTATTCATTTAAAAACTATTATTATCATTATTATAAAATTTATTGATAAAACTATCATTAATATTATTATTATGAGAATCAATAATATTATTATCATTATTATTAACACTAGAATTTTCATTATCATTATTTTAGTCACTACTAATGTTATTTTAGTATTATTATAATTACTATTTTAACAAAAAAATAAAATATATACATATAAACTATTTGATACATATAACATAACAAAAGTTATATTTTTATAGTAATAATGAAATATATAAATTAATAATATAAAAATTATGTCACTAATAATAATATATACAAACTTATTCAAATACGATTATATGTTTTAATATATATGCGAATGATATAGGTTCGTGAATCCGAGGCCAACCCTGCATTTTTTAATATAGTCATATGTATTTTTACTACAAAATACATTAGGTGAGTTTCATTTGCCTTTTTACCTATATTTTTGGGCTGAGAATACATGCACAATTTTTATAAATGTTTTACGAAATAGACACAAGTAATTGAAACTACATTATATGGGTGAATGATCGAAGCCGAATATGCCCCTTTTGCTTGGTAACCTAAGAATTAGTAAACCGATCTACTAATTAACGCGAATCCTAAAGATAGATCTATTGGGCCTAACAAACTCCATCCAAAGTACCGGATGCTTTAGTACTTCGAATTTGTTTTTATCATGTCCGAAGGATTTCCCGGAATGATAGGGGATATTCTTATATGTATCTTGTAAATGTCGGTTACCAGGTATTCACCATATGAATGATTTTTGTCTCTATGCATGGGACGTATATTTATGAGAACTGGAAATGAAATTCTTATGGTCTATTAAAATGATGAAAATGAATTATTATGATAAACTAATGAACTCACCAACCTTTTGGTTGACACTTTAAAGCATGTTTATTCTCAGGTACGAAAGAAATCTTCCGCTGTGCATTTGCTCATATTAGAGATATTACTTGGAGTCATTCATGACATATTTCAAAAGACGTTGCATTCGAGTCGTCGAGTTCATCAAGATTATTACTAAGTCAATTATAGTTGGATATATTATGAAATGGTATCCATGCCGTCAACCTTTGATGAAATGAAAGTTTGTCTTTTAAAAACGAATGCAATGTTTGTAAAATGTATCATATAGAGGTCAAGTACCTCGCGATGTAACCAAATTTAATGTATTCGTCCAGATGGATTAGGACGGGTCGTTATAATTATATTACAGTAAGTCATGCTGAGCTTCTAATGAAACGTGATGATTCACAGACCATAACGTCATCATGTGCCATGTTACACGACTCTTACATTCTACCTGATCTTCAAATATATCAAGAACATAATTTCTTGATAGTTCTATCTTTTATCTTGAATTCTAGTAATTTGCCAAATCAAGATCGTGCTATTACAATCTCTCTCTTAGAACATTAATCATGTTCATTCGAAACTTCATATCTATGAAATTCTGGACTGTTATTCGTTTGACTTAAAGTCGAGAAGAGAAAACAAAAGTATGGAACTCTAAAATATAAAGAAAACGAAGGTAGTGGATTTATCGTAAAATATCAGACATAGCAATCGTAACAGATTATCGCATTTAATCAAAGAGGATCCTAATTTCCTGAATTACCGAAGAATCAAATTTTATATAGATTTCAAAGATTATCTTTAAATCCCTAGAATTTCAGAAATCAGCCTTGACTACGTCAGAGGTTAAGACAAATCTTTATTATTTCATTTCAGTCTTTTGTGATAGCTTCACTCATACGCTTTGAGTAACCGAATCATTTTATCCATATTACTCTATGGTAATAAAAATTCTATTTTGTCAACTCTTATTCGTCATGAAAACATTCTTATTGTTAGCCATGACCACCTCGATCAAATTTCAGGATGAAATTTCTTTAACGGGTAGGTACTGTAGTGACCCGGAAAATTACGACTAATTTTAAATCAAACTCTTGATACGATATAATATTTTGACTCGATAAGCAAAGTCTGTTAGGTTGAGTCTCAGAAATTTTGAACTGTTTCATATATTCAATTGACCTTCGACTGCTCTCGACGATTCACGAACAATTAATTGTAAATAGATTTGTGTATATGTATATATAAATAATAATTCAAATATAATTTGAAGTAGTATATGTTGTTGTTATAAAAAATTAATAAAATAAAAATAGGATAATATAATAATTATTATTTAAAATATATCTATATATATAAATAAAGTATAATAAAAATAAATATTAAATAATTGTAATACTTGTTTAATGTGCCAATTGATATTAAACGAGTTTAAATTGAACTTATATGATTTTAAAATAAACGGTGATCCGAAAATGACTCATATAAATTATAGACTTATTAAAAATGTATTTAGGAACTATTTGTTGAATTTTAAAATTTTTTATATTTTACTTGGGGTTGTGAGTGAATAAATAATGTAAATTTTATTTAATAGTTAATGACTGAATTTCATACCATAATAACTGATAATGCTGAAAACGAACATATATTTCATAGCATTATCCCTCAAGGAAGACAAGATTTTAGTTGTAATTGTTCTATTTACAAGTGATATTCGTTTAAATAATAAAAGGTGAAGACAAAAGACAGATTCGACGAATTGAAGACGCAAACGACCAAAAAGCTCAAAAGTACAAAATACAATCAAAGTGGTTCAAATTATTTATGAGAAACGTCTCAAAATTACAAGAGTACAAGACGTGAAACGCAAAATACAAGATATTAAATTATACGCAAGGACGTTCGAAAATCCTGAACCGGGACCAAAGTCAACTCTCAACGTGCGACGCAACGGAGCTAAAATTACAAGTCAACGGAGTACAAGAATATACAATAATATATATATAATTATATATAATTATATATATTATATTATATAATAAATAAATAAGCAGCCCACGTTTTTAAAGACTTTTAAGCTCTCCCAGCTGGCCATGTGATCGCATGGCCTGGAAGAACAAAAACCATGCGATCGTATGGCCCTGAAATCCAGGCGACATCCTATAAATTCACGGTTTTGGCTCAGTTTATAATCATATATCCATCTCTCTATCTATATACGTAAATATATATATATATATATATATATATATATATATATATATATATATATATATATATATATATATATATATTTTAATTTTAATTTTAATTTTTAAATTCTAATAATAAGGGTATATTAGCGAATGTTGTAAGGGTGTAAGTCGAAATTCTGTCCGTGTAACGCTATGCTATTTTTAATCACTGTAAGTTATGGTTAATGTTATTTTTAAATTAATGTCTCGTAGCTAAGTTATTATTATGCTTATTTAAGACGAAGTAATCATGATGTTAGGCTGAAAATATTAAGATTGGGTAATTGGGCTTTGTACCATAATTGGGGTTTGGATAAAAGAACGAAACTTGTGGAAATTAGACTATGGGCTATTAATGGATTTTATATTAACTAAACGATACCTCGTTAAATTAATATATAGACTTATAATTTGACGTATTTATATATAACCACATACGCTTGACTGGGTACGGTGGGCGGGATATCTATAAATACCAATAATTGTTCATTTTACCAGACACGGAATTGGACTAATAGTTAATATACTTGTTGAAACAGGGGTGGATTACATTCAAGGGTAATTGGTGTAATTGTTAACAAAGTAGTAAAACCTTGGTTTACACGCAGTCGATAACCTGGTGTATTCATTAAATAAAGTATTAAAACCTTGTTACAATTCGAATCCCCAATTAGTTGGAATATTTGACTTCGGGAATAAGAATAATTTGACGAAGACTTTCGCACTTTATATTTATGACTGATGGACTATTATGGACAAATCCGTATGGACATATCGAATAATCCAGGACAAAGAACAATTAACCCATGGGAATAAACTAAAAATCAACACGTCAACATCATGATTACGGAAGTTTAAATAAGCATAATTCCTTTATTTCATATTTAATTTCTTTTATTTCATATTTAATTGCACTTTTATTTATTGTCATTGTATTTAATTGCACTTTTAATTATCGTACTCTTTAATTATCGCAATTTTATTTTATCGCACTTTTATTTATCGCAATTTCATTATCATTATTTACTTTACGCTTTAAATTAAGTTATATTTATTTTTAATATTTTACATTAGGTTTTAACTGCGACTAAAGTTTTAAAAATCGACAAACCGGTCATTAAACGGTAAAAACCCCCTTTTTATAATAATAATATTACTTATATATATATATTTGTATTCTTATAAATTTAAAACTAATATAGCGTTAAACTTGTTTAAGTGTATCCCTGTGGAACGAACCGGACTTACTAAAAACTACACTACTGTATGATTAGGTACACTGCCTATAAGTGTTGTAGCAAGGTTTTGGTATATCCACTCTATAAATAAATAAATATCTTGTGTAAAATTGTATCGTATTTTATAGTATTTCGTTGTAAAAATAATACTATTTCCTAGTACACCTCGCACACATCAAGTATTTTTGGCGCCGCTGCCGGGAAAATTCTGCTTAAACGCCGGAAGCGTAACGCTATAGAAAAAAAAAGATTTTTATTAATTTTTAGTTTACTTTTATAAAAATACACTTTTGTAAAAAAATATACGTTTTATATTTTAAAAAACCGAAAATATAAAAAGAAAAACAAAAATATAAATATTTTTAAGAGTTTGTTAAATATATAAGTTTTATAAAGTTTCTTTATTTTTATATTTAAAAAAATAAGTTTTATTTACTTAATATAAATATTTTATAAATTATAAAACAGCAAAACAGAAAAAAAAAATAATAAAAACACTCGAGGCCCGTACTGTAGCAGCCCATTTACTGGCCCGAAAACCTAGCCCATGCGATCGCATGAGCCCGAAGGTAAAAACTCATGCGATCGCATGAGGGTACCTGACACGCCAGGATTTGACCTAATTCAGCATTAATTACGGAGTATATTTAATTTTTATTATTATAAAACCCTAATTAGGTTTTTAGTTTTTAATTATTAGTTTAGTTTTTATTATTAATTTGTATTTTTAGTTTAATTAGTTTTAATTAAATTATAAAATTAATACTTTTATAAAATAAATAATATAAAAATAATATTTTTATAAAATTGTACTTTTTATAACTTTAAGTATATTTTTATATTTTATATATTTTTATTTGTTTTAGCATAATATTTGTAGTTTTCGCTCGTTTTTAGTTTCAAGTCATAGTTTTTGCCATAGTTATTTTTACTTCTAGATTTTTAGGCTTTACCATAAAATTCCTTAAGTGCTTTTTCTTTAGACTAAGATTTAGGTGCTTTAGAATTTTGCGACGCCGTTTTTAAATTTTAGTATTTTTTTTATTGCCATTTGGGATATATTTTTTCTTTTAAGCTTTAATATTTTTAGACGCAACTTTTAATTCTTAGTTTTTAGTTCCTTTTTAAGTTTCGACGCGCTACATTCTTATTTTTATTTTTCGACTTTTTATTTTTCGACGTTTTTCAACGCGCTCTTTTTCTTTCTTATTTCTCGACATTCTAGTTTTAGGACATAGATTTTTTTTTCTATTTCTTCTCTAAAATTTCTTTAAATTACGAAAAATTATTTTAAGGGGTTAAATTGATAGACATCAAAATTTTCTGGTTCGTAGTAATAGTTGGATTTGTACGTGGACCGGGTTATTGGAGCCACACAGTACTCAATTATATTGAGACCAAACGAATCCTGCCCCTCTGCTGCATCTTTTGGCTATTCGAAACGTGGGCAAAATCAGAAAAGTCTATTAATTGGATAACTTATATAATTTTTCTTTCTTTTTAAAAACTAATAGGATATTCAGTGAATGCACCGAGCAAAACGTTCACCACCTTTTGTACGTTCACCACCTGTAACTCGATCAAGACATCTAGCAAATATTGTCACCGTTGATTTTTATTTAGAATCGTCATCCAGTCGACCAAGTACTCCAATTCAAATTTCCAATAATCCATTTTTTGAACCCGACCTCACAATTGAGAATCCGGAGAATATTCAGGGACAATTCATAGATCCTGAACCATTAATCTTTCCTCTGGAATCACCAATCATTCAAACAGATATTGTTGAGGAACTAACCATTAAATCAGAATCCTCTAGTGATTCAGATTCAATAAATTCAATTATGGAGAATCTGGAACCTTTAAGTATGGAAGACCGAATGAGAGCTAAACGCACTGGCCAAGGTCACGCAATTACTCAACCAGACATTAATGCGCCAGATTATGAAATCAAAGGACAAATCCTACACATGGTAACTAATCAATGCCAATTTAGTGGTGCACCGAAGGAAGATCCAAATGAACATCTTCGTACCTTTAATAGGATCTGCACACTATTTAAAATAAGAGAAGTGGAGGATGAACAGATATATCTCATGTTATTTCCCTGGACTTTAAAGGGAGAAGCCAAAGATTGGTTGGAATCGTTACCTGAAGGGGCAATTGATACATGGGACGTTTTAGTTGAAAATTTTCTTAAACAATTCTTTCCGGCATCTAAAGCCGTGAGACTTCAAGGAGAAATTGTTACGTTCACGCAAAAGCCAAACGAAACTCTATATGAGGCGAGGACAAGATTTGGAAAGTTATTAAGAGGATGTCCGCAACATGGTTTAGACACCTGTCAAATAGTACAAATATTCTACCAAGGATGCGACATCACTACAAGAAAAGACATCGATATAGCAGATGGTGGTTATATTATGAAGAAAACCGCAACTGATGCTTACAAAATTATTGATAACACTGCTTCCCACTAACATGAGTGGCACCAAGAAAAAGATATCGTTAGATCATCTAAAGCAGCTAGAGCCGATTCTAGCCATGACTTAGATTCCATTTCTGCAAAGATAGATGCTGTCGAGAGACGAATGGAAAAAATGACTAAGGATATTCACTCAATACGAATTAGTTGTGAGCAGTGTGGAGGACCACATTTGACAAAAGATTGTCTTAGTATTGAACTAACAATGGAACAAAGAGAGAATGTTTCATACATAAACCAAAGGCCTGGAAATAATTATCAGAATAATTATCAACCGCCAAGACCGATCTACAATGAAAATCCGAATTATAACCGAAATGTTCCATACAACAACCAACAAGGTCCTAGTAATCAACAAGTATCCAATAATACTTACAATCAGCAAAGACCTAATTTCAAAACAAATCACCATAAACTGAGGATAAAAAGCCAAATTTAGAAGATATGATGTCGAAGCTAGTTGATTCTCAAACTCAGTTTTTCACATCTCAGAAACAAACGAATGAACAAAATGCTCAAGCATTTAGAAATCAACAAGCTTCTATTCAAAATTTGGAACAAGAAGTAAGCAACCTAGCAAGGTTAATAGGTGAAAGAAAACCGGGAAGTCTACCTAGTGATACAAATGCTAACCCCCGAAATGAAACAGCTAAAGCCATTACCACAAGAAGTGGTATTACACTTAAACCACCTGAAATACCTGTAATTTCTGATGAAGCTATTCCTACTCCACAAGAACCACAACCTGAACAAGATAAGGAAACATAACCGGTAGTTGAAAAGGTTAATGAAGATAACACAGTTAAGGCTAAACCTTATGTTAAACCATACCAACCACCACTTTCTTACCCGAGTAAAATGAGAAAAGAAAGACTTGAAGCCGAGCAATCCAAATTCTTGGATATGTTTAAACAAATAAATGTAAATCTTCCTTTCATTGATGTGATTTCAGGAATGCCTAGATATGCTAAATTTCTGAAAGATCTAATCACAAATAGAAAGAAAATGGAAGAACTCTCGGCTGTTACTATGAATGCTAATTGTTCAGCAGTGCTGTTGAATAAGATACCGAAAAAATTATCTGATCCAGGAAGTTTCACAATTCCATGTTTTCTGGGTAGTCTTAGTTCAATAGAAGCATTGGCAGACTTAGGTGCTAGTATAAATCTAATGTCGTATTCACTATACACTAAACTAGACCTTGGAGAATTGAAACCAACAAGAATAAGCATACAACTAGCCGATCGATCAGTAAAATATCCTAGAGGGATAATGGAGAATATGCTAGTTAAAGTTGGTACTTTAGTATTTCCAGTAGATTTTGTTATTCTGGATATGGAAGAAGATTCTCGAGTTCCTCTCATATTAGGAAGACCATTCTTAAACACGGCTAAAGCAATAATAAACGTGTTTGGTAAGAAACTGACCCTAAGTATAGAGGACGAGAGTGTTACCTTTTCAGTGGATAGAGCCATGCAACAACCGCAATCTGCAGATGATAGATGTTATTATATTCAAACTATAGAATCACATGCAGAATTGTTAAAAGAATTTCCAGAATTACAAGGAACAGGAGAATGTTCTTTAGGAGAAGGAACTGAACCAATTGATGAAACTGAAATGTTAGCTACACTTATGGCTAATGGATATGAACCAACAACAGAAGAAATTCAAATGCTAAAAGAAGAAGACAGATATCGATACAAATCATCAATAGAAGAACCACCGACATTAGAGTTAAAGCCACTTCCAAACCATTTGGAATATGCTTATTTACATGGTGAATCTGAATTACCTGTAATAATATCGTCTTCTCTTACTGAAAATGAAAAATCTAAACTCATTTCTGTGCTAAAAGCTCATAAACCAGCTATTGCATGGAAAATTCATGATATTAAAGGAATAAGTCCTTCGTATTGCACACATAAAATCCTTATGGAAGAAGGTCATAAAACGTATGTGCAACGCCAACGAAGACTAAATCCTAACATGCAAGATGTTGTTAAGAAAGAAATTATTAAACTGCTAGATGCAGGTTTAATTTATCTAATCTCTGATAGTCCATGGGTAAGCCCAGTTCAATGCGTACCTAAGAAGGGTGGCATGACTGTCATCACAAATGAAAAAAATGAGCTTATTCCTACTAGGACTGTAACAGGATGGCGTGTTTGTATTGATTATAGAAAATTAAATGACGCCACCAGAAAAGATCACTTTCCCTTACCTTTCATTGATCAAATGTTGGAAAGATTAGCCGGAAATAGTTACTATTGTTTTCTTGATGGTTTTTTCAGATATTTTCAAATTCCAATAGCACCCGAGGATCAAGAGAAAACTACATTCACGTGTCCTTATGGTACTTTTGCTTACAAACGCATGCCATTTGGACTTTGCAATGCCCCTACAACCTTTCAAAGGTGCATGATGGCAATTTTTCATGACATGATAGAAGAATGCATGGAAGTTTTCATGGATGAATTTTCAGTCTTCGGTGATACATTTGAATCATGTCTAGTTAATCTTGAACGAATGCTTATTATATACGAACAATCAAATCTAGTACTTAATTGGGAGAAATGCCATTTCATGGTTAAAGAAGGCATCGTTCTTGGTCATAAAATTTCAAAGGAAGGAATTGAAGTGGATAGAGCTAAAGTAGATGTAATTGCTAAACTTCCACATCCCATCAATGTTAGAGGAGTTAGGAGTTTTTTAGGGCATGCCGGTTTTTACCGACGTTTCATAAAAGACTTTTCTAAAATTGCTACTCCTATGAATAAACTCCTAGAAAAGGATGCTCCATTCATCTTTTCAGATGAATGCATCAAATCTTTTAATATTCTTAAAGAAAAACTCACTAATGCGCCGATCATGATAACTCCAAATTGGAATCTACCATTCGAACTAATGTACGATGCAAGTGATTTTGCAATGGGAACCGTTTTAGGACAAAGGATTGAAAAACGATTTCAACCTATATATTATGCTAGTAAGACGTTACAAGGAGCACAAATGAATTACACAACTACTGAAAAAGAACTCCTTGCTATTGTCTTTGCTTTTGACAAATTTCGTTCATATCTCGTTCTAGCTAAAACGGTGGTCTATACCGACCATTCTGCTCTTAGATACCTATTTTCGAAACAAGATGCCAAACCACGATTAATCCGTTGGATCTTACTCTTACAAGAGTTTGATATTGAAATTCGAGATAAAAAGGGAGCAGAAAATCTCGCCGCTGATCATCTTTCTCGTCTTGAAAATCCCGAATTAGAAGTTCTAAATGAATCCGCCATACAAGACAACTTTCCTGATGAATATCTATTGAAGATAGATTATAATGAAATTCCATTGTTTGCAGACTATGCAAACTACTTAGTATGTGGATTCCTTGAAAAAGGATTATCTTACCAAAAACGAAAGAAATTCTTTAGTGATATAAAATACTATTTCTGGGAAGATCCACATCTGTTTAAAAGTTGTCCCGATGGAATAATACGCCGATGTGTATTCGGAGATGAAGCTAGTCAAATCTTAAACCATTGTCACACAGGACCAACAGGAGGGCATTATGGGCCTCAACTAACAGCAAGAAAAGTTTACGATGCTGGATTCTATTGGCCTACAATTTTCAAAGACGCACACCTTCTTTGCAAATCCTGTGATGCTTGTCAAAGGGCCGGAAAAATAAGTCAACGTGATGAAATGCCACAAAATGTCATTCAAGTATGTGAAGTATTTGACATTTGAGGTATTAACTTCATGGGTCCATTTCCAAAATCTCATAATAATCTATACATTCTCGTTGCCATTGATTATGTATCTAAATGGGCGGAAGCACAAGCTCTCCCAACTAACAATGCACGAGTTGTAGTCAACTTTTTAAAACGTCTTTTTGCAAGGTTTGGAACACCGAAAGCTTTAATAAGTGATCAGGGTACTCATTTTTGTAATAATCAACTTGAGAAAGTTCTTAAAAGATATGGAGTAACTCATAAAATCTCCACCGCATATCATCCACAAACAAGTAGACAAGTTGAAAATACCAACCGAGCATTAAAACGTATTCTAGAAAAAACCGTAGGATCAAATCCGAAGGAATGGTCCATGAAATTGGAGGATGCATTCTGGGCTTTTAGAACAGCCTACAAAACTCCAATTGGAACCACACCTTTTAAACTCGTTTACGAAAAAGCATGTCATCTTCCAGTAGAAATTGAACATAAAGCATTTTGGGCTTTGAAGACATGTAATCTTGATTTACATGAAGCCGGACGTTTACGGTTAAGTCAATTAAACAAATTAGAAGAATTAAGACATGAAGCATACAAAAATTCTTTAATCTATAAAGAAAGAACGAAGAAATGGCATGATAAAAGAATCAGAAGTTGAAAAGAATTTAAAGAAGGAGACAGAGTTCTTCTTTTCAATTCACGATTCAAGCTATTTCCTGAAAAATTGAAATCAAGATGGTCTGGACCATTCATAGTCAAAAGAGTTTTCCCGTACGGAACAGTAGAATTAATAAATTCAAATGAGATTGAATTTAAGGTTAATGGTCACATAGTTAAACATTACATAGATAGTCCAATGGAAGTTGACAACGAAGTTAATCACAATTTTAACACCACAGCTAACTAAGTGTGGGGAGAATCAAGTCTTTAAAGGATAATATGTATTTCTGTTAGAGTTAGATGTTCTGTTTTCGTGTAGTTCTCGAAAATGGAATCCGAATGGTCTTTCCCTAGCAGACCCTAAAGAACTAGTCTTCTCCCCCCATTCTGAATTTTTATTTTTTTAGGTTTTACGAGATGAAGACTTCCTGTGAACTAAACCATGGTCTAATACTACACGCTTTGATCACTAAACGTAATAATGACACCCTTCCAAGTGAAATAGTATCATTAATCAGAGGTAAATTGGACGGAGTAAGAAAAGAATCCAGAAACGAAAATAATAAGTTACAATTTGGTAAAGGAAAATCAAAATCCGCAGCGAAAAGAAGAGCACGACACCTTGAAAGATGTCACAAATGCTGAAAATGGTCACACGAAGGAAAATGTTCGACGAATCAGACATATTCCAATACCGAATTCGTTACTTTATGCAGAAATGGACCGTTCATATATTTAGAAGAAAAAACATTAAATGCTCTAGGTTACGCCTATGTAGCTATGGAAAACCAATTAGTCCGACTATCTTATGAGTGGGCGAAAGCAGGTCACCAAGAATTCTATTTCACAGGTAAGTTTGTACAGTTTTCAGTTTTTATTTTTATTTTTTTATTGTTTTTAACCTTTTGATAATAAACGCTAAATTGTTCGCTATAAAGTATTAAATTGGTACTCAATAAAATTAGGTTTTGCGACCGAAATTATTGATATCATACAAAAATTTATTACGTCACTGCGAAATTTACCGTTTATTCTTAAGGTATAAATATCTTTAATCAATCAACCCAAAATATTTCAAAAATTCGTCATGAGTTAAACTAGGTTATGAAACCGAAATTACTTTACCGAAAAGAGGGGCGTATATTTTTGATAATATTTGATTGATTAAAGTGGGATAAAAGCCAAAAAGATTTTTAATTTTATTTTTACTTTGTTTTTAAAATTAATATATAAATATTAAAATAATTTTGTAAACTTTTTAAATCAATATATTTAAAATTGTAAATATTTGAAAAATTAATACTTTTAATATAAGTTTGTATGTATAAAAACAAAAATATAATATAAGTTTGGTGTGACTTTTTAATAATAATATGAATTTTTAATTTTATGCATTTTAAATTTAAGTTTGGTGTGAATTTAAAAACAAAAATTTACTTTATTTCGTTAAGTTAAAATTTTGATTTTTAAAATTCATCGTGAGTTGAAGACTAGGTCGTTGAACCGAAATTGCTCTACCCATGGGAGGGACGAGAACTTTTATTATCATTATTTTTAATCTTATTGACCTAAAGTATGCCAAAAACATTAAAAAAAAAAAAAACCCAAAAATCTTTACTTTTAAAACCGCGCTTTGAATTGACAAATTTTAAAATTTTGTCGAGGGACAGGACTAGGACAACGATCCGAAACGCCCTCATCCTAAAAAGAAACAAATTTTTAAAATTTTATTAAGTATATGTTTTATAAGTTATAAGGTTTTATAAAAAAAAAAAAAAAAAAAAAAAAAAGCCAAAAGCACTGTACCCGGACCCCCATGCGATCGCATGGGTTTTGAACTTCAACTCCATGCGATCGCATGGAGCTGAAAATCAGGCCAGGATCATATAGCAGTCGACCTGTTCTGTCTCACCACAAAACACATACATATACACGAAATCCTCTCAAAATCCTCTCAAATTTCATCATTTTTCCACCGTAATTCGTCAAATTTCTCGCTCTAATCATGAAATTGTTCAGAAGTTTATCAAGAAAGGTAAAAATTACACCCCTAAACTTTTAAATTCTCTAGTTTTTGTGATAATTACGAATATTTTACCTAATGCAATTTTGTTAATTTCTAGTGTAATTAGAGTTAAATTGATAGTATTTTATGCATGTATAACCTAGATTGATGCTATTTAACATGATTTGAAGCCAAAAACTTCAAAATTTTTAGAAATCTAGGGTTTGTGTTCTTGAGCAATTTGGGGCTTTTTGATATAAACAGGTTATGGCCGATTTTTGTCATGAATTATTGCTAAATTGAGTAGTGTAACATGTTTAGGTAGTTAAATGATCCAAACATTGATCCTATAAAAGATTTTTGGAGATTAAAGTGGACTTTTTAGGTGCAAAATTCATGAACTTGATTAATTTGATATAATTGCCATTTGAGACTTGTTTAATTGTTAGTAATAACTATTTTGACATGTTATTTGAGTTAAATTCTTATGAACTTTGTCTACATTTTCATATGTGCTTATTTGAAAAAGTATAGAATTGTAAAAATTATGAAAATGCATATAAGTTTAAGTTTGATTGGACATGTTATTGTGATTGTTTTAAGTTGTTATTTTGCTAATACTAATGCATATTTGGATGCACAAATTTTGTGTTTAATGTGTTTTGCAGAGAGCCGATACTGGAGGTTCATCATCATCATCATCTAGACGACCTGCTCCAGAACCAGAACCAGAAATGCAATATGAACCTGAACAAGTACCACAACAGGAACAACAACATCAGCCTGATCAACACGTACCTTATTATGATCCACTACAGTTTGTTAATGAATTCATAGTATTTCCGATGCATCTGCCTGTAGAATACCCAACGATTCCTGAACACACGTTGCATCCTAATCTGAGATTCGATAGACGATGGAGAGATTACCCGGCATATCAAAGTAATAAATTCAAATTAATAACAAAAGAGGTATAGGTGCCTAGGGTAATTGATTGGGATCCTTTGGAAAGGGTCCAACTAGCTGACCGTGTTAGGGAGCATCTGATTCAAAGGTATGACAGTTCTTCTTTTACAGATTGGGAACGCTTATTCACCATTCGTAGACCTGTATATAAGGAATGGTGTGTTAAGCTGATGAGTACTATAGCGTTAAATGTAGATGTAGATAGATTAGATGATAGAAGTTTTCTTAGATTTATACTTGGCGGTAGGATATACAGGATGTCCATGCTGGACATGGCCAGGGCATTACAGATATATACGCCCACTGAATTACTACTACCCGATTGTATGAATTTAATTTATCGTGGTGAAAGGGTAGATAGGAATTTTGATGCGAACGCCATCTGGAGGCGTATGTCGGACTATAATGTTTTTGGACGGGGAGGAACACATACCTACTTACATATTAACAAAGCCGAGCTTCGCATAATTCATAGATTTTTGGCTAACTCGATTACACAGAGAGGTCACAACAAGGAAAAATTGACCTTACATGATTTATTTTACCTAAAGTGTATTCGAGACCCAAGAGGCTTTGTTAATGTCCCCTACTGTGTTGGTTTTTATTTATCTAAGATGGTTGAAGGAATACAGGAAGGGGGATAATTGGAGGAGGTATTTTTGTTACTCTCATTAGAGAGTATTTAGGTGTAGATAAGAACCAAGGGGGTCCACTTTTGGAATGTAGGGAACAGGTTGAGCTTTTAGGATTGAGGGTTTATGCGGGTGCTAAGGTATTGAAGAGTAGACGCAACCAGGAAATACCCTATGTAGGTAGTCATCCGCAGGTAGAAAGAGGATCAGACGAGGAGATGGAGGAAGCGGATGACATTAGAGATGCCATTCGAGAGGCTATGACTGATGTCTACCAGCGTGTAGATGAGGTAAACATGACAAACGCGGAGAGATTTCGTCGGATGGAGCAGTGGCAAGCCCGAAATGATTACGAGCATTCCAGGAAACGACAGCATGATAGATGGGACTATCATCAGCGTCAGATTATGAGCCGGCTGTCACCTCAGGAGTCCTACATCCCGACCCGACCCGATTACTATCCTCAACACCAGCCCGAGATGAGACCACCTTATACACTCTACGACCCTAACCAGGCATAACAGTACACCTATCAATAACCATGGAACCCGGACGATGACATGAACTGGAACCCCTATCCATGATTGATATAGTTCCTGTTTGTAATTTTTATGATTGTTATTTTTTTTATTATTTCTGTTTATTTATGTTTAAACACTGAAACAACCCAACCCGTATTCCATACGATAAATTGTTTTTTTTTTACACATTTACGCGCTAATTAAATATGTAAACCATTCCACAAGTTCCATTTAAACGTACATCAACTTAAATGTTTACAAAAGGCACGGAGGCCATTAATTAAGTTTTATACAAGTTTGACCCACTACAATGATAGTTTATAATCCAAACGACAGTCGAGCACGGTTTGGGGCTAAACTACCCAAAACGTTAGGCCAAACTTCAAAAGCTATGCCAAAAGCACCCCCTGTCAATATAAACGGGAGACAACTAATCCAACCGTATGCCTTTACCCTTGTCCAAGCCGGAACCTATAAAATGATAAACAACGAGAGGGTAAGCAATGCTTAGTGAGTGCAACAATTATACATACATATATATAACCTATCCATTTGCAATCACAATACCAAATACCTCATACGAACTTGTAACTCAAATAGCATGTCAACATACCCGTAACACTAACAAGTCGTACATTATCACACCACTTCATTAGCATATACTCAACTCATTATATATATAATATGCTAAACAAAAACAACAATCTCAATATGGTTAACCAATAACGCTATGGTGCTACCGGCTCGTGGTTCACACCATACGCATTTGAGTCATACTCGTTTATAGTGCTACCGGCTTGTGGTTCACACTCGATGCTACCGGCTCGTGGTTCACACTCGATGCTACCGGCTCGTGGTTCACATCTTAGTTTATAGTGCTACCGGCTCGTGGTTCACACTCCATCCCACACATGTTATGGCACTACCGGCACGTGGTTCATACCATAACATTCACAAATAAACACGCCATATACATGAACGCATAATTATTCCACTCACCTTGTCACAAGAATGATGATTTAGCACTTTCGAGCTTCAACGCAATGTACCTAAATCATTAAGTGCACATTCAATTTCACAACTAGTGGGATTAACCACAATACTCCCACTTGAGCATTTAATGACCCAATTTGCATTAAATGACTCAACTACACACAACCGCCCATAAATGGCCAAGACTCGACTTTAATCACTAAGACTAGTGAATTAAAGTCTATTAACTACAATTAACACAAAACTTAGGGTAATCCATACCCATTTCATTTAATTAGGTCAACTAGTACATCTTGACCCATTTTATATTACTTAGACTCACAATCAAGTCAAACTTACCCATTAACACTTCTTTCATAAATCTTAAAGTGTTTTAATAATTACAACACCTTTGACACTTACAAACCTCATTTCATTAGAACAAAACCCTAGATTTTGGTAATTAGGGTTTCCTTTCAACAATCTAACTCAAGATCCACCCATTTATCCCTCAAATGGGTCATACAAACCCCACATGAACCAAACCCTAGCTTAAACAAAATAAAACTCAAAACATAGAGTTAAGACTTACCAATACAATCACAACGTAGCTAGAGACGTAGGGAACAACTTTAAAACTTGGATTCGGGTGACATTTGGTCTCCTTCTTCTCCAAGTGAGCTTTCTCTCACTAAACCCTAACTCTCTCTCTATAAATTGAATGTGGTGTAGGTGAAGATGTGTTAAATGAGTTAGGATAACTCATTTATCAGTTTTCTAGATCTAAAACCGTCCACAAGTGAAAAGACTTAAACACCCCCAAAGATTCCATTCAAATTTGGTCAAATTTGTCAAACAACGACATCTGTCGCGTTTCGCGACAATCTATCGCGTAACGCGACGCCCAAACGCGACAAATCATAACAGAACGTGATAACCTTGACAGAACTGGGGTTCTGGAGCTGTCGCGTTCCAGCCCACTTTGTCGCGTATCGCGACGCACCAGGACGCGATGAAACCCAATCAGACGCCACAGAAAGCCTGATCAAACCATTTTCCAATATTTTCACACATAAACTAAAATAAACGATCATAGATGCAATAATAAACGTACACGAGGTTAATTACGCACCTTAAGTCATATTCGAGGAAAATGGGATGTTACAACTCTCCCCCACTTGAATCAGAGCGCGTCCTCGCGATCCAAGCCGCATGACAAGAAGGAAGATAAACCAACACAAACTCTTCGGGCTCCCATGTAAACTCAGAACCCTTACTACGATGCCATTGAACTTTAAAAGTCCTAACCTCTTTATGTCTCAACCTTTTGACCTTCTCATCAAGTATGGCAATCGGTTCCTCAATATATTCTACCTTATTGTTTAGCTCGATCTCGTCTAATGGCACCCAAGATGAATCATCCGCAAGACACTTACGGAGATGGGAAACATGAAATGTATTATGGATCCCCGCAAGCTCTTCGGGTAATTCCAAACGATACGTGACTTCACTAACACGAGGAGCTAACTTTCCTCATTTCCGGAATCTAATAATACCTTTCCATGGCGAAACCTTAAGCATCACCATGTCACCTTCTTGAAATTTGATCGTTCGCCTACGTTTGTCGGTATATGACTTTTGCCTATCTTGAGCCTTCTTCAAATGCTCTCGAATCATATCAATCTTATTATTCGTCTCTAAAACTAAATCGGTACTCCCGATTTCCTTTTGTCCCACTTCACCCCAACAAATCGGGGTTCGACACCTACGCCCATAAAGCATCTCATAAGGTGGCATCCCAATACTAGTATGATAACTATTATTGTACGAGAATTCCACCAAAGGCAAATGCCCGTCCCAACTACCACCAAAATCGATAATACATGCCTGTAACATATCCTCCAAAGTTTGATTTGTACGTTCGGTTTGACCGTCCGTTTGAGGATGATATGCCGTGCTCAACTTCAATTGCGTACCTATATCTTCATGAAACTTTTCCCAAAAACGAGATGTAAAACGAGTATCTCGATCCGAAACAATCGATATAGGAACACCGTGTCGAGAGACGACTTCCTTGATAAACAACTTAGCCAAGGTCTCCGACGATATCGCTTCTTTAATGGGAAGAAACAAAGCACTTTTTGTCAATCGATCAACTATAACCCAAATCGAATCATATTGGGTTATCGCCGTTTTAGGTAATTTTGTGATGAAATCCATGGTAATGTGCTCTCATTTCCATTTCGGGATTTCTAACGGTTGTAACTTACCATACGGCTTTTGGTGCTCGGCCTTAACTTGCAAACACGTGACACATTGTTCAACATACTTCACAACATCACGTTTCATGCCCGGCCACCAATAATCTTTCCTTAAATCAAGATACATTTTCGTCTCGCCCGGGTGAATGGAATACTTTGACTTATGTGTTTCATCAAGTAGCACTTGTCGATAATCACCCATCTTAGGCACCCACACTCTTCCTTGAAAAGACAACAAATCACGCGAACCCATTGTAATGAATTCCGATTGTCCCACAATTCACTCCGCATGCTTGTTGTGAACCTAAGCCTCTATTTGAATCACGCCGAGTTTTTCAAGAAAATCGTTAGTAATAATCATACGTAACAATCCCAATCGTAACGCCGGGTGATGACTTTTTCGACTTAACGCATCCGCGACCACATTCGCCTTGCCCGGATGATAAAGTATCTCACAATCATAGTCTTTTACCACATCCATCCACCTACGTTGACGATAATTCAAATCTCGTTGATGAAAGAGATGTTTCAAACTCTTATAATCCGAATAAATCGTACTCTTGACACCATACAAGTAATGTCGCCAAATTTTCAACGCATGCACAACCGCCGCCAACTCAAGATCATGAGTCGGATATCTCGTCTCGTGTTCCTTTAATTGTCGAGAGGCATAAGCGATGACTTTACCTCTTTGCATTAGAACACACCCGAGTCCATTTAACGAGGCATCACAATAAACCGTCATGTCTTCCACCCCTTCCGGCAAAACTAACACCAGAGCTTGACATAACTTCTCCTTTAACAATTGAAAAGCAATTTCTTACTCGTTCTCCCAAACAAACCTCACGTTCTTCCTCGTCAATTTCGTCAATGAAGAAGCGATCTTAGAAAAGTCTTGGATAAACCGACGATAATAACCAGCCAATCCGAGAAAACTTCGGACCTCCGTAGGCGTAGTCGGTTGTCTTCAACTCTTCACCGTCTCTATCTTCCCCGGATCTACTTGAATACCGTCTTTGTTCACAATGTGGCCAAGGAATTGAACTTCCCTTAGCCAAAATTCACATTTGGAGAATTTAGCATACAACTTCTCCCTTCGTAACGTCTTCAAAACCTCGCGCAAATGGCGTTCATGTTCATTCATACTCTTCGAGTAGACTAGTATGTCGTCAATGAACACAATCACCGACTTGTCCAACATAGGTTGGCACACTCGGTTCATAAGATCCATGAATGCCGCCGGTGCATTCGTAAGACCAAAAGGCATAACTACAAACTCAAAATGCCCATAACGCGTTCGAAAAGCCGTTTTCTCAATATCTCCCTCAAGGACCCGCATTTGGTGATAGCCGGACCGTAGGTCGATCTTAGAGAAATACGTCGCACCTTGGAGTTGGTCAAAAAAATCGTCAATCCGAGGCAATGGATAACGATTCTTGATCGTCACCTTATTCAACTCCCGGTAATCGATGCACATTCGCATGCTACCATCCTTCTTCTTCACAAATAAAACCGGAGCGCCCCATGGTGAAGCACTCGGTCGAATAAAACCCTTCTCGAGCAACTCTTGGGTTTGATTTTACAACTCTTGCATTTCCGTCGGTGCTAAATGATAAGGAGTTTTAGCAATGGGAGTAGCTCCCGGAACCAACTCAATGCGAAATTCAACTTGTCTTTTCGTCGGAACACCCGGTAACGCATCCGAAAAAACGTCTTCGAATTCCCAAACCATCGGAATTTCACAAATAGGTGGTGGCTCATCACGAGTATCAACAACATGGGCAAGGAAAAAGCCATGCCACCACTAACAAGAAAACGACGTGCCCGTGCAAAAGAACATATCGGCACAAGTCTTCTTCGTTTATCAACGTGAATAATTAAGTCTCCCCCACTAGGGGTCTTCACACGAATAAACTTCTCATGGCATGCAATATCGGCTCTATTATGATCGAGCCAATCCATGCCCACAACAATATCAAAGTCGCCCAAAGTCATAGGGATAAGATCAATTTTAAAGTTTTTGGCACCAAAAACAACGTCACAATTTTTACACACATCAACCACTAGCACCATCTTGCCGTCCGCTATTTCGACTTCTACCGGACGACTTAACTTAGCTAACGGTCTATCAAGTTTAGGCAAAAATTTTTGAGATACAAACGACAAATTTGCACCGCTATCAAAAAGAATCCTTGCCGGATTAGAATTAACCAAGAAGGTACCTGAGACAACTTCGTTGGATTGCTTGGCTTCGTCGTTAGTCATCAAATAGTTTTGACCTCGAGCCGTATCCGCCGCCTTCTCTAGCCTTTTAACATTATCGTTGTTCAAATCGGGACACTCTGACTTTCGGTGTCCTTCTTTGTTGCAATTAAAACAAGTGATTTTGGTCGACGCCTTGGTGCAATCACGGGCCATGTGTCCTCTTTGATTACAATTATAACATGTGGGCTCGAAACCCCCGTAAGCACCCTTCTTCACACTATTAATGCTTTCGGAGCCTTTCTTGTTCTTTTTATTGGAAAAGTTCGAATGACTCGAACCTTCAAACTTTCTTTTAGAAAAAGTGAAATCGCTTTTCCTTGGAACCTCTGGCTCAAAACCCCGGGCCAACTCAAACAACATCTCAAAAGACTTAGCCATACCCCGACTAATCTTACCCTTCAACTCATCATTTAAAGTACGGTAGAAATCTTTCATTAATTTGTGATCGTCACCAACATATTCCAGGTAAAAATGAGTCTTTGCCAAAAAGGTAGACTTGAGAGTAACCAAGTCCATTGAACCTTGTTGCAAATGATGCAACTCGTCCCGGATTCTATCAAGGACAGAAGAAGTTCGATATTCTTGAAAAAATTCCTTCTTAAACTCCTCCCATGTCAAGCTCATACATTGCTCTTCACCATACAAATTGATTTTATTGTCCCACCACAACTTGCCTTCTTCACGTAACATGCTAGACCCATACCTCGTCTTCTTCTCGAGAGGACATTCTGCGGTACGGAAAGCTCCCTCGATATCGGAAATCCAACAAGTGCTTTTCAATGGATCCCTCACCCCATTAAACATCGGAGGTTGAGTATCCTTGAAATTTTTGTAGTGGAAGTCCCGCCTTCCACCCCCACCATTACCTTCACCCCCTTCTCCTCGAGGATAAATGTTTCTAGCCTCTAAAGCCTCCTCTATTGTGGCTTTCATTCGATCGTTAATCATTTCGGTCACTTGTTCATCGACCGACTCTTGGAAGACCTTTCGGACATCGTCAAGAAAATCCTTCTTTAACTTTTTAAAGATGGGCTCAACCTTGGCCTTGAGTTTAACATCCTCACTCGTACCACCGTTATCATTATCGTGTCCGTTTCTCGTCTTCAATCTATAAAACGGAAAAGATTAAACAAAGAACGAAAAGACATAACATGTAAGTATATACATGTACACCACACTACTCCATCTCGCTCGACAATCGTCATACATTACTTGTTTGACACGATTTGCACCCGTAACAATGGTAGCTAATCATTGTTACGCGAGCACGTCGCATTAACTCGCTAGTACAACGTCCGTCTCGCTTGATGATTGCCAAACACAATACAAAAATAATTAGCACAAGGTTAGTTCACAAAAACCAAAGCACTAACACATCCCGATAGGACCCAAAGTCCTACAAGTCCCGCATAAAGCGCACGCACAATAAAGTCTAAGTCTAGACACCTATCTCAAGTCACCTAAATCCCTTAGACCATGCTCTGATACCACTTGAAACAACCCAACCCGTATTCCATACGATAAATTTTTTTTTTTTTACACATTTAAGCTCCAATTAAATATGTAAACCATTCCACAAGTTCCATTTAAACGTACATCAACTTAAATGTTTACAAAAGACACGAAGGCCATTAATTAAGTTTTATACAACTTTGACCCACTACAATGATAGTTTATAATCCAAACGACACTCGAGCACGGTTTGGGGCTAAACTACCCAAAACGTTAGGCCAAACTTCAAAAGCTATGCCAAAAGCACCCCCTGACAATATAAACGGGAGACAACTAATCCAACCGTATGCCTTTACCCTTGTCCAAGCCGGAACCTATAAAATGATAAACAATGAGAGGGTAAGCAATGCTTAGTGAGTGCAACAATTATACATACATATATATAACCTATCCATTTGCAATTACAATACCAAATACCTCATACGAACTTGTAACTCAAATAGCATGTCAACATACCCGTAACACTAACAAGTCGTACATTATCACACCACTTCATTAGCATATACTCAACTCAGTATATATATAATATGCTAAACAAAAACAACAATCTCAATATGGTTAACCAATAACACTATGGTGCTACCAGCTCGTGGTTCACACCATACGCATTTGAGTCATACTCGTTTATAGCGCTACCAGCTCGTGGTTCACACTCGATGCTACCGGCTCGTGGTTCACATCTTAGTTTATAGTGCTACCGGCTCGTGGTTCACACTCGATGCTACCGGCTCGTGGTTCACATCTTAGTTTATAGTGCTACCGGCTCGTGGTTCACACTCCATCCCACACATGTTATGGCACTACCGGCACGTGGTTCATACCATAACATTCACAAATAAACATGCCATATACATGAACGCATAATTATTCCACTCACCTTGTCACAAGGATGATGATTTAGCACTTTCGAGCTTCAACGCAATGTATCTAAATCATTAAGTGCATATTCAATTTCACAACTAGTGGGATTAACCACAATACTCCCACTTGAGCATTTAATGACCCAATTTGCATTAAATGACTCAACTACACACAACCGCCCATAAATGGCCAAGACTCGACTTTAATCACTAAGACTAGTGAATTAAAGTCTATTAACTTCAATTAACACAAAACTTAGGGTAATCGATACCCATTTCATCTAATTAGGTCAACTAGTACATCTTGACCCATTTTATATTACTTAGACTCACAATCAAGTCACACTTACCCATTAACACTTCTTTCATAAATCTTAAAGTGTTTTAATGCTTACAACACCTTTGACATTTACAAACCTCATTTCATTAGACCAAAACCCTAGATTATGGTAATTAGGGTTTCCTTTCAACAATCTAACCTAAGATCCACCCATTTATCCCTCAAATGTGTCATACAAACCCCACATGAACCAAACCCTAGCTTAAACAAAATAAAACTCAAAACATATAGTTAAGACTTACCAATACAATCACAACATAGCTAGAGACGTAGGGAACAACTTTAAAACTTGGATTCAGGTGAGATTTGGTCTCCTTCTTCTCCAAGTGAGCTTTCTCTCACTAAACCCTAACTCTCTCTCTCTCTCTCTAAATTGAATGTGGTGTAGGTGAAGATGTGTTAAATGAGTTAGGATAACTCATTTATCAGTTTTCTAGATCTAAAAGCGTCCACAAGTGAAAAGACTTAAACACCCCCAAAGATGCCATTCAAATTTGGTCAAATTTGTCAAACAACGACATCTGTCGCGTTTCGCGACAATCTGTCGCGTAACGCGAGGCCCAAACGCGACAAACCATAACAGAATGTGATAACCTTGACAGAACTGGGGTTCTGGATCTGTCGCGTTCCTGCCCACTTTGTCGCGTATCGCGACGCACCAGGACGCGATGAAACCCAATCAGACGCGACAGAAAGCCTGATCAAACCATTTTCCAATATTTTCACACATTAAACTAAAATAAACGATCATAGATGCAATAATAAACGTACACGAGGTTAATTACGCACCTTAAGTCATATTCGAGGAAAATGGGATGATACAAACACATTATATTATGATACATTTATTGTAATTTTTAATATTTTTATTATGTTGTACTAATATTTCATATTTAATTTGAAAGTGGGATATTAAGTCCCATTTCAAATTACCATACATGTTTATATTTGTATGTATGTATATTGTCAATTGTACAAAACAGGGTAAAAAAGTGCATTTTCAAAGACTGGCATTAAGTTCAGCAAAAGCTAGTACTTTTGACGACAAAACGAAAAATAAATGTGATGTAACAACAAGACGGAATGAACAAATGATATGCACCATATATCATTCAGCAAACAAACGCCAATATGTTTGGAAACTTTGGTAAAATTTAATCATTTTTCTACGCTAATCACCCTCAATAATTTAAATTGTTACTGATTTCTTACAAATGAGGGCATTGCAAGATCTTAAGTGTGAGAAGGAGTTAAATTCTTTCAGATTTTATAATTTTTTAACTTATACACTTGGTTACCATTAAAAATACTAGTAACACAGTAGTTGTATTAGAATCTAGTGCTCTCTGATAATAAAGAACAGCCATAGTTTTATATACTGACTACCCAATTCTAGTAAAATTTTTCAAAAATTTTCAATTAAATGAGCTCAAAATCATGTTTATACATATTTATGAACGATAAAACTAGGTGTTAATACTGAAATTATTGTTACCTCGGAAAGGATATAAATTGAGAAACAAACCAAAATGTTAGAATTCATTTAAAATGGAATAGAGGACAATAAAAAGGTAAAGAAAGGAAAATAAAAGCCAAGTGTGGGAAAAATTTACCAAGTTATTTAAAACATATATCACATATTTTTGTACAAATAACTGAAGATACTTTTGCTTTGGACTAATCTAATCAGTTTTACCCAATTTAATGTAATACATTTGAAAGAAAGATGGATCTACACGATGAATCAATTCCATTATTAAAAGGAAGTAAAGTCTTCCAAAAAAGAAACGACTTCTTGATTTAGGTCATGAAGTTGTCGTCCAGACCAGCTGTGTGACGATCGCTCCAAATCTATATGGACGAACACGTCATTCATTGATTTCATTGCGAGGTATTTGACCTCTATATGATACGTTTTGTAAACATTGCATTCTTTTGAAAAGGCATACCATAAATGAATATTTAAATCAAAGGTTTTCGACATCTGATGATTTCTACATATAGACAATCACCGTATATAATAGTTTACAATAGTACTTCCATTGACAATGCAGTCAAAATAAGGTACATGATGATGAATTAGTGAATGCAACGTTTTCTTGAAAAATATGCCATATAAGACTCCATGCACATAGCTTGTCTATCATATAAGCTAACAGCGGAAGACTTCTAGGGAACCTGAGAATAAACATGCTAACAAGTGTCAACACAAAGGTTGGTGAGTTCATAGTTTGTATGTTTTGCATAATCTGTATATAAAGATGGATCACAAGATTTCAGTTGTTTCATCCAGAAACGTTTATCAAAATATTCTACGAAATTGAGCACCATGGTAACTAAACTTAACGTATATATAATTTGTACCCTTTGTATAATCATCTTAATAATACACGCAAACCAACGTGTACGCTTCTCAAATAGCATACGTCCGTTAAAAGGCTAGTGCTCTAGCTCGGACGGGGATATCAAGCCCTATGGATCCATATACTACTACTCGCACCCACCAGTTCTTATAACTGGCAGTTACTAGTTACCAAAGCTAAGGGATTTTCGGTTCAAACTCAGTGTAGAATTTAGTATGTACTTGTATCCATTGTGTTTAAAATAAAGTGCATGTATTCTCAGCCCAAAAATATATATTGCAAAAGCAATTAAAAAGGGAGAAAATGAAACTCAACTTAGCAGCACATACAGTTGTTCATCGTAATGTAACCGAAACTCGGTATATCAAAGAATCGTAGATCTCAACCTAGAGAACATATGTTGGTCAATAAATGTCTATCAATCTAGGTCAGGTCATAGTGTATCACAATCCTAATGCTCGAGATCGACATATAAAAGTTATCCAAAGTCGTTTCAAAAAGTCAATTTTGACAATAGTTTAACAAAACAAGACGTACCTTATATAAGGATTCATTTACTCGGTTGGTAATATTCAAAAATCCAATTTATCAATCTCGTAAACAAGTTGTTTAAATCTTAATTGTAGATTCAAAAGCAATTTCAATTAACTTCAATCATAATTCAGTTGCTCATATCTTTTAATCCGTTCATCGAAATTATTCGATATCTAAATGAAAAGTTATTGATTTTTCGCCAGCTTTCCAAAAACATGTATATCATATACCTTTTACTAGTAATATATGTATTTAATTCGTGATCTATTATAAACTGTTTAACGACGAAATTTAGCATACACGTATGTATAAATATATATACTCGAGCACTAGACATGGATACACAATTAATATATAAAAGATAAAATATGAGTGCTTACGTATCAATATTGAAATTCAATATTGTAGGATAGTACATAGAAGTAACGGAGATGATAAACACTAGGTTTGACTTACGAGTAAAACCCTCGAACAATACCCATAACCTCCTTAGTAATAACCCATAGTTTCCTTAGCTCTATCCCACTTGAAAACCCATTTTGAAAGTGACACGCTCATGACCTCGTCGTAGTATTTTAAGTGATATAATTAATAATAATAATAATAATACCATTAATAATAATAAAATAAATAATAATAATCTTAATACTAATAATAATAATAATAATAATAATAATAATAATAATAATAATAATAATAATAATAATAATAATAATAATAATAATAATAATAATAATTTAAATAAATAAATTTACACATAGTAATATATGTGTAAAACAACTCGCGCAGAAACCGGATATTTATAGGCATAATTCCTGATTCTGATGCCCATGCGATCGCATGGGTTTTATGCCTATTTCTCATGCAATCGCATGGCCGTCAGATCCAGCTCACATATTTTTGTTTTTTTTGTTTGTCGACATAATAATTAATAATATATATAATATATTTAATTTATATAATTAATTATATATTATATTAAATTCACATGCATAGTTAACTTGTAATTTTTGTTCCGATAAGTCGTACGTTGTTACGCGACTTATGTCCCGGTTCCAGTTTTTCGAGTGTCCCTTTGATAGTGCTCCAAATGAACATATATTTAGTAGCAATATCCTCCCAATATGTAAATTATTTAGTTGTAATTGTCCTATTTTAAGTTGTAATCGTTTATATTAAATAAGTGCGAAGACAAAAGGCGAAAACGACGATTTGAAGACGCAAATGACCAAAAAGGTCAAATGTACAAGATACAATCCAAGTGGTTCAAATTATTGATGAAGAACGTCTAAAAAAAGATAAGAGTATAAGTTACAAAACACAAAGTACAAGATATTAAATTGTACGCAAGGACGTTCGAAAATCCGGAACCGGTACCCGAGCCAACTATCAACGCCCGACGCAATGGACCAAAAATTACAAGTCTACTATACACAAGAATATAATATAATATATAAATAATTATATTAATTATTTATATTTTATATTTATATATAAAATATGTCGACAAGCAAGGTTCCAAAAGTATGTGAGCTGGATTTTCAAACTCCACGACTCGCGGAGTTTGAAGGCTTAAAACTCCACGACTCGCGGAGCTGTCAGAAATCAGAAATTCCTATAAAAGGCACGAGCTTCTGCCGAGTTTTTTACACAAAAATCTATCTATCTCTCTGTATTAATATATATATATATAATATATTATAAATTAGTTTAGTTTTATATTAGATTAGTTTGGGTAATGTAAAGATTATTTTACGGGTTTTAAAGTCGGAGCTCTGTCCGTGTAACACTACGCGATAAATAATCAATGTAAGCTATGTTATCCTTTTTAAATTAATGTCTCGTACTTAAGTTATTATTATGCTTATTTAAGACGAAGTAATCATGATGTTGGGCTAATTACTAAAATTGGGTAATTGGGCTTTGTACCATAATTGGGGTTTGGACAAAAGAACGACACTTGTGGAAATTAGACTATGGGCTATTAATGAGCTTTATATTTGTTTAACTAAATGATAGTTTGTTAATGTTAATATAAAGATTTACAATTGGGCGTCCCTATAAATTACCATATACACTCGATCGGACACGATGGGCGGGGTATTTATATGTACGAATAATCGTTCATTTAACCGGATACGGGAATGGATTAATAGCCACTAGAATAATTAAAACAGGGGTGAAATTACATTCAAGGGTAATTGGTGTAATTGTTAACAAAGTAGTAAAACCTTGGTTTACACGCAGTTGATAACCTGGTGTATTCATTAAACAAAGTATTAAAACCTTGTTACAATTCGAATCCCCAATTAGTTGGAATATTTAACTTCGGGTATAAGAATAATTTGACGAGGACACTCGCACTTTATATTTACGACTGATGGACTGTTATGGACAAAAACCAGACGGACATATTAAATAATCCAGGACAAAGGACAATTAACCCATGGGCATAAAACTAAAATCAACACGTCAAACATCATGATTACGGAAGTTTAAATAAGCATAATTCTTTTATTTCATATTTAATTTCCTTTATTTTATATTTAATTGCACTTCTAATTATCGCATTTTTATTGTTATTGTATTTAATTGCACTTTTAATTATCGTACTTTTTAATTATCGCAAGTTTATTTTATCGCACTTTTATTATTCGCAATTTCATTTATCGTTATTTACTTCATGCTTTAATTTAAGTCTTGTATTTATTTTTAATATTTTACATTTAGTTTTAACTGCGACTAAAGTTTTAAAATCGACAAACCGGTCATTAAACGGTAAAAACCCCCCCTTTATAATAATAATATTACTTATATATATATTTGTATTTTTATAAAAGTAAACTAATATAGCGTTGAGCTTTGTTTAAAAATATAGTGTGCAATAAGCCCGCTCCCTGTGAAACGAACCGGACTTCCTAAAAACTATACTACTCTACGATTAGGTACACTGCCTATAGTGTTGTAGCAAGGTTTAGGTATATCCATTCTATAAATAAATAATTAAAACTTGTGTAAAATTGTAGCATATTTAATAGTATTTTCCTGCCAAAATTAATAGTATTTTATACCCCTTAGCTTAAACATCAAGTTTTTGGCGCCGCTGCCGGGGACTCGGCGAAACTCTATATTTTTAATTCATTTTTGTATAAATATATATTATTTTTAGAAAAACAATATAAAATCCTAAAAAAAAATATAAAAAAAAATAATATAAAAAAAAACCGAAAAAAACATATATATATAAATTTTTAAGATTTTTATAAAATTATAAAGTATTTCTATTTTTAATTTAGTTTTTTTTTTTAAAAAAAAAAATAATAATAAGTTTTTATTTAATTTATATATTTTATTTAACTATTAAAACAGAAAATATAAAACAGAAAAATAAAAAATATATATATAATAAAACTGACCTGTCGAAACTTGACCTGTTTTTGAACTGGAATTGAACCCTCCGCGACTCGCGGAGGTTTTGCACTGGGTCACCGCGACTCGCGGAGCCGCCCTGTCTGACGCGCCTGAAACCCTAAACCAGCATTTATTACGGTATATTATTATTTATTATTATTAATAAACCCTAAATTTGTTAATTAATTTATTAATTAGTTTTAGTTTTATTATTATTTTGTTTATTTAGTTTAATTAGTTTTATTAAATTATAAAATTAATAGTTTTATTAAATAAATAATATAAAAATAATATTTTTATAAAAATTGTACTTTTTACGGATTTTAGTATATTTTTATATTTTGTCCCTTTTTATTTGTTTTTAGCGTAATATTTGTATGTTTTTCGCTCGTATTTAGTTTTAATCCATAGTTTTTGCCATAGTTATTTTTACTTCTAGATTTTTAGGCTTTAACGTAAAATCCCTTAAGTGCTTTTTCTTTAGACTAAGATTTAGGTGCTTTAGAATTTTGCGACGCCATTTTTCGTTTTAGTTTTAAATAGATTTTAGTGCCTTTAAGTAATTACCGTTTTCTGAATAAAATTGCATTTACCTTTAGAACTTTAGGCACAACTTTTTGGATATAATTTTTAGACTTTTAAGTTTCGACGTTTTTCTTTCTTATTTTTATTTTTCGACGTTTTTCGACGCGCACTCTTTTTCTTTCTTATTTCTCGATACGCTAGTTTTTAGGACTTAGAAATTTTCTCTATTTCTTCTCTAAAATTTCAAAACGAAAAATTATTTTAAGCGGTTAAATTGATAGACATCCAAATTTTCTGCTTCGTAGTAATAGTTGGATTTGTTAGTGGCTGAGTTGTGAGCTTCCGATTTAAAGGGTTCTGGCTCCCTGCTGCATCTATTGGCTATTCGAAACGTGGGCAAAAGCAGAAAAGTCTATTAATTGGACAACTTATATAAGTTTTTCTATTTTTATAACTAATAGGATAATTAAAATTTGGTAATAAGCGCATTATGAAAAATCTCGAAGATATTTTGGAAACTCTTTATGAAATACAAAATCAATACTCTCAACCGAGTGTTGATGACAATTCGTTCGGTCAATCTTGGATCACGAATGACGAAACAATAACTGGTTGTGAAATCTGTGGAGATTATCACTCAACATGGGAATGTTATTATTACGTTCCTATGGAAAATTACGCACCTGCGGAACCTGAATGGAATGATTATGAAGAATACAATTCAAATTGGGATTATTCCCAAGAATATTTCCAAACTCAACAACCAGTAGACGAGGAAAATTACGTGTCTGAAAATTTATTAGACAATATGAAAATCAAACTCGAAGAACTCAATGCTCAAAATGAACAAATGAGAGAGTTTGTAAACCGGCAAGCTGAAACTCTATCAGACTACACACCTGTTGATCTGAGGAGTCGTGTGCAAGAAAATCTCATATCATCGAATTTTGATGAATTCGAGAGCTCCGAAATCACCAACTATCCCGATGATACTTTTTATTCAGTCTTACCAATTTCACAACATATCGACACATTAGCCTCTACCGACGAAATCATCGATCCATCAATGGATAAAGAAGAAGTAAGGGTAACAAATTGGTACTCTTGGGAATACGATAACGTTAAAAATTTTACCCCCGAGGCCAAACCGAACTTCACCATTCCACAACCTTCCAACCCAATATTCTCAATAGACGAGTCATCCACCAGAAATGAACTACGAGCTGTAATAGATAATGACACCTCGAATTTCACCCAATTGGGTAATAGAGGTGAAAACTTTGATCCTAAGAATAAAAGGAAGGAAATGTTAGGAATTGTCCACCCTATAGAAATATGTATGTCGGTGTATATCGATCCATTTGACCAAGAACCAGAAAAGAGACATATCCATTTACTAAAAGCTACAATTAAAAAAGAATTAAGTAGTGACGATCGGGTGAGTCTAAACTTTAAACCCATTGATATATTATACACCACCCGAGATGTAAATAACTGGCTCACTATTTTAATTCGTGGAACTTATTCTACCGACTTCACATGTCGTCAGCTAAGTGTGGAGAAGTCTAACCTCACTTAACGTTAAATTCGGGGTTCGGGTTAATGCATAACTCGTTAATAAAAATGCATGATAAGTTAGGGTAAAAGACGCATTTTCAAAAATTATCAAACAGTTCAGAAAAGCAACCATTTTTGAAGAAAAACATGTGTGATAAAACAAGAAGGAATGAACGATGAGGTGCACCATCTATCATCCTGCAATTTTATGGTATCTTTAACTACTTTCTACACTAATCACCCTCGTGAATTTATAATTATAGTCTGATTTCATGCAAATGAGGGCATTGCATGATCTCAAGTGTGGGGAAGGGTTATAAATTCTCTCGGGTTTGCACTTAGTTTATTTGCCAAATTTTGTGAATATTTTAAAATTTTTCAAATAAATGAATTCAAAATCATGTTTATAAATATTTATGAACGATGAAAATTAGGTGTTAATACCGAAATTATCGTTACCTCGGAAAGGACATAAATTGAGAAACAACCCAAAACGCTTGAATTCATTTAAAATGGAATATAAGAGAATAAAAAGGCAAAGAACATAATAAATAAAAGCCAAGTGTGGGGAGAATATACCAAGTTATTCAATAAAAAATTATCTATCACATGTTTCTGTAAAGTTATTGTAGGTGCTTTTGTTTTGGACTAAATTAACTGTTTTACCCGATTTACTGTAATGAAAGATGGATCTACACGATGAATTAATTCCATCATTAAAAGGAAGTAAAGTCTTCCGAAAAAGACACGCGCTTCTTGATTTAGGTCAAGAAGTTGCCGTCCAGACCAGCTGTAGGTTGACGAAAAATCTTGAAAAGTCATCTCTAAAATCAGCAGGAAATCCACGGACCTCAGCATCAAACAGGGTCGCCAGGTGGTCAGATTTATCCTAACCATGAGAAGGATTTATCTCGTACAATGGGGGGCACCGTGCAAATTAGCTTGATAAGACTAATGAATCAGATCCCCAGAAAGGATAATCTCCTTAAAGATCAAAAATCAGCTTTTAAGGCTGATATTACTCAATCCTTGAGATTGACCTTAAAGATTGAGAATTACAAACTCATGGAATTCAATGATATCTAAACTCGAGCTTGAACGAGAAAATATTTTGATCAAAAATAAAACCGATTTGTTTTCTGAAAACCCATTTTCAATGCGTTCATTACCATTGAACGTAAAATCCTAGGAATTCACCTGGAATTCATTAGGTTACCTGAACCAAATAGGGTGTCAACCGTAAGAACGGTGGTTGCATAGCATGGTCGAAGACAGGACCTTGTGCCAGACCAAAAAATTATAAGGGTGAGCTTTACTATTGCTCCTACAAAGGATAGTAATAGCATCCGACACGTTTTTGGACCATAATCAAATGCATGTCATTAGACATTGCCTTAACAGTTTCTTGTTCATCGCTTTCCTTTACAACCGGACGGTAGTTTGCCGAAAGGTAATATACGGGACAAGTAAACTGGACATGTTGCTTTCCTAATACAAGGTTAGCAAGTGGGTAACACAAAACCAAAAGTGTTGAGCTAAAATTTTTAAATCTGAAACCCACACAACCCACAAAAATATTTTGCAAACACCGGTGAAGGGTTATTCCGGAAAACTTGTCTAGGGTAAAAGCTAGATTGAATTTTCAAAAGATCAAATGTTTTCATAAAGATCCAATTTCCTAACGGATCTAAATTTTCATAGTCATGTGGGACTGTAAACCGCCTTTCAAATGTGCACTTTGCTTTGGAAACCGAAAGTAAATCGGCTATTTGATTGCAAGTGTCGTTGACCTAAACCCGAGGCAACAGTGGATGACACACCCACCTTTAACCATCGTTACTATCATTGTTTATACCGCTATATCAAAATCGCTGATGTACAAAGTGTGAAGAATAAAGAAGTGATTCGTGTGATGTATTATAATTTCAAGTTATGTATTGCTTGAGGACAAGCAACGTTCAAGTGTGGGGATATTTGATAGTGCTCCAAATGAACATATATTTAGTAGCAATATCCTCCCAATATGTAAATTATTTAGTTGTAATTGTCCTATTTTAAGTTGTAATCGTTTATATTAAATAAGTGCGAAGACAAAAGGCGAAAACGACGATTTGAAGACGCAAATGACCAAAAAGGTCAAATGTACAAGATACAATCCAAGTGGTTCAAATTATTGATGAAGAACGTCTAAAAAAAGATAAGAGTACAAGTTACAAAACACAAAGTACAAGATATTAAATTGTACGCAAGGACGTTCGAAAATCCGGAACCGGTACCCGAGCCAACTATCAACGCCCGACGCAATGGACCAAAAATTACAAGTCTACTATACACAAGAATATAATATAATATATAAATAATTATATTAATTATTTATATTTTATATTTATATATAAAATATGTCGACAAGCAAGGTTCCAAAAGTATGTGAGCTGGATTTTCAAACTCCACGACTCGCGGAGTTTGAAGGCTTAAAACTCCACGACTCGCGGAGCTGTCAGAAATCAGAAATTCCTATAAAAGGCACGAGCTTCTGCCGAGTTTTTTACACAAAAATCTATCTATCTCTCTGTATTAATATATATATATATATATAATATATTATAAATTAGTTTAGTTTTATATTAGATTAGTTTGGGTAATGTAAAGATTATTTTACGGGTTTTAAAGTCGGAGCTCTGTCCGTGTAACACTACGCGATAAATAATCAATGTAAGCTATGTTCTCCTTTTTAAATTAATGTCTCGTACTTAAGTTATTATTATGCTTATTTAAGACGAAGTAATCATGATGTTGGGCTAATTACTAAAATTGGGTAATTGGGCTTTGTACCATAATTGGGGTTTGGACAAAAGAACGACACTTGTGGAAATTAGACTATGGGCTATTAATGAGCTTTATATTTGTTTAACTAAATGATAGTTTGTTAATGTTAATATAAAGATTTACAATTGGGCGTCCCTATAAATTACCATATACACCCGATCGGACACGATGGGCGGGGTATTTATATGTACGAATAATCGTTCATTTAACCGGATACGGGAATGGATTAATAGCCACTAGAATAATTAAAACAGGGGTGAAATTACATTCAAGGGTAATTGGTGTAATTGTTAACAAAGTAGTAAAACCTTGGTTTACACGCAGTTGATAACCTGGTGTATTCATTAAACAAAGTATTAAAACCTTGTTATAATTCGAATCCCCAATTAGTTGGAATATTTAACTTCGGGTATAAGAATAATTTGACGAGGACACTCGCACTTTATATTTACGACTGATGGACTGTTATGGACAAAAACCAGACGGACATATTAAATAATCCAGGACAAAGGACAATTAACCCATGGGCATAAAACTAAAATCAACACGTCAAACATCATGATTACGGAAGTTTAAATAAGCATAATTCTTTTATTTCATATTTAATTTCCTTTATTTTATATTTAATTGCACTTCTAATTATCGCATTTTTATTGTTATTGTATTTAATTGCACTTTTAATTATCGTACTTTTTAATTATCGCAAGTTTATTTTATCGCACTTTTATTATTCGCAATTTCATTTATCGTTATTTACTTCATGCTTTAATTTAAGTCTTGTATTTATTTTTAATATTTTACATTTAGTTTTAACTGCGACTAAAGTTTTAAAATCGACAAACCGGTCATTAAACGGTAAAAACCCCCCCTTTATAATAATAATATTACTTATATATATATTTGTATTTTTATAAAAGTAAACTAATATAGCGTTGAGCTTTGTTTAAAAATATAGTGTGCAATAAGCCCGCTCCCTGTGGAACGAACCGGACTTCCTAAAAACTATACTACTCTACGATTAGGTACACTGCCTATAGTGTTGTAGCAAGGTTTAGGTATATCCATTCTATAAATAAATAATTAAAACTTGTGTAAAATTGTAGCATATTTAATAGTATTTTCCTGCCAAAATTAATAGTATTTTATACCCCTTAGCTTAAACATCACCCTTCGTACGCTGAGAAAACTTGTAATTTTCATTTTGGGACACGTACCTTTGTCAAAATATAGCCTTAAATTATCCCTAAATTATACCACCCAGAGTATATCTTAAACTTTAGAGTATTTTGGTCATTTACTTCTATAAATCATTGTCTCGTTATTTATTAATATAATAGTATTTATCAAACGTTTCATAACCAAGTTAATATCTATTCTCAATATTTATAAACACGTTTTAAAATACGTATCGCAAGTTATTCATATAATTAATTCTTAACAGTTAATATTCCTTATTATTGTATGTGTCGAAATTACGTTATTTAAACAAATAATTCACCATTTATTCCGAATACCGTTAAAATGAATGATTTCTCAAATCAAGTGGACCTCTCAACAGAGACTCGTAATAATATCATAATTCTTAAGAGACTCGGTAAATATCTTTTACTTGAATCGTTTGGCATAATCTTTTAACTCTGTAGTTAAATATATCAATCAGATAATTAAACCAATAAGTTTAATGCACAGTATCATATCCTCAACACTTTGTTACGTTTTCAAGTTATAATATATGTATCTATATATAATTGTTCGCGTTTCGTTGAGAACAATCGAAGATTAATTGAACAGTTCAAAATTTTGAGATTTAACTTCATAGACTTCGTTTATCGTGTCGGAAACGTTAATCATACAAGATTAAGTTTAAATTTGGTCAGAATTTTCCGGGTCATCACAGTACCTACCCGTTAAAGAAATTTCGTCCCGAAATTTGAGTGAGGTTGTCATGGCTAACAATAAAAAAAAGTTTTTATGACGAATATGAGTCGATAAATAGAGTTTTATCACCGTTGAATAATATGGATAAAACAATCCAATTACTTGAAGCGTATGAGAGATGCCGTCGTAATAAAGTGAAATGGAGAATAGAGATGCGTCTTATCTCTTGACGTAGTAACGATTGATTTCCGGAATTTAAGGAATAGAAAATCTTCATAATCTAAATATGATTTGATTCTTCGGAAATTAAGAAAATTAAGATTTCCTTTGATTAATTGCGTAATCTGCCTTGATTGTTATGTCTGATATTTTGCTATAAATTGCCCACTTCCGTTTCATTATTTTCACCACTCCCACATCTTCTTCCTCATTTCATACTTCCAAAAGATTGTGAAATGCTTCTTCCAGTTCTGATTCTTGATATACTCCTAACCTTCATATCTGTCATTCTTCTCTTTCATTTACCACCGGAGGATTTTATTTACTTTTCCTTTTATCTTGGGGTTATAGTGTTATTAATTTTCCCGTGTCTTTACATTGCAATACGTATTGATATACACGGTTTGTAAATTTCGGGGTTGTTTTCGGGCTTTATATTTTCCATTATATTTCGGAGCTTCATGCTTTCGTTTTCTCTTCCCGACTTTAAGTCAAGCGAATAATGGTCCTAAATTCGTAGCTATACATTTCGGAATGACCATAATTAATGTTCTAAGAAAGAAACGGTAATAGCACAATCTGACTTGTCAAATTACCAGAATACCTTGAAAAACACCGAATCATTAAGAAAATATTTTCTTGATATTTTTAGAGATTATATAGAATGAACGAGTTATGTAACATGGTTCATGATGAGGGTATGATCTGTGAACCTTTATCACATTCCAATAGAAACTCAGCATGACTTACTGTAATATAATCACGTTGATCAAGTGTCATTATATTATACTAACTCATGCTTCAATTCCCAACACTACTTCAAAAACATCCATTTTTCGAAATTTTCAGAAATTAGAAACTAAAATAGTTTCTTTTATGATGTAACACAGATAGCGTGAAGAGATAAATGATTTCAGATAAGAATAGTTATGAAAATATCTTCAGAAATATGGAGGATATTTATAATGGAAGATACGATGATATCTTAGAATTTTTAATATCGGAGGATGATGCGAAAAATCTGTCTGTGAAGGTTTAGAATAAGAAGTAAGATTCTTACTAATGGTTTCAGCAGACACTGAATCATTTGGATTCTTTGAAGGTAGATTTCGTCCTTGTGATTTGTCTACAGCTTCCTTCATACTTTGCTCAACCCGTTTTCCAGCTTCAAACCTTCTCTTTTTCTGTGCTTTTCCAACACACTACTCTTTATCATCAAACTTTCGACTGTTAAAGTCGTTTATAGTTTTTGCTGATTCATCAGCATTTTTCCAAAATTCGTAGAACTAGTTTCGTAGTTTGGGGTGTTTTTCAGAAACTTCACATTCGAAGTATGTAAGTCTAGAAGATAGACATTATATGTATATATATAACTGTTGGCGTAGAATTGCTGCGAAATTCAAAATACTGGTTGCTAATTCCCGGTAGTTGGTATGGCAATTATTGTTACAAGATGTGGATGAGTACATGATAGGGTTTTAATGAGTATAATGATTTTTCAGAAGGTCAAGGATTAATGAAGTTGTTAGTAAATTTACTGCTAATGTGGTGGAACATAAAAGGTTCCCCGGTAACAAAAACGTATATGTCAAGGTTACAATAAGGTTAATCTGAAAAGTCGAAGTTGACTGGTTGAAAGTGTGATAAAACTGGATACTTTGAAAAGGATGGCAAGATTATTTTTAGTAATAACAATGCTAAAGGATCTTTCACATTTTTGAAGTCAAAGTATAGCTTTGAAAGATGTAGAGATCTAAGAATGATGTCACCCGTTAAATCTTGACCTGGATTCTGATCCGTCAATATCAGAATATGTAATTGAATTTGTATGGAAATGATTGTATATCGCTGTGAGCATAGTTAATAATTTTTGAATCAAAGTTGAAGAATGTACAGTGTAACATATTAATTGTGAACTTATATATTCCCGAGTATTACCTACCCGTTAAAGATTTCACAATTAATATTTTGTACAAAAGAATTTTCAGTACAGTCTTTATGAAAATATATGTATGTATATTTCTTCAGATATAATACAGATTTAATGAGTTAATATCATATTAAGCTCATTTGATTTTTAACTTGAATTAGAAATGAATAATCTCTAAAACATTAGAGATTACATAATCTTCGCAGAGTATTTCACTAATGAAATCAATACTTCATTATTTATTCTTATTGATATTCCTTGGTGAAAGGTGTTGATATTCGTGGAATTCTTGCAAACTTCGCAAGGTGCAAATGATGTTTTCTAGAAAGTTTCGAGTGCATCGAAGATGAAAGTGTAAAATCAACCATGTTATTGAATAATACACTTGGTTTATTATGAAATGAAATTCATTGAATTGAAACAGAGATTGTAGTTATCGATTATTAAGCCGTTAATGAAGGATGTACATCATTGCATATTAGTAATATGAACTAACCGAGTAGTACCTACCAGTTAAGATTCACACGTAATAGCTTAGTACGAAAATATTTATTTTGATTTCAAAATTCATATATATTAAATATACATAAAATTTCTTCAGGGGAAATGAGTTAATACTTCATCGGTTATTGTTGCTGGTATTTCTTGGTAACTACGGTGCGTATGACGTTGATGCTCGTGGAACAGATTATGAAGTTGAGGTTTGCGATGCGGATGTTGTTGGTGGTGGTAATGGTACTGTTGGTGTTGTTGTCGGTGGTACTATTGATGCCGGTGATGCTGCTGGTGTTTGTAACCTTTGCACTATATTCTCCAAAGCCACTACCTGAGCACGAAGCTCGTTGACTTCTTCTACTACACCGGGATGATTGGCGGTTCGGACGAGCGGATGAATAAGATCCAGAATTTGAGATAGTATATTATCGTGATGAGATACTCTGGAAATGAGAGAGAAAATGGTGTCTCGAACAGGTTCGTCGGTAAGTGCTTCAGGTTCTTCGCCAAGAGGGCAATGTGGTGGGTGAAAGGGATCGCCTTCTTCTTGTCTCCAATAATTAAGTAGGCTACGAACTCATCCCCAATTCATCCAGAATAGATGATGGCTAATTGGTTGATCCATTCTGGTTACACTGTCTTCGGAATTCAGGTGAATATCCATATCGGAATAGCTGTCAGAGTTTGAACTAGATACGGGATCCATCTTGTATAAATAGGGAGATGATTTTTGATATGAATTAGATTATAGAATTTAGTTTGGTATTCTTCAATACATAATTTACATATGTATATATAATACCAAATTCCATAAATCACGGAGAAATTTTCGGAAGATATCAGGAAAAGTTTACTGTAACAGATATGCTAAGATATGAATTTTTGTCTATACACTATTTATGCAATAAATGCAGGAAAACGTGTCTAGACTTAAGAATGATAAGCATGTAATTTCCGACAAGAAATGATAAGCAAAACTTTTAACTTGCAGACACGGTCGAAGTCCAGACTTACTAATGCATCTTAACAACTATCAGTTAGACACATTCATGCAAGGCCTGATTCGCTAGGACCAACGCTCTGATACCAACTGTGACGATCGCTCCAAATCCATATGGACGAACACGTCATTCATTGATTTCATTGTGAGGTATTTGACCTCTATATGATACGTTTTGTAAACATTGCATTCTTTTGAAAAGGCATACCATAAATGAATATTTAAATCAAAGGTTTTCGACATCTGATGATTTCTACATATAGACAATCACCGTATATAATAGTTTACAATAGTACTTCCGTTGACAATGCAGTCAAAATTGAAATGTCCCGTTCTTATTGATTAAAAACGTTCCATATTAATTGATTTCGTTACGAGGTTTTGACCTCTATATGAGACATTTTTCAAAGACTGCATTCATTTTTAAAACAAACCATAACCTTTATTTCATAAATAAAGGTTTAAAAAGCTTTACGTAGATTATCAAATAATGATAATCTAAAATATCATGTTTACACACGACCATTACATAATGGTTTACAATATAAATATGTTACATCAAAATCAGTTTCTTGAATGCAGTTTTTACACAATATCATACAAACATGGACTCCAAATCTTGTCCTTATTTTAGTATGCAACAGCGGAAGCTCTTAGTATTCACCTGAGAATAAACATGCTTTAAACGTCAACAAAAATGTTGGTGAGTTATAGGTTTAACCTATATATATCAAATCGTAACAATAGACTACAAGATTTCATATTTCAATACACATCCCATACATAGAGATAAAAATCATTCATATGGTGAACACCTGGTAACCGACATTAACAAGATGCATATATAAGAATATCCCCATCATTCCGGGACACCCTTCGGATATGATATAAATTTCGAAGTACTAAAGCATCCGGTACTTTGGATGGGGTTTGTTAGGCCCAATAGATCTATCTTTAGGATTCGCGTCAATTAGGGTGTCTGTTCCCTAATTCTTAGATTACCAGACTTAATAAAAAGGGGCATATTCGATTTCGATAATTCAACCATAAAATGTAGTTTCACGTACTTGTGTCTATTTTGTAAATCATTTATAAAACCTGCATGTATTCTCATCCCAAAAATATTAGATTTTAAAAGTGGGACTATAACTCACTTTCACAGATTTTTACTTCGTCGGGAAGTAAGACTTGGCCACTGGTTGATTCACGAACCTATAACAATATATATATATATATCAAAGTATGTTCAAAATATATTTACAACACTTTTAATATATTTTGATGTTTTAAGTTTATTAAGTCAGCTGTCCTCGTTAGTAACCTACAACTAGTTGTCCACAGTTAGATGTACAGAAATAAATCGATAAATATTATCTTGAATCAATCTACGACCCAGTGTATACGTATCTCAGTATTGATCACAACTCAAACTATATATATATTGGAATCAACCTCAACCCTGTATAGCTAACTCCAACATTCACATATAGAGTGTCTATGGTTGTTCCGAAATATATATAGATGTGTCGACATGATAGGTCGAAACATTGTATACATGTCTATGGTATCTTAAGTTAGCATATCATATAGATATAGAACATGTGTTTAGTTGATTTTAAAAGTCAAGTTAGAAGGATTAACTTTTGTTTGCGAACAAGTTTAGAATTAACTAAACTATGTTCTAGTGATTACAAGTTTAAACCTTCGAATAAGATAGCTTTATATGTATGAATCGAATGATGTTATGAACATCATTACTACCTTAAGTTCCTTGGATAAACCTACTGGAAAAGAGAAAAATGGATCTAGCTTTAACGGATCCTTGGATGGCTCGAAGTTCTTGAAGCAGAATCATGACACGAAAACAAGTTCAAGTAAGATCATCACTTGAAATAAGATTGTTATAGTTATAGAAATTGAAACAAAGTTTGAATATGATTATTACCTTGTATTAGAATGATAACGTACTGTAAGAAACAAAGATTTCTTGAGGTTGGATGATCACCTTACAAGATTGGAAGTGAGCTAGCAAACTTGAAAGTATTCTTGATTTTATGTAACTAGAACTTGTAGAATATATGAAGAACACTTAGAACTTGAAGATAGAACTTGAGAGAGATCAATTAGATGAAGAAAATTGAAGAATGAAAGTGTTTGTAGGTGTTTTTGGTCGTTGGTGTATGGATTAGATATAAAGGATATGTAATTTTGTTTTCATGTAAATAAGTCATGAATGATTACTCATATTTTTGTAATTTTATGAGATATTTCATGCCAGTTGCCAAATGATGGTTCCCACATGTGTTAGGTGACTCACATGGGCTGCTAAGAGCTAATCATTGGAGTATATATACCAATAGTACATACATCTAAAAGCTGTGTATTATACGAGTACGAATACGGGTGCATACGAGTAGAATTGTTGATGAAACTGAACGAGGATGTAATTGTAAGCATTTTTGTTAAGTAGAAGTATTTTGATAAGTGTATTGAAGTCTTTCAAAAGTGTATGAATACATATTAAAACACTACATGTATATACATTTTAACTGAGTCGTTAAGTCATCGTTAGTCGTTACATGTAAGTGTTGTTTTGAAACCTTTAGGTTAACGATCTTGTTAAATGTTGTTAACCCAATATTTATAATATCAAAATAGATTTTAAATTATTATATTATCATGATATTATGATGTACGAATATCTCTTAATATGATATATATACATTAAATGTCGTTACAACGATAATCGTTACATATATGTCTCGTTTCAAAATCATTAAGTTAGTAGTCTTGTTTTTACATATGTAGTTCATTATTAATATACTTAATGATATGTTTACTTATCATAATATCATGTTAACTATATATATAACCATATATATGTCATCATATAGTTTTTACAAGTTTTAACGTTCGTGAATCACCGGTCAACTTGGGTGGTCAATTGTCTATATGAAACCTATTTCAATTAATCAAGTCTTAACAAGTTTGATTGCTTAACATGTTAGAAACACTTAATCATGTAAATATCAATTTCATTTAATATATATAAACATGGAAAAGTTCGGGTCACTACAGTACCTACCCGTTAAATAAATTTCGTCCCGAAATTTTAAGCTGTTGAAAGTGTTGACGAATCTTCTAGAAATAGATGCGGGTATTTCTCCTTCATCTGATCTTCACGCTCCCAGGTGAACTCGGGTCCTCTACGAGCATTCCATCGAACCTTAACAATCGGTATCTTGTTTTGTTTAAGTCTCTTAACCTCATGATCCATTATTTCGACGGGTTCTTCAATGAATTGAAGTTTTTCATTGATTTGGATTTCATCTAACGGAATAGTGAGATCTTCTTTAGCAAAACATTTCTTCAAATTCGAGACGTGGAAAGTGTTATGTACAGCCGCGAGTTGTTGAGGTAACTCAAGTCGGTAAGCTACTGGTCCGACACGATCAATAATCTTGAATGGTCCAATATACCTTGGATTTAATTTCCCTCGTTTACCAAATCGAACAACGCCTTTCCAAGGTGCAACTTTAAGCATGACCATCTCTCAAATTTCAAATTCTATATCTTTTCTTTTAATGTCAGCGTAGCTCTTTTGTCGACTTTGGGCGGTTTTCAATGTTTGTTGAATTTGGATGATTTTCTCGGTAGTTTCTTGTATTATCTCCGGACCCGTAATCTGTCTATCCCCCACTTCACTCCAACAAATCGGAGACCTGCACTTTCTACCATAAAGTGCTTCAAACGGCGCCATCTCAATGCTTGAATGGTAGCTGTTGTTGTAGGAAAATTCTGCTAACGGTAGATGTCGATCCCAACTGTTTCCAAAATCAATAACACAAGCTCGTAGCATGTCTTCAAGCGTTTGTATCGTCCTTTCGCTCTGCCCATTAGTTTGTGGATGATAGGCAGTACTCATGTCTAGACGAGTTCCCAATGCTTGCTGTAATGTCTGCCAGAATCTTGAAATAAATCTGCCATCCCTATCAGAGATAATAGAGATTGGTATTCCATGTCTGGAGACGACTTCCTTCAAATACAGTCATGCTAACTTCTCCATCTTGTCATCTTCTCTTATTGGCAGGAAGTGTGCTGACTTGGTGAGACGATCAACTATTACCCAAATAGTATCATAACCACTTGCAGTCCTTGGCAATTTAGTAATGAAATCCATGGTAATGTTTTCCCATTTCCATTCCGGGATTTCAGGTTATTGTAGTAGACCTGATGGTTTCTGATGTTCAGCTTTGACCTTAGAACACGCCAAACATTCTCCTACATATTTAGCAATATCAGCTTTCATACCTGGCCACCAAAAATGTTTCTTAAGATCCTTGTACATCTTCCCCTTTCCAGGATGTATTGAGTATCTGATTTTATGAGCTTCTCTAAGTACCATTTCTCTCATATCTCCAAATTTTGGTACCCAAATTCTTTCAGCCCTATACCGGGTTCCGTCTTCCCGAATATTAAGATGCTTCTCCGATCCTTTGGGTATTTCATCCTTTAAATTTCCCTCTTTTAAAACTCCTTGTTGCGCCTCCTTTATTTGAGTAGTAAGGTTAGTGTGAATCATTATATTCATAGATTTTACTCGAATGGGTTCTCTGTCCTTCCTGCTCAAGGCGTCGGCTACCACATTTGCCTTCCCCGGGTGTTAACGAATCTCAAAGTCGTAATCATTCAACAATTCAATCCACCTACGCTGCCTCATATTCAGTTGTTTCTGATTAAATATGTGTTGAAGACTTTTGTGGTCGGTATATATAATACTTTTGACCCCATATAAGTAGTTCCTCCAAGTCTTTAATGCAAAAAAAACCGCGCCTAATTTCAAATCATGCGTCGTATAATTTTGCTCATGAATCTTCAATTGTCTAGACGCATAAGCAATCACCTTCGTCTGTTGCATTAATACACAACCGAGACCTTGCTTTGATGCGTCACAATAAATCACAAAATCATCATTCCCTTCAGGCAATGACAATATAGGTGCCGTAGGTAGCTTTTTCTTCAATAATTGAAACGCCTTCTCTTGTTCATCCTTCCATTCAAATTTCTTCCCTTTATGCATTAATGCAGTCAAGGGTTTTGCTATTTTGGAGAAATCTTGGATGAATCTTCTGTAGTAACCAGCCAATCCTAAAAATTGACGTTTATGCTTCGGAGTTTTTGGGGTTTCCCACTTTTCAACGGTTTCGATCTTTGCCGGGTCCACCTGGATACCTTCTTTGTTCACTATGTGACCGAGGAATTGAACTTCTTCCAACCAAAATGCACACTTTGAAAACTTAGCGTACAATTCTTCCTTCCTCAATACTTCTAACACCTTTCTCAAATGTTCACCGTGTTCTTGGTCATTCTTTGAGTAAATAAGTATGTCATCAATGAAAACAATGACAAACTTGTCAAGGTATGGTCCACACACTCGGTTCATAAGGTCCATGAACACAGCTGGTGCATTAGTTAAACCAAACGGCATGACCATAAACTCGTAATGACCGTAACGTGCTCTGAAAGCAGTCTTTGGAATATCATCTTCTTTCACCCGCATTTGATGATACCCGGAACGTAAGTCAATCTTTGAATAAATAGACGAGCCTTGTAGTTGATCAAATAAGTCGTCGATTCTCGATAGTGGGTAGCGGTTCTTGATGGTAAGTTTGTTCAATTCTCGGTAGTCGATACACAACCTGAATGTACAATCTTTCTTCTTGACAAACAAAACAGGAGCTCCCCACGGTGATGTGCTTGGTCGAATGAAACCACGCTCTAAAAGTTCTTGTAATTGGCTTTGTAGTTCTTTCATCTCGCTAGGTGCGAGTCTGTAAGGAGCACGAGCTATTGGTGCAGCTCCTGGTACGAGATCTATTTGAAATTCAACGGATCGATGTGGGGGTAATCCCGGTAATTCTTTCGGAAATACATCGGGAAATTCTTTTACAATGGGAATATCATTGATGCTCTTTTCTTCAGTTTGTACTTTCTCGACGTGTGCTAGAACAGCATAGAAACCTTTTCTTATTAGTGTTTGTGCCTTCAAATTACTAATAAGATGTAGCTTCGTGTTGCCCTTTTCTCCGTACACCATTAAGGGTTTTCCTTTTTCTCGTATAATGCGAATTGCATTTTTGTAACAAACGATCTCTGCTTTCACTTCTTTCAACCAGTCCATACCGATTATCACATCAAAACTCCCTAACTCTACTGGTATCAAATCAATCTTAAATGTTTCGCTAACCAGTTTAATTTCTCGATTCTGACATATATTATCTGCTAAAATTAATTTACCATTTGCTAATTCGAGTAAAAATTTACTCTCCAAAGGCGTCAATGGACAACTTAATTTAGCACAAAAATCTCTACTCATATAGCTTCTATCCGCACCCGAATCAAATAAAACGTAAGCAGATTTATTGTCAATAAGAAACGTACCCGTAACAAGCTCCGGGTCTTCCTGTGCCTCTGCCGCATTAATATTGAAAACTCTTCCGCGGCCTTGTCCATTCGTATTCTCCTGGTTCAGGCAATTTCTAATAATGTGGCCCGGTTTTCCACATTTATAACAAGCTACATTGGTATAACTTTCTCCGACACTACTTGCTCCGCCATTACTCATTCCGACACCATTTGTTCCTTTCGTTCTATTAACCCCTGGTCCGTAGACCTCACACTTCACCGCGCTATGACCATTTCTTTTACACTTGTTGCAAAATTTGGTGCAGAACCCTGAGTGATACTTTTCACACCTTTGGCATAGCTGCTTCTGATTGTTGTTGTTGTTGTTGTTGTTGTTGCGGTTATTATTGTTGTTTAGATGATTGTTGTAGTTGCTGTTGTTGTTGTTGTTGTTGTTGTTGTTGGGCCGTTTGTTGTAGTTGCGATTGATGTTGCGATTGTTGGGATAATTGTTGCGATTATTGTTGTAATTGCTGTTGTTGTTGTATTGGTGATTCTTATCACCATTTTCCTCCCACTTTCTTTTGACTTGCTTCACATTGGCCTCTTCAGCAGTATGTTCTTTAATTCTTTCTTCAATATGGTTCACTAGTTTGTGAGCCATTCTACATGCCTGTTGTATGGAGGCGGGCTCGTGTGAACTTATATCTTCTTGGATTCTTTCCGGTAATCCTTTCACAAACGCGTCGATCTTATCTTCCTCATCTTCGAATGCTCCCGGACACAATAGGCACAATTCTGTGAATCTTCTTTCGTACGTGGTAATATCAAATCCTTGGGTTCGTAACCCTCTAAGTTCTGTCTTGAGCTTATTGACCTCGGTTCTGGGACGGTACTTCTCGTTCATCAAGTGCTTGAATGCTAACCACGGTAGTGCGTACGTATTGTCTTGTCCCACTTGCTCTAGATAGGTATTCCACCATGTTAACGCAGAACCTGTGAAGATATGCGTAGCGTACTTCACTTTGTCCTCTTCAGTACACTTACTTATGGCAAACACCGATTCGACCTTCTCGGTCCACCATTTCAATCCGATCGGTCCTTCGGTTCCATCAAATTCCAAAGGTTTGCAGGCAGTGAATTCTTTGTAGGTGCATCCTACACGATTTCCTGTACTGCTAGATCCAAGGTTATTGTTGGTATGTAGCGCAGCCTGTACTGCGGCTCTGTTTGAAGCTAGAAAAGTACGAAATTCCTCTTCATTCATATTCACGGTGTGTCGAGTAGTCAGTGCCATTTCCTTCAAAATAGTCAAATGGAACAAGTTAATCATACAGAATATTAAGAGTAGTTAATAGTATTTCGTAGCATAATATGAACTCATTTATAAAAGCTTTTTCTTCATATTAGCGTTTTATAAGTTTAAATTCGGGTAGTACCTACCCGTTAAGTTCATACTTAGTAGCTAATATACAATTCAACTACTACAATTCTATATGAAAAACTGATTATAATAATATTTCGTGTTCAAACTTTTACACAATATTTTACAAACTTACAATACCGCTTATTTTACATATAGCATGAAATATAGCACACAATAAATTTGATACAAGATGGTTGTGAAGATAATTCTAGCTAGTACACAAGTCGTTCAGCAAAGGCAATAAAGACACGTAATTCATACGTCCAGAAACAAGTCATGCATTCTGGTTTTACTAGGATTACTTCCCATCCTTGGTCTTGTGGAACATGAAATGTCCTTTTCTTATTGATTAAAAACGTTCCATATTAATTGATTTCGTTGCGAGGTTTTGACCTCTATATGAGACGTTTTTCAAAGACTGCATTCATTTTTAAAACAAACCATAACCTTTATTTCATAAATAAAGGTTTAAAAAGCTTTACGTAGATTATCAAATAATGATAATCTAAAATATCCTGTTTACACACGACCATTACATAATGGTTACAATACATATATGTTACATCGAAATCAGTTTCTTGAATGCAGTTTTTACACAATATCATACAAACATGGACTCCAAATCTTGTCCTTATTTTAGTATGCAACAGCGGAAGCTCTTAATATTCACCTGAGAATAAACATGCTTTAAACGTCAACAAAAATGTTGGTGAGTTATAGGTTTAACCTATATATATCAAATCGTAACAATAGACCACAAGATTTCATATTTCAATACACATCCCATACATAGAGATAAAAATCATTCATATGGTGAACACCTGGTAACCGACATTAACAAGATGCATATATAAGAATATCCCCATCATTCCGGGACACCCTTCGGATATGATATAAATTTCGAAGTACTAAAGCATCCGGTACTTTGGATGGGGTTTGTTAGGCCCAATAGATCTATCTTTAGGATTCGCATCAATTAGGGTGTCTGTTCCCTAATTCTTAGATTACCAGACTTAATAAAAAGGGGCATATTCGATTTCGATAATTCAACCATAGAATGTAGTTTCACGTACTTGTGTCTATTTTGTAAATCATTTATAAAACCTTCATGTATTCTCATCCCAAAAATATTAGATTTTAAAAGTGGGACTATAACTCACTTTCACGGATTTTTACTTCGTCGGGAAGTAAGACTTGGCCACTGGTTAATTCACGAACCTATAACAATATATACATATATATCAAAGTATGTTCAAAATATATTTACAACACTTTTAATATATTTTGATGTTTTAAGTTTATTAAGTCAGCTGTCCTCGTTAGTAACCTACAACTAGTTGTCCACAGTTAGATGTACAGAAATAAATCGATAAATATTATCTTGAATCAATCCACGACCCAGTGTATACGTATCTCAGTATTGATCACAACTCAAACTATATATATATTGGAATCAACCTCAACCCTGTATAGCTAACTCCAACATTCACATATAGAGTGTCTATGGTTGTTCCGAAATATATATAGATGTGTCGACATGATAGGTCGAAACATTGTATACGTGTCTATGGTATCTCAAGATTACATAATATACAATACAAGTTGATTAAGTTATGGTTGGAATAGATTTGTTACCAATTTTCACGTAGCTAAAATGAGAAAAATTATCCAATCTTGTTTTACCCATAACTTCTTCATTTTAAATCCGTTTGGAGTGAATCAAATTGCTATGGTTTCATATTGAACCCTATTTTATGAATCTAAACAGAAAAAGTATAGGTTTATAGTCGGAAAAATAAGTTACAAGTCATTTTTGTAAAGGTAGTCATTTCAGTCGAAAGAACGACGTCTAGATGACCATTTTAGAAAACATACTTCCACTTTGAGTTTAACCATAATTTTTGGATATAGTTTCATGTTCATAATAAAAATCATTTTCTCAGAATAACAACTTTTAAATCAAAGTTTATCATAGTTTTTAATTAACTAACCCAAAACAGCCTGCGGTGTTACTATGACGGCGTAAATCCGGTTTTACGGTGTTTTTCGTGTTTCCAGGTTTTAAATCATTAAGTTAGCATATCATATAGATATAGAACAAGTGTTTAGTTTATTTTAAAAGTCAAGTTAGAAGGATTAACTTTTGTTTGTGAACAAGTTTAGAATTAACTAAACTATGTTCTAGTGATTACAAGTTTAAACCTTCGAATAAGATAGCTTTATATGTATGAATCGAATGATGTTATGAACATCATTACTACCTTAAGTTCCTTGGATAAACCTACTGGAAAATAAAAAAATGGATCTAGCTTCAATGGATCCTTGGATGGCTCGAAGTTCTTGAAGCAGAATCATGACACGAAAACAAGTTCAAGTAAGATCATCACTTAAAATAAGATTGTTATAGTTATAGAAATTGAACCAAAGTTTGAATATGATTATTTCCTTGTATTAGAATGATAACCTACTGTAAGAAACAAAGATTTCTTGAGGTTGGATGATCACCATACAAGATTGGAAGTGAGCTAGCAAACTTGAAAGTATTCTTGATTTTATGAAACTAGAACTTTTGGAATTTATGAAGAACACTTAGAACTTGAAGATAGAACTTGAGAGAGATCAATTAGATGAAGAAAATTGAAGAATGAAAGTGTTTGTAGGTGTTTTTGGTCGTTGGTGTATGGATTAGATATAAAGGATATGTTATTTTGTTTTCATGTAAATAAGTCATGAATGATTACTCATATTTTTGTAATTTTATGAGATATTTCATGCTAGTTGCCAAATGATGGTTCCCACATGTGTTAGGTGACTCACATGGGCTGCTAAGAGCTGATCATTGGAGTATATATATCAATAGTACATACATCTAAAAGCTGTGTATTGTACGAGTACGAATACGGGTGCATACGAGTAGAATTGTTGATGAAACTGAACGAGGATGTAATTGTAAGCATTTTTATTAAGTAGAAGTATTTTGATAAGTGTCTTGAAGTCTTTCAGAAGTGTATGAATACATATTAAAACACTACATGTATATACATTTTAACTGAGTCATTAAGTCATCGTTAGTCGTTACATGTAAATGTTGTTTTGAAACCTTTAGGTTAACGATCTTGTTAAATGTTGTTAACCCAATGTTTATAATATCAAAAGAGATTTTAAATTATTATATTATCATTATATTATGATGTACGAATATCTCTTAATATGATATATATACATTAAATGTCGTTACAACGATAATCGTTACATATATGTCTCGTTTCAAAATCATTAAGTTAGTAGTCTTGTTTTTACATATGTAGTTCATTGTTAATATAATTAATGATATGTTTACTTATCATAATATCATGTTAACTATATATATAACCATATATATGTCATCATATAGTTTTTACAAGTTTTAACGTTCGTGAATCACCGGTCAACTTGGGTGGTCAATTGTCTATATGAAACCTATTTCAATTAATCAAGTCTTAACAAGTTTGATTGCTTAACATGTTGGAAACATTTAATCATGTAAATATCAATCTCAATTAATATATATAAACATGGAAAAGTTCGGGTCACTACAGTACCTACCCGTTAAATAAATTTCGTCCCGAAATTTTAAGCTGTTGAAGGTGTTGACGAATCTTCTGGAAATAGATGCGGGTATTTCTTCTTCATCTGATCTTCATGCTCCCAGGTGAACTCGGGTCCTCTACGAGCATTCCATTGAACCTTAACAATTGGTATCTTGTTTTGCTTAAGTCTTTTAACCTCACGATCCATTATTTCGACGGGTTCTTCGATGAATTGAAGTTTTTCGTTGATTTGGATTTCATCTAACGGAATAGTGAGATTTTCTTTAGCAAAACATTTCTTCAAATTCGAGACGTGGAAAGTGTTATGTACAGCCGCGAGTTGTTGAAGTAACTCAAGTCGGTAAGCTACTGGTCCGACACGATCAATAATCTTGAATGGTCCAATATACCTTGGATTTAATTTCCCTCGTTTACCAAATCGAACAACGCCTTTCCAAGGTGCAACTTTAAGCATGACCATCTCTCCAATTTCAAATTCTATATCTTTTCTTTTAATGTCAGCGTAGCTCTTTTGTCGACTTTGGGCGGTTTTCAACCGTTATTGAATTTGGATGATCTTCTCGGTAGTTTCTTGTATAATCTCCGGACCCGTAATCTGTCTATCCCCCACTTCACTCCAACAAATCGGAGACCTGCACTTTCTACCATAAAGTGCTTCAAACGGCGCCATCTCAATGCTTGAATGGTAGCTGTTGTTGTAGGAAAATTCTGCTAACGGTAGATGTCGATCCTAACTGTTTCCGAAATCAATAACACATGCTCGTAGCATGTCTTCAAGCGTTTGTATCGTCCTTTCGCTCTGCCCATCAGTTTGTGGATGATAGGCAGTACTCATGTCTAGACGAGTTCCTAATGCTTGCTGTAATGTCTGCCAGAATCTTGAAATAAATCTACTATCCCTATCAGAGATAATAGAGATTGGTATTCCATGTCTGGAGATGACTTCCTTCAAATACAGTCGTGCTAACTTCTCCATCTTGTCATCTTCTCTTATTGGCAGGAAGTGTGCTGATTTGGTGAGACGATCAACTATTACCCAAATAGTATCAAAACCACTTGCAGTCCTTGGCAATTTAGTGATGAAATCCATGGTAATGTTTTCCCATTTCCATTCCGGGATTTCGGGTTGTTGAAGTAAACCTGATGGTTTTTGATGCTCAGCTTTGACCTTAGAACACGTCAAACATTCTCCTACGTATTTAGCAACATCGGCTTTCATACCCGGCCACCAAAAATGTTTCTTGAGATCCTTGTACATCTTCCCCGTTCCAGGATGTATTGAGTATCTGGTTTTATGAGCTTCTCTAAGTACCATTTCTCTCATATCTCCAAATTTTGGTACCCAAATCCTTTCAGCCCTATACCGGGTTCCGTCTTCCCGAATATTAAGATGCTTCTCCGATCCTTTGGGTATTTCATCCTTTAAATTTCCCTCTTTTAAAACTCCTTGTTGCGCCTCCTTTATTTGAGTAGTAATGTTATTATGAATCATTATATTCATAGATTTTACTCGAATGGGTTCTCTGTCCTTCCTGCTCAAGGAATCGGCTACCACATTTGCCTTCCCCGGGTGGTAACGAATCTCAAAGTCGTAATCATTCAATAATTCAATCCACCTACGCTGCCTCATATTCAGTTGTTTCTGATTAAATATGTGTTGAAGACTTTTGTGGTCGGTATATATAATACTTTTGACCCCATATAAGTAGTGCCTCCAAGTCTTTAATGCAAAAACAACCGCGCCTAATTCCAAATCATGCGTCGTATAATTTTGTTCGTGAATCTTCAATTGTCTAGACGCATAAGCAATCACCTTCGTTCGTTGCATTAATACACAACCGAGACCTTGCTTTGATGCATCACAATAAATCACAAAATCATCATTCCCTTCAGGCAATGACAATATAGGTGCCGTAGTTAACTTTTTCTTCAATAACTGAAACGCTTTCTCTTGTTCATCATTCCATTCAAATTTCTTCCCTTTATGCGTTAATGCAGTCAAGGGTTTTGCTATTCTGGAAAAGTCTTGGATGAACCTTCTGTAGTAACCAGCTAGTCCTAAAAACTGGCGTATGTGTTTCGGAGTTTTCGGGGTTTCCCACTTTTCAACAGTTTCTATCTTTGCCGGATCCACCTTAATACCTTCTTTGTTCACTATGTGACAGAGGAATTGAACTTCTTCCAACCAAAATGCACACTTTGAAAACTTAGCGTACAATTCTTCCTTCCTCAATACTTCTAACACCTTTCTCAAATGTTCACCGTGTTCTTGGTCATTCTTTGAGTAAATAAGTATGTCATCAATGAAAACAATGACAAACTTGTCAAGGTATGGTCCACACACTCGGTTCATAAGGTCCATGAACACAGCTGGTGCATTAGTTAAACCAAACGGCATGACCATAAACTCGTAATGACCGTAACGTGTTCTGAAAGCAGTCTTTGGAATATCATCTTCTTTCACCCGCATTTGATGATACCCAGAACGTAAGTCAATCTTTGAATAAACAGACGAGCCTTGTAGTTGATCAAATAAGTCATCGATTCTCGGTAGTGGGTAGCGGTTCTTGATGGTAAGTTTGTTCAACTCTCGGTAGTCGATACACAACCTGAATGTACCATCTTTCTTCTTGACAAACAAAACAGGAGCTCCCCACGGTGATGTGCTTGGTCGAATGAAACCACGCTCTAAAAGTTCTTGTATTTGGCTTTGTAGTTCTTTCATCTCGCTGGGTGCGAGTCTGTAAGGAGCACGAGCTATTGGTGCAGCTCCTGGTACAAGATCTATTTGAAATTCAACGGATCGATGTGGGGGTAATCCCGGTAATTCTTTCGGAAATACATCAGGAAATTCTTTTGCGACGGGAACATCATTGATGCTCTTTTCTTCAGTTTGTACTTTCTCGACGTGTGCTAGAACAGCATAGCAACCTTTTCTTATTAGTTTTGTGCCTTCAAATTACTAATAAGATGTAGCTTCGTGTTGCCCTTTTCTCCGTACACCATTAAGGGTTTTCCTTTTTCTCGTATAACGCGAATTGCATTTTTGTAACAAACGATCTCCGCTTTCACTTCTTTCAACCAGTCCATACCGATTATCACATCAAAACTCCCTAACTCTACTGGTATCAAATCAATCTTAAATGTTTCGCTAACCAGTTTAATTTCTCGATTCCGACATATATTATCTGCTGAAATTAATTTACCATTTGCTAATTCGAGTAAAAATTTACTATCCAAAGGCGTCAATGGACAACTTAATTTAGCACAAAAATCTCTACTCATATAGCTTCTATCCACACCCGAATCAAATAAAACGTAAGCAGATTTATTGTCAATAAGAAACGTACCCGTAACAAGCTCCGGGTCTTCTTGTGCCTCTGCCGCATTAATATTGAAAACTCTTCCGCTGCCTTGTCCATTCGTGTTCTCCTGGTTCGGACAATTTCTAATAATGTGGCCCGGTTTTCCACATTTATAACAAACTACATTGGCATAACTTGCTCCGACACTACTTGCTCCGCCATTACTCGTTCCGACACCATTTGTTCCTTTCGTTCTATTAACCCCTGGTCCGTAGACCTCACACTTCGCCGCGCTATGACCATTTCTTTTACACTTGTTGCAAAATTTGGTGCAGAACCCCGAGTGATACTTTTCACACCTTTGGCATAGCTGCTTCTGATTGTTGTTGTTATTGCGGTTATTATTGTTGTTGGGATGATTGTTGTAGTTGCTGTTGTTGTTGTTGTTGTTGTTGTTGTTGTTGTTGTTGGCCCGTTTGTTGTAGTTGCGATTGATGTTGCGATTGTTGGGATAATTGCTGCGATTATTGTTGTAATTGCTGTTGTTGTTGTATTGGTGATTCTTATCACCGTTTTCCTCCCACTTTCTTTTGACTTGCTTCACATTGGCCTCTTCAGCAGCCTGTTCTTTAATTCTTTCTTCAATCTGGTTCACTAGTTTGTGAGCCATTCTACATGCCTGTTGTATGGAGGCGGGCTCGTGTGAACTTATATCTTCTTGGATTCTTTCCGATAATCCTTTCACAAACGCGTCGATCTTCTCTTCCTCATCTTCGAATGCTCCCGGACACAATAGGCACAATTCTGTGAATCGTCTTTCGTACGTGGTAATATCAAATCCTTGGGTTCGTAACCCTCTAAGTTCTGTCTTGAGCTTATTGACCTCGGTTCTGGGACGGTACTTCTCGTTCATCAAGTGCTTGAATGCTGACCACGGTAGTGCGTACGCATCGTCTTGTCCCACTTGCTCTAGATAGGTATTCCACCATGTTAACGCAGAACCTGTGAAGGTATGCGTAGCGTACTTTACTTTGTCCTCTTCAGTACACTTACTTATGGCAAACACCGATTCGACCTTCTCGGTCCACCATTTCAATCCGATCGGTCCTTCGGTTCCATCAAATTCCAAAGGTTTGCAGGCAGTGAATTCTTTGTAGGTGCATCCTACACGATTTCCTGTACTGCTAGATCCAAGGTTATTGTTGGTATGTAGCGCAGCCTGTACTGCGGCTATGTTTGAAGCTAGAAAAGTACGGAATTCCTCTTCATTCATATTCACGGTGTGTCGAGTAGTCGGTGCCATTTCCTTCAAAATAGTTAAATGGAATAAGTTAATCATACAGAATATTAAGAGTAGTTAATAGTATTTCGTAGCATAATATGAACTCATTTATAAAAGCTTTTTCTTCATATTAGCGTTTTATAAGTTTAAATTCGGGTAGTACCTACCCGTTAAGTTCATACTTAGTAGCTAATATACAATTCAACTACTACAATTCTATATGAAAAACTGATTATAATAATATTTCGCGTTCAAACTTTTACACAATATTTTACAAACTTACAATACCGCTTATTTTACATATAGCATGAAATATAGCACACAATAAATTTGATACAAGATGGTTGTGAAGATAATTCTAGCTAGTACACAAGTCGTTCAGCAAAGGCAATAAATACACGTAATTCATACGTCCAGAAACAAGTCATGCATTCTGGTTTTACTAGGATTACTTCCCATCCTTGGTCTTGTGGAACATAACCGTTATGGCCGTTGATAAGACAGCGTGTTGTAATGTCGTCAAAGGGGCGAGGGTTACGTAATGTCCAACAGTCCCGTAACAATCTAAAAACCTCATTTCTTACCCCAATTACCGACTCCGTCACTTGTGGGAACGTTTTGTTTAATAGTTGTAGCCCGATGTTCTTGTTCTCACTTTGGTGAGAAGCGAACATTACTAATCCGTAAGCATAACATGCTTCTTTATGTTGCATGTTAGCCGCTTTTTCTAAATCGCGAAGTCCAATATTCGGATATATTGAGTCAAAATAATTTCTTAACCCATTGCGTAAAATAGCATTTGGGTTCCCCGCAATATATGCGTCAAAGTAAACACATCGTAACTTATGGATTTCCCAATGTGATATCCCCCATCTTTCGAACGAAAGCCTTTTATAAACCAAGGCATTCTTGGAACGTTCATCGAATGTCTTACAAACTGATCTCGCCTTAAATAGTTGTGCCGAAGAATTCTGACCGACTCTAGACAAGATTTCATCAATCATGTCTCCGGGTAGGTCTCTTAAAATATTAGGTTGTCAATCCATTTTGTGTTTTATACTGTAAAATAGACAAGAGTTAGATTCATAAAAAAAATACTTATTAATACAAGCAATTTTTACATATATCATAAAGCATAAGCACACTATATTACATATATTACACCACACGAATACAACTATCTTATTCCGACTCGCTTGTTTCTTCTTCTTCGGTTTTGGTTCGTTTTGCCAAGTTTCTAGGGATATATGATGTTCCCCTAATACGAGCCGTCGTAATCCACATTGGTTTAGAAAAACCTGGTGGTTTAGAGGTTCCCGGGTCATTGTTACAACTTAAGGACTTCGGGGGTTGACGATACATATAAAGTTCATCGGGGTTGGAATTAGATTTCTCTATTTTTATGCCCTTTCCCTTATTATTTTCTTTTGCCTTTTTAAATTCAGTTGGGGTAATTTCTATAACATCATCGGAATTCTCGCCGGAATCCGATTCATCGGAGAATTGGTAATCCTCCCAATATTTTGCTTCCTTGGCGGAAACACCATTGACCATAATTAACCTTGGTCGGTTGGTTGAGGATTTTCTTTTACTTAACCGTTTTATTATTTCCCCCACCGGTTCTATTTCTTCATCCGGTTCCGATTCTTCTTCCGATTCCGATTCTTCTTCCGGTTCCGACTCTTCTTCCGGTTCCTCTTCGGGAACTTGTGAATTAGTCCACGAATCATTCCAATTTACATTTGACTCTTCATTATTATTAGGTGAGTCAATGGGACTTGTTCTAGAGGTAGACATCTATCACATAATATCAAACGCGTTAAGAGATTAATATATCACATAATATTCACATGTTAAAAATATATAGTTTCCAACAAAATTTGTTAAGCAATCATTTTTCAAGTAAACACGGTCGAAGTCCAGACTCACTAATGCATCCTAACAAACTCGATAAGACACACTAATGCAAAATTCTGGTTCTCTAAGACCAACGCTCGGATACCAACTGAAATGTCCCGTTCTTATTGATTAAAAACGTTCCATATTAATTGATTTCGTTGCGAGGTTTTGACCTCTATATAAGACGTTTTTCAAAGACTGCATTCATTTTTAAAACAAACCATAACCTTTATTTCATAAATAAAGGTTTAAAAAGCTTTACGTAGATTATCAAATAATGATAATCTAAAATATCCTGTTTACACACGACCATTACATAATGGTTACAATACATATATGTTACATCGAAATCAGTTTCTTGAATGCAGTTTTTACACAATATCATACAAACATGGACTCCAAATCTTGTCCTTATTTTAGTATGCAACAGCGGAAGCTCTTAATATTCACCTGAGAATAAATATGCTTTAAACGTCAACAAAAATGTTGGTGAGTTATAGGTTTAACCTATATATATCAAATCGTAACAATAGACCACAAGATTTCATATTTCAATACACATCCCATACATAGAGATAAAAATCATTCATATGGTGAACACCTGGTAACCGACATTAACAAGATGCATATATAAGAATATCCCCATCATTCCGGGACACCCTTCGGATATGATATAAATTTCGAAGTACTAAAGCATCCGGTACTTTGGATGGGGTTTGTTAGGCCCAATAGATCTATCTTTAGGATTCGCATCAATTAGGGTGTCTGTTCCCTAATTCTTAGATTACCAGACTTAATAAAAAGGGGCATATTCGATTTCGATAATTCAACCATAGAATGTAGTTTCACGTACTTGTGTCTATTTTGTAAATCATTTATAAAACCTGCATGTATTCTCATCCCAAAAATATTAGATTTTAAAAGTGGGACTATAACTCACTTTCACGGATTTTTACTTCGTCGGGAAGTAAGACTTGGCCACTGGTTGATTCACAAACCTATAACAATATATACATATATATCAAAGTATGTTCAAAATATATTTACAACACTTTTAATATATTTTGATGTTTTAAGTTTATTAAGTCAGATGTCCTCGTTAGTAACCTACAACTAGTTGTCCACAGTTAGATGTACAGAAATAAATCGATAAATATTATCTTGAATCAATCCACGACCCAGTGTATACGTATCTCAGTATTGATCACAACTCAAACTATATATATATTGGAATCAACCTCAACCCTGTATAGCTAACTCCAACATTCACATATAGAGTGTCTATGGTTGTTCCGAAATATATATAGATGTGTCGACATGATAGGTCGAAACATTGGTATCTCAAGATTACATAATATACAATATAAGTTGATTAAGTTATGGTTGGAATAGATTTGTTACCAATTTTCACGTAGCTAAAATGAGAAAAATTATCCAATCTTGTTTTACCCATAACTTCTTCATTTTAAATCCGTTTGGAGTGAATCAAATTGCTATGGTTTCATATTGAACCCTATTTTATGAATCTAAACAGAAAAATTATAGGTTTATAGTCGGAAAAATAAGTTACAAGTCATTTTTGTAAAGGTAGTCATTTCAGTCGAAAGAACGACGTCTAGATGACCATTTTAGAAAACATACTTCCACTTTGAGTTTAACCATAATTTTTGGATATAGTTTCATGTTCATAATAAAAATCATTTTCTCAGAATAACAACTTTTAAATCAAAGTTTATCATAGTTTTTAATTAACTAACCCAAAACAGCCCGCAGTGTTACTATGACGGCGTAAATCCGGTTTTACGGTGTTTTTCGTGTTTCCAGGTTTTAAATCATTAAGTTAGCATATCATATAGATATAGAACATGTGTTTAGTTTATTTTAAAAGTCAAGTTAGAAGGATTAACTTTTGTTTGCGAACAAGTTTAGAATTAACTAAACTATGTTCTAGTGATTACAAGTTTAAACCTTCGAATAAGATAGCTTTATATGTATGAATCGAATGATGTTATGAACATCATTACTACCTTAAGTTCCTTGGATAAACCTACTGGAAAATAGAAAAATGGATCTAGCTTCAATGGATCCTTGGATGGCTCGAAGTTCTTGAAGCAGAATCATGACACGAAAACAAGTTCAAGTAAGATCATCACTTAAAATAAGATTGTTATAGTTATAGAAATTGAACCAAAGTTTGAATATGATTATTACCTTGTATTAGAATGATAACCTACTGTAAGAAACAAAGATTTCTTGAGGTTGGATGATCACCTTACAAGATTGGAAGTGAGCTAGCAAACTTGAAAGTATTCTTGATTTTATGAAACTAGAACTTTTGGAATTTATGAAGAACACTTAGAACTTGAAGATAGAACTTGAGAGAGATCAATTAGATGAAGAAAATTGAAGAATGAAAGTGTTTGTAGGTGTTTTTGGTCGTTGGTGTATGGATTAGATATAAAGGATATGTTATTTTATTTTCATGTAAATAAGTCATGAATGATTACTCATATTTTTGTAATTTTATGAGATATTTCATGCTAGTTGCCAAATGATGGTTCCCACATGTGTTAGGTGACTCACATGGGCTGCTAAGAGCTGATCATTGGAGTGTATATATCAATAGTACATACATCTAAAAGCTGTGTATTGTACGAGTACGAATACGGGTGCATACGAGTAGAATTGTTGATGAAACTGAACGAGGATGTAATTGTAAGCATTTTTATTAAGTAGAAGTATTTTGATAAGTGTCTTGAAGTCTTTCAGAAGTGTATGAATACATATTAAAACACTACATGTATATACATTTTAACTGAGTCGTTAAGTCATCGTTAGTCGTTACATGTAAATGTTGTTTTGAAACCTTTAGGTTAACGATCTTGTTAAATGTTGTTAACCCAATGTTTATAATATCAAAAGAGATTTTAAATTATTATATTATCATGATATTATGATGTACGAATATCTCTTAATATGATATATATACATTAAATGTCGTTACAACGATAATCGTTACATATATGTCTCGTTTCAAAATCATTAAGTTAGTAGTCTTGTTTTTACATATGTAGTTCATTGTTAATATAATTAATGATATGTTTACTTATCATAATATCATGTTAACTATATATATAACCATATATATGTCATCATATAGTTTTTACAAGTTTTAACGTTCGTGAATCACCGGTCAACTTGGGTGGTCAATTGTCTATATGAAACCTATTTCAATTAATCAAGTCTTAACAAGTTTGATTGCTTAACATGTTGGAAACATTTAATCATGTAAATATCAATCTCAATTAATATATATAAACATGGAAAAGTTCGGGTCACTACAGAACATAACCGTTATGGCCATTGATAAGACAGCGTGTTGTAACGTCGTCAAAGGGACGAGGGTTACTTAATGTCCAACAGTCCCGTAACAATCTAAAAACCTCATTTCTTACCCCAATTACCGACTCCGTCACTTGTGGGAACGTTTTGTTTAATAGTTGTAGCCCGATGTTCTTGTTCTCACTTTGGTGAGAAACGAACATTACTAATCCGTAAGCATAACATGCTTCTTTATGTTGCATGTTAGCCGCTTTTTCTAAATCACGAAGTCCAATATTCGGATATATTGAGTCAAAATAATTTCTTAACCCATTGCGTAAAATAGCATTTGGGTTCCCCGCAATATATGCGTCAAAGTAAACACATCGTAACTTATGGATTTCCCAATGTGATATCCCCCATCTTTCGAACGAAAGCCTTTTATAAACCAAGGCATTCTTGGAACGTTCTTCGAATGTCTTACAAACTGATCTCGCCTTAAATAGTTGTGCCGAAGAATTCTGACCGACTCTAGACAAGATTTCATCAATCATGTCTCCGGGTAGGTCTCTTAAAATATTGGGTTGTCTATCCATTTTGTGTTTTTATACTGTAAAAATAGACAAGAGTTAGATTCATAAAAAAAAATACTTATTAATACAAGCAATTTTTACATATATCATAAAGCATAAGCACACTATATTACATATATTACACCACACGAATACAACTATCTTATTCCGACTCGCTTGTTTCTTCTTCTTCGGTTTTGGTTCGTTTTGCCAAGTTTCAAGGGATATATGATGTTCCCCTAATACGAACCGTCGTTTTCCATATTGGTTTAGAAAAACCTGGTGGTTTAGAGGTTCCCGGGTCATTGTTACAACTTAAGGACTTCGGGGGTTGACGATACATATAAAGTTCATCGGGGTTGGAATTAGATTTCTCTATTTTTATGCCCTTTCCCTTATTATTTTCTTTTGCCTTTTTAAATTCAGTTGGGGTAATTTCTATAACATCATCGGAATTCTCGTCGGAATCCGATTCATCGGAGAATTGGTAATCCTCCCAATATTTTGCTTCCTTGACGGAAACACCATTGACCATAATTAACCTTGATCGGTTGGTTGAGGATTTTCTTTTACTTAACCGTTTTATTATTTCCCACACCGGTTCCGATTCTTCTTCCGGTTCCAATTCTTCTTCCGATTCCGATTCTTCTTCCGGTTCCAACTCTTCTTCCGGTTCCTCTTCGAGAACTTGTGAATCAGTCCACGAATCATTCCAATTTACATTTGACTCTTCATTATTATTAGGTGAGTCAATGGGACTTGTTCTAGAGGTAGACATCTATCACATAATATCAAACGCGTTAAGAGATTAATATATCACATAATATTCACATGTTAAAAATATATAGTTTCCAACAAAATTTGTTAAGCAATCATTTTTCAAGTAAACACGGTCGAAGTCCAGACTCACTAATGCATCCTAACAAACTCGATAAGACACACTAATGCAAAATTATGGTTCTCTAAGACCAACGCTCGGATACCAACTGAAATGTCCCGTTCTTATTGATTAAAAACGTTCCATATTAATTGATTTCGTTGCGAGGTTTTGACCTCTATATGAGACATTTTTCAAAGACTGCATTCATTTTTAAAACAAACCATAACCTTTATTTCATAAATAAAGGTTTAAAAAGCTTTACGTAGATTATCAAATAATGATAATCTAAAATATCATGTTTACACACGACCATTACATAATAGTTTACAATATAAATATGTTACATCGAAATCAGTTTCTTGAATGCAGTTTTTACACAATATCATACAAACATGGACTCCAAATCTTGTCCTTATTTTAGTATGCAACAGCGGAAGCTCTTAGTATTCACCTGAGAATAAACATGCTTTAAACGTCAACAAAAATGTTGGTGAGTTATAGGTTTAACCTATATATATCAAATCGTAACAATAGACCACAAGATTTCATATTTCAATACACATCCCATACATAGAGATAAAAATCATTCATATGGTGAACACCTGGTAACCGACATTAACAAGATGCATATATAAGAATATCCCCGTCATTCCGGGACACCCTTCGGATATGATATAAATTTCGAAGTACAAAAGCATCCGGTACTTTGGATGGGGTTTGTTAGGCCCAATAGATCTATCTTTAGGATTCGCGTCAATTAGGGTGTCTGTTCCCTAATTCTTAGATTACCAAACTTAATAAAAAGGGGCATATTCGATTTCGATAATTCAACCATAGAATGTAGTTTCACGTACTTGTGTCTATTTTGTAAATCATTTATAAAACCTGCATGTATTCTCATCCCAAAAATATTAGATTTTAAAAGTGGGACTATAACTCACTTTCACAGATTTTTACTTCGTCGGGAAGTAAGACTTGGCCACTGGTTGATTCACGAACCTATAAAAATATATACATATATATCAAAGTATGTTCAAAATATATTTACAACACTTTTAATATATTTTGATGTTTTAAGTTTATTAAGTCAGCTGTTCTCGTTAGTAACCTACAACTAGTTGTCCACAGTTAGATGTACAGAAATAAATCGATAAATATTATCTTGAATCAATCCACGACCCAGTGTATACGTATCTCAGTATTGATCACAACTCAAACTATATATATTTTGGAATCAACCTCAACCCTGTATAGCTAACTCCAACATTCACATATAGAGTGTCTATGGTTGTTCCGAAATATATATAGATGTGTCGACATGATAGGTCGAAACATTATATACGTGTCTATGGTATCTCAAGATTACATAATATACAATACAAGTTGATTAAGTTATGGTTGGAATAGATTTGTTACCAATTTTCACGTAGCTAAAATGAGAAAAATTATCCAATCTTGTTTTACCCATAACTTCTTCAATTTAAATCCGTTTTGAGTGAATCAAATTGCTATGGTTTCATATTGAACTCTATTTTATGAATCTAAACAGAAAAAGTATAGGTTTATAGTCGGAAAAATAAGTTACAAGTCGTTTTTGTAAAGGTAGTCATTTCAGTCGAAAGAACGACGTCTAGATGACCATTTTAGAAAACATACTTCCACTTTGAGTTTAACCATAATTTTTGGATATAGTTTCATGTTCATAATAAAAATCATTTTCTCAGAATAACAACTTTTAAATCAAAGTTAATCATAGTTTTTAATTAACTAACCCAAAACAGCCCGCGGTGTTACTACGACGGCGTAAATCCAGTTTTACAGTGTTTTTCGTGTTTCCAGGTTTTAAATCATTAAGTTAGCATATCATATAGATATAGAACATGTGTTTAGTTGATTTTAAAAGTCAAGTTAGAAGGATTAACTTTTGTTTGCGAACAAGTTTAGAATTAACTAAACTATGTTCTAGTGATTACAAGTTTAAACCTTCGAATAAGATAGCTTTATATGTATGGATCGAATGATGTTATGAACATCATTACTACCTTAAGTTCCTTGGATAAACCTACTGGAAAAGAGAAAAATGGATCTAGCTTCAACGGATCCTTGGATGGCTCGAAGTTCTTGAAGCAGAATCATGACACGAAAACAAGTTCAAGTAAGATCATCACTTGAAATAAGATTGTTATAGTTATATAAATTGAAACAAAGTTTGAATATGATTATTACCTTGTATTAGAATGATAACCTACTGTAAGAAACAAAGATTTCTTGAGGTTGGATGATCACCTTACAAGATTGGAAGTGAGCTAGCAAACTTGAAAGTATTCTTGATTTTATGTAACTAGAACTTGTAGAATATATGAAGAACACTTAGAACTTGAAGATAGAACTTGAGAGAGATCAATTAGATGAAGAAAATTGAAGAATGAAAGTGTTTGTAGGTGTTTTTGGTCGTTGGTGTATGTATTAGATATAAAGGATATGTAATTTTGTTTTCATGTAAATAAGTCATGAATGATTACTCATATTTTTGTAATTTTATGAGATATTTCATGCTAGTTGCCAAATGATGGTTCCCACATGTGTTAGGTGACTCACATGGGCTGCTAAGAGCTGATCATTGGAGTGTATATACCAATAGTACATACATCTAAAAGCTGTGTATTGTACGAGTACGAATACGGGTGCATACGAGTAGAATTGTTGATGAAACTGAACGAGGATGTAATTGTAAGCATTTTTGTTAAGTAGAAGTATTTTGATAAGTGTATTGAAGTCTTTCAAAAGTGTATGAATACATATTAAAACACTACATGTATATACATTTTAACTGAGTCGTTAAGTCATCGTTAGTCGTTACATGTAAGTGTTGTTTTGAAACCTTTAGGTTAACGATCTTGTTAAATGTTGTTAACCCAATGTTTATAATATCAAAAGAGATTTTAAATTATTATATTATCATGATATTATGATGTACGAATATCTCTTAATATGATATATATATACATTAAATGTCGTTACAACGATAATCGTTACATATATGTCTCGTTTCAAAATCATTAAGTTAGTAGTCTTGTTTTTACATATGTAGTTCATTATTAATATACTTAATGATATGTTTACTTATCATAATATCATGTTAACTATATATATAACCATATATATGTCATCATATAGTTTTTACAAGTTTTAACGTTCGTGAATCACCGGTCAACTTGGGTGGTCAATTGTCTATATGAAACCTATTTCAATTAATCAAGTCTTAACAAGTTTGATTGCTTAACATGTTGGAAACACTTAATCATGTAAATATCAATTTCATTTAATATATATAAACATGGAAAATTTCGGGTCACTACAAAAATAAGGTACATGATGATGAATTGGTGAATGCAACGTTTTCTTGAAAAATATGCCATATAAAACTCCATGCACATAGCTTGTCTATCATATAAGCAAACAGCGGAAGACTTCTAGGGAACCTGAGAATAAACATGCTAACAAGTGTCAACACAAAGGTTGGTGAGTTCATAGTTTGTATGTTTCGCATAATCTGTATATAAAGATGGATCACAAGATTTCAGTTGTTTCATCCATAAACGTTTATCAAAATATTCTACGAAATTGAGCATCCTAGTAACTAAACTTAACGTATATATAATTTATACCCTTTGTATAATCATCTTAATAATACAAGCAAACCAACGTGTACGCTTCTCAAATAACATACGTCCGTTAAAAGGCTAGTGCTCTAGCTCGGACGGGGATATCATGCCCTATGGATCCATATACTACTACTCGCGCCCACTAGTTCTTATAACTGGCAGTTACTAGTTACCAAAGCTAAAGGATTTTTGGTTCAAACTCAGTGTAGAATTTAGTATGTACTTGTATCCATTGTGTTTAAAATAAAGTGCATGTATTCTCAGCCCAAAAATATATATTGCAAAAGCAATTAAAAAGGGAGCAAATGAAACTCACCTTAGCAGCACATACAGTTGTTCATCGTAATGTAACCGAAACTCGGTATATCAAAGAATCGTAGATCTCAACCTAGAGAACATATGTTGGTCAATAAATGTCTATCAATCTAGGTCAGGTCATAGTGTATCACAATCCTAATGCTCGAGATCGACATATAAAAGTTATCCAAAGTCGTTTCAAAAAGTCAATTTTGACAATAGTTTAACAAAACGAGACGTACCTTATATAAGGATTCATTTACTCGGTTGGTAATATTCAAAAATCTAATTTATCAATCTCGTAAAAAAGTTGTTTAAATCTTAATTGTAGATTCAAAAGCAATTTCAATTAACTTCAATCATAATTCAGTTGCTCATATCTTTTAATCCGTTCATCGAAATTATTCGATATCTAAATGAAAAGTTATTGATTTTTCCCCAGCTTTCCAAAAACATGTATATCATATACCTTTTACCAGTAATATATGTATTTAATTCGTGATCTATTATAAACTGTTTAACGACGAAATTTAGCATACACATATGTATAAATATATATACTCGAGCACTAGACATGGATACACAATTAATATATAAAAGATAAAATATGAGTGCTTGCGTATCAATATTGAGATTCAATATTGTAGGATAGTACGTAGAAGTAACGTAGATGATAAAAACTAGGTTTGACTTACGAGCAAAACCCTCGAACAATACCCATAACCTCCTTAGTAATAACCCGTAGTTTCCTTAGCTCTATCCCACTTGAAAACCCATTTTGAAAGTGACACGCTCATGACCTCGTCGTAGTATTTTAAGTGATATAATTAATAATAATAATAATAATAATACTATTAATAATAATAAAATAAATAATAATAATCTTAATAATAATAATAATAATAATAATAATAATAATAATAATAATAATAATAATAATAATAATAATAATAATAATTTAAATAAATAAATTTACACATAGTAATATATGTGTAAAACAACTCGCGCAGAAACCAGATATTTATAGGCATAATTCCTGATTCTGATACCCATGCGATCGCATGGGTTTTATGCCTATTTCTCATGCGATCGCATGGCCGCCAGATCCAGCTCACATATTTTTGTTTTTTTTTGTTTGTCGACATAATAATTAATAATATATATAATATATTTAATTTATATAATTAATTATATATTATATTAAATTCACATGCATAGTTAACTTGTAATTTTTGTTCCGATAAGTCGTACGTTGTTACGCGACTTATGTCCCGGTTCCGGTTTTTCGAGTGTCCCTTCGTACGCTGAGAAAACTTGTAATTTTCATTCTGGGACACGTACCTTTGTCAAAATATAGCCTTAAATTATCCCTAAATTATACCACCCAGAGTATATCTTAAACTTTAGAGTATTTTGGTCATTTACTTCTATAAATCATTGTCTCGTTATTTATTAATATAATAGTATTTATCAAACGTTTCATAACCAAGTTAATATCTATTCTCAATATTTATAAACACGTTTTAAAATACGTATCGCAAGTTATTCATATAATTAATTCTTAACAGTTAATATTCCTTATTATTGTATGTGTCGAAATTACGTTATTTAAACAAATAATTCACCATTTATTCCGAATACCGTTAAAATGAATGATTTCTCAAATCAAGTGGACCTCTCAACAGAGACTCTTAATAATATCATAATTCTTAAGAGACTCGGTAAATATCTTTTACTTGAATCGTTTGGCATAATCTTTTAACTCTGTAGTTAAATATATCAATCAGATAATTAAACCAATAAGTTTAATGCACAGTATCATATCCTCAACACTTTGTTACGTTTTCAAGTTATAATATATGTATCTATATATAATTGTTCGCGTTTCGTTGAGAACAATCGAAGATTAATTGAACAGTTCAAAATTTTGAGATTTAACTTCATAGACTTTGTTTATCGTGTCGGAAACGTTAATCATACAAGATTAAGTTTAAATTTGGTCAGAATTTTCCGGGTCATCACAAGTTGTAGGTTGACGAAAAATCTAGGAAAGTCATCTCTAAAATCAGCAGGAAATCCACGGACCTCAGCATCAAACAGGGTCGCCAAGTGGTCAGACTTATCCTAACCATGAGAGGATCTGTCTCGTAAAATGGGGAGGACGCCGTGAAATTAGCTGGATAAGACTAATGAATCAGATCCCCAGAAAGGATAATCTCCTTAAAGATCAAAAATCAGCTTTTAAGCCTGATATTACTCAATCCTAGAGATTGACCTTAAAGATTGAGAATTACAAACTCATGGAATTCAATGATATCTAAACTCGAGCTTGAACGAGAAAATATTTTGATCAAAATTACAAACCGATTTGTTTTCTGAAAACCCATTTTTAATGCGTTCATTAGCATTGAACGTAAAATCCTAAGAATTCACCTGGAATTCATTAGGTCACCTGAACCAAATCGGGTGTCAACCGTAAGAACGGTGGTTGCATAGCATGGTCAAGGACAGGACCTTGTGCCATACCGAAAAATTATAAGGGTGAGCTTTACTATTGCTCCTACCAAGGATAGTAATTGCATCCGACACGTTATAGACCATAATTAAAAGCATGTCAGGGGACATTGCCTTAACAGTTGCTTGTTCAACGCTTTCCTTTACAACTGAACGGTAGTTTACCGAAAGGTAATATACGGAGCAAGTATACTGGACGTGTTGCTTTCCCAATACAAGGTTAGCAAGTGGGTGACACAAAACCGTAAGTTTTGAGCTAAAATTTTCAAATCTGAAGCCCACCAAACCCACAAAAATATTTTGCAAACACCGGTGAAGGGTTATTCTGAAAAACTTATCTAGGGTAAAAGCTAGATTTAATTTTCAAAAGATCAAATGTTTTCATAAAGATCCAATTTCCTTAATGGATCTAAATTTTCATAGTCATGTGGGACTGTAAACCACATCTTTACTACCATTGTTCATACCGCCGTATAGAAATCACTGATGTACAAAGTGTGAAGAATAAAGAAGTGATTCTAGTATTTTTATTTCAAGACTATATTGCTTGAGGACAAGCAACGCTCAAGTGTGGGAATATTTGATAATGCTGAAAACGAACATATATTTCATAGCATTATCCCTCAAGGAAGACAAGCTTTTAGTTGCAATTGTTCTATTTACAAGTGATATTCGTTTAAATAATAAAAGGTGAAGATAAAAGACAGATTCGACGAATTGAAGACGCAAACGACCAAAAAGACTTAAATTATTTATGAGAAACGCCTCAAAATTACAAGAGTACAAGACGCGAAACACAAAATACAAGATATTAAATTATACGCAAGGACGTTCGAAAATCCGGAACAGGGACCAAAGTCAACTCTCAACGCGCGACGCAACGAAGCTAAAATTACAAGTCAACGGAGTACAAGAATATAATATAATATATATATATAATATATATATAATTATATATATTATATTATATAATAAATAAATAAGCAGCCCACGTTTTTAAAGACTTTTGAGCTCTCCCCGCTGGCCATGCGATCGCATGGCCTGGAAGAACAAAAACCATGCGATCGCATGGCCCTGAAATCCAGGCGACATCCTATAAATTCGCGGTTTTGGCTCAGTTTTTAATCATATATCCATCTCTCTATCTATATACATAAATATATATATATATATTTTATATTTTAATTTTAATTTTAAATTCTAATAATAAGGGTATGTTAGCGAATGTTGTAAGGGTGTAAGTCCAAATTCTGTCCGTGTAACGCTACGCTATTTTTAATCACTGTAAGTTATGGTTAATGTTATTTTTAAATTAATGTCTCGTAGCTAAGTTATTATTATGCTTATTTAAGACGAAGTAATCATGATGTTAGGCTGAAAATATTAAGATTGGGTAATTGGGCTTTGTACCATAATTGGGGTTTGGACAAAAGAACGACACTTGTGGAAATTAGAGTATGGGCTATTAATGGGTTTTATATTAACTAAACGATACCTCGTTAAATTAATATATAGACTTATAATTTGACGTATTTATATATAACCACATACGCTTGACTGGGTACGGTGGGCGGGATATCTATAAATACCAATAATTGTTCATTTTACCGGACACGGAATTGGATTAATAGTTAATATACTTGTTGAAACAGGGGAGGATTACATTCAAGGGTAATTGGTGTAATTGTTAACAAAGTAGTAAAACCTTGGTTTACACGCAGTCGATAACCTGGTGTATTCATTAAACAAAGTATTAAAACCTTGTTACAATTCGAATCCCCAATTAGTTGGAATATTTGACTTCGGGAATAAGAATAATTTGACGAAGACTTTTGCACTTTATATTTATGACTGATGGACTATTATGGACAAATCCGTATGGACATATCGAATAATCCAGGACAAAGAACAATTAACCCATGGGAATAAACTAAAAATCAACACGTCAACATCATGATTACGGAATTTTAAATAAGCATAATTCCTTTATTTCATATTTAATTTCACTTTTAATTATCGCACTTTTATTTATTGTCATTGTATTTAATTGCACTTTTAATTATCGTACTCTTTAATTATCGGAATTTTATTTTATCGCACTTTTATTTATCGCAATTTCATTATCGTTATTTACTTTACGCTTTAAATTAAGTTATATTTATTTTTAATATTTTACATTAGGTTTTAACTGCGACTAAAGTTTTAAAAATCGACAAACCGGTCATTAAACGGTAAAAACCCCCTTTTTATAATAATAATATTACTTATATATATATTTGTATTCTTATAAATTTAAAACTAATATAGCGTTAAACTTGTTTAAGTGTATCCCTGTGGAACGAACCGAACTTACTAAAAACTACACTACTGTACGATTAGGTACACTGCCTATAAGTGTTGTAGCAAGGTTTAGGTATATCCACTCTATAAATAAATAAATATTTTGTGTAAAATTGTATCGTATTTTATAGTATTTCGTTGTAAAAGTAATACTATTTCCTAGTACACCTCGCACACATCAATAACCGAAATAAATAAAGATGATTAATATAAAAAAATTGGAGATTTATCCGAAGACTTTTATATGTAACTGTTTAGCAAGGAACCACGATATAACACTCCGTGATTTGATAATAAGCCAAATCATCCGGCTGCTATACTGTTAAAGATATTTGATTTGAAGATTATTATTCTAGTCACTGCTCTTGTTGTTTGTTTATAACACTTTGGAATTATATATATAATCCACTTGTATATAGATATAGAAAATATAACACCTACATGTAGGTACACTGCACTACTAGTTTCTGTTTCCCTTGTCGACTAATAATCAAACCACTCAAAGAACTCCTTCCCCATCATACACGTCGGCCACCATCTCACCACTGCCGCCACCACCTCGCCACCACAAGAAATCACCTTGCACCACCCATCGGCCACCACTACAACCTATACACCACCCCACTATGAACACCCGTAACACCACCTTCTACCTCCCTCTCTCTCTTCTCTCATCTCCTTCTTCTTATTCCTTTATTTGTGAATGTCGAAACCACCACCATTTTCCCACTCTAACTTCACCAGGAAGATCACCATCTCTACATCTCTCTCTCCTAATTCTACTCGAAACTCAACAGCCACCTTCCATCTCCAATGAACCACCTTCACGACACCTTTCATTTCGGTCCATAACCATCACAACCACCATCGAATCATCTTTTCCTCTCTACCTCTCTTATATTTTCTGTTTGAACTACCATCCACCCGCCATGAATATGATGATGCGAAGAATGACACCATGAAGAAAACAGTTATACTTTTGCTAGATGGAGTTTTGCAGAGTGTTATCATAAAGTGGTTGTGTATTTTTTTTTTCTGTTAAGACTAGTGAGATAACGAGCAAGATAAAGGAAGTAAATATCACAAGATGAGTCAGTCAGACTTGTAGCGACCCGAACTTTTCCATGTTTATATATATTAAATGAAATTATTATTTACATGATTAAGTGTTTCCAACATGTTAAGCAATCAAACTTGTTAAGACTTGATTAAGTGAAATAGATTTCATATAGATAATTGACCACCCAAGTTGACCGGTGATTCACGAACGTTAAAACTTATAAAAACTATATGATGTTATATATATATGGATATATATATATATAGTTAACATGGTATTATGATAAGTAAACATATCATTAAGTATATTAACAATGAACTACATATGTAAAAACAAGTCTACTAACTTAAGGATTTCGAAACGAGGCATATATCTAACGATTATCGTTGTAATGACATTTAATTGTATATATATCATATTAAGATATATTAATACATCATAATATCATTATAATGTAATAATTTAACATCTCATTTGATATAATAAACACTAGGTTAACAACACTTAACAGGATCGTTAACCTAAAGGCTTCAAAACAACATTTACATTTAACGACTAACGATGATTTAACGACTCAGTTAAAATGTATATACATGTAGTGTTTTAATATGTATTCATACACTTTTGAAAGAATTCAAGACACTTATCAAAATACTTCTACTTAATAAAAATGCTTACAATTACATCCTCGTTCAATTTCATCAACAATTCGACTCGTATGCACCCGTATTCGTACTCGTACAATACACAGCTTTTAGATGTATGTACTATTGGTATATACACTCCAATAATCAGCTCTTAGCAGCCCATGTGAGTCACCTAACACATATGGGAACCATCATTTGGCAACTAGCATGAAATATCTCATAAAATTATAAAAATATTAGTAATCATTCATGACTTATTTACAAGTAAACAAAATTACACATCCTTTATATCTAATCCATATACCAACGACCAAAAACACCTACAAACACTTTCATTCTTCAATTTTATTCATCGAATTGATCTCTCTCAAGTTCTATCTTCAAGTTCTAAGTGTTCTTCATAAATTCTATAAGTTCTAGTTTCATAAAATCAATCATAAAATCAAGAATACTTCCAAGTTTGCTAGCTTACTTTCAATCTTGTAAAGTGATCATCCAACCTCAAGAAATCTTTCTTATTTCAGTAAGATATCTTTCTAATACAAGGTAATACTCATATTCAAACTTTGATTCAATTTCTATAACTATAACAATCTTATTTCGAGTGGAAATCTTACTTGAACTTGTTTTCGTGTCATGATTCTGCTTCAAGAACTTTCATGCCATCCAAGGATCCTTTGAAGCTAGATCTATTTTTTTCATTTCCAGTAGGTTTATCCACAAAACCTGAGGTAGTATTGATGTTCATAACATCATTCGATTCATATATATAAAACTACCTTATTCGAAGGTTTAAACTTGAAATCACTAGAACATAATTTAGTTAATTCTAAACTTGTTCGCAAACAAAAGTTAATCCTTCTAACTTGACTTTTAAAATAAACTAAACACATGTTCTATATCTATATGATATGCTAACTTAATGATTTAAAACCGAAAAACACGAAAAACACCGTAAAACCGGAATATACGCCGTCGTAGTAACACAGCGGGCTGTTTTGGGTTTGATAATTAAAAACTATGATAAACTTTGATTTAAAAGTTGTTCTTCTGGGAAAATAATTTTTCTTATGAACATGAAACTATATCCAAAAATCATGGTTAAACTCAAAGTGGAAGTACGTTTTTCAAAATAGTCATCAATACGTCGTTCTTTCCACTGAAATGACAACCTATTACAAAAATGACCTGTAACTTATATTTCTGACTATAAACCTATACTTTTTCTGTTTAGATTCATAAAATAGAGTTCAATATGAAGCCTTGATTCACTCAAAACAGAATTAAAACGAAGAAGTTATGGGTAAAACAAGATTGGATATTTTTTTTATTGTTGTAGCTACGGGAAATATTGTAACAATTCTATACAAACCATATCCTAGCTAACTTATATTGTATTATACACGTATTCTAATATATTATGTAATCTTGGGATACCATAGACACGTATGCCAATGTTTTGACATATCATATCGACCCATGTATATATATATATATTATTTGGAACAACCATAGACACTCTATATGCAGTAATGTTGGAGTTAGCTATACAGGGTTGAGGTTGATTCCAAAAATATATATACTTTGAGTTGTGATCTAGCCTGAGACGTGTATACACTGGGTCGTGGATTGGGTCAAGATACTATATATCGATTTATTTCTGTACATCTAACTATAGACAACTAGTTGTAGGTTACTAACGAGGACAGCTGACTTAATAAACTTAAAACATTAAAACGTATTAAAAATGTTGTAAATATATTTTGAACATACTTTGATATATGTACATATTTGTTATAGGTTCGTGAATTGACCAGTGGCCAAGTCTTACTTCCCGACGAAGTAAAAATCTGTGAAAGTGAGTTATAGTCCCATTTTTAAAATCTAATATTTTGGGATGAGAATGCATGCAATTTTATAAATGTTTTACGAAATAGACACAAGTAAATGAAACTACATTATATGGGTGAATGATCGAAGCCGAATATGCCCCTTTTTAGCTTGGTAGCCTAAGAATTTGGGAACGGACCCCCAAATTGACGCGAATCCTAAAGATAGATCTATCGGGCCCAACAAGTCCCATTCTGGAATTTGGAATGCTTTAGTACTTCGATTTTATCATGTTCGATGGGTGTTCCGGAATGATGGGGATATTCTATATGCATCTTGTTAATGTCGGTTACCAGGTGTTCACCATATGAATGATTTTTATCTCTATGTATGGGATGTATATTGAAATATGAAATCTTGTGGTCTATTACTATGATTTGATAATATATAGGTTAAACCTATAACTCACCAACATTTTTGTGGACGTTTTAAGCATGTTTATTCTCAGGTGATTATTAAGAGCTTCCGCTGTTACATACTAAAATAAGGACAAGATTTGGAGTCCATGCCTGTATGATATTATGTAAAAACTGCATTCAATAAACTTATTTTTGATGTAATATATTCTTATTGTAAACCATTATGTAACGGTCATGTGTAAACGGTATATTTTAGATTATCATTATTTGATAATCTACGTAATGCTTTTTAAAACTTTATCAATAAAATAAAGGTTATGGTTGTTTTAAAAATGAATGCAGTCTTTGAAAAACGTCTCATATAGAGGTCAAAACCTCGCGACGAAATCAATTAATATGGAACATTTATAATCAATATGAACGGGACATTTTAGTTGGTATCAGAGCGTTGGTCTTAGAGAACCAGAAATTTGCATTAGTGTGTCTTATCGAGTTTTTTAGGATACATTAGTGAGTCTGGACTTCGACTGTGTTTTCTTTAAAAACGATTGCTTAACACTTTTGTTGGAAACTATATATTATTAACATGTAAATATTATGTGATATATTAATCTCTTAATGTGTTTGATATTGTTTGATAGATGTCTACCACTAGTAGAAATCCCATCGACTCACCTAATAATAATGAAGAGGCGAATATAATTTGGGAAGATTCACAAATTCCAGAAGAGGAACCGGAAGAAGAGGAACTGGAAGAAGAGGAGCCGGAAGAAGAGGAATCAGAAGAGGAGGAGCCGAAAGAGGAGGAACCGGAAGAAGAAGAGGTTCCGAAGGAAGAAATATTGATACCTACAGTAAATCGATTAAATAAAAGAAAATTATCAACCAATGGACCAAAGTTAAAAATGGTCAATGGTGTTTCCGCCGAGGAAGCAAAATATTGGGAAGATTGCCAATTTTTTGATAAATTGGATCCCGATGAGGATTCCGATGATGTTATAGAAATTACCTTGACCTAATTTAATAGGCAAAAGAAAATAATAAGGAAAAAGGTATAAAAATAGAGAAACCTGATTCCAACCCCGATGAACTTTATATGTATCGGCAACGTCCGTATTTCCTAAATTGTAAAAATAACCCGGGAACCACTAAACCACCAGGTTTTTCTAAACCATTGTGGAAAACGACGGCTCGTATTAGAGGAGCACCATATATCCCTAGAAAATTAGGAAAATGAACCAAGTCCGAAGAAGAAGAAACCAGTGATTCAGATTAGAGGGTTGTAATCATGTTGTGTATTATATGTATTGTAGTGTGCTTGTACTTTTATGTTCTATGTAAAAATTGCTTGTATTATTTGTTAATTATCTTTTACGAATCTAATCCTTGTCTATTTTACAGTATAAAAACAAAATGGACATTAAGGGTAGACAACCGAATATTTTAGAAGACCTACCAGAGGATATGATTGAGGAAATCTTGTCTAGAGTCGGTCGGAATTCATCAACACATTTAGTTATGGCGAAATTAACTTGTCAAACATTTGAAAGACTTTCCAGAAATGCCTTAGTTTATAAAAGGCTTTCCTTTGATAGGTGGGGTATATCACATTGGGGGGACTGTAAGTTACGCCGTGTTTTCTTTAAAGCGTTAAATGCGGGGAACCCAAATGCAATTTTACGCTACGGGTTAAGAACCTATTTTGACTCAACATATCCCAACATAGGATTTCGTGAGTTAGAAAGAGCTTCTAACATGCAACATAAAGAAGCATGTTATACTTACGGGTTAGTGATGTTCGCTTCTTACCAAAGTGACAAAAAAATTATCGGATTACAACTTTTAAATAAAACCTTCCCACAAGTGATGGATTCAGTAGTTGGGGTGAGAAACAAGGTTTTTAGATTATTGCGAGGCTGTTGGACATTACGAAACCCTCGTCCTTTTGACGACATTACAACATGCTGCCTAGCCAATGGTCATAACGGTTACTTTCCACAAGACCAAGGATGGGAAGTCGTCTTAGTAAAACCTGAATGCATGACTTGTTTATGGACTTATGAATTACGTGTCTTTATTTCTTTTGCTGAACAACTTGCGTATTAACTAGAATTGCTTTTATAGCTGCTGAGTAGCAAAGATATTATGTACTATATTTCATCCTATATGTATAATAGTGGTATTGTAAGTTTGTAAAATATTGTATAAAGGTTTGAACACGAAATATTATTGTAATAAGTTTTTCATATAGAAGCGTAGTAGCTGAGTTGTATAGTAGCTAGTAAGTATGAACTTAACGGGTAGGTACTACCCGAATTAAAACTATAAAATGCTAATATGAAGAAAAAGCTTTTATAAATAAGTTCATATAATGCTACGAGATACTATTGACTACTCTTAAATTCTATATGATTAACTCAATTCTTTTGGCTATTTTTGAAGGAAATGGCACCGGCGACTCGTCAAAATTTGAACATGAGCGAGGAAGACTTCCGTGTTTTCTTTGCAGCAAACATAGACGCAGTACAGGCTGCGATGTAAAATAACAATAACTCTGGATCTAGTAGTGGAACTAATTCCACAAGAAATCGTGTAGGATGCTCCTACAAAGAATTCACTGCCTGCAAATCTTTGGAATTTGATGGAACTGAAGGACCAATTGGATTGAAATGGTAGACCGAGAAAGTCGAATCGGTGTTTGCCATAAGTAAGTGTACTGAAGAGGATAAAGTTAAGTACGCTACGCATACCTTTACAGATTTTGCGTTAACGTGGTGGAACACCTATCTTGAACAGGTAGGACAAAATGCTGTTTACGCACTACCGTGGTCGGCATTCAAGCAATTGATGAACGAGAAGTACCGTCCTAGAAACGAAGTCAATAAGCTCAAGGTAGAGCTTAGAGAGTTACGAACACAAGGGTTCGACATTACCACATATGAACGACGATTCACAGAGTTGTGCCTATTATGTCCAGGAATGTTCGAAGATGAAGAAGAGAAGATCGACGCGTTTATAAAAGGGTTACCAGTAAGGATTCAAGAAGATGTGAGTTCACACGAGCCCGCTTTCATACAAAAGGCAAGTCGAATGGCTCAATAACTCATAAATCAGATTGAGGGAAGAATTAAAGAGCAGGCGGCTGAAGAAGCCAACTCGAAACAACTCAAGAGAAAGTGGGAAGAAACCAGTGACAAGGGTCACCAATACAACAACAACAACAATTACAACCACAACCGCAACAACAATCGCAACAATAATCGCAATCCCAACAATAACTACAACAAACGTCCCAACAACAACAACAACTACAACAACCGTTCCAACAACAATAACAATCCCAACAACAACCTCAATAACAACAAAGGCAACAAAAACCAAAAATGCCAAAGGTGTGAAGAGTACCACCAGAATGGGTTCTGTATGACATTTTGCACCAAGTGTAAAAGAACTGGCCATGGTGCGAAAAAGTGTGAGGTCTACGGACCAAAGTTTAACAGAACTAAAGGAACAAATAGTGGCGAAACAAGTAATGCCGCCTTTGTTTGTTATGGATGTGGAAAACCGGGCCACATTAGAAGTAATTACCCGAATCAGGGGAATACTAATGGGCAGGGCCGTGGAAGAGTTTTCAATATTAATACGGAAGAAGCGCAGGAAGACCCGGAGCTTGTTACGGGTACGTTTCTTATTGATAATAAATCTACTTATGTTTTATTTGATTCGGGTGCGGATAGAAGTTATATGAGTAGAGATTTTTGTGCTAAGTTAAGTTGCCCATTGACGCCTTTGGATAGTAAATTTTTACTCGAATTAGCAAAGCAGATAATATATGTCGGGATAGAGAAATTAATCTGGGGGATGAAACGTTTAAAATTGATTTAATACCAGTCGAGTTAGGGAGTTTTGATGTAATAATTGGTATGGACTGGTTGAAAAAGGTGAGATCAGAGGTCGTTTGTTACAAATATGCGATTCGCATTATGCGTGAAAAGGGAAAACCTTTAATGGTATACGAAGAGAAGAACAATGCGAAATTAAATCTTATTAGTAGTTTGAAGGCACAGAAACTAATAAGAAAAGGTTGTTACGTCATTCTAGCACACATCAAGGAAGTTAAACCTGAAGAAAAGAACGTCAGTAATGTTTCTGTCACAAAAGAATTTCCCGATGTATTTCAGAAAGAATTATCGGGATTACCCCCACATCGATCCGTTGAATTTCAAATAGACCTTGTACCAGGAGCTGCACCAATAGATCATGCTCCATACAGACTCGCACCCAGCAAAATGAAAGAATTACAAAGTTAGTTACAGGAACTTTTAGAGCGTGGTTTCATTCGACCAAGCACATCACCATGAGGAGCCCCTATTTTGTTTGGCAAGAAGAAGGATGGTACATTTAGGTTGTGTATCGACTATCGAGAGTTGAACAAACTTACCATCAAGAACCGTTACCCACTACCGAGAATCGACGACTTATTTGATCAACTACAAGGCTCGTCGGTTTATTCAAAGATTGATTTACGTTCTGTGTATCATCAAATGCGGGTGAAGGAGGATGATATTCTAAAGACTGCTTTTAGGACGCGTTACGATCATTACGAGTTTATGGTTATGCCGTTTGGGTTGACTAACGCACCAGCTGTGTTCATGGACCTCATGAACCGAGTGTGTGGACCATACCTTGACAAGTTTGTCATTGTTTTCATCGATGATATACTTATTTACTCAAAGAATGACCAAGAGCATGAAGAACATTTGAGAAAAGTGCTAGAGTTGTTAAGAAAAGAAAAACTGTACGCTAAGTTTTCAAAGTGTGCATTTTGGTTGGAAGAAGTTCAATTCCTCGGTCATATAGTGAACAAAGAAGGTATTCAAGTGGATCCAGCAAAGATTGAAACCGTTGAAAAGTGGGAAACCCCGAAAACTCCGAAACACATACGCCAATTTTTAGGACTAGCTGGTTATTACAGGAGATTCATCCAAGATTTTTCCAAAATAGCAAAACCCTTGACTGCATTAATGCATAAAGGGAGGAAATTTGAATGGAAGGATGAACAAGAAAAAGCGTTTCAATTGTTAAAGAAAAAGTTAACTACGGCACCTATATTGTCATTACCTGAAGGGAATGATGATTTTGTGATATATTGTGACGCCTCAAAGCAAGGTCTCGGTTGTGTATTAATGCAACGAATGAAAGTAATTGCTTATGCGTCTAGACAATTGAAGATTCACGAGAAGAATTATACGACGCATGATTTAGAATTAGGTGCGGTTGTTTTTGCATTAAAGACTTGGAGGCACTACTTATATGGGGTCAAAAGTATTATATATACCGACCACAAAAGTCTTCAACACATATTTAATCAGAAACAACTGAACATGAGGCAGCGCAGATGGATTGAATTATTGAATGATTACGACTTTGAGATTCGTTACCACCCGGGGAAAGCAAATGTGGTAGTCGACGCCTTGAGCAGAAAGGACAGAGAACGTATTCAAGTAAAAGCTATGAATATAATGATTCACACTAACCTTACTACTCAAATAAAGGAGGCGCAACAAGGAGTTTTAAAAGAGGGAAACTTAAGGGATGAAATACCCAAAGGATCGGAGAAGCATCTTAATATTTGGGAAGACGGAACCCTGTATAGGGATGAAAGAATTTGGGTACCAAAATTTGGAGATATGAGAGAAATGGTACTTAGAGAAGCTCATGAAACCAGATACTCAATACATCCTGGAACGGGAAAGATGTACAAGGATCTTAAGAAACATTTTTGGTGGCCAGGTATGAAAGCCGATGTTGCTAAATATGTAGGAGAATGTTTGATGTGTTCTAAGGTCAAAGCTGAGCATCAGAAACCATCAGGTCTACTTCAACAACCCGAAATCCCGAAATGGGAAAACATTACCATGGATTTCATCACTAAATTGCCAAGGACTGCAAGTGGTTTTGATACTATTTGGGTAATAGTTGATCATCTCACCAAATCAGCACACTTCCTGCCAATAAGAGAAGATGACAAGATGGAGAAGTTAGCACGACTTTATTTGAAGGAAGTCGTCTCCAGACATGAAATACCAATCTCTATTATCTCTGATAGGGATGGCAGATTTATTTTAAGATTCTGGCAGACATTACAGCAAGCATTAGGAACTCGTCTAGACATGAGTACTGCCTATCATCCACAAACTGATGGGCAGAGCAAAAGGACGATACAAACAATTGAAGACATGCTACGAGCATGTGTTATTGATTTCAGAAATAGTTGGGATCGACATCTACCGTTAGTACAATTTTCCTACAACAACAGCTACCATTCAAACATTGAGATGGCACCGTTTGAAGCACTTTATGGTAGAAAGTGCAGGTCTCCGATTTTTTGGAGTGAAGTGGGGGATAGACAGATTACGGGTCCAGAGATAATACAAGAAACTACCGAGAAGATCATCCAAATTCAACAACGGTTGAAAACCGCCCAAAGTAGACCAAAGAGCTACGCTGACATTAAAAGAAAAGATATATAATTTGAAATTGGAGAGATGGTCATGCTTAAAGTTGCACCTTGGAAAGGCATTATTCGATTTCGTAAATGAGGGAAATTAAACCCAAGATATATTGGACCATTCAAGGTTATTGATCGCATTGGACCAGTAGCTTACCGATTTGAATTACCACAACCACTCGCGGCTGTACATAACACTTTCCACGTCTCAAATTTGAAGAAATATTTTTCTAAAGAAGATCTCACTATTTCATTAGACGAAATCCAAATCAACGAAAAACTTCAATTCGTCGAAGAACCCGTCGAAATAATGGATCGTGAGGTTAAAAGACTTAAGCAAAACAAGATACCAATTGTTAAGGTTCGATGGAATGCTCATAGAGGACCTGAGTTCACCTGGAAACGAGAAGATCAGATGAAGAAGAAGTACCCACACTTATTTCTAGAAGATATGTCAACACCTCCAACTTCTTAAAATTTTGGGACGAAATTTATTTAACGGGTAGGTACTGTAGTGACCCAAACTTTTCCATGTTTATATATATTAAATGAAATTGTTATTTACATGATTAAGTGTTTCCAACATGTTAAGCAATCAAACTTGTTAAGACTTGATTAAGTGAAATAGATTTCATATAGACAATTGACCACCCAAGTTGACCGGTGATTCACGAACGTTAAAACTTGTAAAAACTATATGATGTTATATATATGGATATATATATATATATATCTATATATATATATATATATATATATATATATATATATATATATATATATATATATATATATATATATATATATATATATATATATATAGTTAACATGGTATTATTATAAGTAAATATATCATTAAGTATATTAACAATGAATTACATATGTAAAAACAAGACTACTAACTTAAGGATTTCGAAACGAGGCATATATGTAACGATTATCGTTGTAACGACATTTAATTATATATATATCATATTAAGATATATTAATACATCATAACATCATGATAATGTAATAATTTAACATCTCATTTGATATAATAAACAATGGGTTAACAACACTTAACAGGATCGTTAACCTAAAGGCTTCAAAACAACATTTACATGTAACGACTAACGATGATTTAACGACTCGGTTAAAATGTATATACATGTAGTGTTTTAATATGTATTCATACACTTTTGAAAGACTTCAAGACACTTATCAAAATACTTCTACTTAACAAAAATGCTTACAATTACATCCTCGTTCAATTTCATCAACAATTCTACTCGTATGCACCCGTATTCGTACTCATACAATACACAGCTTTTAGATGTATGTACTATTGGTATATACACTCCAATGATTAGCTCTTAGCTTCCCATGTGAGTCACCTAACACATGTGGGAACCATCATTTGGCAACTAGCATGAAATATCTCATAAAATTAAAAAATATTAGTAATCATTCATGACTTATTTACAAGTAAACAAAATTACACATCCTTTATATCTAATCCATATACCAACGACCAAAAACACCTAAAAATACTTTCATTCTTCAATTTTCTTCATCTAATTGATCTCTCTCAAGTTCTAAGTGTTCTTCATAAATTCTATAAGTTCTAGTTTCATAAAATCAAGAATACTTCCAAGTTTGCTAGCTTACTTTCAATCTTGTAAATTGATCATCTAACCTCAAGAAATCTTTCTTATTTACAGTAAGATATCTTTCTAATACAAGGTAATACTCATATTCAAACTTTGATTCAATTTCTATAACTATAACAATCTTATTTCAAGTGAAAATCTTACTTGAACTTGTTTTCGTGTCATGATTCTGCTTCAAGAACTTTCAAGCCATCCAAGGATCCTTTGAAGCTATATCTATTTTTCTCATTTCCAGTAGGTTTATCCACAAAACCTGAGGTAGTATTGATGTTCATAACATCATTCGATTCATATATATAAAACTACATTATTCGAAGGTTTAAACTTGAAATCACTAGAACATAGTTTAGTTAATTCTGAACTTGTTCACAAACAAAAGTTAATCCTTCTAACTTGACTTTTAAAATCAACTAAACACATGTTCTATATCTATATTATATGCTAACTTAATGATTTAAAACCAGAAACACGAAAAACACCGTAAAACCGGATATACGCCGTCGTAGTAACACCGCGGGCTGTTTTGGGTTTGATAATTAAAAACTATGATAAACTTTGATTTAAAAGTTGTTCTTCTGGGAAAATGATTTTTCTTATGAACATGAAACTATATCTAAAAATCATGGTTAAACTCAAAGTGGAAGTATGTTTTTCAAAATAGTCATCAAGACGTCGTTCTTTCGACTGAAATGACTACCTATTACAAAAATGACTTGTAACTTATATTTCTTACTATAAACCTATACTTTTTATATTTAGATTCATAAAATAGAGTTCAATATGAAATCATAGCAATTTGATTCACTCAAAACGGATTTAAAACGAAGAAGTTATGGGTAAAACAAGATTGGATATTTTTTTTATTGTTGTAGCTACGGGAAATATTATAACAAATCTATATTAATCATATCCTAGCTAACTTATATTGTATTATACATGTATTCTAATATATTATGTAATCTTGGGATACCATAGACACGTATGCAAATGTTTTGACATATCATATCGCCCCATCTATATATATTATTTAGAACAACCATAGACACTCTATATGCAGTAATGTTGGAGTTAGCTATACAGGGTTGAGGTTTATTCCAAAAATATATATACTTTGAGTTGTGATCTAGCCTGAGACGTGTATACACTGGGTCGTGGATTTGGTCAAAATAATATAAATCAATTTATTTCTGTACATCTAACTATGAACAACTAGTTGTAGGTTACTAACGAGGACAGCTGACTTAATAAACTTAAAACATTAAAACGTATTAAAAATGTTGTAAATATATTTTGAACATACTTTGATATATATGTATGAAAGGACCCGTTCATATACATTATAAACGATTCACAATAGTTGATTACATCGTGAGGTATTTGACCTCTATATGATACATTTTACAAACATTGCATTCGTTTTTAAAAGACAAACTTTCTTTACAACGAAAGTTGACGGCATGCACACCATTTCATAATACATCCAACTATAATTGACTTAATAATAATCTTGATGAACTCAATGACTCGAATGCAACGTCTTTCAAAATATGCCATGAATGACTCCAAGTAATATCCTTAAAATGAGCTAATGCACAGCGGAAGATTTCTTTAATACCTGAGAATAAACATGCTTTAAAGTGTCAACCAAAAGGTTGGTGAGTTCATAGGTTTATCATAACAATCATTTCAATATATTAATAGACCACAAGATTTCCGTTTATAAATATATGTACACTCGCAAGTGTATAAAAGTATTCTATAAGTTGTAGGCACCCGGTAACAAGCCTTAACGTTCATGTTTTACCCTCTGAAGTACACCAGACCAGGTGTGTTTAAAATAACCTCGAAGTACTAAAGCATCCCATAGTCAGGATGGGGTTTGTCAGGCCCAATAGATCTATCTTTAGGATTCGCGCCTACCGTACATAGACAAGTAGTTTAATGTTACCAATCTAAGGGTATATTTCTAGTTTAAACCCACGTAGAATTAGTTTTAGTACTTGTGCCTATTTCGTAAAACATTTATAAAAACAGCGGATGTATTCTCAGTCCTAAAAATATATATAAAAGGGAGCAAATGAAACTCACCATACTGTATTTCGTAGTAAAAATACATATAACGTCATTTAACAAGTGCAAGGTTGGCCAAAGATTCACGAACCTATATTAATTATATATATTTATATGTTGGTCAATATTTGTCTAACAATTTTTGGTCAAGTCATAGTGTACCACAATCCTAATGCTCGAGACTAATATGCAAAAGTCAACTTGACCCAAAATGACTACTAAAATTTATACGTGTTTATTATATAACTTAACTATAGTCGTTTGATATATTTAAATATATTTATTAGATTTTATAATAATAAAAGTCATTTATTAATAAAAATTTATATTAACGTTTATATATGATAAAATATACTTTTATATATCTTAAGTAGTAAAATTTATAAAGTTCACTTAATATCGTAAAACTATAGTGGTAAGTATTATTAATGTAATTATATTACGCGTGGTGAAAAATATCTTTGTATCCCCTATTTATTTGATAAAATAATATTGATCATAATAATAATAAGTAAAAGTTGTATTATTTTGTAATAACAATTATTATTATTCTATAAAAAAATAACAATTTTTATATTAACTAAAAATGTTATTATGATAAAATGATAATACTAACATAATAGTAATAATGATATTTTATAATAACAATGATATTTCTATTAAAATAATAACGACGATAGTAATAATAATCATTTTAACAATAATACTAAAATTCAGTTGACTATAACTTCTAATTCGTTCATCAAAACCATTCGATATCTAAATGAAAAGTTCTTAATTTTTCGCTAGCTTTCCAATGACATGCATATCATATACCCTATCTCAGTAGCATATGTATCTAATTCAGGATTCAACAAACCTATCTAAGGACAATATCGAATGTACAAGCATGCATAATCCTATATACTTGAGCACTAGTCAGGGATACACTATTGATATATAAAAGTTAAGTTATGAGTGCTCACGTATCAATATTGAGATTCAATATTGCAGGAAAGTACGTAGACGCAACGGAGATGATAAACACTAGATTGACCTCACGAGCATACCCATGAACCATACCCATCACCTCCATAGCTATAACCCATAATTTCCTTAGCTTCGACTCATTCAAAAACTATTTTGAAATCACTCGAACAGCACTTCGTCGTAATATTTTATGTATACTAATAATATCTTGAAATAATACAGAGCAAATATATATATATGTATGTGTATATATATATATATATATATATATATATATATATATATAAATCGATTGAGAGAGTTTAGAAAAATGTATTTTCAAGTTTCTATGAAATAATGAAACCTATTGAATTCTATTTATAATAGATTTTTGAATTATTAAAGTGAATTATTAAAGTATGAATTATTAAAGTGAATTATTAAAGTATGAATTATTAAAGTGAAAGTAAAGTAAAAGTAAAGTAAAGGTAAAGTTAAAGTATAAAAACTATGCATGTATAATACGCGTATAAATATATATAATATTAATTTAAATCGTTATATATATTTAATGAAATAAAATATAAATATCGTTATATTTATTATACTGGTTAAGTAATGAGTTGTCAAAAGTGATTCTAGATATTTATAAAAGTTATATACGTTTTAATAATAAAGTTCTTTTTAAACTGAAAACGTCTTTGTACTGTTGAAAATAGATTAATAGAATATTATGGAAACCAATTCTCCACTAACTTTTGTCTAACTTTCGTAAATGACACTTTTTGTTTTTATTTATAAATAGCTTTAAAAATTATTCCGAATATCGCTTAGAGGAATAGATTTTCTCAAATCATAGGGACCTCTCAACAGAGACTTGTAATCATAATTCAATGTTTCTGATAATTCAATCATTTAATATATATATATTTTTAATTTTGTCGATAATCATATTGAAACAAATACGTTCATATAAAGTATTATACGTTTAAATACTTTGTAGACATTTTCAATTTATAATATATACACATATGCATACATATTCATATATGTTCATTTATTGGTTCGTGAATCATTGGAATTTAGTCGAGGTTTAAATGAATGTATAAACATAGTTTAAAATCCTTAAGATTTAACTTAACAAACATTGCTTATCGTGTCAGAATAATATAAAGATAAAGTTTAAATTTAGTCGGAAATTTCCGGGTCGTCACAGTACCTACCCGTTAAAGAAATTTCGTCCCCGAAATTTGATAGAGGTCGTCATGGCTTACAATGAGAATGTTATTATGACGATTATAAAGTTTTATCATGTCTAAGAAGTATGGATAAAATAATTCGATTACTCAAAGCGTATGAGGGAAGTTATCGTAAATAAAGGAAATAAGATTATAGTTATTCGTCATATCTTTTGACGTCATCACAATTGATCTCCGAATTTAAAGAAAATCTTTGTAATCTATATTGGATTTGATGCTTCGGTGATTAAGGATATTATGATTCTCTTCGAATTAATACGATAATCCATCTTGATTTCTCTGTCGGGTATTTCACTATAAATCCACCTCCTTCGTTTTCTTACAACTCACACCTTCTATTCTTTCTCCCTCAACTCATATTTTAAAGTATTTGTCAATATGCTTCATCCAGTACTGATTCTCGATATACTCCTCACTTTCATATATGTCGTTCTTCTTTTTCATCTGCTATATTTCATCTGCTATACTGTTAAAGATATTTGATTTGAAGATTATTATTCTAGTCACTGCTCTTGTTGTTTGTTTATAACACTTTGGGATTATATATATAATCCACTTGTATATAGATATAGATATAACACCTACATGTAGGTACACTGCACTACTAGTTTCTGTTTCCCTTGTCGACTAGTAAATCAAACCAATCAAACCCCTCACCAAATTAGTTTATCTCTTTACTCTACAATCACCTACAATCACCATCAAAGACCTCCTTCGCCATCATACACGTCAGCCACCATCTCACCACTGCCGCCACCACCTCGCCACCACAAGAAATCACCTTGCACCACCCATCGACCACCACTACAACCTGTACGCTACCCCACTATGAACACCCGTAACACCACCTTCCACCTCCCTCTCTCTTCTCTCTTCTCCTTCTTCTTGTTCCTTTATTTGTGAATGTCGAAACCACCACCATTTTCCCACTCCAACTTCACCAGGAAGATCACCATCTCTACATCTGTCTCTCCTAATTCTACTCGAAACTCAACAGCCACCTTCCATCTCCAATGAACTACCTTCACGACACCTTTCATTTCGGTCCATAACCATCACAACCACCGTCGAATCATCTTTTCCTCTCTCCCTCTCTTATATTTTCTGTTTGAACTACCATCCACCCTCCATGAATATGATGATGCGAAGAATGACACCATCAAGAAAACAGTTATGCTTTTGCTAGATGGAGTTTTACAGAGTGTTATCATAAAGTGGTTGTGTATTTTTTTTCTGTTAAGACTAGTGAGATAACGAGCAAGATAAAGGAAGTAAATATCATAAGATGAGTCAGTCAGACTGTTAGTAATGCTTTATGTTAATTTGGGTTGAAATGATTATCGATGTGTAAGTGTGGAAATGGCCGTGCTGGGTTGACTTGACAACCAACCACACATGCGTTTTTTTATTTACTAGTGGAATTGATAGGAAAATTATACACGGCGATGGGTTTAAGAATATGGTGCATGGACTTGAAGAAGTGATGGTGATAGAAGGAGTTGGTCATTTCATTAATCAAGAGAAGCCACAAGAGGTCAGTGATCACATTCACGACTTCATTACCTAATATTGAAGTCGAATCAGACCATTAAATCAAGCGTTGTTTAAGCGTTATTCATTTATCGTTATCATATATAAAGAGGATCATAAACCGCTGCTACTTAATTTTAATCGTTAATTTAGTCGGCGAGTTTAAAGAAAAGGAAGAAAAAAAGGCAGAAACCGGTTATAATAATATAAGTGGAAATTAAAACAGTAAAAGTAAACGACAGACAGATCGATGGTTAATGGGGTGTTAGGCGAATGAGAGGTCATGGGTTCGATCCCAGATGTGGCATTTTTTTTAGAAAAAGAACCGAAAATATGTTAGGCTTCATTTAGTAATGGGCTGTAACAAAAATTAATCATACTTGGGCCGTTTTCTGTTGGGCCATTTTCTTGTGTTTCGTGTTGGGCCAGATTATTGAAAAACGTCTCATATAGAGGTCAAAACCTAGCGACGAAATCAATTAATATGGAACGTTTATAATCAATATGAATGGAACATTTCAAGACTGTTAGTAATGCTTTATGTTAATTTGGGTTGAAATGAGTTTCGATGTGTAAGTGTGGAAATGGCCGTGCTGGGTTGACTTGACAACCAACCACACATACGTTTTTTTTTATTTACTCGTGGAATTGCTAAGAAGATTATACACGGCGATGGGTTTAAGAATACGGTGCCTGGACTTGAAGAAGTGATGGTGATGGAAGGAGTTGGTCATTTCATTAATCAAGAGAAGCCACAACAGGTCAGTGATCACATTCACGACTTCATTACCTAATATTGAAGTCGAATCAGACCTTTAAATCAAGCGTTGTTTAAGCGTTATTCATTTATCGTTATCATATATAAAGAGGATCATAAACCGTTGCTACTTAATTTTAATCGTTAATTTAGTTGGTGAGTTTAAAGAAAAGGAAGAAAAAAAAAGGCAGAAACCGGTTATAATAATATAAGTGGAAATTAAAACAGTAAAAGTAAACGACAAATAGATCGATGGTTAATGGGGTGTTAGGCGAATGAGAGGTCATGGGTTCGATCCCAGCGGTGGCATTCTTTTTAGAAAAAGAACCGAAAATATGTTGGGCTTCATTTAGTAATGGGCTGTAACAAAAATTAATCATACTTGGGCCGTTTTCTGTTAGGCCATTTTCTGTTGGACCGAACGCTTGTGTTTCGTGTTGGCCCAGATTATTTATAGATGACGGATTAAATATATTTGGGTTAAGAGACATAAAAGAAAAACATAATTGGAGGAATGGTTTAACTGTTTGTGAGTTAAGCGAGAGGTCTTGGGTTCGAGCCCTGCTTGAAGCGTTTTTTTAAGAAAAAGCTTGAAGGTAGTTTACTCACTTTGGTTATTATTATTATTATTATTATTATTATTATTATTATTATTATTATTATTATTATTATTATTATTATTATTATTATTATTATTATTATTATTATTATGAATAAGTTAATTATTATTGTTACCATCATTAACACAATTAAATATTAGTATCATTATTGTTATTACTAAGAATTATCATTAAGTATTAGGAGTATTATTAATATTATTATTACTAACATAGGTATTATGATTATTATTATGATTACGATTATTATTATTATTATTATTATTATTATTATTATTATTATTATTATTATTATTATTATTATTATTATTATTATTATTATTATTATTATTATTATTATTATTATTATTATTATTATTATTTTTATTATTATTTTGAAAACAATACAAATTATTATTATTTTCATTAACATTAGTATTAGTATCATTTTTATTAGTATTATTATTATTATTAACATAAGTATCATTATTAACAATATCATCTTTATTATTAGTATTATCATTATTAATAAAATTATTATTAGTAAATCATCATTTTCAAAACTATCATTTTAACGAATAATTATTTTGTATATAAAAATATATTTATTACATATACAATAACTATATTAATATTACATATACATTATATATTAAACTTAATAACATTGTTTACATAAATATTTATATATAATAAATTTTTGATTTACCAATGTGATACTAATTATATATATATATATATATATAATATATATATATATATATATATATATATATATATATATATATATATATATATATGCAGTAGTATAACTCTATGTATTTGTATAACTATATGTATAAATATTAAAATACAAAATAAATATATATAACCTTTGAAATAACAAATATATTACTAAATTAAATAAGTAATATACATAAACTAGTTTGATTATTATTACATGTTAGTTATATGTGTTAATATATATACTTGATATAGGTTCGTGAATCCGAGGTAAACTCTGCAATGTTCAGTTCAGTCGTATGCATATTTTACTACAAATATCGTATTGTGAGTTTCATTTGCTCCCTTTTTAAATGCTTTTGCAATATATATTTTTGGGACTGAGAATACATGCACTGTTTTATAAATGTTTGACGAAATAGACCCAAGTACTTAAAACTACATTCTATGGTTGGATTATTAAACCGAATATGCCCCTTTTTAGTCTAAGAATTAGGGAACAGACACCCTAATTGACACGAATCTTAAAGATAGATCTATTGGGCCCAACAAGCCCCATCCAAAGTACCGGATGCTTTAGTACTTCAAATTTATCATGTCCGAAGGGAGTCCCAGAATGATAGGGGATATTCTATATGCATCTTGTTAAGGTCGGTTACCAGGTGTTCACCATATGAATGATTTTTGTCTCTATGCATGGGAGGTATATTTATGAGAAATGAAAATGAAAATCTTGTGGTCTATTAAAATGATGGAAATGAATGTTTATGATAAACTAATGAACTCACCAACCTTTTGGTTGACACTTGAAAGCATGTTTATTCTCAGGTATGAAAGAAATCTTCCGCTGTGCATTTGCTCATTTTAGAGATATTACTTGAAGTCATTCATGACATATTTCAAAAGACGTTGCATTCGAGGCGTTGAGTTCATCAAGATTATTATTAAGTTGTTGATAGTTTGATATATTATGAAATGGGATGCATGCCTGTCAACTTTCGATGTATTGAAAGTTTGTCTTTTAAAAACGAATGCAATATTTGTAAAATGTATCATATAGAGGTCAAGTACCTCGCGATGTAATCAACTATTGTGAATCGTTTATAATCGATATGGACTTCGTTCAGATAGATTAGGACGGGTCATGAAACACCCCACCCCACCATGACCGTCGGCCTACTAGGCCACACCCACCATCACCATTTCATTTAAACCCTCTCATTCTCATTTCAAAAACACACACACTTATTCTCTCTACTTTTCTCTCATATTTCTTGAAGAAACTTGAAGGTTTTGATTCTTTTTCTCTTCTTTTTCTTCTCAAAACCGAAACATCATCATCATCATTGTTATTATTGGATTTTAGTTTTTATAACTTCAATCCTCATGATATCTTGCCATCTTTGATCTCTTTTATGATAAAGAATCAAGAACAAGGATCAAAGCTTTGTAGCTTTTGGTTCTACATGAACTTTTAACAAATTTTAAGATCAAATTACATTATGATCTTCTTTATATTCAAGTATTGGAACTTAAAGTTCATTTCATGAAGATTCAAGTTCATAACTTGATATCTTTTTGTATAAAGGATCCTTACTTGAAATTGTTTATTTTTTACTTTAAATCTATCATTTATGTTTATAGATTTCGATTTGTTTGAGTTTCATGGTCAAAGATTACTTGTTAAACTTTGATCTCATAAATCTTGAAACCAAAGTCTAACTTTGAAAGTTCAAGAGCAAAAAAGTATAAGCTTACTAGTTTATGACTTTCACACATGTAAGATTGATCTAAGTTTCATAACTTAAGGTTATCTAACTTGTTAAAACAATAGATCATTTATTCATGTTCATTTTACTTTACAAAATCTAAGTTTCATAACTTATGGTTGTGTAAAGTTAAAAGTCTAAGTGTTTTGACTTAGAGTTTCACCAAGAACATTAGATCTAGACTTTTTAGTCTAAGATCTTTAATATCTATTTAAGATCTAAGCTCTCTAGCTTAAGGTTTTGATTATTTAGTTTGATTCAAAGTTTATAGCTTTATAAGACTTGTATTTGTATTGAAACTAAGAAAAGTGATGCAACTTTGATTCATCACCTTGCTCAAACTCTCACATGAGTTGTGTTTTAATTCTTAGTCATGATTATTGTGTGTTGATGGTAGAACCTTGGTCAAAAGTGATGCAAACACATCAACGAGTTGTACACTTGAAGCTATAAGCATCAAGGATGAGAACCGTGATGAACATCAAGCAGCAAGAATCCCACTGGAGCACATTGCTTACTATTTTCTGGATCTGATCAATGACCTGTTCTGCTGGAAAAGTTGATTTCCAGATATTTCGGTTCGAGTAGATGACTTTTTGTTTAGGCCTCGCCTAAATCCGATGTACGGTTTAGGATTTATAGCCTTCCGAAAGTCACTACGCCCTTGTAACGTTGTGCTGAAATTTCTGACCTACTCACACTTAAACCGTTGTCACAGTCAAACGAAGATGAGTTAGGTTCTAAAAATTGGTCAGCGGTTAGAGGACTCACATATGGAGCCATGGCCACTGGTCTCGCGTCATTTCAGTTTGTATAGAGGTCGTAGCAGCTGAATGAAGTCAGCCTTTGTTTCGATCTCTATCCTTGATTGAAAACTTACTTTAATTTTTACGTATGATATTGATGATGATGATACTTAAGACTTAATTTATTTACTTATAAACCTTTTGGGACGATTTACTGGCTTAGTAACTTTTGACTTAGGTTGACGACCTTTTGGACCGACTTACTTGCTTACTTATCTCGTATCGACTTTGACCGCACTTTCACTGTGAGTTATAGCATCCCTTTTTTACTTCAACAATTTTTGGGACTGAGAATACATGCGTTTTTTATGTTTTACTTACTAGGCACGAGTACTTAAACTTATTGTATGTGTGTGTTATATAACGGCATAAACTTTCCCCTTAGCTCGGTAACGTTTAGTCATTGGTTTTTGAACCGGTGAACGTGAATTTTAGATATGGATCCATAGGGTTTGACATCCCCACTCGGGCTAGTCGCGCTAGCATTTAACGGGTGTTTAATACTTCGTAGACTTACGCACTCGCCAAGTGTACTTTTAGGGGGTGATATTTACGATAAGTTAGTTACCAAGTGCCCACGGTAAAGCATATACTTTTCATACTGTTTTGAATACGAAATCTCGTGGCCTACATTACATTATTGTTACAATTAAACTATAGCTCACCAATATTCGTGTTGACTTTTAAGCATGCTATTTCTCAGGTGCTTAGACGTTTGATGCTTCCGCTGTATTAGTCTCGATGTTAGACTTGCTGTGTAGACACCCGCTGCTTTTGTTTAGAGATGTCTCTGCATGAAACTTTTACTTTACATTCACGAACTATGTTACTTTTGAACAATGAATTTGTAATGACCTTTGAGTCTCGTACTTATGTTATTGCTTTCTATTCGTAGAAGCACACTATCGTTTGTTAAACATTTGACGTCGGTAAAGACGTTACCCCTTTTTATGAATGCAAACTTATTTTAAAACAACATATAGTGTTTGACCTTGTAATGATCCTGTTGTTGATGATCCGTACACGTCAATTTTGTACGGGGCGTCACATTTGGTATCAGAGCATTGGTTGTAGGGAATTAGGTAGCATTAGTGAGTCTTGACCGAGCCAAGTAGGATTCACTGATAGGACTAATCTACAACTTGCTTGTTTAACTGTTTCTGCGGAACTTACTGCATGCTACTGCTTACTTTTACTACTATGTGTACTTGCTGTATGCTACTAATTATTCTCGCTACTGCATGCTACTATCTGCTTTTGATTGCATGATACTTTTGTAGGATTTTACTATATTGCCATGCTATGTACTGCTATAGACGATCTAGGCTGCCATAGTTACTTTGCCTAAAACGTGCTTGCTATATGACTTACTGACATGGAAAAAGTTATTTTTCCTTGTTCATATGTCGGATATCCCTCCCGTTATCATTGACTTGGAGAGCGATTCAGATACATCTGCTACCCCGCTTCCATTGTTGCTGACTCACAGATCCCGTCATCGCTACCCTCCGACAACTCTGGCGATTCACCTTCCAGTGGACTCGTGCTTGACCTTATGGACGTCTCAGACGAATACGAGGATCCAGAGGAGATTCCAGTTCCACCCAGCCCTAGACTCCCGGGGCCACAGCACCATTCCGGTGGTACTGTGATTCCTGGGGGAAATAGGGACGGTCCTTTCCGTAATGAGCATGGACATTGGGCTAGATGCCTTGCTGATGGACGTGTCGTGTCGATCCCACCTAGCAGATATCAACTTATGACCACCGGCCGGGCAGATCCACCTTCAGATGATTCAGACGATTCATCATCCGATGACTCCAGTGAGGAGGATTCCTAGGAGGATTCCGAGGATGATTTCGAGGAGGACCCTGAGGAGGCGCCCGTGCAACCGCCCTCTATCCTGCCGAAGAAGAGGTATCGTTTCAATGGTACCATTATTCCAGGGGTTAACGGAGGTAGACCGTTCTTGGATGCACGTGGACAGTTAGTTAGGGTTACCGCCCGTAAGCGGGTTGTGCCATATCCTGCTGATCCATTCGTGCGTAAGGTTGCCCGTTATGCACCATCTACTTCTGGTGATGCACCATCTGCACCACCGGCACCATCTGCACCGCCTGCCCCACCAGCATCCCCTGTCGTCGAGGAACTGACGAGGGAAGTGCATATCCTCCGTGCTCGGGTAACTGAGCTCGAGGAACAGATGTCCCACCTGATGGACATCATTTACCCACCATCACCGTAGGATTATTGTATTAGATTTCCTTATGTAACTCTGTTAGTAGGTTCATGTTTTACTCGTGTATTGTATGAACCTTATGCGAATGTATGCAACTTTCTTATTAATGAATAGAACTTAATGTTGTTTAAATTTTTGCACGATGTTCTATTTACGCTACTGTATGATGATTTTGTGGTATCTGTATCTGGTTACTTTACTTAATTAATTGTGTGTGGTGTTGATTCCATACTGGGTGCCTTATGCAATAATATTATTGAATGCTGGATTTTGACTTGAGTTGAAACTTTTGTTCAGAGGAACAATGGCAAACGGAAGAGTCCCAAGGGAAACGCCCACAGCGGCACAGATTGAGGAAATGATTGCTGCTCGAGTAGCTGCAGCTATGGCGAATGCCAACCCCAAGCTCCACCCACTAACCAGAACAATCATGACGGGTGCACCTATAAGGAATTTCAGAGCTGCAAGCCCCACAATTTTAGTGGTACTGAGGGGCCAGTTGGACTGAAAAGGTGGTTTAAGAAGTTGGAAGCTGTGTTCCGTGTGAGCAACTGCTTGGAAGTGAACAAAACTAAGTACGCCTCCTGTACTCTGTTAGACGGCTCTTTAACCTGGTGGAACACGCTTGCTCAGGCTAAAGGAATTGACAAGGCTTATGCTACCCCGTGAGAGGAATTCAAAGGGGCTATGATCGAGGAGTACTGCTGTAATATCCTGTTTTCTCAGCAGAGTGGTACGCCGTCCAAAATGGCCGGACGCCATCCCATATTGAAGGGCTGGACGCCGTCCAATATTCTGGACGCCGTCCAGAATAGCTGGCAGACCTGATTTTGTGTTTTTAGATATTTTGAAGTGGGCATTTTGGTAATTTCACTTGAGGAATGACTTAAAGGCCCAAGATCAGTTGGTGAAGCCTCATTCACTCCACTTTCAACTACCTTATCTTCTTCCATTAAAATCTAGAGAGAGAGTAAGATTCTAGTGTAAGAAAGCTCCATTTAAGGAAGAAGAAGCTTGTTTTGGGTTAGAACTCGAGCACTAAAGTTGTTCATCTCCTCACTAGCTACGTTTTGATTGTGTTGGTAAGTCTTAACCTTGATTTCTTTACTTTAATTAGTTTAAGGGTTAGGGTTTGGGTTAGTGTTGCACATAAAACCCTTTTGTTAGTGATTTGGGGGTTTGGGGTAAGTTTGGGTCATGAAGACCCAAATGATGATTAACCTAGGGTTTTAAAAGGTTAAATTGTGTAAATGGGTCTTAAAGGTTAAGTAAATCACCTAGTACACTTGTAGTTAATATAAGTGGGTGTCATTTGGGTTGTGGGTGACCCAAATGGGTGTGTTGACCTTGAAATGGGTCAAATGGGTCTTTGATGACCTAAGTTGTCTTGCAAGTGTGAAAATGAGTTAACTTTGTGATTAAAAGTGTATTAAGACCATAAATGGCTAGAGTTAGGGTTTTTGTTGAAGTTGACCCATTATTAGGGTTAAGGGTGCAAAATGGGTCGGAATTGCACCTTGGGTCAAAAGACTCTAGAATGTTGAATGAGTCGGTTGACCAACTTGAGTTGTGATTGATTATGTTCTAAATGTAATAGGTACATTACATTGAAGTTGCAAGCTTGGGTATCTTTCGCAAAAGACTCTAGGTGAGTGGAATAATTATATGCGTAGGTATATGATGTATCTATTTATTGTAGCGTGAAATGTAAAGTGTCGAGGTGCTAAGACACCACGTTTCACGTGACGAGTGAAGCATCGAGGTGTTAAGATACCACTCGAGGTGAAGTATCGAGGTGTTAAGATACCACCTAGGAGTGAAGTGTCGAGGTGTTAAGACACCACTCCATAATAAAGGGTGAAGTGTCGAGGTGTTAAGACGCCACCCGAGGGTGAAGTATCGAGGTGTTAAGATGCCACCCGGGGGTTAGTTATACGAGGTTCTAAGTATACTAATGGATGTTGTGAACTCCGATGGCCTTTCGCGGGCGCCATTCCCTTGTACGATTGGTTAACCATGGTTATTGTGTTGAGTTGTAAGCATAAATTATATGGTTCGAGTTATATACATATATATGCCTTGTTATGCTAGCTTGTGATTTAGGAGGTTAGTAGCCTCGTACTTGAGATGATAAGCCCTTTATGTTGCTAGCATGTATGCGGTATTTGTGTAAGTGTGCAAGTAGGTATTTTATATATGTACGTGTATAGTTATTGCATTCACTAAGTGTTAGCTTACCCTCTCGTTGTTTACCTTTTTAGGCTCCGGCGTGGACAAAGGCAAAGGTATTCGGTTGGATTAGTGGTCTCCCGCTTATTTAGATAGGGGATGCTTTTTGGGTAGCTTTTAGAAGTTCGGCCAAGATTTAGGTAGTTTAACCCAAAACACCATGCTCTAGTGTCGTTTGGAAATTAAACTTGTATTGGTCGAAACTTGTATTTATAATTGAAATGCGTAATACGGGTCGATGTGGGCCCGATGTTGTAAAACTTGTTTTGATGATGGAAACCTCTTATTTTATTATATTGTAATACGTTGTAAAAAGGTTTTCGTTTAAAAGTGTAGGGAAGCGGGATTTCCGCTCACGTGAGTTGGACCTGGGGGACAGCAGCTTCCAGGCAATCTGGACGCCGTCCAGATATGCTGGACGCCGTCCTGGTATTAAGTACTGGACGCCGTCCAAAAATATGGACGCCGTCCAGTTGTGCTACAGCAGAAAAAAAAATTTAGTATGTTTTTGGTGAATTGAAGTCGGGATGTTACAAGTGGTATCAGAGCATGGTCTAAGGGGTTTAGGCGACTTGAGATAGGTGCCTAGACTTAGACTTTAATGTGTGTGCACTTTATGCGAGACTTGTAGGACTTTGGGTCAGAAAGAGAATTGTTAGTGCTAGGGTTTATGTGAATTAACCTTGCACTAATTGTTTTGTGTTGTTTTAGCAATCATCAAGCGAGATAGGCATTGTACTAGCAAGTTAATGCGACGTGCTCGCGTAACAATGATTAGCTACCATTGTTACGGGTTCAAATTGTGTCAAACAAGCGATGTACGATGATTGTTGAGCAAGATGGGATAGTGTAGTATATATGTATATGCATATGTGTTAAGTCCTTTCGTTTCATTGTTTAACTTACTTCATTTTATAGAATGAAGATGAGAAATGGACACGACACCAACGACGGAAGTACGAGTGAGGACGTTGAACTCACGGCCAAGGTTGAGGTCATCTTTAAGAGGCTAAAGAAGGATTTTCTCGACGATGTTCGAAAGGTTTTCCAAGAGTGGGTTGATGGGCAAGTGACCAAAATGATAAATGAGCGAATGAATTCCGCGATCGAGGAGGCATTAGAAGCTAGAAACATTCATCTTCGTGGTGAAGGGGGTGATGGTAACGGTGGGAATGGAAGGCGGGACTTCCATTTCAAAAATTTTAAGGATGCTCAACCCCCGATGTTTAATGGGGTGCGAGATCTGTTAAAAAGTACATGTTGGATTTCCGATATCGAGGGAGCTTTCCGTACCACGGAATGTCCTCCCGAGAAGAAGGCGAGGTATGCTTCTAGTATGTTTCGGGAAGAAGCTAAGTTGTGGTGGGATGATAAAATCAACTTGTACGGTGAGGAGCAATGTATGAGTTTGACGTGGGAAGAGTTTAAGAAGGAATTTTTCAAAGAATACCGAACTTCTTCCGATCTAGATAGAATCCGGGACGAGTTGCACAACTTGCAACAAAGTTCAATGGACTTGGTTACTCTCAAGTCTACCTTCTTGGCAAAGACTCGTTTTTGTCCGGAATATGTTGGTGACGATCACAAGCTAATGAAAGATTTCTACCATACTATGAATGATGAGTATAAGGGTAAGATTAGTCGAGGAGCGGCTAAGTCTTTTGAAGAGCTATTTGAGTTGGCTCGGGGTTTTGAGCCGGAGGTTCCAAGGAGAAGTGATTTCACTTTTTCTAAGAGAAAGTTTGAAGGTTCTAGTTATTCTAACTTTTCAAACAAGAAGAACAAGAACAAGAAGGGTTCCGAAAGTGTCAATAGCGTGAAGAAGGGCGCTTCCGGTGGTTTTTCCTTTTCGTGCTACAATTATAGGCAACCGGGTCATATGGCTCGTGATTGTCCGAAACCATCTTCCGGAAACAAGCTCACTTGTTTTAATTGCGGTAAAGAAGGGCATAAGAAGCCGGAGTGTCCCGACTTGCGAAACGATAATGTTAAGCGTCTAGAGAAGGCGGCAGGTACGGCTAGGGGTCGCAACTATTTGATGACCAATGATGAAGCCAAACAATCCAACGAAGTTGTCTCAGGTACTTTTATGGTTAACTCTAATCCGGCACGGATACTTTTTGATAGTGGTGCCAACTTGTCATTTGTATCTAAAAAAATTTGTGCCTAAACTTAGTAGACCGTTAGCTAAGTTAAGTCATCCTGTAGAAGTCGAAATAGCGGATGGTAAGACGGTGCTAGTGGTTGATGTGTGTAAGAATTGTGATGTTGTGTTTGGTGCCAAAAACTTTAAAATCGACCTCATCCCGATGACTTTGGGCGATTTTGATATAGTTGTTGGTATGGATTGGCTCGATCATAATAGAGCCGATATTGCATGCCATGAGAAATTTATTCGTGTGAAGACCCCAAGTGGGGGAGAATTAATCATTCACGGTGATAAGCGTAGAAGACTTGTGCCGATATGCACTTTTGCACGGGCACATCGTTTCCTTGTTAGTGGTGGCATGGCTTTTCTTGCCCATGTTGTTGATACTCATGATGAGCCACCACCCATTCGTGAAATTCTGGTGGTTAGTGAATTCGAAGACGTTTTTTCGGATGAGTTACCGGGTGTTCCGGCGAAAAGACAAGTTGAATTTCGCATTGAGTTTGTTCCGGGGGCTACCCTCATTGCTAAAACGCCTTATCGTTTAGCGCCGACAGAAATGCAAGAGTTGTTAAATCAAACCTAAGAGCTACTTGAAAATGGTTTTATCCGACCGAGTGCTTCGCCTTGGGGCACTCCGGTTTTATTTGTGAAGAAGAAGGATGGTAGTATGCGGATGTGCATCAATTATCGGGAGTTGAACAAAGTGACGATCAAGAATCGTTATCCATTGCCTAGGATTGACAATTTGTTCAACCAACTCCAAGGTGCAACATATTTCTCTAAGATCGACCTGCGGTCCGGCTATCAACAAATGCGGGTCCGTGAGGAAGATATTGAGAAAACGGCTTTTCGAACGCGTTATGGGCATTTTGAGTTTGTAGTTATGCCTTTTGGTCTTACGAATGCACCGGCGGCATTCATGGATCTTATGAACCGAGTGTGCCAACCTATGTTGGACAAGTTGGTAATTGTGTTCATCGACGACATACTTGTCTATTCGAAGAGTATGAAGGAACATGAACATCATTTGCGAGGTGTGTTGAAGACGTTGCGAAAGGAGAAGTTGTACGCTAAATTCTCCAATTGTGAATTTTGGCTAAGGGAAGTTCAATTCCTTGGCCACATTGTGAACCAAGACGGCATTCAAGTAGATCCGGGGAAGATAGAGACGGTGAAAAGTTGGAGACGATCAACTACGCCTACGGAAATCTGAAGTTTTCTCGGATTGGCCGGTTATTATCGTCGGTTTATCCAAGACTTTTCTAAGATCGCTTCTTCATTGACGAAGTTGACAAGGAAGAACGCGAGATTCAATTGGGAGAACGAGCAAGAAATTTCTTTTCAATTGTTAAAAGAGAAGTTGTGTCAAGCTTCGGTGTTAGTATTGCCGGAAGGAGTGGAAGACATGACGGTTTATTGTGATGCTTCGTTAAATGGGCTCGGATGTGTTCAAATGCAAAGAGGTAAAGTCATCGCTTATGCCTCTCGACAATTAAAGGAACACGAAAAAAGATATTCGACTCATGATCTTGAGTTGGCGGCGGTTGTGCATGCGTTGAAAATATGGCGCCATTACTTGTATGGTGTCAAGAGTACGATTTATTCGGATCATAAAAGTTTGAAACATTTCTTCAATCAACGAGATTTGAATTATCGCCAACGCAGGTGGATGGATGTGGTAAAAGATTATGATTGTGAAATACTTTATCATCCGGGCAAGGCGAATGTGGTCGCGGATGCGTTAAGTAGAAAGTGTCACCACCCGGCGTTACGATTGGGATTGTTACGTATGATTATTACTAGCGATTTTCTTGAAAAACTTGGTGTAATTCAAATAGAGGCTTACGTTCACAACAAGCATGCGGAACGAATAGTGGGTCAATCGGAGTTCATTACTATGGGCTCGCGTGGTTTGTTGTCTTTTCAAGGAAGAGTGTGGGTGCCTAAGATGGGTGATTATCGACAAGTGCTACTTGATGAAGCACATAAGTCAAAGTATTCCATTCATCCGGGCGCGACGAAAATGTATCTTGACTTAAGAAAAGAGTATTGGTGGCCGGGCATGAAACATGATGTTGTAAAGTACGTTGAGCAATGTGTCACGTGTTTGCAAGTTAAAGCCGAGCACCAAAAGCCGTATGGTAAGTTGCAACCGTTAGAAATCTCGAAGTGGAAATGGGAGCACATTACCATGGATTTCATCACAAAGTTACCTAAAACGGCGAGAACCCAATTTGATTCGATTTGGGTGATGGTTGGCAGATTGACAAAAAGTGCTTTGTTTCTTCCCATTCGGGAAGCGATATTGTCGGAGACCTTGGCTAAATTGTTTATCAAAGAGGTATTCGCTCGACATGGGGTTCCTATATCTATTATTTCGGATCGAGATACCCATTTTACATCTCGGTTTAGGGAAAAGTTTCATGAAGATATGGGTACACAATTAAAATTGAGCACGGCGTATCATCCTCAAACGGACGGTCAAACCGAACGTACGAATCAAACATTAGAAGATATGTTACGGGCGTGTATTATAGATTTCAGTGGTAGTTAGGACGAACACTTACCTTTGGTGAAATTCTCGTACAATAATAGTTATCATACTAGTATCGGGATGCCACCGTATGAGATGCTTTATGGGAGAAGATGTCGAACTCCAATTTGTTGGGGTGAAGTGGGACAAAAGGAAATCGGGAGTACCGATTTGGTTTTAGAGACGAATAGCAAGATTGATGTGATTCGGGATCATTTGAAAAAGGCGCAAGATAGACAAAAGTCGTATGCCGATAAATGTAGGCGAATGATCGAATTCCAAGAGGGCGACATGGTGATGCTTAAGGTTTCTCCATGGAAAGGCATTATTCGGTTTAGAAAATGGGGAAGGTTAGCTCCTCGGTTTATTGGGCCATTTAAAGTTTTAGCTCGTGGCCTACATTACATTATTGTTACAATTAAACTATAGCTCACCAACATTCGTGTTAACTTTTAAGCATGTTATTTCTCAGGTGCTTAGACGTTTGATGCTTCCGCTGTGCTAGTCTCGATGTTAGACTTGTTGTCTAGACACCTGCTGCTTTTGTTTAGAGATGTCTCTGTATGAAAATTTTACTTTGCATTCACGAACTATGTTACCTTTGAACAATGAATTTGTAATGACCTTTGAGTCTCGTACTTATGTTATTGCTTTCTATTCGTAGAAGCACACTATCGTTTGTTAAACATTTGACGTCGGTAAAGACGTTACCCCTTTTTATCAATGCAAACTTATTTTAAAACAGCATATAGTGTTTGACCTTGTAATGATCCTGTTGTTGATGATCCGTACACGTCAAATTTGTATGGGGCGTCACATTGTACCTAGACGTCCCTATCACGTTGGTAATATGTCACTGGGTAATTACGCTAGGTTTGGTGATTCTGAATAGACAGCAATGCCCTCAACCCCTGACGTCCATCAAACACGAGTACATGTAGGCATGGGCAGCTCATCAATAAGAGCGCTCGGAAAAGGTGGCATATTAACATTCCACAATTCTAAACTTTCTTATGCATAACAGAATACAAGGTGTTCCTAATTTGAGAGACGCGATGTGTTTCAATACTTACATTAACGATTGGTTAATACAAAGTGGTTAGGCCCTAAGAAGAGTTCAACCATAGAGAACACCATGGCTAAGTTACTAGGTAACTTCCATGAACACGTTCGGTTATCCTAACGTTCTAATCCTTTATGGCTTTTAAACAAACAGTTCCCTAATTAACTAAGAATCCCTCAAGCGGGGTGAAATGATTGAGATCACGTTATGGTGTAGTGTACTAGTCAACACTTAACTGTTTCCATGGCCTTACATAGCAGTGGTGCAGCTTACCACAACTGTTGTGCTCGCATGCACGTACTAAGTTTATATGCTTAGTGACTACACCAGCATGTTTCGAGACCAACAATGTAATCCTAGTCTAATCAGGTGTTCTACTACAAAAGGGATCTTTGCCAGAATCCAAAGGTCAAGTTGACGTACTACAACCGTTGTGCCTCAGTCAAGCTTGTGTTGTATCCGACAGAGTTCTCTTACCAAGGGGTGACACAGATAGTGTACTCTGAATCAGGGTTCACGACTTTCCAATAACAGAGCCAGTAACTACATTCTATTAGTTGGAAAATCGATTGAGTTTATAACATAATAGGAAAGCATCTCAACACATACACAATCCACAATATAATTTCAGCAGCGTAACTGATACACTAAAGATAACTACTAGCTATGGTAACAATATCATAAATCATAACAATGAAAGACATTATATAAAGATAAATGATAGAACTACCAGTAGATTAACTGAGTTATGAATATATAAATGTGACAACTTCAGACTCTAGACCGCTCCTAATACAATCTTTGACGTTCACATCTAGGTACTAAATTTCTCGCTCGGAAAAGTATGACTAATTGTAGTGAGAGAGTGTAAAATTGAAGTGTGAAGTGTGTGTTGGAAATGAGGAGCAAAAACCCCTTAAATAGGCTCTCCACAGCCCTGACAGGCCCCGGGCTTTTGCCTGATAGGCCGTGGGCTTGAGCCATAGGCTTAGGTCGTGTGTGATGGTGGCCTGTGTGGCCAGGTAGTGAGCAGCAGACCCTGGCAGGCCATGGGGTTGGCTGGCAGGCCGTGGGGCATGGACGTGTGCCATGGCCGTGGACCAACTGGTCAGCTCTATTTCCTATATCGTAAAGTTTGATTTCTGAGGTCGTAACTTGGTCTTCACCGTTTTCGCTCTAGATTCTTCGTTTTAAGTCCGATTTCTTCGATTATTCTTGCATGGTCTTCGTAATCACTTGATATACAAAATAAAGTGAATAAACGCTTAAATTAGCGATAAAGTTTATATCTTTATTCATTTGGGACTTAATATGGGGGTAAAAATGTGACTTTTTGGCCGATATCAATCATCCAGATAAAGAAAATGTGGTCGCTGATGTATTGAGTCGCAAGAAGACAGTTGAAAATATTCGATTTATGAGAATTGAGATTGTTTTAGATGTAATTTACCGATTGAAAATCGCTCCACCAGTAGCTTTGAATGATGAAAATTTAAAGACTGGACAAATGACCAAACGAAAATTTGACCGATGCAATGACGCTAGTGGATTAAAGACATATAATGATCAAATTTGGATGCCTTTTCTTGGAGATTTGAGGGATTTGATCCTTACATAATCACATAAATCAAGATTAACAATTGATCCGGGTAGTACATAGATGTAAAGAGATTTGAAAACTTTGTATTTGTGGCTAACAATGAAGACGGATGTTGCTAATTTTGTCCAAAAGTGTCGTATTTGTGCACAAGTCAAAGCATAATACCATAAACTGTATGGGTCTTTACGACAATTAGAAATTCCTGAGTGGAAATGGGATCATATTACTGTGGATTTTGTAACCAAGTTACCCCGAATCCAGAAAGGACACGACATGATCTGGGTGATAGTGATTCGTCTAACAAAGAATGCTCACTTTTTAGCTACTCATGAAACTGCTTCTTTGAGTGATTTAGCAGATTTTTACTTGAAAGAGATTGTCAGCAGACATGGTGTGCCGTTGTCTATAGTTCCTGACAGGGATACTAGATTCGTATCTAACTTTTGGAACAATTTACAACAGAATTTGGGTACACGTGTAAATCTAAGTACAACTTATCATCCACAGACAGACGGCCAAAGTAAACGAATGATTCAGAAACTTGAGGATATGTTAAGACCATGGGTTCTAGAATATGGTGGTTCTTGGGATTCGCACCTTCCATTGATAGAGTTCGCTTATAATAATTCATACCATTCGAGTATAGGAATGCTGCCATTTGAAATGTTGTATGGTCGCAAGTGTAGAACTCCTACGTGTTGGTTAGAAGAGGGTGAGAAACAGTTTGCAGGTCCAAAATTGTTCAAATAATAGTAGAAAAAGTTACGATTGTTCGTGAAAATTTAAAAGCCGCCAGAGACCGACAGAAAATGTATGTCGATCCGCGACGCCGACCGGTAATTTTCAATTTTGAGGAGCGTGTGTATTTGAAAGTTTCTCCTTGGAAGGGTGTTATTAGAATTGGTAAACGATGTAAACTAACTCCAAGGTTTATTGGTCCATTCGCAATTCGAGAGATTCTGAATGATCAAAGTGTGGCCTCAGATCTTCCTTCTATGTAATCGAATATTCATAACACATTTAATGTGTGCTACTTGAAAAAGTGTAAAGTTGAGGATGGAAGTCAGATTCTTCCATTGAAATATTTGAAAGTGGATTTGACCAAGAGACTAGTTAAAGAGGCGATTAGGGTGTTAGACTAGAAAATTACCAAGATGAGGAAGAAACAAATACCGATGGTATTGGTGGAGTGTCGGCACAGTTTAGGTGGCAACATGATCTGGGAAACCGAGAAGTTAAAGAGGGTGCGCTATCCTCATTTGTTTGACCTTGACCAAATTCCGAGGACGGAATCTTTTTAAGGGGGTGAATTTGTAACACCCTCAGACCAGGCCTAGTTATAAGATTATTTTTTTTTCTCTTAATTTTGTTCATGTGTTATTATATGTTTAATATTTATATAATGTTTATTATAATTTGGCTATGTGGTTAAGACCAGTTTGTGATAAGGGTCACATAATATGTTTGTTTATTTAAATTAAACTCAGTTAGGGCTGCGTAACGACATACGAAATATATCAGATAAATGATAAATACCTGTGTATTATGGGGTATTGGTTTTAACCCCACTTAAATGCCTTGCAAATGCTTTTCTTTCATTTTCTAGAAAATTCACCAAACTCACCTCGTTCTTACTTCATCACCTAACCAATCCCTAATCTCTAAATCTTGTTCTTGATCTCAAATTAGTTACACCATTTTGTTCCTTATAATCTACTATTTTTTTAAGGTAAGAATCATGAGATTTCAAGCTTGAATCGTTGTAAAAATTGAGTTTGTTTAGTCGTTAAAAGCGTAATTTTGGTCAAACCCTTTGATTTTGATGTTTTTTTGATGTTAAAGTTATGGGTTTACAGTCTAAACTATGTTGTAGTCAAGTTATGGTTGATTTTGGAGGTAAAAAACGAGCTCCAGATCAAAAGTTGGTGATTTTAGCTTGAACAGGTAGCTTTTTTCACCTTCTGCAACAAATGAACACAGTCGAACCGATTGTCTATTGACAGTCGACCGACAGTCAAGACCCTTGATCGAATGAGTTTTCAATCGACCAATGGTGTATGTTAGAGACTACAGACCGAATGACTTGGCACTCGACCGATTGTGTATTGACAGTCAGCCGACTATCTTTGACAGTCTACCGATGGTGTTTGATAGTTGTAATTTTTCATAAGTGTAGTTTCCTAGCCATTATGTTGCCCGTGTGTCCAATTTTGTTAAGAACGTCTTAGCATCTAAGATTGTGACTTTAATATGATTTCATATTATATATGTCATTCCTGTGTGCGTGCGATACCATTCCATTGAGTGAAAATGTGGCTTTGTATAGAGTCGATAGATGTAAACCTAATTGTTATTGATTCAGTATTATCATCACTATTCTTGGAATAAAGTTACTGACATGTGTTGTCTTTGCTCAGGTGATAAAGACAGAGAGAACGCTCAAAAAGATTAGATCTCTGAGAACCTTCCGTTGCTAGTATTGAAATGTCCCGTTCATATCGATTATAAACATTTCATATTAATTGGTTTCGTTGCGAGGTTTTGACCTCTATATGAGATGTTTTTCAAAGACTGCATTCGATTTTTAAAACAAACCATAACCTTTACTTTATCGATAAAGGTTTAAAACACATAGCGTAGATTACCAAATAATGGTAATCTAAAGTACAACGTTTACATACGACCATTACATAATGGGTTACGATAATATATTACAACAATTTATTTTTCGAATGCAGTATTTCTTTAAACATTATCATACAAGCATGCTGACTCCGAATCTTGTCCTTAATTTAGCATGCAACATGAAAGGACCCGTTCATATACATTATAAACGATTCTCAATAGTTGATTACATCGCGAGGTATTTGACCTCTATATGATACATTTTTCAGACATTGCATTCGTTTTTAAAAGATAAACTTTCTTTACATCGAAAATCGACAGGCATGCATACCATTTCATAACATCCAACTATAAATGACCTAATCTGTCATTTACTTATTAATAATCTCTATTGAACTCAACAACTTGAATGCAACATCTTTTGAAATATGCCATGAATGACTCCAAGTAATATCTTTAAAATGAGTAAATGCACAGCGGAAGATTTCATTAACACTTGAGAATAAACATGTTTTAAAGTGTCAACCAAAAGGTTGGTGAGTTCATTAGTTTATCATAATCATTCATTTTCATCATTTTAATAGACCACAAGAATTTCATTTCCAGTTCTCATAAATATACGTCCCATGCATAGAGACGAAAATCATTCATATGGTGAACATCTGGTAACCGACATTAACAAGATGCATATAAGAATATCCCCTATCATTTCGGGAAATCCTTCTAACATGATAAAAACAACATCGAAATACTAAAGCATCCGGTACTTTGGATGGGGTTCGTTAGGCCCAATAGATCTATCTTTAGGATTCACGTCAATTAGTAGATCGGTTTACTAATTCTTAGGTTACCAAGCAAAAGGGGTATATTCGGCTTCGATCATTCACCCATATAATGTAGTTTCAATTACTTGTGTCTATTTCGTAAAACATTTATAAAAATTGCGCATGTATTCTCAGCCTAAAAATATAAAGGGTAAAAAGGCAAATGAAACTCACCATACTGTATTTCGTTGTAAAAATACATATTATTTTTAACGTCATTGAACAAGTGCAAGGTTGGCCTCGGATTCACGAACCTAAATTAATTATATATATATATATATATATATATATATATATATATATATATATATATATATATATATATATATATATATATATATATATATATATATATATATATATATATATATATATATATATATATATATATATATATATATATATATATATATATATATATATATATATATATATATATATATATATATATATATATATATATATATATATATATATATGTGTTGGTCAATATTTGTCTAGCAATTAAGTCAGGTCATAGTGTACCACAATCCTAATGCTCGAGACTAATATGCAAAAGTCAACAAAAAACAATTTGACTCAAAATGATTTCCAAATTTATACATAATTATAATATATTTTAAATATCGTCGTTTTATATTTTTAAATTTTTTTAAAAGATTTAATAGAGTAAATAATATAATTCATTTATTAATAAATAAAATTTCATATTAAAATTTATATACTAAAATATACTTTTATATATATTAAGTAATATAATTTATAGAGTTCATTTAATATAATATGATAGGTAGTATTAACGTAATTATATTACACGTAGTAAAATATCTTTGTATTACATATTTATTTGATAAAATAACATTGATAATAATAATAAGCAAAACTTGTATTATTTTGAAGTAATAATTTTTATTATTCTATTAATAAAAATATCAATATTTATATTTACTAAAAGTGATATTATGAATAAACGATAATTCTAATTACGATAACTTTAATATTTACGATACTTTTTAATATTATCTTTAAAATAATAATTCTATTTAAAATGATAATAATAATGATATTTTATAATAACAATGACATTTCTATTAAAATGATATTTTTTGTTAAAATGATAGTTTTAATACTAACGATACTTTTAATAATAATAGTAATGATAAAATAATAAGAACGATAATTTTATCTAAATCAGTATCTTATAATATTTTAATTTCATCATGATACTCTTACTTATTATTTCCTAATCGTTTTGTTTAATAGTTTTTAATCGTCTTTTATATCGTGTTCATAATAATGATAATAATAGTAATCAAAATAATTAGGTGTTACAAATATTTGTTTTAATTACACTAATATTAATAATGATAGTTACTATAACATTATTAACGATAATACTAATAATTATCTTAATGATAATATAATAATAATAATAATAACAATAACAATAACCATTTTAAATAATGATATATATATATTAATGATAATAATAATAATAATAATAATGATAATGATAATACTAATTATAACTTTAACGATAATAACGATAAAAATAATAATTTTCAATGATAAATCCCTTTTATTGATAAAAATAATAATAATAATAATAAGATAAAACTAGAATGACGATAATAACGACGATAAAAATAATCATTTTTAATAATAATACAAAGATTCAATTGACTATATAACTTCTAATCCGTTCATCGAAACCATTCGGTATCTAAAGGAAAAGTTCTTAATTTCTTGCTAGCTTTCCAAGGACATGCATATCTTATACCTTATCTCAACAGCAGGTGTAACTAATTCAAGGTCCAACACAACCAATCTAAGGACAATATCAAAAGTACAAGCATGCATAATTCTATATACTCGAGCACTAGTCAGGGATACACTATTAGTATATAAAAGTTAAGTTATGAGTGCTCACGTATCAATATTGAGATTCAATATTGCAGGAAAGTACGTAGATGCAACGGAGATGACAAACACTAGTTTGACTCACGAGCAAAACCCCCGAACCATACCCATAACCTCCAAAGCTATAACCCATAATTTCCTTAGTTCTATCCCACTTGAAAACCAGTTTTGAAAACACTTGGGCAGAACCTCGTCGTAGTATTTTATGTATATAATAATGCTACCTAGTATTACTCATACAAATAATAATATTAATAATCTTACTAATAATAATATTAATAATATTTATTTATTTACTCTGAGTGTTTGTGAAGAAATGAAATATGGATTACACGAGCTAGAAGTTGAGCAAACTTTATAACATTTCTGTCACCTAACCCCCATGATCGAAATAATTGAGGCTGCCGACACCTTCTTTACTTTACACATAATACGTTTATTTATATATTAATTAATATATAATATATTTAATCTTTAGAATTAATTAACTATTATATTATATTTACGCTCATGGTAAAAATATAATTTTTACAAAAATGACACGGTCGTGGTCTCACGACTCATGTACCACTTTCGGTTTTTCGAGCGCACTTTCGTATGTTTAGAAAACTAGCCTTTTACGTTACGCGACGTGTACCTTTAGTAATAGTTTGATTTATTCATCAATAAATTACTTTGTAAAAATGTATCTTATAAAATTTGAGCGTCGTGGTCATTTGCTTCTAAAAATCAGTGACTCGTTGTTTACCAAAATAATTTATTTTAAATTAAGACGTTTTATGACGAGATTAATATATATATATATATATATATATATATATATATATATATATATATATATATATATATATATATATATATATATATATATATATTATACATTTTTAGAAATATAAATTTTGTATCCAAAATCTTTCATCTAACTATATAACATTTAGTTTTTCAAAGTTTATTTTCATTTCATTTAGGAAAATAGTTTAGCGCGTAACATTTTTTTTTTAAGAATTTAAATGGATACAATTACTAATCGTTTTTAAATATCAATTGTGTCACTAGGTGGGTGTTACTACCGTATACTTAATTTGAAAACATATATATTTAATGAACGCGTTTTAAATACACGTTACAACCAATATTTCAACTTACGTTTATTTATTTAAAGGCAGTTTAGATAGACAAGTCCTGTTATATGAAAAAGTGTTTTCGTACAGTTGAAAACTACATCAATTGATTACTATGGAATTCCATCGACAAACATATGGAACCAAATACTATATTGTAAAGTATTTATACTTAATATTTCGTTAACGTTATCAAGTTATAATATATACACATATACATATATATAATCATATTCGTTCGTATAATGGTTCGTGAATCTTTGGAATTTGGTTGAGGTTAAATGACTGTATGAATACAGTTTAAAATTCTTGAGATTCAACTTACAAACTTTGCTTATCGTGTTGGGAATATATAAAGATTAAAGTTTAAATTTGGTCGAAAATTTCCCGGTTGTCACAGTACCTACCCGTTAAAGAAATTTCGTCCCGAAATTTGATTGGGATGGTCATGGATGATAATAAGTATGTTTTCATGACTCATATAAGCTGAAGATTAGGGTTTTATCATCATTGAGTAATATGGATAAAACCATTTGATTTTGTGAAGAGTATGAGTGAAGTTATTACCAAAAGAGTGAGATGAGTAGGTATAGATTCGTCATATCTTTTGACGTAGATAGGATTGATTTCCAAGTTCAAGAGATTTGGAGAAAATCTTCGTAATAAGATTTGATTCTCCGGTAACCAAGGAAATTAGGATCCGCTTTAAATGCGATCGTCCATTTTAATTGTTCTGTCGGAGATTTTCTTATAAATTCACCTCCTTCGTTTCCTTACAACTCATACCTTCTGTTGATGCATTTTATGCAAGTCTTTAGACATCCACCCACGTCCATTGCATGTATAATAGTTTACAGGCCACCATGATTGCTCGTTATTATCCTATCCGTGTTTGTATGTGGTTACAGGAACTGCAGGAACGAGATTTGGATGTTTGACTATGGTAGACTTAGTTAGACTTACGAGTGAAGCCTCACTAGTACGGCTGACAGGCTCATACGCACGGTTGATGCTGAGCTAAGTCACAATTACAACCTAAATGAGAAGACACGAGTGAGTGATCACCCGTACGGCTGATGAAGCCAACTCGTACGTGTGATGGATGAATCATACGGGTGAGTCAATAGCAGGGGTATATAAAGTCTTATGTTCTTCATTTTAGGTTAAGCCTCTCATTTGTTACATACACTCAGATCTGGTGACCTCCTCCGATTCCCTTTCAGTCCAAATCACCCAGGTGGTGAATAATAGCTCTAGGTGTTGATCTAATCACACTTGATTTAGTTGTGGTTTGACTAAATTAATCTAAAAAAACTTAACCTATTCACTAAAGGGTTTGATTCACTTATTCCGCCATTGTGTGAGTTAAATCTGTTGATTTCTAAGTTCCTAGTCATGTTTCATCACCTTCTATTCTTTCCCCCTCAACTCATATTTTAAATTATTCATCAATATGCTCCATCCAGTTCTGATTCTCGATATACTTCTAACTTTCATACAATCATTCTTCTTTTTCATCTACCGCTGGAAGAATCTATTTACTTCTACTATACTCTTGGGTTTATAGTGTTTCTAGTTCTCCCGTGTCTTTATATTGCTATATGCATCGATATATATGGTTTATAATTTCTGGTTTGTCGTTAGGCTTTATATCTTCCCTTATATTTCAAAGTCTCTGCTTCTGTCTTCTATAATCATTGTCATTCACAGTTAATGCTCTCTTTTATTTACTGCGATTTATACCCCAATTTCTATTTCGGAGTTTTGTCCTTTCGTTTCTTCTTCTTGCAATTAAGCACCGCTTGTAATGGTCCAGAATTCACAGATATGAATTTTGGAATGAACATTGTTAATGTTCTAGGAAGGAAATTGTGATGGCACGATCTTGACTTGTCAAATTACCAGAATACTTTGGAAAAGGCCGAATCATCAAGAAATATTTTCTTGATATTTTAGAGGTTAAATAGAATACAAGAGTCGTATAACATGGCACATGATGATGTTATGATCTGTGAATCATCACGTTTCATTTAGAAACTCAGCATGATTTACTGTAATATAATCACGTTGATCAAGTGTCATTATATTATACTAATTCATGCTTCAGTTCCCAACACTACTTCAAAAATATTCTTAGTTTAAACTTGAGGGTTTCAGAATTCAGAAACTAAAATAGTTTCTTTTATGATGTAATACAGACAGTGCGAAAAGGTAAATGATTTCAGATAAGAATAATTATGAAAATATCTTCAGAAATATGGAGGATATTTATAATGAAAGATACGATGATATCTTAGAATTTCTCATATCAGAGGATGATGAAGAATATTGTCCGCAGGGGTTTAGAGTCAGGAGCAAGGTATTCGTTAATGACTTCAGCAGATACTGAATCATTTGGATTCTTTGAAGTCAGGTTCAGTCTTTGTGATTTGTCCACAGTCTCCTTCATACTTTGCTCAATCCGGTTTCCAGTTCCAAGACTTCTCTTTTTCTGATCTTTGCTATCACACTTATTCATTATCATCAAACTTTTACTGTTAAAGTCGTTTATAGCTTTTGCTCCTTCAACCGCATTTTTCCATTTTCGGAGAACGAATTCGTAGTTCGGAGTGTTTTTCAGAAACTTCACATTCAAATTAAGTCAAGAAGATAGACGTTATATATACACATATAACTGTTGGCGTAGACATGCTGCGAGATTTCAAAATCCTGATTAACAATTCCCGATGATTTGTATGGAAATTCTCGTTACAAGATGCAAATGAGTAAATGATGGGGTTTCGGTAATTATATTGATTCTTCGGACGGTCAAAGATCAGTGAAGTTGTGAATAAATTTATTGCTAATGTGGTGAAATATTAAAGGTTCCCCGGTAACAAAAGGGTAATCATATATATCAAGATTATGATAAGGCTACACAGAATGAAAAATCGAAGTTGTCTTGCTGGAGCTGTGATAGAATTTGCTACTTTGAAAAGGAATTGCAAAGTTATTTTTGCTAATAAATGTCAAAGGATCTGACACAGATATGTGTTGAATTATGACTTTGATTTCGAGAGCTTTTTAAGTATATAACTGTGGGTAATATGTGGTTGGATCATCATCTCGATTGCTCATTATTTGAAGTGTCTTCAGAAATTTTCGAAGTATTTGAACACAGATGGTAATCATTAATATACATTTGATGTTCTAACACAGTTTTGAAGTCAAAGTATAGCTTTGAAAGATGTAGAAATCTAAAAGTGATGGTACCAGTTATATCTCGAATTGAATTCTGAGGTTTCAAAATCAGAATATGTAATTGAGTTTGAATGAGTATGGTTGTTTTGATTTCTATGAAAGAATGTATATTATTGTGAAAGTAGGAAGTATAGTTGATAATTTGTTTAATCAGATTCGAAGAATGTAACATATTAATTGTGAATATATATATATATATATATATATATATATATATATATATATATATATATATATATATATATATATATATATATATATATATATATATATATATATATATATATATATATCGGGTATTACCTACTCGTTAAAAAAATTTCACAATTAATATTTTGTACAAAAGAATTTTATTACAGTCTTTATGAAAAACATATATGTATATATTCTCTTCAGATGTAATATAGATTTTAATAAGTTAATACTAAATTAAACTCATTCGATTTACGGTTTGAACTAGAATTGAATAATCCCTTGAAGGCTTTAGAGATTACATAAGTATTTCTTCAATAATATTGAAATTATGAATCAATACTTCGTTATTTGTTGAGGCGTGATGTTGATTTTCGTTAAATTCTTGTGAACTTCGCAAAGTACGAATGATGTTATCTGAAAAGTTTCGGGTACATCGATAATGAAAGTGTAAAATCAAATATATACTTGATTTATTATGAATTGGAATTTGTTGAATTGAGATAGAGATTGTAGTTAACGCTGGTTAAGTTAGGGGCGAAAGACGTATATTATTGCATATTTGTAATATGAATTAACCAAGTAGTTAAGATTCATACACAATAGCTTAGCACGGAAAGATTTATTTTTTTTTATTTTTTTTAAATATATATATATACGTAAAATATACATATAATTTCTTCAGAGGGCATGGGTTAATTCTTCATAACTCGCTACTACAATATACGCGTTATTGATTCGTAATGATGTCCACAGTGATTCTTGAATTGACGGAGTTTGTGATGTTATAGATGTTGTTGATTCTGATGCTGACTGCACTGACGATGCTGGTGACGCTAACGGTACTGATGATGTTGTTGGTAAAACAAGTTTAGCTGGTTAATCACACACCATTTTTGTCAGGGTTTCTACTCTTCCTTCTATCATTTCGGTTTGCTTAACTGCTTTATGGTTAGGGCTAGATTAGATAATCTCTAAGACTTTAGAGATTACATAATCTTCGCGGAATGTTTCTCCAATGAAGTTATGAATTAATACTTCGTCGGTTATTGTTATTGGTATTCCTTGGTATCTATGGTGCGTATGACGTTGATGCTCGTGGGACAGATTGTGAAGTTGAGGGTTACGACGCAGTTTTGGTTGGGGTTTGTAATGGTACTGTTGGCGTTAATGATGGTGGTACTAGTTATGCTGCTGGTGCTGCTGCTGGTGCTGCTGCTGGTGTTTGTAACCTTTGCACCATATTCTCTAAAGCCACTACCCGAGCGCGATGCTCGTTGACTTCTTCTATTACACCGGGGTGATTGTCGGTTCGGACGAGCGGATAAATAAAATCTAGAATTTGATGTAGTATATAATCGTGACGAGATACTCTAGAAATGAGAGAGAAAATGGTGTTTTGGACAGGTTCGCCGGTAAGTGCTTCAGGTTCTTTGTGAAGAGGGCAATGTGGTGGATGGAAAGGATCGCCTTCTTCTTGTCTCCAACGATTAAGGAGGCTACGAATCCATCCCCAATTCATCCAGAATAGGTGATGACTGATTGGTTGATCCATTCCGGTCACACTGCTTTCGGAGCTTGAGTGAGATTCCATTTCGGAATCCGAGTGACTTGAACTAACGACGAATTCCATTTCGTACGATTGGATAAAGGATTTTTAGATATGAAATGATCTTCCGGCTATCGGATGGTATTCTAATTACATAGAATATCTATATATGTAGAGCAAAAGATTTCGTAATTTACGGAGGAATTTACGGAATATATATCAGGCAAAGTCTAAAGTAACAGATACGATAAGATATGATTTAGCAGATACGCTAAGATATGAATTTTGTCCATACACTACTCATGCAATTAATGTAGCAAGACGTGTCTAGACTAATAATGATAAGCAGGTAATTTTCTAAGGATGATAAGTAGATGATTTTCGACTAGAAATGATAAACAAAACTTTTGACATGCTGACACGGTCGAAGTCCAGACTCACTAATGCATCCTAATGACTTATCAGTTAGACACACTAATGCAGACCTGGTTCGCTAAGACCACCGCTCTGATACCAACTGAAAGGACCCGTTCATATACATTATAAACGATTCTCAATAGTTGATTACATCGCGAGATATTTGACCTCTATATGATACATTTTTCAGACATTGCATTCGTTTTTAAAAGATAAACTTTCTTTACATCAAAAATCGACAGGCATGCATACCATTTCATAATATCCAACTATAAATGACCTAATCTGTCATTTACTTAATAATAATCTCTATTGAACTCAACGACTTGAATGCAACGTCTTTTAAAATATGCCATGAATGACTCCAAGTAATATCTTTAAAATGAGCAAATGCACAGCGGAAGATTTCTTTAACACCTGAGAATAAACATGCTATAAAGTGTTAACCAAAAGGTTGGTGAGTTCATTAGTTTATCATAATCATTCATTTTCATCATTTTAATAGACCACAAGAATTTTATTTCCAGTTCTCATAAATATACGTCCCATGTATAGAGACAAAAATCATTCATATGGTGAACACCTGGTAACCGATATTAATAAGATGCATATAAGAATATCCCCTATCATTCCGGGAAATCCTTCGGACATGATAAAAACAACATCGAAGTACTAAAGCATCCGGTACTTTGGATGGGGTTCGTTAGGCCCAATAGATCTATCTTTAGGATTCGCGTCAATTAGTAGATCGGTTTACTAATTCTTAGGTTACCAAGCAAAAGGGGCATATTCGGCTTCGATCACTCACCCATATAATATAGTTTCAATTACTTGTGTCTATTTCGTAAAACATTTGTAAAAATTGCGCATGTATTCTCAGCCCAAAAATATAAAGGGTAAAAAGGCAAATGAAACTCACCATACTGTATTTCGTAGTAAAAATACATATATGTTGGGATTTAACAAGTTTCATAATGCTTATAATCATTCAAGAAATAAGATTTGCGGAAGCGTATAAATTACCATTTTAAAACTTGTAAATCTTTAACCATTTAAAGTTAAATCCCAAAAAGGATCAAGTTGTGAAACATACTTACAAACTAAGAGTAGGTTTAGAGTTTATACCTCCTCAAGCTTGTTGAGGGTAGTTTACAAATGTGCAAGATGATGATGAAGATGAAGGCAAGAAAGCTTCTAACTTGAAGCCTCAAGTGTGTAATACCCCAAGCTTTTGATGCACCAACAGAACCTTCAAATTGGTTAGGATTTAGAACACTTAATCACTTGATTTTACAAGCAAAATGCTCCCTTTTTTGTTAAAACAGTTCAGCCAGAAATGCCCAAAAAAATGAGCTGAATGCAGTTTTTTTGATCACTTATGTGTACTACAACTTGAGTCAAGCCTTGGTTTTAAGACCCTTGCATGTACATAAGGAATATTGTGTTAAAAGTAACAAAATAGGCATGGGTGTGTCATCCTTGGAGACACAAAATTCTGCACAAGTTTAATAAAATAACAATGTCTTAATATATATAAAACTTGTTATATTTATATAAAACCATGTATTTTATTAAGTTACTTGCTTATTTTATAAACCTTTTATAAAATATAACACAATATAATTATTTAAACCTATAAATAATTAAATATAAATTATCCAAATAATTTATCTCAAGTGATAATATTTTAGAAAACCGATTTTCTAAAGTTCAAGTGTTACGTATTTATTTAACGATCCAACCGTTGAGATTAAATACATATAGAGTGTCGGAAAGCTTGTTATTGGGTATGACCCGACTTGGGGTCATAACGTATTAGCCACATTAATTTAATATGTCTCTTGGGCATAAGAAAAACCTACAATATCCCACTTGCACGAGAACATAAGAAATTAATGCAAGTGACGGATACCACCTAACGACCGTCCATCACCCCCAATATGTTACGACTTTGTTCCATTCAATAACATCATCCCTTTAGAGTTTCCATCTCAAATATGAATAGGTGAATCTTTCATCACATCCTTTCGTCCTAGATGTCATGTTAAATCCAAGAGACACAGAGTGATCACTCTCTTTTAGATTTAACTTTATCAGGCCTTAGACATCTGACTCTCAACGAATAAGAGGGGCAAATTCCATCTTGATTACATACGTCCTAGATATATACTTTGTATTACACCTGAGCTCTTCCTTATGAACTACCATATTTCAGAATAGCGAAGGAAAGAATCAAGGCATAATACTTAGTGAATATCCGAACCCAATATGTATCTCAGGTCAGAGGATACAATGATATTCGCCTTTACTCAAGATTACATGTGATCAACCACAAAGGCTCCATTTAGTAAGTCTTGAGGGCGGGTCTTCCAATATTTGAGTCCCACAAATATCTGTGAACCTTGGTTGCAACCTTGCCCCACATTCATCCCGTGAATGTATACCAATCCAAGTTCACAATAGTCTAAACCTCACACTTGTTCCCATAAATGTGATCGACTACGGAATTTAGAATAATTACTTATTCATGGACAAAATATGCAAAATAGGAACATAACTCAAAATAAATTAATACCATAATTATATTAATGAGTTTGAACAATTTTTTTCCATTACAATACTTAAAACAGATCATGACCAATCACTAGAATATCGAAGCCCTAATGCACTAAAATGCCCTTGATGTTTTGCACCATGTAAGAGTTTCGTGAGTGGATCCGCTATATTAAGATCTGTGTGAACTTTGCGAATACATATCTTTCCCTTTTCAACTTCATCCCTTATGTAGTTGAATCTCCGCTCAATGTGACGGGTCTTTTGGTGAGCACGAGGTTCCTTGATTTGAGCAATCGCACCCTCGTTGTCACAAAAGATCTCAAGAGGGTCCTGAATAGAAGGGACTACTCCTAAGTCGTCGATGAATTTCTTCATCCATGCAGCTTTCTGCGCTGCTAATGAGGCGGCAATGTACTCTGACTCTGTAGTAGATAATGCAACAACATCCTGTTTTGAACTCTTCCAAGAGACCGCACCTCCATTTAACGTGAAGACATAACCGGATTTTGATCGAGAATCATCTCGATCAGTTTGGAAACTCGCGTCCACGTAACCTTTTACAGCGAGTTCCTCCTCACCAGACCCATATATTAGAAACATATCCTTAGTCCTCCTAAGGTATTTCAATATACTTTTAACAACAATCCAATGACTTTTTCCTGGGTTATTCTGGTATCTACTTGTCAAGCTTAGAGCCCATGACACATCCGGTCTAGTGCATATCATTGCATACATGATTGACCCAATAGCAGATGCATATGGGACATTCTTCATTCTCTCCTGTTCATCTTTCGTGGTGGGGCACTGAGATGAACTAAGGAGCGTTCCTCTTTGAATAGGTACCAAACCTTTCTTAGAGTTCTCCATCTTGAACCTTTTCAAGACCTTTTCAATGTATGCACTTTGATTCAAACCTATCAGTTTCTTGGATCTATCCCTGTAGATCCCAATCCCCAAAACGTATTGTGCTTCTCCAAGATCCTTAATGGAGAAGCATTTACTTAACCAAGTTTTAACACCTTGCATTGCCGGAATATCATTCCCAAATAATAATATATCATCCACATATAATACAAGGAACATAATAGTGCTCCCACTAGCTTTCTTGTATACACAAGCTTCATCACCATTTTTAATGAAGCCAAATTTCTTGGCCTCCTCGTTAAAACGATGATTCCACATTCTAGATGCTTGTTTCAATCCGTAGATTGACTGCTTTAACTTGCATACTGATGTTATGCGAGGTGTATACGAAATAGTTTATATTTTACTAGGAAAAACTATTAAATACGATACAATTTTACACAAGATATTTATTTATTTATAGAATGGATATACTTAAACCTTGCTACAACACTTATAGGCAGTGTACCTAATCGTACAGTAGTGTAGTTTTTAGTAAGTCCGGTTCGTTCCACAGGGAAATCTTTAAACAAAGCTCAACGCTATATTAGTTTACTTTTATAAAAATACAAATATATATATAAGTAATATTATTATTATAAAGGGGGGTTTTTACCGTTTAATGACCGGTTTGTCGATTTTAAAACTTTAGTCGCAGTTAAAACCTAATGTAAACTATTAAATAAATAAAAGACTTTAAATTAAAGCGTAAAGTAAATAACGATAATGAAATTGCAATAAAAGTGCGATAAAATAAAATTGCGATAATTAAAAAGTACGATAATGAAAAGTGCGATTAAATAACAATAAATAAAAGTGCGATAATTAGAAGTGCAATTAAATATAAAATAAAGGAAATTAAATATGAAATAAAAGAATTATGCTTATTTAAACTTCAGTAATCATGATGTTCGACGTGTTGATTTTAGTTTTATGCCCATGGGTTAATTGTCCTTTGTCCTGGATTATTTAATCTGTCCGTCTGGTTTTTGTCCATAACAGTCCATCAGTCATAAATATAAAGTGCGAGTGTCCTCGTCAAATTATTATTATACCCGAAGTTAAATATTCTAACTAATTGGGGATTCGAATTGTAACAAGGTTTTAATACTTTGTTTAATGAATACACCAGGTTATCGACTGCGTGTAAACCAAGGTTTTGCTACTTTGTTAACAATTACACCAATTACCCTTGAATGTAATTTCACCCCTGTTTTAATTATTCTAGTGGCTATTAATCCATTCCCGTGTCCGGTTAAATGAACGATTATTCGTACATATAAATACCCTGCCCATCGTGTCCGATTGAGTGTATATGGTAATTTATAGGGACGCCCAATTGTAAATCTTTATATTAACATTAACAAACTTTCATTTAGTTAAACAAATATAAAGCCCATTAATAGCCCATAGTCTAATTTCCACAAGTGTCGTTCTTTTGTCCAAACCCCAATTATGGTACAAAGCCCAATTACCCAATTTTAGTAATTAGCCCAACATCATGATTACTTCGTTTTAAATAAGCATAATAATAACTTAGCTACGAGACATTAATATAAAAAGGTTGAACATAACTTACAATGATTAAAAATAGCGTAGCGTTACACGGACAGAATTTCGACTTACACCCTTACAACATTCGCTAACATACCCTTATTATTAGAATTATAATTAAAATTAAAATTAAAATATAAATTATATATATATATTTTACGTATATATGAGAGAAGAGAGATTGATGGATATATTTTTGGTTCACCAAAACTCGATTTTATAGGAGATGTGGCCTGACTTTTCATGCCATGCGATCCCATGGACTTTCTTCTTCCTGACCATGCGATCGCATGGCCAGCTGGGAGAGCTCACATGTTGCTTGTTTCCTTGTGCCGACGTTTTATAAATAATATAATATATTAAATAATTATAAGAATTATTTAAATATTATATTATATTTATGTGCATAGTTGACTTGTAATTTTTAGTCCGTTGCGTCGACCATTGAGAGTTGACTCCGGTCCCGGTTCCGGATTTTCGAACGTCCTTGCGTACAATTTAATATCTTGTACTTTGCGTTTTGAATTTTGTACTCTTGTAATTTCGAGACGTTTCTTATCAATAATTGGAACCTCTTTGATTGTCTTTTGTACTTTTGAGCTTTTTGGTCGTTTGCGTCTTCAATTCGTCGAATCAGTCTTTTGTCTTCACCTTTTATTATTTAAACGAATATCACTTGTAAATAGAACAATTGCAACTAAAAGCTTGTCTTTCTTGAGGAATAATGCTATGAAATATATGTTCGTTTTTAGCATTATCAAATATTCCCACACTTGAGCGTTGCTTGTCCTCAAGCAATATCGTCTTGAAATACTAGAATCACTTCTTTATTCTTCACACTTTGTACATCAGTGATTTCTATACGGCGATATAAACAATGGTAGTAATGATATGGTTTACAGTCCCACATGACTATAAAAATTTAGATCCATTAAGGAAATTGGATCTTTATGAAAACATTTGATCTTTTGAAAATTAAATCTAGTTTTTACCCTAGATAAGTTTTCTGGAATAAACCTTTTACCGGTGTTTGCAAAATATTTTTGTGGGTTTGGTAGGTTTTAGATTTGAAAATTTTAGCTCAAAACTTATGGTTTTGTGTCACCCACTTGCTAACCTTGTATTTGGAAAGCAACACGTCCAGTTCACTTGTCCCGTATATTACCTTTCGGTAAACTACCGTCCAGTTGTAAAGGAAAGCGTTGAACAAGCAACTGTTAAGGCAATGTCTCCTAACATGCTTTTAATTATGGTCTATAACGTGTCGGGCGCAATTACTATCCTTGGTAGGAGCAATAGTAAAGTTCATCCTTATGATTTTTCGGTATGGCACAAGGTCCTGTCTTTGACCACTACGCAACCACCGTTCTTACGGTTGACACCCGATTTGATTCAGGTGACCTAATGAATTCCAGGTGAATTCCTAGGATTTTACGTTCAATGGTAATGAACGCATTAAAAGTAGGGTTTTCAGAAAACAAATCGGTTTGTAATTTTGATCAAAATATTTTCTCGTTCAAGCTCGAGTTTAGATATCATTGAATTTCATGAGTTTGTAATTCTCAATCTTTAAAGTCAATCTCTAGGATTGAGTAATATCAGTCTTAAAAGCTGATTTTTAATCTTTAAGGAGATTATCCTTTCTGGGGATCTGATTCATTAGTCTTATCCAGCTAATTTGCATGGTGCCCCCCATTGTACGAGATAAATCCTTCTCATGGTTAGGATAAATCTGACCACTTGGCGACCCTGTTTAATGCTGAGGTCCGTGGATTTCCTGCTGATTTTAGTGATGACTTTTCTAGATTTTTCGTCAACCTACAGCTGGTCTGGACGACAACTTCATGACCTAGATCAAGAAGCGCGTTTCTTTTTCGGAAGACTTTACTTCCTTTTAATGATGGAATTGATTCATCATGTAGATCCATCTCTTCTTTTCTTTCATTGGGTAAAACAGTTTAGTTTAGTCCAAAGCAAAAGTATTTTCAGTTATTTGTTACAGATATATGTGACATATGTTTAAGATAACTTGGTAAATTTTCCCACACTTGACTTTTATTTTCCTTTTTTATCGTCCTCTATTCCATTTTAAATGAATTTCAACATTTTGGTTTGTTTCTCAATTTATGTCCTTTCCGAGGTAACAATAATTTCGGTGTTAACACCTAGTTTTATCGTTCATAAATATCTATAAACATGATTTTGAGTTCATTTAATTGAAAATTTTGAAAATTTTTACTAGAATTGGGTAGTCAGTATATAAGACTAGGGCTGTTCTTTTTTATCAGAGAGCACTAGATTCTAATACAACTACTACGTTACTAGTATTTTTAATGGTTACCAAGTGTATAAAGTAAAAATTTTTAAAATCCGAAAGAATTTAACCCCTTCCCACACTTAAGATCTTGCAATGCCCTCATTTGCAAGAAATCAGTAACAATTTAAATTATTGAGGGTGATTTGTGTGAAAATGATTAAATTTTACCAAAATTTCCAAATATATTGGCGTTTGTTTGCTGAATGATAAATGGTGCACATCATTTGTTCATTCCGTCTGTTGTGACATCACATTTATTTGTCATCTTGTCGTCAAAATTAGTAGCTTTTGCTGAACTTAATGCCAGTCTTTGAAAATGCGCTGTTTTACCCTGTTTTGAACAATCGACAATATACATACATACAAGTATAATCATGCATGGCAATTTGAAATGGGACTTAATATCCCACTTTCAAATTCTAAATATGAAATATTAGTACACAATAATAATAAAATAATAAAAATTACACAAATTTATCCAATAACATAAGTTTAAACATGAAAAAGTCAAAAGATAAACACATAAAAATCATAAAAATAACCAATTGGAACTAAATCAGTCTGGATAGGGGTTCCAGTTCATCTCATTGGGTGGGTTCCATTGTTGGTTATAGGTGTTCTGATAGGCTTGGTTATAGTCATACCGGTTAAAGGGTGGTCGGATATCGGGGCTATGTGGCGGAAAATGAGCAGGTCGAGTAGGTACATAGTTATTTGGTACCTGATATGATAGCTGGCTCATGATTTGGTGCTGATGAACTAACCAGCTATCGTGTTGGCGTCGCCTATAATCCTCGTATACTCGCTCGGAGTTCCACTGCTCATACATTCTATGTCTTGCCGCGTTCGTCATTGCTTCCTCATCTATACGAACGTGGACGTCAAGAATAGCATCTCGAAAGACATCCCTAATGTCTTCCGCCTCCTCCATTTCCTCGTCTGAGCCTCTCTCTACCTGAGGATGAGATCCCTCATAGGGTACTGCCTGGTTACGTCTACTTTTCAATACTTTAGCACCCACATAAACTTTCAATCCTAAGGGCTCAACCTGTTCTCTACAAATCTGTAATGGACCCCCTTGGTTCCTATCAACACCTAAATACTCTCCAATGAGAGTAACAAAAATACCTCCTCCTATTATACTCCCGTCCTGCATTCCCTCTACCATTTTAGATAAATAAAAAGCAACACAGTAAGGGATATTGACAAAGCTTCTAGGATCCCGAATACACTTTAGGTAGAATAAATCATATAAGGTAATTTTTTCTTTATTATGACCTCTTTGTGTAATCGAGTTGGCCAAAAATCTATGAATAATATGAAGCTCGGCCCTGTCAATATGTGTATAGGAGTGTCCTCCTGCTCGTGTAAAAACATCAAAATGTGACATACGCCTCCAAATGGCGTCAGCGTCAAAGTTACTATCTACCCGTTCACCATAATGAATCAAGTTTGTACAATCGGGTAATAGCAACTCACCAGGAGTATATATCTGTAAGGCCCTGGCCATGTCCAGCATGGACATTCTGTACATCCTACCGCCAAGGATAAACCTAAGAAATCTTCTATCATCTATCCTAACTATATTTGTATCAAGTGATACAGTACTCATCAACTCAACACACCATTCCTTATATACAGGTCTACGAATGGTGAAAAGACGTTCCCAATCTGTAAAAGAAGAACTGCCATACCTTTGAACTAAAAGCTGTCTAACACGGTCAGCTAGATGGACCGTTTCCAAAGGGGCCCAATCAATTACCCTTGGCACCTCTACATTTTTTGTTACCAATTTGAATTTGTTCCTTTGATATGTCTCGTAATCTCTCCATCTTCTATCAAATCTCAGATTAGGATGTAGAGTGTGCTCAGGAATCGTTGGGAATTCTACTGGCGGCCTCATTGGGAATACTATGAATTCATCAACAAACTGTTCCGGATCATAATAAGGTATGTGCTGATCAGGCTGTTGTTGTTCCTGTTGTGGTTCTTGTTCATGTTGCATTTCTGGCTGTGGTTCTTGTGCTGGTGCTGGTCGTCTAGATGATGATGCTCCTGAACCTCCAGTATCGGCTCTCTGTAAAACACATTAAACACAAAAATTGTGCATCCAAATATGCATTAGTGTTAGCAAAATAACAACTTAAAACAATCACTATAACATGTTAAATCAAAATTAAACTTATACACATTTTCACAATTTTTCACAATTCTACACTTTTCAAATAAGCACATATGAAAATGTATACAAAATTCATAAGCATTTAACTCAAATAACATGTCAAAATATTCATTACTAATAATTTAACAAGTCTCAAATGGCAAATATATCAAATTAATCAAGTTCATGAATTTTGGACTTAAAAAGTCCACTTTAATCTCCAAAAATTATGTTTAGGATCATTGTTTTGATCATTTAACTATCTAAACATGTTACACTACTCAATTTGGCAATAATTCATGACAAAAATCGGCCATAACCTGTTTATATCAAAAAGCCCCAAATTGCTCAAGAACACAAACCCTAGATTTCTAAAAATTTTGAAGTTTTTGGCTTCAAATCATGTTAAATAGCATCAATCTAGGTTATACATGCATAAAATACTAACAATTTATCACTAATTACACTAGAAATTAACAAAATTGCATTAGGTAAAAAAATTGGTAATTATCACAAAAACTAGGAATTTATAGAGTTTAGGGGTGTAATTTTTACCAATTTGCTGAGGAATGAGAATCTAGGCATGATTAGAGCAAGAAAAATGACGAATTACGGTGAATTTTGGTGAAATTTGGTGAATATTTGGGAGTATTTTCGAGTATGTGTGTGTGTTGTGGTGTAGAAGCAGACTCTCTGCTGTTTTTGTTCCTGACCAGCATTTGGTCCCCATGCGATCGCATGGGTTCCAAGTGCAAACCCCATGCGATCGCATGGGGTGCCGGCTACAGTGTTTTCAGCCTTTTTTTTTTTTTTTTTTTTTTTTTTTTTTTTTATAAAACCTTATACTTTATAAAACTTATAATTAATTAAATTTTAAAAATTTTGTTTTCCTTTAGGAGCGAGGCCGTTTCGGATCGTTGTCCTAATCTGTCCCTCGACAAAATTTTAAAATTTGTCAAATCAAAGCGCGGTTTTTAAAAGTAAAGATTTTTTTGGTTTTTTAATGTTTTTGGCATACTTTAATTCAATAAGATTAAAAATAATGATAATAAAAGTTCTCGTCCCTCCCTCGGGTAAAGCAATTTCGGTTCAAAGACCTAGTCTTCAACTTACGACGAATTTTAAAAATCATATTTTTAACTTAATGAGATAAAGTAAATTTTTGTTTTTAAATTCACACAACATAAATATAAAATTCAAAATTAATATAAAAAAAATCACACCAAACTTAAAATTTGAAATGCATAAAATTAAAAATTCATATTTTAAAAATTAAAAATTCACACCAAACTTAATTTTAAAAATTAAAAAATCACACCAAACTTAATTTTAAAAATTTACATTATAAATTCACACCCAACTTATATTAAATTTTCAAATATTTACATTTTTAAAAATATTGTTTTTACAAAGTTTACAATATTAATTTAAGATTTAAATATTAATTTTAAAAACATGGTAAAAATAAAATTAAAAATCTTTTTGGCTTTTTATCCCACTTTAATCAATCAAATATTATCAAAAATATGCGCCCCTCTTTTCGGTAAAGTAATTTCGGTTCCAAGACCTAATTTAACTCATGACGAATTTTTGAAATATTTTGGGTTGATTGATTAAAGATATTTATACCTTAAGAATAAACGTTAAATTTCGCAGTGATGTAATAAATTTTTGAATGATATCAATAATTTCGGTCGCCAAACCTAATTTTATTCAATACCAATTTAATACTTTTTAGCGAACAAATTAGCGTTTATTATCAAAAGGTTAAAAAATAAAAAAATAAAAATAAAAATAAAAACTGTACAGACATACCTGTGAGATAAATTTCTTAGTTATATGATCTATCCCATTAATAAGATAGTCGGTTTAATTGGTTTTCCATGGCTACATAGGCGTAACCTCGAGCATTCAGTGTCTTTTCTTCTAAACATATGAACGGTCCGTCTCTGCATAAAGTAACAAATTCGGTATTTGAATAGGTTTGATTATTTGAACATTTACCTCCATGTGACCATTTTCCGCATTTGTGACATCGTTCTAGGTGTCGTGCTCTTCTTTTCGCTGCGGATTTTGATTTTCCTTTACCAAATTGTAACTTATTATCTTCGCATCTGGATTCTTTTCTAACTCCGTCCATTCTTTCTCTGATTACTGATACTAATTCACTCGGGAGTATGTCATATTACGTTTAGTGATCAAAGCGTGTAGCATTAGACCATGGTTTAGTTCACAGGCAGTCTTCATTTTGTAAAAACCTAAAAAAAATAAAAATTCAGAATGGGGGGAGAAGACTAGTTCTTTAGGGTCTGCTAGGGAAAGACCATTCGGGTTCCATTTTCGAGAACTACACGAAAACAGACAATCTAACTGTAACAGAAATACATATTATCCTTTAAAGACTTGATTCTCCCCACACTTAGTTAGCTGTGGTGTCGAAATTGTGATTAACTTCGTTGTCGACTTCCATCGGACCATGTATGTAATGTTTAACTCTGTGACCATTAACTTTAAATTCAATCCCATTTGAATTTATTAATTCTATCGTTCCGTATGGGAAAACTCTTTTGACTATGAATGGTCCAGACCATCTTGATTTCAATTTTCCAGGAAATAGCTTGAATCGTGAATTGAAAAGAAGAACTCTGTCTCCTTCTTTAAATTCTTTTGAACTTCTGATTCTTTTATCATGCCATTTCTTCGTTCTTTCCTTATAGATTAACGAATTATCGTATGCTTCATGTCTTAATTCTTCTAATTCATTTAGTTGACTTAATCGTAGACGTCCGGCTTCATGTAAATCAAGATTACATGTCTTCAAAGCCCAAAATGCTTTGTGTTCAATTTCTACTGGAAGATGACATGCTTTTCCATAAACAAGTCTAAAAGGTGTGGTTCCAATTGGAGTTTTGTAGGCTGTTCTAAAAGCCCAGAGTGCATCCTCCAATTTAATGGACCATTCCTTCGGATTTGATCCTACGGTTTTCTCTAGAATACGTTTTAAAGCTCGGTTGGTATTTTCAACTTGTCCACTTGTTTGTGGATGATATGCGGTGGAGATTTTATGAGTTACTCCATATCTTTTAAGAACTTTCTCAAGTTGATTATTACAGAAATGAGTACCCCGATCACTTATTAAAGCTTTCGGTGTTCCAAACCTTGCAAAAAGATGTTTTAAAAAGTTGACTACAACTCGTGCATCGTTAGTTGGGAGAGCTTGTGCTTCCGCCCATTTAGATACATAATCAATGGCTACGAGTATATATAGATTTTTATTAGATTTTGGAAATGGACCCATAAATTCAATACCCCAAATGTCAAATACTTCACATACTTGGATGACATTTTGTGGCATTTCATCACGTTGACTTATTTTTCCGGCCCTTTGACATGCATCACAGGATTTGCAAAGAAGGTGTGCGTCTTTGTAAATTGTAGGCCAATAGAATCCAGCTTCATAAACTTTTCTTGCTGTTAGTTGAGGCCCATAATGCCCTCTTGTTGGTCCTGTGTGACAATGGTTTAAAATTTTACTAGCTTCATCTCCAAATACACATCGGCGTATTATTCCATCGGGACAACTTTTAAACAGATGTGGATCTTCCCAGAAATAGTGTTTTATATCACTGAAGAATTTCTTTCGTCTTTGGTACGATAATCCTTTTTCAAGGAATCCACAAACTAAGTAGTTTGCATAGTCTGCAAACCATGGGATTTCTTTATAATCTATCTTCAATAGATATTCATCAGGAAAGTTGTCTTATATGGCTGATTCATTTAGAACTTCTAATTCGGGATTTTCAAGACGAGAAAGATGATCAGCGGCGAGATTTTCTGCTCCTCTTTTATCTCGGATTTCAATATCAAACTCTTGTAAGAGTAAGATCCAACGGATTAATCTTGGTTTAGCATCTTGTTTTGAAAATAGGTATCTAAGAGCAGAATGGTCGGTATAGACCACCGTTTTTGCTAGAACGAGATATGATCGAAATTTGTCAAAAGCAAAGACAATAGCAAGGAGTTCTTTTTCAGTAGTTGTATAGTTCGTTTGTGCTCCTTGTAATGTCTTACTAGCATAATATATAGGTTGAAATCGTTTTTCAATCCTTTGTCCTAAAACGGCTCCCATTGCAAAATCACTTGCATCGCACATTAGTTCAAATGGTAGATTCCAATTTGGCGTTATCATGATCGGCGCATTAGTGAGTTTCTCTTTAAGAATATTAAAAGATTTGATACACTCATCTGAAAAGATGAATGGCGCATCCTTTTCTAGGAGTTTATTCATAGGAGTGGCAATTTTAGAAAAATCTTTTATGAAACGTCGGTAAAAACCGGCATGCCCTAGAAAACTCCTAACTCCTCTAACATTGGTGGGATGTGGAAGTTTAGCAATTACATCTACTTTAGCTCTATCCACTTCAATTCCTTCTTTTGAAATTTTATGTCCAAGAACGATGCCTTCTTTAACCATGAAATGGCATTTCTCCCAATTAAGTACTAGATTTGATTTTTCACATCTAATTAACATTCGTTCCAGATTAACTAGACATGATTTAAATGTATCACTGAAGACTGAAAAGTCATCCATGAATACTTCCATGCATTCTTCTATCATGTCGTGAAAAATCGCCATCATACACCTTTGAAAGGTTGCAGGGGCGTTGCAAAGTCCAAATGGCATGCGTTTGTAAGCAAAAGTACCATAAGGGCACGTGAATGTGGTTTTCTCTTGGTCCTCGGGTGCTATTGGAATTTGAAAATATCCGGAAAATCCATCTAGAAAACAATAGTAACTATTTCCGGCTAATCTTTCCAACATTTGATCTATGAAAGGTAAGGGAAAGTGATCTTTTCTGGTGGCGTCATTTAATTTTCTATAATCAATACATACACGCCATCCTGTTACAGTCCTAGTAGGAATAAGCTCATTTTTCTCATTTGTAATGACAGTCATGCCACCCTTCTTAGGTACGCATTGAACTGGGCTTACCCATGGACTATCAGAAATTGGATATATCAAACCTGCATCTAGCAGTTTAATAATCTCTTTCTTAACTACATCTTGCATATTAGGATTTAGTCTTCGTTGGCGTTGCACATACGTTTTATGACCTTCTTCCATAAGGATTTTATGTGTGCAATACGAAGGACTTATTCCTTTAATATCATGAATCTTCCATGCAATGGCTGGTTTATGAGCTTTCAACACAGAAATGAGTTGTGATTTCTCATTTTCAGTAAGAGAAGACGATATTATTACAGGTAATTCAGATTCACCATGTAAATAAGCGTATTCCAAATGGTTTGGAAGTGGCTTTAACTCTAATTTCGGAGGTTCTTCTATCGATGATTTATATCGATATCTGTCTTCTTCTTTTAGCATTTGAATTTCTTCTGTTGTTGGTTCATATCCATTAGCTATAAGTGTAGCTAACATTTCAGCTTCATCAATTGGTTCATTACCTTCTCCTAAAGAACATTCTCCCGTTCCTTGTAATTCTGGAAATTCTTCTAATAATTCTGCATGTACATCTATAGTTTGAATATAATAACATGTATCATCTGCAGATTGTGGTTGTTGCATTGCTCTATCAACTGAAAAGGTAACACTCTCATCCTCTATACTTAGGGTCAATTTCTTACCGAACACGTCTATCATTGCTTTAGCCGTGTTTAAGAATGGTCTTCCTAATATGAGAGGAACTTGAGAATCTTCTTCCATGTCCAAAACAACAAAATCTACTGGAAATACTAAAGTACCAACTTTAACTAGCATGTTCTCCATTATCCCTCTAGGATATTTTATTGATCTATCGGCTAGTTGTATGCTTATTCTGGTTGGTTTCAATTCTCCAAGGTCTAGTTTAGCGTATAGTGAATACGGCATTAGATTTATACTAGCACCTAAGTCTGCCAATGCTTCTATTGAACTAAAACTACCCAGAAAACATGGAATTGTGAAACTTCCTGGATCAGATAGTTTTTCTGGTATCTTATTCAACAGTACTGCTGAACAATTAGCATTCATAGTAACAGCCGAGAGTTCTTCCATTTTCTTTCTATTTGAAATTAGATCTTTCAAGAATTTAGCATATCTAGGCATTCCTGAAATCACATCAATGAAAGGAAGATTTACATTTATCTGTTTAAACATATCCAAGAATTTGGATTGCTCGCATTCAAGTTTCTCTTTCTTCATTTTACTCGGGTAAGGAAGTGGTGGTTGGTATGGTTTAACATAAGGTTTATCCTTAACTGTGTTATCTTCATTAACCTTTTCAACTACCGGTTCTTTTTCCTTATCTTGATCAGGTTGTGGTTCTTGTGGAGTAGGAATAGTTTCATCAGAAGTTACAGGTATTTCAGGTGGTTTAAGTGTTGTACCACTTCTTGTGGTAATGGCTTTAGCTGTTTCATTCCGTGGGTTAGCGTTTGTATCACTAGGTAGACTTCCCGGTTTTCTTTCACCTATTAACCTTGCTAGGTTACTCACTTCTTGTTCCAGATTTTGAATAGAAGCTTGTTGATTTCTAAATGCTTGAGCATTTTGTTCATTGGTTTGTTTCTGAGATGTGAAAAACTGTGTTTGAGTTTCAACTAGCTTCGTCATCATATCTTCTAAATTCGGCTTTTTATCATCGGTTTGTTGTGGTGGTTTGTTTTGAAAATTCGGTCTTTGCTGGTTGTAAGTATTATTGGATACTTGTTGATTGCTAGGACCTTGTTGGTTGTTGTATGGAATATTTCGGTTATAATTCTGGTTTTGATTGTAAATCGGTCTTGGCGGTTGATAATTATTCTGATAATTATTTCCAGGCCTTTGGTTTATGTATGAAATATTCTCTCTTTGTTCCATTGTTAATTCAATACTGAGACAATCTTTTGTCAAATGTGGTCCTCCACACTGCTCACAACTAATTCGTATTGAGTGAATATCTTTAGTCATCTTTTCCATTCGTCTCTCCACAGCATCTATCTTTGCGGAAATGGAATCTAAGTCATGGCTAGAATCGGCTCTAGCTGCTTTAGATGATCTAATGATATCTTTTTCTTGGTGCCACTCATGTGAGTGGGAAGCAGTGTTATCAATAATTTTGTAAGCATCAGTTTCGGTTTTCTTCATAATAGAACCACCAGCTGCTATATCTATGTCTTTTCTTGTAGTGATGTCGCATCCTTGGTAGAATATTTGTACTATTTGACAGGTGTCTAAACCATGTTGCGGACATCCTCTTAACAACTTTCCATATCTAGTCCACGCCTCATATAGAGTTTCATTTGGTTTCTGTGTGAACGTAACAATTTCTGCTTGAAGTCTTACGGCTTTAGATGCAGGAAAGAATTGTTTAAGAAATTTGTCAACTAAAACATCCCATGTATCGATCGCCCCTTCAGGTAACGATTCCAACCAATCTTTGGCTTCTCCCTTTAAAGTCCAGGGAAATAACATGAGATATATCTGTTCATCCTCCACTTCTCGGATTTTAAATAGTGTGCAGATCCTATTAAAGGTACGTAGATGTTCATTTGGATCTTCCTTAGGCGCACCACTAAATTGGCATTGATTAGTCACCATGTGTAGAATTTGTCCTTTGATTTCATAATCTGCTGCGTTAATGTCTGGATGAGTAATTGCGTGACCTTGGCCAGTGCGTTTAGCTCTCATTCGGTCTTCCATACTTAAAGGTTCCAGATTCTCCATAATTGAATTTGTTGAATCGGTATCACTAGATGATTCTGATTTAATGGTTCGTTTCTCAACAATCTCTGTTTGAATGATTGGTGGCTCCGGAGGAAAGTTTAGTGGTTCAGGATCTACGAACCGTTCCTGAATATTCTCCGGATTCTCAATTGTGAGGTCGGGTTCAAAAAATGGATTATCGGAAATTTGAACTGAAGTACTTGGTCGACTGGATGACGATTCTAAAGAAAAATCAACGGCGGTTATATTTGCTAAATGTCTTGATCTAGTTACAGGTGGTGAACGTACAAAAGGTGATGAACGTCTTGCTCGGTGCATTCACTGAATATCCTATTAGTTTTAAAAAGGAAAGAAAAATTATAATAATTTATCCAATCAATAGACTTTTCTGATTTTGCCCACGTTTCGAATAGCCAAAAGATGCAGCAGAGGGGCAGGATTCGTTTGGTCTCAATATAATTGAGGACTGTTTGGCTCCAATAACCCGGTCCACGTACAAATCCAACTATTACTACGAACCAGAAAATTTTGATGTCTATTAATTTAACCACTTAAAATAAATTTTCGTAATTTTAAGAAATTTAGATAAGAAGTAGAATAAAAATCTATGTCCTAAAACTAGAATAGCGAGAAATAAGAAAGAAAAAGAGTTCGTCGAAAAAGGTCGAAAAAGAAAAATGGTTGAAAAATAAAAGGTGACGAAAAAAATAAAAGAAACTTATAAAACTTAAAAATACTAACCTAACCTTATTACTACAACTAACTTAAAATTATAATCGCAAATTGAGATTACTAATTGGAATGATAATTGATACATAGTAAAAGGTCGTCTAAAAATATTAAAGCTTACAAAAAAAACTAAATCCCAAATAAAAGAAACTAAAACTTAAAAAGGCGTCGCAAAATTTTAAAGTACCTAAATCTTAGTCTAAAGAAAAAGCACTTAAGGAATTCTACGGCAAAGCCTAAAAATCTAGGAGTAAAAATGACTATAGCAAAAACTAAGTTTAAAACTAAATATGAGCTAAAAATACAAAAGTTATGCTACAACGATTAAAAAGGGACAAAATATAAAAATATATAAAAAAAGTTGTAAAAATTACAATTTTTATAAAAATATTATTTTTATATTATTTTTTTTTTATAAAACTACTAATTTTACAATTTAATGAAAACTAAAATAAAACTAAATATAACAAATTAATAATAATAAAAACTAAACTAATAATAAAAACAATAATACCCTAATTAGGGTTTTAATTATATAATAATAATAATAATTTCGTAATTATTGCAGCAGGAAGTCAAATCTGGCGTGTCAGATGGGCTCATGCGATCGCATGAGTCCTCAGTTGCCCAGCCATGCGATCGCATGGGCTAGGGTTTCGGGCCATAGAGTGGGCTGCTACAGTACAGGCCGAAATTTTTTTTTTTTTTTTTTCTGTTTTAATAAAATTATGTAATATATTTATATAAATTAAATAAATGCAAGTGACGGATACCACCTAACGACCGTCCATCACCCCCAATATGTTATGACTTTGTTGCATTCAATAACATCATCCCTTTAGAGTTTCCATCTCAAATATGAATAGGTGAATCTTTCATCACATCCTTTCGTCCTAGATGTCATGTTAAATCCAAGAGACACAGAGTGATCACTCTCTTTTAGATTTAACTTTATCAGGCCTTAGACATCTGACTCTCAACGAATAAGAGGGGCAAATTCCATCTTGATTACATACGTCCTAGATATATACTTTGTATTACACCTGAGCTCTTCCTTATGAACTACCATATTTCAGAATAGCGAAGGAAAGAATCAAGGCATAATACTTAGTGAATATCCGAACCCAATATGTATATCAGGTCAGAGGATACAATGATATTCGCCTTTACTCAAGATTACATGTGATCAACCACAAAGGCTCCATTTAGTAAGTCTTGAGGGCGGGTCTTCCAATATTTGAGTCCCACAAATATCTGTGAACCTTGGTTGCAACCTTGCCCCACATTCATCCCGTGAATGTATACCAATCCAAGTTCACAATAGTCTAAACCTCACACTTGTTCCCATAAATGTGATCGACTACGGAATTTAGAATAATTACTTATTCATGGACAAAATATGCAAAATAGGAACATAACTCAAAATAAATTAATACCATAATTATATTAATGAGTTTGAACAATTTTGTTCCATTACAATACTTAAAACAGATCATGACCAATCACTAGAATATCGAAGCCCTAATGCACTAAAATGCCCTTGATGTTTTGCACCATGTAAGAGTTTCGTGAGTGGATCCGCTATATTAAGATCTGTGTGAACTTTGCGAATACATATCTTTCCCTTTTCAACTTCATCCCTTATGTAGTTGAATCTCCGCTCAATGTGACGGGTCTTTTGGTGAGCACGAGGTTCCTTGATTTGAGCAATCGCACCCTCGTTGTCACAAAAGATCTCAAGAGGGTCCTGAATAGAAGGGACTACTCCTAAGTCGTCGATGAATTTCTTCATCCATGCAGCTTTCTGCGCTGCTAATGAGGCGGCAATGTACTCTGACTCTGTAGTAGATAATGCAACAACATCCTGTTTTGAACTCTTCCAAGAGACCGCACCTCCATTTAACGTGAAGACATAACCGGATTTTGATCGAGAATCATCTCGATCAGTTTGGAAACTCGCGTCCACGTAACCTTTTACAGCGAGTTCCTCCTCACCAGACCCATATATTAGAAACATATCCTTAGTCCTCCTAAGGTATTTCAATATACTTTTAACAACAATCCAATGACTTTTTCCTGGGTTATTCTGGTATCTACTTGTCAAGCTTAGAGCCCATGACACATCCGGTCTAGTGCATATCATTGCATACATGATTGACCCAATAGCAGATGCATATGGGACATTCTTCATTCTCTCCTGTTCATCTTTCGTGGTGGGGCACTGAGATGAACTAAGGAGCGTTCCTCTTTGAATAGGTACCAAACCTTTCTTAGAGTTCTCCATCTTGAACCTTTTCAAGACCTTTTCAATGTATGCACTTTGATTCAAACCTATCAGTTTCTTGGATCTATCCCTGTAGATCCCAATCCCCAAAACGTATTGTGCTTCTCCAAGATCCTTAATGGAGAAGCATTTACTTAACCAAGTTTTAACACCTTGCATTGCCGGAATATCATTCCCAAATAATAATATATCATCCACATATAATACAAGGAACATAATAGTGCTCCCACTAGCTTTCTTGTATACACAAGCTTCATCACCATTTTTAATGAAGCCAAATTTCTTGGCCTCCTCGTTAAAACGATGATTCCACATTCTAGATGCTTGTTTCAATCCGTAGATTGACTGCTTTAACTTGCATACTGATGTTATGCGAGGTGTATACGAAATAGTTTATATTTTACTAGGAAAAACTATTAAATACGATACAATTTTACACAAGATATTTATTTATTTATAGAATGGATATACTTAAACCTTGCTACAACACTTATAGGCAGTGTACCTAATCGTACAGTAGTGTAGTTTTAAGTAAGTCCGGTTCGTTCCACAGGGAAATCTTTAAACAAAGCTCAACGCTATATTAGTTTACTTTTATAAAAATACAAATATATATATAAGTAATATTATTATTATAAAGGGGGGTTTTTACCGTTTAATGACCGGTTTGTCGATTTTAAAACTTTAGTCGCAGTTAAAACCTAATGTAAACTATTAAATAAATAAAAGACTTTAAATTAAAGCGTAAAGTAAATAACGATAATGAAATTGCAATAAAAGTGCGATAAAATAAAATTGCGATAATTAAAAAGTACGATAATGAAAAGTGCGATTAAATAACAATAAATAAAAGTGCGATAATTAGAAGTGCAATTAAATATAAAATAAAGGAAATTAAATATGAAATAAAAGAATTATGCTTATTTAAACTTCCGTAATCATGATGTTCGACATGTTGATTTTAGTTTTATGCCCATGGGTTAATTGTCCTTTGTCCTGGATTATTTAATCTGTCCGTCTGGTTTTTGTCCATAACAGTCCATCAGTCATAAATATAAAGTGCGAGTGTCCTCGTCAAATTATTATTATACCCGAAGTTAAATATTCCAACTAATTGGGGATTCGAATTGTAACAAGGTTTTAATACTTTGTTTAATGAATACACCAGGTTATCGACTGCGTGTAAACCAAGGTTTTACTACTTTGTTAACAATTACACCAATTACCCTTGAATGTAATTTCACCCCTGTTTTAATTATTCTAGTGGCTATTAATCCATTCCCGTGTCCGGTTAAATGAACGATTATTCGTACATATAAATACCCCGCCCATCGTGTCCGATTGAGTGTATATGGTAATTTATAGGGACGCCCAATTGTAAATCTTTATATTAACATTAACAAACTTTCATTTAGTTAAACAAATATAAAGCCCATTAATAGCCCATAGTCTAATTTCCACAAGTGTCGTTCTTTTGTCCAAACCCCAATTATGGTACAAAGCCCAATTACCCAATTTTAGTAATTAGCCCAACATCATGATTACTTCGTTTTAAATAAGCATAATAATAACTTAGCTACGAGACATTAATATAAAAAGGTTGAACATAACTTACAATGATTAAAAATAGCGTAGCGTTACACGGACAGAATTTCGACTTACACCCTTACAACATTCGCTAACATACCCTTATTATTAGAATTATAATTAAAATTAAAATTAAAATATAAATTATATATATATATTTTACGTATATATGAGAGAAGAGAGATTGATGGATATATATTTTTGGTTCACCAAAACTCGATTTTATAGGAGATGTGGCCTGACTTTTCATGCCATGCGATCGCATGGACTTTCTTCTTCCTGGCCATGCGATCGCATGGCCAGTTGGGAGAGCTCACATGTTGCTTGTTTCCTTGTGCCGACGTTTTATAAATAATATAATATATTAAATAATTATAAGAATTATTTAAATATTATATTATATTTATGTGCATAGTTGACTTGTAATTTTTAGTCCGTTGCGTCGAGCATTGAGAGATGACTCCGGTCCCGGTTCCGGATTTTCGAACGTCCTTGCGTACAATTTAATATCTTGTACTTTGCGTTTTGAATTTTGTACTCTTGTAATTTCGAGACGTTTCTTATCAATAATTGGAACCTCTTTGATTGTCTTTTGTACTTTTGAGCTTTTTGGTCGTTTGCGTCTTCAATTCGTCGAATCTGTCTTTTGTCTTCACCTTTTATTATTTAAACGAATATCACTTGTAAATAGAACAATTGCAACTAAAAGCTTGTCTTTCTTGAGGAATAATGCTATGAAATATATGTTCGTTTTTAGCATTATCACATACCTTTTTAGGATATTTCGGATCAACAAAACCTTCAGGCTGAACCATATAGACATCTTCCTCAAGATGTCCATTTAGGAAAGCAGTCTTGACATCCATTTGCCATATTTCATAATCATAGTGAGCAGCAATGGCAAGTAATATCCTAATAGACTTTAGCATTGCCACAGGCGAAAAAGTTTCATCATAGTCAACCCCTTGAGTTTGAGTGAAACTTTTTGCTACAAGTCTAGCTTTATATGTATCCAAATTTCCATGTATGTCGGTTTTCATTTTGAAAAGCCATTTACAATCAACTAGCCTTGAGCCAGCAGGTTGTGTAACAAGTTCCCAAACTTGGTTGTCATACATGGATTGCATCTCATCGTTCATGGCTTCCTGCCATTTATCTTTATCAATCCTTGATAAAGCATCTTGGTAGTTTATTGGTTCATCCAAATCAACCACATAGCAACCATCCATGAGAAACCCATATATCTCAGGAGGATTACTAATCCTACCATATCTGCGAACGTCTTGTGTATTTTGATCATCCATTTGATCACTCTCAACATTTTCATGTTGAGTGCTAGTGTCAACCAATTGTGTATCATCTACTTGATCTTGATCCTCTTTAAGATCTATCTTCCTTTCACTATTTCCTTCCATTAGGAACTTAGTTTCAAGGAATTCAGCCTTTCGAGCAACAAATACATTCTGCTCGGATGGATCATAGAAATAATATCCCATATCATCCTTGGGATATCCTATGAAGATACACTTCGTGGATCGAGCATTCAACTTATTAGGGACGTAACGCTTAGGGTAAGCTTCACATCCCCATACCTTTAAGTATGATAGAGATGGAGGTTTTCCAAACCACATCTCATGAGGAGTTCGTTCCACTTTCTTGGTTGGGGCCATATTTAAAATACGAGTCGCGGAGCATAGACAATAACTCCAAAATGATAGAGGCAACGAGCTTCTAGCCATCATAGATTGAACCGTATCCATTAGGGTTCGGTTCCTCCTTTCGGAAACTCCATTAAGTTGTGGTGTCCCGGGTGGAGTAAGTTGCGAGATAATCCCACAACTTCTAAGATGATCTTGGAAAGCATCGCTTAGGTATTCACCTCCTCTATCGGTACGTAGTACCTTGATTGTCTTATTGAGTTGATTTTGTACTTCGTTTTGATATTCCTTGAATGCTTCAAAAGTTTCGTCCTTATGTCTTAACAGGTAGACATATCCGAAACGACTGAAGTCATCAATGAAAGTAACGAAGTATCTTTCACCATTCCTAGTTATGGGCTTAAAGGGTCTACATACATCCGAATGTATTAATCCCAATAAGTCCTTAGCCCTTTCATAGGTCCCTTTGAAAGGTGCTTTGGTCATTTTGCCTTGTAAACAAGATTCACATACATCAAACGAGTCTAGTTCATTTGATTTCAAAAGTCCATTCTTTTGAAGTGTATGCATTCGATTCTTGTTTATGTGACCAAGGCGACAATGCCATAAGTAGGAATCACTCAAATCCCTTTTGAGTTTCTTGGTGTTTGCATGGAACATTGAGCTATTGTATGATGTGTCATCATGAACCAATTCATAAATACCATTTGAAGGTGAAGCCTTAAAATAGAACACATTATCCAAAGAAACATGGATATCATCATTAATGAAATTAAGATTAAAACCATATTGTTGCAAACGGGATACTGAAATAATGTTTCGTGATAAATCGGGTGCATACAAAACATTTTTCAAAATAAGTTCCAAACCACTTGGAAGCTTTAGAATAAAGTCTCCTTGAGCTACTATTTGCACCTTAGCTCCATTTCCCATGTAGAGACTTGATGTTCCCGCTTCTTGTTTACTTCTTTTGAACCCCTGCATAGAATTGCAAATGTGAGTTCCACATCCCGTGTCTAATACCCATGTATTAGAAGAAGTAATACTAAACTCAATGTATACCATATATACATTACCTGAGGATTGCCCTGCATCCCTCTTTTCCTTCAACTCCTTTAGGTAGACCGGGCAGTTGCGTTTCCAGTGACCCATTTCACCGCAACCGAAGCACGGATCTTCCTTGGGGTTAGCTTTACCGGCAACCTTTTGCTTCTTGTTGTTGTTGGTTGGGGTAACCATATTCCCCTTTCCCTTGCCCTTGCCTTGGTAGGCGGGTCCTTTCCTCTTAGCCGCCTTCGGCTTAGAAGTGTTATTGGTTTTGGACCCACCTTCATTGATCGCAAACACGGGTGAAGCCCTTTTACCCATGCTTGCTTCTGCCGTCTTAAGCATGGCATGTAATTCGCCAATGCTTTTATCCCAACCATTCATGTTGTAATTCATTACAAATGTGTCAAACCTTTTTGACAATGAGTTGAGAATGAGGTCCGTGGCTAATTCATTAGACACGTTGCAATTTAGACGGTTCGCTCGATCAATAAGGCTTTTCATCTTAAGGACATAAGATGAAACGGATTAGGAGTCGTCCATCTAGCATGCATGAAGCACTCGAATAGTTTCGAAGCGCTCGACACGAGCTTGTTGAAGGAACATCTCCTTCAACTGTGTGATCATGTCATATGCACTATGATGATCAAAATCCTTTTGGAGTTTGGGTATCATAGTCCCAAACATGAGGCAAGAAACTTGCAACGAATCGGTGCAATATTTCTCCCAATAAGCCATGCCTTCCGTATCATCCTCGTCCGGTTGATCGGGAATGGGGTCTTCCAACACATACGCCCTGTCCTCTAGTTTGAGGACAATTCTTAGATTGCGGAACCAATCCATGAAGTTCGTATGGTTGAGTTTTTCCTTTTCGAGGATTGACCTCAACGATAGGTTGTTAAAGTTTATTGGTGCGTTCGGAATGTTGTTGTTATTGGCGGCCATCTACAAAATTTAACAAAGTTGTTTAAGTATCAATTTTAATTTAACGATCAATACCCTTTAAATCCAATTGATATTTATTAAATTTTAGAATCCAACGGTAAACCAAATTTCGGTTAGGTGACCTTTATCCCGTCATTTGATTTAGCTAGGTAGTCATTATATGACAATTGTAATCCTTTTGCAACTTCTAAGTTATAGGATCATGCAATCCTTTTGAATGGCATATTTATCCCATCAACGCCTATTTGTTCCTCATGCTTCGGTGACCCTAAGTTCATGATTTCCAAATCAAGTCGTCCTACTTGTGTAAACGTGTAAACTTAACATACAAGCGGTTAGGTGACCTTTATCCCACAAGCATGCGAAATTCACCTTAATCATATTAGTTTGCTCATAACGGTTAGGTGACCTTTATCCCATTGTGAGTTCCCTAATATTTTTAAGTGTTGCACAAAAGGATGGCGTTTTAACTTGTTTGCCTTGTTAATAAGGGATTTTAAGTTTTCATTAATTCTGGTTTGAGAAAACTTTTATGCCATACACCAACATGCATTTAGTGTATGGTTCATTTGAAATCCATTTTCATGTCTATAAACCATTTTATACATATGATCGTAATCATGTTCTTAATAACCGTTTATTAATGTCCTTTTAGCCATTTTTAATTTAACCAATTAAATTGTCGTTTTGCATGTCATTAATTAATGTATAATTTAACCAATTAAATTGCCATTTTGCTTGTTGTTAACTTGTGTGATTAACTTGTAGCATACAAACATACAATCCACAATCATACAATAAACAACCATTCATGCAAAACAATATGTTCACAATCAAGCCAATTTGGTAGACATTTGTTTAGCCGAAAACAAATGCCACCGGTTAAGGGGTTATAACACAAAGTAGGAGATTTTAAATCTCCCACTTAATCTTGCATCCAAATGCTTCTTCTTGAGTTCTTCAAGTCTTCATCATCTTCATCTTTTTACAAAATAAATCCTAATACATTTTTCTCTAGAAAATAAAATTACAACCTAATCTATTTTACATACCAAATATAAAATAAATTACATAACCAAAATAATATTATTACATACCAAATGAATAAATATTAAATCAATCAAACATGCAACCAAACACAAGGTCAAGGCTTAGATTGTGAACATCATCAACATAAGTGATAGGCAATACGAAATCACAAGTGATTGGAAACACAGAATCACAAGTGATCTGCAACACAGAATCACAAGTGATTGGCAATACAGAATCACAAGTGATCGGCAACACAGAATCACAAGTGATTTGCAACACAGAATCACAAGTGATTGGCAATACAGAATCACAAGTGATCAGCAATACAGAATGCAGAATCCCAAGTGATTTTGGCCAAAATGACAAAGCACTCAAAACCGAAAATTTTACATTCTACTTCATGCATGTTCATAGAATGCAAAATTATAGTGGGTTTAATAACCATCTCGAAGCATATTTCAACAACTTCGGCTCTGATACCATTGTTGGGATTTAACAAGTTTCATAATACTTATAATCATTCAAGAAATAAGATTTGCGGAAGCGTATAAATTACCATTTTAAAACTTGTAAATCTTTAACCATTTAAAGTTAAATCCCAAAAAGGATCAAGTTGTGAAACATACTTACAAACTAAGAGTGGGTTTAGAGTTTATACCTCCTCAAGCTTGTTGAGGGTAGTTTACAAATGTGCAAGATGATGATGAAGATGAAGGCAAGAAAGCTTCTAACTTGAAGCCTCAAGTGTGTAATACCCCAAGCTTTTGATGCACCAACAAAACCTTCAAATTGGTTAGGATTTAGAACACTTAATCACTTGATTTTACAAGTAAAATGCTCCCTTTTTTTGTTAAAACAGTTCAGCCAGAAATGCCCAAAAAATGAGCTGAATGGAGTTTTTTTGATCACTTATGTGTACTACAACTTGAGTCAAGCCTTGGTTTTAAGACCCTTGCATGTACATAAGGAATATTGTGTTAAAAGTAACAAAATAGGCATGGGTGTGTCATCCTTGGAGACACAAAATTCTGCACATGTTTAATAAAATAACAATGTCTTAATATATATAAAACTTGTTATATTTATATAAAACCATGTATTTTATTAAGTTACTTGCTTATTTTATAAACCTTTTATAAAATATAACACAATATAATTATTTAAACCTATAAATAATTAAATATAAATTATCCAAATAATTTATCTCAAGTGATAATATTTTAGAAAACCGATTTTCTAAAGTTCAAGTGTTACGTATTTATTTAACGATCCAACCGTTGAGATTAAATACATATAGAGTGTCGGTAAGCTTGTTATTGGGTATGACCCGACTTGGGGTCATAACGTATTAGCCACATTAATTTAATATGTCTCTTGGGCATAAGAAAAACCTACAATATAACGTCATTGAACAAGTGCAAGGTTGGCCTCGGACTCACGAACCTATATATATATATATATATATATATATATATATATATATATATATATATATATATATATATATATATATATATATATATATATGTTGGTCAATATTTGTCTAGCAATTAAGTCAGGTCATAGTGTACCACAATTCTAATACTCGAGACTAATATGCAAAAGTCAACAAAAATCAATTTGACTCAAAATGATTTCCAAATTTATACATAATTATAATATATTTTAAATATCGTCGTTTTACATTTTTAAATATTTTTAAAAGATTTAATAGAGTAAATATTATAATTCATTTATTAATAAATAAAATTTCATATTAAAATTTATATACTAAAATATACTTTTATACATATTAAGTAATAAAATTTATAGAGTTCATTTAATATAATATGATAGGTAGTATTAACGTAATTATATTACACGTAGTAAAATATCTTTGTATTACATAATTATTTGATAAAATAACATTGATAATAATAATAAGCAAAACTTGTATTATTTTGAAGTAATAATTTTTATTATTCTATTAATAAAAATATCAATATTTATATTTACTAAAAGTGATACTATGAATAAACGATAATTCTAATTATGATAACTTTAATATTTACGATACTTTTTAATATTATCTTTAAAATAATAATTCTATTTAAAATGATAATAATAATGATATTTTATAATAACAATGACATTTCTATTAAAAAGATAATTTTTGTTAAAATGATAGTTTTAATACTAACGATACTTTTAATAATATTAGTAATGATAAAATAATAAGAACGAGAATTTTATCATCATAATAAGAACGATAAAATAATAAGATATTTTAATTTCAACATGATACTCTTACTTATTATTTCCTAATAGTTTTGTTTAATAGTTTTTAATCGTCTTTTATATCGTGTTCATAATAATGATAATAATAGTAATCAAAATAATTAGGTGTTACAAATATTTGTTTTAATTACACTAATATTAATAATGATAGTTACTATAACATTATTAACGATAATACTAATAATTATCTTAATGATAATATAATAACAATAACAATAACAATAACCATATTTAAATAATGATATATATATATATATATATATATATATATATATATATATATATATATATATATATATATTAATAATAATAATAATGATAATAATAATTATAACTTTAACGATAATAACGATAAAAATAATAATTTTCAATGATAAATCCCTTTTATTGATAATAATAATAATAATAATAATAATAATAATAATAATAATAATAATAATAATAATAATAATAATAATAATAATAATAATAATAATAATAATAATAATAAGATAAAACTAGAACGACGATAATAACGACGATAAAAATAATCATTTTTAATAATAATACAAAGATTCAATTGACTATAACTTCTAATCCGTTCATCGAAACCATTCGGTATCTAAAGGAAAAGTTCTTAATTTCTTGCTAGCTTTCCAAGGACATGCATATCTTATACCTTATCTCAACCGTAGGTGTAACTAATTCAAGGTCCAACACAACCTATCTAAGGACAATATCAAAAGTACAAGCATGCATAATTCTATATACTCGAGCACTAGTCAGGGATACACTATTAGTATATAAAAGTTAAGTTATGAGTGCTCATGTATCAATATTGAGATTCAATATTTCAGGAAAGTACGTAGACGCAACGGAGATTATAAACACTAGTTTGACTCACGAGCAAAACCCCCAAACCATACCCATAATCTCCAAAGCTATAACCCATAATTTCCTTAGTTCTATCCCACTCGAAAACCAATTTTGAAAACACTTGGGCAGAACCTCGTCGTAGTATTTTATGTATATAATAATGCTACCTAGTATTACTCATACTAATAATAATATTAATAATCTTACTAATAATAATATTAATAATATATATTTATTTACTCTGAGTGTTTGTGAAGAAATGAAATATGGATTACACGAGTCAGAAGTTGAGTAAACTTTATAACATTTCTGTCACCTAACCCCCATGATCGAAATAATTGAGGCTGCCGACACCTTCTTTACTTTACACATAATACGTTTATTTATATATTAATTAATATATAATATATTTAATCTTTAGAATTAATTAAATATTATATTATATTTACGCTCATGGTAAAAATATAATTTTTACAAAAATGATACGGTCGTGGTCTCACGACTCATGTACCACTTTCAGTTTTTCGAGCGCACTTTCGTACGTTTAGAAAACTAGCCTTTTACGTAACGCGACGTGTACCTTTAGTAATAGTTTGATTTATTCATCAATAAATTACTTTGTAAAAATGTATCTTATAAAATTTGAGCGTCGTGGTCATTTGCTTCTAAAAATCAGTGACTCGTTGTTTACCAAAATATTTTATTTTAAATTAAGACGTTTTATGACGAGATTAATATATATATATATATATATATATATATATATATATATATATATATATATATATAGATAGATATATATATATATGTATATATATATATATATATATATATATATATATATATATATATATATATATACATTTTTAGAAATATAAATTTTGTATCCAAAATCTTTTATCTAACTATATAACATTTAGTTTTTCAAAACTATTTATTTTTCAAAGTTTATTTTCATTTCATTTAGAAAAATAGTTTAGTGCGTAACGTTTTTCTTTTTAAGAATTTAAATGGATACAAATACTAATCGTTTTTAAATATCAATTGCGTCACTAGGCGGGTGTTACCACCGTATACTTAATTTGAAAACATATATATTTAATGAACACGTTTTAAATACACGTTACAACCAATGTTTCAACTTACGTTTATTTATTTAAAGGCAGATTAGATAGACAAGTCCTGTTATATGAAAAAGTGTTTTCGTACAGTTGAAAACTACATCAATTGATTACTATGGAATTCCATCGACAAACATATGGAACCAAATACTATATTGTAAAGTATTTATACTTAATATTTCGTTAACGTTATCAAGTTATAATATATACACATATACATATATAATCATATTCGTTCGTATAATGGTGCGTGAATCTTTGGAATTTGGTCGAGGTTAAATGAATGTATGAACACAGTTTAAAATTCTTGAGATTCAACTTACAAACTTTGCTTATCGTGTCGGGAATATATAAAGATTAAAGTTTAAATTTGGTCGGAAATTTCCGGGTTGTCACACAACAGCAGAAGCTCTTAATAATCACCTGAGAATAAACATGCTTAAAACGTCAACAAAAATGTTTGTGAGTTATAGGTTTAGCCTATACGTATATCAATTAGTAATAATAGACCACAAGATTTCACCTTTCATAAACATCCATCTCATATCAGGCATTTCGTAAACTGCATAGAGATAAAAATCATTCATATGGTGAACACCTGGTAACCGACCTTAACAAGATGTATATAGAACATCCCCATCATTCCGGGACTCCCTTCGGACTTGATAAATTCGAAGTACTAAAGCATCCGGTACTTTGGAAGGGGCTCGTTGGGCCCAATAGATCTATCTTTAGGATTCGCGTCAATTAAGGTGTCTGTTCCCTAATTCTTAGATTACCAGACTAAAAAGGGGGATATTCGGTTTAATAATTCAACCATAGAATGTAGTTTCATGTACTTGTGTCTATTTTGTAAAACATTTATAAAACTGCATGTATTCTCATCCCAAAAATATTAGATTTTAAAAGTGGGACTATAACTCACTTTCACAGATTATCAATTCGTCGAGAATTAGACTAGGCCACGGGTGGATTCACGAACCTATAACAAATATATACATATATATCAAAGTATGATCGACATATATTCATACCATATTTTATTACGTTTTAACTATTTAAGTTTGTTAAGTTGACAGTCCAACGTTAGTAGTCCATAATTAATTGTCCACAGTTAGTAGTACAGAAATAAATCAAAATATATATTATCTCGAATTAATCCACGACCCAGTGTATACAAGTCTCAGACTCGATCACAACTCAAAGTATATATTTTATTTTGGAATCAACCTCAACCCTGTATAGCTAACTCGATCATTACCGCATATAGAGTGTCTATGGTTATTCCAAATAATATATATAGATGACGTCGATATGATATGTCAAAACATTGTATACGTGTCTATGGTCTATCAATATTACATAATATATGTTAGAATACATGTATAATACAATATAAGTTAGTTAAGTTATGGTTAGTATAGATTTGTTACAAAGTTTCACGTAGCTAAAACAAGCAAAAGTATCCAATTTTATTTTACCCATAACTTCTTCGTTTTAAATCCGTTTTGAGTGAATCCAATTGCTATGGTTTCATATTGAACCAATATTAATAATCTAAATAGAAAAAGTATAGATTTATAGTCAGAAATATAAGTTACAAGCCATTTTTGAAAGAGATAGTCATTTTCGTCGAAAGAACGACATCTTGATGACCATTTTGAAAAACATACTTCCACTTTGAGTTTAACCATGATTTTTGGATATAGTTTCATGTTCATATGAAATATAATTTTATCAGAAGAACAACTTTTAAATCAAAGTTTATCATAGTTTTTAATTATCTAACCCAAAACAGCTCCCGGTTTTACTACAACGGTGTATGTCCGGTTTTACGGTGTCCTTCGTGTTTCCAGGTTTTAAATCATTAAGTTAGCATATCATATAGATATAGAACATATATTTAGTTGATTTTAAAAGTTAAGTTAGAAGGATTTACTTTATTTGCGAACAAGTTTTCCAATTAACTAAACTATGTTCTAGTGATTACAAGTTTAAATCTTCGAATAAGATAGTTATATATATATGAATCAAATGATGTTATGAACATCATTACTACCTCAAATATAGTAGGTAAACCTACTGAAAATGATAATAAATGATCTAGAGCTTCAAAGGATCTTGGATGGCTTGAAAGTTCTTGAAGTAGAATCATGATACGATAACAAGTTCAAGTGAGTTTACTACCTGAATTAGGATTGTTATAGTTATAGAAATTGAATCAAAGTTTGAAAATGAGTATTACCTTGAATTAGAAAGATAACCTACTGTAAATAACACAGATTTCTTGAGATTGGATAATCACTTGAAATGGATTTGCAAGGTTGGAAGTAAGCTAGTAAACTTGAAAGTGTTCTTGATGTGTTCTTGAGTTGTTGTTTTGTAAGTTGGTTTATGTATGGATTTATGAGCTAGATTGATGTAGATTCTGATGAAGATGATGAAGAACACTTAGAACATCAAGAGAGAATTTAAGAGAGATGTGTTTGATGCAGAAAAGTTGGAATGAAAATGTGTTTGTGGTGGGTGAAAGAACACGTGAATATGGAGTCAAGATATAGGCTCCATTAGTTTGATTTTTAGTGTAATCATTCATGCTAGTTGCCAAATGATGGTTTCCACATGTTTGATGACTCATTAAGGCTGCTAAGGAGCTGATCATTGAGTGTATATACCAATAGTATATACGTCTAGAGGCTGAGTATTGTACGAGAACGAATACGGATCGAATACGAGTAAATAGTGATTACTGTAGTAAATTGTATTACTGCAGCAAATAGTTGTTCACTGTAGCAAATAAATTTTTTACTGTAGCAAATAGTATTTTACTGTAGCAATAGTATTTTTTACTGTAGCAAATAGTGTTTTACTGTAGCAAATAGTGTTTTATTTGTATATCTTTGATTTAATTGTATTTCTTATATATATATATATATATATATATATATATATATATATATATATATATATATATATATATATATATATATATATATAAAATAAAAACTTACATCATAAAAAAATAAAATGATTATATAATCATCACAAGTTATGACGTTCGTGAATCATCAGGCAAACGGGGTGGTTAATTGTCTACATAAACTCATTTCAATTAATTAAGTCTTAACAAGTTTGATTGCTTAAGATGTTGGAAACATTTAATAATGTAAATATAGTTTTCATTTAATATATAAACATGAAAAAGTTCGGGTCACTACAAGTATTCGGTGAGTGGGACTAGCCGTTAATGCATAGTATAGAGTAGTTGTTATCCTTGTGCCATGCTAGCTAAGAATTGCCATGCTACTCTTATTATTGGATACGGAATGCTAGCGTATGTGTTGATACGTGTTTGCTTTCTGTGTTATAACCCTTGTACGTCTCTATCGAGTTAGCTGTAGTTAGAGATCAACAAGGTTTAGGGGTTGGGTTCCTTAAGGTAGAGGGATATGTATAAGTTTGAACGACACATTCGTTGAATATGGAGAACTTATACAATTCGTTATGGGAAGGAACTTCCGGTAAACCTAATCTGATCAACTATGGTTAATGGCTTGGCCAGGCCCGGAGTCTCCTGAGACAGCGCTAGTGGTTTTTGTGCTTAGATGTATGACGCGATGTATGGCGGTATTGTATACTATTGTTAATTGTTAGTGCCATTCACTTAGCTTCGTACTAACCCGTCCATCTCCTCCTTGCAGGTTGTTAGCTTATCAGATTGCATGTTTTGGGAGTTGATGAGCGTGCTGGTGTTATGTTTTTCAGAAAGTCAACTCTGATATGTATTTAATATAACTATGTATTTGTAAATCGCGTTTTAATTGACACTTGGATTTCTGTAATGATATTATAACTTAAATGGTTGTGTTTGTTTAATATTAATGTTTAATTACTTCCTCTGGGAATTTCAAAAAAAAAAAAAAAAAAAATTGTCGGTGTCACGCATTATGTCATTTTCGGAGAGTTGCTTTCCATAAACTCGGGGATGAAGTATATAAAGGGCAGGTGTGGGCCTCTGCCACCCCACATTTCTGTGTCATTTGTAGCAATTTTTGATTTCTTAAGGGTGTCATATAGAAAGAAAAAAAATAAGATTATAAACTCAAAGGTACTCCCTCACTTTTTAGAATTGAGTTTTCTAATATCAAATATACATCACCAATTTACCACTTTTCTGTCTTTCTCCGGCACAACATAAAGCACTCTTAGATTATTCTCTATGGGAGCATTACCCGTAGCCACCCGTTAGTTACTCGCAAAATGTCATAGACACAGATTCATTATAGGAGTCTCACCTTGGTTTTAACTAATGGTTTTGGGAAAATATTGGACCCACTCACCTACATGCTAGTACCTTTTTTGTAAAAACTACTCCTTTCAACAAATGTACAAATCTTTAATGCATATTTTACAACCTTTTTTAGATAGACATTGTACAAACATTTATTCATATTGTACAAGAATTCGTCTCTATTTAATCAATTTTGTACAAGCATTCATCTATATTTAATCCATATTGTACAAAATTAATACGTATTGTACATGCATTCATTCATATTGTACAACATTCTTTTCAAAAAAAAAAGATAAAAATTAATATATTTATTTATTAATAATTGATAATAGTTAATATAATGTATCATGTACGTGAAACAACCCAAATCCGTTTATCATAAAATGATAACTTTTTTTACAAGGTTAAATACATCAAGACGCACGATCCGTTTAACACTAGTTTTAACGTGCAAAACACATGTTTAACATATGACTAAGTCCAAAACGTTCAATTCGACACCTTTCGACCCGTTACACGACAAACGAGTAATTACAACCCATTTACATTACAAACTGGGTTAAGAGTCAATAACCCAACCCGCTACCAAGAGCATAATCTCGGAAAATTACCAAGTCCCCATTCCACGTTCGAATATCCAAAAGCTACCCATTCATAAGCTCAAGCGACACTAAAGCGTCTAGTCTAACAACTTGAATCCTCCGCCAAATCAAACGGTACCTATAAAAAAGTAACAACTATGAGGGGTAAGTTTACACTTAGTGAATGCAACAATTATACATATACATATATAATCTACTTACTTACGTTCACTCACACAAATACTGCATATGAGCTAGCAAACCGATTAGCATACAATCACAATGTATAATGCTAAATACCCACAATGCAAAATAAGCTAGCATCACCAATTATCATACAGTCACAATGTAACATGCTAAATAAACAACACACACATAATATGGTTAACCATACCCACGCTATGAAATGTCCCGTTCTTATTGATTAAAAACGTTTCATATTAATTGATTTCGTTGCAAGGTTTTGACCTCTATATGAGACGTTTTTCAAAGACTGCATTCATTTTAAAACAAACCATAACCTTTATTTTATCAATAAAAGTTTAAAAAGCTTTACGTAGATTATCAAATAATGATAATCTAAAATATCCTGTTTACACACGACCATTACATAATGGTTTACAATACAAATATGTTACAACAAAATAAGTTTTTTGAATGCAGTTTTTACACAATATCATACAAGCATGGACTCCAAATCTCGTCCTTATTTAAGTATGCGATAGCAGAAGCTCTTAATAATCACCTGAGAATAAACATGCTTTAAACGTCAACAAAAATGTTGGTGAGTTATAGGTTTAACCTATATATATCAAATCATAATAATAGACCACAAGATTTCATATTTCAATACACATCCCATACATAGAGATAAAAATCATTCATATGGTGAACACCTGGTAACCGACATTAACAAGATGCATATATAAGAATATCCCCATCATTCCGGGACACCCTTCGGATATGATATAAATTTCGAAGTACTAAAGCATCCGGTACTTTGGATGGGGTTTGTTAGGCCCAATAGATCTATCTTTATGATTCGCGTCAATTAAGGTGTCTGTTCCCTAATTCTTAGATTACCAGACTTAATAAAAAGGGGCATATTCGATTTCGATAATTCAACCATAGAATGTAGTTTCACATACTTGTGTCTATTTTGTAAATCATTTATAAAACCTGCATGTATTCTCATCCCAAAAATAATAGATTTTAAAAGTGGGACTATAACTCACTTTCACAGATTTTTACTTCGTCGGGAAGTAAGACTTGGCCACTGGTTGATTCACGAACCTATAACAATATATACATATATATCAAAGTATGTTCAAAATATATTTACAACACTTTTAATATATTTTAATGTTTTAAGTTTATTAAGTCAGCTGTCCTCGTTAGTAACCTACAACTAGTTGTCCACAGTTAGATGTACAGAAATAAATAGATAAATATTATCTTGAATCAATCCACGACCCAGTGTATACGTATCTCAGTATTGATCACAACTCAAACTATATATATTTTGGAATCAACCTCAACCCTGTATAGGTAACTCCAACATTCACATATAGAGTGTCTATGGTTGTTCCGAAATATATATAGATATGTCGACATGATAGGTCGAAACATTGTATACGTGTCTATGGTATCTCAAGATTACATAATATACAATACAAGTTGATTAAGTTATGGTTGGAATAGATTTGTTACCAATTTTCACGTAGCTAAAATGAGAAAAATTATCCAATCTTGTTTTACCCATAACTTCTTCATTTTAAATCCGTTTTGAGTGAATCAAATTGCTATGGTTTCATATTGAACTCTATTTTATGAATCTAAACAGAAAAAGTATAGGTTTGTAGTCAGAAAAATAAGTTACAAGTCGTTTTTGTAAAGGTAGTCATTTCAGTCGAAAGAACGACGTCTAGATGACCATTTAAGAAAACATACTTCCACTTTGAGTTTAACCATAATTTTTGGATATAGTTTCATGTTCATAATAAAAATCATTTTCTCAGAATAACAACTTTTAAATCAAAGTTTATCATAGTTTTTAAGTAACTAACCCAAAACAGCCCGCGGTGTTACTACGACGGCGTAAATCCGATTTTACGGTGTTTTTCGTGTTTCCAGGTTTTAAATCATTAAGTTAGCATATCATATAGATATAGAACATGTGTTTAGTTGATTTTAAAAGTCAAGTTAGAAGGATTAACTTTTGTTTGCGAACAAGTTTAGAATTAACTAAACTATGTTCTAGTGATTACAAGTTTAAACCTTCGAATAAGATAGCTTTATATGTATGAATCGAATGATGTTATGAACATCATTACTACCTTAAGTTCCTTGGATAAACCTACTGGAAAAGAGAAAAATGGATCTAGCTTCAACGGATCCTTGGATGGCTCGAAGTTCTTGAAGCAGAATCATGACACGAAAACAAGTTCAAGTAAGATCATCACTTGAAATAAGATTGTTATAGTTATAGAAATTGAATCAAAGTTTGAATATGATTATTACATTGTATTAGAATGATAACCTACTGTAAGAAACAAAGATTTCTTGAGGTTGGATGATCACCTTACAAGACTGAAAGTGAGCTAGCAAACTTGAAAGTATTCTTGATTTTATGTAACTAGAACTTGTAGAATTTATGAAGAACACTTAGAACTTGAAGATAGAACTTGAGAGAGATCAATTAGATGAAGAAAATTGAAGAATGAAAGTGTTTGTAGGTATTTTTGGTCGTTGGTGTATGGATTAGATATAAAGGATATGTAATTTTGTTTTCATGTAAATAAGTCATAAATGATTACTCATATTTTTTGTAACTTTATGAGATATTTCATGCTAGTTGCCAAATGATGGTTCCCACATGTGTTAGGTGACTCACATGGGCTGCTAAGAGCTGATCATTGGAGTGTATATACCAATAGTACATACATCTAAAAGCTGTGTATTGTACGAGTACGAATACGGGTGCATACGAGTAGAATTGTTAATGAAACTGAACGAGGATGTAATTGTAAGCATTTTTGCTAAGTAGAAGTATTTTGATAAGTGTATTGAAATCTTTCAAAAGTGTATAAATACATATTAAAACACTGTAGTGACCCGAACTTTTCCATGTTTATATATATTAATTGAGATTGATATTTACATGATTAAATGTTTCCAACATGTTAAGCAATCAAACTTGTTAAGACTTGATTAATTGAAATATGTTTCATATAGACAATTGACCACCTAAGTTGACCGGTGATTCACGAATGTTAAAACTTGTAAAAACTATATGATGACATATATATGGATATATATATATAGTTAACATGATACTATGATAAGTAAACATATCATTAAGTATATTAACAATGAACTACATATGTAAAAACAAGACTACTAACTTAATGATTTTTAAACGAGACATATATGTAACGATTATCGTTGTAAAGACATTTAATGTATATATATCATATTAAGAGATATTCATACATGATAATATCATGATAATATAATAATTTAAAATCTCATTTGATATTATAAACATTGGGTTCACAACATTTAACAAGATCGTTAACCTAAAGGTTTCAAAACAACACTTACATGTAACGACTAACGATGACTTAACGACTCAGTTAAAATGTATATACATGTAGTGTTTTAATATGTATTTATACACTTTTGAAAGACTTCAATACACTTATCAAAATACTTCTACTTAACAAAAATGCTTACAATTACATCCTCGCTCAGTTTCATCAACAATTCTACTCGTATGCACCCGTATTCGTACTCGTACAATACACAGCTTTTAGATGTATGTACTATTGGTATATACACTCCAATGATCAGCTCTTAGCAGCCCATGTGAGTCACCTAACACATGTGGGAACCATCATTTGGCAACTAGCATGAAATATCTCATAAAATTACAAAAATATGAGTAATCATTCATGACTTATTTACATGAAAACAAAATTACATATCCTTTATATCTAATCCATACACCAAAGTCTAAAAACACCTACAAACACTTTCATTCTTCAATTTTCTTCATCTAATTGATCTCTCTCAAGTTCTATCTTCAAGTTCTAAGTGTTCTTCATATATTCTACAAGTTCTAGTTACATAAAATCAAGAATACTTTCAAGTTTGCTAGCTCACTTCCAATCTTGTAAGGTGATCATCCAACCTCAAGAAATCTTTGTTTCTTACAGTAGGTTATCATTCTAATACAAGGTAATAATCATATTCAAACTTTGGTTCAATTTCTATAACTATAACAATCTTATTTCAAGTGATGATCTTACTTGAACTTGTTTTCGTGTCATGATTCTGCTTCAAGAACTTCGAGCCATCCAAGGATCCGTTGAAGCTAGATCCATTTTTCACTTTTCCAGTAGGTTTATCCAAGGAACTTAAGGTAGTAATGATGTTCATAACATCATTCAATTCATACATATAAAGCTATCTTATTCGAAGGTTTAAACTTGTAATCACTAGAACATAGTTTAGTTAATTCTAAACTTGTTCGCAAACAAAAGTTAATCCTTCTAACTTGACTTTTAAAATCAACTAAACACATGTTCTATATCTATATGATATGCTAACTTAATGATTTAAAACCTGGAGACACGAAAAACACCGTAAAACCGGATTTACGCCGTCGTAGTAACACCGCGGGCTGTTTTGGGTTAGTTAATTAAAAACTATGATAAACTTTGATTTAAAAGTTGTTATTCTGAGAAAATGATTTTTATTATGAACATGAAACTATATCCAAAAATTATGGTTAAACTCAAAGTGGAAGTATGTTTTCTAAAATGGTCATCTAGACGTCGTTCTTTCGACTGAAATGACTACCTTTACAAAAACGACTTGTAACTTATTTTTCCGACTATAAACCTATACTTTTTCTGTTTAGATTCATAAAATAGAGTTCAATATGAAACCATAGCAATTTGATTCACTCAAAACGGATTTAAAATGAAGAAGTTATGGGTAAAACAAGATTGGATAATTTTTCTCATTTTAGCTACGTGAAAATTTGTAACAAATCTATTCCAACCATAACTTAATCAACTTGTATTGTATATTATGTAATCTTGAGATACCATAGACACGTATACAATGTTTCGACCTATCATGTCGACACATCTATATATATTTCGGAACAACCATAGACACTCTATATGTGAATGTTGGAGTTAGCTATACAGGGTTGAGGTTGATTCCAAAATATATATAGTTTGAGTTGTGATCAATACTGAGATACGTATACACTGGGTCGTGGATTGATTCAAGATAATATTTATCGATTTATTTATGTACATCTAACTGTGGACAACTAGTTGTAGGTTACTAACGAGGACAGCTGACTTAATAAACTTAAAACATCAAAATATATTAAAAGTGTTGTAAATATATTTTGAACATGCTTTGATATATATGTATATATTGTTATAGGTTCGTGAATCAACCAGTGGCCAAGTCTTACTTCCCGACGAAGTAAAAATCTGTGAAAGTGAGTTATAGTCCCACTTTTAAAATCTAATATTTTTGGGATGAGAATACATGCAGGTTTTATAAATGATTTACAAAATAGACACAAGTACGTGAAACTACATTCTATGGTTGAATTATCGAAATCGAATATGCCCCTTTTTATTAAGTCTGGTAATCTAAGAATTAGGGAACAGACACCCTAATTGACGCGAATCCTAAAGATAGATCTATTGGGCTTAACAAACCCCATCCAAAGTACCGGATGCTTTAGTACTTCGAAATTTATATCATATCCGAAGGGTGTCCCGGAATGATGGGGATATTCTTATATATGCATCTTGTTAATGTCGGTTACCAGGTGTTCACCATATGAATGATTTTTATCTCTATGTATGGGATGTGTATTGAAATATGAAATCTTGTGGTCTATTATTATGATTTGATATATATAGGTTAAACCTATAACTCACCAACATTTTTGTTGACGTTTTAAGCATGTTTATTCTCAGGTGATTATTAAGAGCTTCCGCTGTCGCATACTTAAATAAGGACGAGATTTGGAGTCCATGCTTGTATGATATTGTATAAAAACTGCATTCAAGAAACTTATTTTGTTGTAACATATTTGTATTGTAAACCATTATGTAATGGTCGTGTGTAAACAGGATATTTTAGATTATCATTATTTGATAATCTACGTAAAGCTTTTTAAACCTTTATTGATGAAATAAAGGTTATGGTTTGTTTTAAAATGAATGCAGTCTTTGAAAAACGTCTCATATAGAGGTCAAAACCTCGCAACGAAATCAATTAATATGGAACGTTTTTAATCAATAAGAACGGGACATTTCAGTTGGTATCCGAGCGTTGGTCTTAGAGAACCAGAATTTTGCATTAGTGTGTCTTATCGAGTTTGTTAGGATGCATTAGTGAGTCTGGACTTCGACCGTGTCTACTTGAAAAATGATTGCTTAACAAATTTTGTTGGAAACTATATATTTTAACATGTGAATATTATGTGATATATTAATCTCTTAACGCGTTTGATATTATGTGATAGATGTCTACCTCTAGAACAAATCCCATTGACTCACCTAATAATAATGAAGAGTCAAATGTAAATTGGAATGATTCGTGGATTGATTCACAAGTTCCCGAAGAGGAACCCGAAGAAGAATCGGAACCGGAAGAAGAATCGGAACCGGATGAAGAAATAGAACCGGTGGGGGAAATAATAAAACGGTTAAGTAAAAGAAAATCCTCAACCAACCGACCAAGGTTAATTATGGTCAATGGTGTTTCCGCCAAGGAAGCAAAATATTGGGAGGATTACCAATTCTCCGATGAATCGGATTCCGACGAGAATTCCGATGATGTTATAGAAATTACCCCAACTGAATTTAAAAAGGCAAAAGAAAATAATAAGGGAAAGGGCATAAAAATAGAGAAATCTAATTCCAACCCCGATGAACTTTATATGTATCGTCAACCCCCGAAGTCCTTAAGTTGTAACAATGACCCGGGAACCTCTAAACCACCAGGTTTTTCTAAACCAATGTGGATAACGATGGCTCGTATTAGGGGAACATCATATATCCCTAGAAACTTGGCAAAACGAACCAAAACCAAAGAAGAAGAAACAAGCGAGTCGGAATAAGATAGCTGTATTCGTGTGGTGTAATATATGTAATATAGTGTGCTTATGCTTTATGATATATGTAAAAATTGTTTGTATTAATAAGTATTTTTTTTTTATGAATCTAACTCTTGTCTATTTTACAGTATAAAAACACAAAATGGATAGACAACCCAATATTTTAAGAGACCTACCCGGAGACATGATTGATGAAATCTTGTCTAGAGTCGGTCAGAATTCTTCGGCACAACTATTTAAGGCGAGATCAGTTTGTAAGACATTCGAAGAACGTTCCAAGAATGCCTTGGTTTATAAAAGGCTTTCGTTCGAAAGATGGGGGATATCACATTGGGAAATCCATAAGTTACGATGTGTTTACTTTGACGCATATATTGCGGGGAACCCAAATGCTATTTTACGCAATGGGTTAAGAAATTATTTTGACTCAATATATCCGAATATTGGACTTCGTGATTTAGAAAAAGCGGCTAACATGCAACATAAAGAAGCATGTTATGCTTACGGATTAGTAATGTTCGCTTCTCACCAAAGTGAGAACAAGAACATCGGCCTACAACTATTAAACAAAACGTTCCCACAAGTGACGGAGTCGGTAATTGGGGTAAGAAATGAGGTTTTTAGATTGTTACGGGACTGTTGGACATTACGTAACCCTCGTCCCTTTGACGACGTTACAACACGCTATCTTATCAACGGCCATAACGGTTATGTTCCACAAGACCAAGGATGGGAAGTAGTCCTTGTAAAACCAGAATGCATGACTTGTTTCTGGACGTATGAATTACGTGTCTTTATTGCCTTTGCTGAACGACTTGTGTACTAGCTAGAATTATCTTCACAACTATCTTGTATCAAAGTTATTGTGTGCTATATTTCATGCTTTATGTAAAATAAGCGGTATTGTAAGTTTGTAAAATATTGTATAAAAGTTTGAACGCGAAATATTATTATAATCAGTTTTTCATATAGAATTGTAGTAGTTGAATTGTATATTAGCTACTAAGTATGAACTTAACGGGTAGGTACTACCCGAATTTAAACTTATAAAACGCTAATATGAAGAAAAAGCTTTTATAAATGAGTTCATATTATGCTACGAAATACTATTAACTACTCTTAATATTCTGTATGATTAACTTGTTCCATTTGACTATTTTGAAGGAAATGGCACCGACTACTCGACACACCGTGAATATGAATGAAGAGGAATTCCGTACTTTTCTAGCTTCAAACATAGCCGCAGTACAGGCTGCGCTACATACCAACAATAACCTTGGATCTAGCAGTACAGGAAATCGTGTAGGATGCACCTACAAAGAATTCACTGCCTGCAAACCTTTGGAATTTGATGGAACCGAAGGACCGATCGGATTGAAACGGTGGACCGAGAAGGTCGAATCGGTGTTTGCCATAAGTAAGTGTACTGAAGAGGACAAAGTGAAGTACGCTACGCATACCTTCACAGGTTCTGCGTTAACATGGTGGAATACCTATCTAGAGCAAGTGGGACAAGACGATGCGTACGCACTACCGTGGTCAGCATTCAAGCACTTGATGAACGAGAAGTACCGTCCCAGAACCGAGGTCAATAAGCTCAAGACAGAACTTAGAGGGTTACGAACCCAAGGATTTGATATTACCACGTATGAAAGACGATTCACAGAATTGTGCCTATTGTGTCCGGGAGCGTTCGAAGATGAGGAAGAGAAGATCGACGTGTTTGTGAAAGGATTACCGGAAAGAATCCAAGAAGATATAAGTTCACACGAGCCCGCCTCCATACAACAGGCATGTAGAATGGCTCACAAGCTAGTGAACCAGATTGAAGAAAGAATTAAAGAACAGACTGCTGAAGAGGCCAGTGTGAAGCAAGTCAAAAGAAAGTGGGAGGAAAACGGTGATAAGAATCACCAATATAACAACAACAGCAATTACAACAATAATCGCAACAATTATCCCAACAATCGCAACATCAATCGCAACTACAACAAACGGCCCAACAACAACAACAGCAACAACAACAACAGCTACCATTCAAGCATTGAGATGGCGCCGTTTGAAGCACTTTATGGTAGAAAGTGCAGGTCTCCGATTTGTTGGAGTGAAGTGGGGGATAGACAGATTACGGGTCCGGAGATTATACAAGAAACTACCGAGAAGATCATCCAAATTCAACAACGGTTGAAAACCGCCCAAAGTCGACAAAAGAGCTACGCTGACATTAAAAGAAAAGATATAGAATTTGAAATTGGAGAGATGGTCATGCTTAAAGTTGCACCTTGGAAAGGCGTTGTTCGATTTGGTAAACGAGGGAAATTAAATCCAAGGTATATTGGACCATTCAAGATTATTGATCGTGTCAGACCAGTAGCTTACCGACTTGAGTTACCTCAACAACTCGCGGCTGTACATAACACTTTCCACGTCTCGAATTTGAAGAAATGTTTTGCTAAAGAAGATCTCACTATTCCGTTAGATGAAATCCAAATCAACGAAAAACTTCAATTCATCGAAGAACCCGTCGAAATAATGGATCGTGAGGTTAAAAGACTTAAGCAAAACAAGATACCAATTGTTAAGGTTCGATGGAATGCTCGTAGAGGACCCGAGTTCACCTGGGAGCGTGAAGATCAGATGAAGAAGAAATACCCGCATCTATTTCTAGAAGATTCGTCAACACCTTCAACTGTTTAAAATTTCGGGACGAAATTTATTTAACGGGTAGGTACTGTAGTGACCCGAACTTTTCCATGTTTATATATATTAATTGAGATTGATATTTACATGATTAAATGTTTCCAACATGTTAAGCAATCAAACTTGTTAAGACTTGATTAATTGAAATATGTTTCATATAGACAATTGACCACCTAAGTTGACCGGTGATTCACGAACGTTAAAACTTGTAAAAACTATATGATGACATATATATGGATATATATATATATATATATAGTTAACATGATACTATGATAAGTAAACATATCATTAAGTATATTAGCAATGAACTACATATGTAAAAACAAGACTACTAACTTAATGATTTTTAAACGAGACATATATGTAACGATTATCGTTGTAAAGACATTTAATGTATATATATCATATTAAGAGATATTCTTACATGATAATATCATGATAATATAATAATTTAAAATCTCATTTGATATTATAAACATTGGGTTAACAACATTTAACAAGATCGTTAACCTAAAGGTTTCAAAACAACACTTACATGTAACGACTAACGATGACTTAACGACTCAGTTAAAATGTATATACATGTAGTGTTTTAATATGTATTTATACACTTTTGAAAGACTTCAATACACTTATCAAAATACTTCTACTTAACAAAAATTCTTACAATTACATCCTCGTTCAGTTTCATCAACAATTCTACTCGTATGCACCCGTATTCGTACTCGTACAATACACAGCTTTTAGATGTATGTACTATTGGTATATACACTCCAATGATCAGCTCTTAGCAGCCCATGTGAGTCACCTAACACATGTGGAAACCATCATTTGGCAACTAGCATGAAATATCTCATAAAATTACAAAAATATGAGTAATCATTCATGACTTATTTACATGAAAACAAAATTACATATCCTTTATATCTAATCCATACACCAACGACTAAAAACACCTACAAACACTTTCATTCTTCAATTTTCTTCATCTAATTGATCTCTCTCAAGTTCTATCTTCAAGTTCTAAGTGTTCTTCATATATTCTACAAGTTCTAGTTACATAAAATCAAGAATACTTTCAAGTTTGCTAGCTCACTTCCAATCTTGTAAGGTGATCATCCAACCTCAAGAAATCTTTGTTTCTTACAGTAGGTTATCATTCTAATACAAGGTAATAATCATATTCAAACTTTGGTTCAATTTCTATAACTATAACAATCTTATTTCAAGTGATGATCTTACTTGAACTTGTTTTCGTGTCATGATTCTGCTTCAAGAACTTCGAGCCATCCAAGGATCCGTTGAAGCTAGATCCATTTTTCACTTTTCCAGTAGGTTTATCCAAGGAACTTAAGGTAGTAATGATGTTCATAACATCATTCAATTCATACATATAAAGCTATCTTATTCGAAGGTTTAAACTTGTAATCACTAGAACATAGTTTAGTTAATTCTAAACTTGTTCGCAAACAAAAGTTAATCCTTCTAACTTGAATTTTAAAATCAACTAAACACATGTTCTATATCTATATGATATGCTAACTTAATGATTTAAAACCTGGAGACACGAAAAACACCGTAAAACCGGATTTACGCCGTCGTAGTAACACCGCGGGCTGTTTTGGGTTAGTTAATTAAAAACTATGATAAACTTTGATTTAAAAGTTGTTATTCTGAGAAAATGATTTTTATTATGAACATGAAACTATATCCAAAAATTATGGTTAAACTCAAAGTGGAAGTATGTTTTCTAAAATGGTCATCTAGACGTCGTTCTTTCGACTGAAATGACTACCTTTACAAAAACGACTTGTAACTTATTTTTCCGACTATAAACCTATACTTTTTCTGTTTATATTCATAAAATAGAGTTCAATATGAAACCATAGTAATTTGATTCACTCAAAACGGATTTAAAATGAAGAAGTTATGGGTAAAACAAGATTGGATAATTTTTCTCATTTTAGCTACGTGAAAATTTGTAACAAATCTATTCCAACCATAACTTAATCAACTTGTATTGTATATTATGTAATCTTGAGATACCATAGACACGTATACAATGTTTCGACCTATCATGTCGACACATCTATATATATTTCGGAACAACCATAGACACTCTATATGTGAATGTTAGAGTTAGCTATACAGGGTTGAGGTTGATTCCAAAATATATATAGTTTGAGTTGTGATCAATACTGAGATACGTATACACTTGGTCGTGGATTGATTCAAGATAATATTTATCGATTTATTTCTGTACATCTAACTGTGGACAACTAGTTGTAGGTTACTAACGAGGACAGCTGACTTAATAAACTTAAAACATCAAAATATATTAAAAGTGTTGTAAATATATTTTGACCATACTTTGATATATATGTATATATTGTTATAGGTTCGTGAATCAACCAGTGGCCAAGTCTTACTTCCCGACGAAGTAAAAATCTGTGAAAGTGAGTTATAGTCCCACTTTTAAAATCTAATATTTTTGGGATGAGAATACATGCAGGTTTTATAAATGATTTACAAAATAGACACAAGTACGTGAAACTACATTCTATGGTTGAATTATCGAAATCGAATATGCCCCTTTTTATTAAGTCTGGTAATCTAAGAATTAGGGAACAGACACCCTAATTGACGCGAATCCTAAAGATAGATCTATTGGGCTTAACAAACCCCATCCAAAGTACCGGATGCTTTAGTACTTCGAAATTTATATCATATCCGAAGGGTGTCCCGGAATGATGGGGATATTCTTATATATGCATCTTGTTAATGTCGGTTACCAAGTGTTCACCATATGAATGATTTTTATCTCTATGTATGGGATGTGTATTGAAATATGAAATCTTGTGGTCTATTATTATGATTTGATATATATAGGTTAAACCTATAACTCACCAACATTTTTGTTGACGTTTTAAGCATGTTTATTCTCAGGTGATTATTAAGAGCTTCCGCTGTCGCATACTTAAATAAGGACGAGATTTGGAGTCCATGCTTGTATGATATTGTATAAAAACTGCATTCAAGAAACTTATTTTGTTGTAACATATTTTATTGTAAACCATTATGTAATGGTCGTGTGTAAACAGGATATTTTAGATTATCATTATTTGATAATCTACGTAAAGCTTTTTAAACCTTTATTGATGAAATAAAGGTTATGATTTGTTTTAAAATGAATGCAGTCTTTGAAAAACGTCTCATATAGAGGTCAAAACCTCGCAACGAAATCAATTAATATGGAACGTTTTTAATCAATAAGAACGGGACATTTCAAACACTACATGTATATACATTTTAACTGAGTCGTTAAGTCATCGTTAGTCGTTACATGTAAGTGTTGTTTTGAAACCTTTAGGTTAACGATCTTGTTAAATGTTGTTAACCCAATGTTTATAATATCAAATGAGATTTTAAATTATTATATTATCATGATATTATCATGTATGAATATCTCTTAATATGATATATATACATTAAATGTCTTTACAACGATATTCGTTACATATATGTCTTGTTTAAAAATCATTAAGTTAGTAGTCTTGTTTTTACATATGTAGTTCGTTGTTAATATACTTAATGATATGTTTACTTATCATAGTATCATGTTAACTATATATATATATATATATATATATCCATATATATGTCATCATATAGTTTTTACAAGTTTTAACGTTCGTGAATCACCGGTCAACTTGGGTGGTCAATTGTCTATATGAAACATATTTCAATTAATCAAGTCTTAACAAGTTTGATTGCTTAACATGTTGGAAACATTTAATCATGTAAATATCAATCTCAATTAATATATATAAACATGGAAAAGTTCGGGTCACTACAGTACCTACCCGTTAAATAAATTTTGTCCCGAAATTTTAAGCTGTTGAAGGTGTTGACGAATCTTCTGGAAATAGATGCGGGTATTTCTTCTTCATCTGATCTTCACGCTCCCTGGTGAACTTGGGTCCTCTACGAGCATTCCATCAAACCTTAACAATTGGTATATTGTTTTGCTTAAGTCTTTTAACCTCACGATCCATTATTTCAACGGGTTCTTCGATGAATTGAAGTTTTTCGTTGATTTGGATTTCATCTAATGGAATAGTGAGATCTTCTTTAGCAAAACATTTCTTCAAATTCGAGACGTGGAAAGTGTTATGTACAGCCGCGAGTTGTTGAGGTAACTCAAGTCGGTAAGCTACTGGTCCGACACGATCAATAATCTTGAATGGTCCAATATACCTTGGATTTAATTTCCCTCGTTTACCAAATCGAACAACGCCTTTCCAAGGTGCAACTTTAAGCATGACCATCTCTCCAATTTCAAATTCTATATCTTTTCTTTTAATGTCAGCGTAGCTCTTTTGTCGACTTTGGGCGGTTTTCAACCGTTGTTGAATTTGGATGATCTTCTCGGTAGTTTCTTGTATAATCTCCGGACCCATAATCTGTCTATCCCCCACTTCACTCCAACAAATCAGAGACCTGCACTTTCTACCATAAAGTGCTTCAAACGGCGCCATCTCAATGCTTGAATGGTAGCTGTTGTTGTAGGAAAATTTTGCTAACGGTAGATGTCGATCCCAACTGTTTCCGAAATCAATAACACATGCTCTTAGCATGTCTTCAAGCATTTGTATCGTCCTTTCGCTCTGCCTATCATTTTGTGGATGATAGGCAGAACTCATGTCTAGACGAGTTCCTAATGCTTGCTGTAATGTCTGCCAGAATCTTGAAATAAATCTGCCATCCCTATCAGAGATAATAGAGATTGGTATTCCATGTCTGGAGACGACTTCCTTCAAATACAGTCATGCTAACTTCTCCATCTTGTCATCTTCTCTTATTGGCAGGAAGTGTGCTGATTTGGTGAGACGATCAACTATTACCCAAATAGTATCAAAACCACTTACAGTCCTTGGCAATTTAGTGATGAAATCCATGGTAATGTTTTCCCATTTCCATTCCGGGATTTCAGGTTGTTGAAGTAGACCTGATGGTTTCTGATGCTCAGCTTTGACCTTAGAACACGTCAAACATTCTCCTACATATTTAGCAACATCGGCTTTCATACCCGGCCACCAAAAATGTTTCTTGAGATCCTTGTACATCTTCCCCGTTCCAGGATGTATTGAGTATCTGGTTTTATGAGCTTCTCTAAGTACCATTTCTCTCATATCTCCAAATTTTGGTACCCAAATCCTTTCAGCCCTATACCGAGTTCCGTCTTCCCGAATATTAAGATGCTTCTATGATCCTTTGGGTATTTCGTCCTTTAAATTTCCCTCTTTTAAAACTCCTTGTTGCGCCTCCTTTATTTGAGTAGTAAGGTTATTATGAATCATTATATTCATAGATTTTACTCGAATGGGTTCTCTGTCCTTCCTGCTCAAGGCATCGGCTACCTCATTTGCCTTCCCCGGGTGGTAACGAATCTCAAAGTCGTAATCATTCAACAATTCAATCCACCTACGCTGCCTCATATTCAGTTGTTTCTGATTAAATATGTGTTGAAGACTTTTGTGGTCGGTATATATAATACTTTTGACCCCATATAAGTAGTGCCTCCAAGTCTTTAATGCAAAAACAACCGCGCCTAATTCCAAATCATGCGTCGTATAATTTTGTTCGTGAATCTTCAATTGTCTAGACGCATAAGCAATCACCTTCGTTCGTTGCATTAATACACAACCGAGACCTTGCTTTGATGCGTCACAATAAATCACAAAATCATCATTCCCTTCAGGCAATGACAATATAGGTGCAGTAGTTAGCTTTTTCTTCAATAACTGAAACGCTTTCTCTTGTTCATCATTCCATTCAAATTTCTTCCCTTTATGCGTTAATGCAGTCAAGGGTTTTGCTATTCTGGAAAAGTCTTGGATGAACCTTCTGTAGTAACCAGCTAGTCCTAAAAACTGGCGTATGTGTTTCGGAGTTTTCGGGGTTTCCCACTTTTCAACAGTTTCTATCTTTGCAGGATCCACCTTAATACCTTCTTTGTTCACTATGTGACCGGGGAATTGAACTTCTTCCAACCAAAATGCACACTTTGAATACTTAGCGTACAATTCTTCCTTCCTCAATACTTCTAACACCTTTCTCAAATGTTCACCGTGTTCTTGGTCATTCTTTGAGTAAATAAGTATGTCATCAATGAAAACAATGACAAACTTGTCAAGGTATGGTCCACACACTCGGTTCATAAGGTCCATGAACACAGCTGGTGCATTAGTTAAACCAAACGGCATGACCATAAACTCGTAATGACCGTAACGTGTTCTGAAAGCAGTCTTTGGAATATCATCTTCTTTCACCCGCATTTGATGATACCTGAAACGTAAGTCAATCTTTGAATAAACAGACGAGCCTTGTAGTTGATCAAATAAGTCGTCGATTCTCGGTAGTGGGTAGCGGTTCTTGATGGTAAGTTTGTTCAACTCTCAGTAGTCGATACACAACCTGAATGTACCATCTTTCTTCTTGACAAACAAAACAGGAGCTCCCCACGGTGATGTGCTTGGTCGAATGAAACCACGCTCTAAAAGTTCTTATAATTGGCTTTGTAGTTCTTTCATCTCGATGGGTGCGAGTCTGTAAGGAGCACGAGCTATTGGTGCAGCTCCTGGTATAAGATCTATTTGAAATTCAACGGATCGATGTGGGGGTAATCCCGGTAATTCTTTCGGAATTACATCGGGAAATTCTTTTGCAATGGGAACATCATTGATGCTCTTTTCTTCAGTTTGTACTTTCTCGACGTGTGCTAGAACAGCATAGCAACATTTTCTTATTAGTTTTTGTGCCTTCAAATTACTAATAAGATGTAGCTTCGTGTTGCCCTTTTCTCCGTACACCATTAAGGGTTTTCCTTTTTCTCGTATAATGCGAATTGCATTTTTGTAACAAACGATCTCTGCTTTCACTTCTTTCAACTAGTCCATACCGATTATCACATCAAACTCCCTAACTCTACTGGTATCAAATCAATCTTAAATGTTTCGTTAACCAGTTTAATTTCTCGATTCCGACATATATTATCTGCTGAAATTAATTTACCATTTGCTAATTCGAGTAAAAATTTACTATCCAAAGGCGTCAATGGACAACTTAATTTAGCACAAAAATCTCTACTCATATAGCTTCTATCCGCACCCGAATCAAATAAAACGTAAGCAGATTTATTGTCAATAAGAAATGTACCCGTATCAAGCTCCGGTTCTTCCTGTGCCTCTGCCGCATTAATATTGAAAACTCTTTCGCGGCCTTGTCCATTCGTGTTCTCCTGGTTCGGGTAATTTCTAATAATGTGGCCCTGTTTTCCACATTTATAACAAACTACATTGGCATAACTTGCTCCGACACTACTTGCTCCGCCATTACTCATTCCGACATCATTTGTTCCTTTCGTTCTATTAACCCCTGGTCCGTAGACCTCACACTTCGCCGCGCTATGACCATTTCTTTTACACTTGTTGCAAAATTTGGTGCAGAACCCCGAGTGATACTTTTCACACCTTTGGCATAGCTGCTTCTGATTGTTGTTGTTGTTGCGGTTATTATTGTTATTGGGATGATTGTTGTAGTTGCTGTTGTTGTTGTTGTTGTTGTTGTTGTTTTTGTTGTTGGGCCGTTTGTTGTAGTTGTGATTGATGTTGCGATTGTTGGGATAATTGTTTAATTATTGTTGTAATTGCTGTTGTTGTTGTATTGGTGATTCTTATCACCGTTTTCCTCCCACTTTCTTTTGACTTGCTTCACATTGGCCTCTTCAGCAGTCTGTTCTTTAATTCTTTCTTCAATCTGGTTCACTAGTTTGTGAGCCATTCTACATGCCTGTTGGATGGAGGCGGGCTCGTGTGAACTTATATCTTCTTGGATTCTTTCCGGTAATCCTTTCACAAACGCGTCGATCTTCTCTTCCTCATCTTCGAACGCTCCCGAACACAATAGGCACAATTCTGTGAATCGTCTTTTGTATGTGGTAATATCAAATTCTTGGGTTCGTAACCCTCTAAGTTCTGTCTTGAGCTTATTGACCTCGGTTCTGGGACGGTACTTCTCGTTCATCAAGTGCTTGAATGCTGACCACGGTAGTGCGTACGCATCGTCTTGTCCCACTTGCTCTAGATAGGTATTCCACCATGTTAACGCAGAACCTGTGAAGGTATGCGTAGCGTACTTCACTTTGTCCTCTTCAGTACACTTACTTATGGCAAACACCGATTCGACCTTCTCGGTCCACCGTTTCAATCCGATCGGTCCTTCAGTTCCATTAAATTCCAAAGGTTTGCAGGCAGTGAATTCTTTGTAGGTGCATCCTACACAATTTCCTGTACTGCTAGATCCAAGGTTATTGTTGGTATGTAGCGCAGCCTGTACTGCGGCTATGTTTGAATCTAGAAAAGTACGGAATTCCTCTTCATTCATATTCATGGTGTGTCGAGTAGTCGATGCCATTTCCTTCAAAATAGTCAAATGGAACAAGTTAATCATACAGAATATTAAGAGTAGTTAATAGTATTTCGTAGCATAATATGAACTCATTTATAAAAGCTTTTTCTTCATATTAGCGTTTTATAAGTTTAAATTCGGGTAGTACCTACCCGTTAAGTTTATACTTAGTAGCTAATATACAATTCAACTACTACAATTCTATATGAAAAACTAATTATAATAATATTTTGCGTTCAAACTTTTACACAATATTTTACAAACTTACAATACCGCTTATTTTACATATAGCATGAAATATAGCACACAATAAATTTGATACAAGATGGTTGTGAAGATAATTCTAGCTAGTACACAAGTCGTTCAGCAAAGGCAATAAAGACACGTAATTCATACGTCCAGAAACAAGTCATGCATTCTGGTTTTACTAGGATTACTTCCCATCCTTGGTCTTGTGGAACATAACCGTTATGACCATTGATAAGACAGCGTGTTGTAACGTCGTCAAAGGGACGAGGGTTGCGTAATGTCCAACAGTCCCGTAACAATCTAAAAACCTCATTTCTTACCCCAATTACCGACTCCGTCACTTGTGGGAACGTTTTGTTTAATAGTTGTAGCCCGATGTTCTTGTTCTCACTTTGGTGAGAAGTGAACATTACTAATCCGTAAGCACAACATGCTTCTTTATGTTGCATGTTAGACGCTTTTTCTAAATCACGAAGTCCAATATTCGGATATATTGAGTCAAAATAATTTCTTAACCCATTGCGTAAAATAGCATTTGGGTTCCCCGCAATATATGCGTCAAAGTAAACACATCGTAACTTATGGATTTCCCAATGTGATATCCCCCATCTTTCGAACGAAAGTCTTTTATAAACCAAGGCATTCTTGGAACGTTCTTCGAATGTCTTACAAACTGATCTCGCCTTAAATAGTTGTGCCGAAGAATTCTGACCGACTCTAGACAAGATTTCATCAATCATGTCTCCGGGTAGGTCTCTTAAAATATTGGGTTGTCTATCCATTTTGTGTTTTTATACTGTAAAATAGACAAGAGTTAGATTCATAAAAAAAAATACTTATTAATACAAGCAATTTTTACATATATCATAAAGCATAAGCACACTATATTACATATATTACACCACACGAATACAACTATCTTATTCCGACTCGCTTGTTTCTTCTTCTTCAGTTTTGGTTCGTTTTGCCAAGTTTCTAGGGATATATGATGTTCCCCTAATACTAGCCGTCGTTTTCCACATTGGTTTAGAAAAACCTGGTGGTTTAGAGGTTCCCGGGTCATTGTTATAACTTAAGGACTTCGGGGGTTGACGATACATATAAAGTTCATCGGGGTTGGAATTAGATTTCTCTATTTTTATGCCCTTTCCCTTATTATTTTCTTTTTCCTTTTTAAATTCAGTTGGGGTAATTTCTATAACATCATCGGAATTCTCGTCGGAATCCGATTCATCGGAGAATTGGTAATCCTCCCAATATTTTGCTTCCTTGGCGGAAACACCATTGACCATAATTAACCTTGGTCGGTTGGTTGAGGATTTTCTTTTACTTAACCGTTTTATTATTTCCCCCACCGGTTCTATTTCTTCATCCGGTTCCGATTCTTCTTCCGGTTCCGATTCTTCTTCCGGTTCCGACTCTTCTTCCGATTCCTCTTCGGGAACTTGTGAATCAGTCCACGAATCATTCCAATTTACATTTGACTCTTCATTATTATTAGGTGAGTCAATGGGACTTATTCTAGAGGTAGACATCTATCACATAATATCAAACGCGTTAAGAGATTAATATATCACATAATATTCACATGTTAAAAATATATAGTTTCCAACAAAATTTGTTAAGCAATCATTTTTCAAGTAACACGGTCGAAGTCCAGACTCACTAATGCATCCTACAAACTCGATAAGACACACTAATGCAAAATTCTGGTTCTCTAAGACCAACGCTCGGATACCAACTGAAATGTCCCGTTCTTATTGATTAAAAACGTTCCATATTAATTGATTTCGTTGAGAGGTTTTGACCTCTATATGAGACGTTTTTCAAAGACTGCATTCATTTTAAAACAAACCATAACCTTTATTTCATCAATAAAGGTTTAAAAAGCTTTACGTAGATTATCAAATAATGATAATCTAAAATATCCTGTTTACACACGACCATTACATAATGGTTTACAATACAAATATGTTACAACAAAATAAGTTTCTTGAATGCAGTTTTTACACAATATCATACAAGCATGGACTCCAAATCTCGTCCTTATTTAAGTATGCGATAGCGGAAGCTCTTAATAATCACCTGAGAATAAACATGCTTAAAACGTCAACAAAAATGTTGGTGAGTTATAGGTTTAACCTATATATATATCAAATCATAATAATAGAGCACAAGATTTCATATTTCAATACACATCCCATACATAGAGATAAAAATCATTCATATGGTGAACACTTGGTAACCGACATTAACAAGATGCATATATAAGAATATCCCCATCATTCCGGGACACCCTTCGGATATGATATAAATTTCGAAGTACTAAAGCATCCGGTACTTTGGATGTGGTTTGATAGGCCCAATAGATCTATCTTTAGGATTCGCGTCAATTAGGGTGTCAGTTCCCTAATTCTTAGATTACCAGACTTAATAAAAATGGGCATATTCGATTTCGATAATTCAACCATAGAATGTAGTTTCACATACTTGTGTCTATTTTGTAAATCATTTATAAAACCTGCATGTATTCTCATCCCAAAAATATTAGATTTTAAAAGTGGGACTATAACTCACTTTCACATATTTTTACTTCGTCGGGAAGTAAGACTTGGCCACTGGTTGATTCACGAACCTATAACAATATATACATATATATCAAAGTATGTTCAAAATATATTTACAACACTTTTAATATATTTTGATGTTTTAAGTTTATTAAGTCAGCTGTCCTCGTTAGTAACCTACAACTAGTTGTCCACAGTTAGATGTACAGAAATAAATCGATAAATATTATCTTGAATCAATCCACGACCCAGTGTATACGTATCTCAGTATTGATCACAACTCAAACTATATATATTTTGGAATTAACTTCAACCCTGTATAGGTAACTCCAACATTCACATATAGAGTGTCTATGGTTGTTCCGAAATATATATAGATGTGTCGACATGATAGGTCGAAACATTGTATACGTGTCTATGGTATCTCAAGATTACATAATATACAATACAATTTGATTAAGTTATGGTTGGAATAGATTTGTTACCAATTTTCACGTAGCTAAAATGAGAAAAATTATCCAATCTTGTTTTACCCATAACTTCTTCATTTTAAATCCGTTTTGAGTGAATCAAATTTCTATGGTTTCATATTGAACTCTATTTTATGAATCTAAACAGAAAAAGTATATGTTTATAGTCAGAAAAATAAGTTACAAGTCGTTTTTGTAAAGGTAGTCATTTCAGTCGAAAGAACGACGTCTAGATGACCATTTAAGAAAACATACTTTCACTTTGAGTTTAACCATAATTTTTGGATATAGTTTCATGTTCATAATAAAAATCATTTTCTCAGAATAACAACTTTTAAATCAAAGTTTATCATAGTTTTTAATTAACTAACCCAAAACAGCCCGCGGTGTTACTACGACGGCGTAAATCCGATTTTACGGTGTTTTTCGTGTTTCCAGGTTTTAAATCATTAAGTTAGCATATCATATAGATATAGAACATGTGTTTAGTTGATTTTAAAAGTCAAGTTAGAAGGATTAACTTTTGTTTGCGAACAAGTTTAGAATTAACTAAACTATGTTCTAGTGATTACAAGTTTAAACCTTCGAATAAGATAGCTTTATATGTATGAATCGAATGATGTTATGAACATCATTACTACCTTAAGTTCCTTGGATAAACCTACTGGAAAAGAGAAAAATGGATCTAGCTTCAATGGATCCTTGGATGGCTCGAAGTTCTTGAAGCAGAATCATGACACAAAAACAAGTTCAAGTAAGATCATCACTTGAAATAAGATTGTTATAGTTATAGAAATTGAACCAAAGTTTGAATATGATTATTACCTTGTATTAGAATGATAACCTACTGTAAGAAACAAAGATTTCTTGAGGTTGGATGATCACCTTACAAGACTGGAAGTGAGCTAGCAAACTTGAAAGTATTCTTGATTTTATGTAACTAGAACTTGTAGAATTTATGAAGAACACTTAGAACTTGAAGATAGAACTTGAGAGAGATCAATTAGATGAAGAAAATTGAAGAATGAAAGTGTTTTTAGGTGTTTTTGGTCGTTGGTGTATGGATTAGATATAAAGGATATGTAATTTTGTTTTCATGTAAATAAGTCATGAATGATTACTCATATTTTTGTAATTTTATGAGATATTTCATGCTAGTTACCAAATGATGGTTCCTACATGTGTTAGGTGACTCACATGGGTTGCTAAGAGCTGATCATTGGAGTGTATATACCAATAGTACATACATCTAAAAGCTGTGTATTGTACGAGTACGAATACGGGTGCATACGAGTAGAATTGTTGATGAAACTGAACGAGGATGTAATTGTAAGCATTTTTGTTAAGTAGAAGTATTTTGATATGTGTATTGAAGTCTTTCAAAAGTGTATAAATACATATTAAAACACTACATGTATATACATTTTAACTGAGTCGTTAAGTCATCGTTAGTCGTTACATGTAAGTGTTGTTTTGAAACCTTTAGGTTAACGATCTTGTTAAATGTTGTTAACCCAATGTTTATAATATCAAATGAGATTTTAAATTATTATATTATCATGATATTATCATGTATGAATATCTCTTAATATGATATATATACATTAAATATCTTTACAACGATAATCGTTACATATATGTCTCGTTTAAAAATCATTAAGTTAGTAGTCTTGTTTTTACATATGTAGTTCATTGTTAATATACTTAATGATATGTTTACTTATCATAGTATCATGTTAACTATATATATATCCATATATATGTCATCATATAGTTTTTACAAGTTTTAACGTTCGTGAATCACCGGTCAACTTGGGTGGTCAATTGTCTATATGAAACATATTTCAATTAATCAAGTCTTAACAAGTTTAATTGCTTAACATGTTGGAAACATTTAATCATGTAAATATCAATCTCAATTAATATATATAAACATGGAAAAGTTCGGGTCACTACACGCTATGGTGCTACCGGCCCTTTGGTTCACACCATAGATCACATGCTATGGCACTACCAGCTCTTTGGTTCACGCCATTACGCATATGTCATGATGATACCAAATCTTTGGTTCACATCATAACACTGAGTCATACTCTCGCTAAGTGCTACCGACTTTTTGGATCACACTCTAACAACCGTGCTATGGCGCTACGGGCTCTTTGGTTCACCTCATAATACAAATTCCATTATGCTACCAGCTCTTTGGTTCACATCATAACACTCGTTACGCACATGATATGGTACTACCGGCACTTGGTTCATACCATAGCACAAATGTGGTATCGATACACGAACTTTAAACCCACATGCTACACCCACGACATGATGTGGTAACCAACATCGTATCTCACACAAATAAATACACTATATACTTACACCTATAATTATTCCACTCACCTTATTACTTTGGTGAAAGTCAAACATCAAACTCCCGCAAGATTCAAAGTAATGTACCTATTACATTAATTATACAATTAATCACACAAACAAGTTGGACTACATACCAACTCATAACCCCTAGTGCAATTATGACTCATAGTGCAAATGTGACCCATTTGCACTACTAACACCCACACTAGGTCAAGACTATTCCTAATCACTAATAACTAGTGATTATAGTCCAAATACACTAACCAAAACAAGTCTTGAGTAATTATATCCTCATCTTGCTAGTTGGGTCACACAACACCTATTTGACCCATCTCAAGGTCAACACTTACATTGGGTCAACCATGAACCCTAACAACACCCATTCACTAACACATAAGTGTGATAGTGATTTAACAACAATTTAAGACTCACAACCCCAATTTACAACATCAAACCCTAGATTATGAATCTTGGGGTCTATGTACATACATCATACCCAAAATCCACAATTTGCCAAAGAAACAGGGCTTACACCTAACACATGACCAAAACCCTAGCCATAGCTTAAATTAAACACTAGAACTTAGAATTAGAACTTATCACAACACTAAAAGATGGTTAGCAAGTAGATTCAACAAAAACCCAACTTTAATTGGTGAGAACTAGCTTCTTCTTCCCTTGAATCAAGCTTTGTTTCTCTAGGGTTCTTACTCTCTCTCTATAAATGGAAGCATTTGAATGGATAAGAAATGAGCTCAAGATGAGCTTGGAACTAGATTTGTGACCTAAAACTCGGCCTCAAAGTGAAAAGACCATTATGCCCCCTTTTAAAACCCAAAAGCAAAGTCCAAAATGTTGTTATCAGGCACGCATCGCGACCGCAATGGGTCTGGTCGCGACCGCGATCCACCAAGCCCCAAAACCGTCACTTGCCAACATATCGCGACTGCGATTATGTTGGTCGCGACCGCGATCCCCCCCCCCCCCAGTTTCAACATTTTCTCTTTTGATCACACTTAGGTCAAACATGGTCAAATTTTACATTCTTAAGTATCGCTTACATACCTTGCAACCTGAAACGACATTCAAAATAACATGTATCTGAAAAATGGGGTGTTACAGTACGCCCTTTAATGTATGTTGTACAACACTTTGTGTTTATAAAATAAGCATTGTTTTAAAGAATAATTATATTTGTGTCAATTAAAATAAATATAAAAAGAAATTAATTAATGATGTGGCAGTCAAGAGAAAGATGTTTTAGCCATGATAGGCAGTGTTTAGGTATAGGATTTGGTGGGTTGGTTATAGAATTTGAGTGCTGAAGTGGCGCTGATATGACATGTTAAGATGATGAATAGTTTAGTAATGAAAGGGAGTGCCCTTAATATTAAAAAGATAACCTCTTTTTCCCTAGTTTAGCTATTTACATAATTATATGGCTGGAGATCAAACTTTATGAAGATAACCTTCATTACTTTATCTTTTTTATTTCAGTTATAGTCTTGAATTAATTTATATATTTATAGATTATTTAAATTTGTCTTTATATATATATTACTTTTTTAGTATGTAATTAAAATTTATGAGTGCTTTACTTATATATATATATATATATATATATATATATATATATATATATATATATATATATAAACTAGGTTTTAGAGCTCGTGCGTTGCACGATTGTTTAAAAGCCGTGCAAAAACCGCAACATATTATATCATTCAAATATATAAATACCGAAAGTAAATAAAATATTTGAGTTTATTCGTTGCACATGTGGGTAAAATAATCATGCAAAATTAATTATTTTTTTAAACAATTATTCTTTTGAGTTTTGAGTTTAAGAGCCCGTGGTGTTGACGGATTCTAAAAATGGTTTTGGGTGGTGTTAATAACTTAACGTCTATAATTTTGTTATTTCTCACCGTTAATATCTTTTTAATTATATATAAAATTATATACTACGTAATATTTAGAGAAAATATGAGTCCATTGAAAATTTTCTCATGGAATGTGTCACATGAAAATACGTTATTAAAGTTTAAGTTATATTTGTTCTATGTTATCATTATATAATAACTCTTGTATAAAACATATATATGTCACATGTCAGTATATTAAATTAAATATCAATATTAAATAGCGATATTAAATACATACAACATAAACAATTACAAAATATAGAATGTAGATGTTGTTTATTTTATTGAACGGAAAAATCCCGCGTACGTATCTCAGTACCATTTGTTCTAATATACTCCTTAATATTTACGGAGTAATATTTATTTTATATATATAAGATGAGGATCCAGAGTGAACTAAGGGTATGAGAGAACTCACAGACTAAACTCAATCTGTGTGTAGATTGAGCTAATATGTGTGCAGATTGACTCAATCTGGGTGCAAATTGACTTAATCTGTGTCCAGATTGATCTGATCAATCATTGAGGTTTATAAATTCTCTAGCACCCTTATATATATATATATATATATATATATATATATATATATATATATATATATATATATATATATATATATATATATATATATATATATTTATATATATATATGTGTGTGTGTATGTGTGTGTGTGTGTGTGTGTGTGTGTGTGTGTGTGTGTGTGTGGTAGGATCAAGAAGGAAGTAACCAATCGGGGGGAAGCAAAAGTTTTTTTTTTCGTTTTTTGAAAAAACTTTGTTCACGAACATTATAGATGGGATGAAAATATGAACATTTAATAAAGAAAATTTGTGATAAATGTTTTTATTTTGGCGGGAAAACGCTCGAAGAAGTAATATATAACAATTATCGTGTTTTTCGAGCGTATTTTGAGGTTTTAGCTCTCCGGGTTTAGATATTAGGGTTTAGATATTAGGGTTTATAGGGTTTAGATATTAGGGTTTAGAAATTTAGGGTTTAGGGTTTAGATTTTGGGTCTAGATTTAGGATTTAGATTGAGTTTTTAACACGAACGGTTTAGAGTTTAGGGTTTAGGGTTTAGGGTTTAGGGTTTGGTGTTTTGGGTTTATGGAATAAACCCAAAACCCTAAACCCTAAACACTAAACTCTAAATCGGGCTAAATTTTACTTCACAAAACATGAAGAAAAAAAACGTTAACATTCTTCACGAGTTTTGAATTTAAGGATATCAATCGACTTCAGAAAAAATCTTTCATTTTGAAATGTTTTATCGCAACTACGATGAGGAGCCTTTAGTAGACTTTTTTCATCACCTCTTTAAGATAGCACTTCATCATTCCAGTTGATTTTCCTTTACTAGTCATGTGAAATTTGGGTTGATCGGTGGTGTTACATGATGCATAAACCTCAAGAGGATAGGAAGCGTCTTTCTGAACTTTGTTAGTTTGTAAACTTACCATTCTTACAGACAATACGTCAACAAGAAGCTAGCCATTTTAGGGGTCGGGTCAATGATTGGGGTATAATATACCACATGTGTTTTAAATTCTTTTGTCATATGTTTATGCAATTTAGGCAAACTTTCTTCTTTTTCAGTTGTTGCAAAGATGCGATTGAAACAATTTGTCACTATGGCAGATCAAAGCAGTGTGAGCTGCAAATGATTACCTATAGGGTTGTGCATGGTACGAGACCGAACCAAAGTAACTCGGGTGGGTTCCGTTCCGAACCTCATTTTATAGCAAAAAGTTAGATCGATGACCGAACCATGTAATATCAGTCCGGTTCGGTTCGGTTAACGAAGATTTAATTCGGTTTTGGATAATAAAAAAAACCGTCTCGTTTCATAATCATATGAGATATAAAAAGTATATGATTATGGCATATAAAAAGTGAATAACAGATGTTTCATACATTTATGGAATAATACACGTCTATAAAATTGAAATATCGTCTTGTCATAATATTAAACAAATAGTCACTTAATATTTATATGATATGTTAAACATGTAAGACCCATTGGGAGTCGAACTCTTGGATCATTCGTGGAGACTGAAATTTTCTCTACCTTTACGAGCGTATTCTACCTTTACGAGCGTATGGATCAGAGCCTACATAATGTCAAGCTGGATTACTGGAAGTCATTAGTTTTTTTCTTCATATGGTCTTATTAGCTTTCATATGTTCACATAATCCATCCCTTAATTTGTGAATGTGATTGTACCTTTGTAATCTCTTTTCATCATTTTAATAAATCTTGTATACATTATCTTTTTTGGTCAAAAAAGAAAAAATTTGTTGGTTATTAAACAAATCAGTAGGTCTTCTAAAAGATTCTTGAACAAGATTATACGCATTACTTATTTAAATGATTCGTAAACATGACCAAACGAAACAAGATTTTTTAGTTATTTAAATGAGATACTAATCAACACGCCCATTTTTAACAAACTATGACGATATGCTGTCAGAAACAAATTGCATAAACGCCCTCACAAGTCGCAATGTACCTTGCGACGTCGCAAGGTGGGCTTATGACCCCTACAACTGAGTGGTCGCAAGGTGGCATACCCCGTCCTAATCCATCTGGACGAAGTCATCAACATTTGGTCTCATTGCGAGGTACTGTCCTAAGTATGCCATGAGCGACTCCATGTAATGTCTTTAAAATGAGCAAATGCACGGCGGAAGATTTCTTTCATACCTGTGAATAAACATGCTTTAAAGTGTCAACCAAAGAGTTACTGAGTTCATTAGTTTATCATAATCATTTATTTCCATCATTTTAATAGACCACAAGATTTCATATATTGGCACGCATAACTCGCGAATTAAAATTCATTCATATGGATTGAACACCTGGTAACCGACATTAACAAAATGCATCTAGAATATCCCCAAACATATAAACATCGAAGTACTAAAGCAGTTCAAATTCTCTGACTGGGGCGTGTCAAAGCCCATAGATCTATCTTTACGATTCGCGTCAGTTGGTGGCAATTATAATAAACACCAATTCTTAGGCTACCAAGTTCAACAAGGGCGATATCCGGTATAACAATTCAACCATAGAATGTAGTTTCGATTACTTGTGTCTATTTCGTAAAACATTTATAAAAGCATCGCATGTATTCTCAGTCCCAAAAATATATATTGGAAAAGCATTTAAAAAGAGAGTAATAAAACTCACAATACTGTATTTTGTAGTAAAAATACATATGACGATATTGAACAATGCAGGGTTGGCCTCGGATTCACGAACCTATATTATTTATATATATATATATATATTAACACACATAATTATCATCGAACAAATGTATAAATTTATATATATATATATATATATATATATATATATATATATATATATATATATATATATATATATATATATATATAAATTTATTAGTTTTATCATTTTTATTAATAACTTACAGGTTTCCTATATTCATTTTATATGTTAATGATTCTATTACTGATAATAACAATGATAGTTTTAATAATAAAGATAATCTTTTAAAAATGTAGATTTTAATGAAAATGATGATTGTTATACTTTTAATAATAAGAATGATACTAATAATAGTAATAATAATAATAACTATAATATCTATAATAATAATGTTTTTACTAATAATGATAATAATAATAATAATATAATAATACTTATAATAATAATAACTATAATGATAATAATAATACTAATACTTATGTTATTATTGATGATAATAATAATAATAATAATAATAATAATAATAATAATAATAATAATAATAATAATAATAATAATAATAATAAAAATGCTACCTTAAAGAGTTTTCCAAAAAAAAAAAGGCAGAGACCGGACTCGAACCCCAGACTTCTCGCTCACCCACAACACCCTTCAACCATCTACTCTAGTCTGTTTTTATGATATTATACGAATCTAATATCTATATAACCCCTAATTTTCTGTTTCTTCTTCTTAATTCATCATCATCATTAATCTAAATCACTTCACCATCATATTAATCATCATCTGATATTATCGACACCATCATCATCATTTTAACATCATACGATTATGATCATCCATATCATCATCTTTACCAAGATTACCATATTACAACATCATTCTTCATTTCGCTCCAACGTTTATTACCTTATCGACTACTATTAATTATTCGTTTATCATCATAATTATATCACTAAAACGAAAACAGAATCATAAACATAGCAGTGATAACGAGGAGTTGCAGTTGGTGGTTCTCCGGCTAACCGGAACAGTAACAGAATATAAAACGGTGAGAATAGTTGCAGGTAATTTCTGTTTCGTTATCTTCTTCATCATCATTCTTCTTAACATCATCGATCATCAAAATCATCGTATTCCTTCTTCCATTTTCAATAACACGGGTCATACTAGTTTACTATTCATCGTCATCAACCTCCGTCATCATCGCTTTTAATTATCATATCACACATCATCTTTACTTATCTCGTCACCACTTTATCATCGTTTTATCATTTCCTGTATCGCCGAAAGAAAAGAGAAAGAAAGGGAAAATAAAATAACATCACGATGGTGTTTGGTTCGAATAGAAGTAGAATGGCAGTGTAACAGTGGCAACAAGTAGAAATTGCAGGTTGAAGGATGGTGTGGTGTTTGAGTTTGGTTCTCGGATTGAACATGAAAACAGACAGCATGATAGCAATGAACTATGGTTGATCATGGGGGTTTTGATTTTGTTATTTTGTGGATCTAACGAAAACAGAAAAAAAAAGATTGAAGTGGGTTGTAAATGGGTCTTGATGTTACACCCGAAAACATCCCACATAGTAGACGGGTGGTGTGGTTTCAAGGTGGCGATCGTTTGGTGTTCTATAGAGGTGAAATGGTGGCGTGCTCAGCTTGTAACAAAATAGAAGTGCAGCTTCTGGTTTACGAGTTGTAGAAGTGAGAGATGAGAGAGAGAAGGGTGGAGTTAGGAGGTTGAAGGTGATGGTTCATGGGTGGTAGTCCACTAGGGAATTAGCTAAGGTGATGTTCTTGGTTGATGTTGAGCAAATTGAAACAACGAAAAGGGTTTGTGATGAATCAAACAAGGTATGTATATGTATATAATATATAGAGTCGGAGAGATGGTGGCGGTAATGGAGAGGATGGAGGATTGGTTGCCATGGTGATTTGCAATTTATGCATATGTATCAATATATATAATACAATATATGAAAGTTGATGAATGGTTTCATTGGATTCGGTTGATTGCAGAGAAAGATGAAAAAGTAATAAAAGATAATTAGATGGTCATCTTTTCTATCCATTAGTATATGTATATAATGTGATAGTTGTTATGAGTTTTGTTTTGTGATTTAGATTCATGTATGTCGTACATATATATTAATAATAATAATAATATAAAGTAACTAGAAAGTATCAAATAAAGATATGAAATCACATGCTAGTTGAAAATTTTAGAACTGCTCTGCCGACAGTTTGTCGCGAAATGTGATATCGTACTCCGTTGTTAATCAGTGGTAAATAAAAGTGTTCAGAAAAATCCTAAAATTTTAAATTAAATTCCTTTATTTATTTCAGTCATCATGGTATAAAATTCGATCATTAACTATTAAATAAAAATCACATTAATTATTCACTCCCAATCCCAAGTAAAATATAAAAAATTTTAAAATTCAACAAGTAGTTCCTAAATATATTTTTAATGAGCCTATAATTTATATATCTCACTTTTGGATCACCGTTTATTTTAAAATTATATAAGTTTGAATTTAACTTGCTTAATATCAATCGAATGACAATTGAGTGTTACTGTCCTTCACTAAATAGATTCAAAATCACAAAATATATATTTAATATACTTTATTTATATATATAGATATGTTTTAAATAACAATTATCATAATATCATATTCTTATTTTATTTTACATAATAAAATTTAATATTAACAACATAAAATATTCTAAATTATATTTTCAATTAATATATATATATACATATATATACACACATATCTATTTACAATTAATTGTTCGTGAATCGTCAGGAATGGTAAAAGGGAAAATGCATTCGTGTAAACTGTTTCAAAGTTTTCGAGACTCAACATTACAGATTTTACTTATCGTGTCAGAAACATATAAAGTTTAAGCTTAAATTTGGTCGGAAATTTCCGGGTCGTCACAGTACCTACCCATTAAAGAAATTTCGTCCCGAAATTTGATCGAGGTTGTCATGGCTAACAATAAAAATGTTTTCATGACGATTATGAGTTGATAACTAGATTTTTATTACCATTGAGTAATAAGGATAAAATAATTCGATTATTCGAAGAGTACGAATGAAACTATCACAAAAGAATGTAATGAGTAAATGTAGGTTCATCTTAACCGTGACGTAGTCACGGTTGATTTTCGGAATTCAAGGGATTTAGAGAAAATCTTGAAAATCTAAAAGATTTGATTCTTCGGTGAATAAGGAAATTAAGATCTTTATAATTAAATACGGTGATCTGCCTAGATTACTCCGTCTAATATTTCTATTATAAATTAAGCTCTTCTGTTCCATTATTCTCACCATTCCTATACTTTCTTTCTTAGTTCATACATCTAAAAGATTGTGAAAATGCTTAATCCCGTTCTAATCCTTGATATTTTCCTAATTATTATTTCTGTCATCCTTCTTTTCAATCTTCCACCAGAAAAATCTGATTACTTCTACTATTACCTTGGGGTGATACTATTCTTAATTCTACCGTGTCTTTATATTGCTATCCGTATTAATATCAACGGTTTGTAATTTCTTGTTTGATGTCGCTCATATTCTTATTTATATTCCGAAGCTCCATATTTTTGTTTCTCTTCCCGTCTCTAAGTAAAACGATTAGGACGTCTTGGATTCGTAGATTAAATCTTTGAATTTCGAATGATCATGACTAACGTTCTAAGAGAAAGATTGTAATAGCACGATCTTGATTTTGTCAAATTACCAGAATTACTGAGAATAGAACTATCAAGAATATATTTTCTTGATATGTTTAGAAGTTAAGCAGAATGAAAGAGTTATGTAATATGGCACGTGATGAACTTATGATCTGTGAATCATCACGTCCTATTAGAAACTCAGCATGACTTACTGTAATATAATCACGTTGATCAAGTGTCATTATATTATACTAACTCATGCATCAGTTCCCATCACTACTTCAAAATCATTCATAATTCAAATTCGAATTTTTATTGAAATTTAGAAACTAAATTCGTTTCCTTTATGATGTAATATAGATAACACGAAGAGATAAATAATTTCAGACGAGAATATTTATGAAAATATCTTCAGAAATATCGAAGATATTTATGATGATATTTTGGAATTTCTAAGTTCGATGGTTGATGAAGAAAGATTTTCCGAAAGATTTTAACATGAGTACGGAGCAAGATATTCGTTAAAGATTTCATCAGAAACAGAATCATCTGGATTCTTTATGTACAAGTTTAGTCCTTGTGATTTGTTCAGAGTCTCCTTCATGGTTTCGCATAATCCGCTTTTTGGTACTAAATTTTCTATTGAGCGTTTCCAACACTCCATTCTTTATCATCATACTTTTGACTGTTAAAGTCATCAACAGTTTTCGCTGCTTTATTAGCTTTCTCAAAATTCAAAGAACTGATTTGTAGGCTAGAGTGCTTTTCAGAATTTCAGAATGAAGGATCATAATTCTAAGAGATAAATGTTATATGTATACGTATAACTATTGATGTAGACATGCTGTGAGTTTTCAAAGTACTGATTGCTAATTTCTGGTAATTGGTATGACATTTCTCTTTACAAGATGCGGATGAGTAGGTGATAGGGTTTCAATGAATATAATAACCTTTCAGGAAGTCAAAGATTAATGAAGTTGCTGGTAAGTTTTCTGCTAATGTGGTGGAATATAAACAGTTATCCGGTAACGATGACGAAAAAGGCAATCGTATACATCAAGGTTATCATAAGACTAGTACGATTGAAAAGTCGAAGTTGACTTGCTGGAGCTGTGACAAAGTTGGCTACCTTGAAAAGGGATTGTAAAGTTATTTTCGAGAATAACAAGGCCAAAGGAGCTAATAAAGATACGTGTTAAAAGTTTACTCAAGTTCCGAGTGTTTTCAAGTGCATAACTATATGCATCTATCTCTTCTTTCGTAGATGAAGTGCGGTTGGTTCATTCTCTCGATTGAGGTGTTTTTCAAGAATTATGAAAGGTTTGAACGCAGATTGTAATCATCAAGATACAAATGAGGTTTAAGATGAAATCAAGTGGCAAACTTGAAGAATTGTTTAGTTTCATATGTTATAATCAATATTTTAATTCATTTTAATTGTCCAATAGTGGTAGTCCACAGTTGATAGTCCACAGTTAGCAGTTCAATAATTTAATTTATAATATTCGAGTTAATTAATATGTATCGTGACCCGTGTACATGTCTCAGACTCGATCACAACTCAAAGTATATATATTATTGTAGAATCAATCTCAACCATGTATAGCTAACTCGATCATTACTGCATATAGAGTGTCTATGGTTATTTCAAATAATATATATATAGATGCGTAGATATGATATGTCAAAACCTTGTATACGTGTCCCGATATTTAAAGTGCGTAAAATAAATAACAGAAATTAAATGACGATAAATAAAATTGCGAGAATATAAATTGCGATAATTAAATTGCGATAAATAAAATATAATCAGTTAGCTAGGAACAGTAGCTAGGAACAGTTAGCGTGGATTCTTAACAAAATTTTTCATAATTAATTTGTTTGTTTCTAACAAAATTTATTTTGTCCAATGTTTTCTTCATTATGCCACTTGTTGGATTCTGATAGGTCAAAATCTAAATATGAAGTTGAATGAAAATGGTTATTCTGCGGTGAACGGGTATCTTTGTAGATGTAAGTAGGATAGTAAATGAATGTTGAATCAGATTTGAAGAATGTACAGTGTAACTTATTAATGTGAAATCTAAATATTCCTCGGGTATTACCTACCCGTTAAAATATTTTCACCATTAACAGTTTGTACAAAAGAATTTTTAATTACAAACCTTATAAAAATATATATACATATATATTTTTTCAGATGTAATCATGGATTTAATGAGTTAATATAATATTAAACTCATTTGGTTTACCGTCAAAACTAGAATACATAATCTCTATAACATTAGAGATTACATAATCGCCATGGAGAACGAAGATAATTGATGTAGAATGATACGTAGAATGATGATTATACTCGAGGTACAGAATGAGATGTTGAGGCATGGATTGTTGATGGTACTGGTGCTGTTACTGATGGTACTGTTGGTGCCGGTGATGTTGCTGAAGCTAGTAAATTTTGCACCATATTATCCAAATTGATTACTTGAGAGCGAAGTTCGTTGACTTCTTCTATTATTCCGGGATGATGTTCGGTCGGAACTAGTGAATGAATAAGGTTTAGAATTTTAGATAGAATATAATCGTGGCGAGGTATTCGGGAAATGAGGGTGAAAATGGTGTTTCGGACTGGTTCGCCGGTAAGTGCTTCAGGTTCTTCGCCAAGAGGTGAATTCGGTTGGTGGAAGGGATCGCCTTCTTCGCGTCTCCATTGATTAAGTCGACTACGAATCCATCAGATGAATTGGGGATGGCTGATTGGTTGATTCATTCTGGTGACGCTGCTTTCGGAGTTTAGGTGAACATCCATGTTGGAATAGCTGTCGGGTTCCGAAGAACTTGAACTAGTAACGAGTTCTATTTCGTACTATAGAGTAAAGGATTTTTCGATATGAAATGATTTTTGGATATCGGATGGTATTCTAATTACATAGAATATCTATATATATAGAACAAAAGATTTCGTAGAATACGGAGGAATTTACGGAATATGTCAGGCAAAGTTTACAGTAACAGATACGCTAAGATATGAATTTTGTCTATACACTATTCATACAATCAATGCAGTAAGATGTGTCTAGACTAAGAATGATAAGCAAATGATTCCCAAAGAATGATAAGCAGGTAATTTTCGACACGAAATGATAAGCAAAACTTTTGACATGCAGACACGGTCAAAGTCCAGACTCACTAATGCATCTAAACAACTATCAGTTAGACACACTAATGCAAGGCCTAGTTCGCTAAGACCACCGCTCTGATACCACATGTCATACCCCGTCCTAATCCATCTGGACGAAGTCATCAACATTTTGTCCCATTGCGAGGTACTGTCCTAAGTATGCCATGAGCGACTCCATGTAATGTCTTTAAAATGAGCAAATGCACAGCGGAAGATTTCTTTCATACCTGAGAATAAACATGCTTTAAAGTGTCAACCAAATGGTTGGTGAGTACATTAGTTTATCATAATCATTCATTTCCATCATTTTAATAGACCACAAGATTTCATATATTGTCACGCGTAACTCGCGAATTAAAACTCATTCATATAGATTGAAGACCTGGTAACCGACATTAACAAAATGCATCTAGAATATCCCCAAACATATAAACATCGAAGTACTAAAGCAGTTCAAATTCTCTGACTGGGGCGTGTCAAAGCCCATAGATCTATCTTTACGATTCGCGTCAATTAGTGACAATTATGATAAACACCAATTCTTAGGCTACCAAGTTCAACAAGGGCGATATCCGGTATAACAATTCAACCATAGAATGTAGTTTCGATTACTTGTGTCTATTTCGTAAAACATTTATAAAAGCAGCGCATGTATTCTTAGTCCCAAAAATATATATTGCAAAAGCATTTAAAAGGGGAGTAATGAAACTCACAATACTGTATTTTGTAGTAAAAATACATATGACGATATTGAACAATGCAGGGTTGGCCTCGAATTCACGAACCTATATATATATATATATATATATATATATATATATATATATATATATATATATATATATATATATATATATATATATATATATTAACACATATAATTATAATCGAACAAATGTATATATGTGTGTGTGTGTGTGTGTGTATATATATATATATATATATATATATATATATATATATATATATATATATATATATATATATTAGTTTTATCATTTTTATTAATAACCTATAGGTTTCCTATAATCATTTTGTATGTTAATGATTCTATTAATGATAATAACAATGATAGTTTTAATAATAAAGATAATCTTTTAAAAATGTAGATTTTAATGAAAATGATTATTGTTATACTTTTAATAATAAGAATGATAATAATAGTAATAATAATAATAACTATAATATCTTATAATAATAATGTTTTTACTAATAATGATAATAATAATAATATTAATAATAATAATACTTATAATAATAATAACTATAATGATAATAATAATACTAATACTTATGTTATTATTGATGATAATAATAATAATAATAATAATAATAATAATAATAATAATAATAATAATAATAATAATAATAATAATAATAATAAAATGCTACCTTAAAGAGTTTTCCAAAAAAAAAAAGGCAGAGACCGGGCTCAAACCCCAGACCTCTCGCTCACCCGCAACACCCTTCAACCATCTACTCTAGTCTATTTTTCTGATATTATACGAATCTAATATCTATATAACCCCTAATTTTCTGTTTCTTCTTCTTAATTCATCATCATCATTAATCTAAATCACTTCACCATCATATTAATCATCATCTGATATTATCGACACCATCATCATCATTTTATCATCATACGAGTATCATCATCCATATCATCATCTTTACCAAGATTACCATATTACAACATCATTCTTCATTTCGCTCAAACGTTTATTACCTTATCGACTACTATTAATTATTCGTTTATCATCATAATTATATCACTCAAACGAAAACAGAATCATAAACATAGCAGTGATAGCGAGGAGTTGTAGTTGGTGGTTCTCCGGCTAACCGGAACAGTAACAGAATATAAAACGGTGAGAATAGTTGCAGGTAATTTCTGTTTCGTTATCTTCTTGATCATCATTCTTCTTAACATCATCGATCATCAAAATCATCGTATTCGTTCTTCCATTTTCAATAACACGGGTCATACTAGTTTACTATTCATCGTCATCAACCTCCGTCATCATCGCTTTTAATTATCATATCACACATCATCTTTACTTATCTCGTTACCACTTTATCATCGTTTTATCAATTCCTGTATCACCGAAAGAAAAGAGAAAGAAAGGGAAAATAAAATAACATCACGATGGTGTTTGGTTCGAATAGAAGTAGAATGGCAGTGTAACAGTGGCAACGAGTAGCAATTGTAGGTTGAAGGATGGTGTGGTGTTTGAGTTTGGTTCTCGGATTGAACAGGAAAACAGACAGCATGATAGCAATGAACTATGGTTGATCATGGGGGTTTTGATTTTGTTATTTTGTGGATCTAACGAAAACAGAAAAAAAGAAGAAGATAGAAGTGGGTTGTAAATGGGTCTTGATGTTACAACCGAAAACAGCCCAAATAGTAGAAGGGTGGTGTGGTTTCAAGGTGGCGATCGTTTGGTGTTCTATATAGGTGAAATGGTGGCGTGCTCAGCTTGTAACAAAACAGAAGTGCAGCGTCTGGTTTACGAGTTGTAGAAGTGAGAGATGGGAGAGAGAAGGGTGGAGTTAGGAGGTTAAAGGTGATGGTTCATGGGTGGTAGTCGACTAGGGAATTAGTTAAGGTGATGTTCTTGGTTGATGTTGAGCAAATTGAAACAAGGAAAAGGGTTTGTGATGAATCAAACATGGTATGTATATGTATATAATATATAGAGTCAGAGAGATGACGGCGGTAATGGAGAGGATGGAGGATTGGTTTCCATGGTGATTTGCAATTTATGCATATGTATCAATATATATAATACAATATATGAAAGTTGATGAATGGTTTCATTGGATTCGGTTGATTGCAGAGAAAGATGAAAAAGTAATAAAAGATAATTAGATGGTCATCTTTTCTATCCATTAGTATATGTATATAATGTGATAGTTGTTATGAGTTTTGTTTTGTGATTTAGATTCATGTATGTCGTACATATATATTAATAATAATAATATAAAGTAACTAGAAAGTATCAAATAAAGATATGAAATCACATGCTAGTTGAAAATTTTAGAACTGCTCTGCCGACAGTTTATCGCGAAATGTGATATCGTACTCCGTTGATAATCAGTGGTAAATAAAAGTGTTCAGAAAAATCCTAACTTTTTAAATTAAATTCATTTATTTATTTCAGTCATCATGGTATAAAATTCGATCATTAACTATTAAATAAAAATCACATTAATTATTCACTCTCAATCCCAACTAAAATATAAAAAGTTTTAAAATTCAACAAATAGTTCCTAAATATATTTTTAATGAGCCTATAATTTATATAGCTCACTTTTGGATCACCGTTTATTTTAAAATTATATAAGTTTGAATTTAACTTGCTTAATATCAATCGAATGACAATTGAGTATTACTGTCGTTCACTAAATAGATTCGAAATCACAAAATATATATTTAATATACTTTATTTATATATATAGATATGTTTTAAATAACAATTATCATAATATCATATTCTTATTTTATTTTACATAATAAATTTTAATATTAACAACATAAAATATTCTAAATTATATTTTCAATTAATATATATATATATAAATATATATACACACATATCTATTTACAATTAATTGTTCGTGAATCGTCGGGAATGGTAAAAGGGCAAATGCATTCGTGTAAACTGTTTCAAAGTTTTCGAGACTCAACATTACAGATTTTGCTTATCGTGTCAGAAATATATAAAGTTTAAGTTTAAATTTGGTCGGAAATTTCCGGGTCATCACAGTAGGTAGCCGTGCGACCTTGCGATTAGCCTGTACCAGATGAACTGAAAAATTTGAAATATCGTATCTTTTGATCCGTAGCTTCAAATTATGCACAATTTTTTTTGAAATCGTGTATTTTTCAGAGGTTAAAAGATATGACGTTTCAAAAAATATGGATTAATCGATTTAGGCACGATTTCAAAAAAGAAAACGGTGCCTAAATCGGACCTGTGGATCACAAGATATGACGTTTTAAGTTTTGAGTTCGTCCGCTACAGAGCAATCATAAGACCACCTTGCGACCAGTCAGTCGTAAGGTTTGCAAGCCCACCCTGCGACCTCCAGGTGCCTTCAACTTGTGTGGGCACTTTTGCAATTTTTCTTCTTTAAGGCGTATTGTTATAGTTTGTTCAAAAAATGGACGTTTTGGTTAATATCTTATTTAATTTATATGCATAAACACTCATCTATTGTTCATTAAAAGAAGCAATATAAATTGAACATGCTAGATCTACATAATGTAAATATTCCGGTTCGGTCTGCTTTTACTTTTTGGGTTCATTCTGTCCCGTACCGAGGTCCGAAAAATATGAAAATTAAGGACCATGGACCCAATGACGGAGCTTGAACACGTACAATGAGGGGGCCAAAAGAACACAATCAAAAGATGTATTCTCTTAATTTGATAACCAATGATCGATAAACCGTATGTTAGACATTCAAATATTAATTTGATGGGGGGCCAAGATTGAATTTTAACATAGTCCCTAAATCTATACAAATTGCTAGTAAGGACAACTTTTTGAGCGGACCATGGCACCCCCTTACCCTTACAATCCTCCGTCACTTTGGACCGTACCAAAACTCTTTGAGAATGGTTTCAGTCCGATTCTATCCGATCCTCGAGTTTTTTCAGTTTTTCGTATATCATATACACTCTTACGTACCTATAATCGGAGAATACAGGAAATAGTTTATAAAAATCCGTTTATTTATATTAAGTATTTCATTAAAAAATATGGCCCATTTATATACTATCTAATAGACAAAAACCGTGAATAGTAACTAGAGACACTTTCGTCCTTTCACTTTTTTTTTTTTGTGTTTTCACCTTTTTTCCATTTTTCCAAAAAAACCCCAAACTTTGTTCTAAAATTAAAAGCGGCCTCCCAAACAGGGGGAGGTAAAGTGTCAAATAGCCATTTTTATAAAAAAAAATCTTAACTAAACTCCACCCAAATATTCAACGGGTCATATCTTCTCGCTCGCAACGAGTTAAATTTTCCGGACACTATCGTTAAACTTGAAATAATCTTAGGAACACAATGTCACTAACTATACGCAAAACGGACGTTTTTTAAAAAAAAAAAAAAACTAAATATTTGAAGTACTTTTCATACACGTTGATTTTGCGTTAAATTTTGAAAAGTCGAAAACTCCATAACGAAACGCGGAGGTGCACATATATTGTTAATTTAAAATAACATTTAAATCTTTCACGGATTATACCTTTTAGTTCGACTCGAGTTGCGCTTCAACGACATCATCGTTTGCCATGAAATAATTTTACAAACTAAACGCAATAAAATATATTGAAAACCGAACCCCGACGCGAAACGAGAGTTCGTAAACTAGTTTCCACAATTTGCACAAAAGTGGGGGTGAATTTATAGATATTCGACCCAAACAATAAAGTAGACCTAATTTATGCGGTTTCCACTTGTCAATCCATCCTTTGCTTCAAATTCGGTAAACCTCGGGAATATATGTATTTTGAAAAATTACGTCCTATTTTACTAACGAGTAACAAAGCCTGCATTTCAGCGAAAAATAATTGGCTTTATACTTTTTTATAATTACATACTAGTTAAAGACCCGCGGTTTTGCGGGGTTTTTAATAGGTGAAATCATTTATTAATACCATATTATAATATTATATTGTATTGTATTTATTATTTTTCTTTTAATTTGATTATCAAAACAATCTAATAATAGAAGATGATCAATATAAAGTTAATGTATTCATAAGAATACTATTTGTAATATATTTATATTGGCAATTTTTTTTATAAAATTAAATATATAAATTAAAAAATTATTATTATGTCTAGATAAACATTAAATCAAATGTTTTTTAGGGGCTTGAAATTTTTAAAATTTCAAAATGTACTAACGAACTATTATTAAATCTATGATGAACATTAAATCAAATGTTGTATATAGGGGATTCAAATTTTTAAAGTTTCAAAATGTACTAACGAATAAATAAAAAAACAAAATTTTGATTCAAATTAAATAAATCATCTCCAATATCGTGATGTAGTTTTAGGCGATTGAATTACGAATTGAGGATGATTATCTCAGATCTTCATTGTATTTTTCCACTTTTCGACAATGTAGTTATTCTTGTTAGATGATTATGAATTGTGAATAATGTCATAACTCTTTGTCTTGTTGTTAGTACTTGTGCATCCACGAGAAAGTCTTCTGCCGTAATTCGTCAGCCTATAATGAGTTGAAGCCACTCTTGAACATCCTTAAAAGTAACGTTGTTGTAGATATCTTTGAGAATAGTAAACCGGTGACACCTTTTGACTATAGTTTTTTTCAACATACTAATTTTAAATTCATGGTCAAGTTTGAATTTATCTTTGTCCTGTATCATATCAAAGTTGGTAATTTCAACAAAACTACCTTCTTTAAAGGTTTGAGTAAAAAAACCTATTATATTTTTGTAAAGTGTAGCCCTTATTTTATTTCCATGTAAGATCAAAAGTAAAAGTACATTAGGAGATTTATATGTAAACTTAAATACAATTTATTTAAATATACAAATTTAAAATAACACCATAAATAATTATAGCAAAAATACATTATAATATACAGATTACAGATTTAATTAGTAAAACCAATGTACAAATTACAGATCACATATGATAATATTAGGTATGCCTAACCTAAACCCCAAACCCTATAATCTAAATCATAAAATCTAAACGTTACACCTTAAAATATAAACCCTACACCTTAAACATTAAACTCTCCAAAATCCTATATTTTAAAAACTAAATCTAAACCCTAACCCCTAAAATCTAAACCCTAGAATCTAAAACTGAAACCCTAATCTAAACTCTAAACCTTAAATCTAAACCCTAAACCTACGCACTAAACCCTAAACCCTAAATCTAAACCCTAAACCCTACACCATAAATCTAAACCCAAAACCCTAAACATATACTCTAAACCCTAAATCTAAACACTAAATCTAAACCCTAAACCTAAACTCCAAAACCTAAAACTCTAAATCCATATGTTTTCTTTGGGGAGAAACCACTCTTGGACATCCTTAAAAATAACGAAGTTGTAGATATATTTGACAATAGTAAACCGGTGACACCTTTTAACTATAGTTTTTTTGAACAAACTAAACTTCATGGTCCACAAGTTTGAATTCATCTTTGTCCAGTATCACATCAAAGTTGGTAATTTCAACAAAGCTACCTTCCTTGAAGGTATGAGTAAAAAACCCATTATATTTTTGTAAACTGTAGCCCTTATTTTATTTCCTTGTAAGATCAAAAGTAAAAGTACATTAGAAGATTTATATGTAAACCCAAATACAATTTGTTTAAATATATAGATTTAAAATAACACCATAAATAATTATAGCAAAAATACATCATAATATACATGTTACAGATTTAATTAGTAAAACCAATGTACAGGTTACACATCACATATGATAATATTAGGCATGTCTAACCTAAACCCTAAACCCTATAATCTAAACCATAAAATCTAAATTTTAAACCCTAAAATATAAACCCTACACCTTAAACCCTAAACTCTTCTAAATTCTTTGTTTTAAAAACTAAATCTTAACCCTAACCCTAAATCCTAAGCCCTAAAATCTAAACCCTAGAATCTAAACCCTAACATAAACCCTATGTGACAATCCGGGAATTTCCGACCAAATTTAAACTTAATCTTTATATGGTTTCAACATGATAAGCAAAGTCTACTAAATTGAATTTCAAAATTTTTGAACTATTTTATGAAATCATTTGACCTTCGACCAGTTCCGACGATTCACGAACAATTAATTGTAACTTGATAGGTGTATATATATATATATATATATATATATATATATATATACACACACACACACATATATAAATATTAATTGGAAACATAATTTTAAATATTGTATGTTGTTGTTACTAAAATTTATTTATGTAAATTAAAATAAAAATAAGATATTATAATAATTAATATTAAAAATATATCTCTATATATAAACAAAGTATATTAAAAATAAATATTTAATGATTGTAATACTCGTTTGATGTTTCGATTGATATTAAGCAAGTTAAATTCAAACTTATGTAATTTTAAAATAAACGGTGATACGAAAATGAGTTCTATAAATTTTAGGCTCATTAAAAATGTATTTAGGACTATTTGTTAAGTTTTAACACTTTTTATATTTCACTCATAAATGAGAGGGACAGTTGATGTAATTTTTATTTAATAAATTAATAATCGAATTTTATACCATAATGACCAAAATAAATAAAACTATTTAATTAAAAAATATGGGATTTTTCCGAAGACTTTTTATTCCGCCACTGATTAACAACGGAGCTCGAAATATCTACCTTATAAGTGTCAGCAGAATAGGAGATGACAATCATGTTTTTGCACGTTTCTTTATTTTAAGTATTTGATATAATACTCTTATTATTATTGTTTTATATTATTATTATATATAGAAAATAGGTAGATAGATACATGATTACTAACCCACTACTAATTGTCCTTGTTTTCGTTAAATTAACTCACATCATATTTGTCTCTGCTGTAGTCTATTTTAACTTTATAACACATAATGCATGCATCCATCCCACTTGTTTACTACTCCTATATTCTATTAATAGTCAAGAAAAACCATTACTAAGGACACCAATCTTCTTCATGAATTGATGGCCGAGACTATCATCACTAAACCAAACTCGCACTCTATAATTGTAATTACCAAACTACTCAACAAGGACCAACTCATAATATTTTGCTACTGTTCGAAGGTTAACCACCATACCATCCCCACCATGGTTGCTATCTCGGTTCAACACAAACACCACAAAATCCACCATCTTAAACCACCACATCAACCACTACCTTTGCTCGTTTATTTTTGTTTGTAACCACCTCTGCGTTTTTGCAAATTCTTTCTGGTTCTTTCATGATGATCGAACACCACAGCCTATGCCATCTAACACAAACACACAATTGTTAATTGCTACCGGTTTCTATTTCTAAGCTATACATTTTTTTTTTCGAACAAATTACAAAACCCACCACCATCAAGTAACCCAACACCACAAGCCATCGTTGATCACCATCCGATCACCACCTGCAACCACCACATCCCCTTAACCAAACCGACACCTCCTGCACCGTAGAACCACTCTCTCTCTCTCTCTCTCTCTCTCTCTCTTCCTTCTTCTTGTTATTATTATTATTTTTTCTGTGAACCCAAGATCAAACCCGTTAAACCACCATCAAACCATCATCATCAATCTAGTCGTAACTTCTGTTTTTGTCGATAGAACCATGACCATAACCATTTCAATGAAACGAGCAAACAACAATCGAAGTGCAATAATCGAGAACCACCACAGACTGCTGCTTGTATTCGGTTGTAACCCAAAAACCGAACACCTCTTGTTCAAAGTTGTTTCTTCTTCGTGATAAACAACCACCACCACAGCTCTTTGGTTGCTGCTCCTACTACAATTATTTTTTTGTTTGAAAACCGCCACAAACCACCACCATCACCATGATAGATTACCACCACCACCAAGAACTACCCTACTGCTGTTTTCCCATCACCACCACCGCTGCTGTGCTGCTGTAAACCACCACCTGCACCCCACTATGACTACTACTGCTGCTACAGTCATCAAGACCATCAACAAATGTCACCTTTTTATCGCATCTGTTACTACGTTTTCATTTCGGTTTCCAAATAGTAACAGACGGATTGATGATACAACAATGATAATAAACGATGGTGATGATGAAGAAGTCGAAGAACATTGGTAATATTGGAGGACGAAGATGATGATATTGATAATGATGAAGATCGAAGGGTGCTGGTGATGAGAATAATATGACGATGATGACGATTGGATAGATAATGATGATGTTATGTTATGATAAAGATGATGTCATGAGTCACGATGATGATGACGGTATATCGTTCCTATTTTTGTTCGAGATTACCAGACCCAATTTCATATTCTGCCTTTTGAATCTAATTAATCAATAAATGAGTCAATTGGGTTTTTAATGGGCTAACAAAGTTGGGCCGTGATTGGTTTTAAATTGGGCCGTGATATAATTGGGCTATAGGCTTGTTTGTTTAAATGAACCGGGTTATATAGTTTAGTTATTGATATAAATCAGAAAAATTGGAACGGAGGAGTGGTATAGTGCGTTGTTGGGTTTCAAGAGGTCGGGGGTTCAAGCCTTGGCAGAGTCATTTATTTTTTTTATGGCCTCTTACATTAAGGTAGCACTTCTAATATTTTTTGTTATTATTATTAGTATTATAACTATTATTATTATTATTAGTATTATTATTACTAATACAAGTATTAAGTGTCATTTATTATTATTATTATGATTAGGGTTACAATTATGATATTATTATTATTATTATTATTAAGTATTATTATCTTTATTATTACTATTTTTATTATTATTATTATTATTATTATTATTATTATAAGTATTAGTTTTATTAATAACATTATTATTATCATTATTAGTATTATTATGATCATGACTAGTAAAATTATCAGTTTCATTAAAATTATCATTTTTATCATTAAAACTATTATTATTATTAATATCATCATTATGATGAAACTGTCATTATTATTACTAGGTGCATTGCCCGTGCGTTGCACGAAGATGGTTATGGTTTGTGTTTTGTACTTGTAGTTGAGGTGGTTTGATGTAGTATATGTAGAAGGGCTTAGGTTCATGGTCTTTGGTGAAGGTACCAACCTGTGTGTATGTAAATACAACGATATTTTTCTACCATGGATATATAGCATTTAGTAGCCGATATACGATGCAAATGGCTTTTACCATTACTCGGATGTAGTATTATTGTTTACAAAAATGCACTGTCACATAGGTATACAAATGATAAGTGATAAATAACAACTCTCATAAATAAAAAACTTCCATAAATGGCAAAAGAACATAGGGAGCTTGTGGTGATGGGTAGCCTCATTGAATTGTTGCGACAATGTTTTTACCTGTTGGAACGAAACATAATGACATTGTAAATAGTGAACATAATAAACATGAACTTTTGCACTCTTACACTAATTGGACCTGTAGGATTCGGAATAGGTGTTATGGTCATTTTTGGGCTATAAAAGGAGGTGTATTGGATCTGTTTTTTTTTTTCCTTTTATTTTTTTCGGTTGTAAACAGTGGACCAGGAAAATATGAAACAAAGGGTTCTCATTGTTAACATATGGCATATAGGGGAGTTGCGCGAGACTTGGTATCGGATTAATTGTGCATTATGCGCACCATCTAGTCACACTCTCTTTTTGAACAATTTAGCATAGCCTGAAATTGAACCCGGGTGTTTTGCTTCATTGAGTAACTCGGTGGCCACTGAAGCAAGCCTGCGTGGTTTATGATCTTAAATCTTTATTTATGCTTATGTGGGAATTACTTTTTAGGTAAATTGTTTATAAACATTTTATCAATTTTATTGCAATTTAAAGACATTAAAATTAAAATAAAGAGAATAAAAAGATTTTATCTAACTATCATAATTACTTGTTACTTGTTATGGTTAAGTTAATTATGAGGTTTAAAAAGACTTTTGCTTTTTTACCACAATTATTATAAAGTAATTCATAATTAATATCTTAAGACTCAACATTTAAAGCATTATATTAGTACTGAACATAACATAAAAATATTAACATAAGTTGATTAACATTGATATAAGATAGTACAGTTAATCATCATTAGTTACTTATTTACCATAATTTATTATATTGGTTAAATCATCAAACTCAAATAGTTACGTAGTATTCCTATTATGATTAATTATTTTTAAAGTATTATAAATAAAATATAAAAAATAATAATAATAGAGGATTATCATTGATATATGAAAGAACTCATTCTATATATTTTCTATATAAATACGTGTTATATCAATTCAATTCAATTCAATCATCATGGGTACGTATCATTGATTATCAATGGTAAAATATAAAACATATGTGTTATATCAATTCAATGTAAATCAAATTTACTAAAAAAATCAAATAAAGGATTAATAACAAAAGAAACACTAAACATAATAATAAATAAAATTTACACAACTAAATGTATTTATATTCTATAAATACGTTATAACAATTATCAAATATGAAAAAAAAATTACAAAAAATAGAAGACTCATATGCTCGCCAATACAATCTCAATGTAGTGATGCATAACATTTCACTAATGTTCACATACATGTGATAGATGTAAATTCGAGATTATTTTGAAACAATCAGACATCTCAATGTATTAATACATAACATATCTCGATGTAGTGATACATAACATATTACCAACGTTCTATTTTTAATAGCGAGACGTGTTGGTGCTTCTCTCTCTATAGGGTTTTATTGTTCTTTCACTGGTTTGATGGAAGTCTATGGTATTTAAGTGTTTTCGTCACAAAAAAGATGAAATTTAACATTAAAAAATCATCTTACGAAAATAGGACGATGATGGCGATTCGAGATTATTTTGAAAGACGTGTATGATGAGAGCATAAAATGAGCTTTATATAGGGAATGTTGAGAAGCAAGTGAGTTTCAAATCATTTATTTCTATCAAGAGTTACAACCAATTATTAAATTAAGAAAATCAAAGGTTGTTTGGTTAGTTTTGTATGTTTTTAATATTCCATTCCATTAATGATATGATCGAAGTTAAGTTAATTAAAGACATTAGATTTTAAGAAAACAAAAGGGTGTTATTAACTATTACAATACGTATTACGGGATAAACTATAATATAATGTACATATACATATACATATACATATACATAGAACTCAACTTACTAAATCATATTTAATAAGCCATAGGCAATGGGAGTCACTTTTTAATTATCCTTTAGTAGTTTAATTATTTAGTAATTATTACATAATAGATAAGGAAAAATATATTTTTTTAACTTTTAAATCATCTATATATAATATAAAAGTGACTCCCAATGTAATAAATGCGCAACATTAACCCTTTTCATGTAATGGTTAAACTAGGCAAAAAGTTAATTTTAATCATAGTTATCTAATTAATAAAATTAATAAGGATCAATAAGATTATTATTATTAGCATCAATGATCAATGAACAGTTACATAAATTGTTACATGAAAAGTCTCTATGTATTGAATTTAATTTTAATGATGATGATGATGATAATTTAGCTCCCCTACTTATTACCACTCAGTTTTATTATAAATACTCACTCTTATTTGATTTTAACATCACCATTTCTTTTAACTACCAAGCTACTTTTTTCCTCACAATGAAATAAACTTTCTACTTTTGTAAACAGAGATCTAGATGACCCGTGCAAGTGTGTTTTCACTTGAGAAATGGAGTCATCATATAATTCATGGATTATATCGTTAGAGAAATGGAGTCATCATATTATTCATGGATTATGTTCATATAAAGTCTTTCAATTTTATTTTATATGATATTATAATTATAATTATAATTATAATTATAGTTATAGTAATTAATTATAATTTTAATAATTATAATTGATAGATTGTGTATGTTTACATGATGTTTTCTATAACCTTTTATGATGTATGTTATTGTTATAGGTGAAATGATCAAGCTTTCGATGCAGTTCAATGGTGATTTCTATTTATAACCTTTTTAAAATTTTCGGTAATGCGTAGTGTTATCATATTCGAAATACTAAGAATTTATATCGTGAGCGTATAAACTTTATTATATTGAATTTAATTATGAATTTGTCCAAAGTAAATAGTAATTCATGTTTAACTATGAGCAACTATACGTCTATACGTATTTCAAGTAATATCAATCATCTATTATTAAATCAATGCATTTGGTTAATAAATTATCTAAGACTTCGTCATCACAACAAATCAATGCAACTATTCATTTTCTTTGAAATAAAAATATTAATCGGTTACTGATCTCTATAAACTATGAATATATAAGAGCTTTGAAAACAAAAAAAATTCTAAATCGCCCAAATTTGTGACTTCATGGATAAACACTCAAGTACACTCATTCATTCGTTTCTTTTAAACTTTTACCTTATATAGTAGTTTAGATTATAATCATATATTAGATCGAAGTCTATTTCGTTAAATTATATATATATATATATATATATATATATATATATATATATATATATATATATATATATATATATATATATATATATATATATGTGTTACACGTGTTTGATTCAGTTTTACATTATTTCTGAATAGTTTATGCTTAATAAGTTTATGAATTTTGTTTGAAAGTAGATTAATTGGATGTTCGTTTTTTCAAGGGAACTTGACTCTTAATTTACAATGGTATGCATATTTTGCATTTTATATTTAATACTAATTTTCTATTGTAGTTGTTTTGCTCTTTTAATGCCGATTTCATCAATCACGTAAACATCGAACGTATATTGTGTTGTCACTTTATTAGATGTTATTGTAGTGAATATAAATGTATTGTGTACAATTTATTTTATAGTTAGTACATGTATGCCTTCTTAGATTTCATTTGAATATTGTTAGCATTTGTATTTTAGATTGAAAATTATGTATTACACCTATATATACATATTGCATTGAATATCATCTTTTATTTCTTTTTTCCCGTATAAAACGTATATATAAATTACAAATACGTTGAGATGGTTGATAGGTATCATAATTTTGTGGTTCTACATAAAGATAAACTTGACGTTGTTTTCTACATAGTGTCATCTATAATGTAAACTTTACATTTGATATTAAAGTAATGAATGATCATGTGTTTATTTCAACGTCATTTGTAATGTTAATTTTACATTTACATTTGAGATTAAAAACAATATTAAAACATAAATATGTAAATACTAAAAACACGAACCATAACCATCTTCGTGCAACGCACGGGAAATGCACCTAGTTAAATTATAAGGTTTAAGGTGGCTCATTTATGACAATGGGAGTCACTATTATATTATATAGATTATCATTATTATTATTTTCATGACAAATAAATATTATGTATATAAAAATATACTTATATTAATACTACATATAAATATATATTGAACATAATAACATTTTTTTTATATATATATTACATATAACAAATTATTGATTTTTGATAAAATACTAATTATATATATATATATATATATATATATATATAATCAAATGTATAAATATTAATTACTATAAATATGTATACAAAATAAATATAGATAACATATAATTTAAGATATAAAATATACATAGAATATATATATTAGGGTTTATTATAAATTTCCTATAACTACAACACTTAAAATATAAATATTATAAGATTAATAAATGAAATTACTTGATTACAATTATATGTGTTAATATATATACTTGATATAGGTTCGTGAATCCGAGGACAACCCTGCATTGTTCAGTATCGTCGTATGCATATTTTTACTACAAAATATCGTATTGTGAGTTTCATTTGCTCCCTTTTTAAATGCTTTTGCAATATATATTTTTGGGACTGAGAATACATGCGCTGCTTTTATAACTGTTTTACGAAATAGACACAAGTAATCGAAACTACATTCTATGGTTGAATTATCGAATCGAATATGCACCTTTTTAGTCTGGTAATTTAAGAATTAGGGAACAGACACCCTAATTGACGCGAATCCTAAAGATAGATCTATGGGCACTAACAAGCCCAGTCAGAGAATTTGAACTGCTTTAGTACTTCGAATTTATCATGTCCGAAGGGAGTCCCGGAATGATGGGGATATTCTATATGTATCTTGTTAAGGTCGATTACCAGGTGTTCAATCCATATGAATGATTTTTGTCTCTATGCATGGGACGTATATTTATGAGAAATGGAAATGAAAATCTTGTGGTCTATTAAATTGATGAAAATGATCGATTATGATAAACTAATGAACTCACCAACCTTTTGGTTGACACCTTAAAGCATGTTTATTCTCAGGATTGAAAGAAATCTTCCGTTGTGCATTTGCTGATTTTAAAGATATTACTTGGAATCATTCATGGCATATTTCAAAAGACGTTGCATTCAAGTCGTTGAGTTCAGTAAAGATTATGATTAAGTAAATGACAGATTAAATCATTTATAGTTGGATATTATGAAATGGTATGCATGTCTGTCAACTTTCGATGTAATGAAAGTTTGTCTTTTTAAAAATGAATGCAATGTTTGTAAAATGTATCATATAGAGGTCAAGTACCTCGCGATGTAACCAAATGTAATGTATTCATCCTCATGGATTAGGACGGGTCTTGACAAGTGGTATCAGAGCGGTGGTCTTAGCAAACCAGGTCTTGCATTAGTGTGTCTAAATGATAGTTGTTTAGATGCATTAGTGAGTCTGGACTTCGACCGTGTCTGCATGTCAAAAGTTTTGTTTATCATTTCGTGTCGAAAATTACCTGCTTATCATTCTTAGGGAATCATTTGCTTATCATTCTTAATCTAGACACATCTTACTGCATTGATTGCATGAATAGTGTATAGACAAAATTTATATCTTAGCGTATCTGTTACTGTAAACTTTGCCTGTCATATTCCGTAAATTCCTCCGTATTCTACGAAATCTTTTGTTCTATATATATATATATATAGATATTCTATGTAATTAGAATACCATCCGATAGCCAAAAATCATTTCATACCGAAAAATCCTTTACTCAATCGTACGAAATGGAACTCGCCACTAGTTCAAGTTCTTCGGAATCCGACAGCTATTCCGACATGGATGTTCACCTAAGCTCCGGAAGCAGCGTCACCAGAATGAATCAACCAATCAGCCATCCCCAATTCATCTGATAGGTTCGTAGTCGACTTAATCAATGGAGACGCGAAGCAGGCGATCCCTTCCACCAACCAAATTCACCTCTTGGCGATGAACCTGAAGCACATACCAGCAAACCAGTCTGAAACACCATTTTCAGCCTCATTTCTAGGATATCTCACAATGATTATATGATATCTCAAATTCTGAATATTATTCATCCACTCATTCTGATCGACAATCATTCCGGAATAATCGAAGAAGTCAACGAGCTTCGCGCTTGAGTAATCAATTTGGAGAATATGGTGCAAAATTTACCAGCTTCAGCAACATCACCAGCACCAACAGTACCACCAACAACCCAAGTTTCAACATCATATGCCTCAACATCTCATTTTGTACCTCGAGTATAATCATCGTTCTACATGACGTTCTACAACATTTATCTTCATTCGACATGATGAATATGTAATCTCTAATGTTTTAGAGATTATGTACTCTAGTTCTAGCCGTAAATAAGATGAGTTTAAAATCATATTAACTCATTAAATCCATGATTACATCTGAAGAAAATATATATGTATATATATTTTCATAAAGGTAGTAATTAAAAATTCTTTTGTACAAACCGTTAATGTTGAAAATATTTTAACGGGTAGGTAATACCCGAGGAAATATTTAGCTTTCATATTAACATGTTATACTGTGCATCCTTTAATTCCAATTCAACAGTCATTTACTATTCTACCTACATCAACAGATATACGAATCCATTCACCACAGAATAACCATTTTCATTCAATTTCATATTTGGATTTTGATTTATCAGAATCCAACAAGTGGCATAATGAAGAAAACATTAGACAAAAATAAAATTTGTTAGAAACAAACAAATTAATTATGAAAATTTTTGTTAAGAATCTACGCTAACAAAATCCTAGCTAACTGTTCCTAGCTAACTGTTTATTCCGTATTACATTTTATTTATCGCAATTTATTTATCGCAATTTTAATTCTCGTAATTTTATTTATCGTCATTTAATTTATGTTATTTATTTTACGCACTTTAGATATCATCGTATAAATCGGGACACATATACAATGTTTTGACATATCATATTGACGTTATCTATATATATTATTTGGAATAACCATAGACACTCTATATGCTGTAATGCTCGAGTTCGCTATACAGGGTTGAGGTTGATTCTTACATAATATATATACTTTGAGTTGTGATCGAGTCTGAGACATGTATACAATGGGTCACGACATATATTAATTAATTCGAATATTATATATTAAACTATATATGAATTGTTGAACTACTAATTGTGGACTATTAAATGTGGACTACTAACATTGGACAATTAAAATGAATTAAAATATTGATTATAACATATGAAACTAAACATTTCTTCAAGTTTGCCACTTGATTTCATCTTAAACCTCATTTGTATCTTGACAATTACAATCTGCATTCAAACCTTCCATGATTCTTGAAAACACCTCAATCGAGAGGATGAACCAACCGCACTTCATCTACGGAAGAAAAGATTGATGCGTATAGTTATGCACCTGAAAACACTCGAAACCTGAGAAAACGTTTAACACGTATCTGTGCTAGCTCCTTTGGCGTTGTTATTACCGAAAATAACTTTGCAATACCTTTCCAAAGTAGCCAATTTTGTCACAGCTCCAGTAAGTCAACTTCGACTTTTCGTTCGAAACAACCTTGTTATAACCTTGATAATATATGCGTGCTCTTTTATCATTACCGGGGAACCTTTTATATTCCACCATATTACCAGCAGACATACCAGAAACTTCGTTCCTCCTTGGCTTAAATCTCTTCGACAAATCACTATATTTATCAATTGCAGTCTTATCATAAACTTATCTGCATCTTGTAACGATAATTGCCATACCAATTACCGAGAATCAACAATCAGTATTTCGAATCTCGGAACGTTTATACATCAACAGTTATATGTATACATATAACATTTACCTCTTAGAATTATGATCTTCCATTCTGAAATTCTGAAAAGCACTCAGTCTGCGAAGTGATACTCGGAATGTTAAAAAAAAGCTGAATGAAGCAACAAAAAAACTGTAAACGACCTTAACAATTTGACGATAAAGATTAGCGTGATGGAAAAGCTCGGAAAAAGAGAAAATTTGGTACTAAAAAATGGATTGAGTAAACCATGAAGGAGACTCTGAACAAATCACAAGGACTGAAATTGTACATAAAGAATCCAGATGATTCTGTTTCTAATGAAATCTTTAACGAATACCTTGTTCCGTAATTGTTCTAAATCATTGTGAATGAATTTCTTCATCACATTTTGATTGTAGAATTATAAGATATCATCATATCTTTCATTATAAATATCTTCAATATTTCTGAAGATATCTTCATAAATATTCTGATCCGATATTATTCATCCCTCCGCGTTATCTGTATTACATCATAAAAGAAACTGTATTAGTTTCTAAAATTTTGAAAAATTCGAGTTTAAATTATGAATGTTTTGAAAGTAGTGTTGGGAACTAAAACATGAGTTAGTATAATATAATGACACTTGATCAACGTGATTATATTACAGTAAGTCATGCTGAGTTTCTAAATGGAACGTGATGATTCATAGATCATAACTTCATCATGTGCCATGTTACACGACTCTTACATTCTATCTAATATATAAACATATCAAGAACATAATTTTTTTTGATAGATCTATCTTTTCTCTTGAGTTCTGGTAATTCAACCAATCAAGATCGTGCTATTACAATCTCTCTTTTAGAACGTTGGTCATGTTCATTCGAAACTTCATATCTACGAATTCTGAACCATTATTCATTTGACTTAAAGTTGGGAAGAGAAAATAAAAGGATGGAACTCCAAAATATAAAAGAAATGAAGAGGGTGAATTTATAGTGAAATATCCGACAGATCAATCAAAACAGATTATCGCATTTAATCAAAGATGATCCTAATTTCCTTAATTACCGAAGAACCAAATCTTATTACAAAGATTTTATCTAAATCCTTAAATTCCGGAAATCAACCGTGACTACGTCACCAGTTAAGACGAACATGCAATTATTCATTTCACTCTTTTGTGATAGCTTCATTCGTACTCTTTGAATAATCGAATTATTTTATCTATATTACTCAATGTTGATAAAATTCTATTTATCAACTCATATTCATCATGAAAACATATTTATTGTCAGCCTTGACCATCTCAATCAAATTTCGGGATGAAATTTCTTTAACGGGTAGATACTGTGATAACCCGGGAATTTTCGACCAAATTTAAACTTAATCTTTATATGGTTTCGACATGATAAGCAAAGTCTACTAAATTGAATTTCAAAATTTTTGAACTATTTTATGAAATCATTTGACCTTCGACCAGTTCCGACGATTCACGAACAATTAATTGTAACTTGATATATATATATATATATATATATATATATATATATATATATATATATATATATATATATATATATATATATATATATATATATATATATATATATACATATATAAATAATAATTGGAAACATAATTTTAAATATTGTATGTTGTTGTTACTAAAATTTATTTATGTAAATTAAAATAAAATAAGATATTATAATAATTAATATTTAAAATATATCTCTATATATAAACAAAGTATATTAAAAATAAATATTAAATGATTGTAATACTTGTTTGATGTTTCGATTGATATTAAGCAAGTTAAATTTAAACTTATGTAATTTTAAAATAAACGGTGATACGAAAATGAGTTCTATAAATTTTAGACTTATTAAAATTGTATTTAGGAACTATTTGTTAAGTTTTAACACTTTTTATATTTCACTCATAAATGAGAGGGACAGTTGATGTAATTTTTATTTAATAAATTAATGATCGGATTTTATACCATAATGACCAAAATAAATAAAACTATTTAATTTAAAAATATGGGATTTTTTCGAAGACTTTTTATTCCGCCACTGATTAACAACGGAGCTCGAAATATCTACCTTATAAGTGTCGGCAGAATAGGAGATGACAATCATGTTTTTGCACGTTTCTTTATTTTAAGTATTTGATATAATACTCTTATTATTATTGTTTTTATATTATTATTATATATAGAAAATAGGTAGATAGATACATGATTACTAACCCACTACAAATTGTCCTTGTTTTCGTTAAATTAACTCACATCATATTTGTATCTGCTGTAGTCTATTTTAACTTTATAAAACATAATGCATGCATCCATCCCACTTGTTTACTACTCCTATATTCTATTAAAAGTCAAGAAAAACCATTACTAAGGACACCAATCTTCTTCATGAATTGATGGCCGAGACTATCATCACTAAACCAAACTAGCACTCTACAATTGTTATTACCAAACTGCTCAACAAGGACCAACTCATAATATTTTGCTACTATTCGAAGGTTAACCACCATATCATCCCCACCATGGTTGCTATCTCGGTTCAACACAAACACCACAAAATCCACCATCTTAAACCACCACGTCAACCACTACCTTTGCTCGTTTATTTCTGTTTGTAACCACCTCTGCGTTTTTGCAAATTCTTTCTGGTTCTTTCATGATGATCGAACACCACAGCCTATGCCATCTAACACAAACCTACAATTGTTAATTGCTACCGGTTTCTATTTGTGAGCTATACATTTTTTTTTCCGAACAAATTACAAAACCC